>NC_069129.1:26965649-28430649 GCF_026914265.1 Mya arenaria | reverse complement strand
GGCCAGTTCATTTCAGTTGCAGTCAAATGTAATGGTGAAATGCGTTCAATAAGTGAGTAGCTTGACCAGTATATAGTTGTAGGCCGGACACTTGCTAGAGATCCAATGGCATTGCTCTATTTGCGTTGTAAATTATTTTATTCTAGAATGCACGTTGACGCGTTTTCCAGCAAATCAAACACCAAAAAACCAAATGTTTCTTAACATAGTGTGATTTACATATTATGTTAAGCGGGTAACAAATCACTACGAAATCAAATGTATACGTTCTAGAATACAGTCAGCTTCCAGCAAACGAACATGATAAATGAGTGAAATATACCGTATCTTCAGCAAAAACAGTTGTGCATTTTTTGATTTCGTACAGCATAAACAATGGATGTATGAATTCATGTGGGTATATGCCAGGCTCGGATGTAAGGGGATGTCACCTGAAAATTACCTCATACTGTTAAAAACGTAGATCCGTATTGTATTGGATACAGGTTACTAAGTTAAGTATTATATTTAAAAACTTATACCTTATATTCTTAATTTAGCCAAAATTTGAGTAATTTTGCAAGCAAATATTACAATTTAACTTGTGATATTAAATAAATATTTAACTGAAGTTTTTAGATTGCAACTTGTTAAAAAACATCTCAAATCTGACAAGAGGGATGAAATGTTGTGTAAAGTTAATATGAAAATATGATTCTACAAGGCTTTACTTAATGAAGGTGGGAAGTTTGCGAAATAAATATTTGTTTTATAATTCTATTATGCTGATTCATTACCTAGTGACCCCATATGACTGAGGTTTCATTTAAAAGGATATTGCATGCTGAAAACAAAAATTAAAAATAAATGACCCGAAATACAATACAGATAATGTTACGGCAATTTGTATTTTTGTTTTTTATATCAACTGAAATCGGACGTGAGGGCAATGTTGTCATGTGTCAATGCCATTATTGCACATCGGATACCACCTGAATAAAACAATATTGCAGTTGTTACTTTGACATTCTCCAGACATCATATTACCGTTTTCTTACATTATCTTAAGCCCTTGCATTTCTTCTGGAATGCAATGACTAAATATTTTCAGAAACGGTAGAGATACACTTAACATTTATAAAGTTCTGTCCCCTTAGTTCTGAAACAGACTAAAATTTAATACAATTCAAACAATTGAATATAGTTATTCTTAATATTCTTCATGTTAATATTTCTTCCTGTATCGAAAACAGAACAATTCGAGCTAGAATCACCATTTTAGAAGTTATTTGCATTCAGTTTTAAAAATGATTACTCGTCTTTAGGTTGGAAAAGGGAAGGAATACTAAAATGGATTACATAATGTCCGCTACGAATGATATCAAACACTAATCAAAATTAGCTGGCATGTTCGTTAACATTGCAATGAATACAGAAGAAGAAGAAGAAGAAGAAGAAGAAGAAGAAGAAGAAGAAGAAGAAGAAGAAGAAGAAGAAGAAGAAGAAGAAGAAGAAGAAGAAGAAGAAGAAGAAAAGAAGAAGAAGAAGAAGAAGAACGTTTATTCATCGAAATAGAATATACAAACGATGTGTGTGAAAAAGGTCAAAATGACCATTGATCAAACATTCCAACAAAATACAATGCAAATAACACGACGACGAATATACATATACATGTACATTGCATTTACAAATGGTTATATCACTTGTGGCACATTATTGTTTAATTGCCTAACAAATGTGTAATAACTAAGTTACTAGTAAAAGTAAAAATATAAAAAAATAATAGTTGATGTTGACCAAATGCTCCGTTTGATTACCTTTTCTTTTGGTCACATGGTATTGTTTACTTCCTGGTATTTAAACAAATACAAATAGGCAGTACTATTGTCATCCTTAAATACTTGGATACTTAGAATTATCCAAATGATCTGACTGTAGCCATGAATTAGTTATCACTCTTCAACGTGCCGATATACCCAAGATGGTGGATAACGTAATTTTGTTATGTTGCAACTCTGCCTGCCTTGTCTTGCTACCTGTTATAGAATCAAAAATTGCCACCCAGATTTTGTGTTATATTCTCAAGTCTTCAAAACAACTTTCATGTTTCCAATGATAACCAACGTATGAAATATGCTGATATTAAGTTGTTTAAACATAATTATTAAATACAAACCACTTTCTTATCGGTGACGTATCGCACCGATTGTACCTATTACATACTGAGAATGATATTGTGTATATACACATATGAATATATTAAACAGTTTTGTAATTTACTTTCTGACAGTACTTACTTATAGGGACAAGCCCCATTTGAAATATCTAGCGTGATTTGTCCGTTTATTGCTACTTAAAGTGAACACTGGAAGAGGAAAATGATGAAATATTACCTGTTAATCAATGAGTAGCATGAACATTGACGTTGCAGTAATCAACAGATTTTTGTAATACATAATGATTGATTTTATTGAAAATGAGTCATTATCATGGTCCAATGTTAGAAATCGATACATCTGCAGCCTTGAACAGACGTTATCTACAAAAAGGTAACATTGGACAAAAGATGAAAGACTAGATATAAACATCTGATAGAAACGGGTTCAACTCGTTCAAAGACGAAAACAATAATAACTCTCTACTCCAAGAAGCTTCATACTGAACTTTGATGTATGATTTTTTTAACTTCGTTTGTATGTTTCATGTACTGAAAATGGTTAAAATGAAACGTTTTGAATAACTTTTTTATGACTTAACATACCTTAATTTGTCTTATCTACACTTAATATGCTAAAAAGGACAATAATGATATAAGTTTGATACACATTGCATTTCTAAAGGAAAGAGGGATCTAATTCGTCAAGAGATAAATAGCAAGCAGACGAAATATTTCTATTGTCTGTAATGGTACACATTAGAACAAATTTCTCACATAAGAGCTTTAGAAGGTTATCTATAAACGTTATCATCGTTTGCAACAAATCCCTAGATAAGACTGCTTTGAATATTTGGCTTCCGGACGGTGCTACAAAACATAACCAATATGGTACACTTTATCCAAAGCGTTGCCTGTGAGACAAGTATTAAAACATTTTAGTATGAGGTAGGTTCGTATTGTCTCGGGCAACATGTGTATGATTCATTAATGCCTTAAACTTTTTTTGTGTTATGACGAAGATTAAATTTCGTAATTACTTCGACAACTTCGACGAAGGCGACACCAAGCACAAGACAATACCTTCTTGAAAAAGAAGCGAAGTATTTTACAGTCATTACATCACCATCTCAATGTTATAAAAAGGACAAGTTTTATAACACATTGCATTTCTAAAGCAAAAAGGGAGTTAATGCGTCTAGAGATAAATAGCAAGCAGACGAAATATTTCTATTGTCTGTAATGATACACATTAGAACGAATTCCTCCGATAAGAGCTTTAGAAGGTTGTTTAAAAAGTTATCATCGTTTGCAACAAATCCCTAGATAAGACTGATTTGAATATTTGGCTCCGGACAGTGCTACAAAACATAATCTGTTTAAATCAATATGGTGCACTTTATCCAAAGCGTCGCCTGTGAGGCAAGGCAGACATGGAATATGATCAAGATCGTATCGACAAATTATGCACCGCATGCAATGAAAACCGTTCACTTTAGAGAAATGTAACATAATGTGCCGAAATCTGACAAAATTCTTGTTGTCCTTTAAGTTAACAAAATTAAACCAAATCAATTTGAACTTTTTTTTAAAAATCTTTCCGATGAAATGTTTATGGATATAATGTTTACAATGAATATGGTGATATCTCTATCAAAGAAATGACCCTTAAATTATAAAATGCATAGCTCATTCGCTTTGCCATCACTCTTACTTATTCATTTCTTATCCAATTTTTTTGACTCGTGAAAAGAAATAAGATCTTACACTGAAATCAACAAAAATCATCTACAGATTGTAACGTTCATTAGAAAATAGAAGTGAGATCGCAGTCCGAACGAGCCATTCCATCTTCTGTCGACGTTAAAATATATACCATTTTGTTAAGTTTTAAGCTTTTAGTGTTTGCCAATAAAATTTAAGTTTCATTCAAATTAAAGTGTCCATGCATGATTCAAGACCAGTGACATCGTATATTCTAATTTTATGCAATTCTCTTTCGTCTACAAATACGTACAAACACTAGATAATACTTGTGTTTTAAATTGCTAGTTAGGATTATCAAAAACCTGTATAAAACACTCATGCTGTTCTTGATGAATGTAAACGTTGTTAATCTTTTATTTTTATTTTCTTATTACATAAACAACATTCAAAAAGCCGGAATCAATTTGCAAGGGATATTAAGCACTCGGACAGACCAATTATAATGATTGCAATAAAATGTCACTCCATTTTCAAGAGATCCCAATTTCCCTGGATAAGAGAAAGATACATCTTTTATATTGTAACTGTTCATATCTGTCACCGATGACACACTGTCCTCTTGGGCATGGAAGATAGCGATCAAGTAGGACACAGGACAAGTCAAAATATTCCGGAGGAAAATGACGGTGATATTTCATTCCAATGTTGCAGTTGTTTCTTGAAAGTTAAGTCATCTTTCATACATTAATGAATCATTGGTCTCTTATAAATGTGATTTATATCCATGTGTTAGACGATTTTGAAACAATCTTCAATACTACTTCTTAGCAATAGACGATTCATATGTCTTAAATTAGACCGCCGCCATTTTGTTGTCACGTGACCGTCCGCCATTACAGAAGTGAAAGTTCCTGATAGTCTGCAAGAACGCTCACACGCCATTTAAATTTTAGAATTGAGACCAAAAATGACCTCCGAGAAGCAGCTACGTAAGTTGTTTTATTGGAACACTTTTTCTGAATGTAATTGTAATAAATAGTAGACCGTATAGTTGTAACTGGCCTGTAAAAAGACAATTAAATACTGCCGTATTGCTCTAAAAAACAAAATGGTGGACTTTGTTTAACAAATTATGTTGATCTTTTTAGAGGATTATTCGCGTAATTAAAGTAAGAATCTTTTTTTTTGGTTTTTAAATAAACATTTATAAAATGTTGTATAAAATGCTTTCTTGACGGAAAAAATAATGACAACAGCCGTTCAACTTGCCAGAGTACATAATGTTGACCTGTTGACTGCCAAGAGATTTGACAGGTGTGAACATTTCTTGTAAATAGCCTTGGGCTTTTGTCTTATACACTCGGCTGTAATTATAAATACTTCCAACTCTTTTGCAAATAAATGTTATTCCAAATAGAGGATTTATGTATGCATTACTTATTACAGGGCTGCCACCCGATGACTTGAAGTGGGAAAAGAACAAAAGCAATGCCTGGCCTAAACTGATGTACGAGGATCTTGTTGACTATTTGATACATGCAAAAGCATATGATGGAAAGGCCATGAAATCCTTTAGGTCGTTGTATGGATATAACTATGTACAAAATGGTTGGATGGGTGATATGTGGTCCATTGAATGTGAGGGTATGACTTACATAAAGGCCAAAATTTCGCCGAGTCAGCCAGGCGTTGGGCGCAAGGACTACAACTCATGGATTGCGGTTTCTAGTGAAAATACTGTTGAGACTGGCCATTGTTCTTGTCCAGCTGGCAATGCCCGATCGTGTAGTCATATATCAGCAATTATTTATGCAATTACACTGGCGTGGGCGAATGGTGTAGGTGGGGAAACGTGTACAGACAAACAGCGGGCTTGGGGTAAAGGAGCTGCGCAAGTACTGTCACATGACACCATTTCAGATATGGTGTTTGACCGACCAAGCCCATTTCAGCTACAACCATGTACTGAGAAAACAGCCAACAAGACCAACACTGATACAGATTGTCCACCTCGTACTGAACAGTTTCTGGACCATAGTGACTTACAGGACTTTGTGTCAAATTCCACAGTGGCAAACATTTGGGAGTGTAAAGGTACAATGTTGTACAAAATGCTACATGCACCAGAGGTTAAAAGGGACATAAATGAAGAAATCCTGCAGCAAGAACATTGTGAAAATGCCTCGTATCCTGTACAAGTTCCTCTGTCATGTGCCAAATGCCAAACATTCTACGATAAATATGTCAACATTAGTTCAGAAAAAATTCAAATGTTAGCCAAATCCACAGAAAATCAGAACACCTGTGTCTGGACAGACAGTAGAAAATTGAGATTAACCAGCAGCAAAGTGAATGATTTGCCAAAGACTAAAAGAGCTAATCCTAATAAATTTGTGACAAATCAAATTTATCCTAGGTTTAAGGGATGCTTTGCTACACGTCATGGACAGAAATACGAACCAGTTGCACGAGCCTGGTATGAAAGCGTTTCTGGTCACAAGGTTAGAAAATCTGAGATTGTTGTTAGTTTAACGGGGCCATATATTGCCGCCAGCCCAGATGGTATTATAGACGAAAGAACAATTGTGGAAATAAAATGTCCAACACGCCCGCTAGAAGACCTCATATCATCAGGAAAATATGATGTTCTACTCGAAGATGGTCAGCCGAAATTGAGCCCCAAGGGAAAAAATGGCTATTATTGCCAAGTGCAAGTTGCAATGTTTTGCACTGAGTCAACTATGTGCAAGTTTGTTGTGTGGACATCTGAAAAGCAGTGTGTTGTGGATGTTCAATACAGTAAAGACTTTATAAAGGGCATTCTTCCTAGAATCCGTGACTTTTATTTTAAGCACCTCCTTGTTAGACTCCAGGCAAGTCGTCTGAAAATTTCCCCGGAATACAAATCCTTGTGCCGTTAATTCCATACCAAATTTAAGGACTTGAGACTTAAGGAAATTTCCTGGAAGAAGATTATTAAATCTGAATGTCATTTTATGTGTACCTTAAAATGTAATGGAAATTTCTGTGAGAAATGCACACACTTTTGATTTCTTAAGATTGTTATTTATCTGTTAAAACTTAAATATTGTAATTCATATAATTATATGTAAAAATTATTACTGTAATACATTATTATACTTGAAATCTTTTTCAAACTTTAAAGGGACTCGCTCACTGACTTTAGCTTGACACCATTAAACTAAATTTGAAATCAAAACATAAGATATCTGACCATTAAAAAATTGAACGAGTCTCTTAAAGGGTTGAAAGCATATGTATATACTTAATACATATATCTTAATAGTTCATCAAGGACACTACTTGAAAAGCTTATTGTACAGTAATAAATGGATAGACCCAATACTTCTCCAGTTGGCATTTGCATCACCATCTACTAGTCTTGTTTTTTGCCAGTGTGGGCTTATACAGAAAAGAGATAATAGACAATATATTTTCTTCTTTTTATGTGCCATATTTAATATGAAATTCATTTAAGACATGCATAGTGTTATTAATGAATGAAATAGCAAAAACAACCATTTGGCTTTTGAATTTAAGATCCAAACCATTGGACCAAGAGGTAGCATACATTTCATTTGCATACAGTATGCAATAAACAACATACTGTATACAATAAACAATAAATTGTATACAATAAACAACATGAACGGCTGTGAAATTAATTAAACTACATGTATACACAGATCTTTGTCTAGTCAACAACATCATCCCGTATTAATGAATCTCTCATGTTGCACAAAGCTGCAACTACACGGACAGTTTTATCTGCATTATGTAATGTTTTTATACTGTATTTAGTGTTCAACAGTCTAAAAGACTTCATTCGCATGATAGCGCGCTCAACATGAATTCTTTCAGCCGCAATCCTTCTAGAGTCAATGGTCTCCTGTTCGGATAGCTGCGACCGACCCTTCATAAATGCAGGAATATTCAGTTTGACTCGACGGCTACACATATCCTCACCTATTGTGAAACCACGATCAGCCATAACCTCATCCCCAGGCAGCAAATAGTCCAAACATCCACAATTTTTAGTGATGAAATTGTCACTTGCCCGTCCACCATACAATGGTGAGATGTACATTATAAATCCACTTGGAGCTATCGCAATCAGAAATTTGGCAGTGTTATTACTTTTATATGTACTCCAAGTCTGAGCCCTTGCTTTTAATGAAAATGGCCTTTGAATAAAAATTTCAGAACAGTCTATTATGCAGGTTGTCTTTGGAAATGATGTTTTGAAGGAATTTGGTAATGTTCTTCGAATAGTATCTCTGGGCAACCATACCACACAATGTGACAGATGTTGGGACATTACATTGATCCATGACTTAAAAACATTACTCATGAGTTGGTGAGACACACCAAAACGTCTGCCGATGTCTTCGAATGTGAGTGCAAGCCTTAATCTTAACAGCACTGAGAGGATTTGGTTTGGAACACTCATTCTGTATGGGAAACCTTTTCCATAAGTTGACAATGTTGAAATTAATGTCATGAACACCGAGAGGCTCAATCCTGTGTAAAAACGAGAGTCTGAGTCTGTTTGTATGTTTTCAAAACCAAATACCGCAGAAGAATGCTGAGTAGATACCGTCTTTGTTTTAAGAGAATACCAGTAAGTGTGGTCATGGGCCACCAAATCAATAGTCTGTGTACTGCTGTCTACTAGCTTAGGCTTATTGGCATTATGGCAGTGTTGTGGGTATTTCTGACAACAGATGCTTAAACATTGCTGACAGTCCGTAAAGGCTTCATCAGCATCAGTGATTGGGGTAGCTGTCAACATTTCGTCAGGAGGACAGCCCACTTTTGGACTTGGTCGTTTTACAGGAGTTGATAATGGATCAGGTTGTGGCTGTGACTGTCTTGGACTTGAATTTTCATTAGATTCTAGACGGAGTCTTTTCAAAGGTCTACGTCCAGGTGTCTTTGGCGTCACTGGTCGATATCCCATTTCCAACACTGGGATTGGGTTTTGCTTTGTAGGGCGGCCATCTATAAAGTGCTTCGAACAAACCTGAAAATATAGATTTATTTACACCTTAACAATTAATGAAAAAATGTTTTAACATCATTTCTTAATTTAATGTTGCCGACAATAAGTGTGGTGCTTTTCCATTTTTAAGGGTGGCTGTTCACCATAGTGGTTATGGTACTGTATACATAATACATAATATAAAAAAAATATGACACAGTAACTCCATTTTTTCCAAAATTTAGCATAACTCACCACTGACTTGATAGGAGGATCAAAGCCTTTCCTGTTGATGGATTTCAACCACTGGAGACGATTTTCTCCCGATGCCGGTATGCAGTGGAATTTGAACGGTACAAGACATGGACAGTCTTTGCCATTTACATCATTATGAAACTGGCAGGGGGAATTTTCCCAGTCGTAAAGTTTCTTCTGGTTATTGCTACAATCAACCACAACACACTGCCTTCCACCACCTCGGCATAATTATCCGATATTTTATCGATTCGAGATAATTTGACAGATTATTGGTTTTTCACTTCCGCAATGGCGGACAAGTAAATTGAAGGGTATTTGACAGGGGAGATAATTCGTACTGTACTATTAAATAGAATCGTCTATTGAGAAAATAATTCTCAAACTAAACGATTGTATTTTACTCATGCTTGATATATTTCCTTCGTTTTCATTGGAAAAGAGGCACTTACGTGACCAATCATTTTTGGTACTGCTTGCAGTATTTGGTTCAAATGGATGTTCCATCTTCTAAAGAGCTAATTAGCAAGCGAAGGGTGGCCAATTTTCAATTATATTTGTTTAGTAGAATATTTTTTTCATTTTGTCATTTTGTGTCTCTTATCCTCCAAACTGACATGTTTAAATCAGTATCTTAATATTACTTCGTTCTTACTTTTTACTTACTGAAAATGCTAGAAAGGTCTATATACTAATTGGCTAAATGTTGTTTCATATTGTCTTCAATGCGGAAGAGTAAAATGGGAATGGCAAACAAGTTTAAAATGACGAATGGTGCAAATATTACAGCTAAAACATTTTCCAAAAAGCATAATTGTCTATATGTTTAATAAGAGCAAAAACAAAGAAAGTTAGAAAACGTCTGTGCAGGTAAGCAGCTTTGATAAAAAAAAAAACAGTTATAAAAGCATAGAGAAAATTATCATCCTCAAATGTTTTGTCTTATAATACATAGGAAGAAAACAAAGTTTTTGTTTCTTCTGTTGTCAAATTATTCCAATGACATGTCATTTAACAGAAATGCACGCAAATTGTTAACTTTCATGTAAGATTACACTCGGAATAACAAGTTGTCGTTTTCTGTTATAAAACTACAATTCTTAACAAAGCGCGTATGTAATAATATCAAATGCGGAACAGTACCAAACATAGTTGGCCAAAAGAAAGCTTAGAGTAAAATTCTACCAAATCAAGCATCGAAAGATAAATATGCAGTAGACAATACTTTTTTTAAGCTACCGTTCGGTTTATTTCTTAAAAAGGGTATTTATACTGATTCCTTTTGCTCTTAACACATACTTTGTAATTGATTTTCTTTGAAAGGTTTACCGATTTGCTCTCAATGAGGGCTGTGAAGACCTTACTACAAATACCAGCTTTGCACCAAATCCCTTAAAAAGGACTGCCTTGAATATTTGAGTTCACATCGATTCATTCTTTTTCAAAAGTATACATAAAAATCCCTACAGAACGTTTTAAATACATAGTTTATCTATTAAATTTGCTTTTTGTTACTTCATAGAATTACTGTTTTATGTTTATACATGTGAAACCATTAAGATCTTTTACAGAGTTTAGACATTTAGACAAGTTTTTAAAATCGCATACTGCTGTAATTTCACAAATATGCACACAAAATAACCATCCACTATATGTCCAAAAACAATATTCGTATTATAAAAACGAATTTCTTCAGATAGAGAATATAACTAGAATATAACAATACCAACCACAGGGAAAAGCTAATTAGCCAAACTGTGAACGAAGGCCCCTTTCAGAGGCACTAGAAAGTCTGAAAATATACACTAAACGAAATACGGTCCGGAAAACAGGAGTTCCTTAACAGTCATTTAACCAACGTATTGGAATCAAAAGATTGATGAGTATAATCAAATCAATCTTTGTTAGGACATGTCATATGATATCGGGACTATTATCTAATAATCGTTATATAAATGACAGTAATATATCACCATCTTAACTATTTCGTACATCGATTGGTGATAAAGCTAAAGAAAGTTTCATATCAGAACGTGTTTATGAGTTTCCAAAAATAAAGTTTTGATCAATTTTATTCATCCGCTGAAAAATGTCGACGCATGTTTCACATGATATTTAAGTCTACCAGTTGCAATATTTAAGACATTTTCAATACTGTTTAAGTACATGTTTTTGGTTTTTAGTAAAATGTACAACGAACTCATTCCGATAAAAATCTTTTCAAAAATCCAATTCTTTCATTAAAAAAATGGCTTTAATATAGTTTCTTTCTGCCCTTAAAACAGTTCATTCAATGAGTAACTATCAATTAGTAGATGAAATAGAACACTCTGATATCGGAATAACGTCGATTGCTGTAGTATGTCTACTGATAAGAGGATGTTGCATTATGTGTCTGTGAAATATGTCCATATTTATCACCGACTTATTTATACGGCGCCTAATAAAGTCCCAGGACTCGTCAAAAGTCCGACAGGAAAATGAGGTGATATTTCATTTCAAGGTTCCAATATTGCCTTGAGACTAAAGCCATCGATCGTATTCTACAATTCAATCTATTTACTAAGCGGACAATATGAAACAGAGGGACAGTTATCAATGTAATTGAGATCTATTCGTGAAAGGTTTCAAAATCAAAACTATTTCTTGGAAACCAGGCAACAATTCCCAAACTACAGTCCTTTAATACAAATCCAATATTGCAAGTTTTACGACTATCTGCAGCTAAGCACGCATTCGAGATACATTGCATGTTTTGAACCATCTAAAGCATTAGGTGAAAGAGCTGTATCTGTCATTTAAAAGTATTACTACGACGTGTTAAGGAGTTGTTCTTCGTCTCTTGCATGTTGTTACCCATAATCATAGCTGGTTTACGGAGTGTTCCTATAAACATGTTGTTGACAGAGTGTATAACTACATGGAAGTGAAGATTTCTGTTGGCGAACCGGTGAGTTTTGAAAGACCTACATCGTTATAGAATCTATCTGCATTTCCAGTATCAAACTAAATCATGTTTGTAATAAAAATAATTATTCTGGCGTTTGTCAACAATACTACGCAAGGTTCTAGAATATGTTAGTTTCTATCACTGTTTGTGAATAACTCTACCATTTAATTTAATACACAAATCGATATTTGAAAATATTACAGTTTACAAGTTCGCCCAAAGAACACAACTTCCGCCATGTTTAATAAAAGCAAATGACACGACATTTAGGATTGCCTGTGCCACAAAGAAGCAGCTTTGATGAAAGATTGCAATTGGAAATGCATAAAGAAAATCACTACCTACAAAAAAAATGTACCATAAGAAAGATAGCAAGTAGATGACTGATTTGTTTCTACTTTTGTTTTCTTTCCACGAGAAGTTCATGAACGAGCCCTATATCCGCGAACCCATTATCAGTCGAGCTGAGAGAAAATGGACAATGGTACACTGAAAAATAAAAAAAACCTATATTATGATCCAGGTAACAAAGTACAAAAGACAAATGATTTCTCTTCAAATCGATTATTACGTTGTCCATTTTATAAAAAGTGTAGAGACTGTATATGATATATTTGATTGAAATTAGGATTATATTTATGCATATAACGGGACTCATCAAACTATGTTATTTAATGTGTGAAATTCCAGATCAAAGATCAAAACGACGCAACGCAATGACGACAAATGACGTAGTTTTTTGTTTTGTTTTTTAAAAATAGGACTTTGGCTATTACTGACAAATAGATGACTGAACAACATAATCCTTGCAAAATTACACCAACGGTAGAGTTCTTTTTCAGGGTTTACAGCTTTGCAAACCAATCACAACAGGTTTAGGTAGAGTCGTTATTTAGTGCATTTCTATTTGCACTAGGGATATCGTTTTCCTGATGTATAAAAAGCAGGACTTGTCTATGATAACTTCACGTGTTCACATGAAATGAATATGTAAGTGTCATCTTTACACCTGTTTGTAACTTGATAGAACTTTTGAACAAAAACGAAATGTGATTTGCATGAACAATCCAAAACATTATTGTTCTATCCATATTTTTACGTCATCCATTACACTCACATCGGTGATAAAAGCTTGATTCTCTGAAAGTTTGGTTCATTTTTTTATTCTTACATTTTAAATATAAATAAGTGCATCCAGTCACATTATTGGCTAGCATTATAAGCGTACATATAATTTATGTTAAATTACGAACACATTAACATACTACACATTTTATACCATTTGCTCTGTCGGGGCATTTTATTTTTAAGACATTGATAAAGTCATTAAAACACCAGAAAAATAACGCATAATGTCTATTTTTTCTATAGCTCATTTAAAGAAATACCTTAGTTTATATTTTCACAATATTATACACAAACGTGACAATCTAGATATGGTAGGTTTTGAATGGCCCCTGTAATTTAGGGGAAATCTTTCAGCTCATTAAAAATTACACAAAAAAAATACTATTTTCAAAAAATGATAAATCTAAACATGTGTATGTGACATAGTTTATAAATTGCATATGATGAAGACAATTGGACAGTTATAGCTATAGACAAATGCCTGTATTAAAGCAATAGGGGCAAATCAACTTTATTTTGAGATGAATAGCAAGTAGATAAAGCATTGGTATGTCTGAATCCTTCTGATGTTGCCAAATTTCTCCCAAGCGTGTTTCAAAGACGCCGTATTCTGTGCGCCATATTCCTAACAAAGGCTGCTTTGAAAATCTGAGTGCAACAAAACTCTAATATATACATACATGTTAATATATACGGTACATTTGATATATGGGCCGCGTCGTGCGATTTTGGGCCTTTGGACAATTTTCTGACACCGTCAGAAAGTATGGGAAAGTTCTCGCACCTGTTTTGACTTTCCGTCGACCAGTATGTGAATTTTTTGTTGTTTAATGAAAGAGCACTGTGCATTGAGCAAAAGAAATGGACCCATTCGAGGTAAGTAATATCTTTGAATTTATTTTGCAATTGTTTTGAAATCTTAGTGGACGTAAATTAATAAAAACATGATAAAAACTATCTCCGTGAAAAATCCGCTTAAGGCGTCTGCATCAGTGCGTCCAATTTCCTTAGTTTACGCTGAGGAAAATCGAAGTAATAATAAAGTTTACGCAAATCATGAAAGTGCTTAAATATACAATTTATGCAGAAAAACAATATCAGCTTTTGAAACCTAAGTTAAGTATTAGTTCCATAAGTATACAGCGAATACATAAGTAATAAAGTTTTGTTTACGCTCAGTTGCTATAAGCGACGCTGAAAATCTATATTTAGAAGTATTAATTAATGCCTGTGTTAAAACACTATTTATGAACAATGGGGAAATAACTCATTAGGGAGCGCGTCGGATTGGCTATTGAGAGGTTTGCGGATCGATTCCACATTGCGGCACTTTGAATTTTTGTTTGCATTTTTTTTCTTAAAGAAGCTAACACCTATATGTAAACTTATTTTTTAGGCCTGGATTATATTATAAACTAATTTTTCGTCATTTTTCATTATATATCTTTTTCATAAAGTATGTTTTCAATTTGTGAGCTGCATGAATAATTTAGGTGTTCTTTTATTAAACTTTGTTCTTATATTTTACATATTTTATTTCAAAACTAAGAATTGGACTCACTCCTGGGAACCTATAGTATTGAAACTATTTCAATACGTGAGTCCACATCTGCGCCCGAGCACAACGACAGGGATGACACACAGAGAGAAGACACTAGTTGGGATGTTGTAGAGGGCACGGATGAGGATGGTGAGCTTTCTCGTCTGGATACCAGGATAGAAGATTATCTGTCGGGTTCCATATGTGACGACAATGACGAAAGCATGCAAGCACCGGATGAATATATGAGTACCGACGACTGCAGGTGTAAAACAACCTGCATGAGTCTGTTTCATTCAGACGGAATTCAAGAGCATATCCTTTCAGTGCGAGAAATGGAAAAATCTGAAAAGGAGTTATACGTTATGGGGTCTTTGCAAAAATTTGCTCATGAAAAAACTAAGGGTGGAAAAAGAAAGAGAATAAGATACAGATATGTTGACGATGGGCGAAACGTGTGCAATTCGGCTTTTGCCGAGATATTCGATCTCAAACTAAAAACATTAAGAACTATTCAGGAGCATCTGAACGAAAATGGGCCCGTTCAAAGAGTGCATGGAAACACCGGGAGAAAGCTCCACAGTGCAAATAGATATGACGATGTTAAGTTTGTGGTTAACTTCCTTCTTAAGACTGCAGAAACAGATGGTCTCCCTCAGCCTGCGGCACCGAGGGGCAGCGATGGTGAAGCGCCTATCTATTTACCATCGGACAACATAAAAATTGGCCTTCATAAAACATATCAGGAAGAGGCTGTTAAGCCGGTTCAAGAAAGTTGGGCATCACCAGCTTCAAGGACATATGGAGGCAATGTGTACTACGCATAAGGATAAGTGGTCCTCGTGATGATGTTTGCCAAACGTGCGAACTACTACGGAAGAAAATAGTTGACGCCGTCCTAGAACAGGACAAGTTGGATGCATCATCTACGTTCCTAGAGCATGTGGAGGTATCTCACGTTTAAATAGTAAAACTAATCTTGTCAAGGGTAATAAGAATAAAGTTTAAATCAAGTATCAAATTTCCAAACTCAATTTATTTTATAAGAAATAAAAGTCTGTCTGTTACATACATGAAGTAAGATAATTTATTGCTTATTGAAATATTTTGAGCAAACAACGTAATCGATACTGCAATTGAACAGTTCAACGAATAATTTATTAATAAAAACATAAGTGATGCTTTTGTTTTAAAAACAATTATAGGTCGCACGACGGGAAAGAAAGGTGTACAGGGAGACACTAAAAGAAGCTGCAGACGAAGTGTCCTCGCACGTCCGGGCCATTGGTCCAGTTCCGGTGCTCAGCTGTCCGGAGCTAGTGCATGGGCACTACACTTTTGACTATAGCCAAAATGTTACAATACCACACCATAGTCGTCAAATGGGACCGCTGTATTGCATCACCGGTCGAAAAGCGCACATATTTGGGGTTAGAATCGACAGCACAGGAAAACAGTTCAACTATCTCATTGACGAAGACCAGTCGATTGGTAATAACTTTAGGCCCATTTCTGCTTAATTTAAATAATAATAATAATAATAATAATAATAATAATAATAATAATAATAATAATCATAATAATCATAATAATAATAATTATAGTAATTGAAATAATAATAATACTAATGATAATGAAAATAATGATTATAGTAATAATAATAGTAATATTGATAATCATCATCGTCATAGTTGTCGTTACCCTCACATCATCAATATCATCATCACCATCATCATCATCATCATCATCATCATCATCATCATCATCATCATCATCATCATAATCATCATCATCATCATCATCATCATCATCATCATCATCATCATCATCATCATCATCATCATCATCATCATCATCATCATCATCCGCATCACATCATCATCATCATCATCATCATAGTCGTCATAACCCTCGCATCATAAATATCATCATCATGTCTATATATCGTTATCTGTATTAATATAAATCGCAGGGCCGGCGGGAAAAGGAACGCATGGACCGAATTCAGTTATAAGCATGCTGCACGACTGTCTGCAACAGCAGGGTTTTGGTGAGAGTCGCTGTGTCATCCACGCAGATAATTGTGAAGGTAACCAATAAATGCAATGTGAAACGTACAAATATAATATGAACATGGCTTTTCATTCATGTTCAATAATTATAAGAGACGTATATTAATGGTAATCGTAAAGTTAAAAGTAATAGTGTAACAAACATACCGAGTGTATGATTAGAATATCTTTTATTGTTAACTGTAGTTCAATAAATGCTTACGTTCGTATGTATAATGCTTCAGGATAAAATAAGAACTGGTACGTACTGGCATACCTGAGTTGGAGGATTCAGATGGGGCTGCACGAGGAAATACTGCTACTCATACAAATACCAGGTCATACAAGGTAAAACAGTTAACTTTGTTTTTTGAAAAACAATTATAAATCAAAGTGCTGAAAGCACTGATGGACTAGGGCTTCATTCAGGGGAATGTTGACAACCATGTTCTAAGCATTGAAAAAATCGGCTCACATCACAAGGGATCACTGTTTAATGGGCTAGCTTAAACTTTAGACCTAAACTGCTTGCAAGCTGCAAAGGAAATTTGAAAAATCTAGTTAAGTGTGTGTAGAGTGAGGGGGTGGGGGGGGGGCTAAAGCGTTAGATCAGATAAAGTCATAGTTCTTTTGAATTTCTCAAAGTCGTTAAATCAGACTTGTACAAATTAATTTACGTGGTTGGCACACATACTTCTTTAATTTGATCAATTCCTTTTAAATCAAAGGACTATTATTTGCAGTTTCAGAGAAGATTTTCAATGATGTAATTTTATACTATATAGAAAACCTGTCACCTCTTTTTCATGGGAGCTTTAAACCACAGGGCCATACTTTGAACAATCTTTGTAAAAGACATCTACATTGTACAACTATGTCAGACTGCATACACAATGCTATTAGGAAGTAGTTTTTATTTAAAAAGTGAAGAATTATTTTCTCCCTTTTAATTTGTGCTTGGTATTCAATTCATATAACATGTTACCATGATAACTTAGTGCTGTTGATAAATATTAGGCACTGCCTTCTGTCTAATGTTATTCATATAACTGCTGCAGACTTTTGTACATAGCAAAGCAAGTTGAGTAGACTAAGATGAGATGAATATTGAAATGTCTTTTAAATACTTTGACCATCAAATTTCATAACATGGTGTCAGCAGTTCATCACACTGCTAGTGAGAATGGAATACCAAACATATTTTTTTTTTTTTAAACCCATCATCAATCCACATACAATACATATCACAAAATACTTTTACCCATATTCCGCTCCAGTGCAATACGCCCATATACCACTCTTGTGACGTCACGTCATAACAAGTATGTTGCGCAATATTAAATTGACGTCATTAAACCAATGAGTGTATCCTTAAAATGAAATTTATTATGCAAAGATGTGGCTTCTAAGTCATATTATCAGTAATGTATATAATAAAAGGGTTATTAGTACCGCGTTTTGATCCGGATATGGCGGAATGTCATATTTGATTCTGGTAGTTTTTTTGTTGATTTTGATTTTACTCGGCTTGTGCCTTGTAGTGTCCGAATCTGCAAAAATCTACTTGAGTCAAATACAAGCTCCTATATCAAAGGCAGTACTTATAACCCTATTATGTACAAAACCTGATATTACCTGGACAGAGCATCTTTAACCCACAGGGTTTACTTGAATAAACAAACAGTTTTTGTGTTGGAAAGTACAATGTATTAACATGCATTTTTCTTGACCTGACTCCATCCAAGCCTTAAATCTTAGATCAACATGTACTTGGGGCTATGTGTAATATCAATGAGAACTATAAATTATGTTCAATTTAGTGCCACTTATGATATTTCATTTCACATACAAAAACACTAACATGTTCAAACCCATATCCTATGTTATGATAAAACCATTGCCAAGTTGGTAATTTGGTCTGGGTCAGGGTTTGACATAGTCTTTCTAGACAGCTGGACTTGTTTTGCAGTTACTTTGAAATTCTTCAAAAGCTAAACTGAACTTGAGCAAAAAACTCACAATATCAAAAGGGGTTTTAAAGACTTATGAGATCATTCTCACATCACCTATACCATTAGTTCTTATCTACAAACTTAAGTCAACATAATAATTAATGTTTTACATAAACATTGCAATGAATAAAACATATTGCAATAAGTGCCAATAACATAGCAATCAAGTATGATCACTATAGGCCTAAACATGAGATTTCAACATTTTCCTGATGAACAATAAATAATTTTACTTAACAATTTTCTCCTTTTTTACACAAGCTGAAAAAATGGTCTCTTTTTGAATACTTCACATATTTCATGGCTTTCATCATTCAAACTAACATTCCGCTTGTTATTTCAATATTCAATGACTGTGTAAACATTCATAAATGATGGTTAAAGTTAACATTCATGCTAATCATGCCTACCAAAAGCACCTGACTGACCAATCAGTATCCAATTTTGGCAGGGCTTATTGGTGGTTCATTGAAATCAACCCTGACCTCCCACAATCTGCACTGATCAACTGTAGTTAATGAATTGTTTCAATTGTTCTTATTTTCATAAACTTAGAAAACACAACTGCAGTGAATAAAATGTATTCCTCATCACTGAGAGAAAGTTTAGAAAAATGAACGAAGCCGAGTTACATCTAGTAGGATATCAAATCCTACAAATGTATTCATCATTTTATATAACCGTATTAAGTAAATGTTTAATTTTTGAAAGTCTAAAAAGTTTCATTTTTTGGTATATCAAAGAACATTTGTGTGTATTATTTTGATGATATTTTGTGATTCATTTAATTTCATTCTTGTTTCATTTATTGTTCAATCCCAAGCTTTCTTGTTCACATTTAAGTGCAAGAAAAGTCACTAATCAGAATACATTCATTATAATGTAAGGTCACATAAAGGATATATTGTGCTTTTTAAAAATAACATTTTTTCATCTGTTTAAAATTATGTCAAATGAAGTGCATTGACATTTTATTATGAGTTTAAAGCTGCACTCTCATTTTGACAACTTTTTTTAATTTTTGTCTTGGAACGACAATACCTAGAAATCTTTTTTAATGGAAAAACACAAAATAACTGCTATTAATAAATTATTTGTAAACTATGGGGATCATCAGTTAGTAAGTTTCAATGCATAAATTCTACACATCGATACCAAGTTTATATCAATTTTCTACAATTTTCTTTAAATTTTTGCTTTTTCATCATTAACTGAGTACAGCCCCTTTAAACTGTACCTTATAATGTCTGTGACTTATCAAATATTTAATAGTAATGGTCTACAACCAAGATTTGTTTTAATTATTCAGGTTTCAAACTGCATTGTGTATGCGATTGGAAAGGTAATCTTGAAAGCTCACTTAGTATAATTTTTACAAATAACATTCACCCTGCAAGGTACTCATATTTGGATGATACATAAAGATTTGCACAGTCATTTATGAATACTTGCATTTATTGATAAAGGATACCTTTTTCAAATCTTTGATTAAGATTACAAAGTATATCTTATATAAATAAATATATATTCTTAACTTTATCTGAATACACAAGCTAATGCATCAGTCAATTGTAACCATGTCCCCCGCCCCCCGGTCCCGGAATAGCGGGGACTTTATTTTTGGTCCAACCAACCAGCTAAAATCCCCGACCTGTGGAGATAATCTGATGGTAAAGTCTCTACCAAATGCCCCGCACCCAAGGGACATTAGGTTAAGCCCCATCCACATTGTATTTTCCG
Organism: Mya arenaria; assembly: GCF_026914265.1. NCBI lineage: Eukaryota > Metazoa > Mollusca > Bivalvia > Myida > Myidae > Mya > Mya arenaria. Next base: position 28,410,127 of record NC_069129.1, on the reverse strand, counting down.
GGAAGACCTGGCACTGCGGGACCACCTGAAAGGTAAAAACATGGCCCATTTCGCCAACTATCCCCGGTTTACCCCCGGATGTGGGAGCCGTGGTTACAATTGACTGGTGCATAATGATACATAGTGATCCAATCTCATGCCAATATGATTTCTGGTCTGACATCGCGAGCTTAGATATTCTTAAGCATAAAAAAGCCTTGACAGCATTTGAGAAAGACTGTTGTGAGATTAAATCTTCATTACTTTAATATTCCACAACATTGGGTGATAAGGGATCTTTATTGAATATTTTGATTTTATTCCCTAAACGCCACAAGTCAACTGATTAATTAATACAAATTCAATTCTATCTCCACAATATTCGGCACTGCATTGTTAAATAAAACTCAAAAGTTACACTTATTAAATTATTTAACCTAATACCTTTCCCTCAAATATTTCAAAAAATTATATTGATTTATCAACAACAATGCATCACCATACTGTATCTCTGACTGATTTTTGATTTTCATTCTTGGCTAGAAAACAAAAAGTGAGCACAAAGCGTCTTCAGAAAAAGAACTTGTAAAGTATGCACCAGTCAATTGTAACCACGCCCCCCCCCGGATTTCCATCCAGCCAATCCCCGGTAAAATCCCTGCCCTGCGAGAACGAACTGGTGGTAAAATCGCGTGAATAACCCCACACCCCGGGGATCTAAGGTTAGAGCAATTTCCTGATATATTTTGAGGGAAGACAAAACCACCGCAATCACCCGGCATTGCGAGGACACTAGTTCTGGCTTCCATAACTGTAATGTTGATATTTATTTTTTTGATGTTTACAACACGTCCAAAAAGGTAATATATAATGTGTTCGCAGAAGTTCTTAAGCTACGAGGACACCTGAAAGGTAAAAACACAGCCCTTTTCCTTGGTATATCCCCGAGGGGCCGTGGTAACAATTGACAGGTGCATTATATAAGAGAGGAAATCAAAATTGAGCATGCAAGACTGTTTTATCAATGGCGATGGTTTATCACAATGTCATGTACTTACACTGAGAGTGGCTCCAAGATTTTTCTATGCACATAGGTAAACAATCATCTTATTCATAGATGCTGTGCACGTATTCATACATTTGGCTTCATTTAGAATGAAACTTCATAAATAAGTATGCGCATATTTGATATTTTTTATCTCCATTTTGCAAAATTGAAATCACACGATTTTTTTCATACGAACTTGTATTGCTTGAATATTAACGTGTCAAATTAAAAATGCTACCCACGGTAAGATGAAAATAAATCCGTTTGATGGTAATAATCATTCAATGGCGGCTTTATTGATAAATTTCCTCAATTAAACACTATGAAATTCACATCATCAGCAGCCGGAAGTAGTGATAACATACATGTCAATTTCAAGGTCAATAAGTAGACTGGTACCCTGATTTACTTTTCCTCAAAAATATAAAGTTATACAGGTACGCGACATTTGGTTTTTAGTTAACATTAATAGTATTTGAACAATAAATACCAAAAATCATGTTATATTTAAAAAATAAAGTGCTAAGTGCCATGCGATGATTAGTTAAAAAAAAACTTTGTATCGAAAAGAAAATATCACGGAAACATGCAAATTATGTCGAAAAAAAGATCAGGGACCGACTTCGGAATACCAACATTGTATACAAATGATAACAATATTTTTTTAAACCAACTTTCTTGGTTGTTTTCTACTTAGACCGCACGCTTTATTCGCTTTTAATACGTATGAATTCACAAGACATTTCGAATGCGCGACGGGCACCGCGGTTAGCTGATATTGGTTTCTTTTCGGATAAAAGAGAAAGAGGGTACCAGTCTATCAATACGGAGCATTGAACGGAAAAATTTCGATGCGTACTTTTCCAATATGTTCATATTCTTATTGTATATAATCTGACCGTATGCAAGAACATTCATGTAGTTAACCCGATTAACTTACTCGCTACGTATGCATTTCTTGTGCTTCATTAAAAGAACATACAGTTAGCTTGAATTGTTAGGAGAACTATTTTTATTGAATGTTTTCATTGTAATCAGTTCCGGTACTACTTTGATTAATCAAATTCGCTAACGGCAATCCAATCAAAATACAGCGTATGAATACATTACGTCAGTGAACCCTCAGATGCGGCTTGAGAATGCAGATAGCGCGTTTACGGCTATGAACTAGGCCACAAGTGCCCTAGTCCAAAAATGGAAATAAACGGTACGATGTTTCTGCCCCTACGAAAAAATTATTGAGATGATTTTATTTACAACTCTTTTTGTGTCTAAAAACTTAGCTCAAGTGCTGTTAAATGAAGGGTTCATATTTATTTTCATGCAAATACATTAGGTGCCTGGTAGATAGCGGGTTTGCCAACATAAAAAAAAACTATTCCGACGGTGCGATGTGGATAGCCTTGCGCAGCTAGCGGAGGTAGTCGACAAATCTTCAAAAAGCAACGTTCCCGTGCTGTACAAGAAGACAGACGGCTCTGAGAACTGGGCTTGGTACTTTTAATTGTTACTTTCGCTACTAAAACACTTACACCTATTTGTTTTTGATAAGTATGAATAACACTATTATCTTAGTATCTCAATAATTAAACAGATACAAACAAATTGCAGGTTAGACTGGAAGTCATACCTACAGCTCGATTTTTTGCCGGTTCGAGGTATTCAAAAATATCACTCGTTCCGTTTCTGCAAGGCCGACTCTTCCGCAGTTTATGTAAAACGGACATCCGGAGAACCAGAAGCAAGGGTGCAGCTCATGAAACGGGCCGCTGTCCTTCCTCAGGGAATGCCAAACACAGTAACGCCGGCCGGTCTTATTGCAGAAAGACGACGTTACCTAAGGATGCACGTACGCCAGTATGTGCGTCCAGCGTGCAGTGATTCAACGTGTCCCGAAGAATAGTTTGACAGCTTGTTTGATTTCAAAGCCATTTGTTTCGTAATGACGAGTGATAACGGCTATTTGAAATAAACTTACTTAGTTACATATATATTTATAACATAAATTGTCATGTATATTTTGGTTTTGAAAGCACATTGTTAAATATTTAGTTGTTTTTATTATTTAAGACTTCATCGACAATGTATTTAAAATTTATTTTAGTTTTTATTCATATTACAAGAACGTCAGCTAAAAAATAAAATTGACGTTAATCATTTACAAGACTTGTTTCTTTAAAACCATCGCACGTTATGTTGTTTATATAACAACGTCATTCCAACGTCGTGACGCTCGCTTTCTTGTCGACGCGGATTAAAAGACCACGATTTTAAAATCTGTATATTTCAGTTTATTGCGCATATTTTTGAAAACGGAAAACAGATTTGTTTTCAGAAATTATTTAGCTTTCTTACTAATGAAAAACCTCAAAATATGCAAAAAATGTCCGAAGGCCCAAAATCGCACGACGCGGCTCATATAGTGTGTCAAATTAACTTTGCTTTTACGTATTATTTACATGCATTCATCATAATGCCATTAAGATGCTAAAAACAGACCTTTTTTAAGAAATACGTCACACTTTTCGTCACGCATCATTGCAAATGGACGTCAAACAGCCGTTCATCGATCGTTTCGAAGAATATTTTTAGACAATAATACTGCTGAAGTTTCAAAAGACTGATGGAAAAATATACAAGCTATGTATCTATCAATAAATTAAAATGATTAATAAAAGTACAATATTTTGGCTATTAATAACAAAGAAAGTACGATAAAATTCTGAAAAAGATACACTTCAGAAAATTTATTTCCCATAAGATATGAAGACCATCATTAGCATGTTATTTTTCCTGAATCATTCAATACACAAAGGAAGTTTTAGAATATCTCAACTATTGTGTCTATGTTAGTTATGAAGGCTTCAAAGGGCCATTGAATTTAATTAGATAGAACTTTATGCCTGAGGTTGGTGCCAATTTTCATATGAAAACACCCGCGCAGCACATTTACATTGATTATCTTCATTGTTCTATTCCGCATTTCCTGGAATAAGAGAATGATACATTATAGGTATGTGAAACATGTCTTTCACTGATGACCATTTGTCCTCTTTGGCATGGAAGATGGCGATTGATAAAAGCACAGGACAGTGACGTCAAAATCTCCGACAGGAAAATGACGGTGATATTTCATTTAAAGGTTCTATTTTTGTCTTGAGACTAAAGCAATATTTCATACTTAGAAAAACTTTCCAACCAGACACTATAAAACATGGGGAATTTATCGATATAATGAAGCTCCGTTCGAAATCAGAACTATTAATAGCATCTTTAAGTGCACTATTTGTATTACAAATCAAGTTTTACGACTGTCTGCAGCTATGCCTTATTTTAAAACACGCATTCGATATCCATTTTATTATTGTATATCAACAACATAAGTTGCAATACATTAAATATTTAAAAAGAATATTTAAGATTCAGTATTTACTGTCTAGACTGTGTTAAATGACTATCTCTTAAACGACAGGATGTTTCAGACATTTTGTCGTTCGGCCGTCGCCATATTTTAATAATGCTATCACCGTTGTCCGACCGATTCCACAAATAAAATTGAACCGAAGCGAACACAAATTAAGTGATGCGGTTATTGGATTAGTTTGCCAGTAATGAAGTTTACCGTTTCGGCCGTTTTATGACTTTTTGCGGCCCACAAAGTTTAAAGCGAGGTAAGTGCGAAAACAATTAGCAACCCTTGAAAGTTATCGATAACCTCACTGCCTAAAAGTGTGTCGTTGTTTTCAGCGTTGACATTGTCAAAATAATTCAGGAAAATTGGAAATTGTGTGTTTTCTTAAAGTTAAAAACTGTACATAAATACCGGCTACAAAAAATATGCGGTAAATCTGTGAGTAACGCCTTCTTTCTGTAAAGGTTTATGTTTTTGGAGGTATGTAAGGAAATTAACAAAAGGTTTTTTTTTTATAAATACCTACAAATAAATGAAACCGTATATACGTAAATGGTTGAAATCAATGTTTTCTTTTAAGCCTAACATGTTTTCGCCACTATCACTGAAAAATGTACTCGTAACTTAACTAACTAAAGCAATACGAAAAGTAGGTATGTTGTTTTTTTCATTTAAAAATGTTTAGTTATATTCATTTCGTCTTTGGCTGTTAGCTTAAAATAATTGCAATCAAAACAAATTTTGCATTCTAATTTACTTTACCGCAGTCCAGATCGTTATTTATTAGTTGTTGTTTTTTTATTTCGAAAATGTTTAAGGACTTGTCTTTTATGGCATAAACAGCTGTTGATTATTAACTAAAAACAGTTTAAAACTTTTCCTATTACTAAATGCGAATCTTTATAATATATTCCGTTATAAGTTATCAAAACAAAACAGATGCTGATATGTGTTCCTTACCTAACATACGAGCGTTGTCATCTACATACCTTCCATAGCACCGTTATAGCAGTATGATGTATACGTTACAAAATAATATATTTCAACTTAAATGTTAACGGCCTAAATATCGGGGATAAAATCAATGAGTTCTTATATATTCGAAAAAGTCTGCTATCCTGTAAGTTCAAAAAACGGTTTCAACCATTATATGGGAATATATATTTTTTTGATAACAATAGCACGCTCATATAAAACAAGTTTGCAATGTTTTTGTGAAAATGTTCTTTATTTTTAATACTTATTTAGATTATTGGATCAAACAACAAATACATTTAGCAATCGCTTCTTGTTTTCCTCCGGACAAATTGTTGATCCATGATCTTCTATTATCTAAAAAATTTGCATGTCTTTTAAAATACAATTATTTAACATTTTAGAGATGGTAATAATACTCTTCGTATGCGTTTGTATGATTGATTAATTTTGAAACAGACGAAAATTGAATACAACTAAGCTTCACAACACATTACGAGTGACGTCACTTTAAACAGTAAAAATGACGTTAATTAAACAGAAAAAGGCAGCAAATAGTGGTATCTTTTGAACAAAATAGTCATCTGGTGAAGAAGAACACAAAGGAAGCATTACTAAAATTGATTACATACATTCCGTCATAAATGATATGAAACTCGGGAATACTTGCAATGTTCGTTGACAGGGTGCAAAAAGTATAAGTCAGAAGTACTGTAGTCTTCCTTACTAGACTAAAACACCAAACAATCTTGTGTAGACTGTAGCCATGACGTCTGCACAGCAGTCTTAAACTTCCTATTCAAATGCACAAGGATCAAGACAAACACCAAACCAGTGACAAAACGTGTTGATAAAGTTAAATCAACAGCAAGATCGCCCTATTCAATCTAGACGTATGACCCTAGATTTATCAAAATGAGACTTGATTCAAGTTGTCTACTCCTAAAGTCGAATATTTCTTTGCCAATCTGTACCGAGAGAATGGATAATGTTTGATTAACAGCCTTATTGCACTATTCACTATTGAGGTGTGATCCATGAATTGTCTATAGTCTTATCTCGACCGAAGTTATGAACCTTGAATTTTCAAAAACATGACCCTATATACACGTTGTACTCACTCTTACACGTTTCAATTATTCCATTTTTACCATCGTTAATCAATGTGGAGGAAGTTGATAAATCATCATCTGAAATATTTTATCATCATCTAAAAAAATTGTTGAAATGTTAATCGATGAGACCAAAGCCTTAAAATGCCGAATTTTCAAAGCACTAAGTGCACCGGTACATGGTTATTTTCTTTTAAAAGTTGCTATGGAAATCCACATAGAATCATCCACATTATAGGATAAAATAACAGTCGCATTATTTCTTAGTATTTCCTACCTATATTAAAGTGTTTCTTTCATGTTTTTCATGTGAAATATCAAAAAAATAATTTTAACATTCCAACAAATACTATTGGAAACAAACAACATAATCAATGTTGATTTCACTATGAAAGTCGTGAAATGAAAAGCGATCTTACACTGAAATCAACAAATATCTTTTACATAATTTATCGTTTTTCGGAAAATAAAATTACCCGAAGTGAGGTCTAAGTCCGGACGAGGCTTCCATTTTCTGTAAAACATTGGAATATACACATGTTCAGTAGATGCATTTATGTGGGGGCATGCCTTAAGAAGCTTGCGGATCAATGATGATAATAAGATGTTTGTGTTAGTGTTTAAATTACTAGTTAAGACTAGTTTAAAGCAGTATAAAACTCTCAAAATCATGTGATATTGTTACCATTCTGTGTGTTTTTCTTATTTCTTTGAGAACAACCAAAAGGCTTGTATCAGTTCGCATGAAAAATGAAGCACCCTAAGAGACCCATTACAGCTGATTGCTATAATATGTCATTCCATTTCCAAATGATCCCAATGTGCCTGGATAAGAGAATGATACATATTTTGTAGGGAACTGTAGAATATGTTTCATATCTATAACCGATGAAACACTGTCCTCTTAGACATTGAAGATGGCTATCAATTAAGACCTTGGAGAGGTCGCAATATTCCAAAGGAAAAACATTTTTAAATCCAAGGATGCAGTACTGTCTTGAAACTCAAACCATTTTTAGAATTTTACGGATCTTTTCCGACAGTTGGTATCTATATACGTGATTAATATCCATGTAAGGGACGTTTTGAAATCAAACCTCAAAACTCGTTCGTAGCAACGAAGAACAAATTCTCAAACTACAGGCTTGTAATATAGACATGCCTGATATATTTCCTTCGGTTTCCTTGGTAAAGAGGCCGGTACGTGACCAATCATAGAAAGTAAAATGATATTTTTGTAAACAAACCTATGCGCGTAACAAGACGAAATAGCAATTCAGTTGTACGATATTTTGTGATTTTTACAAATGTCAGCAGATACGTCGAATTCCTCTTTTATACTATTAGTAGTATTAGGTGCAAAGAGATATGTAATCTTCTGTTAAGAATACGCTTGTGTATGAACTGATGAAGATGAGACGAATTACCAATTTTAAATTATATTCGTCCAGTAAAATAATCTTTCATTTCGTTGAATGAAAAAAATAATGCCTGATAAACTGTTTTCGAAACTGATATGTTTAAAACAGTATCTTAATATCAGCTCGTTCGTACTTTACATTTACTAAAAATGATCTAACTAGAAAGGTCGCAAAGCTAGTTTGATAGTCGTAAACGCTTTCGTTATTTTATATTGTCTTCAATGTGGAAAGGTACAATGGGAATGGCAATCCTGTAAAAAACTGACGAATGGTGGAAAACTATTAGTGAAAAACATTTTCCAAATTACATTATTATTATTACAAGTTGATTAAGAGCAAAAACAAAGAAATTTATGATTGTCTGTGCAAGTTAGCAGTTTTGATAAAACATTGCAATTTTAAAGCATAAAGAAAATTATAATCTTCAAAATATATGCCCTATGGTACATATGAAGTAAAAAAATAATTGTTTCTGTTTTTGTCGAATAACTCCCATAAGTTGTACTTGAACGGCCGAAATGCACGCATTGTGACCTTTCATTTAAATATATGTTACACTCTGATTAGCACGACATGCCTATACAAGCACCTAGCTGGTCTTTCAAGGGTAGAAGGACTTCTCCTTAATTCAATACCCTGTTTAGGGGAAACCGCTTAGCACTGTATATATGTTTACCTTTAATAAAGAACAAACTCTGACTGGGTTCCAAACAGCGTGAGGTATTTGTGATTGAATGACACTGAAAGGAAAAATGTACATTTTCATATGTATCCCTCGAGTCTTAAAGATAAGACTCCACATTTGACTCCAAACAATATGTGTTTAATTCTACTGCCTTCAGTTTGCCATTAAAGCAAAAGTTATTGTTAATTTATTTCTCCAATTTCTTCCCCACAGCCCTTTCTTAATAACACAGGCTCAATCATTTGAGAGGTAAATCAATAACTCAAATTTGAGAATTTCCTAAGTGTTAAGGAATAATCTCTTGAATGGCATCATCATCACCACCACCACCACCACCACCTCCACCACCACCATCATCATCATCATCATCATCATCATCATCATCATCATCATCATCATCATCATCATCATCATCACCACCATCATCATCATCATCATCATCATCATCATCATCATCATCATCATTATCGATCATTTCCCCTTGTGGATATAGTCCCAATTTTGTTATGGTGTTATATTTGAACGGCTAGATATGTCAGACAATTAATTCTTCAGTGATCTTCTTAATTATGATTGTTTTGACATTATTTGGCCCGCTTCTCGACTACGCGAACATTATAATATGAGAAAGACAAACCGTGGTTGGATTTTATTTGCCGGTAATCAACTGGTTACTTGCTTTAGTACATTTTCAAAAAGAAACAAACATGTTGTTTTTTTTCAGTTGTTATGGTATGAGAAGAAGTGACATAATTATGAAAAACATGTGACAATTTTTTGTCGTTAAAGCGATATTTCGTATGCACCAAACACATCTTTAGTATGCAAATAATATTCTAACTGTTACTGTGACTTTCATGGATATAACTTTATGAGAGTATCAATGTCTATTGCTAGTGATATATAACCTCCATAATGCGCGCGTGACATAATATTACAAACGAACAAAACCATGGTAGCACAGCAGGTTCAAATTAAGATAAAGGTGATGGCTTAATTTCTCTCAATTTTTATTAAAGCAATAGGAATTCTTAATTTAATTTGCTTCATTTTTACCCCAAACCACTTTTCAATAATGGCGGCTCCATCATTTGAGCGAAAACGTTACAATTCATCAACGAGACGAATTATCTCTTAAACTGCGGGACATGTCAGACATAAAATCGATAAGCGATCTACTGATTTTTATAATTGCGTTGCCATTTATCAGACCGACTTCCAAATGTTGTTTAAATCAAGAGGATTCAAAAGTCTGAGACTGAAAGTCGGTTATTGGTTTGCCACTTATAAACTTAATACTTGCATGTGTGCAAATTCTCGAAGAATTGAACACTCATTCGCTGTTGCCAATACTGATGGTCTTTCATTTTTGAATCAGAGAAATATTCGGACCAATATGTTAAATCTGCGATAATATGTTACAAAAATTTACATAATTACATAACGTAAGGTTGAATATGTTGATCTGAAACACGAAAAACGTTAGTACGATGTTGAAAACGCGTTAACACGACACTATTATAACAAAAAACGCGCCAATACGATAATGATAACACGAAAGTACGATAAAAAAAACGCGATAATACGACAGTACGATGTTAGTAATGCGATATACCTTCTTGTTTTCACCATCGTACTGACGAGACGTTGAAAACCGTTGTTTTATCGTTATACCGCGTATTCCTTTTCGCAGTATCGTATTGATGCGTTATAGTGATGGTACTGTCACGTAGATCAGATTCAAATCAGATTACAAATACAACTCAACTCAACTCAATATTCTTTTATTATGATATCACAGTTTACATTTAAGTAAAAGCATGTGAAAACTCAACATATATATATGTTAACACAGGTGATTTAATGGCGGCTTCGCAACAGGTTTGGAGTTAATCATTATACAATTAACATTTTTAGTCTAAGGCTATGTCTTGTTGGTGTTAGTTTTTGACCAATTATTGATGATCCTTTTACTGCGATCAATACCATTGCCATGATCGGGGCAGGGTTTTTGTGCTTTTTTGTCTCCTATTCACTCAGTTCTAAAATTCACCGAAAGCCACAATTAAGTGTATTTTTTTAACAAAAAACACCTAACATCCCCTTTAATCGTGGAAAGAGGAAACCACTTCCCTAACTTACCCCATGAGTAAGTTTCTTTTTTGGTCGGACTACACCCCGAATATGGTCAGTGCATTGGAGTTAAATTTAATGGTGACTTGCGTTCAGGAAATGCGTAGCTAGACCAATATAAAGTTGTTAGCCGGACACTTGCTAGGAATCCATAGGCATTGCTCCATTGGCGTAGTAAATTGTTTTATTCTAGAATGCACATTGCTGCGTTTCCAGTAAATCAAAGACCCTCAAAACGAGCTTTTTGTACATAATATGAATTACATATTACGTTAAGCGAAATTAAATGTATATGTTCTGGAATAAAGTCAGCCTCCTGAAAACGAACATAATAAATGAGTGAAATATATGTATCTTCAACGAAGTAATTTGTATGCACTTTTTTGATTAAGTGCAGCAAGGAAAATCGAGGTATAAATTCCTTAGTATATTTATCAGGCCTGAAAATTTCCTCATACCCTTAGAGACGTAGGTCAGATATATAGTGGATACAGGCTACTAAGTTACATAGTATATCTAAAACTTATGCTGAAAACAAAAACAAAAAAATAAATTATTCGAAATACAAACCAGATAATGTTATGGCAGTTTGTATTTTTGTTGTTGATATCAACTGAAATCAGAGGTGAAACTGCAATGTTGCCATGTGCCAATGAAATTATTGTACATCGGATACCACCTCATAAAACAATATTGCAGTTATTACTTTGCCATCCTCCAGACATATCACCAGACATATCATTTAACCATTTCCTTCCATTATCTCAAGCCCTTGCATTTCTTCTGGAATGCAATTAAGATTTTTTTACAGAAACGGAAGTGATACACTTTACATTTTTAACTGTCTCCTTAATTATGAAACAGACTCAAATTGAATGCAATTCAAACAATTGAATATGGGGAGTTTTACACTAGCGTATCATTTTAATATATATTTATATTGTAATTCTGCCTACCTTGTCTTTCTTCCTGTTCTAGAATCCAATATGGCGGCAAACATTGATTTTATTAAATTTTATTTTCTTAAGTCTTCAAAATGAAGTTCATATATTTTTTAACATTCTGATTTTTATAACTGTTTCGAAAACTTACTGAAATTTACAATCATAATAACCAACGTATGAAATATGCTGATTTAAAGTTGTTTAAACATAATTATTAAAAAAAAACATTTTTTTAATCGGTGACGTATCGGTCCGGTTGTTTCTGCTACATACGGAGAATGATATTGTGTATATACATATATCAAGATATTAAACAGTTTCGTTATTTACTTTCTGACAGGACTTACATATCGGGACAAGCCCAATTTGAAAATTCTAGCGTGACTGGTCCGTTTATTGCTACTTAAAGTGAACACTGGAAGAGGAAAATATTACCTGTTAATCAATGATTAGTATGAACATTGCCGTTGTGGTGATTAATACAAATTTGAAATACAGTATTGAACTTATTGTTCTCATGTTATTAAAATTTAGTTATTGTCATGATCCATTGTTGAAAATGATTTATCTGCAGCCTTGAACAGACATATTGTTAGCTACTAAAAGGTACCATGGGACAAAAGACGAAAAACTAGACATTAACTTCAGATAGAGACATTTTTCAACTCGTTCACAGATGAAAACAATAATATTTCTAAATGAAAAGCTTCATACCGAATTTTAATATAACTTGTGAATGGATTTTTTTTTATTTTTTGGCTAAATATAACTTAAGTTGTCTTATCTACACTATGGAAAGAAAAAGCGAACTGGTTTCACACAAGCTGACGTTCACGACAAGAGCGCTAACACTCTTTTTTTGCTTTGATACTGTTGAAAAGAAAGCGTAATTAGACAATTATTAAAACATTTTAGTATGAGGTATGCACCTTTCTAAACATGTACGTATTGTCTCGGAAAACATTTGTACCAAGTTTCATTTGAATGTCTAGAATGGTGTTTGTGTTATGACGAATGTTAAATTTCTTATTTACTACAACAACGTCGGCGAAGGCGACAACAAGCGTATGACAATACCTCCTTTATTTCTTCGAAAAAGAAGAGAAGCATTTTACAGTCCTTACGTCACCATCTCAATATTATAAAATTGATAACACATTGCATTTCTAAGAAAAAGAGGGATTTAATGCGTCTAGAGATAGATAGCAAGCAGACGAAATATTTCTATTGTCTGTAATGGTACACATTGAAACAAATTTCTCCCATAAGAGCTTAATAAGGTTGTCTACAAACGTTATCATCTTGGGCAACAAATTCAGATAAGAATTCTTTGAATATTTGGCTTCCGAACGGTGCTACAAAACATAATCTGCTTAAATCAATATGGTGTACTTTATCCAAAGCGACGCCTGTGAGGCAAGGCAGACGTGGAATCTGATCAAAATCATGTCGACAATTTATGCCCCGCATACAATGAAGGATCGCTCACTTTAAACAAACATTATAACATGATTTGCGAAAAACATAGACTGGTAGTGTTTGAAATTGTATTTACTTTAAAAAAAAAACAACAACATCAAATCAACAACAAAAGTCTATTCGTTTTACGAAAAAAAATATCTGCCAAGAATTCTAAATTATAAACAGGTGAATATTTGAATAATACGCATTTCTCTTTGGTCTACAAATTAGAGCATACATTATATAATACTTGTGTTTTACATTGCTGGTTAATATTATCAAAACACAGTTTAAGACACTCATGCTGCTCTTGATGAATGTAAAGGTTGTTACTCTTTTTTCTTTTCTGATTACATAGACAACATTCTAACGGCTGGTATCAGTTCGCATGGGATATGTAGTACTCGGACAGACAAATTATGCTGATTGCTATAATATGTCATTGCATTTTCAAGAGAACCAAGAGAATTTCCCTGGATAAAAGAAATATACATCATTTGTATTGAAAATTTCATATCTATCACCGATGATCCACTGTTCTCTTGGCCCTGGAAGATAGTGATCAATTAAGACACCGAACAAGTCAAAATATTTCGGAGGAAAATGACGTTGATATTGAGTTGAACCGGTGTTTTGACTCTGACTGCACATATATATTAAGTGAAAGTGTTTTAATTAATAGTAATCACAGATTTCATGCTAAATTTGTTGTTGCCCGCGATGGTGTAACCAAATTTTAAACCCATAATCCTTTTAGGACACGATTTTACTTTGTAGAATTACCGCACCCGCCATTTCATTTACTGTTTACTGCTAATCCAACTAATATCACTTTGTTTTATCAGCTTCTAACCTTTAAACATGAGAAATTTCACATTATTTTGTCTGTTTTATAGCAGATTTTTCATTTTCTTAGTCAGTCATCCATTATGTTTCATTGATTTTTGACAATTACGTCACATCATTTTTACCAAGGTTGCTATAACCGCGAAGTTTTAACTCTAGAGGTTCTATTTTTAGACCGATCAAAGTTTTACCAGTCAATTCAAGGCGATCGATCGCATTTTCTTAGATCGATCAGCTGAAGTTGATGCGCTTTTCTGGTGTCGATCCATGAGTCGATCGTGAGTCGATGCAGTAGTCTGCATCAGGCATATATATAAGGAGCGTAGTTTTTTTTTGCTTAAGGGTTTTCAGTTTTCGATCGTGGCGGAAGCCTGCGTTTTACATCTTGGCAATTTTCAAAGAAATAAAAGAATAAAAGTGTTAAAATATAAAAAAATATCAAAGTGCACTAGATAAACATAAAATGGAACAGTTTTACAACGTTTGAGTAATTTTGTAAGATTTTGCTTAAGTTTTATTAATGTTTTATCAATTTAAGGCGGTTGATGGCTGACTGTTTGAGTATTTTGTTAACGGGTAAAATTTCACTGCTTTAGTTGCATGTTTTTATATCGATGCCAAACATAATAAACTGAACAAATGTTGTTACGATTATTATCGTTTTCGATCTATCACCCATTTTATCGGCCTTATGTCCGCCCTAGAACTGCTAAACACTTAGGGCCAGAGTTAGCCCACAACAATATTTCATTCAAAGGTTGGAGATTTTGTCTTGCAAGTTAAGTATTTTTTTCATTTCTTAAAGAAGCAGTTGTCTTTCATAAACGTGATTTATAGCCATGTGTGGGACATTTTGGAAACTATCCTTAAAACTCCTTTTAGCAATTGAGAAAATAATTATTAAACTTAACAATTGTATTGTACTCATGCTTGATACATTTCCGTTGCTTTCATTGGAAAAGAGACACTCATGTGACCAATCATTTTTGTACTCTTTGCGGTGTTAGTGCAAATGGATGTTCCATCTTCAAAAGAGCCCATGAACAAGCGACGGGTGGCCGATTTGGAATTATATTCGTCCTGTAGAATAATCTTTTAATTTGTGGGATGAAAAAAGGAATACCTGTATTTCTTATTCTCAAAACTGACATGTTTAAATCTGTATCTTAATATTACTTCGTTCTTACCTTTTACTTACTGAAAATGCTCTTACTAGAACGGTCGATAAACTTGCCGCTAACGCTTTCGTTGTTTTATACCGTCTTCGATGCGGAAGGATACAACTGAAATTCCAATCATGGGTAAAACTGACGAAAAGTGAAAATGTTACAGCTGAAACATTTTGCTAAACAAAACATTATTGTCCACATGTTTAATAAGAGCAAAAAAACAAAGGAACTTGGTTGTCTGTGCAGGAAAGAAGTTTTGATAATACATTGCAATTTTTAAAGCTATAGAACATTATTATCCTTAAAATATTTTGCCTTAAGATACATAATTAAGAAGTCAACAAAGTATTTGTTTCTGCTTTTGTCATGTTCCTCCCCTGAAATTTCATGGAACAGCCGAATTGCATGATTGCACTCGGAATAACAAGATGTGCCTATATGAGGACCTAAACGTTTAAAACGAGTAGAAGTACTTCTCCTAAATTAAAAAAGGGAAAGTCGTTCAGCTCATTTATAAATGAACCAATACATCTTTATATATTTCAAAATTGATATATTTAAAGATGTTTACGTCTCTTAGTCCTGCATACATCAAAATCGGTAAAACTGCCAAAAAATACTCGATCTTAAACGTTTTACAGTTGCCGCCGTTTTCAAATTTGGCAATGCTATAGGAAGAACATATCAAGCTTTCTTCATCATATAGATTGACATAATTTATTCCGACCGTTTTTATTGGGCGATGTGCCAAATAATGACTTCATGTGTGTTATCAAACTACAATTCTTAACAAACTTCATGAATGGCGATAGGCGATTTCGTTGGCTGAAATTGTATGTTATAATCTCAAATGCGGAACAGTACCAAACATATTTGACCAAATGCAAGCTTATATTGAAGTTCTAAAAACCAAGCGTCGAAAGATAAATATGCAATAGACAAAATGTTTTATTCTAGATTTATTTCTTAAAAAGGTACTTATACTGATTCCTTTTGCCCTTAGCATATCTGTAATTGATTTTCTTTGAAAGGCTTTTATTATTATTATTATTTATGTTTATACAATCATGTTAATACCATTAAGATGTTTAAAAGAGATTAGACATTTAGACAAGTTTTCAAATACGTATACTGCTGGAATTTCACAAAACTGCACTAATATTAAACCATTATTTTATAAGTGAAATAAACTGTAACAAACGCCAGCTCTTATAACATATCATTTTATTGAGTTGCAACTTCTCAAACAGAGAAAATATCGTGGATGACATCGCAATATATAACATCAATGTACCGCAAAAAAAAGAACTGCAAGGGTTCGCTTTAAGGCGCCAAGCGTTAAAAATACAACCAGCCGAGATAAGGGCAGATAATTTGTATTTTTACCCCCCCCCCCCTTTGCTAAATATTTAAAGTTAAACTTAACGCAATGTTTGTACGCAATACACACCCTGCTGACACGCAATTAAAACGCAAAGCAAACTGTTTCCACAGCGTTTAAAGGTTAAACGTAAAAATTACTGGACACAACACGCAAGAACCTGCTGACACGCAATCAAAACGCAAAGCAAACTGTTTCCACAGCGTTTAAAGGTTAAACGCACAAATTACTAGACACAACACGCAAGAACGTGCAGGGTTACGCAACCAAGGTGTTACCATAACACAAGAGCAACAACATAAGGACTTGTATATTATATTACGTTAAATTATCGTCTTAACATGTTTTTGCCCGTTTGTCTGTAACCAACAATTCACCGATGGGTATGGGGCTTAGCCCCGCAATCAAGTTTCAAGTTGGCAACAAACATAAAAAATATTGGATTTAACCAAAAAGATTATTGACTGATATAGTGATCATGTAGATTAAATGTTGCCCTACTCTCAGCTGGCTGAATTTTTCTTTGCGACTTGTAATAAAAAGAAGACATGTGAATGAGTATAACAACTTATGTTAAAAGACTGGCACTATACAAAATATAAACGAATCTCCCAGTCTTATCCTTGGCGCATATTGTAGTAATAGGTCCCGTTGTCTGTGTGTCGCTCGAGGGGACAACAATCAAACACAGCGACGCCGTTTGTGCTCCTGGCAAGTTTTTTCATCTCCACGAACAATTCTCTCAATCATTATTACAACACCGAGCGCACTGAAAATACGCAAGCAGAAAAAGGACAGCAAGAACACCGTTTAATGCCTTGATGCTGTAACAAACTTTACTGTTTACTCTACATGTGAAAAACAATGGGGAGTGGGAGGGCGGGTGTAAATTTTTGTATGCTATCCTACAGACGACGAAAACGGAAAGGAAAAGCTATGACAGACTGGTTACTAATTTCAGCCTTAAATCTTGATATCTGATTACATTCGATCCCAGAATCGAAAGCAGTCTATAAAAATTAATTGCACTTCCGGCTGTCAGAAAGTGTAAACAAACGACCGCAATGCGTCAATATTACAAAGTTGTGTATTACTGCGACTACTTAAACAATTCTTACAGGACTAAGATAGATCGGTTTATTTCCTAAAAATAAATGTCGTTATGCCTATAAAGTCATAACGAATACTATATGTTTAGAAATAGTACTCGTATGATAATGAGGGATTTCTTTAAAGAAAGTATAGAACTAGAATGCTAGAAAAAAACTGTAGGGACAAGCGTATTTGCCAAAATTTGAATGAAGGCCCCTATTCAGAGGCACAAGGAAAATATGTAATCATACAGTAGACGAAATACTTTACCGTTTACCGAACGGTCCTCGTAACATCGAATCAGTTTCTTATTTATCGAATGTATTGGGATCAAAAGATGAATGAGTAATGGGTAATGTCGATGTTCGATATACAAATGTCACATGATATCCGGACAATTTTCTACTGTATCGTTACATAAATAAAGGTCATATATCACCATCTAGATTAGTTCGTATATCGATTGGTGATAAAGGTAAAGCAAGTTTATGATTTTTAAAAAAATGATTCAACCGCTGCAGAATTTCTAAGCATGTTTCACATGATATTAAAGGTTACCAGTTGCAAAATTTAAAACATTAGCATTTCTGTTTAAGTATAATCTTTTTATTTTTAGTAAAAACAAACAACAATCTAATTCCGATTAAAATCATTTTAGAACTCTGTTTTTCGATATATTTCTTTAAATAACGGGTTTTATATTGTTCATTTAGAGAATAAGTATCAATAAGTAGATGAAACAGGAAACACTCCGACATCGAAATAACGTTGATTGCTAAAATTCGTCAACGGATAAGAGAATGATACATTATGTGTCTCTGAGATATGCAAATGTTCATAATTATCACCGATGACACATTGTCTCCTTGCACATGGAATGCGACGATTAATAAAGTCCCAGGATTCGTCAAAATGTCCGACAGGAAAATGAGGAGATATTTCATTTCAAGGTTCTGTTATTTGCTTGAAACAAAAGCCATCAATCATTCTTCTGTTTTCCTAGCAGACACTATGATACAGAGGGAATTTCATCTATATAATTAATTAAGTTTCATTCGTGAAACGTTTTGAAATAAAAACTGTTTCTTGGAAAAACTGTTTCCAAACTACTTTACTTTATTACAAATCCGATCAAAGCACGCATTGAGATACAGTTCATGTCTTGTACCATCAACAGCATTAGGAAAAAGAGCTGTATCTGTCATTTTTAAAAATTGAACGGGCGTAACGTATCTTTAAATGAGCTAAAGGAAGTTGTTCTTCGTATCTTGCATGTTGTTACCTATAAGCATAGCTGGTTGACGGAGTGTTGCAATAAACATTTTGTTGACAGAGTGTATGTTATAAAAAAGAATTATTTTGACGTTTTGTTAAAAATAATACGCAAAGCTCCAGAAGAAGTTAGTTTCGAACATTTTTCCAACACAAATTTTTAATACACAAACTCAAATTTCAAAATATTACAGTTTACACGTTCGCTCAAAGAACACAACCTCCGACATATGAAATAAAAGCAAATACCACGAAAGTTAGGAATGCCTGTGCCACAAAGAAGCAGCTTTGATGAAAAATTGCAATTGGCAATGCATAAAGACAATTACTCCCTACAAAAACAAATGTGCTGTAGGATAAATAGCAAGTAGATGACTGATAAGCTCCTTCTTTTGGAAAATTACTTCCTTTAGAAGTAAAGAACTTGCCTAAAATTACGAATGACTTCTCTTCAAATCGATTATAACGTTGGCCATTTTATAACATATGTAGACACTGTATATGAAACATTTTATTGAAATGATAACTATATTTATATATATATATAACTTGATTCGGCAATTTTTGTTCTCTTTATGTGTAAATATCCATGCAGGTTCATTGCTTTTGTTTAATGTAGTCGTATTTTAAAACAGGCTGGGAAGAGCAAGACGGCACAACCCAATGACAACAAATGACTTTGTATTTATATGTGTAGAAACAATATTTAGCCTCGAAATTAATAAAGAAATTTTCTTTATTTTTAAAAATAGGACATTGACTACTGAGTGATAGATGACTGGACAGGATAACTCTTGCAAATTTACACTTACGGTGGAGTTCCTTTTCATGCTTTTTAGCTCAATACCTAACACAACACCTGAAGGTAGAGTCTTTATTTAGTGCATTGCAATATGCACTTGGGATGTCATTTTTCTGACGAATGAAAAGCTGGAATTGTCTATGATAACTTCACACGTTAACATTTAATGAATATGTAAGTGTTTTCTTTGCAAATGTTCGTAACTTTACAGAACCTTTGAACTAAAACTTTAAATACTAAATAAGTAAATGAGATTTGCAGAATAATTCCGAAAAATTTATGTTCCATCCATATTTCACATCATCCATTTGTTTCACACATACCAGCTTCATTCTCTGAAAGTTTATAACAGATGTGTTTATTATTTTTACATATTCAATATAAATATGTGCATTCAGTCACATAGTTTGATAGCATTATACGCGTACATATATAAACAGATATAAAACATTAACATACTATATATTTTATACCGTTTGCTCGGACGAGGCATTTTATTGTTAAAACATTGTAAAAGTTATCAAAATACCAGATATTTAACGGATGGTGTGTTTTCTACAGCTCTTTTAAAAAAATCACCTTAGTTTATATTTTCATAATATTATGAAAAATA
Source organism: Mya arenaria (assembly GCF_026914265.1). Classification (NCBI taxonomy): domain Eukaryota; kingdom Metazoa; phylum Mollusca; class Bivalvia; order Myida; family Myidae; genus Mya; species Mya arenaria. The sequence continues at coordinate 28,389,782 of NC_069129.1, read as the reverse complement.
AACGTGACAATTTAGATAAGGATTTTTTGAATGGCCCTTGTAATTAAGGGGACATATTTCAGCTCACTAAAGATTGCAAAAAAAAGAAGATAAATCAAACCATGTTCATGTGACATAATTCACAAGTCCCATACTATGAATACGATTGGACATCTTTAGCAAAAAACGAATTTCTATTTTAAAGCAATAGGGACAAATGAACGTTATCTTGAGATAAATAGCAAGTAGATAAAGCATTAGCTTTTCTTAATCCTTCCAATTTTGCCAAATTTTCCTAAGCTTGTTTAAAAGCGCCGTATTTTGTGCTTTGAATATTTGACTTCCTATCGGTGTAACAAAACTCCATATTATACATACATGTTAATAAATACGATACATTTTTATATGCATAGTATGTCAAATTTGCTTTTTATGTGCATGTAAACATCTAAATGCCATAAAAACGCTTATTCATTTTGTTCATTCTTTGAAGAGATAAATGGACGTCAAACAGATGTTTAATCATTAAAACTCCACTGATATGATTTTTTTTTATTCATGTTTATATACTTTTTATGTTTCACTTTCACGTGATATAAGTAGTTGCCAGTAGCAATATGAACGACAGTTTGCATTACTATAATTATACAATATTTAGGCTTTTAGTAACAAAGAAACTACGATTAAATCCTGAAAGGGCACAGTTTGGAAAATTAATTTCCCATACAACTTTAAGACACTCAAAAGTAATCTTTGCAGAATCGTAACATACACACAAACAATTTTGACATATCTCAACTAACATGCCTATGTAGCGTATGTACAATTCCAAGGGTCATTAAATTCAATTGAATAGAACTTTATGCCTTAGGTTGGTGCCAATTTTCAGATATAATATGAAAGACCCGCGCAGCACAATTACGTTGATTGCTTCATTGTTCTGTTCCCTATTTCCTGGAATAAGAGAATGATATATTACACGTCTGTGAAATATGGAAATGTTCATGTCTCTCGCTGATGACAAATTGTCCTCTTTGGCATAGAAAATAGCGATTGATAAAAGCACAGGACAGGTCAACATCTTCAACTGCACTATAGGTATTACAAATCAAGTTTTACGACTGTCTGCAGCTATGCCTTTTTTTTTAAACACGATTCGAGATCCATTTTATACCGTATATCAGCAGCATAGGGTGCAAAGCATTAAGTATTTTGAAAGAATATTTAAGATTTAGTATATATCGTCTAGACAGTCCTATGTGTTAAATGACTATCTCTTAAACGACAGGATGTTTCAGACATTTTGTCGATCAGCCATCCACAGAATTCTGTCGCCGTTATTCGACCGATTCCACACATACAATTGAACCAAAGCGAACACAAATAAAGACTCTGAAAGAAATGCGGTTATTGGATTTAGTTTGCCAGTTATAAAGTACAGTTTCAGCCGATTATGAACTTTTGCGGCCCATAAAGTCCAAAGTGAGGTCACTGCGAAAACAGATAGTAACGCTTGAAAGTGATCGATAAAGTCGCTGCCTAATTAGTGTCTTTTTCAGCGTTGACATTGCCAAAAGAAATTAGGAAAATGCAAAATGTGTATTTTCTTAAAGTTTAAACACTGTACATAAATACTGACTACAAAAACACGCGGTAAATCTGTGAGTGACGCCTTCTTTCTGTATAGGTTTTTGCTTTTGTGAGTTATTTGAGGAAATAAACAAAAGTTTTTCTTAAAGACCTACGTATATACGTCTATGGTTGAAATTATTTTTGTTTTCTTTACAATGTAACATGTTTTCGCCCCTCTCAATGAAATATGTACATGTAAGTAACTAAAGCATTACGAAAAGTAGGTATGCTTTTTTCATTTAAAAATGTTAAGTTTATATTCATTTCGACTTTGTCTTTTAGCTCAAGTGATCTTCAATCAAAACAAATTCTAATTTAATTTACCGCAGTTAAGATTTTGTTTTCGTTATTTATTAGTTGTTGGTTTTTACTTCAAGAACTATTTCTAAGGACTTGTCATTCATGTATAAGAGTCACGGTGGCGTTGAAGTTGCCATAAACAGCTGTTGAATATTAATAAGAAAGAGTTTATAACTATTACCATGACTAAACGTGAATCTTAATATTAAATATATCAATATCAGTTATAGGATTAAAATAGATGTTGACTTGCCTAACAGACGAGCGTTGTCATCTGCATACCTTCTACAGCACCGTTATACGGGAAGTTTGACGTATACGTCACAAAATAATTAGATTCAACTTAAATGTGAACGGCCGATATATTAGGGATGAAATCAATCAGTTAATATATTTTGAAAAACTCTGCTATCCTATAGGCTCAAAAAATGGTTTCAACCATTATGGGAATATATATATTTTTGGATGACAATAGCACGCTCATATAAATCAAGTTTGCAAGCTTTTGTGAATATAGTTTTATTCCCAATTCTTGTTTAGATTATTTAATCAAACTGCAAAGTTAACACAAAATCACATTTACTACTTGTCTTCCTGCAGACATTTATTTTATCCAATTTCTTCCATTATCTTAAATGCTTGCATGTCTTTCACAATACAATTATTGAACATTTTGAGAGACGGTAATGATAATCTTCTTATGCATTTTTATATATAGACATGCGCTCTCGTTTCAAAAAGTACAAAATCGTTTCAAACAAAACCCAAAATGCTCGAACATCAAATAGATGTTATATCATTTATTTATTTAGTATACTTACAACCTATATAAGCTAAATTGTATAAGAATCAATCTAACATATCCCACAAGGAATTTGACACGTCAAATGTCTACAAAAGACGTGGTCTTCAGCGTTAACAATCGAAGCAGACTGATTTCCTATCGAAAGAGCATGAGCATGAAATTAAGTCGAAAACGTGGAAAACAGTTGGTTATACACAGTTAGTTAATCAAATTGTGTTTTATTTACACTGTTACAGCAAATAGCGACCAGTTTAATGAGGTCACACATGTGCTCATGAACTATTTAATTTAATTCGTTTTGTACATTGTTATTTAAAAAGAACTATTGGAGACCTTTTTCTCCTTAAGCAACTGAAAATCAGTTGATTTTACAAATGATATATTATGACGGTCTTACACTGAAATCAACAAATATCATCTACATAAGGACACGAAGTGAGATTTTAGTCTCGACGAAGCCTTCCAATTCAGTAAATAAAACGTAAGAGTATATACTTGTTCAATGGATGCAATTATGTGTGGATCTGTCATTAAAAGCTTTCCGGCCAATGACGTCAGAAAGATATTTAAAGGGACTAGACACCAGATGGTCGCAAAATCGGCGAATTCAATATTTCCTAAAAACAAGCCTAGATTTGTCAATATGAGCTAGTTTGATACCGATAATACATGATTTTACATGATGAAAAGAATATCTTGACGCTGTCTTAGCTGGATTTACCTATTTAAAATTAGCGGATACGGTTTTTCTGTTCTATTGTGTGTATATTTAGCATATGGAAGTCACGTGATTAGTCGAGATAAGTATACCGACTCTTTTTTAAATTTACTTGGATTGACGTGATAGGCAGACCCAATAAAATTCTTTTCTGAAAATTCTTACTTAGGTTTACCTGCTACCCAGTAAATTTCTAATTGGAAAATTACGCAAAAACTTTGAACGGTTCATGTGTCGTAAAAAAATCATAATAAGTAAGTAAAAATTCAGGCGTTGTACCAATTTTATTTAAGTCATCTAGTCTAGTCATCACAGTCGGATCACTAATGAGTGCGACTCTCAACGTAATCCTCCAACTTTTTCAATTGCAAAAACTTCGTCAGACAACTCGTTCTACAAAGAAATACACAATTCAAATTAGTCCACAAAGAAGTTTTTTCTTTAAATAATCACAGTGTTTGAATAACTAGTAAATTATATTAAAAAGCCGTACTAAATAATTAATAATAATTTGCTGACTGTAAAGGTTACCATTCTTGTTTCTTTTTTTATTACTTAGACAATATAAAAAAACTTGTATCAGTTTGCATGAAAAATGAAGCACCTGGAGAGACCCATTACAGCTGATTGCTATAATATGTCATTCCATTTCCAAGAGATCCCAATGTCTCTTGATAAGAGAATGATACATCTTTCGTAGGGAAATTGTACAACATATTTATATCTATCACCGATGTCCTCTTAGATCTATCTATTAAGCCCCAGGACAAAATTTAAAAGAATAACTACAGAAACAAGCCCAGTAGCCAAAAGTTTAAACATAAACTCTGTTTATTGGCACAGGGTAAACGCCAAGGACATAGAGCACAATAACAAATAATCACAAATCAGACAAATGAAACAACAGCACAAAACTCGAAAACAACACAAGTACATATATACTATACATAAAGACTATTTGTGTGCATCAAAGATTGTTAGGTAACGCCTTGGAACGGTCGGTAAAATGTAGATTTACAGGGTGTTTAAATCAGTAAGTCATGATATTCCGGTTGTGTTTCGTTCCAAGATTGCAGCTCTCTCTTTAAACTTATGTCATCTTGGAATCTTGATTTAACAAATCGATTCAAACAATTGGCATCTATATAAGTGATTTACATCCATGTAAGGGACGTTTTGAAAACAAACCTCAAAACTCTTCCGCCGTAGCAATGAAGAGCAATTTTTCAAACTACACGCCTGTAATACAGACATGCTTGATATATTTCCTTCGGTTTCATTGGTACGTGACAAATCATAGAATGTGACATGATATTTTTGTATCTATAAGCGTAACAAGACAAAATAGAAATGCCGTTGTTCGATATCTTGCGATTTTTACGACTGTCGATTTTCTTGTTTATACTGCTTGAAGTATTATGTGTAAAGAAATGTGTCATTTTCTGTAAAGCATACGCTTATGTATGAACGGATGAAGAAGAGATGGATTACCGATTTTAAATTTTATTCGTCTAATAGAATAATCTTTCATTTCTTGGGATGAAAAATAATACCTAATAAATTGTTTCCATAAATGATATGTTTTAAACAGTATCTTAATATCAACTCGTTCGTACTTTTCAATTACTGAACTTGCGCTAAGTAGAAAGGTCGCTAAGCTCATTGGCTGGTCGTAAACGCTCTCGTTGTTTTATATTGTCTTCAATGTGGAAGATATAATGGTAATGGCAATCAAGTGTATAACTGACGAATGATGAAAAAATATCAGCAAAAACATTTTCAAAAAAGCATGACTGTCCATATCTTTAACAAGAGCAAATACCAAGAAAGTTAGGATTGTCTGTGCAAGTAAGTTGCTTTGATAAAACTTTGCAATTTTTAAAGCATAAGGAAAACTATTATCAACAAAATATATGCCCTGAGATACATAGGAAGTAATCAAAGTATTCGTTTCTGCTTTTGTCAAATAACTCCATTGAGATGCCCTTGAACAGTCGAAATGCACGCATTGTTAACTTTCATGGCAATAAATATAACACTATAAGATTTGCACGACATGCCTTTAGAAGGACCCTTCTGAGAACGTGTTTCAAGAATAGAAGGACTTCTCCTAAATTCAATATTCTTTAAGGGGATGTCGTTTAGCTCTGTGTATATATATGCTAACACTTAATAAAGAACAAACTCTTATCGAGTTCCAAATGGCGTGAGGTATATGTGCTTGACTGGAATTGAAAGGAAGAACGTACATGTTCATACGTCTTATTCGAGTCTTCAAGATAAGACTCGATTTTCGACTCCAAAAATGTGTGTTTAAATCTACTTCCTTCAATGTGGTATTGATAAACACTATTTGTCTTATTATTATTTGCCATTAAAACAAAAGTAATTGTTAATTTCCTTCTCCAATTTATATAACACAGGCTCAATCATTAGAGAGGTAATTCCACAACTCAAATTGGAGAATTTCTTAAGTGTTTAGGAGTTATCTCTTAAATGGCTAAATATATCATGCATGTAATCAATCAGCTGTTTACAGATTCTGATAATGGAGTCGTCGTTATCAATCGTCGTTTAAACGGAGCAAACATAATATTCTGAGAAAGAAATTCCGTAATTGGATTTAGTTTGTCGGGAATGGACTTATTACTTGCTTTTGGTCATAGCATCAGAGTTGTATATTGTATCTTCGCCATCATCATCATCATCATCATCATCATCATCATCATCATCATCATCATCATCATCATCATCATTTAAATGTCTTGAACGGTTTTTGATTTGGGGGAAAGGTTTAATTATATTTACTACGACGGAGACGGACGACACCAAACATATCACAATGCCTCCATTATTTCCTTCGAAAAAGAATGTTTTTTTACAATCAAAAAGTCACCTTAGTTATGTTATAAAATGTCAAAAAGGATAAGTGAGATATAACTGTGAAAACACATTGCATTTATAAAGCATACATTAAATAAATGCGTCTAGAGATCAATAGCTAACAGACAAGCTATTTACTTTATCTAAAAGTGTACACATAAGCCCAAATTTCTCCCACACTATCTTTAGGAGGTTGTCTAAAAACGCTATTATCGTATGCACTATATCCCTAAATAACACTGCTTTGAATATTTGGCTTCTTGACTACAAAACATAATTTGTTTAAATCAAAATGGTGTACTTTATATCCAAAGCGTCGCCTGTGAGCCAAGGCAAAAATGGAATCTGATCAAACTCGTATCGACCATTTATGCCCCACATGCAACGAAGGATCGTTCACTTTAAACAAATATAACATGATTTGCCAAAATTTGAAAAAAATCACTTCGCCCTCTCTCTAAATATAATATTTCTTATCCAATCTTTAAAAACCTTGTTCACAATGCTTAAAGGTATAACGTGTCGGCCAAATTATATCAATTTATTTAATCTGGAATTTTGGCCCTTCGTTTATCAAAAGTTGACAAAATATGACCAAATCTGCTAACTTGAACATTTTTGTTCAATCTTTCCGATGAAATGTTCAGGGGTATAATGTTTACAATGTGTATGGCCATATCTCGTTTGGAGTTATGACCCTTGAATCATCATAAATTATAGCTTATTCGCTTTGTCATCTCTCTTACTCATTCATTTCTTATCCAATCTTTAGCACTCGTGAAAAGAAATATGATATTCCACTGAAATTAACAAAAATCATCTACAAATTTTAACGTTCATTAGAAGTGAGATCGCAGTACTAAAGAGACATTTTCTGTTGAACGTTAAAATGCATACTATATTTTGTTGGGTGCTATTTAGTGTGAACCGATGAAAGTCGAGTTTCTTTCAAATTGTCGTCTCTCTGCATGATTCAGGACAAGTGACATCAGAAAAGTATGTGGGTTATGTTATCATCGAAAGTGCAGTCGGAAAGGCTTCGGATGGAGTATTCGTAGAAAGTACGACAGCAAATTTACCCTGGTAGTTTTTGAAATTTACTTTATAAAAACACATCAAATAAAGTATGTATACGAAATAAAGCCTTCTGCCAAAATTATAAAATATTAACAGATGAATATTTTAATAATTCGCAATTGCATGCACTATATAATACTTGTGTTTTAAATTGCTAGTTAAGATTATCAAAAAAAAAACAGTATAAGACACTACTGCTCTTGTTGAATGCAAAGGTTGTTACTCTTTTATTCTTTTCTTATTACATAGACAACATTCAAACGGCTCGTATCAATTTGAAAAGGATATGAAGCACTCGGACAGACCAATTATGCTGATTGCTATAATATGTCATTCAATTTTAAGAGATAGATCCCAATTTCCCTGGATAAAAGAAAGATGCATATTTTATATTGAAAATGTTCATATATATCACCGATGATACACTGTCCCACTGGGCGTGAAAGATAGCGATCAATTAAGAGAATGGACAAGTCAAAATATTCCGAAGGAAAATGACGGTGATATTTCACTCGAAGATTAGAGTTCTGTCTTGCAGCTTCAGTCATCTTTCATATCTATAATAGCAGTGGTCTACAATAAAAGTGATTTATATCCATGTGTGGGATGTTTGGGAAATGATCCTTAAAGTACCTCTTAGCAATTGAGAAAATAATTCTGAAACTAAACGATTGTATTATACACAAGCTTGATTTATTTCCTTCGTTTTGATTGGAAAAGAGGGCCTCACGTGACCAATCATTTTTGTACTGTTTGCAGTATTAGGTGAAACTTAATGTTCCATCTTCATAAGATCCCATGCACAACTGATGGGTGGCCGATTTTAAATTGTATTCGTCTAGTAGACAATTCTTTCATTTCATTAGATGAAAACAGTAAGTAATAAGTTACAAAAAAATAATCATTCGTTTAAACTAACGAAAATCTTCTACAAAGTTAAAAGATCTTCAAATTTTCACCGGAAACGTCGATTTTAATATTTGGCAACATTATAGTCAGAACATATTAGGTATCTGGGTCCTTCTTCGTCATTTAAATTCATATAATCTATTTAGACCGTTTTCACTAGGCACGGAGCCAAATAATGACGCCATGTCGTTTAAGTTGTGTTACTTCACAAAGCGCAACACTTAATGAATGGCAATAGGCGATTTCGTTGGCTGGAAGTTTATGTAATAAACTCAAATGCGGAACAGAACCAAACATATTTGGCAAGATGAAAACTAATATTAAAGTTCTTCGACCAAGCGTCGACAGATAACTATGCATTGGACAAAAAATTTCTTTTATTATTCATTTCGGTTTATTTCTTAAAGAAAACGGTATTTATACTGATTCCCTTTGCTCTTTACACAAATTCTGTAATTGATTTTCTTTTAAAGGTTTTCTGATTTTCTCTCAATGAGGGCTTTAGAACCCTTTCTATAAATACCCGAATACTTTTCACTAAATCCCTCAAAGAAGACGACAGCCTTGACTATCTTACTTAATACCGATTCATTATATTTTATTTATATACATGAACATCTGTAAGGTTCATTATTTATTCATAATATATCAGTTTAACTTGCTTTTAATTGTCACTTACTTTTGTACATGTAAACAAGATGTGTAACACAGTTAAGACATTTGACAAATCGTTTGAAGAAATACAAGTTTCACATTTACCCTCATCAATTGACATAAACCGCTATCAAAACATCGACCGATTCAAGTAAAGTTTCAAAACGTATAATGCTGAAATTTCACAGAAATAATGGGACAATTAATTAGATACAATAAATGTCAACAAACAGTATTTGTATCATAATAACGGATTTCTTTAGATAACTAATAAAACTACAATACCAGAACAGCAACTATAGGAACAAGTCTATTAGCCGACCTTTGAACTAAGCCCCCCTTCAGAGGAACAAGGTAAATGTGTAATCATACACCAGACGGAATACCTGACCGTTCTGGAACGGTCCGCGTAACAGCAGATCCTTATTTAACCAATGTGTTGGAATCAGAAGATTGATTGGTAATGAGTAACGTCGATGTTCGATATAGAAATGTCACATGATTTCGGGACTATCATCTATTATATCGTTATATAAATATTCGTACTTCTATTGGTGATAAAACTGAAGCAAGTTTCATATCAGGACGTGTTTATGAATTTCCAAAGATAAAGAATATGGTGATAATTAAAGAAGTCCAACTTCAACACAAATTATTTATTTAGATAAAGAAGTAATTCGTTTCATCTACTGAACACTTTCGACGCATGTTTCACATGATATTAAATGTTACCGCATGGAAAATTTATGACATCTTCAATTCTGTTTAAGTACAATATGTTGGTTTTATATAAAAAAAAAAAAAACAACGAACATATTCCGATAAAAATCATTTTAGAACTTTTTGTTCGATTTTTTTTCTTAAAAAGCGGTTTTTAAACTGCTTATTTTGTCCTCGACACAAAATTGATTCAGAGGGTAAGTATCAATAAGTTGATGGGATAGGAAACAGGAAACACCCCGATATAAACGAAGTAACGTTGATTGCTATAGTACGTCACCGGATAAGAGAATGATGCATTATGTGTCTGCGTGATATGCAAATGTTCATATTTATCACCCATTTTTCTTCTTTAGCATCTAATGCGGCGACTAATACAGTTCCAGGATTCGTCAAAATGTCCGACAGGAAAATAGGATGAAGTTTCATTACACATTTGCTTGAAGCTAAAGCCAACAATCGTATTCTTCCATTTTACAAGCAGACACTATGAAACAGAGGGAATTTTATCTATGTAATGAAGTTAGTTTCATCCGTGAAACGTTTTAAATTCAAAATTATTTCTTTGAAACCACGCAACAGTTCCCAAACTACTTTACTTTATTACAAATCCATTAATGCAAGTTTTACGACTATCTGCAGCTAAGCATGTATTCAAGACACAGTTCCTGTTTTGTACCATCTAAAGCATTAGGAGAAAGAGCTGTATCTGTAATTTTTGAAAATGGTACGGGCGTAACGTATCTTTAAATAAGCTAAAGGAATTTCCCTAAAAGTAATACTACAAGGTTTTTCGGAGTTGTTCTTTGTCTCTTGCATGTTGTTACCTAAATCATAGCTGGTTTACGGAGTGTTCAAATAAACATCTTGTTGACAAGCTGTATCACTACATGAAAATGTAGCTTTCTGTTGACGCAACGGTGAGTTTTTGAAAGATCGTCATCGTTATAATTGCTGCAATTCCAGTATCAAACAGCCTTATATCTGTTATAAACATTTATGTCTAACGCTGTTTGTGATTTACCATTAGGTTACATTTAATACACATATCCAAATTTGAAAAACAGTAGATTTTACACGTTCGCCCAAGAAACACAACTTCCCACATGTTTAATAAAAGCAAATGCTAATACAGTTAGGATGCCTGTACTGAAAAAACAGGGTTGATGAAACATTGCAATTGGTATAAAAAACATTACTACGTACAAAACAAAAGTGCTGTAAGATAATTAAGCAAGTAGAAGACTGATTTCTTTCTCCCTTTGTAAAATTACTTCCACGAAAAGTTGAAGAACGTGTTTTATAGATACGAACCCGCCGAGCCGAGAGAAAATGAACATTTGTTCGCAAACACATTGAATTAAAAACACCTCTAATATGATCCAGATAACAACGTATAACAATAACAATATGAAATACGTTTTACAGTACTGTTAATGTACAATATTTTGGCTTTTTGTAACAAAGAAACTACAATCAAATCCTGAAAAAGGCACAGTTTAAAACAATCATTTCCCAGATTTGATGACCGTCAATAGCATATCATCTTTTCAAAATCATTCAATACACAAAGGAAGTTTTAGAAATACCTCAACTAGTACGTCTTTTTTAGTTGCCTTCAAGTGGTCATTGAATTTAATTTGATAGAACTTTGTGACTAAGGTGCCAATTTTCAGATGAAATATGAAAGACCCGCGCAGCACAATTACGTTGATTGCTTCATTGTTCTGTTCCCTATTTCCTTTGATAAGAGAATGATATATTACACGTCTGTGAAATATGGAAATGTTCATGTCTCTGACTGATGATCAATTGTCCTCTTTGGCATGGAAAATGGCGATTGATAAAGGCACAGGACAGGTCAAAGTTCCTACAGGAAAATGACGGTGATATTTCATTCAGAAGTTTTATTTTTGTCTTAAGTCAAAGGCCATCGTTCATACTTAACAAAGTCAATATTTTCCAACCAGACACTATTAAGCATAGGGAATTTATCGATGGTATGAAGTTACGTATGAAATCAGAACTATTTATTGCGTCCTCGACTGCACTTTTGCATTCCAAATCAAGTTTTGCAAAATTTACGATTGTCTGCAGCTATGTGTTCGTTTAAATCACGCATTCTAGATATATTTTATTATTGTATATCAACAGCATTAGGTGCAAAGATTTAAGCGTTTTGAAGGAATATTAAAGATTGATTATACATTATTACAGATATACTATCTCATGGTTTTGTAACACTAAGTAGTCCCATGGCTGTCATTATTGTTCCTAGAAAGATGGGTTGCCTTTTTTGGCTGGTAAGCCAATATACTATATTGGAAAGTTTTGCTCAAATGATCGTTGAAACTTGATAATATAACTTTTAAGATCTAGGATTTTTCTAACATGGAAATATTCAATAGTTTTGTCTTATGTAGTCAATAACACAGGATTCAGTTCGCCAGCAAAAACCTTGTTGCTTGCGTTTGCGTTATCGAAATAATAAAAACTCCTTACCATGTCCCAGTACTAATGAATGTGCTTTTAGAAACCAAATCCGGAACATATGTTTAAACTGTTGGTAGGATACAATACATGAAAGCGATATTTTGTATGCAAAACATACACCGAGGTATGAGAATCGCATTTTCGGTCTCGATTGCCACTGCTCATATAAACACGTAGGAAGGTAACAACTCCTCGGTAATACCGCCGGTGACATATTATTTTCAAGAATTACTCGTGAATTCTATCGAAAGACATATTTCATATTTAACGTGTATATCAGTTTCCAACGTGGAAAATATCTGTTTAATTTTCTCTCTTTTTGCCTAATCTAACACCACTACAGAATTTAGTAAATTCTATTCTATTCACGTTTCCCCTTCCTCTTAAACAATGGCGCCATCATTGGACCGATATCTTCAGTATTTATCGTGCATTCAAGGACTATTTCTTTAACGACAGGATGTTTCAAACAATTTGTCGATCAGCCATAGACAGATTCTAGTAAAGCTGTCGCCGGTGTTAGACCGATTCCATAAATCAAATTGAACGGAAGCAGACAGAAATGAAATGTGAAAGAAATTCAGTCATTGGATTTAGTTTGCGAGTAATAAACTTGTTGCTTTTGTCAATTATCAAAGGATTTAACATTCCTTTATTTCGAATACTCAAAATGTATCCCGCGTAATAAAAAAGCACTCTCGAAGTATGACTATTTCACGCGAATAATGCATATGTTACTAGATAAAGAAACACTGCCTTTTATTTATATGTGTTATATATCAAATTACAGGGTATTTGCGATTATATTCAGGACTCAGCTATAAATCATTTTCAGCCCGGGCCGACTAGGATTTTTTGGGGCAGGTCTAAAGGGAGGTAAGTGTAAAAACAAATGTGTGGCGTTTTTCGTAAGCCTTGACATTGCCAAAACAAATCAAGGAGGAAAATCTGTTTTTCCCGAACGCGTGAACACTATACATTAGTATCGACTACAAAAATACGAGTATTTGATTGTTTTAAAACAGAAAGTGTTCTTGATTGATACGAGTTCATTAGGGCATAAGAAAATGAACAGTCAGTGAAAAGCTAATCTGCTGAAGTTATACTTGAGCAATGTTTTCATCCCTCCACTTAATACTAGCAAGTTCATCAAGTATACACGCCCTTATTACCGGCATTGAACAAAACTATACAAATAGAATAAAACCAGGTTCAAAACAATACATTTCAGTTGTGATGTATTTTACAGAAGGACTTTTCTTCCACACCAGAGAAGCAGATCCAATAATTTAACCATGCTAGAAATTCTTATCTTGCCAACGGGCGAAGATAAAATGCCCGTATAGAACTCCTTTTTAATGGTCACCACATTGTAATTACCTCCCTTGTTGAAGACTGTCGTCTGAAGCATCATGGAAACCTTGTCTTGTGGCAATATTTAGAACGCTAATTAATTACTTCTCGCTTCAAATGTCACATTAAAACAGTTTCCACGAACCTTTCAAGAAATAATGTTTCACTCTCCTAAGAACTATTTAAAGACCGATTTGACTATTAACATAATCTGAATCAATGCACGCATATCCATGACAACCACACATTATCGCATATCCATGCGCAATTATTTTCACTAAGCACAATAGAGTTCCAGCAAAACACATTTTTACTTCATTTTGTTTAACTGAGGTTGGAGAAAAAGCATCTACAATAGCCACTCGTGAAAGATCCCGACCCTCGCGCTGGGTGTTTTGCGGAAACTCGGTAAACCTCGTTTCCGCAAAAAAACCTACGCTCGGGTAGGACACTTACACTCTCGGCCATGGAAGATACTTATACTCTTAATATTCCCTTAACTTTTCTTTAAAGCTCTCTCTCTCTCTTCAACAACGGCTCCATTGTTCAAGCGGAAACGAAAAAAATGATAATACAGAATTATATATACTTAATTGATAATATATATTTAAAACAATATATTGTTTCCTATCTACTGATGGAGGCTTGATGATAAGACGTTGAGATATAAACGTTTAAAAAAGTCACGTGTGATCAATATATATTATGATAACAATAATACAGAAATAAAAAAAGATCAGAAAATACTGATAAGTTTTCCTTATCTGTTTAGAGTAGCTTCACTAATGCTAGCATTCAACTTTTCATAGTATTACAGTTAATCGCACTTCTGATGGATGAACCAAAAATTGTGTTCGTGTAACACATGAAAGTATTTTTGTCATTGCAGCCTGGCTAGTTTATTTTGATTTCGTCTAAGTTTTTAGCTTCAGTACAGTTCAATCGAAATATATTCCGGATTTAAATTTACCTTACCGCAGTAAAGGTTACATTGTTTATTAATTGTTGAACTATTTTGAAGGACTCGTCTTTCATCTATCAGAGCCGCGGTTTCGTTGTTGTTTCCATTAAAAATGTCAAATATCAATAAAAAAAAACAGTTAATTACTACTCCCATAATTTATTGAGTAGTCTTATTACCACAAAAGGAATTAAAGGAATTAAAGGTACTAGAGGTACAAGAGTTAACTCCCTTATAATTAAGATTTTTGAGGCAAAATTGCAAATTATCCTTCATCCCCCCCCCCAAAAAAAAAAAGTAAATTCAAACGAATAAGAAGAACATAACATGGCAGTTGTTATTTTTTCGAGATACATCATTGAACCATTCTCTCCATTATCTAAAATGCTGCATATCTTCTAGAATTCAAATATTGAACATTTTCAGAGACAGTATTAATACACTGTACACTTGTAGTTCATTTATTCTGAAACATTATCAAATTGAATACAAATTGAACAATTTAATTTAGCAAATATTACGATAACATCATTTACACATTCTTCCTCTTTTCAATACATAACAATGCGATGTAGGCCAAGCCATTTTAGAAGAGGTTTGCAATGGACTCTAAAATTGAGTACACACATTTAGAAGGTTAAGTTTTTGCAGAGTGCAAGGTAAAACCTTCTCTTTATGAGTGGCGTCGCACAATTCAGCAAATTTACATAAATTGAAGAGAAAAGGCAGCAATGTTGGTGTTTTCTACAATTAAGTCATCTGAGTCATTGATCCTGTAACAGTACCAAATAATGTCGACGGCAGAAACTGGTTGACAAATAAAGAAGAAAGAGTACAAATATTATTTATTACATACAGTACGCCTAAAATAGCATGTAAAGCAAGTTCGTAATCAAGGTACTAAAACTAACTGGTGTCATCTTAAGATACTTTAAACTTTAATTTTATCTTTAAGTTTGACCATATTCACTAACAGTGAACTCTTTCTCAAACGCGTTCATTTCGTATCCATTCTTTACCATCGTCCATCAATGTGGAGGCAAGAAATGTATCATCATCTGAAATATCTATAATTTTGGAAATGTTTATGGATGAGAGCTAAGCCTCAACAAATGCCCATCTCTCAAGACAATGAATCGTGAGGGGGTGTATGTAGTTATTTCATTCCTAAAGTTACTATGAAAATGGAGCAAACTAATATGATCAATTTTACAGTTGAAGTGTTCGTTAGTATCTCTCACGTATATAATGTGTTTCTTAAATGTTTATTGGGAGGGAGGCGTTATCGAGTTTTGATCAGAGCAATAACAAAAGTTAATATATTTTAACTCAGTCGTGGCAGTGGAATGAACTCTGAAAACTACTTTTAAAAACATTGTAGTTATTTCCCTTTATTCAAGATTTAACCTTTCGAAACAACAATATTAAATGTAAACATAATCATATGTTAGTAAAAAGATTGCATTTTCATAAAATACAGATTCTTCTAGAAATAGGTAAATCAAACCGTTTGTAAGGGAGTTGGTAATCCTATTTTAAAACGCGTTTTATGAGCTAAAAGCTCGAAACAACAATCAAACAACTGAAATACCAAACCATGAATTTAAAACACGTCAAATGTCATCAACGAAACGTTGTCTTCAGATGGAAAACGACCCGTTTACAAGCGAATCAGACTTACATCTTACTGATAGACTGTGATTGAAAATCATGAAACGAACTCGAACATTTTCTAACCCACTGCTGTTTTATCAACATATGTTTTAATTTCACGGTTGACTGTTCAAATATTTCATTCAGTAAATGGCAACCAGTGTCATTTGGGCATATGTTTAAGCTGTTAAATTGATTTTGATATGTACTTTATTATTATTATTTTGAAATTGCTAGAAATGATTATTAAGAACCAGTTCAAACACTAATAATCTTTCGATTGATGTTTTCGACAAAGGTTGTGACATTTTCTGTTGTTTTTTTTCATTACTTAGACAACAATCAAAAGGATGGTATCAGTTTGCATGGAATATGAAGCACCCGTCCAACCGTTCAAAAGGTCCCATTTTCCCTGGATATGAACATGATACATTATTTGTACGTCAACTGTAGAAAATGTATATAACTATCACCGATGACACACTGTCCTCTTAGGCATGGGAAATTGCGATACATTTAGGCTAGGGAAAAGTCAAAATACTGGAAAGGAAAATAACGGTGGTATTTCGTTCCAAGGTTCCAGTTGTGTCCTGGAATTATACTCATATTTTACTGATACATTTAGTCACTGGGTATCTATACATGTATTATATCCCTGTGCGGGACGTTTTGGAATCAAGTTTTACAGAAGCATTCAAAAAGTTGGTATATTTTTACGTGATTTATATGCCTGTGTGGGTCGTTTTGGAATCGAGTCTCAAAATGACTTCTTAGCAACGGCGAACAATATCTCAAACTACACGCTTGTATTATACACATGCTTGTTAGTTTCCTTCATTTTCAATGGTAAAGTGAAATAAACAATTCCATTAGCGTAAACAAGACGACACGTCAATTTATGTTGTACGATATTTTTGCGATTTTACGATCGTCAGCCACTGCTGGATTCCTTGTGTATTCTATTTGCAGTATAAGGTGCCAAGACATGCGTCATCTTCTGTAAATCATACGCTTGTGTATGTACTGATGAACAAGAGATGAGTGACCGATTTTGAATTATATTAGTCTTATAGAAAATTATTTCATTTCGTGGCATGAATAAAAACAAACATGTATAACTATTTTCAAAACTGATATGTTAATATCTTAATATCAGCTCGTTCGTACTTTTCACTTATTGAAAATGATCTAACTAGTAAGGTCGATTAACTAATTTGCTAATCGCATACTGTTCCTTATTTTTAAGAAGAGAAAATAAGAAGGTTAGGATTGTCAGCAGCTTTGATAAAACATTGAAATTATTTATCAATAAAGAAAATAACTACGTTCAAAACATATATGCAATAAGAAACATAGTAGACTGGTGAGCTGGTCTAAAACCAATGAGTCCGTGAACATCGAACTGCAAGCGCAAGATTAACTTTTGTGCAAGCCTGCAATCTAAACAACAAGGTATGTCTATATTAGGACTCAATAGGTACAATCTTATAAGAGTAGAAGGACTACTCTAAAAATCAATATATACCGCTTAGGGGAAATGGGTTAAGCTCATTAAAAGATAAAACAATACATCACTATCTTCAAAAATGACAAATTTAAACACGTTTTTGTCACTACGTCCATAAAGAAACGTTTTACCGTTGCCGCAAAAATTTTAATATTTGGCAATGTTTGGCCCTTCCTTGTCATTAAGATTTACATAATCTAGTCTGACTTTTTCAGTAAGCAGGGGAAACTTTGACGTCATGTCGTTTATCCTAATTTCTGATACAGTAATTATTAACGATAAAGCGTGGTACTTATTGAATAACGGTAGGCGATTTCGTTGGCTGGAAATGTATTTTATAATCAAAATGCCAAACGGTACCAAACGTGTTATTAAAGTTCAAGACATTTTGAGCTATTACGTTTGCCATAACAACTTTTCAACTCACATGATTAGAAATGGCAGATGCCCAAAAAGCCAGGACTGTATGTGCGAGTGAGAAACGGCTTTGCTAAAATTACTGCAATTGTAAATGCGTTTTGAGAAAATTACAAAACCAACTGCGTCGTACGATAATGGCGCAGTCGATAAAGCATTAGTGTTGTCCATTTTTATGCTGTAGGCCGCTATGCCTGCAGACTTTTATAACCGTATCTCGGAAATCGCATCGGCAGATCGACATAGCATTTTTAACATTTGGCGAATTAATGCGCGCACGGGCGTATCAACCCCATCGCAGTTAGAACTGCGTTGGTTTTCAACCTAATTTACACTAACAGTTACGTCGAAAATACCTAGTAAACAATCTGCTTCAATTGCTACGGACTGCGTTTTGCATATTAATTAGCTAGCTAAAAGTAGCGTTGTTAGGTGTTATCAATCTTTGTTATGCGGTTAATATAGTTTGAATAAGCTGCCTTTTGCATAATATAACGCGATTAAAATTTTACAAAAAGCAATTATTTCAATACGGCGAGTTACAGAACGCAATATTAAAAGCAGAATCTGCAAAGAGTTTCTAAATGAATGCGTACTGAATCAAATAAATACATGTAAGGACGAGGACCGATAATATCTACATGTACTTTAGTAGTTAAGAATAGAATCTGGGTCATCGCATTCAGACAGGTTTATTTCCCGGAAATAAACTCTGAGAACTCGTTAAAACCCGGAAAAAGTATGGATAATATCATGATGCAATTAAATGCTATTTAGGCGTAAGATATCAAACCATAATGTTTTAAATGAAATTATAATACTTCATTTTATCCTACAATCAGTTTATTTTTGGTTATTGAAGTTCATTCATAAGAATCTTTTCTATGTTTTAAATTGCTTAAATCGCTCTTACTTGACATTTTTATTGAGATTGATATTTTGTCCTTGTGTTTGTAAAATGAGTGTCGCATAAGACCATTCTCTTGTGTAAGTACATACTAACAACCTTTAACCAGTACTAAATGCACATTATACACTTGTACCATTCAAATCAAATCGCGTAAAGCATTGATAGGCTATCGACCTGCTACAATTTGTGTCATAGTCATGTAATGCCGAATGAAACAGAAAGTGTGTGAATATTCCTCAGTTTGTCTCAGTAATTTCATACCAAAGTCTTGAGCATGTAGTATAATGCATATGCATATTTAAAAACCACTGATATATATAAGTAATCTGTGAATTTTGTGACATAGGTTGAGGGTATTATTAAGATAAATATACATCAAACATACAGGGAATAAATAGTATTTGGGTGATTCGATCCAGAGGTATTTGTCGTTGTAGAAGGCCGCCTTAAACATAAACCTTATTAATATGTCCAATGCATTTTGTTGGGATGCACTTTGTTAGGCTGGCATATCCTGGAAGTAAATTTAACACGCCTAACTCAAGTTCAAATTGTAGAGTAGATTTTACTAAAATTTCTAAATGCTTTATCCGTGGCAGTGCATTGTTTTTGAAACCAAAGCTCCAGATAAGGTTTTATATGATTTGAGAATTACTCCATACCTTATACGTATATATTTGGCTTATTCCACATTTCAAGTGACTTATACTACATGATCTAATTGAGAATCAACATAAAACTCTAAAAGTTTTTCCAAAGGAAATTATGAGCGAGCATATACTATCTTTAGATTTTTATGTTAATAATTATGTTTTACAATTACATGACTATACTCACAAAACATTGCAGGCCGAAAGCCATTCAACGCTTTAAGGGCTTTGATTTTTTTGTTTGAAAAGTTTGCCGAATTTCTCCAAATGAGAGCTTTAAACGCGTGTCTATAAAGACCCGTAAATTTGCAACAGATCTCTTAGAAAGTCTGCTTTAATTATTTGACTTCCCATCGATACAAAAACCTTCATTCGTATATAATTTTCCATTCATTTGAAGAAACACATTTCCGTCACCAACCCTTGTCAGCTGTTTTATTAAAATCGACTATTTTAAAAAACGGAATTTAAAAAAGAATGCTGCTGAAATCTAATTAAATATGCTGGAAACTTTAATTAACAAACCCTATTTGTAAAGAAACAAAAGTTGGATTCAATTTTTTTTTTCAAAAAAGAATAAAACTAAAATGCTACAATAGCAACTATAAAAACAGGTCTATTAGCCATTTTTTGAACGAAGAACCTGTTTAGAGAAAAAAGGGGAAGATGCTCACACATGCTAAACCAAATACACGAAACGGCACAAACAATAAAAACTGACTACATCAAAAATTGTTTATGAATACATGTTGGGATATCCATTATAGACAATCCACGAATCCGGAGCTCACTAAAAACGATTAACCAAAGTATTGTGATTAAAAGATGGATGAGTAAATAATAACGTTTATGTTATAGAATCTCATATGAAATCGGCTTATTTATCAATCTATCGTTATATGAAAAATTGTTATATATCATCATCCAATATATTTTGTTAAACGCTGGCCTCTTTATAGAACCTTTGAACGAAAAACTTGGTTTGTATAAATAATCAAAAAACAATTGTGTTGCATCTATAGTCCGAGGTCATTCAATCCTTTCACACACGTCGGTTATAAACGCCTGCTTCTTTGAAAGTTTGGTTCAGATTTGTGTATTATTCTTACATTTTCCATATAATGTAAATGCATTCAATGTCATAAGTAAGTAGAATTATAAGCGTGCATAAAATTATGTTAAATCACTAAAACAAACACATTTTAAACCGTGTGCTCCGTCGGGATATTTATTTTTACAACATTTTTAAATTGTCATCAAAACAACAGAAAGAAAATGTATATTGTCTTTTTTTCTACAACTCATTAAAAATTTGAAAAAAAAATACTATTTTAAAAAATGACAAATCAAATCATATTCGTGTCACGATGTTATATACGATGAAGAAAATTTGACAGCCTGAGCATAAGACTTTATTTGTTCCTATTTAAAGCAAAATGGACAAATCAACTTCATCATGAGATAAATAGCAGGTAGATAAAGCAATAGTTTGTCTGAATCCTAATTTTGCCAAAAGTCTCCCAAGCGTTTTAAAAGTCGCCATATTCTGTGCGCCAAATTTCTAACAAAAGCTGCTTTCACTTCCCACAGATGCAAACAAACTCCATTGTATACATACGTTTTAAATGCATAGTGTTTCAAATTAACGTTTCTTTTACTCATTGTTTACATGTATACACCTTAATGCCATTATGATGCTAAAAACAGACATTTTATTTTTATAAATAAATTTCGTCAGTCACCATTACAAATGGACGTTCAAACAGCTGTTCAAACATCGATCATTTTGAAGAAGGGTTTTGAGAATTTAATACTGATGCAGTTTCAAAAGAATCATGGAAAAAATGACAAGCTGTGTATCCAGCATCAAAGTAATTAAGAGTTAGCTAGAAGACAACTAATGTATTGTGATCAGATTATTGACGAGAAAAGTTTCCTGCCTAGGTTTCTGTACTTTGTAGAAATGTATCATACCATATCGGGACCATGAATTGTATCTTGAAATATGATGGCGAGTATTGCCTAACAAAATATCAATGTCAAGGGAATGTATATATCAGCATCTAAAATAGTATAACATTGCAAATGTATAAATTAATTTGCACAAAAGCCGGTATAATTACCAAACTTTCTCGCCAGTGTGTGTTTATTTTTTGTCAATGTAAACTGATGCACATGCTATTAGGATCAACTTCCGCTGATTAATTGTTTCTATTAATGTTTAAATACTTTTTATGTTTCGCTTTTACGTGACATAAGTAGTTGCCGGTAGCAATATGAAATAAATTTTGCAGTACTGTTATTGTACAATATTTTGAGGTTTAGTAACAAAGAAACTACGATTAAATGCTGAAAAAGGGCTCACTTTGGACGATTTATTTCTCATAAGATTTGAAGACCGTCAATAGCATGTTATCTTTCCAGAATTAATCAATTCACAAAGAAAGTTTTAGAAATATCTAAACTATTATGTCTATGTTAAGTATGTAGGCTTCCAAGGGTCATTAAATTTAATTGAATAGAACTTTATGCCTAAGGTTGATGCCAATTTTCAGATGAAATAGGAAACACCCGCGCAGCACAATTACGTTTATTGCTTCATTGTTCTGTTCCATATTTCCTGGAAAAAGAGAATGATATATTACACGTCGTTGAAATATGGAAATGCTCCTGTCCTCACTGATGACCAATTGTCTTCTTTGGCATGAAAGATGGCGATTGATAAAGGCACAGGACACGTCAAAGTTCCGACAGGAAAATGACGGTGATATTTCATTTAAAAGTTCTATTTTTGTCTTAAGACAAAGGCCATCATTCATACTTAACAAAGTCAATATTTTCCAACCAGACACTATGAAACATGGGAAATTTATCGATGTTATGAAGTTCAGTATGAAATCAGAACTATTTATTGCATCCTCGACTGCACTCGTGAATTCCAAATCAAGTTTTGCAAACTTTACGATTGTCTGCAGCTCTGTGTTATTTTAAAACACGCATTCTAGATCGATTGTATATCTAAAGCATTAGGTGCAAAGATTTAAGCGTTTTAAAGGAATATTAAAGATTGACTGTACATATAATACTAAATGAAGCATTTCGAACTGGTTGTTCAGTATGAGCTATGAGTGATAAAGTCGTTTAATTGACTGGTATTTGCATACCCCGAACGCGTGAACACTATACATTAATATCGACTACAAAAATACAAGTATTTGATTTTTTTAAAAAGAAAGTGTTCTTGATTGATACGAGTTCATTTAGGCATACGAAATTGAACAGTCAGTGATAAGCTTATCGGCTAAAGTTATACTTGAGCATTGTTTTCGTCCCTCCACTTAATACTAGCAAGTTCATCAAGTATACACGCCCTTATAACCGGCATTGAACAAAACTATACAAATAAAATGAAACCAGGTTCAAAACAATACATTTCAGTAGCGAAGTATTTTACAGAAGGACTTTTCTTCCACTTCAGCAGATCCAATAATTTAACCATGCTAGAAATTCTTATCTTGCCCGTATGGAACTCCTTTTTAATGGTCACCACATTGTTATTACCTCCCTTGTTGAAGACTGTCGTCGGTAGCATCATGAAAACCTTGTATTTGGGCAATATTTAGAACGCTAATTAATAACTTCTCGCTTCAAATGTCACCTTAAAACAGTTTCCACGAACGTTTCAAGAAATAATGTTTCACTCTCCTTAGAACTATTTAAAGACCGATTTGACTATTCACATAATCTGAATCACTGCACGCATATCCATGACAACCATGCATTATCGCAATTATTTTCACTAAGCGCAAAAGAGTTTCAGCAAAAAGAAAAACATTTTTATTTGATTTTGTTTAACTGAGGTTGGAGAAAAAGCATCTACAATAGCCACTCGTGAAAGATCCCGACCATCGCGCAGGTTGTTTTGCGGAAACTCGGTAAACCATGTTTCCGCAAAACACCCTACGCTCGTGTAGGAATGAACCTATCTTAAACTCTCGGCCATGGAAGATACTTATACTCTTAATATTCCCTAAACTTTTCTTTAAAGCTCTCTCTCTCTCTCTCTCTCTCTCTCTCTCTTCAACACCGGCTCCATTGTTCAAGCGGAAACGAAAAAAATGATAATACATAATTATAAATACTTAATTGATAATATATATTTAAAACAATATATTGTTTCCTATCTACTGATGGAGGCTTGATGATAAGACTTTGAGATATAAACGTTTAAAAATAGTCACGTGTGATCAATATATATTATGATAACAATAATACAAAAATAAAAAAAAGATCAGAGAATACTGATAAGTTTTTCTTATCTGTTTAGAGTAGCTTCACTAATGCTAGCATTCAACTTTTTATAGTATTACAGTTAATCGCACTTCTGATGGATGAACCAAAAATTGTGTTCGTTTAACACATGAAGGTATTTTTGTCATTGCAGCCTGGCTAGTTTATTTTGATTTCGTCTAAGTTTTTAGCTTCAGTACATTCCAATCGAAATTTATTCCGGATTTAAATTTACCTTACCACAGTAAAGGTTACATTGTTTATTAATTGTTGATGTTTTTATTTCGAGAACTATTTTGAAGGACTCGTCTTTCATCTATCAGTGCCGCGGTTGCGTTGTTGTTGCCATTAAAGATGTCAAATATCAATAAAAAAAAACCAGTTAATTACTACTCACATAATTTATTGAGTAGTCTCATTACCAAAAGGGAATTAAAGGAAATTAAAAGTACTAGAGGTATAAGAGTTAACTCCCTATTAATTAAGATTTTTTTTAGGCAAAATTGCAAATTATCCTTCATCCCCCCCCAAAAAAAAAGTAAATTCAAACGAATAAGAAGAACATAACATGGCAGTTGTTATTTTTTCGAGATACATCATTGAACCATTTTCTTCCATTATCTAAAATGCTGCATATCTTCTAGAATTCAATTATTGAACATTTTCAGAGACGGTATTAATACATTGTACACTTCTAGTTCATTTATTCTGGAACATTATCAAATTGAATACAAATTGAACAATTTAATTTAGCGAATATTACGATAACATATCATTTAAACATTCTTCCTCTTTTCAATACATAACAATGCGATGTAGGCCAAGCCATTTTAGAAGAGGTTTGCAATGGACTCTAAAATTGAGTACACACATTTAGAAGGTTAAGTTTTTGCAGAGTGCAAGGTAAAACCTTCTCTTTATGAGTGGCGTCGCACAATTCAGCAAATTTACATAAATTGAAGAGAAAAGGCAGCAATGTTGGTGTTTTTCTACAATTAAGTCATCTGAGTCATTGATCCTGTAACAGTACCAAATAATGTCGACGGCAGAAACTGGTTGACAAATAAAGAAGAAAGAGTAAAAATATTATTTATTACATACAGTACGCCTAAAATAGCATGTAAAGTAAGTTCGTATTCAAGGTACTAAAACTAACTGGTGTCATCCTAAGATACTTTAAACTTTAATTTTATCTTTAAGTTTGACCATATTCACTAAGAGTGAACTCTATCTCAAACGCGTTCATTTCGTATCCATTCTTTACCATCGTCCATCAATGTGGAGGTAAGAAATGTATCATCATCTGAAATATCTATAATTTTGGAAATGATTATGGATGAGAGCTAAGCCTCAACAAATGCCCATCTCTCAAGACAATGAATCCTTAGGAGGTTTACGTGGTTATTTCATTCCTAAAGTTACTATGAAAATGGAGCAAACTAATATGATCAATTTTACAGTTGAAGTGTTCGTTAGTATCTCTCACATATATAATGTGTTTCTTAAATGTTTATTGGGAGGGAGGCGTTATCGAGTTTTGATCAGAGCAATAACAAAAGTTAATATATTTTAACTCGGTCGTGGCAGTGGAATGAACTCTGAAAACTACTTTTAAAAACATTGTAGTTATTTCCCTTTATTCAAGATTGAACCTTTCGAAACAACAATATTAAATGTCAACATAATCATATGTTATTAAAAAGATTGCATTTTCATAAAATACAGATTCTTCTAGAAATAGTTAAATCAAACCGTTTGTAAGGGAGTTGGTAATCCTATTTTAAAACGCGTTTTAGGAGCTAAAAGCTCGAAACAACAATCAGATAACTGAAATACCCAACCATAAATTTGAAACACGTCAAATGTCATCAACGAAACGTTGTCTTCATATGGAAAACGACCCGTTTACAAGCGAATCAGACTTACATCTTACCGAGAAAGTGATTGAAAATCATGAAACGAACTCGAACATTTTCTAACCCACTGCTGTTTTATCAACATATGTTTTAATTTCACGGTTGACTGTTCAAATATTTCATTCAGTAAATGGCAACCAGTGTCATTTGGGCATATGTTTAAGCTGTTAAATTGATTTCGATATGTATTTTATTATTATTATTATTTTGAAATTCTAGAAACGATTATTAAGAACCAGTTCAAACACTAATAATTCTTTCGATTGATGTTTTCTACAAAGGTTGTAACATTTTCTGTTGTTTTTTCATTACTTTCACTTTATTTACTTTACGAGTTTTAAAATAGCTCACTCGGAGTAAGACTATTTCCCGCGATTAATACATATGTTACAAGATAAAGTAACACTGCCTTATGTTAATATATGTAATGTTTCAGTTTTACAGGATTTTCCGATTCTTTTCAGGACTCAGCGATTATGCATGTTCAGCCCGGGCCGACTATGATTTTTTGCGGCATGTCTAAAGGGAGGTAAGTGTAAAAATAAAATGGTGGCGTTTTCGTCAGCGTTGACATTGCCAAAACAATTCAAAGAGAAAGATGTGCAATTTCTGAACGTGTGAACATTATCCATGGATACCGACTACAAAAAAGCTTGTATTTGATTGTTTTGTAAAGTGAGAAGCAAAACCTGCTCTTTATGAATGGCGTCGCATAAATCAGCAAATTTACATATATTGAAGTGAAAATGCAGCAATCTGTTGGTGTCCTTTTTATATCTAGTCATTTGAATCAACTGATCCTGGTACAGTACCTGACACTGTCGTCGGCAGAAACTGGTTGACAAATAACAAAAGAAAGACTACTAAATCATCTATTTACTACATATAGTACACATCAAATAACATGGAAAGCATGTTCGTTATCAAGGAACAAACACTATTGGGCAGAATAACTGAATAACTGGTGTCATCTTTAGATACTTTAGACTTAACTATCCAATTACATTTGGTGGACTGCTGCCATGTATTGTTATCTCTTCTTCAACGTGTTTTAGCCAAGGTGCCACTACATCGCCACTCTGCCTTGTCATGCTTGTGCAACTTCAATCCAATATGGCGGCTCACATGGATTTCACCAAGTGTTAACTTCTTAAGTCTGCAACAGAATTTTCTTATATTATAAACGGACTTATCATACCAAACGTACCGCATCATTACTCAGATGTCCGTAAATTTGTGTTGTTATTAGCGCCTTCTTCTTTCAGATAATTTGCAGTCAAAAATATAATCAAAGTAAAAAATATGATTATAAAAATATTGTAAAAATCCCCAAATGAAATATCTAGCGTGATGGTCATTATATCGCTGCAAGTGGGAGAAAATAAAGAAACTCGTACTCGTACTTGTTTAAACAATGAATATTATGGACTTCGCTGAGATACACTGACGATACCAAAAAAACCAATACATGACGATAAAACAACGTGTTATTTGCATAAAATCATTATATCAATTTCGTCCTTTATCAAATATCAAATCAGCATCAATGACGAAATTATAAGAGCAACGGCAGCAAACTATTGTAATAGAATAATTATCAAACCTAGGCACAAACCTCCGAAAAAGGGGTTATGACCCATGAGTTGTCAAAAATTGACCGCATTCACTTTCAACTCACTCCAACTCGTTCATTTGGTATCCAGTCTTTATCATCGTTGATCAATGGGGATGCAAGTGATGTATCATCATTTTAAATATCTTGAATTTTGGAAATGTGAGAGCAAAGCCTCAACATATACCCATCTTTAAAAGCACTAAATCATGAGATTACGGTACTTGGTTATTTCCTTACTTAAGTTGCTATGAAAATCGATCAACAAACTAATATGACTAATTTTAACGCTTGCGTGTTCCTTAGTATGCCTCACATATATAACAGTGTTTCCTTCATGATTTTTCGTGGAAAATCGAGTTTTGATCAGTGCAATAACAACAGTAAATTAATTGCAGCCGAATTAGAGTAAATAACTTTTAGAACTACTTTTAAAATCCATTGTAGTAACTTCCCTTTGATTAAGATTGAATGTCTCTCTTTTCGTAACAACAAAATAAAATTATACGACAACATAATCATCTGATATTAAACACATGTATTTTATAAACATACTCTATTTTGTAAATAATTGAACCTAACCGTTTATTACGGAAATGGTAATCTTATTTTAAAACACTTTCTAGGAACTGAAAGCCCGAATAGTTTAATAAGAATAAGAACAAAATCCTTACAAACGATTAAACACAAAAACTCGAAAATAAACTCAATGTTATATCATATAGTTCATGTATTTTCAACCTATCTGACTTTCTATACGAACTTCCGGGAAAAGTCACATAGCAATTAATGAACTAAAATATCCAACCATGAATTTGAAACACGTCAAATGTCACCAACGACTCGAGGTCTTTAGCTGGAAAACGACCCGTTAACAAGCGAATCAGATTCACTTCTTACCGAGAGAGTGATTCAATATCATGCAACGAACTCGAACATTTTTGTTAATTTACTGCTGTTAAATTAAAATATGTTTAATTTTCACGGTTGACTGTTCAGTAAATGGCAATCAGAGTCATTTGGCCAAATGCATAAGCTGTTCAATTATTATTTTTTTTTCTGTAGTTTATTAATTTGGAACATAGATGCATTAAAATAAGTTTACTGATGATTTTTTTTTATAAAATATCTGAACTGAACCACGAGTCAATAAGTAATCTAAACATATAATTTTGGAAACTTATTTCTCCACAAGCTTACATAGGAAAGAAACATACAATTAGCTGATTTCAGTGTAAGATCGTATTATATTTCATAGTGATCATAAAAAACTTATTTTCACAAATGTTTTTCTATGACACTCGTGAAATGAAATATGATCTTACACTGATTTCAACAAATATCCTCTATACGTTGAACATTTATTAGAAAATACAAGAGTCGAAAGTGAGAAAGCAGTCCGAACGAGGCCTCTCATTCCATGTAGGATGTTCAAATACATTCAGTCGTATTCGTCGGAAGCCAATATTTTATTCCAATTGCTGTGTCAATGCACGCTTTCGGGTCAATGACAACAAAAACATATTAAAGAAAAACTAACAGATAATTTAATCCTTGATGGCACAGTCAGAAGAACATTGGATTACCTGTCTCGACGAATAGTACGTGCGACTCTCAACGTATCCTCAAACTTTTTCACTAGCATTAAAAAGCAATCAAATCGAAACCTCCTAATTCGATTCGTTCTACAAAACTATACGCAAGTCTTTTTGCAGAAATGTGCAAACAGTTGATAGTACTAGAGTTTAAATTGCTAGATAAAACTATTAAGAACCAGTACAAACTCCCATACTTCTTTTGATGGATGTAAAATACAAAGGTTGTGACCTTTTTGTTGTTGTTTTTCTTATTACTAAGACAACAACCAAAAGGCTGGTATCAGTTTGCATTGAATATGAAGCACCAGTACAAACCCATTATAGGTTATTGCTGTTATATGTCATTCCATTTTCAAGAGGTCCCAATTTCCCTCGAAGAGAATGATACATTATGTGTACGTGAACTGTTGAAAATATTCATATCTATCACCGATGACACACTGTCCTCATAGAAATAGAAGATGGCGATCAATTCAGGCTAGGGAAAAGCCAAATCATTCTAGAGGTATATGACAGTGATATTTCGTTCCAAGGTTCCAGTTGTGTCCTGAAATTGAGATCATATTTTAGTGAAACATTCAAACAATTGATATCTTTACACGTGATTTATATCCGTGTGTGGGACGTTTTCAAAACAACTTTTTCAGAAGCATTCAGACAGTTGGTATCTTTGTACGTGATTTATATCCCTGTGTTGGACGTTTTCAAATTCAATTTTACAAAAGCATTCAAACAGTTGGAATGTATTGATATATATTTCCGTGTTTGGGACGTTTTGGAATCTAATCTCAAAATAACTTCTTAGCAACGGAGAAGAATTTCTCAAACTGCACGTTTGTATTAAACACATGCTTGTTATT
The DNA here is from genome assembly GCF_026914265.1 of Mya arenaria. Lineage (NCBI taxonomy): Eukaryota > Metazoa > Mollusca > Bivalvia > Myida > Myidae > Mya > Mya arenaria. The sequence continues at coordinate 28,359,885 of NC_069129.1, read as the reverse complement.
TTCCTTCATTTTCATTGGTAAAGAGGGCGCCACGCGACCAATTAAAGCATGTCATATGGCCAAAAACTGATATAAACAATTCCATTGGCGTAAGAAGATAACACATCAGTTTATGTTGTATGATATATTTACAAGTTTTACGACTCTCAGCGGATACGTCAAAACTCCTTTTGTATACTATGTATAGTATAAGGTGCAGGAGTTGTGTCTTCTAAAAGGCATACGCTTGTGTATGAAGCCTCTGAATTTCCCCATTTTCAGAAAGACAAAAAGCAATACATTATGAACAAACAAAACAAACTCTATAATTCCACTGCCTTCATATTTGTAAAAATGAACTTAGAAGATGGATTCCTGGTCAAATGGCGTTATGTGAATGCGCCAATTTAGGATCTTTCCGTAGGACGAGCAGCCTCGTTTTGGTATTGACCTAGATATAACAATGAATAAATCAAACCAACACGGGAACTAGTAAAATAATAAAACGAAAAAATATGTGGATTTTGACTGTTATATGATACATCAATTGAGTAAATATAGCCTAAAAGATTATGCTATACAGTTACATTTCCAAGCACGAACATTTAAAAGCACATGTATGTATGTAACTACATTATTGTGGCACATGTCATTCATATCATCACGGCGATTTGAGCAATGCTGCACATTTGAATTTGCAGTCAGACAACACACTAGTGTAAAGGCATTTAAAAAAATAATTGACATTTTTTATGTCACTTGTCTAATAGCCAGTTATTGTAAAATAACGGGGACTTTTTATAGTACCAGACGATCATGTCCCTAAATGACATATGACGCGTGTGTGTATTGTCATCACATTCACACCTCTGACAATCGTTGTAAAAACAAGGCAAACGAACCTTATACAAAACAACAGAGTTGTAGGCCAAAGGTTTATTATTCTACTTATTCAACAATAAAACATCGAATATTCGAATACCGATTTTGACATTCGAATACCAAACGTTTGATCGAATATTCGAATATTCGTTTGTATCCCTAGTATGAACTGATCAACATGAAACGGATGATCGATTTTGAAGTAAACCTATCTAGTAGAATATTCTTTCATTTCGTGGAATGACAAAAACCTGTATAACCATTTTCAAAACTGATACTTTTTAAATAGTATAAAACTGGCACTTTCAAAACAGTTTCATAATATCTGATCGTTCGTTCTTTTCAAATACTGGAAATGCTCTTAGGAGCCACTAAAATGTCGATAACCTAATTTGTTTGTCGCAAACGCTTACGTCGTTTTACATTGGCTACAATGCGGAAAGGTACAGTGGGAATGGAAATCAAGTGTAAAACTGCCTGAAACATATAATTTTTCATATTATGAAGAGGAGAAAACAACAACAAGGTGTGCCGATATTAGGACCCAATAGGTAACATCTTACAAGAGTAGAAGGACTACTCTAATATTCAATATACCGTTAAAGCTGAATTCGTTCATTTCATTAAAAGATGAAACAATACATCGCTTTAATAAAAATGGCACTTTTAAATATGTTTTTGTCACTAAGTCCATACAACTCCGGTGCCGACAATTTCAATATCTGGTAATGTAATATTAACATATTAAGCGTGCGTGCCTTTCCTCGTCATTTAGATTTACATAATACTGTCTGACTTTTTCAGTAAGCAGCAAAAACTTTGACGTCATACCATGTCTATTGAGCTGTGAGACAGCAATTCTTAACGATAAAGCGTGGTACTTATTAAATAGCGATAGGCGGTTTCGTAGGCTGGAAATGATTTTTTATAATCTAAAATGCCGAACAGTACCAAACGTGTTATTAAAGTTCAAGACAAATTGACAGCTATGACGTTCGCAATAACAACATTTCAACACACATGATGAGAAAGGGCAAATGCCCTGTCTGTGAAAGTGAGAAAATGCTTTGCTAAAATTATTGCAGTTTTAAATGCGTCTACAGAAAATAACAACTGCGTCGTAAGATTATTGCGTTGTCGACAAAACATATTGTTGACTGAAACTGTTCTGTTTAATCGGTTTGCCGAATTTCTCCAAATGAGAGCTTTAAAAGCGTGTTTGTAAAGACCCTTAAACTTTGCACCAAATCTCTTAGAACGTCTGCTTTGAATATTTGACTTCCCATCCGTGCAACAAATTTCATTTGAATATATTTGTCTATTCATTTGAAGAAATACATTTTCGTCACTCAACCTTGTCAATAGACATCAAATAGCTTTGTACAAATCGACGGTTTTAAAACAAAATATGGTAATGAATACTGCTAAGATTTAATAAATATGCTGGAAACATTCATTGGCACACATTATTTGTCCAGAAACAATATTTGTATTAAAATAAAAAAATGTTTTAAATATGAATAAAACCCGAATTTTACAATGGAAAATATAAGTAGATGTTATATTAAATAAGGCACTGCCTTAGACGGGCTCTAGGTATGTTATCAACTGCAGAAACTACTTATGCAGTACATTTTTTCTTAGGTAAACAAGTGTCAAAGGCAAAAATTCATATTATATGACATACTATGACTTTGACTATACCAATAAGATTATTAAGGTGCATAACAAGTACGGTTAAGGCAATGCAAAGCAAATTTATTATTTTAATGTTTCAAAAAACTCATAATAACAAACACAAGTATATTCACTTACCTAATACTGAATATCATACAAGCATTTACAGTACAAATAAATGATTCCTACTTTAAACATAAGAAGGTAAACGAAACAGATTGAGTTTACTTAAAACTAATTATTACAGTTATCTGACCATTAACCTGTACCAAACTATTTTAATATGTAACAGCATTGTGTATATTTTAGATTTTTAAGGTTCTGCAAATAACCTGGAAAAATGGTTTGACCACCTCAGCAGTATGAAATGAATATAAATTCCCTGTAGTTGATGTTTTTAGCAACATTCCATCATTGAATATAACGATGTATGCAGAAAGTAGACAAATATTTAATTATTTAAAGAATGAGTCTTTAAACTGAATTATACATCTATAACAGTTAAAAAAAACAGAGGGCATTGACGGCCCTGTATCGCTCATCTAATCCAATACAGATCATCAAGAATAACAATCTGATCAAGTTCCATGAACATATGGTCATAAGTGTGGCCTCTAGAGTGTTAACAAGCTTTTCCTATTACTTGACCTGGTGACCTAGTTTTTCACTGCACATGACCCAGATTCGAACCTGGCCTAAAGCTAATCAATATAAACATTCTGACAAAGTATAATGAACATACAGTCATAAATGTGACTTCTAGAGTGGTAACAAGCTTTTCCTATGATTTTACCTAATGACCCAGTTTTTGACCGCACATGACCACGATCGAACTTGGCCTAGAGCTAATCAATATAAACATTCTGACCAACTTTCAGGAAGATAAGTCGTAAATGAGACCAAAGGTCTCAATTTCTCGAAATTTCTTTTTTTTTCTATAAGTCCCTTATAACCGAATTAATCTAATCTCAATATTTTTGGTTTTCAATAATTTGGATAATATTTACTTCTTTACGAGTTTTTATCCTTTAGATAGGAATTATCTATATTTTAGTTTACTTAAACCATTATTTATCAAAATTCCATTTAAATATGTATTTTGAGTTATTGAAATATTAAAAGCTACTTAAGCCTGTTAAGCTTAAGAAGTTTCGCGAAATTTGGGCCTAGAGTATTAACAAGTTTTTCCTTCAATTTGACCAGGTGACCTAGTTTTTGACCACACTTGTCCCAGATTCGAACTTGACCTAGAGATTATCAATATTAACATTCTGACAAAGTTTCCTGAAGATAAAGATTCATAAATGTGACTTCTATAGTGTTAACAAGCTTTTCCTCTAATTTGACCGGGTGACCTAGTTTTTAACCCTAGCTGACCCAATATTGAACTCGTCCAAGATTTTATTGAGAGTAATATTCTGACCAAGTTTCATTAAGATAGTGCCCAAACTGTGACCTCTAGAGTGTTAACAGTCAAATTGTTGACGACGGACGACGACGGACAACTACGACGGATGACGGACACAGGGCGATCACAATAGCTCACCTTGAGCACTTTGTGCTCAGGTGAGCTAAAAACAAGCACATAGATTATTCAACAAAACATTAGTTATTGTTATTGATACATATATATTTACGTTGTAAACTTGTAATATTTGCACAATAAAGCAATTTAAATGTTCACAACATTATCATAACAAAAATGTACTGTAATTATGCTTACATTAGCTCATTCATAAAGTCATTCAGTTTAAAACTACAAAAATATATACTTTGCCAATACACTTAATCGTTCAGGACGTATTAGGCTTTGTTTTAATTGTCACTGTATTTTAGACATAGTGAATTGCCCCCTCCCAACCCCCGAGCAAGAGTTTAGCAGCCTACTGACAAGATGACTGTAATAAACTATGATGTATTGATCTATTGATAGGGGAATACTCTCCAAGAAAATTGACATATTTCTCTGCATTTGATACATATGCAATTCTTGTCTCTTATTTCAATTGTTCATGATGATTACAGTACTGAAGTCATCGATCCAAGATACATAATGCACTCTGGTATAGGGTACTGAAGTGATCGTCCCATATGCCAACTCTGGTATCCTGGATAAAATGTTACTGGTGAATACAGTACTGAAGTGATCAAATCCTGATGCCACTCTGGTATCCTGGATAAAACGTTACTGGTGAATCCATCTTACTGAAGAGATCAATCCCAGATGCCACTCTGGTATCCTGGATAAAACCTTACTGGTGAATATGGTAAAATAGTGATGAATTCCGATCTGTTGATCAAAGCAAAACCAAACACTCATTTGAGACAAACATAACCTTTTATGTAGGAATTATGCTCCAGTCAATTTTAAACACCACCCAAGCCCGGGGAATAGCGGGGACTTTGACTTTTAGTCCAGCCAACCCAGGGTAAAATCCCCGCCCTACAGGGAAGAAATGATGTTAAAATACCCACCAAATGCCCCTGCACTGCTATATTTTGCACCAAAACAAAACCACCGCATTCACCCGGCACTGCATGGACACCTGAATGGTAAAAACACAGCCTTTTTCCCCGGCTATCCCCGGTTTACCACTGGACCTGGAGGGTCCAAGGTTACAGTTGACTGGTGCATTAATGCGATAAATGTGCAGAAAAGTTCATTAATTCCAAAAAATTATGACAAAAATAAATAAATATACAGTCTTTTGGACGATTTGCAATACCTTTTTTAACAATTCAAAGGTTAATCTTTACTAATCGAGTACATAGATGCATTTTGAAAGCCTTTAAACCAGACTTTCTTAGAAATCTTTCTTACTTGCAGACAATATTCTTTTCTGAAAAATCCTTGCCAAGAACGTGTATGGAATTCCATCACTAGACCATGTTTTGATCAGCATTGGTTTTTGTCCTTGAAAATACCTCTGTGGCTTTAGCAACCAGGATGACTATATTAAATAAACAATAAATTAGTGTTTAATTTATTAAAGCTGCACTCTCACAGATTGAACGTTTTGATCAAATTTTATGAAACAATTGTACCGAGATTCGCTACAGAAAATAATCTTTTTGGTGCCAATCTGGTGTACCCTTTAAGGCATTTTGAGTGTATTTAGGTTTTTTCTTTAATGCATAAAGGGAAAAGGTACTTATCTTAATCCCCCTGTTCCCTTTTTATTGTTTTTGCCATCAGAGATGAACATATTTTCAATGTATTAACTTCATGTAAATGAATATACTCATGAATGATTGACAGTATTAATGAATAAAAAGAAGCAATATTTCTTTAGATAGGGATCTCCTTGTGTTGCTGTGATTGTTTAAGTAGATGTTTTTCATGTTCATAAGCTTAAAATCATATGCACACTAAATGAAACATAATTCTGCATCATGTGTAGTAAGTTGTGATACTTGTTTGCAATTAATGCAATGTTTGCTTAAAATAGCAAACAAAATGTGCGAATAGATGAACAATACAGTCCAAAGACCAATGAAGGTCAGCAGTTTTATTAGAAAATGATATTCTCTCAAAGCCGCAACAAAAACGGCATGAAAGTAATTCAATTCGGAAAGAAACAGTTTATCAATGAGCTATTGAAATAAACACTGATCATGATGTCATAACAAGCGAATGTTAATATCAAAAAGCAAGAAACATACTGGCAATTTATTTCAGGGAAACCTTGACAAAAGTCTGGTATATTTCCAAACTTATTGCCTCCAGTAATACATAACATGGCAATACCTGCATTGCTGAAAATCTGTCCACAGCAGTAATGTCAAAAACCAGGTTGCATGGATGCATTCTGAAATACAAAAAAAGTCTGTAATTTGTGCTAATCTTATATATACCATTTACAAGTGATATACACTGAAATATAAACTATAGTAACACAACTTCTTTATGACCAAACATATTGCTTTTGAGCATTAGCTCACTTTATGTACTTTTTTATTTTGTATGTCATGTTTCTTTGCCCCAATTTATGGAAATATTTTATAACAGGTTCAAGCTTTTAAAGTCCGTTACGCTAAAGATTTATCGAGAAGCTGGGGTCTTATGCACCAGTCAATTGTAACCACGCCCCCCCCCCCAGGTCCGGGGGTATACAGGGGATAGACGGGGAAATGTGCCGGGTGAATGCGGTGGTTTTGTCTTCGCTTTAAAAATAGCGGGGAATGGGCCTTAACTAGGGTCCCTGGGGTGCAAGGGCATTTCGCGGGGACCCTACCATCTGTTCGTCCCCACAGGGCGGGGATTTTAGCCAGAATTGGCTGGACCAAATGTCCCCCACTATTCCCCGGACCTGGGGGGTACAATTGACTGGTGCATTATCGCATGCAGATTAGAGTAAATCGCAGAGAGTGTTTACAGTATTTATTGTCAACAAACAAACTTCTGTAGGCATCTCATTTAGACTTTTTTACTTATTAACAAGCAGACATTTTGACATAATGGCAATTTTATAACAAACTTGACCATGAAATTGAGTGTGAGCAAGCCAGTAAAGTTTGACTTACCATTTGGGTGAAAAATTACTAAACGGTGATGTAAATTAAAAAAATTGAGTTGCATCTAATTTTGTAAGGTGCAGGTCTAAGAAAAGGCATGACGGTATAAATATAGAGGTGCAGCTGTATATTTAAAATCTGCACCTCCATCTTAAATATAGAGGTGCAGTTGTATTTATGTAAGAGGTGCACCTCCATTTTAAAGTTTTAAAAAATATAAAGAACAGAACGTATGAATAAAGAATTGCACAGCTTGATAACATACAGGTGCACCTGTAAAGTAAGTGTATTTTAGTAACATTGATGATTCTCTCACAAAGCCATGTTGTTACATTGTAACAACTCTCCCTCAGTCATGGGGGTTGTTTGGCAGGATGGTTCGCCTTCTCCACACCCTGGACTGACAATTTAGTTACAATATTTCACACGATCTGTGGCCCACAGCAAAACCATCAACCCACATTTGCCGATTTGTTTTTCAATCACAATATTGCACTCGTATGGTGTCAGCCTTCCTCTCAACATATTCAGTCACAATCGCTCATCTCCCATAGTGTGTGTTGTTTGGCACGAGGGGTCACTCGGCACTATTTATTTGCAACCTTTCACACAATCTGTTGATCAAAGCAAAACCATTCATCTTTACAGTCACAATAGCTCACAAAGCCATGGTGTCGGACCGCAACCGTAACCGTCCATTGATCTTTTCAGTCATAATCTTGCGCTCCGCCATGGTTTCACTTGGCAGGAGGGGATATCCCTCTCGCACCCTCCCAGCCCAACTTCTTAACTTACACAAAAGTGGTGTTGCATGGCACAAAAGGTCACCTGTCACACAATTCCTGTATATTTTTTTTAGTGTCAATCTCTCAACCAGCGTGTTGGTGTTCCCATCCTTTGATCTCAGTCAAAACATCTCACTCATCAATTGTTGAGGGTCCCAGACGGTACACCCAATCCATCTTTTCAGTGACAATATCTCGCTCAGCCATAGCGATTTCTTAACTGGTCAACCGCATGTCATAAGTTTATGAAATTGATATCTTCATTGCATGATTTACTGAAAAGTGTTTTTACAAAATAATCATACTGTACCTGGCTGATGTGACAAGCTCTGCTATGTGTACCGGTATAATCCTTGGTCGTAATTAAATCGGTAATCCAACAGGAATTAGTTCTTCGCAATTTCTATCCGATCAACAACTGTCAAACATCTAAATAGTATCGATATTATAAAGCCTAAAATGACAACTACTAACTGTCAAGTGTGACCTTCGTATAGAATGGTAAACAATGCGTATGAATATCTTTAATAAACAAGTGAAAACAAAGTATATATCTCAGACAATCTAAAGAAATATGTTTTATTTGTCTTTTTGAGTTTACCAAAGTATTCATAGTAATTGTTTATAAGCATATTTTGAATTATTTTAATAACTTGTGGGGCGCTATTTCGCCGCATCGCATAGTTTAAATTTCATGGGCCTGTTTTCTTCCGTGTCGTAACGCTCTGATGACGTTGGTGTCCGGCATGCACGCGCTCAATATAGATTATGAACAGAAAAAATACTGGTTCCATCACCTTAACGTCTTTTTTTCAGGCTGATTGTATGTGCAACTTACGAACGAATGTAGTGCTATGTGTGACCGTAATAGGGCTCTGCCGAGCTTCGCTCGGTTTAGATCCCGTTATATGGTTTATGATGGTTTATAGAGAATTATCAATGAAATAGAAATATTAATGATATGTCACTGTTTCAAACAGTGAAAATATCAAATTGAAATTTGTTTCACTTTTGTTCTCATCTTAGCAAGGCGCCATCACCAGGGGCCGCAGGGGTTTGTTAAATAGTCTTTGTAATCATGTCCCAACCTTCCTCAAAGGGAGAGATACTGTTTTTAAGCTATTCCTTTTTTAAGTCCCTCCTTTGATGAATGCCAAAATGTGAACGAAGACCCTGTTTAGAGGCACACGATAAAGCGGCTCACATATACTAAAGACGCGACACAAAACATTGATATTTCATTTATTAATAATTTAGAGATATCCACTTTAAAAGGGCCCGCGAATCAGGAGCCCACTCAAAATCAATAAACTAACGTATTGTGATCAAAATATGGATGAGTCAATGATAACATGTATGTTCCAAATAGATTGTCAAATGATTTCTGATTATTGATTCACAGGCTTTTGTGACTATGAAAATCACCGCAAAATTTCTATGTATGATTGACTTGATATTAGAGGTTGCCAGTAGAATATTTCAGACGTACTCGAATACTATTTGAGTGCAATAATCTAGTTTTCAATAAAATCCAACGAAAGTTTCCTTAAAGATATCAAGTTAGTACATATATTTCCAACATTATTTGTAAAACGCCAGTACACTTAAGCCTTGCCAAAATCCCGGAATAATCCAAAACACAAATAATATTTTAGAAATATTTCAACGTTTCCGGAAAAGTAATAATACTTTAAAAGGTCCAGAGAAAGATATTTTTCAACAAAACAGTGTTCGCACATTCTTTGTTTGTCCTTACACACCCAGAAAATTCAGAAGGGTAGAATCAATTTCGCATGAAACGGTTAACACCCTAGCCACTTTATTTCCAAAATCCCAATTTCCTCTGATTAAAAAATAACACATTTGTGTCTGTAAAAGTTGCAAATGTTCGCATCTATCACTAATGACATTGTGTTCCCTTTTGCATGGAATATGGCGATTGGTAAAGGCCCATGGCAAGAAACTGACTTGAAACTTAAGTCATATATTAATTTTTGTAGTTTAGTTCCATTTAAATCGACACTATCTCTTGGTAAGCAAGAAACATTAAAACTAAACAAAACGCTTTTAATACAAATCCAAAATGGTTTTCCGACAACAAACAGCTGTGTATGCCATTATGGAAAAAATCATATTTTATATTGCTAAAATAGTTTTCCTTAAAGTAATACTTCTACGTTTTGAAAAGTAGTTCTTCGTCTCTAATACATTGATACATAATTGGGCCTTAAATATAAATGCATGTTTTTTATTCAGATTATCATTTCATGAAATGTACGTTTTTGTTAGCAAACGGTGACTTTGGGTTCAGTTTCCTCGTTATTTATTGTATACAATGAGGAATGGTACCAAATTGAGTGGCAACAACTTTTAAACAGAATGTTGTTATAAAACGTTTAAGGAAAGTTTTTAGCCTACATGTTCACCCAAAGAACATAACTGCTCACATGTTTAATAAGAGGAAATACCAAGACAGGTATGGCAGCATATAATCTTTATAACAAGATATCCTCAAAAGAGGACGCAATAGGTAATAACATACACAAGACGAAGGAATATTCATAAAGTCGATAATTATTTTAGGGAAGCTGCAAAAAAACAATAAATACCTAAACATGTTTGTGTCGCATAGTTAACACGTTTCAAACAGTGAACATAATTTAGAAAGCAACTATGTATGGCGTTCTCCCTAACACCATTTTACAGGACAAATACAAATGTTTCTGGAGTGTTAGTCCAAGTGAGAGCTAACCCTGATCAGATATGGTACATTTAACGCAACAGAAAAATAACTTACAAGAACAAATGTGTCGTGATATGCGTTCTCCTAATGAGGGCTTTAAAAGTTATAAAGACGCGGTATACAAAGCGCCAAATCGTTAAGATATATTTGAGTCCCCATTGCGGCAAACAAATAATTGGTTATTTGAAAATTATCGTCATATTTATAGATTAACTTGAGTTTCATTAATTATTTTTCAAACTCTTGTAAGTAAGATGATAAACAATGTTTAGATATTTTCCTATCGATTTAAATGATATATTTCGCCACAGACAATTAGCATGCACCCCATTGTTTAAAATAAACCTTTTACAAATGTACACCACTTTTATGCTATAGTTTTACAAACATAACGGTGTACCCAGCGAAACCGTGTTGATATTACTATTGCATATTTGCTTTAATGAAAAAAATGAAACCTTTAAATACAGAAACAAACCCAGACGCCAAACAATTACCAATAGCATGTTAAGAGAAGATTAAACGGCTAATATACACTAAACTAATTAATGCATACAACGGCACAAAACATCAAAGCCAGACTGCACATACATCATCCTTAGGACGGTCAGAGAAACAAGAGATTACTAGGACAAGTCATTAAACTAATGTAGTCTTATCAACATATGGACGAGTAAATGGCAACAATATGGAAAAATATATCGATGCATAAAGGATGGTGATATATCATCATGGTCCATGAGCGCAAAAGCCGAAAAGTGTTACGAAGCAGCTTGTGTTTATGGTCTTCCAAATAACTATGTAAGAATCTCTGGAATGTTAAAGGTTCTAGATTTAAAAGGTGGCAGCATTTACATTAATCTAGCTTGTATTGAAATAATACTACGAAAGTGATTGAGAAAAATCATTTCCAAAAATAAGTGTGAACCGCCAAAACACGTAAGTCATAATAAGTGTGAAATAATTCAAGATTAATAAGACACGAATAAAGGCATATTTCAACTATTTTGAATATGGTATAAGGTTAACATAATTTACACTTCCCAAGATCAACAGATAGGGATCTTCGGTGGTATTTAATCTTGATCTTAATTAGAACGCTGTAGCAAATCGGATGACGTGATATTGATAACGGACCTATACAGTTAATGAACTCAATGTTGTATAACCTTAAGATTGACTTAAGTTGCATATTGAATACCTACCCAGGGCAGGACTTAGTTTTTCAATTCAATTCCAAAAGACCCTGTTCTTCCTCGGAAAAGAAAATAGTGCTTTGTTTGTTTGTGAAATATAAAAATCTTCATATCATGGATGACTCACTTTCATCTCCGGCGTGAAATTTGGTGAGAAATTAAGGCTGTGGACACGTCAAAATGCCCGAGATAATTTATTTTTAGGTTACAATATGATCTCGAAATTATTTTGCTTAAAATGAAGACTTAAATCAAAGATAACTGTTCTTTTACTACACCATTTTAAATTAAACAAAGGGCAGTATATGCCGTTTAAAGAGTCCCGCCTTCGTTTTATTACTGGAGTTTGATAAGGTGATTCGAAAAACCTGTTTCCAAACTAATTTTTTGACAGTGCTCCGTCAGACGGCCATATTGTGAAAAGGTTTGTCGAATTGTTTTAAGAAACTAAACCCTGAATCAAACTCTGGTAAAGACCGATGGCGGGGCTCCATAAGAGGCGTAGACTGCGCTTTGTTTCATTTAAAATGGTAAAGAAATAGGAATGTTATTTTTGTTTAAAGTCTCCATTCGAAGCAAAATGTTGCCCTCCGACGTGGCATTTATGACGCAATTTATCACGTGGTATACACACACTGGTTATTGCACTTCTTTTTATAAAGAAAGGTCGCATGTTATCAATGTTATTTGTTGTTGCAATGCTCGTTATCTTTCTCTATTAACATTTGCATCTCAGATAAAATATGATGAGTCCATCATATAAAATGAGATAAAATGAGGTCTTCGTCCCGTCTGACTTGATTCACGTCCTATCAACCGGTTGTGATGCGGTACACGTCATTGACCTAAATAGATATCTAGAGATACCCGGTCGCTTGAACGTAGGCAGTGTTGAACTCGCCATGTATCAAATTCACACTAGGACATGAAGTCGAATATCTGATATAGACAACACTTTCCTAATTGTTACAAATAATGTTTCGCACAGGCTTGAATACAAACATTTAACCGCAGCATGGTATACAATGTTCTTGTTGGACATGCCGTACTACCAAACTACCACAATAATGAAGTAGATCGTATCAAACTTTATTGTCGATGAAGACTTAACGTATTGAAGAGTTCAGTATCAGTCCCTAGCAATACCAATAGTGTCTTAAAATTAAATTATATTTTGCCAGTTTTCCTTGATGAGTTTACAAAAAAATTTACCGAACTTTGTATCGGCCAACATTCGATTTTTTTATGTCAAAAATGAGTGAACAGTAAAGGACAAACAAAAAAGCTATTACATTAAGTTCATTTAATATTCAACGTTTTATTTTTACTTTTCACTACAAAATGTGTTTTATTTTCCATATAACTTTGTGAATATCTTTAAGTTTGAAAATTTAGAAGAAAATATACTATTTAATACACCTTTATACTTTATGTCTATAACAATAAGACCGAGGTTGATGCGAAACTTTTTTAATAAATGACATGGGACAAGTGGGATGCATATGCATTTGATTTAGCCCCCAGTAGACTCGTTTTCCAGTGAACTTGAGTTTCACTTACCTTTCCACGGTGATAATCGCGTGATTCATCGGAAAGCTATTTTAATGCGTGTGAGGTATGTTTGTTGTGTTTGTATTTGTGTTTGTGGTGTTTATACGTTCGTGTCCCTAATTTAGTGTCGTCTAGGATCTTGCATCTGAACCGGGTTTATATTTTATCTATATTCTATTTGTATTGTCCCTTTAGTTTTCATTGAATTATTTTTAAGAAACTTAGATTATATAGTATTTTACCCGCTGTCAATATCACTGCTTACCTATCTGTCCGATTTTCATTTTTAGTGTGTGTTATCATATTAAATATAACAATTAGTACATCATGGATAAAAATAAAACGAAAGATAAAATAGTTTCCGAGAAATCAGTCAATTCGATGAAATCTAAAGATACATTTAAGAGATAACATAATCTAATGAAAGCATTTTAAACAAATTATAGGTGCGTGACTTTAAGTTTTTTCGAAACATATGGTTTTACCATGGCTACTACAAAAGTTGACGATTCATTAAGGACACTTCTAAATGATGACATATCTATAGCAAAGAAAACGGATCATCTTCTGGTTGCCGCAATTGACTTTGGCACTACATTCACTGGCTATGCCTTTTCAACAAAGAACATTCTGGATGATCGAATCAACTGCAGCAGTTTTCAGGCAGAAGGATTTAAAAGTGAGAAGGCTCCAACATGTGTTCTTCTTAATTCAGACGAGACCTTTAATGCATTTGGATACGACGCACAAACGAAATATGCAGATCTATGTCTTAACAATGAAAGCGAAGACTTTTTTTCTTTGAGCGCTTTAAAATGAACCTCTACAAAACCAAGGTATTCTTCCATTGTTTCATTGAAGATGATCGTTGAATGATGAGTGTAATTCAAGCATTAACTTTTTTAAATAATTGATTTAATGTTGGATGGTACTGTTACCCTAATGGACCAGAGGCACTGATAACATAAGTAGTTCTACAAAGTCATATTTGAATAGTTTTCCTAAATTTTAAACTGACGCATTGTCTTATTTCCAGCAACTTTCTCGTAAAATGAAGATCAAAGACTTAAAAGGGAAAGAACTTTTAGCCATAGATGTTTTCTCGAAAGTGATTAAGCACCTTTCAGAGGAACTTAACGAACAGTTGAGGAAACAGGTGACGGGAATTGATCCAGATGACGTTTTATGGGTCATAACAATTCCAGCAATCTGGTCTGACGCTGCTAAGCAGTTCATGCGAGAAGCAGCAAATAAGGTTTGATTCATGCATTTCGTTTATTACGCAATTTGCATATCTTTATTAACGTAATCAATATGTTATACAGTTAACGATACTCTACACTAAACAATCCAAATTCCACTTTTATTGCATGTTCAAGGCTGAAATTAGAAATGAGGACATTAAACTTGTTTTGGAACCAGAGGCTGCATCTCTTTACTGCAACATAAACACATCATGCAAAATTGTGAAATTTGACGGCAAAGTGGGACTTGAATCTTTCCCTGTTGGCCACAGATACATAGTTGCTGATTTAGGGGGTAAGCTTTTTCTGACATTACTTTTCTATATCATACATATTCAACATGCAGGTGTTCCGCAGGGTGTGATTCAGTATTCGAATTCAAAACGTTATTTGTTCAGTCGTGTTTCTGTATTTTAGGGGGAACAGCTGATTTAGCAGTACATGAAATTCTGGACGATCATAATTTAAGAGAGATCGCAAGGTCGGATGGTGACGCATATGGGGGTGTTTTGGTGGACAACGCACTTCAAGAATTTCTCTCAGAATTTTTCGGACGGGACGTGATACAAACTTTAATAGAGCAACAAACACATGGGTATATGGAATTTCGAAGAAAATTTGAAAGTAAGAAAAGAGGATTTAAATCCGATGTAAATGCGATCAATATTAAACTTCCGTTGTGGGATTTGAAAGATGCATTCGAGGCTTGCAATCATTGTTATGATGTGAAGCCAATGCAAAGTACACAGGAAAGGCTGAATTTATGCACAATGGTATGTTCAAACTTTCTGCTGACATCATGAAGGGATTTTTTGACACGGCCGTTGATGGAATTGTCAAATTCATCCAACAGATTCGCACAACCGATGAGCTTGGCATGATCCATACCATTTTGATGTTCGGTGGATTTTCGGAATCGAAATACGTCCAAGAACGCATTGAAAATGAAATACCTGGAGTTAGGCTCGTCATTCCAACCGATCCTTCATTGGCTGTTTTAAAAGGTGCAGTTTTGTATGGGAAAACCCCAAGAGCTATTACAGAAAGAATAGCACGGTTCTCCTATGGATTTTCCGTTGGAAGACCTTTCGAGGAGGGCATTGATCCTGAAGAACTGAAATATACAAAAAACGGCAAAAAATATTGTGGCAGCATATTTGAAAAGTTGATAACAAAAGGACAAATACTGAAACAGGGCCAGATATTCAGCGACAAAATAAATTACTTTTTAGATACCGATACCGATTTAAGCTCAATGTTATCAAAGGCTCCGGCAGCGGCACCAATTTTCAAATCAACAAAAGTGGATCCATCAAAGTATTCCACCGCGGAAGATTGTGAAGAAATAGGAAAACTAATAATACTTCCACCACCGACAGGGTGGCCTCTTGTCAGCGTCTTTGATCATGTATTAATCGTCGGTGAAAGTGAATTGCAAGCTTTTGCACGCAACAATGAAACAAACCAAATGCACGAAACAACTTTGGACTGTCTATAAAGTATTGTGCAATCAAAATTAAGAAACTTAGCAATAGGGTGAATTAAAAATAAAAGTTCAGGACCCTTTTCAAAAGTAACATTCTACTAACAATAAGTACCTTTACTCACTTGAAAGGGTAATGCTTAAATGTAGTCTTCACCAATGACGATGGTGATTTGCATTATTTTTTGCAACATTGAATCCATACATATATACGAAGCGATGCTGACTGTTTACTATTATAAATCAGTGCGATGTTGTTTAAAATAATTTTTAAGAATGCACTCAAAAGTGAACAAGCGTTTCGGGTGTTTATATAAATCAAAAGCTAACGAGAAATAAAACAAATGTGACGTATTTTAACATTGTATAAGCTCTGTTGAATTTTGTCGAATAATTATTGGTCGGTTACAAACGCAACAAACATGTCACATGAAGTATGAGAAAAGTCAAATGAATCATATGCACTGATAACACCAAGTAATATTTCAGTGCCTATATAAAGGTAGATTTGTACACATTACATTGTTTACTGTGTTGTTGAATAATATATGTTCTTGTATTTCTCCAGCATATTAAAAAATACTAAATATGGGTTTAAGGCTGTGGTATATTATCGATAACCCGATATATCACGCCTCCAACATAAATGACGCAACGCCATTTGTTCAGGGTTGGTCACGCGGTGACATAATATTTTTCCATATTTGTCACCAATTTTATATCGTACCAAAATGGCGTCTTTTTTCAGATCCAAATGAATATTCCGATGAAAAAAAGAAACATTTAAACAAGACGATGACGTGATATATACGTTACAGGGTTAGTAGGTGACACGATATCGGATATTCGGGGTAAAGGAAACCATGTTCGCGTTTGAGCTTCGCCCGATATGGTTTCTTTGCCCCGTATAGCCAATATCGGGTCACCTACTAACCCCGTAACTTATAATATTGCGATACGAAACAGAGTTGATTCGTATCGGTGGATAGGGACACATTTCAATATTTTATATAGTATATGGCATATGTGCTTTCCGTATTTAAAGCTTTTCAACCTGTCTGTTCCTGATAACTTTATTTCAGATTGCATGAACTTTATTATCAGTTTGTATAAAATAAATGATTTTTTATTCGGTATTTTTACTTAAATTCGTGATCTCACCCTGTTTATCCAACTTAATAACGAGTTGTAAAATCTGAGATGCGATAAAAGTGATGATAAGGTGTACAAAGTTGAAATGGAATAACAACTTTAAGAATAACAATACAACGTTTGATTATTAATAAATCATATTATGAATGTTTAGATATCCAATTATACAATTAAGCACGTCAATTTTATGTTAAATTAAATTTTATGTTAATTAAAAGACCCCTCATAATTGTGGTATATTTGAAAGTATATTACTTAGCATCAATAACATAGAAATAAATTTACCGAAAAGGCATGACAGATGTTATGAGAGTTTGTATCAACCTGAAATTGGACATGAAATAGCCAATCTTGCAAACACCAATTGCTAAGAAATCTTTTAACCAATATTGGTTTGGTGTACGTTTGACATATGATTTTTCTACCCATAAAACTATTTCAAAATAATGTTTGGTCTTCAAGCATCCAAATTCTCACCATTGTACATCAGATACCTTAATCAAACAATATTGCAGTTGTTACTTTGACATCCTTCATACATATTATTTAACCATTTCCTTCCATTATCTAAAGCAAGTGCATTTTTTTCTAGCATGCAATTATCGAATATTTTCAGAGACGCTAATTATACACTTTAAATCTGTTAAAAAATCTTTAATTCTGTAGCAAGCTCAAATTGAATACAATTCTGAAAAGCTTATATGTCGATTTCTACTGATCCAGTCGATTTATGGGCGGTGTAATTACATGCATGTTCAATTGCTGACTTGCATCTTAAACAGAGTGTCATTACATCGTACTCATTTTCCATTCCCTTGCGGTTGATATGCTTGATGTCAACTGTCCTGCAGAGCCTCTGTATAACTCGAGAAAAACGTTTTGTCCGCGATCCCTGTAAAACTTACCCGGGAATCTATAATGGACTACGTAATTATCAAAATTGAAACTTGCGGTGGTACGAGTATTCTGATTGCCACTAAAGTGATATTTTTCAGACGTATACACCGGTCACATTCACTTTGAGATGTTAAAGACCTTTTCAACCCAGAAAAAGTTTTCCTTAAACAAACTGACCATACGATCACGGCCCTGTCGACCAAGATGGTTGTCCAATGCGTTGAATATAGTGAGCCGTGCAGATTGTGGAAATAAAACTGGGATAACATTATAAAATTTTAGGACCACTTTATGACACAAGATACCATAATCAAGGAACAACAGGTCATAATCTCTGAAATATTTCCTCTGTTGCGGTGTCTCCTGCAGGTAAGTATCCTCATCAAGTATTGTATTAAGAGAAACAAGTGACAGTACTCGAGATGGTGCAGCAAAGTGAGATTCTTAAGTCTAAGGTCGTTGTTTCGAAAGGTCATCAACTTAAATGTTCAACTTCCTTGAACGGTAAATGATATTGAAGTCATGGCTCACCCGGAGTTGCTACCCATCGCTGACAAAAGGCATCAAGCTTATATATGCTCTGACCATCGGTGTCGTCGAAGTTGTCTCCTCTTATATAACAGGAGACAACTTCGACGACACCGATGGTAAAAGTTTACACTTTCTTCAGCCAAATACAAATCTAGTTCATAATGTATGTCGACTATCCGAACGTATCATAACAACGACCATGTAAATATATTTTTAAAAAAAAACGGATAAAAACTACGCAAGAAAACAGTTTATTAGTTTAGTTTAATAAATTGCCAATTGTCATATTAATGCTTCCATGGACATCTGTCTGAAATACACACCAGTGGTTCATCAAGCGATTTATCTTTTATTTAGGCAGAAATTATATTCCACCCACCATTCCAAATTCATTGACAAAGCAATACAAAACTATTGAATCTTTAAAAATTGAATAGTAAAGTGTAAGTAAGCGCTTAGACAATGCTGTTACAAACACACGTATATGCCAGTCAAATCACGTATTAATGAAATGTGAATTTGCATAAAATACCGTTTGATATACAATGTATTTGTCTGGCTTGTATAAAACGAAAGTCTAACGCTAAATGACCAATATACATCTATGTTTATTGACTGACCACCATTGGTCAGCTGACTACCATAACAAGTTTGTAATGAAATTATCATACAAAGAAAATTATACCCGCCTAATTTATTATTTTTAAACGTCGGTAAATACATTGTATTTGAATAAACAGGGATAAGGTTTTCAGATTTGGCCATACTAGTTATAACTTAATATCCGAACACCAGGGGCTCAAGGTGGATGTATACGATACACACAATCTATGAAGCAACTTATGACAGTTTGAATTGAACAATAAGATAAATTTCACTGAAAACAAATATGCACTGAATAAGGTCACTGATATCTTTCTAAAGATATGGATAAGTATGATAGTAAATACAATCTGGCCCATACTGTTGATACTATCCACGCACTTCTATTTAAAACTAAGCGAAACGTACTCGTCAATTTAACAAAAGCATAATCGCAATGTCATTTGCGGTCGATTTATACCGCATCAATATTGGATTCGAACAGTAAGTTTCAATGATATAATTGGTCGGTAAAAGTAAAAAGACAATGTACAATACTTGGTATGACCCCTAGTCAGTTACGCGTGAAATATTCAAGGATACACCATATTGCTAATGGCAGCAGTCGGTTTCTTTGATTGTTGAAGTAGATCGACAGGTTATTTATCTATTACTTCATTTCAAATCACTTAATGAATTGGTGAAGAGGCAAATACACGATCATAAAATACTTCATAAACTTTTAACTCTAAATACATTTGCAATAAGTAGTTATGGTCTGTAATAAGTAAGTACCTGGTCGAAAAACAATATGATTTTAATAGTTACAATTTCTACACCCTAGACTCAATTAGAGTGTCACCCCCTTCTCTTCGTGGAATCCGGAATCCTGCCAAATGTTGGACCGAATCTGGAAAATGACTCAATTTTGGACTGGAATCCCGAATACAATTGAGAATAAATAGTGTATACCATCCATGATGTAAGTTTTGAAAAGCCCGTTTTGTAGGATTTGTGCATATCTATGCATTTTGCATGAAGCACGATGTATAGGTGAATGAGGTACCTAGATCTAAGTAAATAATCAAATAAGATAAATGATTGAAAACACTCAAATTAAAAAATAAAAGTACGAGGAAATGGTTGCTAGTGTGTATGAAATGTAAATCGGAATAGTTTTGTTCTCATTTATGTTTCCCATGCAGTACAAATCAACACAGTCATGGTCATTTCTAAATAAGGCATCATTACACACACACACGCACGCACGCACGCACGCACGCACGCACGCACACACGCACGCACGCACACACACACACACACACACACACACACACTGCTTACGTGCAAGGTCTCCCGATATCTCTCTGTTTATAATTAGGTCGATGTGGTGTAGCGCATTACAACAGGTAAGTAGGAGTATGTACACAAAGTCGGACAGGACAAAGTCTTTTCTTATTATTGACTTATCAGATTTTATCTCTGATGTATCTGCTTTTAATGAATGATGTCGATCGCATTTAATAGCAATGCGACGTTTCTATACACAAAGTAGAGCTTAAACTATTGAGCAAATAAAGTTGAATAATGATACGTATGAAATCAACAACATAAACTGGGAAATACTCAAATTAACATATAAAGACACAATACTGCAAAGCTAATATTTTAATGTTGTATAACAAACAAAGCATAAATTAGATAAAACACAAAACTTTCTTGTTATTTTTTTCCAAAATCAGACATTCGCAGTAGCTTCAATGCAAACAATAAGCCGCCGCAGGGTAGACCGTCTATTCATTTTGGACATGACCTATTACGAAACTACAACATTATAAAGTTGATTATATCAAAGCGGATTGTAACAAAAGGCTAAACTTCTTGACAAACTCAGTATCAGTTTTGAGCAATACCAGTATTGCCTGAAAATTGTTGTCATATTTTGCCAGTTCTCCTTTATGAATTTACCAATAGACCAAAATTGTATCGCATATCCGTTTGGCCGTAAGTCAATTTTTATGACGAAAATGAGTTGTGACGTGCTCAGAATAGCTTAAGATCAACATAAAAAGATCATTCAACATAAAACAATTTCGTATTTTCAATAAATCCAAGTAAATATCTTACATGAGATTAGAATCATTCACTATGATCAACAGCATTTAGTCCCACACGAATCTGTATAATAATTACAACGCTTTATTCGATTTATGAATGTCCTTAGCTCTTGAAGATGTCATAGCGGCCGTTTCCAAAGCTTAGGTCGATTCATACAAATTAGCTCATATTTATGAATGTCTTAGAGACTCAGAAATGCATTATATTTAATTTAAATATACTGAAATTGGACTATAATGATAGGAATGGTTTGAAAATATTCAAACTTATAGTATATTATTATAGTGTAGTAAATCTTAGTGTAACAGAGGTTATGCGACATTTGGATGCGACTCGTATGTATAAATGAGATTGTAGTTAACTTTGATAACATGTAGTTCGCCTCCGGCTAAAATCACTGCGAATCCTATCTGCCCGACTTTCACTTTTAATTGTGAATTATCATATCAAACATTACAGTTAATACCTTAGAGAAGAATACTACGAACACGAAAATAGTTTCCGATATATCATTCATTTCGATGAAATCATGTGATTAATTTGAGAGATATAATGATCTGCTGCAATGTCATCAAAAGTTTAATTAGTGTGGATTTTGTTTTTCCGAACCATATTTATAAACCATGGCTACAGAAAAAGAGGAAATATCTATGTCAAAGAAAATTTTAAAAAATGCCTTACCTATAGTAACAAAGCCAGAAAAGGAACATCTTATTGTTGCCGCTATTGACTTTGGCACGACATTCACTGGCTATGCATTTTCCACCAAAAAAATATTGGATGATAAAATCAACTGCAGCCTTTTTCGGTCAGAAGGATTTCAAAGTGAGAAGGCTCCCACGTGCGTCCTTCTAAATTCAGACGAAACATTCAGCGCATTTGGATACGACGCAGAAGAAAAATATGAGGAGCTATGTCTAAACAATGAAAGCGATGGATATCATTACTTCGAGCGCTTTAAAATGAACCTCTACAAAGCCAAGGTAATAATTTCCATAATTTCTTTGAGATTATTTGTTATATGAGGATATTAAGTCTAGCATTTAACTCTTTTTAAAAATGATTTTATATGTTTAATGATATTACATGTTGCATTTTTACTTTTTTGTTGAGGTGGGAGAAAAAGCATCCTCCGTGGCCGATCGTTAAAGATTGCTTCATCTTAACCCTCGCGCAGGATGTTCTGCGGAAACTCGGTAAACATCGTTTCCACAAAACACCATGCGCTCGGGTTCTTACACGAACGACCATGGAAGATACTTATCATCTCATTTCCAGCAACTTTCTCTTGAAACAAAGATCAAAGACCAAAAAGGGAAAGAACTTTTAGCAATAGATATTTTCTCGAAAGTGATTAAGCACCTTTCAGAGGAACTTAACGAACAATTGAGAAAACAAGTGGCGGGAATTGCTCCAGATGACGTTTTATGGGTTATAACGATTCCAGCAATCTGGTCAGACGCAGCTAAGCAGTTCATGCGAGAGGCAGCAAAAAAGGTTTGATTAATGCATTTCTTATATTAACAATTTGCATATCTGTATTTATTAAATGAATATGATATAGAGGAAGCGTAGGCCTTCATTTAAAGATATCAAAATTCCATTTTAATGTTCAAGGCCGAAATTAGAGATGATGACATAAAACTAGCTTTGGAACCAGAGGCTGCATCTCTTTACTGCAACATGCAAAAATTGTGCAAAATTGTGAAGTTTGATGGCAAAGTGGAACTGGACTCTTTCCCCGTCGGCCACAGATACATTGTTGCTGATTTAGGGGGTAAGCTTTTTCTGACATTAATTTTCTCTAATATAAATATCAAATATGCACGTGTTCTGTAGAAATTATGATACAAGTTTGATACAGTATACGAATTAAAAAAAACGGGTAAGAAATTACATAAGCCTATATTTGATCAATCGTATTTCGTTTTTAGGGGGAACAGCTGATTTAGCTGTACATGAAATTCTAGACGATCAAAATTTAAGAGAGATCGCAAGGTCGGATGGTGACGCATACGGGGGTATTTTAGTGGACAACGCGTTTCAAGAATTTCTGTCAGATTTTTTCGGATTTAACGTAGTACAACACTTAATTGAAACACATGGGTATATGGAATTTCGGAGGAAATTTGAAACTAAAAAACGAGGATTTAAATCCGACGAAAAATGGATCAATATTAATATTCCATTGTTGGAATTAAAAGACGCATTTGAAGCTTGCAGTGTGTCTTATAACGACACAGTTCGTGAAGCCAATGCAAAGTACACAGGAAAGGCTGAAATTAAACGTGATATGTTCAAATTTTCTGCTGACATCATGAAGTGTTTTTTTGATAAGGCCGTTGATGGAATTGTCAAATTCATCAAAGAGTTGCGTTCAAACGATGAGCTGAGTATGATCCATACCATTTTGATGGTTGGAGGATTTTCGGAATCAAAATATGTCCAAGAACGCATTAAAAATGATATACGTGGAGTAAGGCTGGTTATTCCAATCGATCCTTCATTGGCTGTTTTAAAAGGTGCAGTTTTATATGGGAAAAATCCACAAGCAATAACGGAAAGAATGGCAAGATATTCCTATGGGTTTTCCGTTGCTAGATCTTTCAAGGAGGAAACCGACCCGGAAGAGCTGAAAATAACAATAAATGGAATGCAGTATTGTAAGAAGGTATTTAAAAAGTTGATCACAAAAGGTGAAGTATTGAAAAAGGGCGAGGTGTTCGGCAACATTATGGGGCATACTGTCGAAACCAATACAGTTTTGAGCTTTATGTTATCATCATTGCTTCCAGCAGTGGCAAAAGTTTACAAATCAACAAAAGAAGATCCAAAGTACACTACCACAGAAGAAGAGTGTGAAGAACTAGGAAAACTTATCATACATCCGCCACCTTCAGGGTGGCCTCCTGTCAGCGTTCTAATTCAAGGACTAATCGTCGGTGATAGTGAAATGCATTCCTTTGCATGCAACGTTAAAACCAAGCAAATATACGCAGCAAAATTTGACTGCCTTTGAAGTGTTCTACAAATGAAGTAATGACACTGTGCAATCGGGCGATGTTATTTAATGGTTGTATCAAAACTACTTCGTAAAAAATAACATTCTGTTACCTAAAGGTTTCCTAACTTGCACTCAAAAATAAAAAAAATAATTGTAGTCTCAACCAATGGTGAACTCATGCTCATATACAAATCGATGTTGACTGACTTTTGACAAAAGGGTGACATTTATTTAAACAATATAGGTTGATGCAAACATTTGTAATGCATTTTCATGTTTAATTCATTTAACTAAATGATCAAAACAAAACTATTTAGGAACAGTTTAAATATATTTACCTTGACAAATGTTGTTGTTTTTTCTTATTTAACAGCTATGTGATCAAATATTCCCCTTTTAAGAAAGCGCCAAAATCACTTTATTTCTTATCTGTATCTAAATCGTATGAGTTTTCGTTTTGATTAAAGTCAAATGATTTATACATGATAACGCATACAACAAGTTTGTATTTAAATCAAACTATATTGTGCGCATTTGATTGCTCCAAATAGTGACTAGTCGCCAAAAAAAAAATTCAAGTGTAAATATTTTTTTATAAACTTTTTATATGGACTTCAGCACCGAGTCATTGGCCAGTTAATGAACAACGCAGTAACAATTCACAAGTTTGTGAAAAGTCAGAGGAATCATATGTACTTATAACACAAAGTAATATGATAGTGCCTTAATTTCAGTTTCGATATATGTAGATTCATAAACATTTCATTGTTACCTGTTCTGTTGATTAATATTTGTTGTTGTTAAATGGACTTCATATGGATGAAGGGGTGTGCGATCTTATTGATAAATCGATACGGAACTGAAATGACACGTAACTGTACGTAGTGGCAATCATATCGATATTTTCTTTGTACTATGAAGTATGTGTTGCCGAACTTAAATGCTTTTTAAACGTTCTTGATAGCTTGGTTTCGGTTAAAATGAACAAAATAATCATTTGCATTCTGTAAAGGAAGGTTATCAAAACGGAAAGAGAAGTAATAATCTAAACATGATATCTATCATTTTCATATATGTGCATTATCTACTTTTAATTTAGAACGATATATTGCCGAATATGTATAGCCACTAGTTATCAAAATATCGTCATAATTTTATACCGCGATATATGTTTACCAATAATATCCATCCTAATATGGGTTGTGTCATACTGGTATCACACCATCTAGTCAATTAGCCTTATTAATGTGAGCTTATGTTCAATGAAGTATAAGTTCAATGTTTTCATTATTTATGAAATATAATTTGCTTTTGTAAAATTTGCAAATAATAATATGGTAACAGTTTCTATTAAAAGATGGCAATCAATGAATAAAGTTACTTTTAAGATTACCTTGTAATCAACTACTCTTTTTATTGTTTAAAATTAAACCAGTAAGTATTTGTATTTCATAATAATAATAAATTTAAGAGTTGAATGAGTTGATCTCTTTTCAAAACAATAAACAAATATTAAAGAATTAAAACACAGAACAAAATAAACATCATGAAACATGGACACATTTAATAAACGAGTTTTGATAGCCTTACAATCTGGATCATAGAACATATGTCTAAACCATACATGCACAGACCCAGTTCATACAGAATCATAGGAGCGGTTCGTACTTGTGAGAGTTTTTTCCACAGTGATATCAAAAGTTTTATTCAGTCATCATTCAAGATTTTGCTTTTTCAGTTATTACTTACCAAAGATTTTGTTATTTTCATTTTTATTCTTATAAATTGAATTTAAATGGAATGCGTGCATAATCTGTTATTATTAAGGACATAAATGCATTAATAAAAGTTTATTTATGAGTGTTTATAACATATTTAAACAGCAACACGAGAAATGAATCAACAATAAAAGAAATCTTGTATAACTATTTCTTCACAAGCCGGCCTATGTATGACTGTCTACGACATTGGCGATCAATACTGCACATGAGGGGCTCAAACGGGTGACCGAGTAGCAAAGGGGTATATTTTCAAAATGGGGTATTTAGAATAATAAAATACCAATCTCTAAAAAATTTGCACAAACGACAGAGAATGTTGGTGATTTCAGGGTAAGACTGTATTTTATTTCACTCATGGTCATAGAAAAATAAAATTTTCGAGTAGAGAAATTAGAAGAAAATTATTTTGTTAATTCATACTAAAGTAATAATAGGTGGCGTTTATGAGCACGAATGGTTCGTGCGCACATGAATGCTTTGGGGAACCGATACGTTAACATCGATTCAGTTGATTGTTAAATTTTACAAAAAAATGTTTTTGTGAAAGTCTTATATATTATGTAAGTTCATCATATGAACTATCAAATTCTTTACACTCTTCTATGAAGAACATAGCGATATAATATAAACTTGTACAACTCAATATCGCACGTATACACGAATCATGTAAATTGATATGTTTTCTATGCATAATTCTTAAGGAGCTTACGGATAATGAGGCCCGACATCTAGTGGTATAAGACTGTAATTGATTTTCATGCATGCTGTTACCTAGACATACTTTGCTGTCATGTTGAAAGCTGATGTTGTTAAGGTTCATCGGATTTTTCGGTTTTCCAAGTGCTTCTTTGAGACTTTCAAAATAATAACATAGAAATTATGGGGTTTTTTGTTTCCAAAAGGAGGTTATATACTGGTATTTAGGAAAACTACAGTTTCACTAGTGGCTCCGATAATCGTGTCTATATAATCTATATTTTCTATAAAACTCGTACAATAAGTTACAGTTTTACACTGAAATCAACAAATATCTTCTATTTATTTCATGTTTTTGGTGAGATAATCAGTATTGTTAGAGAACTGACAGCAGTACCGAAGAAGAAACAATACATTTAGCAACTGCTTTTAATATACATTGAAGTTACTTCCATTTGATCAAAATTAATTATCTTATTTTTCAAACTAAGATTATAACTCAACAAAATGATTGATATTAAAACATAATGCATAAGTTTACATACTAATTCCATTGGAAATAAAAACAACTTTAATAAGAAAATGGTAATTCCATTCTTAAACATTTTCATAGAGCTGAACGCTCGAACATCTGTCGTTTGACTAAATACCAACCGTGACAAACACTACCAAGAGCTTCCACGTGAGTTTGACAAGAGCCCCGAAAGCCCTTGTTGGGCAGATAGCCATTAATATTTGGGCATATATTCACAGAAAGCCTTTTGTATATAACATATTTTGATGACAATCTTCCCAAGAGATTTAGAAAGATTGATCGTTTTTTAAGTATAAACATGATGAATATGAGTCACTGCAAGATGGGATGGATGTCAATTTGTCTCCGTTGTACTTTTAAATGAGATTGATGGGCGTTATTGAATATGTATGTATGAGCACACTTTACAAACATACATCTACACCTCAACTTCCATTCCTTAAATGAACTGCCTTTCGGCAATTGCGTTCATCAATCAATGAACGCAACATCTTCGGATATGTTCGGATCGTAATTCATTGCATAACAATATACATGAAAGCTATTGATCTTGTTATTGGTTGTATTGTGTCTGCAGGTCCCGTTAAATATAAATCAACATTTTTAAAAGTGTTAGTTTATTATATTTTAAATATAATGGTACCAGAAGTGTTTCAATTTTACGTTTTAAAGTGATTTCAAGTGGTTGATCATTTCCCGCGTAATTGTGACGTCATTTGAAAAAAATGTTTCCGGTTATAGTCGGGTCGTTCTATTAACAGAATGGGTAAGAACGGATTACTTAAAGGTTTTCTTAAATGAAATTAAATTTAACAATTCTTGAATGAAATAATGAACTATTGGTGTAAATATAAGGAATGAATTGCGGGGTTGATGTCCTTCGGACTCCACACACATTGACCAACCCAATTGCGTTCATACCCCGATAATGACATCAACCCCGCAATTCATTCCTTAAAAAAGATTCTTTTGCTAGGATTTCATTATTCAATGAAGACCCAGAGCGAACAAAGAAACAAACTTACTCGCACTTTTGAATGAACGATATATGGAAATGGCTTTACCATTTTTACCTTATTGAAATCCTGGTATCCATTATAGGAATACCCGCTGGCAGTGTTTAAACATCATCCAAGTATGAGGTTTCTAGACCCTAGTGTTTATCAGCTATTGACCATAACCTTTGTCTTATTTATCCATACGGCTCATATTTTGGTCATGACCAACCGGCCGGTCACCTTAATGGCCCCTTCTTTAGTTATTGATCGGAAACAGACTTTCAACTCGATGTCACTATCTTGTCCAATTTTCCTACTTAGTGTTCTTCAGTTAATAATCGGAAACATATTTGCAACTTAAGGTCACCACGACCTTGACATTTGCTCAACAGACCTCAAAGTCAGAATGGTTCATCTACTGATGATGACCAGGCAGTATACCAATTTTGAGATGCTTGGATCCCAGCATTCTGCAGTAATTGATCGGAAACGAATCTTTAGCTCAATGCCTTGACCTTTGACCCGCTGACATCGAAATCAATAGGGTTTCTCTATTGGTTATGTTCAATATGTCTACCTCTGTTTCAGCAACCTGAGAAACAGCGTTATTCAACCTGTCTATAAGTTTGAGGTCCTTAACTTAAACGTGTACAAGTTATTGATTCGAAACCGTGGGGAGGAACAACGGATTGACGGTTTTATTACTGTATGCCGCCCTTAAGAGGCATAAATACACAGGCTTGAACCTAAAATCAATGTGATATCATCTATTTAATGCCTTTTCAACCTGTCTGACTTTGTAATTCGAACTTCTTGAAAAGTCCACATAACACTTAATAATCTAAAATACCCCACCATGAATCTGAAATACTTCAAATGTCAACAACAAAGCGTAGTCTTCAACTGGAAAAATACCCGTCTACAAGCAAATCTGACTGATCTCTGACCAAAGGGGTGATTGATCATTATAAAACTAACTAAAAAACTTGTAAAACTGTCATTCATTTACATGTGTTTTATTTTCACAGTTGACTGTGCAATGCTTTATTCACTAAATGGCGACCAGTGTAATATGGCCATATGTATACAGTTGTTCAATTGAATTTGTTTTGTACATGTTTAGTTATTTTTGGACATCAATACAATTAGTTTTTTTGTTTTTTTTGCTTTAAAATAGATTTTTTTAATTTTCGCGAGATTAAATTTAAGGGTTGTCGTTCCGTTGCTAAGCAATCGGAACACTCGGTCTCTATCGGTCAAGTCAATACGGACTGGTTCTCGATATTTGACACTAGTTTTAAGTACACTTTTGAATTAAATTAAACCGGTCTATGAACAGGGAATCTTTCTTTGCTAGCGAAACCTCGTGCGGAGAGGATCGATATTAAAAAAAAATATGAAACTAAAGAAGTGTAGTTATTAAATAATTTAAACTCGCGGTTTAATACGCCTGTTACAACAATGACGGGTGGAGGACGCCCTAAAGGGAGGAAAAGGAAGGTGGCGGAAACAGTAGATGTGAGGGAAGAGGCACAGCCACGTGCACGGCGACAAAGGCAACCGCCACGTGTCACCTTGGAACCACAACTCCCCCAGGCGCCGCAGTTACCCTTGCCAGACGCGGAGCC
This sequence comes from Mya arenaria, assembly GCF_026914265.1. Taxonomy (NCBI): domain Eukaryota; kingdom Metazoa; phylum Mollusca; class Bivalvia; order Myida; family Myidae; genus Mya; species Mya arenaria. The sequence continues at coordinate 28,329,908 of NC_069129.1, read as the reverse complement.
GGGAAACAACAATGAGGGTAATGTTATTGATTTTTAAGTAAACATTCCTAGGTCTCATATTTTGCACCCTTTAACTAAGGGAAATGTGGTCCTACAGAAAATAGGCAAACCCCATAGATTTCCCCATAGGTTCAAATTTCGATGGTAGCTTGGACATGTATAGGTTAGCGAATGATGATTTTTCAACACATGTACCAACGCAATTGAAACAGCAAATTATGAGGGGGAATATATAAATTTGGCTATTCTGTAAAATGGGGCAATTGAATTGACGATATGTGCCAACGTTCCATACTGTCAATATCAGTGAATGGCTCCCTTGAGGCCAAACCAAAAGAGTGAAAGGACAAGGTACAATTCATCAAAAAGTGAACTGATGCATTTTAAATTCACATATCCATCTATTTGGCTATGCAGCCTCATAAAGTGAATGAACAACTCCAATATATATATATATATATATATATATATATATATATATATATATATATATATATATATGTACAATAATATAGAGGGTGTTTCACGCTAAGGCGGCTTTGCATGGCGCTCAAATGACGAGCAGTTCAGGCTACGACAGGCCATAAACTCCGTCATCATGGTCCAAAAGTAATAATGATCTGTGGTGGCGTTGTATGATTTTTCGTGACACGCCCCATGGAACTCGAACGGTCCCGGTAAATCATAGCCAAACACGATCGTCTACACATTTTGCGTGCATTGATTTTAATAAAAGGAAATGTTCACGGGCCATGTGTAAATTTAACCATGTCTGTTCACGGTGTGGTGCAAGGCATGCTGAGATTCATTGCAGTCATTCCCCGCCAAACCCGAATGGAAATGTAACTCCTGCAAATAACAATTTCTCTCGAAACAACCAGGCCGCACAAGGGCTCATGGGTTACTCAACATAGATATTAAACACGAGGACCGGGGGGGTTTTTCCGCCCGGATGGAGTACAGCTCGGCTTCCTGGGAATTGAATTTTATACTGACGCTTTAAGGGTTTCGATAACTTATAATTTCATAAACATATATTTTTGGGGAAATTGTTTAACAATTATGTGGCGGGAAAAAAATCGCAAGCTGAGAGCTGGCTAGGCTGTCATTTATTTCAATTTAAAAATGCATAACAATATATTTTATTATTTAAATCTATTTGGGCTTGTTGAGTCCTTTTACCTTGGTCGATCACCTCGGTGTTAGTTATCACTCGTTGTGGGAAACAACAAGAGGGCTATACATATTAAATTGGGAATTATACACTAAAATCAATTAATTAGGATGAATACAGATATAAATAACGTTTATTATTCCGTTGCTGGAATAACACGTTCTTAAGGAGTCTGTTACATGTCTGTTTCTCAAGGCCGGGAAGGCTCTAGTACGTGGCGTCCCGGTGGTTGCATTGTTGCGTTGCGTTGCCATGGGATTGCGGAGATATATTGCGGATATTGCATTTGCTGTTGGCAATTGGTGGTTGCATTGTTGCGTTGCGTTGTTAGGAGATTGCGGATATATTGCGGGTTTTGCAGTTGCGCTTGACAAAAGGAGCATTTGCACGTAAACCGTAGTTGCTGGGTTGTCTCATTTTGCCCAACATTATATTCCAGCACGGGCAAATCATAGGATACTATAGTATTAAAATAGTACACTTTGAATATACACTTAATACAACTTAATAGATCTTTCCCACTCGGACTTCAAGCCGTGTGTCAATAGGACCTATCATGGAGTCCGTTCGTTTTTACGGCCATATTTTGTTTTTTTACTTTTGTTAGGTTGTTGTACTTATTGCAGTTATTATGTAGCAAGGTTATTATGCGATTATAATGTTTGTTATGCATAAGTCAAACTCAGGAACTGTCAATGTTGTTTATTTGGTTTCTATTCAACAAAGTAGTAAAATAATAAAAGTTAACTGATCAATGTTAAAAAAATGTTTGAATTGTTAATCGAGTAAATAAAAAATAACTAAACAAATAAATTTAGATTACTATTATTCCACGTATGATTGGCAGGCTACTTTATCGGGGATTTGTTCTGCCTGTAAGAATTTAAATTCCAGTGTTGTTAACTTCAGGGCCAATGACGTCAAAGAGATATTTAAGTTTTTTGTTGTTGTTGTTTTTAAAAATAGTGGATTATGTATCAATAATAGCGCAGTTGAAAGCGCATCGGATTAAAATTGGAAAATATTGCACTTCCAACTGATACAACTAATTTTATTTGTATACATTTAGGTCGATACGGTACATTTTATAATCATAGTGTTTTAAATTCACTTTGCATTTATCATTATTTTATTATTATTTACGTTTAAACATTTTAATGCCTTAAAGATTTTTAAACAGTTAAGACATGTTTCGATTTATTTAATGAAAAACAATTTCGTCCGACTCCCTATTCATGGACATAGTTGCTTAAACATCGATCGTTCCGAATAAAGTTTTAAAAAATGAGATCATGCTACAAACATTAAATTGACAAACTGTTTTTTCGAGAAACAGCATTTGTAATATATAGAATACACTTTTTTAAAAAGAAAATGAAACAAGGAAACTACAATTGAAACTTTATAAGCCAATAAGTTAATAAACTAATGTAGTGTGATCAAATCATGCAATAGTATGATGTTTTTTTTGCCAACGATTATGTTCAATGAGTAAATGTCGAATTTTATATAAAGACTATTGCATGTATCATAGTTATATTAGCTAAACAATATATTATAAAAATGTTATATATCATTATCTGAAATATCGATTGGGGAAAGGCCAGAAAAAGGTCATTCACTCTTCTTTCATGCCAATTTGTGTGTACATTTTTCCAAAAGCAGACACTTATGTAAATTGATTCACAACCGTTTGTGGCAATTAACCACCGCACGGTTACCGTTTTATTATAAATGCTGTTATTTATACGTATGGTTCTATTCATGTGTACGTTTCACGTGGAAGCGAGAGTTTCAGTAGTAATATTTACGACAACACAGTTCAATGTTCTGGCTTTTAGTTAAAACTACAATTCCGCGAATCGGATGTGTTCCCCGTCAGGAGCGTCCATATGATTTTTGGTAAAGGTCACGACAACCTTGACTTTAGACCTACTGACCCAAGGACAGATGTCGACAACTGACCACGCAATGTGCATACTAAGATTGAAACTCTACACTGAGTCGTTCAAAAGGGTATTCACCGAAAGCGCTTGTAATGTTGATAGTATAGGTCACAATAAAATTAAATGTTACACTAAATTAGTGTCATCCAATGAACATGAACAATATGCATAAATATGTCTACTCCGAAACGTTTAAAAATTATAACCAGAAACGAAAGCGACACCTAGCTATTTCTATTAAACGTCACCGTGACGTTGTTGATCGGTATCGAAAGGGTGGCGCCAAAACAAAGACGAGGCGGACGCCACCGTCGACGACAAAGACAAGGCAGTACATAGCGTCTTTTATGCTTCGCAGGCGACAAAAAAAACACGAATAAGTTCAGAAAAAAATCAAATAAGATAAATTGTTTCCAACAATATTTGTGAACCGTCCTTTATTACAAGAAATCAGATAATTTCTATTTTAAGACGTGTTTAAATGAAAGAAGTATTTGTCGTGATTGGTTACGAACATGGCAAAATGTGACAAATTGCTGATTTAACAAGTATCTGATAAAAGGGTTTATTTATTTTGGATATTCATGTTTTGTTACTTCTCTTTCTGATTGCAGGTTTCGCGGACCGAATTTCAAAGTTTAACATTATTCATTGTTTGCATTACGCATACTTAAAAAATATCAACCTAAAGGAGCATTATACATATAGCAATATAGAGATTGTATCCTTGATCACATCCGGGAACTTGACGTTAGTTATAAAGTCACTTGAGACCTGAGCCAATTCTTCAAAGGATGCGGTTAGATACATTTTGAAGAAGAGATCCTCCGGAATAATTACCTACATCTTAAGTTTAAACTCAACAGTTTCGGGTTTTTTTTTAAACTTTTCATTGACGGTAATGAGTTGAAACAGAGAAGTTCTACACGAAAATAAAAAAGTAAAGATGAAAATATGCTCACAAATACTCAAACAACAACAAAGTATATTTTTTTTCAATTCTGTAATAGAGAGAAAGCTACGTTTACTATTTATTCAATGTCTTTCTGATTAATAACTATATCACATAGAGGCCACAATTATTTGTATTGGTGTAAAGCATTTTGTCAGAAAAAACTTCAAATATCATTAAAAGACTTGGATGCAATAAAACTGTTAATTACCTAGTATTTCTTCAAAAAAATCAATAACTTTTACAACCTTAAGCATAATGAAAATGGCATGTGTTTTACCCATACACAAGAAAGCATATCGATTAAATGATAAAGAACTGAATGGGAAAGTATACGATCGCTGTGTATCTTCACCCGGACTCATTAGCAATATCAACAACGTTTCACTATGACTTGTGGACAGAAGTAACAACGCCACCAGGAGTAAATAAATATAAGTCGTTTTAGGGAACATAAAATATCCAGAGCCGAATTCGAGCATTTTGCTCTTAACTATTTGATTCGTGCAAACAACGTCATTTTGTTCGACCAAAAGGGAAATTCCCTTTACTGTAAGTAACTATTTATCATTTAAAGGGACTTAATCAGTACAATCTAAACAAATGTCAAAGTTGTTTATTAATTGTCTTTCGTTTATAATCACATAATTATTTATCAGCTTAACAGAATAAAATCCAAGCACACTGACAGAATAGAACATAAAATTATACATAAAGTTTAACGGATTAGTATTATATTCAAGTGTCAGATAACATAACATTATACATAAAGTTTAACGGATTAGTATTATATTCAAGTGTCAGATAACATAACATTATACATAAAGTTTAACGGATTAGTATTATATTCAAGTGTCAGATAACATAACATTATACATAAAGTTTAACGGATTAGTATTATATTCAAGTGTCAGATAACATAACATTATACATAAAGTATACTGTATGGTAATATAGACGCAAGTTTCTTTGTTTTGCAACAATGGCAACACAATAAAGCACGGATGCCTTATCATAAAACATCAGAGACGATTCAAATGAAAACACAGAAAACTCACCTTTTCGTTGCTGCAATTGACTTTGGAACTTTGTATACAGGATTTGCAATTTCCTACATTCACTCGCTTGAAGATAACATTTCATGCAGTTTATTTGAAGCAGAAGGATACAAAAAAGTAAAAGCTCCGACGAGTGTTATTCTCGATACCAATACAGACGTGGTTGCGTTTGGAAACGACGCCGAGCAACACTATTAAGAGCAGGTAGAAACCGAAGAAGGAAAAGGACTCTATATTTTTCAGAGATTTAAAATGACTCTCTTCAATATAAAGGTAAACCGAAAATATATACGAGGTAATGCAAAAAAAAACATTACGAAAGAGAGACTCAAGACACATGAAAAAAGAAAACCATATCGGTGAGCAAAACACAGATCACATTTTAAGAGTCTTAAAAAACAAAATGGTAAACATGAATTTAAAAAATGGCTGTGTTTTACAGGGACTTACCGCAAAAAAAGATCAAAGACATAACCTGAAAGGAGATGTTAGCAATTGACGTCTTTTTCCAAATGTTGTTTGTTTTTGTAAAGGAGGAGTCGTATAACAGAATTGATGAAAGGTTCTTGACACAGGCGGAAGAATAGTCACTGTTTCTGCAATCTGGTCGGATGCAGCAAAACAGTTTCTGAGAGCAGCAGCAATTTTGAAAAACTGAATGAATAATACATAGCTAAGCTTCACAATTTAAACATTTCCTCTTTGGAACTGACGAATATTATAATACACTTGCTTTCGAGTTGAAAATTTTCCTCGTGAATGAATTAAATTTATGTTTTAGGCTGGTATAACAGACCTTAAATTCACTTTGGAACCAGAGGCTTCGTCTCTCTATTGCTGCTTCCAAAAGTCATGTAAAAATGTAAAGCATGACAATAGCATTGTATAAGAGGAGTTTCCGGTAGGATACCGATACATTGTGGCTGATTTAGGAGGCAAGCTTTTTTGCGCAAGTTTCCATTGAAATTTAGAATTTAATGCGAGCCTCTCATAATATCCAGTTATGTGCCGTATGCTTCTAATCAGAAAAGTGATTATAGAAAACAACAATGTTAATTCTTCCCAAAATTAGTCTTTTAAATTCCCCATTTTGAGGGGGAAAAAAGAAAAATAGTTTTGCTTACCTCGCAGCCTCGCGCTGAGATTGACTTCCTTAATATAACTTCGTAAAAACCAAAACAGTTCAGGAACTAGAGCTGTTATGACTGCTCGTTCAACTATGATAACTTCGGACCGATGATGGCTGAGTTGCTTTACTTAACTGTTCGACAAAATTACGGATTGTTTATATTACCATGGAGCTGTTTATAATTCCGTTATATTTTTCACAATTAATAATAACATAATATCGATTATTCCGTTTTCAAGTTCGGATAAGTTACTTTTGCTGAACCTAAAACTTCTTGTGAATAAACTGTTAAATATAATTAAGCTGTTGTTGATCCTAAGAATATATTTTCTGAGACAAAACAACATAACAACAATGCCTTTCATCATTCTGATAAGTAAGAAATTTGTGTAAAAACTAAACTTTTTTCGACCTCACCAAAACTTAAAACTCTTTTGATATTTAAATAAAACAATATGCACATGTTAAGTTCATATTGCTTTCTCATACACCCTTCATGACCTCGTTTTCAAATAAATCGCCGATTATTACACTTCTATTTCTTGTTTAGAGTTAATTCTATGTGTTTCCATTGACAAATGTCATCAAAGATTCAAACAAATAAAACATGTAAAATGTTTTTTATTGAAATTATTAAACACTTTCACATCCATGACACTCTTACCTAGACATTTAGCTTGATAATGCAAATTATGAGGGGGGTTTCAAATAGCTAGGCGGGTGGTCGTTCGTGGTTATATACGCAAATAAATCATGCTTAATGTGAAAATTACAAATTGTCTTTGCATAAACGACTTTAAGTATAAACATCATTTATTCTAAAACGAATGTAAATAAGGGTTATGCGCGAGAGTGTGGTCTTGTGCTGTGTGGGAAACCGAAGTGCCGGCAAATCGCTTTTCCGGTCTGGTAACCACCAACCAAGTTCACATACGCCCAGCAAAAAAACTGACCCGGAACACCTTTTTATAAACTGTGCTAACCAATGCGCTAACCGGACAACCTATCGTCTCTTGTTATAATTAGAGTATTGCACATGACATTTGAGCAAATATTCTCAATGCATATTATGATTAATAAAACAACTTAAAGGGGCTAGACACCAGATGGTCTCAAATTCGGGAAATATTTTCTCAAAACAAGCCTAGAATTGTCAATGCGAGCTAGCAGGAAGTCGATAATACATCCTTTTACATGATTAAAAAAAATAAACGCAACAATAATGTTGCTATGATTGCTGTCTCATCTGTGTTTCAACGTTGAAACACAGCGCATAACTTTTAAACTTACTGCCATGGTATTGACGTAGTAGACAACCCTAGTATATTTCAAATAGGAAAATGCGCAAAAACTGCGAATGATGCATGTCTCGCAAGCGATGTGATACATAAGTCAGTAAGATTTAATGTCTTCTACACAACGATGTCAATTGTATGTTGGTTTTCGACAATTTTCTTTTGTTTTCTTGCAATCGTATCATCTGGTGTATAGCCCCTTTAAGTAAAATGTAACGAATTTACAGATAATAGATGTCTGAATTGTCCAAAATATCGGTTTTAGCATTGTAGGGTACAATTGTCCTGCTTTTTCCGACTCTATTTGTCGTGTTTTGCTAAGGGGGTTGAAAGGCAAACAGGCATCAATTGAATGTTTTTGCGTTTTTGTTTTGGCATATAGGCGAAAATACGAAATTGTATGAAAGTTCTTGCTAGTCGAGAAGAAATCTCGGGTGTCGAAAAAATTAAGTAAATATCGTGCCAAAGAACTTCTTCGCACAAATCAAAGATAGTCTTTCTTCACATGAGTTAAATAATAATATCAATTTGATATACAAAATCATGCAAGGGTTATGATTAAATGAAATGTTCAAATGTTCAAATTTCGATATTCTTGACTTGCTGCTGCTTTTTTTCTCTTGATATTTTTTTCTTCAAAATATGTTGTTTTGCACGTTAAATTTTGAGTAAAAACTGATACGAATGAAAGCGGTGAGAGAGACATGTTCAGTAAATTGACGGAAAATAGTATGTCCGTTGATCAATGTCGCTTTTTTGCATTTCCCGGAAAATTAAAAAAACAAAACAAGAGATTGTGCTACGAAAGATAATAAATGAATACATTTAGTAATATCTTAGTGATTTGTTTCGGTAATGTACTACCGAAAAACAGCAGAACCCGGCGTAAGGGCACATCTCGAACGAAGCCTTCTAGATAAAAATTTATACTGTCTTGTTTAGTAGTTGGAACTATGCGTGTGCCAATGAAAATCGAGTTGTTGTGAAATGGGGAGCAGGACTTTTCAACCCCAAGACTTTTCAACCCCTCTCAAAACGAAGACTATTCAACCCTTAGACTTTTCAACCCCTATTTTAAAGACGTTTCAACCCCTAGTTGAAATATTTTGATTGCCATATTGAAGACTTTTCAACCCCTATATCAAAGACTTTTCAACCCCTATTATTTCTGTCAGCCAGGTGTTGTCTTTTTCATTGTTTTTGCAAGAATTTTAACCAATTGTTATTGAAATACAATTAAAGATTTGTTTGGGTTATTTGTTACACTTTTCTTCAAAGTATTGGATGAAATTTACAAAGGCGTTTGCCTTGATTTACTAAGCACTTGATGGTTAGTGTGTTTCAAAATAATATTCCGAACATTAACAATGGTACGGTAAAGTAAGATTTTGATGCCTAGTTACCCTGAACATGCAATTGTTGTATTATTCTGAAGGATATTACATACTTCAGCGAATTCACATATATTATGTACAAAGTTATCACCATAATTTTGTTCTTTAAATAGCAAATTTGAATAATTGCAAAAGAAAATGAATGCAAAGAAGAATTTACGGAACATTCTCCTTTTTGTGCCTGTAGAATGCCAATAAAAACCTGAACTTGAACATTTATAAAACATTCATTGCTTTTAAAAAAAGGTCAGCGGTGGAAACTTTTTTTGTAGTACCATATTGCTATTTCAGTACAGTTTGATTTCAGTTCTTGATAATGTATTATCTAAAAATTCAGAGTTTGGGGGTATAAATAAATAATATATATATTATATTTTTTGTTTGGTTTTAAATCCTGAAAATCATACACAAAATGTATCAAGCTGCCCATAGTTTGGAATGATGGCCATGATATTAGAACCTTAATTAACTTTCACTTTCAAGTTACTATAACAACGACCTCCAATTTGTGTTTGCAAATCCTAGATTTCGCAAACTCAAGTACCCTTTAAATACGCTGTAATCGAATACTGACCTATAATTTAGTTAGAAGGCTTCATTAAGGTGTGATTTTGGTGTTTTTTGTTTGCGAAATGTTTTTGGAAGTTTGTCTAATTGACCCACCAACTTCGGGCCCCAGCGGCGTTTTTGCATAAAAACACGGGTTTTTCACACTCCCGCGGGATTTTTCTCCCGTTTTTCAAGAGCTGGGGAAAAATCCCGCGGGGTTTCAATAATACACGATTCAAATTATTTTAGCTCAAAACAACATCTTATATCAAAAGAAACATTATGCTTCGACACCGGAAGTGAAATAACGCGAAACAAAAAAAAAACGCTTTTTAGTACGGGGTTTTTCTCCTGCGGGATAAAATTCCTACATTTTAGCAAAAAAAAGAAATCAATTCAAGCTTTATGTTTTTGAGATTTTATACATTACTTTAATGTAAATACTAATTTGAATGACTATTCTAGAGTCATTTCTTTCATTTGAGAAATCTATTAATTTAATGCATATTTTACGGGAGAAAAACCCAGCAAAAATCAGGAATGCTATTTAACGAAAAAAAAAACACCGACAAAAGCCATTTCAATTTCCAGCGGTTGGATGTTGTTAAGGAAGTGAAGTTGTTTTACATATTTATATTGAGTCAATAATATTAAGTTAACATGTGTTTGTAATAAAAAAAAATCAGATTTTAATAATTAGTTGTTTGTAACCGTCGGCATCGTCGATATACAGCCGTTATAGCCATCAGTGATCTTCCAGTTTATTTATTGTCTACATGATCACTTTCATTTAAGACTTTAAAATTTCATTTAAGAACTACCAAGTGATATATAATTTCGTTTAAATAATGGATAACTAACCCCAAACCCCACTCCCCTTCACTGCCACTTAACATTTTAAAGCTGCACTCTCACAGTTTTGCCGTTTTAACAGATTTTTTATTTTTTGTCTTCGAATTACCCATTATTGGTATCTTGAAACCAGTGGTTAAAGACTGCTGTCAAAATATATGATAGCAGATTTTTAAATTTCAGTCAGAAAACTTATCTTTTATCTCTATAAACCGTTTCTTACGGTTCAAGAAAAAAGCATGAAACATAAAATTTTAACTTATAAAGAAAAAATCTGTGACTATTTTTTTGTCAGCAGTCTTGAATGCACTTTCAGGTTCCATGACAAAAATTAAAGAAGTTGTCAAAACGTGTGAGAGTGCAGCTTTAATAATTATCTATAATTATTTTATTGTCTAGGAAAAATACCATTAATGACTACAATTTTTTTTTTGCTTAACAAAAATCTTTCCCCCATAGACACACACACAAGTGACACAACCCATTAAATACTAATGTAATACTTTTGTAATCTATACCCTGTGTCCACAATGTTTTATACTGAATGTTAAAGGGTTGGTAAAACAGTATGGATAAGGGACTGTTCAATATGGGGATTAAACCCATGATAGACAATGCACTAGCATTGTCGCCTACTCAGTCCCGGTGGCTGACCCCGGTGGCTGATTCCCACCCAGACATACATTAAAGGGATTTGGACACCAGATGATCCAAAAACAAGATTTTCAATATTACCTCAAAACAAGCCTAGCCGAATCAATACCAATTATTATGAGACTGATATTACATCATTTAATGTGTTTAAAAGATTTCATCACTCACAGTCTCTCTCTCTGAGACAAGTAATCTTTAAAAAATAGCACATAATGATTTTCCCGTTTATTAGTATTATCATATCTACTTTAAGCATGTAAAGGTCACATATACATACATACAGATAAATACATGATTGCTATTTCTAAATTTACTTCGATTTACATGGTAGACAAAGTGAGTTAATTTCGACTTATATGATTACATAAGTAAGATTCAGTGCACTGTACACTGTTGAAACATAACAGTTTGATGATAAATTTTGACAATTTTCACTTTTTCTTGCAATGTAGAATCTTGAGTCCGGTCCCTCTATTATCAGATTCTGTGAAATAATTGCATTCAAACAATTGGAAGAGCTGCATGGTGTACTGAATACAGGAGTTTAATGAATTCCATCCACTAGCTGAATAAAGGATGAACACACATTTTAAAACCACATATCAGAAGTTTTTGGAGAGCAAATTTAAATGCAAAACAGCGTTGGAAAATAAACAAGATTTTTTTTTTTTACATGTTTTATCAATGATACATGGCGATCATCAACTTATTATAAAAATCAGAATTAAAAAACAACAACATTTAACCATTTATTAAAGCTGCACTCTCACAAATTGAACGTTTGACAATTTTTTTATTTTTTGTTTTGGAGCCATAGTTTTCGAAATTCCATAGAAAACAGTTAAATAAGACTGCTGAAAAATTAGATTGTAGATCTTTATATTTCAGTTCAAAAATTGATGTCTTATGCAATAAAACATTAATTTTCATACATAAATATGAAAGTCCGCAATTTGATATTTTGGCAGCAATCTTTTATCACTGGTTTACAGATATTTACGCAAAAATGTGCTTTTTCCAAGACAAAAATATAAGAGTTGTAAAAATTGTATATCTGTGAGTGTACAGCTTTAACTGTCCATTTAAAATTGGCCAGTACAAATTTACTTTGATATTAGTATAATACTGTTATATATTTTATAAATCAATATAAAAACAATATTCTAAGATCTAAATTGATAATAACTTTAAAAATGAAAAAAACGAATGAAGAAACATAAGTTCAAAATATGCAAATAAGCTGCACACTCACAGATTTACGGTTTTGACAGCTGTTCTATTTTTTTGTCTTAAATGAGCAAATTTCTACATTCTTTTTTGCAAATCAGACTGCTGACAAAAGATCAGATCGCAGATTTGTAGATTTCTGTTCGAAAATTAATGTAATGGCATTCAACATCACTTCTTGAACTTAAATAAGAAAGTATGCAGTCTTATGACACTATTGTTCATGCATTTTCGCATAAATTGGCTCTTTCCAAGCCAAAAAATAAAGAAGTTCACTTCAATCTGTGAGAGTGCAGCTTTAAGTCAATCTTAATCTTAGGGTCATACATCATTGACTAAATTCACTCTATTGGTCAGTAATCCGATTAGCTGTACATATTATTCTCTGATTCAATTAGTCTGACCAATATTAACAGCCTAGTTTCAGTCTAGCAAATAAATTCAACACAAGTTGTTTAATTCTTCTGAGACTGACAAAGAATTAAAAACCCACATTCATGAAAAATATTTTCGATATATATGAAAAAAAACACACAAAAAATAGATTCAAGAATAAAAGAAATATGCATCCTTTAATATATATTGCATATAAAGTTAAACAATTAATTATCTATTATAAAGTTAACCTGAGTTACAATGTTTTATCTATAATTGTTGCCATTTATATTTAATAGTTATATAATTATCATGTCTATCAAATAAACCAAAAAAAATGTCATTAAATATTTGAGATAAGCACAGGCTGACACAAGAACTAAATATTTAAGTCACAGTTGACAAGGCAAACAGTTCCTACCATGATATATATATATTTATACACATGTATGTCAATAATTCTCGAAAATTGTTCCACCGCCCCCCCCCCCCCCCTCCCTCCCCCATCTTGAATCTGCAACGCGTTCAGTAAAGATGAAAGATGTTTGCGGCGAACGTTTGCTGTTTGGTTTCCCGCTTAACGTATATGCGCTGCGTTGCAACAGAGATACAAAACGCTCGCCTGACTGAACGCACTGCTGATATCCTGGCCTCAGAACACTCTTTACATATCCCTCTTCCTCCTGTCTTTAAAATGATCGTCTTTTTGGCATTATTCTGTCCTCTCCATTGAAGTTAGCCTGCAATTTTAGAAAGGAAAATTTTAATTTCACACAAAAATGGCACTTGTTTATACCAGCACATTTGGCATATGACAAGAGCACCACCTGCGGGTTCTGAACGCTCGTCTGATTATATCCTTTTATTGTAAATTTATTTCATATTGTACATTTGAAAGTGAATATTCCAATGTTTAAAAGTGATAGCTCTGATAGTTTGCTTGTAAGCCGCCTTCTAAGCACATTATTTTATTAAACTTAAAATAATTAGACTATAGTCCACAAATACTAAAATATCCCCCATCCTCCCCATTCCCTTCTAAATGAGTTTGATATATTGAAGGCATAATCCTTTCATTTTCTATGAAGAAGCTTAGTGTCCATTTCTCAAAATCAACCAAAATTCACGTTTTTTACCCTAAAAACAGGTGAGACTCAATATCTTTAGGGTATAATGTGAAGAAGGGTATAAGATGTACAAGTTCCCCAAGTTTCAAAGTGACAACTTTGATAGTTTTCATGTAACTGACCTGAACGCAAAATTTAACCCCAAGGCAAGGATAACAATCAAGTGATGACAATTGCTGCTTGTCATTTTTTTCATTAATGTATGAATTTAATTCAAACAGAGTTTATTAAAGGGACTAGACACCAGATGATACAATTGCAAAAAAAATAGATAACTGTCAAAAACTTACATACAATTGATATACTAGTACTAGTGTATAACTTTTAATCTTACTTTAATAGCTATATAACATTGCTTAAGACACATAATTTCACAGCTTTTGCACATATTGTCGATATGAAACTTTCTGGGGTGTGTTTACCACATATAATATCCCAGTAAGTTTAAAAAAGCATCAGTATATTTATCTGTATTCATAAATGGATATAATATAAACTTGGAAAACTTCATTCACTATTTTTACACAATGAAACCCAAATGAGATAGTCAAATGATTGCTCTGTTTATTTTAATCATGTAAAATTATTTATTATATACCCATCATTTATCCACACGTAATACATATCGCAAAATACAGTAGTCTGTATTCCACTCTAGTGCACTACAGCCGTTTTCAACTCTTGTGACGTCACGTCAAAACAACTTTACAAGTGTCATTGCGTGATGTTAAAATGATGTCATAAAACAAAATAATGTGTCCTTAAAGGGACTGTGTCACAGATTTGCACAAAAAAGTTTTTTCTGTAACGAATCTCAGGACAATTATCTAATAGAATGTGTTACGCTTTGATGTCATAATTGTAAAAAAAGTACCAAAATGTAAAAAAAAAAAGATTGTGTCGGAGAACGGGTCAAACCCGCGTCGCAAAAATTGAAGTCCAACTTCACGTGATAACACCTTCTAGCCAATCACGCATGATTGAATGAAATCTACCTTGAACACATACCCAGTAATCATTTTTAATGGAAAAATACTAAGTAACTGCTAATAACTTAAATAAATTGTAAACTATGTGGTACTTCAATAATTATTAGTACGTTTCAATGCATTGTACACATCGATGCCAAGTTTATGTCATTTTTCGACAATTTGTTTTTTTCGCTATTTCATCATCTGTGAGACAGACACTTTAAAATGACATTTATTATGAAAACATGTGGCTTTTATGTGATGTAACAAGTAAATTAGTAATGTATATATATATAATAAAAGGGTTATTAGTATGGCGTTTTGATCCGGGAGGCTTGTGCCTTGTGAAATCCGAATCTGCAAAAATCCACTCAAGTTAAATACAACCTCCCGGATCAAAACACAGTACTAATAACCCTTTTGTATTATCAGCCTTCTAAATGATCACATCGACAGTTCTAGGCTTATTTTGAAGAAATACTGTACTTGCCAACCTGGTGTCTAGTCCCTTTAAGTTTATGGCTACATTGCACACAAATAAAGTAGGTTATGTTGCATGAACATAATCTTCAATAAAAAAAGCCTATTCAAAATATATTGTTGAATACTTCAATAATGTTTTTTGAGACATTAACAAAATAAAAAGACAATAAAAAAAGTCATATGCTCATTGACTTAAAGAATCCATGATAGCAAATTGATTGTTTAGTTTTATTCAATTACATAATTTAATCAATGACGTTCTAATGAGTAGGTCATATTTATGGAATAAGACAAATAACTATATCTTATACATGTGTATGTCAAAACTTTGCATTCATATATACATACCATTCAACTTTGTCTTTGGTGTTTGTTGCATTTGCAAGTCTAGAAGAAGATGATGATGCTGGTGTTCTTAAAGAGTGTGTTGCTGGTGTTCTTGTAGTTAGAGTAGTTTTATTCGGGTAGCTGTTGTTGCTGATGTTTGTGTTAAGGATGAATTTGTTCTTGAAGCCGATGTTTTTGTAGTTGTCCCTGCAGGAAGTGTTGATGTTGTGGGGTTGAAGTTGTTGTTCTTGAAGATGGGGTTGGTGTTCATGTTCTAGTAATCAGAGTTGTTCATAAATCTGGAGTTGCTTTTGTTTGTTTTTGTCAGAAGTATTGTAGTTCTTATACGCAGGGTTGTTCTTGTAAATTAAGTTGTTGTGTCAGAGGTTGTTTCAGGATCCCACTCAAATATGTCGAAGGCCTTAAAAATAAGAGAATGTGAAGCTGTGACAAGTTTTTTTAAATGACAAAAAAGTTTCACATTTTAATTATATTTTTTCTTATTAAATTTAAGTTAACATTTTATGCTAAAGTTTAGAATGTTACAGAATATATATATATATATCCCTCCTTAGTTGAACCACCACTTGAAAGATTAAAACTTAAATTGTCACTATCAAGATGTGTTTTATTACCCCCAATTAACCCTCTAATTCACTCCATTTGTTAGGTTTAGAAGTGTTACTATGGAGACCTTCAAAGCCAATATTTTTAAACTAGTATTTTGCTTCAAACACTTTCAACAGAATCTACCATAAATCAAGAGTTGAAGTGGGCCCTGGGCCCCTGACAGCCAAGAAAGAACTTTACATTTGCAGGGCTTGTGGGCTTGTGATTATTTTGATCACTGATATCAGATAACATGGACATAATAAGGCCTATTACAAATCTTTGTTTACACCCATCTGAATTTATTTTTTTCTTCCTATTTTTTTTTTGGCGTTTTGATCAAAATGCGTTTTTTCAGAGACCTAAAATAATACCCTGATACAGGTCAGTTTGCTAAAGAATTATGGTCGTCCAAAAAAAGTAATGCCTACCTATCTACCCTTTTTTGGGGGATGTTAGTAGAAACTAAGAATATTTGTTTCGCCTAATCAAGGATTTAATTTGAAGACAGTTGTGCTGCATACTGTATATATTTTTACTTTATTACATTGCATTGTGTGGGAGTAGGACAAGGTATTTTGATTATAACAATTCCAGGAAGTTTATCAAAATGCGAATCTTTATGCAAGATGTGTCATGTTTGGTGTCATTATTTTGCTTTTATAATTAACTTTTATATTCAATAATATATTGATAAATTTGTATCAATGTAAAAGTTTAATTTTTATTACAAGCAAATGAGGAAAATCAAAATAGTTCCTCAGTTGGTAAGATCCATCTACATTTCATGTCAGTATTTATCTTGCCCGTGCCAAAAAAGGTTCGCTAAAGCTAAGCTAAAAGCACAGCTAAAAGCTTAGCGGTATTGGCCCGAAAAAGCGCAGCTTTTTTTATATAAAAAACGCAGCTTTTTGGGAAAAAAAACACAGCTGCTGCGCTAAAGCTATGCTTTTTTGCCAAAATAGCTTAGCTAATTTCTTAAAAAAGCTCAGCTCTTGGTGATATTGGGCAAAATAGCTAAGCTATTTTTGTGAAAAGCGCAGCTTTATGGCGGTATTGGCCCAAAAGCTTAGCTTTTTCTTAAATAGCTAAGCTAATTATGAAAAGCGCAGCTTTATGGCGGTATTGGCCCAAAAGCTTAGCTTTTTCTAAAATAGCTTAGCTAATTATGAAAAGCGCAGCTTTATGGCGGTATTGGCCCAAAAGCTTAGCTTTTTCTAAAATAGCTTAGCTAATTATTAAAAGCACAGCTTTATGGCGGTATTGGCCCAAAAGCTTAGCTTTTTGATGGAGCTGCGCTTTTTCTGAAATAGCTTAGCTAATTATGAAAAGCGCAGCTTTTTGGCGGTATTGGCCAAAAAGCTTAGCTTTTTTATCTAAAATAGCTTAGCTAATTATAAAAAGCGCAGCTTTATGGCGGTATTGGCCCAAAAGCTTAGCTTTTTCTAAAATAGCTTAGCTAATTATGAAAAGCGCAGCTTTATGGCGGTATTGGCCCAAAAGCTTAGCTTTTTCTAAAATAGCTTAGCTAATTATGAAAAGCGCAGCTTTATGGCGGTATTGGCCCAAAAGCTTAGCTTTTTCTAAAATAGCTTAGCTAATTATGAAAAGTGCAGCTTTATGGCAGAATTGGCCAAAAAGCTTAGCTTTTGGATGGAGCTGTGTTTTTTCTTCAAAATAGCTGAACTAATTATGAAAAGCGCAGCTTTATGGCGAATGGCCCAAAAGCTTAGCTCTATGATGAAGCTTTTCAAATAGCTTAGCTAATTTAGCGCAGCTTTTTTTTAAAAAAACGTAGCTCCTTTTTTCATGAAAAATACCACAGGTGAAGAAAAGGTTTTACAAAAAAACACACTAAAAACGCACTTGAGTGTATCTAAAATGCGTTTTTTAACAAAAAAAATACGCTTAAAACGAACTTAAAGAAAAAGAATGCACTTAGTGTGTTTAAACCGTTTTTTGGGGGGTAAAATAACGCACTCAAAACACACTTCTGTGCAAAAGGGCACTAAAAGGTGCGGGGAAAAACTGCGTTTTTTATCTCCAAAAAGCAACTCAAAATTACCTTCAAAAACACACTTCTAGAAAAAGACGCACTCAACTGCGTTTTAAGTGCGCATTTTGGTGTTAAAAACGCAGTTAAACACACTTCAGTAAAGAAGTGCTTAAAACACACTTCCTTTTTACTGATTGAAAGGGAATCTTTTGCACCCAAATTTTATGAAAAAAGCTGTGTTTAAAGTGTATTTTTCTGTGTTAAAAAAGAGCACAAATTCACTCAGGTGCATTTTACCTGCATTAAAAGTGTCCATTTTTACAAAAATATTTTTATATATATATATATATTGAACCATCAAAAATAGAACACATTTGAATAAATACATAGACATTTTGCTTTATTTAAATATCCTAAACATGAGTTTGTGTTACATATATTTTTATTATTTCATATTTAATTTTACATGACACCTTGTAACTGGACATAATGTATTTACAGACAGACAAACAAGTACATATTTGTCAAATTTAGCAATAATAAAATAACCTTTTACTCAGTGGCAAAAATAATTGATAGAAAATCATGAAACTGTAAGCTACAAATTGGAAAATGACAAGTCTCAAGGATCTTTTGTTATATTTTTGTCAAATCTAGAGATTCCTGACAGCTCTGGAATAAAACAGGGTGTCATATTTTAAATATGTAATGACTTTATTAGTACTTAACTTAAATTGATTGACCCAATTTGGCCAGTTTCCAATAACTGGTAAGCCATGTGGCAGATGGCAGTTTTATGACCCCTCCAAAAACCAACACTGTAATCATTTGTATAGCATTAAAGGTGCTAGTGTGCATATGTATGGAAACATAGCAATTTCAGCTTAATATGTTAATATGATATTAACATATATATAAGGCTGAAAACAAGTGCATCTTCATAGAGTTTTAAAACTACGTAAATCTACTATCTGGGACCAATAATTCTACATCCAGCTACTATCTACAACATTTATTAAAATATGTGCACTAGATTGAAAGTTGACAAATAAAAGTCCCACAAGTAGTCAAGTGTCATAACAGTGAAATTAACAACTGAAATAAAGAATACATACCATGACCTGAGTGCTTTCACATGTCAGTTTATCACAAATCATCCAATAAAGGTATGTCATGTTTCTAATCATAGTTCATATTTATCTGATCTAATGATCATTATTTTACTTCACTAATCCCTTTACTATTAATTTGTTTTAATTGGTGTGAATGCATTTATTAATTAAAACATCATCATAATTCTTTTAATGAAATCCCAACAAAATGGCTACCAGTAGCTTTGATTTGAAATTGGCTCCCTAAATGCTGAGATTTAATTGGTCCTTGGTACAATCAGATAAGATCAGGCTTATCATGCATGTTGTAAAATTGGAAAGGAAATGACAAAGAATTTGGTAGTGGCATTACAAGAAATTTAAGGAATAATAATTCTATAAATGTTGTTATTACATGCAATTGATTATTGCCTATAAGTAAAATGTGTTCTTTTAATTTAAATAAAAAATATAATATATTTTTGATTTTTAAAATAATCTTTCTTTTTATTTCATTATTTTATTTTATTTTAGTTTGAAGGTATATTGATCAATAATAAAATGCTTATTTACTGGCTGGTTGATTGATTGATTGATTGATTCATTCATTCATTCATTCATTCATTCATTCATTCATTCATTCATTCATTCATTCATTCATTCATATTATTGTATTTATGTGTGTATTTCATAAATGTTTACTTTATTACACAAAGATACTACTTTTTTTACCTAAACTAAAAGATGCACTTCTTAGTAAAAAGATACACTTAAAAAATTAAATGCACTCCTTAATGACAGTAGATTATCAATAAAACTAAAGATACTTTTAAAAGGGATGCCAATAAAAAAAAGATGTATCTTTTGTCCCTGCCAAAATATTTATGCCAAAAACTACAGAAACTAGCTCTGAGTAGCAAAAAGTTTAAACATAAACCCAGTTTAATGGCACTGGTTAAATGCCAAAGACAGCCAAAAATTGTCTTATTTTAAATCGAATCAGCATGTACAGAGAAAAAGAATAACTTGACCAACATGGATTCAATTTTAGTTTAAAATAAAAAATCCAAAATAGAATAATCAGGACCTGATGAGATGGGACACATTTTCAAAACAATTTAAAGGTATTTAGGAAAATGATATATTTTCAGACACCTGCGTTTTGAATAAAAAAAAAACACAGAAAAATATTTGGCATTTCTATTTTAATAACTGTGTTATAAATAAATAATAAAATTTTGAAAATGAATTTCACAATATAAACTTTTGTTTTTCTCCAAAAGCTTAGTCTTTTGTTTGAAAAGCTTAGTCTTTTAAAGAAATACTAACCCAATTTTAATTTTGGAAAAGACGCAGCTAATATGAAAAAGACGCAACTTTTCTAAGAGGCAATCTTTTACCTAGTCAAAAGACGCAGCTTTAGCTAAGCTTTGATTTAAAAAACGCATCTTCATAAACAAAAAGCGCAGCTTAGAAGAAAAAACTCAGCTTTTAGAGAAAAGAACATAGCTTTTGTTCAGCTCTTTTTTAAAAAGCGCAGCTTTGAAGAAAAAGCACAGCTTTTTAGAGAAAAAAACATAGCTTTAGCTAAGCTATTATTAAAAAGCACAGCTTTTGCTAACCTTTCTATAAAAAACACAGCTTTTGCTAAGCTTTTTCAAAATAGCTTAGCTAAAAAAACACAGCTTTTTGAAAAGCATAGCTTAAGCTAAGCTAAAGCTGCGCTTTTTAGAAAGCTGAGCTTTTTTTTGGCACGGGACATCCCATGGGAACAGTTATTCACGAACAGACATTACATTCATGTATACAACTTACAAATTAGTAATTCTGAGGACAGGTACATTGAAAGTAATCACATCTTTGAAACAGTTATTTAGACCAATATAACAGTGACATAATATATACTATAGTTATAGTTATAATGACATTTACATGGAAAAACACACACCATGGATAGATTTTTTCTGAGGGAAGAATTTACATCTAACAAGCACAACTATGCAACCAGAAAGTCCAAACAGTAACAAAAATATGTCAAAACATGCACATACTGAGTCACAGTCATCCAATTAGACTTTTGAAGGTACAAGCCCGACTTCTAACAATAATGCTTGGCATTAAATTTTTTATCAAGCCCTGCTAAATAAAATTTGGGCTGGTGTCAATTTTGACCACTGCAGTCAGCTAAATATGCCATTAATATATAATAATCATGCGCCAACCTGCAGATCATATATAGGCAAAACTGTTGTCTGTGTCATAAGAAGCTTACTAAATCTGAAATCTGGGGGCAGATCATGACAGTTTATATTGCATTAGGATGTTGAATGCGCAATTACAGGCAAAAGACTTTCATGAAAAGAATAAATACTTTTAATAATAATGTTGTTTTTTCTCACCGTTTTTTTAGGAGAGTGGGGAGGCCATGAATACCACAGGCCTTACCTAGGGTCCTTGGGGTACAAGTCTAAAATAATAGACGTGTTATACGGGTTTCTTCCAATCCCTAATGTCTAAACGGGTTTGTGTAAAAACCAGAGGTGTTTGAAAAATATTGAAATTGTATTAAGTGCAGTATTTTATGGTTGAAATTGATCATAAAGGTTTATATTCATAATTTACCATACATGTAAAAGATATTATTTTGCACAAAACAAGCATTAAATGCATTAAAACACATTTACCTTTCCAATAAAATGAAAGTTGACTGACACAGACAACAATTATGCCAAACGGAACAACTCGACACAATCGTAATAAGTAGGCCACATCCGACAAGCTTCGAGATAGACCGTCAAACTCATAATTATTCGTTGGATACTTATTTTTTGTGTACGGAACTAATATAAAATAACATAATCTGGTAATATTACTTGTTTTTATGATATTTAATGGACGCAATATGCTTTAACCCGGAACAACTACCCACTTTTGGTACAAAACAATTTGTACATTAAGGATTTGCCATATCAAAAATCTGTCAACGTACAATTATTTGGACTACTTGGGGTACGGGATCATTTGGCAGGGATTTTATCGGCAGTTTGTCCCCGCAGGACAAGGATTTTACCTGGGCTTGGCTTGACAGAAAGCCAAAGTCCCCGCTTTTCTCCGGACCTGGGAAGGCTGTGATTACCGGAGGCCTTACCTAGGGTCCTTGGGGTACGGGATCATTTGGCAGGGATTTTACCGGCAATTCGTCCCTGTAGGACAAGGATTTTACCCGGGCTTGGCTGGACAGAAAGTCAAAGTCCCCTCTATTCTCCGGAACTGGGGAGGCCGTGATTACCCGAGACTGGGTGTATACCGGGGTTAGCTGGGGAAAATGGGCCTTTGCCCGGGCTTAGCTAGACCGAAAGTCAAAGTCCCTGCCATTCCCTGGACTGGGGGGGGGGGGGGGGGGGGGGGGGGGCAGTTACAACTGACTGGTGCATAACCAAGAGTTGTCCTACTTCTTAGCCACAGGTGCAAGTCACATAATCAATAATCGCCTTATATATGGGATAAGTGTATTAAGATATTCTTATTAAAATTGTTTGTGTCAAGTAGATCTACCTGTGTTCTTACTCTTAGCTGATACATATTCAACAAGCCACACACAAATGCAATAGAATAAAATATATATGACTTACCATGGAAGTTAGGGATATATCCATTTTCCAAAACTTAGTGTCATTCAGTCATTCTGATTCATCGTTCTGCAAAGCTCGATGATTTTGTTTATCTTCTATGAAAAACAAAATAATTCGTCTGACACATTCGTAATTTTCCAGCATGATATATGTCGTAAAAATTAAATACAGTATGGATTTTGATAAACGACAGTGTGGATTTAGGCAGGTGCGTGTTTACACAATTACGTCATTGATATCTGTGTAAAACACATGAGTACACCACAGCGAACAAAATTGCTGGTTTGTAAAACCTTGGAAGAGGCTTTAAGGAAAATCCAGGAGCTGGAAATGCAAGATAATTTGTGCCTGACTCTAGTACGAAGAATTTTGGGAAGACGGTATTAAATATTTCCATAATTTTATGCATTATTTAACGATTGATGCTTGCAAATCATTTTTTTCAGCAAAGCACACAGTGATTTGGTGGGAATGAGCTGAATTTTGACCTTTACAAAATTTATTGACATTTAACCTAAACTAACCTAAACAAGTTAAACAAATGACAATTGGCTTTATAATGGTATTCCTAGTTGGGCCTCATGTTCTACAGCACTGTAGTTTATCAAATGACCATATATCTTTATACTGGTAGTCATAGCTGGGGGACACGTTCTAAAGCACTGTAGTTAATCAAATCACCATATATCTTTACACAGGTGGTAATAGCTTTGGGACACGTTCTAAAGCACTGTAGTTTATCAAATGACCATATATCTTTATACAGGTAGTCATAGCTGGGGGACACGTTCTAAAGCACTGTAGTTTATCAAATGACCATATATCTTTATACTGGTAGTAATAGCTTTGGGACATGTTCTAAAGCACTGTAGTTTGTCAAATGACCATATATCTTTATACAGGTAGTCATAGCTGGAGGACACGTTCTAAAGCACTGTAGTTTATCAAATGACCATATATCGTTATACTGATAGTAATAGCTTTGGGACACATTCTAAAGCACTGTAGTTTATCAAATGACCATATATCTTTATACTAGTAGTCATAGCTGGGGGACACGTTCTAAAGCACTGTAGTTTATCAAATGACCATATATCTTTATACAGGTAGTAATAGCTTTGGGACACGTTCTAAAGCACTGTAGTTTATCAAATGACCATATATCTTTCAACAGGTAGTCATAGCTGGGGGACACGTTCTAAAGCACTGTAGTTTATCAAATGACCATATATCTTTATACTGGTAGTAATAGCATTTGGACACGTTCTAAAGCACTGTAGTTTATCAAATGACCATATATCTTTATACTGGTGATCATAGGTGGGGGACTAATTCTAAAGCACTGTAGATTATCAAATGACCATATATCTTTATACTGGTAGTAATAGCATTTGGACACGTTCTAAAGCACTGTAGTTTATTAAATGACCATATATCTTTATACTGGTGATCATAGGTGGGGGACTAATTCTAAAGCACTGTAGATTATCAAATGACCATATATCTTTATACTGGTAGTAATAGCTTTGGGACACGTTCTAAAGCACTGTAGTTTATCAAATGACCATATATCTTTATACTTGTAGTCATAGCTGGGGGACACGTTCTAAAGCACTGTAGTTTATCAAATGACCATATATCTTTATACAGGTAGTCATAGCTGGGGGACACGTTCTAAAGCACTGTAGTTTATCAAATGACCATATATCTTTATACTGGTAGTCATAGCTCGGGAACACGTTCTAAAGCACTGTAGTTTATCAAATGACCATATATCTTTATACTGGTAGTAAAAGCTTTGGGACACGTTCTAAAGCACTGTTGTTTATCAAATGACCATATATCTTTATATAGGTAGTCATAGCTTTGGGACACGTTCTAAAGCACTGTAGTTTATCAAATGATCATATATCGTTATACTGGTAGTCATAGCTTTGGGACACGTTCTAAAGCACTGTAGTTTATCAAATGACAATATATCTTTATACTGGTGATCATAGGTGGGGGACACATTCTAAAGCACTGTAGATTATCAAATGACCATATATCTTTATACTGGTAGTAATAGCTTTGGGACACGTTCTAAAGCACTGTAGTTTATCAAATGACCATATATCTTTATACTGGTAGTCATAGCTGGGGGACACGTTCTAAAGCACTGTAGTTTATCAAATGACCATATATCTTTATACAGGTAGTCATAGCTGGGGGACACGTTCTAAAGCACTGTAGTTTATCAAATGACCATATATCTTTATACTGGTAGTCATAGCTCGGGAACACGTTCTAAAGCACTGTAGTTTATCAAATGACCATATATCTTTATATTGGTAGTAAAAGCTTTGGGACACGTTCTAAAGCACTGTAGTTTATCAAATCACCATATATCTTTATACGGGTAGACATAGCTGGAGGACACGTTCTAAAGCACTGTAGTTTATCAAATGACCATATATCTTTATACGGGTAGTCGTAGCTGGGGGACACGTTCTAAAGCACTGTAGTTTATCAAGTGACCATATATCTTTATACTGGTAGTCATAGCTTTGGGACACGTTCTAAAGCACTGTAGTTTATCAAATGACCATATATCTTTATACAGGTAGTCATAGCTGGGGGACACGTTCTAAAGCACTGTAGTTTATCAAATCACCATATATCTTTATACTGGTAGTCATAGCTGGGGGACACGTTCTAAAGCACTGTAGTTTATCAAATCACCATATATCGTTATACAGGTAGTCATAGCTGGGGGACACGTTCTAAAGCACTGTAGTTTATCAAATGATCATATATCTCTATGCTGGTGGTCATAGCTGGGGGACACGTTCTAAAGCACTGTAGTTTATCAAATGACCATATATCTTTATACTGGTAGTCATAGCTTTGGGACACGTTCTAAAGCACTGTAGTTTATCAAATGACCATATATCTTTATACTGGTAGTCATAGCTGGGGGACACGTTCTAAAGCACTGTAGTTTATCAAATGACCATATATCGTTATACTGGTAGTCATAGCTTTGGGACACGTTCTAAAGCACTGTAGTTTATCAAATGACCATATATCTTTATACAGGTAGTCATAGCTGGGAGACACGTTCTAAAGCACTGTAGTTTATCAAATGACCATATATCGTTATACTGATAGTAATAGCTTTGGGACACATTCTAAAGCACTGTAGTTTGTCAAATGACCATATATCTTTATACAGGTAGTCATAGCTGGAGGACACGTTCTAAAGCACTGTAGTTTATCAAATCACCATATATCTTTATACTGATAGTAATAGCTTTGGGACACATTCTAAAGCACTGTAGTTGGTCAAATGACCATATATCTTTATACAGGTAGTCATAGCTGGAGGACACATTCTAAAGCACTGTAGTTTATCAAATGACCATATATCTTTATACAGGTAGTCATAGCTTTGGGACACGTTCTAAAGCACTGTAGTTTATCAAATGACCATATATCTTTATACAGGTAGTCATAGCTGGGGGACACGTTCTAAAGCACTGTAGTTTATCAAATGACCATATATCTCTATACTAGTTATCATAGCTTTGGGACACGTTCTAAAGCACTGTAGTTTATCAAATGACCATATATCTCTATACTAGTTATCATATAGCTTTGGGACACGTTCTAAAGCACTGTAGTTAACAGATGACTGTATATACTCCGGTACATATCTATACCTAA
Source organism: Mya arenaria (assembly GCF_026914265.1). NCBI lineage: Eukaryota > Metazoa > Mollusca > Bivalvia > Myida > Myidae > Mya > Mya arenaria. The sequence continues at coordinate 28,303,362 of NC_069129.1, read as the reverse complement.
CACTGGTTTATATGGCAGGAAGTATATTGTCTTCAGCTGTGTTCTTATTCCACTGACCATACACATTTATATTAGAGATTTTGACTGGACTTTACCTTAAAAGCTCTGTTTTTTTATTAAATTCTCTTACCATATAACTCTATAAAGGTGACTTTCTCATGCACTGTAGGTCAATTGACAGATGTTCATTTTTTTTTAGATTTGGCTTAAAAAGACCTGTAGCAGTTAACAAGCTATTAGATGCACAATAGCACAAAATGACCACCACCACTATCACCCTAAAGTGTGTGCTTGGTGTCTGTCTACACGTGCTTGCTTCTAGAATGTTGAAGAACAAACTGTGTTGAAACGCCAACTGGTAAGACTGTGCTTTGTGTTTGTAATTTTGTATGATAAGACATTTATTGTTTCCGCCAGGCCTAAAGGAAATGTCTATGAACAAGTACAGGTCTATACACAAGTACAGGATTGAAATATAAACAACGATTTAAAGAGTATTGAGTTGATGAGTGAGAACAAAAATGATATACCCATGTACATTTACATGTTCAATAAATAGTGCATCTCATACTCTGAATAATAATTCATTTTGCTATTAGGAGTTGGTCATGGACCTTTGCCGCCCTTCATCCAGAGCCTTCCACAGAGATGGCAGATATATCGCTGCCTGGACCAACAGTTGACCATGCCGTTGAGTCCATGATATCAGTAGCAGCCATGAAAACATCTACAGAATTACATCTGCGGCCGTGGCTATTAATGGATACATTCTGCACCACTTCCATGTGTAAGAATAGAACTTTCCAAGTCCTCAGCATAAGCATTTCTGTATTTAAAACGAAAAATAATTAAAAAAAAAATAAATATAGTTTTAAATAATTATATACAGGCAAAGTAAATTATATAATTTGTTTCATGAATGTGTTGTTTTTTTAATTGCTGTTAAAGCAACAGTGTGCACCAGATGATCAAATTGCAAGTTTATTAAGTTTAGCAGTTATTTCATATTTTTCTATTCAAAAAGATTACTGGGTATGTCTACCTAGTAGAATTAATTTCTTATGCGTGATTGGCTAGTCGATGTTATCACATGATATAACCAAGTTAGGTGTATAGCTTTAATATACCACTTGATTGAAGTAAGCCTTCGTAGCACAGTTGATACAACACTGGACTTCAATTTCGGTGACACATTTTTTTTTACATGTTTGTACTTTTTTTACAATTATGACATAAAAGCGTAACACATTCTATTAAATAATTGTCCTGAGATATGTTACAGAAAAAAAAACTTTTTTAGTGCCAGTCTGGTGTACAGTCCCTTTAAGGCCTTATACCGTACTTGTAGACTTATTGTTTATGATAGTCTGTTTAATCATTTTATTGTATATGGGCAACATTTTATGTAACATCACTTTATGTAATTTTTTTTTATAAAAAGTCACTGTGAATATAAACAGTTTTCAAATATGTACATTAAAATTGCAGGCTGTCAGTTTGAAACGTCTCTACTCTGACAGAAGGAAGGGAATGAATACCCAGGATTGTTCCTCAGGAAAATCTCTTCAACAGGCTGTTGTCAGTTTGCATGCTCTTTGGATGGGATTACCCTACCTTGGCTTGCAGAGAATCTGTGATATAAAAGACCTCTTTTGTGCTGCATTGTGTCATTGATTTATTGTATTTTATATGTATTATGCCACTATTGTAAAAACAAATGGGCATATGTTTTAGCGTATGTTTTCAAACAGACACATTTATATTTCAAACAGACACATTTATATTTTGGAATAATTTGAAAATACATTTTGTAGGTTGACTTCAATCCATGAAACATTAATGGTAGGTTATATTTGACCAGAACATGACAAGTATTGTTTTCGGAGTTTTTTGGTCGAAGGTGAAGGTAATGGCTAACAGTGGTTATTCTGCACAATGAACCTTGAATTCTTTGACCTAGGACCATTAATATTTAGTGATTGATATATCAGTCCAACTCATATGTGAAAGGGACATGATGAAATTGAGCAAGAGCTTATTAGCATTGCAAATTATTATTTGTTCATTTTTAGCTCGACTATTCGAAGAATAGGTGGGCTATACTATCATTAACAATTCTGCGTTAAAGTTTTCATTTTATGTAATAAAATCAAGAGTTTTTATCCAATGGTAATCAAACTTGGTCAGACTATTTGTCGGCATGTTATCTTAAAGATGTATGAATATGGGTCATCCCTGGTCAAATTCTAGGTCACTAGGTCACATCTTAGAGAAAATATTTCCATGTCATAAATTCAACATTTTTTTCATATCTTTATGAAACTTGGTCAGAATATTTGTCTGCATACTATCTTGAAAGTTTTTTAATATGGGTCATCCCGGGTCAAATTCTAGGTCACTAGGTCAAATCTTAGGAAAATCATTCCACATCATAAATTGAACAATTTTTGTCAAATCTTTATGAAACTTGGTCAGAATATTTGTCTGCATAATATCTTAAAAGTTCTATAATATGGGTCATCCCCGGTCAAAACCTAGGTCACAAGGTCAAATTTTAGAAGAAAGAATCCCACAGTCATAAAAATTCATTAATTTTAGTCAAATCTTTTTTTAAACTTGGTCAGAATATTTGTCTACATGTTGTCTTAATCATTTGTGAATATAGGTCACCTCAGATCAAAAACTAGGTCACTAGGTCAAATCTTAGGAAACACTTTCCTGATGTCATAAAAAAAATCCATGCTTACCAAAGCTATCCATATCAGTTAATAACTAAATTCAATTGTTATTTTATAAACACACATCCCAATCATGAATTTCAGATCTAACCATATTTTTCAAAAATTTAAATTTTAATTAACTTTAAAAATATTTGGAAAAGCTGATGTATTTATAAAATGTTCGTTTTTCCTCACACAAATGGAATAGTTTCTGTTGATCAGGTTATTTGTATGAATGATATCTCTGATAAATATAAATATGGGTCTTTTTGGTTAAAAATACTAGGTCATTAGCTCAAATCCTAGGTTTGCAAAATTGCATTGTCAAATAAAAAATCAAGCTTTATGCGGCGTTGCCGCGTTGGCGTCTTGTTATTTTTTTTATTTTGACAGGCACATTTTTATAATCTTAACCAAATCAAACCTTGTTTTGTCACATTGTGATTCTTATTCACTTTTTTTATTTGATTGTTTTATTGCTTTTTACAGGCACATCACACTATTATTGTATTTACGTCCAATTCCAAGAGGCGTAGTAGAGCGCACTGTTTTACGACAGCTCTTTTTAACCTGTAAAGTGAAACCTGGTTATAAAAATGACATGACTGTGTCATTGTGTTGGCAGGCCAGGAGGAGGGCAGCATCAAATACATCTACAAACTTAGTATACAAAGTATTATAGAATTGCTTTCGGGGCCCATAGGATCAAGGTCACTAAAACAAAAAAATATTGAAACTTAATCGCACAACAAAGGCTTAATTAATTAGGTTTGTCTGTCAATCATTAAAAACTTGTTGTTTTTTTTGCATTGCAGCATTTCATGCTTAATTTTTATTTTGTCTCTTTATTGCATATTACCTTTATCATTATTGTATTCATTTCTAAGACAAAGCAGCATATAGTTGAGGGCACTGCCCCATGACAGCTCTTGTATATCCTAAAAAGAATACAATAGTGATATACCCTGATATAGGTAGTTTTGGTACATTATCACGGTTTTAATTTTAGCTTTACTGGCCAAAGATCAGAATATCTGATGTGATGGTAATGTGTACGTAGTATGTGCTTCCTAGCGCCTGTAAACAATTGCTTGTGAACACCATACAGTCTTTAGTTATGATTGTATCTCAATAAAACAGTATTTAGATATCCAATAGCTCGGTTCCTTTCGAAAACCAGTCAGATCTGCCCATGCATGCCTAGATTATAGGCCTTGAACGTCTGCGACTGTAAACAATTGCTTGTGAACATGGTACAGTCTTCAGTTTTAATTGTATATAGATGAAACTTGTACAGTATTAAGATATCAATTAGAGCTTGGTTCCTTTCGAAAACCAGATCTGCCCATGCATACCTTAATTATGGGCCTCAAAAGTAAAAAAAAATGCTATTTTTAGCCAAGTCTACATGAGCGAAGTCTATTTTTAGACAAGTTTACATGTAAAGTCACAAATTCATGTGAAAAATTGTTCAAATTAGGCCCCTGGGGTCATTATTGGCCACGCCACTGGGTTCACCGGTTTGGTATACTAAATTGGGAAATGTTTGAAAATCTTTATGTCTGAAACAACTATGCAGACCCTTGTTATTTTGAATAAGGATTATTTTATTGGTCTGCTACCATGGTTGTTCAAATTATGCCCCTAGGGTCAAAACTGGCACTGCCCCCAGGGGTCACAAGTTTTTTAAGAAATATTTTCAAAATCTTCTTGTTTCAAACCACAAGGCTCATATCTTTGATATTTGTTGTGGAGCATTATATGTAGACCGTCTAGCAAAACAGTTGAAATTATGTGCCCTGGGCCGGGGCCACCATCCATTTTGTCCTTTTAAAGCTACAAAAATGAAAATTTGACCAATAGTACAGTTTTGTAGCAAATTTTATTCTCCTCAGATGACCTTTACTTGGCACATATTAGAATACTAGTAGTTCATGCAACTAATCTGCTTACAACACTTTCTGTTCTCAGATGTTAAATGTGCAACGTTTTAAGCTAACTCAAACACAAAACGTGAACAATATGTTTGTTGGCTATTACTCATACATACATGCTCTGGATCAAAAATAACCACATGAGCCATGCCACTAGAGCATAGGCACTCATGGGCCTCTTGTTTTTTTTAGAAAAAAAGCATACTGACCAACCCTATTTATTTTAGAAGTTAGCTGAAACTAAGAACTTTTTTTACCTTACTTTTATATTAGATTGTGTATTGCTAAGATTTTTGCTTAAAGCTCCATTTAAGGTAACTGTTCATCTCAAATGTAACAGCTTTTGCCTTCAAACTTTTAAAATTTCATTGAACCAGTGGGTTCATCATGATGCACATCTGTAAATGTTTCTCCCTAATATGGGCTTTTATGTATGCAAACAGAACATTGAACAATTGGCTTTCTGTGTAAAGTAAACCCTGTCCAGAACATTTGTCAAATTGCTGTGTCAGAACTTGTTTGAATGGATTTATTTTATTTTCATATTATGATTTCAAATAAAGTATTTAAAAATGTTGATTTCTTGTATGAAGTGATTACTATAATCCTTATAAGGTCAACAGGAAGCTTGAAAAAGTATCTGTTACATGTATTAAGGCATGATTAAAATCATTTTTCCATTTTGCAAAAAGCAGATGGTTAATTTATACCACCTTCAGGTAGTCATGATGAACTCTTCAAAGATATCCCAGGTAAAGGTAGTCACGATAAACTCTTTCAAGTTATCCCAGGTATGCATGGTCACCTCTTAAAAGATATCCCAGGTATTCATGATCACCTCTTCAAAGATATCCCAGTTATTCATGATCACCTCCTCAAAGATATCCCAGTTATTCATGATCACCTCTTCAAAGATATCTATCCCAGGTAGTCATGATCACCTCTTCAAAGATATCTATCCCAGATAGTCATGATCACCTCTTCACAAAGATATCCCAGGCAATCATGATCAACTCTTCAAAGATATCTCAGGTATTCATGATCACCTCTTTAAAGATATCCTAGGTAGTCATGATCAACTCTTTAAAAATATCCCAGATATTCATGATCATCACCTCTTCAAAAATATCTCAGGTATTCATGATCACCTCTTCAAAGATATCCTAGGTAGTCATGATCAACTCTTTAAAAATATCCCAGATATTCATGATCACCTCTTCAAAGATATCCCAGGTAGTCATGATCACCTCTTCAAAGATATCCCAGGTAGTCAAGATCAACTATTAAAAGATATCCCAGATATTCATGATCACCTCTAAAAGATATCCCAGGTAGTCATGATCCCCTCTTCACAGATATCCCAGGTAGTCATGATCAACTCTTAAAAAATATCCCAGATATTCATGATCCCCTCTTCAAAGATATCCCAGGTAGTACGGTAATGATCAACTCTTAAAAGATAACCCAGGTAGTCATGATCAACTCTTTAAAGATTTCCCTTTGTAACCATGCAGTTGTTGCAAGCATACTTTAAAGCCCTGGTGAAGGGGAGATCAATGCAAACTGAACATGGATGGTTTGTGTGGAAATGAGCCCACTTTTTTGGTAGAAAGTTCTATGTGATTAGTTAAACAACAGGTCAAATTGCAGATGATGTTAGCAAAATGATGCATGAAGTTAAATGACAGGCCATAGCTGTCAGACTTGAAAGGAAATTCACTTGGTGGTTTAAGCGTGAACAAAAGCCAAGATCAATCAATGCTTCAGACCCTTGATCTATGTATTCCAGGGTGATTTGCAAACGAAAGTGTATAATAGTTACTGTGTACTTTCAGGAGAATTAATTTGTGGCACAGTTCACATAAGTTCCACTTATGTTGATTTTTCCATGCAGATAAGTAACCATACTTGTATGAAAAATTATTTCTCAATTTCACCAAGCATAGAAAACTACCAACAATGGAAGTGTTTTTTGTCACAGACTCAATCATGTCATCTAAAATCCACACAATTCTTTCATATTTTTTCAATCTTCTCTTCAACTTTGGCCCATTTCAGATGAACTTTTTTCAAAGCACAGTAAAAAAGACCTTTATCATATAGTTTCTTGTAATTCCTCAGGTGAATCCAAATCCGTTTAACTAGTAGTTGCTTCACATAATCCAACCTATTTTTGTATATCTTCTTAATCCAATGTTCTTGTAACTCCTCAGGTGAATCCAATTGTTGAGCTAGTAGTTTTCTTCACATAAACCTATTCTTGTAGATCACTTTCTTAATCCAATGTGACCTTTTTTCTCTAATTCCATGTCTTCATTAAACCAAAAGTTACCTATTTCTTAACACATCCAGTGAAGACTTTCTTTTAAGTCTTTACTGATTCTAACCACATTTCTTACACTTGTATAGATCCTGAGTTTTATCTGTAGACTTCAAATCAAACAACTTTTTTTTCATAGTTTTCCAAACATAACATGACCTCTTTGCTCCTCAAGTGTATCCAGGTGAACATCCAATTTCAAGTCATGATTCCAGGTGATCAGTTGATAAACTGCATTGCTTAAGATTTAGAACTTCACATCAGCTGTCACCGCCATAACTACTCATATGAAGCATTGAAGGCTGGGGCGTAGCCAGCATTATGCACTTACGCATGTGTGTAACATCAATTTGAAAAATGAAAAAATAAATATGGCAAAAAATGGCATCAAATTCAAGGGCTAAGCTAAATATTGATATCAGAATAAAGGGAAGATCAGCTATAGTAAGCATTTTTTCTCTGTGTTGGATAGCTTACTGAGCCTAAATCAATCACTTGGTTACTACAAGGTCGGCGGCCCCGAACCTATAAATCCCTCCAAATACACATCAGTGCCCAACATGTTAGTTCTATATTTCATTTTTTTTCCTTGGGGAGCCCCCCTACAGCTACAGGGATATTCCTCCTTCAACACCATCCCCCTTTCGTGCGTAACATTCAGTAAAGCCTGACTACGCATCTGGAAGGCATATACCAAGTAAACTGAATGCAGTACTTAAAAGTGACTCGCTTTTGTTTTTGGACCAAATATTAGTTTTCCCGGTAATGCATCTGAAAAAAACTATTTTTATCATTTTTTTATGTTATGAATAATGCAGAAAAAAATCCAGTGCATAAAATTTTATTTTGGTTTTTGTGGGGTTCAAACCCACGCCAGGAAAAACCAAGTGAACAGTAAAAAAAACAGCCGGCTAGTCAACACAGCCACCGGGACTTTAACAAAAATGGTGGATATGTTGGCCCCTTATGGAAACATTCATTATATCACATGATACATTGTCAATCAACCAATCAAACAACACATCAGCCGTAATTAATTTTGAATACACGTTTGAAATTGTGGTCTTCAACATTATTTTGCTAAAGGGTTCCAGCTTTTGCTATTTTTGTTTTAACACTCCTTTCCTTATGATTTAACACTTAACAAATTACGTGTCCCCAAGCTATTACTACCAGTATAGAGATATATGGTCATTTGATAAACTACAGTGCTTTAGAACGTGTCCCCAAGCTATTACTACCAGTATAGAGATATATATGGTCATTTGATAAACTACAGTGCTTTAGAACGTGTCCCCAAGCTATTACTACCAGTATAGAGATATATGGTCATCTGATAAACTACAGTGCTTTAGAACGTGTCCCCAAGCTATTACTACCAGTATAGAGATATATGGTCATTTGATAAACTACAGTGCTTTAGAACGTGTCCCCCAGCTATGACCACCTGTATAAAGATATATGGTCATTTGATAAACTACAGTGCTTTAGAACGTGTACCCAGCTATGACTACCAGTATAAAGATATATGGTCATTTGATAAACTACAGTGCTTTAGAACGTGTCCCCCAGCTATGACCACCTGTATAAAGATAAATGGTCATTTGATAAACTTCAGTGCTTTAGAACGTGTCCCCCAGCTATAGTCACCAGTATAGAGATATATGGCCATTTGATAAACTACAGTGCTTTAGAACGTGTCCCCCAGCTATTACTACCAGTATAAAGATATATGGTCATTTGATAAACTACAGTGCTTTAGAATGTGTCCCCCAGCTATGATCACCAGTATAAAGATATATGGTCATTTGATAAACTACAGTGCTTTAGAATGTGTCCCCGAGCTATGACTACCTGTATAAAGATATATGGTCATTTGATAAACTACAGTGCTTTAGAACGTGTCCCCAAGCTATTACTACCAGTATAGAGATATATGGTCATTTGATAAACTACAGTGCTTTAGAACGTGTCCCCCAGCTATGACCACCTGTATAGAGATATATGGTCAATTGATAAACTACAGTGCTTTAGAACGTGTCCCCCAGCTATGACCACCTGTATAAAGATATATGGTCATTTGATAAACTACAGTGCTTTAGAACGTGTCCCCGAGCTATGACTACCTGTATAAAGATATATGGTCATTTGATAAACTACAGTGCTTTAGAACGTGTCCCCCAGCTATGATCACCAGCATAAAGATATATGGTCATTTGATAAACTACAGTGCTTTAGAACGTGTAACCCAGCTATGATCACCAGCATAAAGATATATGGTCATTTGATAAACTACAGTGCTTTAGAACGTGTCCCCCAGCTATGACCACCAGCATAGAGATATATGGTCATTTGATAAACTACAGTGCTTTAGGATGTGTCCCCCAGCTATGACTACCAGTATAAAGATATATGGTCATTTGATAAACTACAGTGCTTTAGAACGTGTCCCCCAGCTATGACCACCAGCATAGAGATATATGGTCATTTGATAAACTACAGTGCTTTAGAACGTGTCCCAAAGCTATTACTACCAGTATAAAGATATATGGTCATTTGATAAACTACAGTGCTTTAGAACGTGTTCCCCAGCTATGATCACCAGTATAGAGATATATGGTCATTTGATAAACTACAGTGCTTTAGAACGTGTCCCCGAGCTATTACTACCAGTATAAAGATATATGGTCATTTGATAAACTACAGTGCTTTAGAATGTGTCCCCCAGCTATGATCACCAGTATAAAGATATATGGTCATTTGATAAACTACAGTGCTTTAGAATGTGTCCCCGAGCTATGACTACCTGTATAAAGATATATGGTCATTTGATAAACTACAGTGCTTTAGAACGTGTCCCCCAGCTATGATCACCTGTATAAAGATATATGGTCATTTGATAAACTACAGTGCTTTAGAACGTGTCCCCCAGCTATGACCACCAGTATAAAGATATATGGTCATTTGATAAACTACAGTGCTTTAGAACGTGTAACCCAGCTATGATCACCAGCATAAAGATATATGGTCATTTGATAAACTACAGTGCTTTAGAACGTGTCCCCCAGCTATGACCACCAGCATAGAGATATATGGTCATTTGATAAACTACAGTGCTTTAGAACGTGTCCCAAAGCTATTACTACCAGTATAAAGATATATGGCCATTTGATAAACTACAGTGCTTTAGAACGTGTTCCCCAGCTATGATCACCAGTATAGAGATATATGGTCATTTGATAAACTACAGTGCTTTAGAACGTGTCCCCGAGCTATTACTACCAGTATAAAGATATATGGTCATTTGATAAACTACAGTGCTTTAGAATGTGTCCCCCAGCTATGATCACCAGTATAAAGATATATTGTCATTTGATAAACTACAGTGCTTTAGAATGTGTCCCCGAGCTATGACTACCTGTATAAAGATATATGGTCATTTGATAAACTACAATGCTTTAGAACGTGTCCCCCAGCTATGATCACCTGTATAAAGATATATGGTCATTTGATAAACTACAGTGCTTTAGAACGTGTCCCCCAGCTATGACCACCAGTATAAAGACATATGGTCATTTGATAAACTACAGTGCTTTAGAACGTGTCCCCCAGCTATGACCACCAGTATAAAGATATATGGTCAACTGTTAAACTACAGTGCTTTAGAACGTGTCCCAAAGCTATGACCACCAGCATAGAGATATATGGTCATTTGATAAACTACAGTGCTTTTGAACGTGTTCCAAAGCAATGATTGCTACAGTCATATGATTTACAGTCAAAATACTTCAAAACGTAATGGATGTCTTAAATTTCAGTGTCAAAGTTGGATGCTTTTCATGATGAACATAAATAAAGGATTGATAGGTATTAAAATTAAAGGCATGGACCTTTGTTTACACCTTCTAAAATACTAGGCACAATAATGCGATTATAGGGAACTTTCGCCTATTCAAAAACCGTTAAAGACTCAGAAGCAGCTGTTTATATGGAGTACTAAAATACTTAATTATACTGTATTAGCTAAATCTAAATCAAAGATAAAGTACAGTGTAGATCTTCCTTTATTTCTTAATTGTTTGATTTACCCAAATTATTTCATAAAATAATCATGGGAAAATGAGGCAACTACTTACATTATTATTTATATAAACACAATCAAAATTGAGTTCATTTTGACAAGAGAAATTTATGATAAACATTGTCAACCTTAATACTTTGCTGCAAAGGCAAATTTTTCTATTTACACAAATATCTATGACGTAAATAGACCATCCAAGCACCTGCTGAAATCCGTACTGTCGTTTATCTGGCAATACTACAATCCGTACTGTACCTTAGGCTAACCGATATATGTACCCTGGTATTGATTATTGTAATTGTATGTTTGTGTTAAACCGGTTTAAAGTCAGATTCAAGTACCAATAATCAAACAATTTTAAGCAATATCATCTTTTTAACGCTACAAATCTTTAATGTCACGTATAATTTTCATTCCTGCAGTATTTTTAAAGACGGTTAAAAAAGGAGATTTTTTTTAAAAGGTTACATTACACTATTTCATAAGTTTCGAAATTAGTTAAATTACCTTTAATAATATCATTTACATAACTAACATGGTTGTTATATTAAACATATAAGATACATATGTAGTAACATTTGTTTTTGCTTTAAATGAAGTGCAATAATCGCGTTTAAATCATAAATAGTCAAAACAGGTTTTGCTGGGTTTTTCTACCGTAAAAAACATTCATAAAATTTCTATTGTTCTTTTAATAAAAAGCAAGTATTTCAAAATCCTTAAACAAGTGATAATTAACATCATAACAATAATATACTAGCTTAGAAGTGGGGTTTTTACGGATTTTGCATTATCGGTAAAATCTTGGAGTTTTATCCCGCAGGAGAAAAACCCCGTACTGAAAAGCGGGGTTTTTTTGTTTCGCGTTATTTCACTTCCGGTGTCGAAGCATAATGCTCCTTTTGATATAAGATGTTGTTTTGAGCTAAAATAACTTGAATCGTGTATTATTGAAACCCCGCGGGATTTTTCCCCAGCTTTTGAAAAACGGGAGAAAAATCCCGCGGGATAGTGAAAAACCCCGTGTTTTTCTGCGAAAACTCCGCTGGGGCCCGAAGTTGGCGGGTCAATTAGACAAACTTCCAAAAACATTTCGCAAACAAAAAACACCAAAATCATACCTTACTGAAGCCTTCTAACTAAAGTATAGGCCAGTATTCGATTACACCGTATTTAAAGGGTACTTGAGTTTGCGAAATCTAGGATTTGCAAACACAAATTGGAGGTCGTTTAAACCTCAATTAAAGGTGTTATGAAGCCCCTTAATCCCTTAGGAATTTATGACCATGTCACACATGTTGCCCATTAATGAATGTGCCACCTTCATTCCATTCTTTAATTGCATATATGGAAAAGACAATACAATGCTGATGGCATTTTGTTTACATATATACCACTTTATAATAGAATGTCCTTATTTTTTGAAACTGAGAAATAAAAAACGTTAATAAAATCTTATGTTACACTTATGTAATTTGAAAGCATTTGAAACTCAATCTATAATACATTTTTAACATCTTTGAACTCAATGTATACTTTTGTATTTCTTTAACATTGTCTGCTAAATCTAGATATTCTGAAATATTGTAGCAAATTTGGGCCGAGCGATACGTTGTTAAACTGTTGTCTACACTTAATGCTTAACTTTTAATATGGGGTATGAAATTAGTGTAGAGAGTGAATTTCTCAATAAAAACAACAGTTAATGATACAACATGAATGTAAATTAAAATAAGATGATTGAATAATAATAATCATGATGCGAACAGCGATTTATAATAATAATGTTGTTTTCTGAAAATATGAAAATATAAGGCGAAACCCCTACGGAAAAAGACTTAACGTTGAAAATGGACTATTCCAACTGGTTAGGACCGTCCAATCTGGTCACGTGATATCGTGAGTATAAATACAGCAAACCAGCGGATTTTATTCATTCTTGTGCTGGCTTCTGCGAGAGCAACAACTTGATAAGACAAGGTGTACTATATTTATTGTCTCTAATAGGGGTTAAACACTATTTGTCCTAGCGGCAAATATACATGTTAATTCCCTAGGGGTTTATACCGAACTATCTATATTAATATAGATATAAGTATGGTATAAACTGTGAACCAGAGAGTATTAAATAGAAAAGCGCCTCCTTAACAATAGAAGTAATGAAAGTAAACTAAAAAGTCCTTACCATACATTGACATAATACTATTAAGTACAGTTTTTAAGTGAAAAGCTAGGGATATAGGAAAAGTTAGATAATTTAATATCTGCGTCTATGAAAACTGTAAATATTCCAATCTTTGTTGATTTATCATTGATTGAACGATAATTATTTTCACGATCCAATCATTTTAAATAATCATTAGTGCAAATTATTTGGCAAAGTAGCCAAAGAGGAAAATATTATATATAACCATTTGAAAGTAAGCCCCGGCACGTTACAAAAGTTGGCGCCCAACGAGGGACTATTTGAATTTTCATATATATTCACAAACCTATGACAATGGCCGGAAGAAGTGATCGTGAACGTCATATGGAGCAAGAGATAGATGATTTAAGGCGACAGCTCCATATAATGAAGTTACAACAAGAAATTGACGCAATGCAACGAGAGATTGACATAACTTCATATAAAATAAATGCTTCTACACCAGTCAGAGAAAATATACCGCGTGGTAGAATGGAAATGCCTAGTTCAATTGTTAAACGAGAACTGATAGAAACCACCCCAGCTTTTCATTCAAAATTGACAAGACCAAGACGGTTGTTGCCTGAAACGCCAAATAAATCAAGTGTTTCCTTTACGAACATAGCATGCCAGACGGAGTGCATGGATAATGACAGGCCAGATAAATTCGTTACTGAACGAAGGAAGAAGGCACGTTGTTCAGAAACTGTGCCATTAGAAGATACGAAGCAGATATGCAATAGTGGGGGCACAGCTGGTCGGGGTTTAACAATGAATCCCGCGACTTATGATGGGACTAGTGCCTGGGCGGACTATAAAGCCCATTTCGAAGCATGTGCTTTATTGAATGGTTGGGATAACCATCAAAAAGGCCTGTATCTGTCTGTTTCATTGAGGGGACAGGCGCAAGGTGTATTCGGAAACCTTGCAAATAACACTACCGACTACAAGAAGTTGGTGAGTGCTTTGGAGGATCGATTTGCGCCTCCAAATCAAACTGAACTGTACCGGGTACAGTTAAGGGACCGGCAACAAAGAGCTACTGAGACAATGTCAGAGCTAGGCCAGGATATTCGCCGTCTCACAAATTTGGCATATCCAAGCGCACCAAATGACGTGCGAGAAACGCTCGCAAAAGAGCAATTTATCGATTCATTGATAAATGGAGATATGCGATTGAAAGTAAAACAGGCTAGGCCTGTTGATTTAAATGATGCTGTTCGGCATTCTGTTGAACTAGAGTCCTTTTACCGTGCAGAGAAGCGGCAGAAAGGAATGGTTCGGGCTACCAACCATGATGAAGACAAACACTCAGGGGAGTCCATGTCTCAAATGAGGGAAGAAATTCGAGATCTTCGAGCAAAGTTGAACGCTCAAACACAATCGAAATCGTTCAGTAAAAATGAGAGTGGTAGTAGAAGTTATCAGCAAACACCGTACAAGAAACAGTTTTATACTGAAAACAGATCATTTGATAAACAGTCGAATGAAAGACACGTTGACAAAAAGAAAGCATGTTTTGAGTGTGGGTCAGAACAACATTTAAGGTGGGATTGTCCAAATATTAAAAGTAAACCTTATGAGAGAACGAAGGAAAATAATAAGCAACAACAGCAGCAAAGCTTAAAACAAGCTCATATTCAAACATCGGCTGGTTTATATGTGTCAGCTAAAATAGGGAGTGTAGACGTCGCCTGCCTTATAGATACAGGAGCTACGCTAACATTAATTTCCAGTAAAATATGGGAAATGATTAAAGGTTACCACATCCTTTCGACTTTTGAAGCTCCAATTATAACGGCTTCTGGAAGTAACATGGTTATAATCGGTAGCACGGAGCTTGTAATACGGCTTGGTAAAACAAGTTGTCCGATTACAGTTGTAGTAGTAGACATGGATGTTGATGTCGTACTAGGACTTGATTTTATGAAAGTGCATACTGTTCATATCAATGTCATACAGGATACATTGACAATCAATGGGCAGAAAATTGCTCTCGAAAGCGTTGGGAAATTAGGTTGTTACCGCGTAGGGTTGATGAAAAAGGGTGATATTCCCGCAAGATTAAAAATGATTGATACCGGAAGAGTAAATTATCTTGGAACAAAAAGGTCTAAGATGGCCAAGAAAAAGGTAACAGCACGAAAGTCGATCCAGCCTATATGCCCGCAATGCAAAAAGAGAATACCACCCAACGAGAAGTTTGAGCAGCATCTTATTCAATGTACCGAAGAGAAGAAAAAGCTCATGTTAGCTCAACAAGCAAGTTGTGATGAGTGTGGGAAGATCTTTAAAATGTTTTCATTCATGATGAAACATAAGCAGATGGTGCATGATAATAAGACCACTGAGAAATGTGATAGGGCTAAGGACAAAGTTAAACCTGGGTGTAGTAAGATTGACATTATAAAAATTGGAAGCTGGTGATGAAGGATGGGATTGTGATCCTGGAATTGAACATGATTATAGCGATGAAGGAGAAAAGTGTGTAAAAAAAGATAAATGTTGAAAATTAGGTTGATTTGAGGACGGGATACATCAATAGAGCTTTGAATCTGAAAACTGAGTGTATTGTAAACATTATTGAAAACTTTGTGAACTGTTAACTTTTGAAGTAGATTTTTTTTTGTATTTGAATCAATGCTACAGTAGGAAGCTGAGGAGAAACTTTATTTGTTTATAGGATCAAACTCATTTATCGTCGTGTTGTAAATGTCGTTTTCGTAATTCTCATTAAACTGTGTTAAGCTTAAATTTGTTTAGATTTTTCGGTTCAAGTAAAAAAAATAAAAAAAATAGGTTTATCCCCGCGAGACGCGTGGTAATCGGAGGCGTGGGTAATGTAGCAAATTTGGGCCGAGCGATACGTTGTTAAACTGTTGTCTACACTTAATGCTTAACTTTTAATATGGGGTATGAAATTAGTGTAGAGAGTGAATTTCTCAATAAAAACAACAGTTAATGATACAACATGAATGTAAATTAAAATAAGATGATTGAATAATAATAATCATGATGCGAACAGCGATTTATAATAATAATGTTGTTTTCTGAAAATATGAAAATATAAGGCGAAACCCCTACGGAAAAAGACTTAACGTTGAAAATGGACTATTCCAACTGGTTAGGACCGTCCAATCTGGTCACGTGATATCGTGAGTATAAATACAGCAAACCAGCGGATTTTATTCATTCTTGTGCTGGCTTCTGCGAGAGCAACAACTTGATAAGACAAGGTGTACTATATTTATTGTCTCTAATAGGGGTTAAACACTATTTGTCCTAGCGGCAAATATACATGTTAATTCCCTAGGGGTTTATACCGAACTATCTATATTAATATAGATATAAGTATGGTATAAACTGTGAACCAGAGAGTATTAAATAGAAAAGCGCCTCCTTAACAATAGAAGTAATGAAAGTAAACTAAAAAGTCTTTACCATACATTGACATAATACTATTAAGTACAGTTTTTAAGTGAAAAGCTAGGGATATAGGAAAAGTTAGATAATTTAATATCTGCGTCTATGAAAACTGTAAATATTCCAATCTTTGTTGATTTATCATTGATTGAACGATACTTATTTTCACGATCCAATCATTTTAAATAATCATTAGTGCAAATTATTTGGCAAAGTAGCCAAAGAGGAAAATATTATATATAACCATTTGAAAGTAAGCCCCGGCACGTTACAATATTATGAAGAATTTTATTTAAAGTTAAACTCATTTTATTGTCTTTTTTATTGATGACAAAATGTTTTTAAAAAAGTGTTTAAAAAAACTAAAAGAAAAACAAATGCTTTAAAGAAATTAAAGCAAATTCAAATTGCTAGGTATTTACTTCTCTATAGATCAGTCGGTAGGATTCCAGAATATAGCCAATTTTGAATAATACGATATTCTCATTGGTCAAAAATACTCACTTTCAATAAATATGCTAATATAAAACGATCATAAAACCTTCTGAAAAGCTAATCATCCGACCAGACGGGTTTATACAAACACGGAATCATGCGGCGATGTGTATGCAACCGATATATCAGTAATCATACATCACATGACATCTGCATTAGATAACAGCCCTGCAAACTATGTAGTCCCCTAGTTTACAGCAACTATGGCGTCTGCCAAACCGTCAAATTCGTGGTTCAGTAGAGTTTTTAGAAAGAATGCAAAGGCACAGGAAACAACGGAGAAGGAGAATCATCTCATCATTGCTGCTATAGACTTTGGGACTACATTTTCGGGATATGCCTTTTCTGCAACACAGTCGCTGGAAGAGCCAATTTACTGCAGTTTATTTGAAGCGGAAGGTTATCAAACGGAAAAAGCTCCGACGTCCGTTCTCTTAAATGCAGATAAAGAAATTTGTTCATTTGGGTATGAAGCAGAGAAGGAATATGAAGAAAAAATGGAAAGCAATGAAGGGGATGGATATTACTTTTTTGTACGATTTAAGATGAACCTATACAAAACTGAGGTAACATATAATTTATTTGCCTTTGGAACAAGTTGATCAACATTTTAAACGTTAGTCAATAAGTAAATAATTTCAAGTTATCAAAATGTCTATTTACTCTGTTATCTTTATTTAAAAAAAATATAACAGTAATAAATATAACTCTCGTCTGGATATTTTCAACAATGAAAATTACTCGAACATTATGTAAGCTTGAGTTATGTGCCTTACTATATGTTTGCGCGTTCTCTGTAGGAAAATATTAACCAAGTTTCAGTTAAAATCTTAAACGGTTTTATATATTATGTAGACGGTTAGGGTTTTTCGTGTACGACGACAACCTCGACAATGACACCAAAGGTTGTGATAATACCTCAGTGGTTAGGTATTCGAAAACATATGCATATCGTTTTGCTAGTATAGTATGTGAGGATAATTCGACTATTAATTACACAGCAACTGCAGAAACATTAGATGAACTTCTTTTTTTTCATGCAGTATGCATAATTAAACTTAAAACATAACCAGCTGGGAAAAGAATTGCTTTATTTGAGATGTTTTGTGTACTTAAAGATTTCAGAACGCGTAACTAATAATTGTCCTGATAAACTGAGATGTGTCCTCATGACCAGTGTGATATAGCGAAAGTGTTCTTTCATTTTACAGAAACTATCTCGTGAGACAAAACTCAAGGATATCAGAGGAAAAGAGATGAAGGCGATAGAGGTATTCGCAAAGGTTATCAAGTACCTTGCTGAAGATTTAAACAGGAGATTGAAAGAACAAATTACATGTACTTCAACAGATGACGTCCTTTGGGTCATATCTGTACCTGCAATTTGGTCAGACGCTGCAAAGCAGTTCATGCGAGAAGCAGCAAACATGGTAAGATATATCTTCATTGATAACAAATTATATACAGTCACGAACAGTAACTTAAAGTATGTGTTGTTAAGCTCACACTATTAACTACGTATATATAATCGGTAGATGGTTGGATATCATATAAACATTGATTTTTTTAGGCTGGCATAGAAGACAAAGACCTAAAACTGGCCTTGGAACCAGAGTCTGCGTCGCTGTATTGCAATCTGCAATCGTCGTGTAAAATTGTGAAGGCTGACAACACAGCAACATTGGAATCATTTCCTGTTGGGCACAGATATATTGTTGCTGATTTGGGAGGTACATAATTACTCTTCTTTAGAAAAACAATAATCATTCATAAAAAGGTGCAAATAAGATTATAAATTTGATAGTGCAATATTGCAAAATACAAGAACAAGCCCATCAGCAAAAACCCTTCAATGATCTTGTATATTTGCACATGTTAATCAATTAAATAATAAACACAACGTTTCGTTCGTTTATCCATGAATTACCTCCATCTAGGAATGCTTAAGTTTAAGCTGGCAGTTAAATATGCATTATTGTGATTCACCAGTCACAAAAAAAAGATACATGATACGTGCAAAGATCTTCTACTTCATATATAGTGGGTAACCCTTAGAATTGGTCAATAAAACACTGGGAGGCTAAACCGTCCAACCTCGCACATAAAGAAAATAATTGAATTCCCTATTGTCCCAGGGGGGATTTAGTTTTATTATATTTTGTTTTTGTACACAAAGACCCTGACGTTGGTATCACCTTTTTGTTTCAGTAAAGAAGAAAAAATACTTATAAATTGCAATACTTCTATGTTTAATTTCCTTACAGGAGGGACAGCGGACATGGCGGTACATGAAATTCTCGAAAACAACTGTTTAAAAGAGATTGCACGATCAGATGGTGACGCGTGCGGTGGAGCAATGGTGAACTTGGCTTTCTTCGAATTTCTTACAAAACTACTAGGAGGCCAAGTGGTGAATCATATATTGCAAACACAAACCAATGTGTTTATTGAAATTGATAGATGTTTTGAGATCAAGAAGCGAGCATTCAAAGGTGATATGAAACCCGTCCAAATGCAATTTCCAATTGCAGAAATAAAAGAAGCGTTCGAAGCATGCGAGACTACTTTCGAGGATGCAAAACGTAAAATCAAAAACGATTACGACAACAAAGTTGAAATACTGAGGAATGGAAGGTTGGTGTTCTCTGCAGAAATCATGGAGGGATTTTTTAAAAAGGCAGTAACTGGAATTCTCGATTTCCTGAAAGAGATGCGTTCAAATGATGAGCTTGGAATGATCAATACATTCCTTATGGTGGGAGGGTTTTCCGGATCAAAATACGTACAACATCGCATACAAACGGAGATTCCAGGGGTCCGCCTGGTCATTCCTAGCGACCCTGGTCTTGCTGTATTAAAGGGAGCCGTTTTGTTCGGTAAAAGGCCTATCACAATCACCGAAAGAATAGCACGATTTTCTTACGGGTTTTCGAAAACAAGAAGGTTCGAAGAAGGTGATCCGGAAGAGCTCAAAACAATAAAAAACGGAAAACTTTATTGTACAGGCGTGTTTGATAAAATGATAACAAAGGGTCAACCCTTACGGAAAGGTGTTGCGTGTGCCGACCGTATAGCACATACGCTCGATTTCGATAATATGTTCACACTGGTACTGTCTTCGATGCTCCCAATAACGATGGATGTTTACAAGTCCGCAAAAGCGGATACCAAGTACACCAAAGCGGGATATGGCTGTGAAAAACTAGGAAAAATGTTAATATTTCCGCGCGGAGGGGTTTGGTCTAGTATCAGTCCGTTTATTCGGGGATTTATGGTAATCGAAAGTGAAATAAATGCATTTGCAGTCGACATCGACACAGAGCGTGTTTTTGTTTCTGAAATAGATTACCTTTAAAACCGATCTGCTCAAACCAAAACACCCGCAGTGACATCATATAATCTTCTTGATTTTAAATGTTAACCAGAACTATACTATCCAGTTTAAAATGGAAAAAAAAGATTGTTATCTTATGATGTTATGAAATGAAGGGTTTTTCGGTATTTCAAAAGACGACTGCATATGTACAGAAGGCTATATTTCGGCACAAATTTCAGCAACTTGCAAATTACAGAGAATGTCTCTTATCTGTGACATCAATGGATTAGATATTGAGAATAAACAGTATGTATCGTGTGTTTCCGTTTCTGGCCGATAACGAGGATTGCATGCTTTAAAGAACCAATATTCTAAAACATTGGCATACAAAATGCCTTTGAACATTTCACAAAAACAACCGCATGGTAATTTTAGATCAATGTTGACGCCAAAAATCGCATTCTTGACGGATATTTTTGTTTTCATTTCAAATAAATGTCTTGAACAAATACTTAACTGCGCTTTATTTAAATGCTACAATGTTATATTTGTAAACCCTCAAGTTAAGTAAGAAGTGGCGCGATATTGCGCCTTACTGGTCTGGCATGGGGATGCGTGACGGAATTTTCTAGCACGGCTAATTACACCGAAAAAACCTGACCGGTGTACAAAAACATTTTTTAAAAGAAATCTAGCCAGGCTTTACCTTGCATTGTGCATTATTAAAACTTGTTTTGTAATTTGTAATTGCGAGATTAAAAAAACAATTCTTTATTACCATGTGATTTTGCTATATAAACTTAATAAATGTTATGCGTCTTCTTTTTGTTGAAGCATCTCATATTTTACTTGAAAACATATTTAAGGACAAAAAAGGCATTCACAAGTTTGTTACAGCCAATGAATAAATACCAGAAAATGACTCTTTTACCAACTTGTAGAATGACCTCTTAAACAACTGGCAAACCCTCTCACGATAAGTGCCTGTCATTATCTAAGAATAGGTTATGTAAATTGATGAATATTTAATACAATAAGCTAGTTCCATAACAGTATCTGATAAACCTCATTGTACTGTCATCTATAAACACAGCTTTCATTTCTGCATTTTTTTGCTATTTTAAAGTTACTTAAAAATTAAACCCGATCTAGGCTGAGGACGTTTTGACTATTCATCGTAGGTTACATAAGACAGAGTCTTTTAGTCAACATAAATTTCAAATTCGTAATTATTTATTTTTGTCTGTTTCCCTCGGTTCCTCAACAATATTTATTTAGAGGTTCTTTAGATTGCTCTCGATTTTACATTAACGTTGCGATCCTATCGACGTATTTTGATGAAGTGTAATTAAAGTTCGAAATATTTTAAGTAATAGTTAAATGACATGAAATTTATTCTTAATTATTAATTATGGTTGGAGTGAGCGTAGCAAAATCTGACGCAGGGAGTATGTATCGGATGAATGGCAGTAGGTGACCTTTAAACACGCGCGAAAGTTGAAATTCCAAATAATGAGGTCTGCTTCATAATGGTAGCCTATCTGCAATTTCATTGCTGAAGATGTAGGTTGTATTCTACACCGCATAAAACCATACGTCACAGTTTGTAACCTCTGCGAATGATTTATTTTAGCATTGCCCACATCATTGTATAATATCACATTTTAAATTTAGTAGTTTTATGTTATGCTGTTTTCATTTAAACTTGCGCACTATTGTCGGTCTAAAAATTCTTTAAGGTGACACTCTTATTCAAAATATTTATATACATACACATGTAAAACAAACATAAATTTGGACTGATAAACCTACTAACTAAATAATGCGTTTATGGAAAATATTAATTACTGATAACAAGATTGTAATCGTTTATTTAATAGCTGAAAATGCAAAAATATTAAATGATTGGCGAATGCTAAAAGATATACTGTGATTTACTTTTGTCTCATATCGTAGAAATACCGTGTTTTATGCACATTTCTTTCAAATTAATATCGCGATCCTTCATGGGAACTATTTTTAGACGTTTATTCATCATTTTTGTAATAGTTAAACAATAGTATTAATTGTGGTAAATCTTATGTGGGAATAAGAGTTCATCTTTAAACAACATTGAAATATCTTTAATCTAATGTCAGAAGAATTTCATTTTTATTTTATAAACATTTGTAAACGTTTCATTATAAGATGTATAAAACCGCACTTGCTGTACTTGTATTGTGTTTCTACAAGAGGGATAGATGAGTGTCCCAAGCAAAATTTTGCAGGTTTATTTGAAAGGTGCATCGGAATAAGGTTTTTTCTCATTTACTTTACACATAAAGTACAAAGGCACCGGATATCTCTATTTATCTTTTTAGGTTAATGCGGCGCACCGCAGCGCGGTATGACGTACACATAGTGACACTAGACAAAGTCTTCAAATGCACTTCAACTTGATATGATTGACTTAGCAGATTAAATCTCTGATTTTTTGTTTTCAAAACATGTTATCAAGCACATTTGATCGCAACATTGCTACGTTTCGATACACAGTGAAATAATTAAGCCTTATTTTGACAGTAGGTCATAGGCATGTGTATGAAAAATAAACTTGTAAGATTAAAAATTGACTATTTAAGACACTCAACTATTTTATCTCTGATTTTTTTGGTCATTAAGACATGATGTCGAGCGCATTTGATAGCAAACATTGCGACGTTTCTGTACACAATATAGTACTTTCTTATTCCGGGAGCAAAAGGAGTTGAGCAGTGATACGTACGAAACCTACAATAAAAATGGGAAAGTAACATGGGTGGGTGGGTGGGTGGGTGGGTGGGTGGTTGGCTGGGTTTGGGTCGGTGGGTTGGTGGTTGGGTGGATGGGTGGGTGTTGGGTTTGTGAATTTCGGTGGGTGAGTGTGTGGTTGGGTGGGTGGGTGGGTGGTTGGGTGGGTGGGTGGGTGGGTGGGTGGTTGGATGGTTGGATGGATGGATGGATGGATGGATGGATGGATGGATGGATGGATGGATGGATGGATGGATGGGTGGGTGGGTGGATGGATAGATTTCAGTAAGGAATGTACATACTTGGACATTTAAATAAACAACAAGTTAAATAACAGACTTATATTACAGTAATTAATTTGACACCTAACATACGTCTCATAGTGCAAACATTGGATCCTTAACAGGGCACCTTACAGATGTACCCGCATAAAATAGACATTGGCCTGTATTAAACACTTTGAAAAGGACAAATATTGCACTCTACTCACCGGGTATACAGTAACAAATAAGACACTTTATCAACGGTCAATGTGATAGACATGTAACACTATACAGTCACATATTGAACACTAAACATACCCTATATGACATACATTGAACTCTTTACAGTAACAAATTGGACAGCACTGACTCTAAACATTTATGAATTGGACACGTTGCAAATGTTCAATAGGACAAACATTGGACTGTTCTTAAAGTACAGTTGTGAAATGGACACTATATCAACGACCAATTTGACATGTAGTGGACTCTATACAGTTATGAAATGAAACACTTAGTACAAAGTCATAGTACAGAGATTGACCTCTAGTAATTTATGAAAAAGGCTCCTTACATAACGACACATAGGACAAAATACAGTTTTGCTGAATTAGACACTTTATTAAAGGCCAATATAGCAAGCATTGAAATATAAACAGTTACAAAATGAACACTTAAACAAAGTATTATTTAGTACAGACCCTATAGCATAGTCAATGAACTCTTAACATTTATTAATTAAACACTTTACAAACGTATTATAGAAAACAGACATTGGATTATATACAGTTATTTGATATTTATTAATCACTTTGCAGACGAACCCCTTTAGCATAGTCATTGAACTCTATACAAGTAGAAACTAAACACTTTGCAGACGAACCCTTTAGCATAGTCATTGAACTCTATACAAGTAGTAACTAAACACTTAGCAAACGAACCCCTTTAGCATAGTCATTGAATTATATACAAGTAGTAACTGAACACTTTGCAGGCGAGCCCAGTTAGCATATTCATTGAACTCTATACAAGTAGAAACTGAACACTTTGCAGGCGAGCCCCTTTAGCATAGTCATTGAACTCTATACAGTAAGTAACTAAACACTTTGCAGACGAACCCCTTTAGCATAGTCATTGAACTCTATACAAGTAGTAACTGAACACTGTGCAGACGAGCCCAGTTAGCATAGTCATTGAACTCTATACAAGTAGTAACTGAACACTTTGCAGACGAGCCCAGTTAGCATATTCATTGAACTCTATACAAGTAGAAACTGAACACTTTGCAGGCGAGCCCTTTAGCATAGTCATTGAACTCTATACAAGTAGAAACTGAACACTTTGCAGACGAGCCCCTTTAACATAGTCATTGAACTCTATACAAGTAGTAACTAAACACTTTGCAGACGAGCCCAGTTAGCATAGTCATTGAACTCTATATAAGTAGAAACACTTTGCAGACGAGCCCTTTTAGCATAGTCATTGAACTCTATACAAGTAGAAACTGAACACTTTGCAGACGAGCCCTTTTAGCATAGTCATTGACCTCTATACAGTAAGTAACTGAACACTTTGCAGACGAACCCCTTTAGCATAGTCATTGAACTCTAAACAGTAAGTAACTGAACACTTTGGAGGCGAGCCCCTTTAGCATAGTCATTGAACTCTATACAAGTAGAAACTGAATACTTTGCAGACGAACCCCTTTAGCATAGTCATTGAATTATATACAAGTAGTAACTAAACACTTTGCAGACGAACCCCTTTAACATAGTCATTGAACTCTATACAAGTAGTAACTAAACGCTTTGCAGACGAGCCCAGTTAGCATAGTCATTGAACTCTATATAAGTAGAAACACTTTGCAGACGAGCATTTTTAGCATAGTCATTGAACTCTATACATGTAGAAACTAAACACTTTGCAGACGAGCCCTTTTAGCATAGTCATTGAACTCTATACAGTAAGTAACTGAACACTTTGCAGACGAACCCCTTTAGCATAGTCATTGAACTCTAAACAGTAAGTAACTGAACACTTTGGAGGCGAGCCCCTTTAGCATAGTCATTGAACTATATACAAGTAGAAACTAAACACTTTGCATACGAACCCCTTTAGCATAGTCATTGAATTCTATACAAGTAGTCACTAAACACTTTGCAGACGAACCCCTTTAGCATAGTCATTGAACTCTATACAAGTGGTAACTAAACACTTTGCAGACGAACCCCTTTAGCATAGTCATAGAACTCTATACAAGTGGTAACTAAACACTTTGCAGACGAACCCCTTTAGCATAGTCATTGAACTCTATACAAGTAGAAACTAAACACTTTGCAGACAAACCCCTTTAGCATAGTCATAGAACTCTATACAAGTAGTAATTGAACACTTTGCAGACGAACCCCTTTAGCATAGTCATTGAACTTTATACAAGTAGTAACTAAACACTTTGCAAACGAGCCCCTTTAGCATAGTCATTGAATTCTATACAGTTAGTAACTGAACACATTTCAGACGAACCCCTTTAGTCATTGAATTCTATACAGTTAGTAACTGAACACATGTGCAGACAAACCCCTTGAGCATAGTCATTGGATTGTTTACATTGATTAATGCCTACTGCATCATTGAGGTAGGTATTGTGATATTGTTTTGTAAAACAACTCATAATCTTGAGCATGAATTGGAAATTTGGTAACAACCACATTTACACGATGTTTCATCGCTGAACACATATTACAGTTTCAGGAGATTTATTTTGGAGAAGTACCTCAATGTTATTGGGCATTTCTGGTGTTGATGTTTGTGACATAGTATATATGCAAATTGGATTGCTATAAGTAAGACAGACACAGTCAACAGGCGGCAGTCAACAGTCCCATGGTTTACTTTACGACATAAAAGGAACCTTATGACTGTATAGAGTCCAATGTCAGTGTGATGATATAAAACGAAAATAAACCGTGAGCAATTAAGGGAATATCAATTTTAATCAAACTAAATAGCGTAAGTAAAGATCTAGGACATCGCTTGTTGTTACAGTCAACCCTTTTATAAACGAAGCCACAACATTTTGTAATTCGTTGGAATGCCCCAACGCGTTATTAACAATGGTAGCCAAAACAACAGACAAGATGGCCGCCATTTTCTGAGTGCATAACTCTACTTAGATTTATAATATTGCCATAATGTGGTACATTTGGTATCAAAAAGTCCAAATTAAACTTGCAAATATGTTTTTGGCTTTGTTTTCACCTGCATAGCTTTTGGTTTGCAGAATGTATCTTAATTGAGGACTTATTAAGCTGCACATTAGTTTCTTTTGTTCCGGGTGTTAATAAGAAGTATGTATCTATAGTATGTTTGGCTTGTGTTGTATCTATTTGGGATTTGTTTGAGACTAAATGGTTTCAAATATAGCCAAAATTGTGACTATGTACACTGTAGTAGTCCAATAGAGCACGTAAATTGTAGTTCTGCACAAGACAGAATAACAATAGATTAGTGAATACAAGGTAGACCTGCGAAGAATCAGTCTTGGATGATTGTTAGGCAGAGGAGTCCTGGAATAAGCTCTAGCTTGGCTTTGTTAGAACCTGTCGTTTTTTATAATGAATACACTTGGCTAAAACTATAAGAGGGAGTAATGAAGAAACACTCTGAGAATAAAATCATTTAATATGGGCTTTATATTGCAATCATATAATGTGCTTTTTGGGACCTATTGTATCAGTTATCAGATGCTAATCTTAATGTATTTGAATATGTTAATTATTTACCATGTCTGTTTTGTCGTATTTACAAATGCACACATGCATGCTTGAACTCTCTTTTTATATTGCTATAATTGTGCGTTTGGCGTTTCATGCCGAATAACGATATGTATGTTATGATTGTAAAAGATCATCTTTTGTATAATCTGGGGCTCTGAGCCAGGTTGTGGTAAATTGGACACTGTATTAACATTGTATTTTACCCATTATGGGTGGCTTATAGATATATATCAATTAAACCTGAGCCGAGATGCATTTGGGTTATTTGGTATTAAAGTATATATACATACTTTGATTGTAAAGCACTTGATTAAATCGATTATTCCGACTGAATGGTCTTACAATAAAATATGATACGATGATATCTTTCAAATGATTAAAATGTTTGATGACCGTTTGTGATTTTATTAATGGCATGATTGTTTTTCAAATCAAATCCAGCCAAATATATTAAATAATAGCACAGTCAATATTGGTTAAATTGGCCTTTTGAAATTGGTTTTGTACTCGAGAAAAACAAAAAATAATATTTCGTTACCTAAAAGTGACCCCGACATTGAAAAAGGCAGTAATGTATGATTGAATGAAGCACTTTGTCATACAGATCCATTGAAACCTGTTGTGTTGTTTTAGTGCTACAGCCAAATAAAATCATTTGTATGGTTCCTGTGACATGTTTGAAATTTAAGGTAGGTCGGTTTTGACTTTTTTTCTCTTGTTTTTTTTCTATTTTTTAAAGGGATTTGTTCATGTTTTGGCAGCGGCAGTACATCTTAAAACACTTATATAAAAACGAATGAAAACAAATAATAACAAACGAAAATGTTTCAAACATTCTCGATTAAACGGAAATTACGTATATGCTTAAGGGCGATAATACGGTTGTTTTTATAGCTCTTCACTATCAGTTTGTTTATATCATTGTCGATCATAATTGATAGTTTAATGGATGCGATTTATACATTGTTTTTACTTTAAGTTAATAAACTTAGCTTGGAAATGGTGACTCATAATAATGAAAATAAGTAAAATACATTTATAGAACTTTTTTCTCGAAATTGAATTTGCCAACTTTGTACGCATTTCTACAGGCGTTGTCACATATTCTGGTATTAATGGGGTGCGAATCCACGTAGGTATTGTCAAGGAATTATTGATAACAAAACCTCATCCCACATGGACTCATACACGAATAGAAGGATAATTTAACCTTCAAGCATTTTGTTGAAACACGTTTCTAACGCTGTTTGAAATTTTGGACATTAAAGAAAATATTTGAGCATATATCAACATTTGTTGAAGGGTACAATATAAGATTTAACAATCCTGTTGACTTCCCACACGTTCTTTCGTCATACAAAATAAGTGCATTTTAAAAAGCGTGGTCTTCCGCCATCGGTGATTTTCTTCATATGCATGTTTATGTCAGTGTGTACATCTTCTGGCTTGAGTATTAATTAATGTCGTGGACAGCACTATATCTTCTCTTTTTAAACCGAGCGTTAACTGTCTGCAGGAATATGTTGCAAGTTTTTTATGGACATTACACAGTTTTATGTGAATTTTCCATAAAACATTTTTGGAAAACAACAGTAAAAGGCATGCAGCCATCTTGAAAGCTGTCGTATTGTTGTTGTTGTTATTTTCAGTCCAAAAAATCTGATAGCCTCATTAAAGAATATCATTTTGAATGAAGGAACAGTCAATATACAATTAAATTTAAAACAATTAATGAGTGTTCATGTAAATGATAATTTTGACGTATTCTAAACCTTGAAATGACGACGAATTTCACATTAAAATGATCAATATTGTATAGAAATTAAAAAAAAAAACAATATGGGAGAAGGAATGTCAATATGAAAATTCCAACTTTGTCTTATAATGAACATTGCCATATCGAAATGTTACTTTATAACGGAATTTGCACTTTATGGCAGCCATCTTGGATGCCTTTTAGATTTTTTTCGGTTCGCACCATGTGTTTGCAAGTTATGACACAAGTTCGATAAACTACTGACATTGTCTAAAATGTTTATATACAACATAGCTTTTTCTAAATTTGTTGCCACTGTTATCAAAGCCCACAGATTGTAAATCCACTATTAATTAATAGTGGGCAAATGGTTAATCCCTGACCACTGGTTATTAATTGACTAATCGTTTAAGCATCAACGTTTATTATTGAAACATTAAGATTCTGAAAAAAATGAATTTGCTGGGATAGTATATTTTCGGCAAGTCAGAAAAAGTTTGTGGTACTTCATTTGGCTGGTGTATTTTACCAGTACATCAAATCAATGAATTAATCTTAGAGTGCGAAAGTCTGCAATTTTATTGTATCTCAATCAAGCCTATTTAGTAGTTAGGTATCTATGAGAGCTAAGTTCCTGTCAAAAACCAGCAATCTCTTTAAAAATATATTTCTCTGTGATCACAAAATCCAGACAATTGATGTTTCGTTTGAAGTATCATGTTCTTGATTTGCGCCTTACCAATTATGTTTAAATTATGTCCTTCAGATCGAAGCTGGCCAAGCCCCGGGTGTCTCGGTGTTTTATATACATGAACTTATATAGTACAATCTTTGAGAATCCTTTTCTCTAAACCAAAAGGAGCAGACCTTCATACTTGTAAGGGATCAACACATAGTAGTCCTTTACCAAGATTGTTTAAATGATGTCCCTGGGGTCAAAGCTTGTCCCGACCCGGGGTCTTAGGTTTTTATATATATGTATTTAGTTGAAATTTTAAAAAATCTTCTTCTCTGATTAAAAGGACATATATTTGATAGTTCGTAGCCAAATGAAGTGGTCCTTTACCAGGTTGTTTACCAAATTATAGTATCTAGGTCAATGATGGCCCGCCCTAAGGGTGCACGTTTTCTATAAACTTATATAGTAAAATTTGGAAAATCAACCTTCATTTTTATATATCGGCTTTAAACAAAAATGCTTAATTAATCCCCATGAGCATGACTCTGACCACGTCCCGGCAGTCCCGTGTATTCTATTAACTTATCAACATAGGAGACGGATGGTTGGATAATATAAAACTAGTTTGCTTTTGTTTCCTGTTCTTTTATCGTAAAATCCTCTCTTAAACTACAAATCCCAAACTTTTGATAGTTGGTATGAAGCCCCATGTAGTGATTACATCCATAGCAACCATTGACTTCCTTAGCAACCTAAGTCTTCTCTTAGCAACCAAGGGTTTCCATATGAACGAATAAATTACTAAGCACTTTCTTAGCAAACAATACCTACTTAAGCGACCATTTTTTCCTTAGCAATCAATGTCTTCATTTTCAGCCAATGACTTCCTCAGCGTACTTTCTTTATAACCAAACCAAACAAATCGTCTCATTAGCAAACATTGACTTTCTTAGTGACCAGTGACCAGTTAATTTTTAAGCAACCATTGACCCCCTAAGCAGCCAATGACTTTCTAAGCAACCGATTTCTTCCTGGGCAACCACTTAGCAATTACATATAACCATAGCAGCTAATGACTCCTTTAGCAACACTTGACTGTTTTAATAACCAGTAACATCCTAAGCAAATACCTACATTCATAGCAAACAATGAATTATATATCAACCAATGACCTCCTAATCAACAAATGACTACATAAGCCACCAAAACATCCACTTTCTCAGTAACCAATGCATTCTTAAATAACTAATGACTTTCCAAGCAACCAATAACTTCCTTAGCAACCATGTTTTTCGTACCAACTATAGCAACTAATGACTTACAAAGTAACCTATGTCTTGGCAGCTTATAACGTTCAAAAATTTCCTTGCCATCTACCTTTATCCATATCAACCAATGACTTCGTTATGAAGTGATCCTTAGTAACTACTTCTTTAGCTACCAAAGAATTCCATAGTATCCAAATGACTTCCTTAACAACCAATGACACCGTGAGCAACAAATTATTTCTGTTCCATTTACGTTTATCCATAGGAACCAGTGACTCTCTTAGGAGCTAATGGATTCTAGCAACTATTGATTACCTACGCAACATATCACTTTCTTAGCAATCGAAACTTTTGGTCAATTTTTATGCAATTTTGGCAACTTCGAAAAAACAACGGATCACTTCCGCCAATGAAGAAAACTCGAGGTGTTTCCGTACATTATAACGTATTCATTCATTTACTTGGTAATCTATATAAATCGCAAAAAATGCATTGCACGTTATATACAATACAGTGATTGTGGCTACGGTGAACTTAAACAAAATGTTCCAAGTGAACTATCAGTGTGTTGCCTATATTCTATATTACATGCTCTGGATAGAAAATCTCGAAATGTTTAAAGCGCACTACCAGTATGTTGCCCATTATGTTAATGGTATGGATAGAAAACAACGCTAGTAAAACAAAAAGACGTCATATTAGTTTACTCCAGCCATCATCACAACCTGTTTACAAAAGTTTTTTTTTTCTTCAGGCACGTACATTTCGAAACAAAATCACTAAGAAACATCTAAGCTTCTATTAAATAGTAGGTATTGTGCATGGTATATATGAAAACTAAATACGTTAGAATAAAACTTGACTAAAAAGGACACTAATTAAACGTGTTTAAAGTTCGTTTCATTATGATCGTAATAATAATTTTACTTTGGAATCGAGCGTTTGGCCATAAATAGCGTGATACATTTGTAAACACTATCTTGATGTAACTACTAAAAGAAATGGCTGTTTATTTAGGACGTGGCATTTCGCACTTCGGAACAACCCAAGCAGGCCAACCATTAAAGAAATTAGGCATGGCTACCGCAAAAGTTGCAGATTCATCAAGGAAACTGTTAAAAGATGCCTTCCCTACACCAGCGAAACCAGAAAAGGAACATCTTATAGTTGCCGCTATTGACTTTGGCACTACATTCACTGGGTATGCATTTTCCATGAAGAAACCTTTTGAGGATCCAATCAGCTGCAGCATTTTTGAGACAGAGGGCTTGAGAAGTGAAAAGGGTCCCTCATGCGTCCTGCTTAATCCAGATGAAACCTTTAACGCATTCGGATACGAAGCAGAAAGGAATTATGAGGAATTGTGTGACACTAAAACCGACGGATATTACTTCTTCAAGCGCTTCAAAATGAGCCTCTACAAAACCAAGGTACTCTTGAGAAATTTATTTCAGAT
Organism: Mya arenaria; assembly: GCF_026914265.1. NCBI lineage: Eukaryota > Metazoa > Mollusca > Bivalvia > Myida > Myidae > Mya > Mya arenaria. The sequence goes on along the minus strand of NC_069129.1, from coordinate 28,270,921 downwards.
GTATATTAATGCTTGTATCTTTTATATAACTAGTTAAGCATCGTTTGCTTCCTGTTTAAATGCGGATACGCGTTGCCATAACAACTTTAAGATTGTTTGGTACCTGTTAACATGCATTGCCATGTTTGCAGAAACTTTCTCGTGAAACGAAGATTAAAGACCTTAATGGGAAAGAGCTTCCAGCAATAGATGTTTTCTCAAAAGTGATTAAGCACATTTCAGAAGATCTTTACCAAAAGCTTGGTAAAAAAACGACGGGAGTTTCTCCAGATGATGTGTTGTGGGTTATTACAATTCCGGCAATCTGGTCAGACGCGGCTAAGCAGTTCATGCGAGAAGCAGCAAATAAGGTTTAGTTTAGTTCATGATTGCATTTCACTTTTAACTCACATATTCAAACTTTTTTCATTAACATGATAAACAGTAAACGTTACGATCTTTCAAAACAACTGAATATGAACTTTTGTTCTATTTTAGTTTAAATTAATTTAATTAAGCCCGATTATGATGAAAACTGTTATCACACATGATTCCAATGCCTTGGAAGAAAGCAGAACTGGTGCCCATTTTGGGCGCGCATACGAATGTTCCCCTTGTGGGAATCGAACTCACAACCTTTGGAATGATAGGCTGACACCTATATCATTTGACCACTCTCACCCTTATATATTCAAGGCCGAAATCGAAGACGAACACCTAAAACTTATTTTGGAGCCAGAGGCTGCGTCTCTTTTCTGCAACATGCAAAAATCATGTAAAATTGTGAAGGTTGACGACACAGTTGCAATGGAACCATTTCCTGTTGGACAAAAATATATTGTTGCTGATTTAGGCGGTAACTGTTGACTTATATTTATCTTACTCAAATACCTGATATACATTACGGAGTGTATCGCCTGATTGTTATATAAACGGTGTTTTTTATTCTTCATTATCAGTTTTTAGGAAGATAAATAGACCGCTATAGGGATACATGCTTATATTACCAATTGATAAGTGTATATGGAAGGTAAGAACAGTTAAAACTTATCCATACATATTTCATTTAACTTTCCATAAACTAGGTTGTAAAGGAAGCGTTTTGATGTATGTGAATCGATAAAACCCGATATAAAATATGTTTGATGAGGAATGTTAGGCTATAATCAAAAACAACAAACTTAGTATTGAGATCAGTTGCTGGTTAGCCGCAGTGGTTATTCCCCTTTGTCAAAGGAAAACACCTTGCTTGAAAATTGCTACATATTCACGCGCATATCTATCGTTAAATATAAACACACGGCCCAAGTCCAGCGCTCATTGCAGTTTCCTGATAGCTGAAATAATAAGACACTTATTGACCGACCTTACGTTCATCAAACATATTCCCTTAATTGGCTCACAAACATTTAATGCGTAATTAGCTGCACTACGTGGCGCACTCTTTATTTAATGTGCTTTATGTGGTATATCAATACATGTCAACTCTGCTTATTTCCATCACTTAATAGAACGGTTAATCTTATCTTATGTTTACCTTTATTCATTTTATAATGATAAAAATATCATCCACATTCAACCTCGTCTTTGAGGTCTGGCGTCAGAATTCGTCATGTTACATAAATGCAATACTACTTTAACCACAGATAAAGGCAATAAAAAATACACGCCCTTACACTATTATAACATACCGCAGTAGTATAAATAATTTCTTGCAATATATTCGAGTGCATCCGTCAGATCCAAAAGTCAGAATAGGAATGATTTAGACGGGAATGTTAGCATGGGTATTTTGGGATATTAAGAACTGCCTATGTTTCTATTAATAACTCACTCAAATAAGATTGACCAAAACTATACATGTACTTTACAATTATAACACATGATTAAAAGAACGGGTTGTTACTTATAAGACACTACAAATGTTTTAAGTTTAACAATCGCTTTTCGATTTTAAAGGGGGAACGGCTGATTTAGCAGTCCATGAAATTCTAGAGGATCGCAATTTGAGAGAGATCGCAAGGTCAGATGGCGACGCATACGGAGGAATTTTGGTAGACGAGGCGTTTCAAGAATTCATTTCTGATTTTTTTGAAAGGAATGTTGTTCAGCACTTACTGGAAACGAAACCCGAAGAGTATATTGATATTTTGAAATCCTTTGAAGTAAAAAAGCGAGCATTCCAAAGCAATACACCATCGATTGTTCTCAAAATGCCTTTTGCCTTCAAAGATGCATTCGAAGATTGCGAGGTTTCTTATGACGATGCAATTCGTGAGGCCAATGAAAAGTACGCAGGAAAGGCTGAATATATGCGTAATGGTAAGTTAAAACTTTCTGCTGACATCATGAAAGGTTTTTTTGACAAGGCAGTTGATGGTGTTGTCAAATTCATCCAACAGATGCGCTCAAACGATGAGCTTGGCATGATCAACACCGTTTTGATGGTCGGTGGATTTTCGGAATCGAAATACGTCCAAGAACGCATTGAAAATGAAATACCTGGAGTTAGGCTCGTCATTCCTACCGATCCTTCACTGGCTGTTTTAAAAGGTGCGGTTTTGTATGGGAAAAACCCACGAGCTATTACAGAAAGAATAGCAAGGTTCTCCTATGGGTTTTCCGTTGCTAAACCTTTCGAGGAGGGTATCGATCCGGAAGAACTGAAAATAATAAGAAACGGACGAGAGTATTGCAACGACGCATTTAAGAAGTTGATAACAAGAGGTGAAATACTGAAAAGGGGCGATGCGTTTGGCGACATTATTGGGCATATGGTAGATGCCGATAACTTGTTCGCCTTGATGTTATCATCACTGCTTCCAGTTGTGTCAAAAGTTTACAAATCAACAAAGGAGGATCCAATGTACACCACCGAAGAAGAAGAGTGTGAGGAAATAGGAAATCTGATCATACCTTCACCACCTACAGGGTGGCCTCCTGTCAGCGCTCTTGTTCATGGAATCATCGTCGGTGAGAGTGAACTGCATTCCTTTGCATGCGACGTTAAAAGCATGAAAATATACGAGGCAAAATTTGACTGCCTCTAAAGTATTTTAAAGAAGAAGGTAAGAAACTGGACAATCGGACGATATAAGTTAAAAGATTGTATAACAAAAACGTATGTCAATATATTAAAAGTAATATTTTGTTTATAATATTTATGCGAAAAACTACAGAAACAAGCTCAGTAGCAAAACGTTTCAACATAAACCCGGTTTAATGGCACTCGTTAACGCCAAAGACATAGAACATAAAAACAAAAACAAATCACAAAGAAGTAACATGGAAGAACAACAAAAAACTCCACAAACAACACAGTGCATACATAGTATATATAAAAAAAACTAGGTATGTTTATCAACGATTGTTAGGTTCCGCCTTGGAACGGTCAGTAAAATGTAAATTTTCAGTGGGGGGCGGGGGGGGGTAAACCAGTTTAAGTGCACAAACCTACTCTTATCCCAACAATCCTCAATAAAGAAAAAACACAAAAGGTAAATCTTATCAAAGTATGCATAAACTTCATAAACCTTAACAACAAAACAAATAATAATAAACTTATAAGTTATACGTAAACCCCAAGAACTTCTATGTTTAGAGATCCAAACTCTATCTGCAGACGGAAGAATTCAATTCAGAGCACCTAATGCAAAAACATTTCAAAGATATGATGCAGTCATTGTTTAAAACTATGAGCATCACACGCAGTCTGCTTTATAAAATAAAAGGTTTAAAACTGTATGATCATAGAGTTTCATAATAAAAAGCATCATTGTACTAAAACTGGGAACAAATAAAGAAAATGTTATTAAAAATAAAAGCGACATATATTAGCTTATCTTTTTTTCCAAATGATTACCTATGTAAAATATTTGAAGAAAATGACGTCACATGCCAAAAGACTCTGAGTCAACCAAAAAAGGTTTAAAAGATAAAAAGAATTAGCAAACTTTTCATAAAATAAAAGAACTGAAAGGATGCTATATTCAACCCTTTATTTTGTTTCAGGAACTCATCTTCAAAAACTAGAAGGCAAGTACTCTTCAAAATATTGCCTTTATAAGTCTCTTTACTCGCTGTTTAAACTAGACCTGAATTGTAGTCTTTACTAATGATGATGATGATGATGATGATGATGATATACATGCATTTGCATGCAAACTGAAACTATTTAGTTATGTAGAGTGCGGACGATGTTGACTTTCTAGGACGAATTTGATAGAAATAAATTTGAAAATGTTCCGAAAAGTGTACAGTCGACAAAAGTTACGTTCAGAGTGTTAATAAAAATGAGAAACGAGAAAAGAAAAAAAAATGCTAAAGCTATTGCTAAATAACTGTTATACAAAATTATTGTTCTATTAACTTATTTCAGCGTCGAGTTATTGGCCGTTTACAAACAGCGCAAATATTTCACATGGGGTATATGCACAGTCAAATGTATATATACTGATAACATCAAGGATTTTTTTCTGTTCCTTTATTTTAGTTTTGTATATAAATAGATTTGTTCTAATTTCATTGTTACCCGCTTTGCTGATTAATTATGTTAATGTATCTCTCCACCAAATTAAACTGGAATAAATATGGGTTTTTGCGATAATATCAATAACCCGATAAATTCCAATACGGAACAGAAGTGATGCGTGAGGGGTAGTCATATCGATATTTTCTTTATATTATATATAACATGTGTTGCCTGTTTTGAAACATTTCAATAGTTCCTTATACAATGTGTGTATACCACGTGATAAATTGCGTCATAAATGCTACGTCGGAAGGCAATATTTTGCTCCGAATGAAGACTTTAAACAAAGATAACTTCACTATTTCTTCACCATTTTAAATGAAACATAGCGAAGTCTACGCCGCTTACGGAGTACTACCTTCGGTCTTTTACCAGAGTTTGATTTAGAGTTTAGTTTCTTCGACAAACCCCTTCACAATACGGAATGGTAAAGGTAAAATGGTGTAGTAAAAGAAAAGTTATATATGTTTTAAGTCTTTATTTTAAGCAAAATGTTGCCTTCTGGCGTAGCATATATGACGTAATTTATCACGTTGTATACACACACTGTTATAGCTTTATGAGTTAAAATGAATAAAAAAATCATGATGAAATTTAGTTCATGATAACAATTAAACTATGGGTTATGTTCACCTGGTATCACACCTTGTACACTGATCACTTTACTCATGTAGATTGTTTAAGCAGATTATTCATAATTTGATTATATAGTGCATGTGGTAATTATTGATCTAGTGTATTCTCTAATTATAGCATATTTGCTTTTGTAAATAATGTAATATAAACTGTTTCTTATAAAAGCTGGCTGTCATTGAATCAATATACATTTAAAAGTACTACTAATTGCAACTACTCTAGTATTGTTTAACATAATACCGGTTATTATTTGTGTGTAAAATCAATATCAATGATAATGAAATGTACATGTATTACCATGTATTATATAAATAAACAGTTGATTTGAGATGGTCTCCGTTAAAAACCATGTTAAACCGGACGGTTGTTTTTGTCAACAAAAACAGATGTCTCCCCCTATGGTTGTGTTATTTAGACACGACATTGAACATTGGGAAAAAGAAAAGAATATGAATGGAATCACAAACAGCGGTACATGCACAGAAAGTACCTACTGTTGCTGACACTGTCATCTGAATAAAATGTATATTGAAAGTCAAGCTTAAAATATGACTGACTAATAATTAGTACTTTTCATTTTTATTGTGTTTATTCGTCTGCTGAACACCACTGTGTTCTGTATGCTGCTGTAACATTAAATTGGTGATGGATCCTCGACAAGAGATACCTGGTCTAGACACTGTACTTAGTGTTCACAAATATTTCAAAATCCTCCAAGTGGTTTTAGACATATAGAGCGTACATAAAAATAGTCATAATGGCCTTTGACCTCAAATGGTGACATTGACCTTAAAAAGAGCTATTTGTTACATGCGATTTGTACATCGCCTCAATATGGTGAACATGTGTGGCAAGTTATTACAAAATTCTTCAAGCGGTTGAAGAGATGTGGAGCGGACACGAAATGTTGTCATATGACCTTTGACCTCCAGGTGTGACCTTGACCTTGAACCCAGCTGGTTGTAACATGCGCTCTACAAATCGTCTCGATATGGTGAATAAGTGTGGGTTGTTATTTCAAAATCCTACAAGCGGTTCACGAGATATGGAGCGGACACAAAATGTTGCCGTATGACCTTTGACCTCTAGGTGTAATCTTGATCTAAAACCGAACTGGTTGTTCGTGCGCTCTTCGCATCGTCTTTATATTGTAACATACGTTTCTGTTGACACTTGAAATTGCATCACCATTGTATGGTTAACCTTCATTCCAATCGTTCATACATGCTCATCCATACATATTCTGATCCTTGGGGTTTGTGTTGAAGTAATTATTCACTTAATATCATTTAAAGAAATGCTTGTTAACAGTATTTACCGATTGCAGTATTTACCGATTTGAGTAATTCCTAAAGTTGTCAATGAACTGTCATTTTCGCCGTATTGTTTATGTTGGAAACTGCATAGTGCATCGTGTAACATTACAAGTAATTACAATATTCTTTGTTGAATGCAAACATGCATTTAATCAATGCATTTTATTACTTGCTACAGTTAACTGATATTGCATATCTCTATTTGTAATATCCGCGCATTCCAGAATTTGAATTCTAGGGTAATGTAAAGTGTGTGTGTTGTGATAATTGCAAGTTATTCAAGGTTAAATGGCAGTAAATAACCATGGTAACAGTTACTGTCCTTTTTTAATAACTTTATGTTCTACCCGATGTGTATGCATAACATTACTGGTTAATTCCTCGACCAAAGTACTTTTTTGGAGCTAGGAATTCCTCGACAAAGCCCATTGGCTGATAAATTCGCAGGAGGTCTTCTATTGGTCAGAGATCCTAATTACTTAATTTCTAACCGACTGTCGGGTATACAAGCGACTAATTTACCAAATCTGCAATTCAGTTCGTTTCCTGATCGTGTGGTTGGATTCTTTTGATAACTTTTGACCAGAAACACATACTGTAAAGTAAATATCCTAAAATTGCTTTGGCATTGAATAATGGGACAGTAGTAATAAAAATACCGATGCATTGGAAATAGATGCTACTGTTATTGATAAACCATAGGTTCTTGAAGTTGCACTGTTTGAACTTGAAATATTGAAGATTGAAATTGAAACTCATTGGAATGACAGAAAAAAAAATCCTTGTTTCACATCGGTTAATAAGACGCCATCCTGACAGAGACTGAAAGAAAGAGCCAGATGTTTTACAATATGGTGAACATTTATGGGTTATTTCAAAATCATTCAAGCGGTTCACGAGATTTGGAGCGGACACGATATAAAGTCATATTATAGTAATATGAACTTTGACCTAGAGGCTGACTTTGACCTTGAACTTAGCTAGTTGTAACATGCGCTATGCACATCGTCTCAAAATGGTAAATATCTGTGGGAAGTATTTTTAAAATCCTTAAAACAGTTCCAGTTATATGAAGCAGACACGAAATATAGTCATATGACATTTGACCTCGAGGTGTGACATGGTGAACATTTGTGGCAAGTAATTAAAAATCCTTCGAGCGGTTCAAAAGATATGGAGCGGACACGAAATGCTGTGGTATCGAGTTTGACCAAGTGTGACCTTGGTCTTGAACAAGGGCTCTACACATCGTTTCAATATGGTTATCATTTGTAGGGTAGTTATTTTAAAATTCTTCCAACGGCTCAAGAGCTATTGAGCAGACACGAAATCTAGTAATGTTATAGTCATATGACATTTGACTTCTAAGTGTGACCTTGACCTAGAACCGAACGGGTTGCACATCGTTTCAATATGGTGAACATTTGTGGCGAGTTTTTTTCAAAATCCCTCAAACAGTTCAAGAAATTGGACACGAAATATAGTCATATGACCTTTGACCTCTCAGTCAATGACCTTGAACTGAGCTGGATATGACAGATCGACAGACGGACAAGTCAAGCAAAAACAATTTGTCTACCCATTTATGCGGGGAGATATAAATATCAAAATATTAAATAACACAATAGAATTAGACACATTTAATAGATGAATATTCATAGCCTTACAATCACAAACTTTGTCAACATCCTACACTCAGAGGCACTTTCATCAAGTGTTCTATCACAGTTGAAAAAAATTCTAGGTACAAAGTTTTCAACATCTTTATGATTTTATTCCTAGAATATCATTTATACTGGAAACTGAATTTGAGCCTCAAGAATTGTACTGAAAGTACATTTTTAAATAATATTATGATAAAAACTATTAAGATTTTTCTGCAGTCGATGAAAAAAATATTCTTTAAACAGACATATCTTCAGTATATATTTAACGCATTTAAGGTTTTTTTACACGTTTTAATTAAGCTGCTAAATTAAATATTGACTACGTAACCTTTTTGGAAAGACATGAAAATAAATGAGTGACATTAAATAAAATACAATGCCACTACTTTTTTAAAAAAGTGCCTTAAAGTTTGTTTTTTCTTGTCCTTACAAAGAAAAGGGAAGCCTTCAGTCCGTTACAAGACAGGCACATTAACCATTTACATGTTGCAACACTATAATGGTGAGACCTGCATTAGAGAGCCCATTCTGGTCCAAGATAAATTTTCAGTGATATATATATTCAATTATTTGAAATAAATCAAATGCATAATTATTATGATTTTAAATTTATCAATTTAATATCTATATTATCAATAATTATCTGCAGAACAGCACCGAAAAAACAATTTCGTCTGAACTTCATCACACTCCAAGATTGTTTCACCAAACTATTGCTTTATCATTTCAGTAGATACTAAACAAACGCATTCTGTTTTAAATTTTAAATCTTTTACATTAACAAAAAACACATCATCACAAATAATTCAATACATCTAGAATCAAGATATTTGTATACTTATTCAATGTCAGTATTCATGATTGTGTTCATTTTCTTGTAACTTTTGCAAAAGTGATTGCAATAACATAAAACAGTAACAATGATATGAAACGTAAAAAACAAAAATGTATCCTTTTTCTATGATTGAAATTGACTGAAATTAAAATGTCAACGTCCATTGTGCAACATGTTTGAAGGTTTTTAGAACTTTAAAGAAAATTCTTAGTTTCGTTTTAGTAACATGTGTTGCAATGGATGCCAAAACTGCCAGTTCATATTGAAAGAGTTTCATGATTGTTAGCAAATCACAGAAAAAAACATGAACACAAACATAATAAATACAATCAGGAGTTTTAGTCCCTAATGCAACATTAAAACTATTTGTCCACTAGTATATCAATCTCTTGTTTTTTCGTCCAGCACCTGAGGTCAGCATGGCTAATAACTGCTTGGCTTCGGCATTAGCCTGAAAACAACAAAACAATAAAAAAAATATATATATTAATGAATAAATAATAGCTTTATTACCGGTATATGAATTACACTTTCATGTAACATTCAAACAATGAAACATTCTACATTCAATTCATTTTATCAACTACACACATTCGACACATAGTTATAAGTAATTTTTAATCTGCCTCATCGATAAACAATAGTATAGATTATTTTCAATACCTTTAGGGCCTATATGTTAAGGCATGAAAACAACTTCATTAAATTTTGTTTGTATTTACAAATAAAGAAATAATAACAGGTTGGAACACACCTCTTAAAGCTGCACTCTCACAGATTGATTGTTTTGACAACTTTCTTTTTTTTTGTCTTGAAATGAGCATATTTTTGCCTAAATGTCTGGAAACCAGTGATATAAGCCTGCTGACAAAAGAGCAGATCACAGTTTTCATATTTCCATTTAAAAATAGATGTTTTATGGCTAAAAGCTTTACTAACACTTTATGAAAAATGGAATTTTAGGCAGTTTACTGAACAATTGAGATCTGTTCTCTTTGTGAGTTATTATGAGACCTTATATGATTGATTTAAGGCACTGATGCCAAAATGAGCTTATTCTGAGAAAAAAAGGCTACAACTGTCAATTTGTGAGAGTGCAGGTTTAAAAGCTTCTCATTATCCTGCAAAACGGTCAACAAAAATGATAGCCTTCTTCTAAAGGTAATTCAAAATTGAATAACAACTTACATTCAAAAGTCCAATGTTTACAAATTCTGCAATGGTATTCAATATGCAACTTAAGTTATATTATGGTCATACATCATAGACTTTATTCACTCTATTGGTCAAGTAATCGGATTAGCTACATTGATCTTATAGCCAATTAAGACTGATATTGAATACCAGCTCATGTCTTTTTTTCATTCTGAACTTTTTCAAAATCATTTGTATGTTATTTATTTCGTGAGGCAGACAAAATCGATTAGCTACATAATTTAGAGCCAATTAAGACCAATATTGAATACCAGGCCATGACGTTTTTCATTTTGAACTTATAAATAATTTGATGTGGGGGGGTATGTCCATTCAAAAATGAGTGTGAGGGATGCTTTCGGGAGGGACCAAAGAAATAAGGTATTTTTGTTTATGTCAGTCATGCCACCAATGAGTCAGGTTCACAATAATAAACAAGAAATCAGTTGATGCATAGCATCAAGTCGGCGCAATGAAATTCGAAGAAAAACGTGCATGCAAATAACCAAAAAGTGGTTATTATTTCAATGATAATATTTGTTATTATGTTGGTGTACATATGCTTGAAGGACATTATGGTTAATATTATAATATTGTTACAATAGTTAAGCCCAGAATTATAGATATTCTGTTTTTTTTCCCAAGCTAATCCTCCGGTTAAAACTAAATTATAACAAAAATATACATACGTTTCTTCGGAAGAAATATGGTCTAGTACATAGATTTCAATAACATGAAATTCACCTTTTATTTGTACCGGCATGTTATGTGAATTCCTTGCTTTATATTTTGTATAAATATTTGTAACACAGTCATTTCACTCATATGAGTATATAGAACGGGGATAAAAAATAATATACATCAAGAGGGAGTTATCTGGAGTTCATTCTTTCGAATGACATTTTCAGAACAAACAATTAAGCTCAAGGTTAAATTTTCAAAACTCGGCATTTTTGTCGTCACCAAGGGAGATTACTTCGTAGGAGGTTTACAAACATAACGGATATTGTAATAGTACCGTGTAACCTTCATCTTTTGATATCAATCGGAACACCTCGGCCTGTATCTATCTCGGAGATGGCCGAGTTGTTATGACTGAGTTGGTATTTAAAATCAAAATTTTCAAAATGATAACCAGGGCTATTATAATTTAAGGTTTCATTATCAATTAAAGAGTAAAGTTTTATAAAACATACAAAAACTTCATATTTTATCACTAAACTATTGAAAGCAATGTTCTGCAATTTATGAACTAGTCCCTAAATTGGAATATTTCTAAAGTAATATCAAATATAAATACAAGAGCTGTCGTAAGACAGCGCGCTCGACTACGCCGCTTTGACTTAGAATTGAATACAATAACGATGTAATATGTGCCTGTCAAAAGCAATAAAACAACCTAATTATAAAGTGAACAAGAATCGAGATGTTAAAATACCGGATTTTAAATGATTGGCAGAAGAGATTCAGTTTCAACTGCTTTTTTCTATTGTTTGTAACAGTGACCTTGACCCTAAGGGCCCCAAACACAATCCCATGGAAGTCCTCCATAAACTCTTCCTGCATATCAAGTTTGGTCATAGTATTTCAACCATAACTATAACAGTAATCTATTTTAAGTAACAGTGACCTTGACCGTATGGGGCCAAAAGGCAATCCAATAAAAGTTCTGCATAAACTTGTCCTATATACCAAGTTTGGTCACACTATGTCAACCCTTACTTGAGTTATTAGTACTAACCATATTTCTTTTTAGCAACAGTGACCTTGACCTAGACCATAACTCTCGGGGCCCAAAACACAATCTCAGGAAAGGTCTCTATAAACTGTTCCTATATACTAAGTTTGGTCACAATATGTAGACCCTTAATTAAGTTATTCAGTACCAACCCTTTTTCCATTAATAGTTACCTTGACCTTGATCCTAGGGGCCTCAAATGCATTCCCAGAAAAGGTCTCCATAAACTCTTTGTATATACCAAGTTTGGTCTCTTTATGTCAAACCTAGCTAAAATTATTCGATACATAAAGGATAATATGGAGTTATCTAACCTCATTATGAGATGGCCCTGAACAAATTCATGAAGTATTTAGTCAATTGAATAAAGGGTATTGAACGTATAAGTGAAAATCCCAACTTGCCCTAAAACTAAAACATGCCCTAAAACTTTAACCTAAGTCAATCAGGGGCCATAACTTGTATTAAGGATAATATGGAGTTATGTAACCTCATTGTGTGGTGGTCCTGACACCTGAGTGAGGTGTTTAGTCAAATGAACGAAGAGTATAGTAGTTATTAATAAATATCCCAACCTGCCCTAATCTTTAACATAAGTTCCATAGTCAATCAGGGGCCATAATTTGTATAAAGGATAATATGGAGTTATCTAACCTCATTATGTGATGGCCCTGAACAACTGTGTGAAGTTTTAAGACAATTGAATGAAGGGTATTAGACTTATAAGTGGAAATCCCAACTTGCTCTAAAACTTTAACCAGACGCCGACGCCGACGTCGGCGCTGGGGCGAGTAGGTTAGCCCTCCATATTCTTCGAATAGACGAGCTAAAAATTATATGCACAGCAAAAATCGCATATTTGGGCCATCTAAACGATTTGAAACGATTAAATGGTGTGGTGCGTTCAAAGACCATCCACACTCAACAACTAAACCGATAGGATTTCCTACCCTTCTGGCATCCGGTGTGTTCATGGGGTAGTCCCTGCAGCGGCTCAAATACTAGTACGCCATTTCACCATCCTGTAGCTTAAGATAGGTCTTGCCCAACATCAGGAGGTTCATACTGTAGAAGTTGGGCTCAGCTACAAAAAAGGGGAAGCTAAGTATTACCGTGGTAATGGTAGAATGCGTTCAGCTTGGGTAGCATAAAGTTATGAAAAAGTTAATGCTGAGCAAGTTTTTGAATTATGTTATAAGGTAATTTGTTTTATTCGGCCGCGAATTATTTTATTCCTCTGCGAAAAAAGAGAGATTCAAAGTGAAATAAACGGGGATGAACGCTTTGTTTGTAACGCCGTATTTGATTCTGGATATAACGCTACTCAATCGACAATGCACTTCGAACTTTTGGCAAGGTCATTTTCTTTTCAATATATAAACAACAAATCAAAATGTAATAATTTAGACCACTACAGTACCAAATAGTTTTAATTACAATGTATATCATCAACTTAACCACATTTACAACACTTCTTCATGCAAACAAACATGCAATTTCCCCCATTTATGACACAAAATGTACGGGGTCGAAAATGTTCTTAACAATGATACTCAATTGCATTGACATGCTCGTACGACATGATATTGTACAATGGTACACGTTTGTTTATCAGAGACACAAACTAGTAAAAAATGGAAATAAATTTTTGAGAATGATAAAATGAGATAACAGAAAAGATCATTCGGTTGTGATTACTTTCTCTTGTGTATTTATCGCGATTTGAATAACCACAAACTTTGCTTATCTGGAAATTAAAATGCAATTAAAGTGTTTATATGAAATAAATAGTGTTCAAACTATATAACAGCCCTTCAAGCCATATCTCAAGAGTTCACCTTGAAAATAATACATGTACATGAAAAAGAAATTATGTCGTGTGCTTTTTTGTATGGGTTTATTTTTGTGATTCCTTCATATCATGAATGCAGAACTTGGCTTAATAACTATACGCATAATGGTGACATGTCTTGAGCCTGTTGAAAGATCCTTTGACATAAACATAATGCTCTTCGATGAAATTGCAATGCAGAACAAACAGATTTGTTGGATTGATATCCCCCCTGCCAGATAAGGCAAAGAAGATGACATGGATATCACGTGTTGGTGAAATATTCAAAACAAAACATGGAATATGGCTGCAGAGTGATGGACTCTATTGAACATTGGATATAAGATAGGAGTTTGTTCGCAACTGTTTAAAACAAAAGCATATCGTATATTGTGAAGCATTAAGATTTGACCTAGTATCCTAAATTTTGGCCGCAATTTACCCAGTTTCAAACTTATTAAAGATTTGATCAAGGCCATATAGGACCAGAAATATTTTTAAAAAAAATATAGCCTCAAAGTTTAATTTCCAAGGTTTTTCAAAGATTTGATTTAGTGACCTTGTTGTTGACCATAGTTTTAAACTAAGCCAAGAGTTAACCGAAGCAAATTCTGATTCAGTTTCATGAAAATTAGTTTTTAGAATGGATACTTTGCCTCTGTTCACATGTTTTCTTTAAGATTAGTTTTTGACGACATGTGCACCACGTGTTACTTTTAACATAAAAGGGTAACATTCTGACCACAGTTTAAAAAGGCTGACCTTCATTATGATTTTTTGAAAGTCCCTAAATAAATGGTCAAGATGCAGCCCAGACAACCATTGTGACAACTATGCCTTACTCACCACAAGCGGGTTGGACAAATGGTTGCAAAATACAATCTTATGCAAGAAAATCAGGCAGTGGACGGTGTAATTTTAATATATATGCCAACCTTTGTGGGCATTAAAATGACCCCTCATAGACAATAAATGGCTAATATTAGTTGTGGTTATTTTATGATGTTGTCGGGAAACTCCCAACAAACTGTTGATTAATTGTGCCCTCAGGGGCCATGACTTTTTAGAGAATATAAAATGTCAAACAAATTGCAAGTGCCAAGCTAAAACCCTTCCTATGAAGTTTCATGTGTTTTTGCAATATGTTTGCCATAACTCTAAGTAAATAAAGTGAAATGGTACACCAATTGTAGTTACACAAGTTTCATTGCTGACCGAATTCCGATGAAGTTTCAAGTGTGAATGTGCAAAATTTATGGAGCTACATGCGATAAGTTGTTTTCACACCATTTTATATCAAGGGCCATAAACTCATGTTAGACTAAAAGAAGTCAAAAAGTTTGAGGTGGAAAATTTCTCATTTGGATCAACATTCCTATGAAGTTTCATGGGTGTTGGTGCAATAAATTATGAGTAACAAGTGACAAAAGCTTTTATGGTGTGACTTGATGTGACATGGCGGGAAAATTTCATCTCCTATATAGTATATATGTACCGAGGGGTATTATATCTGCCTTAACCACATGATGACTTATAATCAAAATTAAGCATAAACAATAGTCAGAGATTGGGTTTTCGTACATATATTAGCTTTTAAATTTTAATTTAGTGTTTCAGTGTTCAGACATTTTAGGTATTTGTAATGAAACTTTTATGATGATATCTCTTAAATTGTTTAAAATACAGTGGACAAGAAATAACATTGTGCATTTTGAATACAAAAAGTGACATCCAATACATTATGCCATAGACATGACATCATTACGAAAGAACATTATTGAAATGACAAGCATCATTTATGAATTGATAAATCCAACTAGTTATATGATGCGCATTTTTAAAGTTTAGAAGAAATATTTGTAATAAATATGGCCGAAGACCAAAGGGTGGGGTAGCAAACAGCTTGATGGCTTTAGCCACAACTGAGCTCAATTGATTTACAATAACCTTAAAAAGTAATGTCCGTTACCTTATCATAGGAAGAAGTGGGTAACAAGCAGAGGCAACTGTCCTCAAGTACCATTTCAGCTCAGCCATTGTAAAACACCTGAAAACAAGACTTAAGCGTAACATAATCTATGGTCTTCGGCTTGATGCCTTTAAAAACATTGGCCTTTTTTACTTGATTGTAATGTCATTATTGGGGTATGAACGCAATTGGGCTGGTCAGAGTTTGCGTGGAGTCGTTCCAATTGCGTTGATACCCGCATAATGACATTAATCCCGCAATGAATGCCTTAAATAAATAATTACATACGTTTCATATTTTGCAATTGAATTCTATCACGTCTGTTTTACACAATTCCGAAAATTTATTATCAAATTCATTATGCTCCAGTTCATCGCAGCACGATTAAATATGCTGTTTTCATCCTCAAATCACCCTGTCTCTCTTCTTTAGCACCTTGCCCTTTTTAAACCCTATTAAAAGTCCAGTGGTTCTTTGTTGAAGAGTTTTTATCTATGCCATTAACACAAAATATTTTCAAATAAAATTAACTTCATAAAGTCTGTCACTATTAATATCAATAACCAATCGAGATGAAACTTGAAATCTGAGTGTTTTGATTTAACTGTAACAACAACTGGCAAATAGATTGAATAGAATTATCTAAGGATAATGATAAAAATGATATTAAATACTGACCACGAGAACTTAAACAATAAAAGTACACATAATACCAACCAGTGACCAAGTGAATGTATAGAAGTAGCATCTTTGGGGATAAGTTCAACAGGTCTCTGATAAACAGAAGTTTAAAAGGTTTTGGTGTTATTTTCTGCAAAAGTCCCCAGTGGGTGAATTTTTACCGTAATCCCTATCAGTTCTTTACTTACGTGGAGATTGGAATATTGTTTGTTATACGGATATTTCCTTTCAAACAAACTGTCCACTCGTCACTTTGAAAAAAGGTTTGAAATGAGCAAGATAAATAACCAATGTCATAAGCAAATGAATCAATTAGTGGTCAAAATTCTCTTTTGTCCAATAAGAAGGCAGTATTTCAATTTTGAAACATGAATTTCAGTTAATCAGCAGTCAGCTGTGTTATAAGTCATATGATGATATTAATCCTTTTCTACGTTATGTGTTAGAAAACATTTTAAAAATTATCTACAATACATACTGAGAAGAAACAGAATCATAGAACATATCCAGCCAATTTAAACATAATTAAAACATATCTTCATATGAAAAGTTTATATTAAATCCAGTGCGTAATGATTGGGTGACTTTAAAGTTAAACAATAACTAGAAATTAAACGAAGATCGAACATTGTTGAAAATCGGTTGTGTTCCTTTAGTTGGCGATTATCGAAAATGATTTACAGAACTCAGTCATCGCTACCAATAACAAATTACTTTCTTTAAACTTAAACAGCGGCATTTTGAGATAGACAAAACAACAAACTCTATCACTTGTTTTTCATAGTGTTTACCATTTCATGATAAATTGTTGTACAGCTTATTTGTGAGTTTTTTTAACATATTCTTTCTCTACATATAAACCCCTTTTAAAGAAACCAAAATAACATAGAATCACCTGACATCAAAAACTGACTAATTTGGGTCGAATACCGTAAAAACTCATTTTATAGATAGTTTACTATATCGAATAACAATTGTAAAATACTTTCAGTCATTGAACTAGAACAAAAACGTTTAGATATGTATAGTGTTATAAGAATACATCTGATTTCGATTTTAAATGATAAAAAAGTCACTTTCACAATGTGGAAAAAAACACTGGCCCCATTTTCTCGAAACTTCTTAAGCTTAATAGGCTTAAGTCGCTTATTCAATTAGGCAAAAATACATACTGAAAATGGATTTTGAAAAATGAAAAATGGTTTTTCTGATAATCATACAGATTATTCCTACATATTGTCTAAAAATAACTGAAGAAGTAAATATAACACATTTTATAAAACAACAAAAATAGTAAGATTGGCTTAATCCTGTTATAAGGGAATTAAAAAGTTTCGAGAAATTGGGGCCAGGAAATTGCATGATCTAGTTCATTTCAATCTACTTGGGGGACTATAAATCTGGGGTTGGTCAGATAAGGATTACAATTTGAAAAAAGTTGTCCCTTATCCCTTATAAATGAGCGTTTTCTTTGGTTGTCATAGACTGAAAAAGCCTTATCTGATCAGCAATATGTATGCTTTAGTAGTGTCATTGTCTTAGCCTACTGCACTCTCGTGTACCATTAGTGTTTTGATGTGTATGGTGACTCCTTTTTTGTCCAATGTTGTATAAGCAGAATCATAACATTGCCCCTAATAGTCTGCAAATGAGTTAAAACACCTGATTACTAAACATGTCTGGAATTATTTTCTAATTTTATTTATTTGTGCATCGTTTAGCTAGAAGTGTTGTGGAAAAAAGTTATGATATATAATTATATGCTTTTTCATAGCACAGAAATTAAATGTTATATATAGTACAATGATTAGATCTTCAAGTGTTTATTTTATTCCAAAATACGTTAAAAAATAAGTCTTACGTTCACGGTAACTTTGTTACCACATTTGTTTGCATGCAATTGTAAATAAACTATAATATGCTTTGGATAGCATACTTTATCTATCTTTGTCTCTAAGGGACACAATGTCTGATATACTGCAGTCTAACTCCACATTGTAGTTATTCATACTGAATATAATGTTTAACAAAATCCTATGTCTGTAGTAATTTATTTTATTTAATACTAGGGTATGAATTAATTGCCATGTTACTCTATTTAAGATCTTATCAATCGAACCCATTTCGTATAAATCAACAACGTAACAGCATAGACTTTAATATATATATAGATTTATATTTAAACATGAATGGATATCCAATAGACGTTGACGAAGTGTTTAGTTCATGGTAATTGGGTCACTCGTTCACATGTACTGCACCATGTCAATAATATTGCGATGGAATGACTATTGATCGGTACTAATATGAAGTTTTCACTGAGTTATAAGGAATTGACAGACAATGAAAGAAAAACACTATGTTCATGGTCATCACCATTTTCTTGTACCTGCTAGAACGCAATTTTGTGGTTTAAGCCTTTTAGCATCTTCATTTTCCTTTTAGCCGAATGACACCCGGATGGATATTATAGAAATAGATCCATATCACATATTAAAAAGGAAAATATGACCTATATTTTTCATTAATTTTGACAATTTTGACTTAGTTTCAATATTAATTTATGAAATACTTTAATTGTTTACCGGAATGGCATAATTATAGAAAAAATATTGAATATATATCTTGTCTGGTTTACACATTCACGTTCAAGTATGGATAACATGTAACAAATAAAATGATACCTTTCAGAGGTTGATCTCTATACAACCGGCAACACTGACATTTGATTCTATACAGCTATAAGGTATCTATGTCGCAAAATATTTTAATATATTTTTACAATATTTCTTAGCATACTAACAATATTGAAGACCAAAAAGCATAATATATATATATAGTCTGACTTCATTCAATTATGAATTAAACACTGAACAAAACAACAAGCAAGACATACATTGGACTATTTACAGTTATGAACTTGACAATTTACAAACATTCCCCCACAGGACAGACAATGGACTCTTTCCATTTCGTTGGGCTCTATACTGTAAAGTGTCAAATTTACAGTAGTTATTCAATTACAGTTATTAATTGGACAGTTCGATGACGTGTCATAGGACAAATACTGGACCCTCAACAGTTCCTGATTGAGCACATTACAGATGTTCCCGGATAGAAAAAGACTTTGGACTATAACAGTTAAAAATTAGACATTTTACAGATTACTAATAGGACAAGCACTGGACTCTTTCGAGTATAAAGTTGCAAATTAGACACTAAATCAACGGCAAATATGATAGACAATAAACTTTATACAATAACATATTGAAAACTTCATAGACATAACCTCATTTTACATAAATTTGATTCTGTACAGTAACACATTAGACAGAAAGTTACTCAAAACATATATTAATAGAAACGTTGCAAATTTTCAATTGAAGAAAACAATATAACATAGTGCAAACATAGGATTCAGTACAGTTATTTGAAGATCACTTAACAGACGAACCTCTGTAGCATGACAGTTAACTCTACACAGTAAATATTTTAGCACTATACAACCGAACCCATATAGCACATACATTGAACTCTATACAGTAATTTATTGAACATTTTACAGGCGTACCCATATAGCACAGACATTGGACTCTGTACAGTAATAAATTGAACACTTCACATACGTACCCATATAGCACATACATTGGACTCTATACAATAATTAATTGAATTCTGTACCGACGTACCCATATAGTACACGCATTGGACTGTATACAGTAATTAATTGAATACTGTACAGACGTACCCATATAACACACACATTGTACTCTATACAGTAATTAATTGAACACTTTACATACGTCGCCATATAGCATGACATTGGACTCCATACATTAATTAATTGAACACTTAACATAAGTACCCATACAACACAGACATTGGACTCAATACAGTAATTAATTGAACACTTTACAGACGTATCCATATCGCATGACATTGGACTCCATACATTTATTAATTGAACACTTAACATACGTCCCCATGTAGCATGAGAGTGGACTCCATACAGTAATTAATTGAACACTTTACATACGTCCCCATATAGCATGACATCGGCCTCCATACAGTTATTAATTGAACACTTTACATACGTACCCATATAGCACATACATTGGAATCTATACAGTAATTAATTGAAAACATTACAGACGTATCCCTAAAGCAAAGACATTGGACTCTTCACACTTGAAACTTTATCAAAGGCCCATGGGCCAACCGTTGGACTATATAACAATACGAATTGGACGCTTTACAGACGGCCGGACGGACATATATTGGCCACTATAGAGTTAAAAATGGCTTATTGGAGATACAACGGAACTTTAAAATTATTATTATTTAATCATCGGCTCATTGAGGGGTGAGAGTTGTCCAGTGTTATAGGTGTTTGTCTCTCAATAGGTTGTGAGTTCGCGGAAACGGACTCGAAAGTGATTTATATCAGTTTTCAGCTGTATTTATAATCGTGAAAAAAATTAGTAAAAACTAACGAACCAGATAACGCACAGTGGACTAGTAACAGTATGAATTGGAATCTTTACAGACTACCAATAGGCAACATACACGTATGTGCAAATCTATTGTTTGAATGGTGAATTAGAATTTTGACAAAATCTCTCCAGTGAGATTCAGAAAGTTTGAGTTACATACCTTGTTACTTTCATTTGTATATCAAAGGAGTGAACTATCTTCAAATGTGATGTTTATTTCATTATATGTATCAAAAATGATATTAATCCACATTTTAGACACCAAAAATTGAGCGGAACGCCGTTGGATTCGGACATCGACACAGTTGTTTGCCGCTCATGTCAGGATTATCACTCATTGTGTGTGCTACTTCTGTAGATGCATGTCTGTTTAAATACGCAATTTATTGTAATTACTTGTGAAAACGATTGTCAAAAACATTACCTAGATATTTTGCATGCAACATTGATCTATGTCTAAAACGGAGCAGTCAACTGGCCGTAGTCAACAGTTCCATGTTTTACTTTACGACATAACCGGAACCTTGTGACTGTATAGAGTCCAACGTCAGAGTGATGATATAAGACGAAAATGAACCGCGAGCAATTTAGGGAATATCAATTTTAATCAAACGTTATAGCGTAAGTATAGATCTAGGACAACGCTTGCTGTTACAGGCTTAACTTTTAAACACGTCAAGCAGTCATTGGAGCCACAACATTTTGTAATTCGTCGAAGATGCCTCAACGCGTTATTATGCAAGTTACCATGGAAGCCAAGACAACAGACAAGATGGCAGCCATTTTCTAAGCCCATGACTCTACTTAAATGTATAATTTTTGCCATAATGTGGTACATTAGGCATTGAAAAGTCCAAATTAAAGTTGCACATACATTTGTTTGGCTCCCAATGGGTTTTATGCTAGACAACATTTTGTTTATTTGACGCGTTGTGTGTTTGAACTGCTGATTAATTTGTTTTGTCCTGTATGGGCTTTACGCTTGTGCAGAATTTAGCTTATTTGAAAACTTAATTAAGCTGCATATTAGTTTATCTTGTTCCGGGTGTTAATGAGCCATGTAATAGTATGTTTGATCCTAGATTAGCTTGATAAATTGTAGTTCATTTATTGAACATTGACTTTGCTTGAGTAGTACCTCTTTTGGCTTTGTTTGACAGTAAATGGTTTCAAATATCGCCAAATTGTGAGTATGTACTTTGTAGTGGGCCCATAGAGCACAAAAATGGTAGTTTTGCACCAAACAGAGTAACAAAAGTTTTACTGAATACATGGTAGACCTACGAAGGATGATTGTTAGGCAGAGGAGTTCTGGAATAAGCTCTAGCTTGGCTTTGTTAGAACCTGTCGTTTTTTTATAATGAGTTCGCTTGACTAAATCTAGAATAGAAATTATTGGAGAAAACCTCTGTCGTAAGAAACCTACAGCATGGGCTTTATATTGCAATCATATAAAGTGCTATTGGGGACCTATTTTATCAGTTATCAGAATGCTAATCTTAACGTATTTGAATATGTAAATTGTAACCATGTATATTTTGTCACATGACATCTACTTACTTTAATGCTTGACCGCTCTGTAAATAGTTTGTGTCTTCACTGTTCCATATTGTATTTATTATATGGTTATAAATGTGCATATGCCTTATAATGCTGGATAACGATATGTAATGTTATGTTATGTATCTAAAAGATATTTTTTTGGCTGGGGCTCTGGGCCAAGTTGTGGTTAATTGGACATTGTATTTACATTGTATTGTACGCGTTATGGAGGCTTAACACTCATAAATTAAACCTGAGCCGAAATGCATTTGGTTAATTTGGAAGTAAAGTATGTACACACTTGATTTGTAAAGCACTTGATTCAATTGATAATTCCGACTGATTGGGCTAACATTAAACTCACACAAATATCATACGCTCACTTGTAGAGACTGGATTGACTATTGTAGGAACATTTGTAACATTTAAGTTTTGATATATGGAAAGAGATGAAACATGATTAAAAATGTTCTGATTTAAGTATGATATTACTTTTTTCAAATATAATCTAGCCATACATATTAAGTAATAACAGTCAATATTGGTTAAATTTGCATTTTGAAATTGGTTAAGGAGCAAGAACAACAACAACATTTCTTTACGTAAAATGACCCGGAAATTGAAAAAGCCAGTAACAGAAGATGTTCAAGTTTATTTTATTTTAATATAAGAGAAAACAGTTATAAAATACGCCCAAAATGCACCATTTCGGACTAGATATTGTTAAATTTCCTTGGGGGAGTTCCAAACCCACCTTCCAACACTGTAACCAAAATATATTTCGGTTCTGAGGGAGGGGTAAAAGTCAAAATGTTATGTCCCTGAGTTACGCCCCCACTAACATAGACTCCTAGAGCCGCCCCTGAGTAATGTATGATAAAAAGAAGCACTTTGAGAAACAGATACATCCAATGGTGTTGTGTTGTTTTAGATTTACAGCCAAATAAGATTATATATATGGTTCCTGTGACATGTCCGAAATGGTAGTTTTTGTCTTTTCTTCTTTTTTAAAGGGATTCGCTCATGTTTAGTGCCATTAAATTTTAGTCAAATACATTTTATAAAACTTAAACACATTTTCCGCGAAATTGAAATTGCCAACTTTGTATCACATTCTACAAGCGTCTCATATATTCTGATTTACTTGGGTGCGAACCCATGCCGGAACAGTCAAAGAAATAGTGAAAACTGACAACAAAACCTCACGCCCACAAGGATTCATATACTAACAGAATGATAACTTAAGCTTTAAGCCTTTTGTTGTATCGCGTTACTAAAGCTATTTAAAATCGTGGACTTCAAGAAAATACTTGAGCATATATCAGCATTTGTTGAAGGGCTCCAGTCGTCAAAATCTAAGTTTTAACACTCCTTATGATTTAACACACTTTATTTCGTCATTCAAAAAAAAGCAATTATAAAAAACATGAGTAACTTCTGGCTGTAGATGTCACCCATGGTATTCATGCTAACCTGTTTTGTAGCATAGCTTCACGGTGATAATAAAAAGCTTGTACATAGTGAATATGGCTTGAGTATTAATGTCATAGACAGCACTATATCTCCTCTTTTTAAATCGATCTTGAACTGTCTGTAGGAATATTTTGCAAGTTTTATAATGTTTGTGGACAATGTCCCAACAGCTTAATAATGCTTTATCTAGGCGTATGAGAAAACTGATAATACAAATGCATATCCTTGAACATTGCATACATGAGTGCCCATGGTAAATACGAGTGTCATTGTGCTATTTCATCTCATCAATACAACCTCGTCCTCTTAAGCTTAAAACTGCTTTCAAAGATATGACTGTATTTTATTCTCATTTTGAATTAAGGAACAGTCAATATACAATTAAATTTAAAAAAGGTGTTCAGGTACAATCTAATTTGGAGGTATTTTTCATACTTTGACCATGAAATGACATTAAAGTGAAGTTGTATAACAATTTAAAGAACATTATGGGAGAAATAATGTCAATATGAAAATTAACACTTCTTTTGTTAATGAACATTGCCATATCAAAGTGTAAAATTTAACTGAATTTAACTGCAGTTATCTTGGACGCCTTTTTCGATTTTTTTTTCGGTTCGCACCATGTATTTGCAAGTTATGGCACCAGTTCGATAAAATACAGACGTTGTGACTTTAAATATACAACATTGCTTATATCTTCATTTGTTGCCTCTCTTTTCAAATTCAACAGATTTTAACTACTCCACTATAAATGAATTTCAAGACTGTATAAACCTTTAACTGATTGACCTTAATAGTAGACAAATGGTTAATGACCACCGGTTATTGATTAATTAGCAGTGTAGGCATCAGCGTATATTATTTAAACATTAAGATTCTATCAAAATGAATTAGCTGGCAAAGAAATATTTTCAACAAAAATCAGAAAAAGGTTGCGGTACGTTATTTGGCTTGTGTAACTTACCAGTACATCAGATCAATCAGTTCATCTTAGAGTCCTTATGTACGCAAGTCTTTAGTTTTATTGTTTCTCAAACAAGCTTATTCAATAGTTAGAAATCTTTGAAAGCTCGGTTCCTGTCGAAAACCAGCAAGATCCAACAGGCATGACTAGATTATGGACATTGAAAACATCAAAGTTGCAAAACAATACAGCTTGTTATCCGATATTCACGAAACGTAGACAATAGTTCTTTTTAAAATACAGCCAGTTCCGCCAATGCGTGACTGAATTATGGCCCTTAAAAGTGTCAAAATTGCTATAAATCTTTAAAGATCGTCTTCTCTGATAAAAAGGGCAGATCCTTGATAGTTCGTAGCCTCATGTAGTGGACGTTTAACATTTTGTTCAAATAATGGTATCTGTGTCAAAGCTGGCCCCGCCTCGAGTGTCAAAGTTTTCTATTAACTTATATAGTAACATTTGAAAAATCTTCAACAAGCATTTCTCAGACCATTGATATCTGTCATAATATTTCATGTAGTGGACTTTTACCAAAATGCTCAATGAATGCCCATGGGCTTGACGCTGGCCACGCTCCGGCAGACCCATGTTCTCTAATAATCTACAAAGGAGGCAGGGGTAGGAAAATATAAAAATACTTTGCTTCTGTTTCTTGTTCTTTGATAGTAAAATCTCCTGTTAAACTGCAAGTCAAAAACCTTTGATATTTGATAGGAAGCCCTATGTAGCGATTACTACCTACATTCATAGCAACCAATGACTTCCTTAGCAACCTATGTCTTCCTTAGCAACCAAGGGCTTCCATTTGAACGACTTACTTACTAAGCAACCTATCATTTTCTTAGCAAACAATAACTACCTAAGCGACCACTTTTTTCCTTAGCAATCAATGACTTCATTTTTCAGCCAATGACTTCCTTATCAACAAAAGGCCTTCTTGCCAACCATTGGCTAACTTAGTGATCAGTTACTTTTTCAGCAACCTTTGACCCCTAAGCAGCCAAAGACTTCCTAAGCAACCGATTTCTTCCTGAGCAACCACTTCTACCTTAGCCACTTATGGCTTCTTTCGCAACCTTTGATTGTCTTGGCAACCAACGACATCATTAGCTAGAAAATGTCAACCTCTGCATATACCTTCATTCATGGCAAACAATGAATTCCATAGCAACCAATGACTTCTTTATCAACAAATGACTAGCTTAGCAACCATATAATTTTTTAGCATTAACTTCCTTAGTAACTCAAGCATTCTTAAGTAACTAATGACTTTCCAAACAACCAATGACTTTTCGAGCAATCACTTACTTCCTACCAATGGCTTATATTTATAGCAACTAATGACTTCTTTAGCAACATATGACTGATTTAGTAGCCAATAACCTCCTTAACTAAAAATGGCAACCTTAACAAATACCTACATGTATAGCAAACAATGAATCCATATCAACTGATGACTTTCTTATCAACAAATGACTTACTACGTAACCATATCATTCTTTATCTCTACTTCCTTAGTACCCTACCAATTCCTAAGAAATTATTGTTTTTCCAAACAACCAATGTTATTCTTAGCAACCACTTTCTTCCTAACAACCGCCTATATTCATAACAACTCCTGACTTCCTATGTAACCTATGT
The DNA here is from genome assembly GCF_026914265.1 of Mya arenaria. Taxonomy (NCBI): domain Eukaryota; kingdom Metazoa; phylum Mollusca; class Bivalvia; order Myida; family Myidae; genus Mya; species Mya arenaria. The sequence goes on along the minus strand of NC_069129.1, from coordinate 28,244,428 downwards.
CTTTCTTAGCAACCAATGATTCTCTTGTAACCACTTACTTTCAACGCGAGCGAGGACTTCCTTAGCAACCAATGATTTCCGTACCAACTACTTTTTTCCATAGAAATTATTGACTTCGTGAGAAGCTCATAACTGCCTTGCCTAACAATGATTATCCTAGCAACCAATTACTTATTAGCCACAAATGATTTCCTTAGACACCACTAACTTACTACCAACTGCATATATCCATATCAACTAATGACTAAATCCATACCATCTACCTTCATCCGTAGTAATAAATGACTTCGTTAGGAAGTCATCATGAGCAACCAATGGCTTTCAATAGCAACTACTAACTTCCATAGCCACCAAAGAATTCCATAGTAACCAATGACTTCCTAAGCAACCAATGAAACCCTTTGCAATAAATTATATCTGTTCCATTTACCTCATCCATAGCAGCCAATGACTCCCTTAGGAGATTATGACTTCTAGCAACCATTGATTACCTAAGCAACCCATCACTTCCTTAACAATCTATGTTTTTCAATAGCATCCACTAAAATGATGACCGAAACTTTCGGTCAATTTCAATGAAATTTTGTCGAACTTCGAGAATCCATCGGATCAGTTCCGACAATGAAAATAAATCGAGATGTTTTCCGTACATTATGACGTATTAATTTATTTACTTGTAGATCTTTATAAACGCAGATTTACATTGCATGTTATATGTAACAATACAGTGATAGTGGCTGCCGAGAACGTTCACAAAAAGTTCCAAGTGCACTGCCAGTATGTTGCTCATTACCCATACGTAAATAGTATGGATAAAAAACAATGCTGGTAAACAATAAAGACGCCAGTGTGTTTACCCCAGAATCAATGCATCAAGGTTTTTCGTAATAACACTACCTATTGGTTGTAGTCATTGTCAGATTTTAATGCGACCATCACAACATTTTAACAAAATATTATTCACCAGGAGTTTCCTTCAAACGCTTATTTTCAATAGTAGTTATTGTGTATATGTTATGTATAAAAATCAAATACTTTAGAATACAGCTTGACTATAAAGGATACTTATTAAATGTGTTTTGGTGTATACTTTATTACAGTTCGGTTCATTATGATTGTAATAATGATTTTACTTTCGAATCGAGATTTTGGTCAAAAATAGCGTGATGTGATACATATTAAACACTATCTTGGTGCGACGTTTGAAGTAAATGAAACTGTTTATTAGGTACGTGTCATTTCGCGTTTTGAAAATATATTAATACTTATACAAATTGAATGTTAACTACAGGAACAACCCAACTAGTCCAACATTTAAGCGAATAAGTCATGGCTACGGCAAAGGGTGAAGATTCATCAAGGAAACTGTCAGCAGATGCCTTGCCTACATCAACGAAACCAGAAAAGAAACATCTTATGGTTGCAGCTATTGACTTTGGCACTACATTTACTGGATATGCATTTTCGACCCAGAAATTGCAAGATGATTCAATCATCTGCAGCCTTTTTCAGGCAGAAGGCTTTAAAAGTGAGAAGGGTCCGACTTGCGTTCTTCTTAATCCAGACACAACCTTCAGCGCATTTGGATACGATGCAGAAACAAAATATATGGCTCTGTGTCTTGAGGATAAAACAGAAGGATTTTACTTCTTTCAGCATTTCAAAATGAGCCTCTACAAAACCAAGGTATTTTTTGAAGAATCTATTGAGTATGTATCTTAATGCTTGCGACAAAACTAATTTTTGCCACGTTTTGTACTTGTTCATATACAGATACGCGTTACCTTGTTTGCAGAAACTTTCTCGTGAAACGAAGATAAAGGACCTTAACGGGAAAGAGCTTCCAGCACTTGATGTTTTCTCAAAAGTGATTAAGCACCTTTCAGAAGAAACCTACAAACAACTGAGTAGAAACATGACGGGAATTACTGAAGATGATGTGCTGTGGGTTATTACAGTTCCGGCAATCTGGTCAGACGCGGCTAAGCAGTTTATGCGAGAAGCAGCAAACAAGGTTTAGTTTAGCTAATGAATTTCACTTTAACGTACAAATTCAATCTTCGTTTATCTCCATAGATTTGATAAACAGTAAACGTAACGACATCACTAACAACTGGGTATAAACATTTATTACATTTAAGTTTGTATTAATGTATTTAAATCCGACTGTGACGAAAGCTGAATGCTTAAGAAACCACGTTAAAGTCCGTTTTCTGGGTAGAAACCAGTACTGGTGCCCATTTTCGGCGGGCATGAGAATGTTCCCCTTCGTGGGGTTCGAACTCACAACCTCTTAGATAAAAGGCGGATACCTTTACCATTAGACCACTCTTACCTTTACATTTTCAAGGCTGAAATTGAAGACGAAGACCTAAAACTTATTTTGGAACCAGAGGCTGCGTCCTTTTTCTGCAACATTCAAAAATCATGTAAAATTGTGAAGGTTGACGACACAGTTGCACTGGAACCGTTTCCTGTCGGACATAAATATATTGTTGCTGATTTAGGCGGTAACATTTTTCTTATATTTTTCATACACAAATTTCTATCATTTTTTTCGATGAAATATGGAGTTTTATCAGTGAAATATCAATTAAATATTTTCACTGCAAAATAAGGAGTGAAAATATCAACTTTCAGAAGTACTTTTAACAGCCATTGTAGTTACTTCCCATTAATTAAAACAGAACACTTCACTTTTGAAACAGAAAATGTTTGCAAATAAAATATTTGAAATTTAAAGAACTGTTACATAAGTTTAAACAAAGATATATTTGGAAATTAAAAACTTACCGTTTATTAGAAAATTGATTATCCCGTTTTTTAAACGTTTTCTTGATCTTGAACAAGTTGAAGCTGAATGTTCGAACGTTTGCTTTCATATCAAACAAATTACAGACGAAAACAACTGTTCGAACATAAATATTGTTATATCATCGTTCAAATGTACTTTGAACTGTTTGTCGTTGTAATACGTAATACAAACTTCCCGGAAAATTCACGCAACAACTCACAGATTTACTAAAAAATTATACCCCACCCACGCTTCAAAATATGTCAACAAACTAGCGTGGTCCTCATCATTACCTGGAAATCGATCTTTCTTCAAACAAAACAGACTGGTGTCTGACAGTAAGATGACTGAATATCATGTATCATGAAACACACTCTTAAACTAAAAAAAATGTTTAATGTACAATGATTATCTGCAATTGTTTTGCCAACATATTCGACTTTACAAATTTTGGTTTAATTAATGGCGGCGTAGTAATTTGGTTATGTATTCATACCACGCTTTAATTAATAGTGTTTTTGCTATTTTTTTAACATTGATGCACTGATAAAACTTCATTGATAATTGTTCATAATATATTTGCACTAAAAAACGAGCGAATAATTAAATATAAAAAATAATATCAGAGAACTCTTTCAACAAACCGAAATAGAAAATTGACAGCTACAATTTTGCATGAGGGCACGTGCAGCGGCGTATATAATACCCTTTTCAAAAAGGGGGTATTTAAGAAAATTAATTAAAATTTTATAAAACTTGGAAAATCAGCATAAAAGAAACAGAAAATTTGTTTATTTCAGTGTAAGATCGTATTTGTTTTCCACTCGTGATTATAGAAAAACTATATTTTCACTCGGCCAATGGTAAAAATATATGTTTTTCTATGACACTCGTGAAATAAAATACGATCTTACACTGAAATAAACAAATATCCTCTATATCTTATATACATTAAACGGAGTATTTCGTTTTATTGTAATATAACCAGAGGTTCCTAATTCTTAATAATCGATATTTACGAATATAGGGATGGATGTTTACACAAGTGTCTATGGATAACTTTTTAGATTGTAAGAAATATAAAATCTCATCAATTACTTATTTTTTCAAGGCATTCATATTTCCCTTTGCCAGTAAAAAGCACCGTGTATGAAATTCGCTACATGTTAACGCATATAACTGTCAACTGTTTAAAAGCTGCACTTTAACAGATTGACTATTTTGGCAACTTTTTTATTTTTTGTTTTGGAATGAATTAATTTTGGGGTAAAATATCTGGAAACTATAATACTAGTGATATAATATCAGATCACGGTTAGATTAGATTTCAATGCAATACATACTATGCTCAGATATTAACATAAATGTGGTTACATGCAAAATTTTAACCAGAATTTTTTAGTGTAATAATAAAGGGCCACTATTTGCAAAAAAAGTTATCTAACCTGGTTATTCAATTAGGTTGGGTGGTTGAATATACATCAATGCAATACATCAAGTAGTTGCTGAGATATTATTCTATGTGTGCTAACATGCAAGACCTTAACCAGAATTTCTAAGTCGCATAATAAAGAGGTAAAAATTATACAATATGAAAGATAGAGTTATCTTACTTGATTAAATAAGATGGTTAAATGGTTGTGAGCCTGTGTGTAAAGTTTAAATGCAATACATGATGTATTCGCTGAGGTATTGACTTAAAAGTGGTTACATGTAAAACATATACCAGAATTTCTAAGTCTAATAATATAGGGCAATTATTTTGCACTAAATGCAAACTAGAGTTATCTAACTTGGTTAATTAAGTAGGTTTGCTGGTTGAGTACCATTGTATCAAGTCTCAATGCAATACCTCAAGCAGTTGCTGAGATATTAACCTGTTAATGTGTGCTTGCACGCAAAACCTTAACCAGAATTTCTAAGTCAAATAATAAAAGCCTATTATTTGCATTAAATGCAAACTATAGTTATCTAACTTGGTTAATAAGGTAGGTTGGATGGTTGAGTAACATTGTATCAAGTCTCAATGCAATACCTCAAATAGTTGCTGAGATATTAACCTATGTGTGCTTGCACGCAAAACCTTAACCAGAATTTCTAAATCAAATAATAAAGGCATATTATTTGCATTAAATGCAAACTAGGGTTATCTAACTTGGTTAATTAAGTAGGTTGGATGGTTGAGTACCATTGTATAAAGTCCCAATGCAATACCTCAAGTAGTTACTGAAAAAATTACCTATGTGTGCTTGCACGCAAAACCTTAACCAAGGGGTGACGCCGACGCAGACGCCGAGGCCGACGCTTGGGTCAGTTGTTTAGCTCTCCTTATTCTTCGAATAGTCGAGCTAAAAATGAGCTTTTCGGCATCAAACATCACTTTTAGAACGTACATATGAAAAACTTCGATCTGATTTTTTGTTAGCAGTCTTATATCACTGGCAGAGTTCACATTCACGTTATATATTACGCAAATCACTCAAAAAAATCAAAAAAATCACGCATACATTTTTCACCCGGTACGAGATCGCGCGTTTCCGAAAATCATGTGGGCGAATATTAATTTCGCTGGAATCCGACACCACGTTCTTAAATTAGACATGACAAATATTATCTAGTCCCATTGATTGGATTTACCGCAGAATCTGCTCGGTGACGTCATTACAATGTAGACGGGTTATAACTTTTTACGCCTGGCGAAATGAAGATAAGTTGCGAAACATTGTAACCAATCTACACACGGGAATTCCGTCTGCATCCAAAATGTCGATGCAATCGAAGCTGATAGCGTTTGGTTTTTAGACAATCTGCGCATGCGCGCAGGTAGTCTTAAGACCGCAAACTCCAAAGAACTACTTCTGTTCATGTCGTTTTAACCCATTTTTTGTCTTAGTGCGCTCTATGTATAGCAGAATGACGTCGAAACCATAAAAATAGATTAGTTGTATTGCATTCCGAGTATGAGTCCATGCTTGTTCGGCTATTTCCGCGCTTAACCGCAAGTGTCCCATCACCTGCAGGGTTTGTTATTATAACCTGACGTGACCTTGAAGCACGCTTATTTGTAATGGTGTATTTTTATATTACTTTTATGACATAAGAAACAAAAATGATTGTCTGAAAGTCAAAATAGTTGTATCTCAGGTTTCGCGATGCTAATGCTTCAAAATATGATAGCCCTGCTATAAAATAACAAAATACTATTCATTCTATGATTTTAGGCGTTTATATTTCTAATATAATGTTTTCATTTTTTTGCATTAAAGCTTCGTTTCGGTGTATTATTGGCAAAGTTTAAGACATTAGGCTTTCAATTAATTTTAGCACACATGCCGGCCCTGATACGACAGCGAGTTATGCATACAATTGGTGAAGCAAAGTCGTTCGGATTAAAACTGTAAAAAATCCAAAGAGTGCGAAGTATTCATAACAGCACTAGTACTATTTCTACACAGATACTTACATAAAACAAAATAACATGTATTTATCAATAAAATTTGAAAAGGCACAATCATATTCTCATTCTTGGAACTGACAATTTCCGATAATCTAAATATAGTTTAAACTACATTAACTGACCGATATTTTAAAATAGTTTCTACATACATTAACTGACCACATGTTTGTCCTCATCGCGGGAAAACGACCATCTGATAAGCACTGCATTTTGAAAGGAATTATTACTGATGTTGTTCGTAAAATCAAATCATTTCCCTTAAACAATTAAAAAGTGTATGTTAATAAAACTCGCCTTACGTATGGTATCTAATCAAAGCACCGAAAACCCGTTTAAAGCGATTGAAAGGGGTATGCAGTATAACTTAAAATACATGGGGATGGGAGATATGTCGACTGAAGTGATAAGCTGTGCATTTTAAATGGAATTATTGCTGAAGCTGTTTGTAAATAAATGATTTTCCTTAAACAAAACGTGTGTGTTCATAAAAGGATATATATTATATAGTATGTATAATACTTTCCTATCGTATAATAGGTAATCAAAGTAACGAAAACTCCTAAGAAACGATTGAAATGGGCATTCATTGTAACATTAGATACATGGGGATAGGGTATTACGACGATTGAAGTTACTTTTCCATAAACAAAATGACACAAGACGCCATAAAATAGATATAGATATGTTTGTTTCCTCGCCCAATCTGGTCACAAGCGCTCATGACCCTCTTGACCTTCTATGTGCCCTTCACCCATTCCCATTGTAGAAATAAAATTTGCAACACTCACATATTTGCCCGCAGACAGTCTTTCAGTGCATTCGCGCTTTGATAGAGAAAACAAATCCAAATCATCAAATAAACCGAACAATGAACCTATGCAAACTTCAGGAGATGAACCAACGAGAGCAAAGATTAAGAAAAAGTATCCAAAATGATTTCAGAAGAAGTGGTTTGCTGAATTTTCGTGGCTCAAATTTGACTCGGAGAAAAGTCTAACGCATTGTATGACATGCTTAAAACAGAAGTACAGCAAATGTTAATTGTAACCTGTAGACAATAGACTTTGATTGAAAGGGGTTGAAATAGTTGTTAAGTTGTAACTTCAATACAAAATGTTACAATTTGTTATAATGTAACTTATCAATAAAAACACTTAAAATATTTATTAATTTCATACCCCAAAAAATTGCATTTTACCCCCAATTTTAGTACCCAGGGGTTAAGTTTACTCTTGAAAATAATAGTAAGTGAAAGCTCTGACTGGTTTCCAACGATAAAAGAACGATACAAAAACGGTACAATATTTATATGAAAAACTACAGAAACAAGTCCAGTACTCGAAAGGTTAAACACATGTCTAGATAGCGCTTAGGCCACACCAAATTAATAACTTGTTCATCGGATTTTTTCCAAAAAATAATGGGGCGAGCGAGCGAAATAATAATAAAAATAATTGTTTTGCATTAAGTACAAAAGAGGAGCGAGCGAAGAGCGAACAAATATATATAGTCATTTAACTCACTTTTCCTCACATTTTATTCACTTATTAACTAAACAATGATATTGTAAACGAAGGATTACATCCAGTGAACGAATGATAACACTAAAAAATAATTATATACAAATATTAGTTTTGAGATCAAACAAATGCTATTTGAGATCAAACAAATGTATTTCTTAAAACTATTTCTTAAAACTATTTCACAGAAAATTCCAGACAGCGCCAGATTGATTTTAGGCTTTCTCAGAATTTAACGCCTATCTTTTTTAAAATTTTCCTTATTTTTGTAGATATCTTGTTCAAATTAAGACAAGTAATAGAAAACACAAACATATATACAAAAGACACTTTAACTTCTTTTGTACTGCAAATACTGATTGTGTCGATTTTCATATAAAGCAAAGAAAAATTTCAAGAAAATACAGAATATGCAATATTTTTTCATATACAAAAACCAATCAGCATAAATATTTAACACTTGAATGATTTCCATATATGGTTAAAATATACACATGAACATCTAAAAAATCTACAAACATTTATTTGCAACACAAAGTGTTGACACCATACAGTCTGACACCATTTTTTATAAATTACAAAATATACAGAATCCGACTTGTTTGATGTTTTTGTGTGAATGGTAAAACTTATGGGATTGCATGAAGCACATAGGAATGTCAGTCAGGTTAATTTTTAGCGTCATCCTGCTGTCCACGAACATTGACTCATCGGCGACTAAGGCCTCCACCACAAGCACGCTTGTTGCCTCATGTGAACAGGAATTTCATGATCCGCTGCGTCGAAGGAATCTTAAAATTTAATAAGCAATATTATACATAAATGTTCATTGTAGTATAATGTAGTATGCATTGCTGAAACAGTTTGATGAAAACACAAGAAAGGAGGTGCTCGTTTCTTGGCCAAACTTTATTTTTCTATTACTGTACATGCACTGCATATGAATTAAATAAACACTACACTCTGATCTGTAGCAAAATAAAAATAAACATGCATAAATCATTAAATGTATATTTTTGAAGGAAACAAATAATACAAAAAATACATCATATTTGCTATATTGACATCAAAACAACAAAGAAGTTAAAATACACACCTGAAGTTTTTACCTGGACAGGTGTAGTAGGTATAGATGACCGATTGAAAACTGTCTTTTCATATATGAATTCATGTCGCCCATTCTTATTTTCATCACTCATTAGAACGTTTATTTTGATAAAATTTAAAATATGTTGTCACATACTTGATCCAATTCAACCGCGTCTTTGATGTTAGAATTCTTCTTGTTACATAAATGCAACAACAAATAAAGGTATTACAACAATGCTAACATAATTATAACATCCGTCAGGTCCAAATGTCAAATAGGAGTGATCTTGACGCGAATGTAAACATGAGTAATTTGGTTAATAAAGCGCCCACTATGTATTTATAAATAGCTCACTCAAACAAAGACGGAATTAACCATTTATAAACTAAATAACTATATAACAGATGCGATCGCATGTTAAATTTAATGATGAAAGGAGCGGGTTGTAACATAAAAAACCCATAAAAATCGTTTTAATATTTTCAATCCATTCTTTTTTATTTTAAAGGAGGGACAGCTGATTTCACAGTTCATGAAATTCTAGAGGATCACAATTTGAGAGAGATTGCAAGGTCAGATGGCGACGCTTACGGGGGAATTTTGGTCGATCAAGCGTTTGACGAATTTCTCTCAGACTTTTTTGGACAGAGCGTTGTACACCACTTATTGGAAAAGCAAACACATTTGTATATGGAAATTCAGAGAGCATTTGAAGTAAAAAAACGAACCTTTCTGCGCGATTCATCATGGATTTTTTTTCGATTGCCTGTGGTTGATTTTAAAGATGCGTTCGAAGCTTGCAATGTTTCTTACGACGATGCAGTTAGTGAAGCCAACGCAAAGTATTCAGGAAAAGCTGAACTTACGCGCAATGGTATGTTAAAATTATCTGCTGAAACCATGAAGGGATTTTTTGACAAGGCAGTGGATGGTATTGTTGAATTCATTAAAAAGATGCGCTTTAACGAAGAACTTGGCATGATCAACACCGTTTTGATGGTCGGTGGATTTTCGGAATCGAAATACGTCCAAGAACGCATTGAAAATGAAATACCTGGAGTTCGGCTCGTCATTCCACCCGATCCTTCATTGGCTGTTTTGAAAGGTGCAGTTTTGTATGGGAAAAACCCACGAGCTATTACAGAAAGAATAGCAAGGTTTTCCTATGGGTTTTCCGTTGCTAGACCTTTCGACGAAGGATCTGATCCGGAAGAGCTAAAAATAACACAGAATGGAATGGTCCTTTGCAATGAGGTTTTTAACAAGTTAATTACAAGAGGTGAAATTCTGAAGAATGGACAGATGTTTCACAGCGTTGTAATGTATCAGGTTAATACCGATACCGCTTTGACCATATTGTTATCATCACTGCGTCCAATTGAGTCACTAGTTTACAAATCAACAAAAGAGGATCCAAAGTACATCACCGCAGAAGAAGAGTGTGAGGAAATAGGAAATTTGATAATACGTCCACCCCGTACAGGTTGGCCTTCTGACAGCGCTCTTCTTCAAGGAATCATCGTCGGCGAAAGTGAATTGAAAGCCTTTGCAATCAACCTTGAAACCAAGCAAGCATACGTGGCAAATCTTGATTGCCTTTGAAGTAGGCTACGACAAAAGTATAAATACTGTGCATACAGACGGTTTTAGCTAAAAGGTTTTATGAAAAATGCTTTTGACTCTTTTAAAAAGGTAACATTTTATGAACAATATTTATCGATACATGCAACTAGAAACCATGTTGACTTTTAACAGGACGAAATTGTTAGAAATGATGTTAAAATTGCTCCGAAAAGCTAAAAGTGAGTCGCAAAAGAAACTTTTGAGTGTGAATGAAAAAGAGAAAAAGTAACTGAGAAAAGATCAAATAACATTCATTTTGTTATATTTTGATATGTTCTATTAACTTTTCTCAGTGTCCAGTTACAGGACAAACATTTCACTTTCAGTATGAGAACATTCAAAGAATCATATATACTGATAGCACCAATAATTATTCCTTTAGCTTTATTTCAGTTTTGTATATAAGTAGATGTGTACACATTTCATTGTTAACCGCTTTGTTGATTAATGTTGTTAATGTATCTCTGCATCAAATATTATTTTGCGTAAAATATCAATAACCCGATATATTCAAAAACGAAACAGATGTGATATCAATATGTGAGTGGCAATCGTATCGGCGATACGTTCTTCTTTATATTATATGGAATTTGTAGCCTGTTTTGAAACATTTCAAGCGTTCCTTTTACCTTTATTTCAGTTATAATGAATAATGAATCATGTTGAATACAGCTCATATTATACATTTCATGATACAATCAAACTATGTGTTTACTATGTTAACCTTGTATCACACCTTGAAATATGATCATTTCACTCATGTAGTTTGTTTAAGCAGATTGTTCATAATTATATATATAGTGCATGTGATAAATGTTGAATGATTGTATTCTCCATTTATAGAATATTTGCTTTTGTAAATAATGTTATGTAAACTCTTTCTAATAAAAGCTGGCTGTCATTGAATCAAGAAACATTTAAAAGTACTACTAATTGCAACTTCTCTTGTATTGTTTAAAAAAAAATACCGCTTATTATTTTTGTGTGAAATCAATATTTATGATAATGCAATGTACATGTTTTACCATTTATTATATAAATAAAGAGTTGATTTGAGCTGGTCTCACTTGAAACCCTAGTAAAACTGGACGGTGGTTTTTTATATTACAAACAGATGTCTCCCTCTATGGTTATGTCATTCAGACACGACATTTAACAATGGGAAATGAAAACTAATATGAAATGAAACACATAGAGAGCTTGAAACAGAACATCTGAATAAAATGCTTGAGACTTGGAAGCCTCTATCCTCATGTTATGGTAGTCTAGTTAAACTGTTTCACTCCATTTTAAGTGTATATTGAAATTCAAGTTTGAAATATGACTGACTAATAATAAGTACATTTCATATGAACTTTCCATTTTATTGAGTTTATTTGTCTGCTGAACACTACTGTGTTCTGTATGCTACTGTAACATTACATTGGCGATGGATCCTCGACTAGGGACACCTGGCCAAGACGCTGTACTTTGTGTTTACAAATATTCAAAATCCTCCAAGTGGTTCAAGAGATATGGAGCGTACACAAAATATAGTCATATGACCCTTGACCTCTAAGAGTGATCATTGAGCTACTTGTTAAATGCGATTTATACATCGTCTCAATATGGTGAACATTTGTGGCAAGTAATTACAAAATTCTTCAAGCGGTTAAAATGATATGGAGCAGACACGAAATGTTGTCATATGACCTTTGACCTTTAGGTGTGACCTTGACCCGAGTTTGTTGTAACATGCGTTCTGCATATCGTTTCAATATGATTAACTATTGTTGGTTGTTATTTCAAAAACCTTCAAGCGGTTCACGACATATTGAGCAGACACGTTATGTTGTCGTATGACCTTTGACCTCTAGGTGTGACCTTGATCTTAAACAGAACTGGTTGTAACATGAACTCTGCACAACGTCTTTATATTGTAAATATGCTTCTGTTGACATTTGGAATTGCATCAGCATTGTACGATTTACTTTCATTCAAATTGTTCATACATGCTCATTCATAATCTAATTCTTGGGGTTTGTGTTGAAGTAGTCATTAACTAAATATCATTTAAAAAATGCTTGTTAACAGTTTTTACCGAATACTGTATTTACCGATTTAAGTAATTCCTATAGTTGTCAAGGAACTGTCGATTTCGCCGTATTGTTTATGTTGGGAACTGCATGGTGCATCGTGATACGTTATTGCATTTCCAAAACATGAATATTATTTCCAGTTTGTATTGTCATATGATAAGTACTTACCATATTATTTGTTGAATGAAAGCATGCATTTAATTAATGCATTTTATTACTTGTTCACTAATATTGCATTTCACAATTGTAATATCCGCGTGTTGCAAATTATTCAAAGTTAAATGGCAGTTAATTACCATGACAACAGTTACTGCCCTTTCTTAATAACTGTATGTTTTACCCGACCTGTATGCATAGCATTACTGGTTATTTCCTCGACCAAAGTACTTCTGTTGGAACTAGGAATTCATCGACAAAGCACACGGCGGGGAATCCACGTGACCAAATGGTAGGTTTCAGTGCAAGATGGCGTCACCAAAACGCTCGACTCGAGCCGAAAATCAAGGTAATACATATAATAATAATCTTTTCTTTAATTTTTAACATAGCCTATCATATGCCCACCTACCTAGTGTGTATTAGCATATCCATGTTTTCCTTGAAACTTTAACCGTTCTCGAGAACACTTCGGCAATGTTTCCAAAATGTACGAAATCCGACTGGTAGGTTACAGTTCCATTTATCATTTTGGCTCGGATTTAGCGGAAAATGAGGTTATAATTTGGGAAAATCGCATAAAACACTGAAGTTTTGTTTAAACATAACAGGCACATGCATTTGGGAACGAATATTTTAATGATTTTAAAAGATATGAGAACGAAAAGAAAATGATAGGTTGCAGCTCCGATTTTTGAAGAGATAGGTTGCAGTTCCATATTTAGGTTGCCGTCTGGACTGCAGATTCTTTGACTTAGTTTTAGTGTTCAAGCCAAACATATAGGTTCCCATAAAACTCAACTTATATTTTTCTATACCATTGTTCTTTTTACATAGTTATAACATCATCTAAAATTATAAAATCATTGAAAATGACATCGAGACTGCTGTTTTTATACTTTTGATTTTTCTGCTTACAAATTTATAAGGTTACCATCATTAATGATTTGTTTTCTGTGACAAATTGATGTATTACACGTTTAGAGTTGAATTGTTAAACCATTATCTGTGATAAAATCTGCACACACTTTTATTGTATGACGTGTCAATCGATGTTTTGCAATTTTCGATATATCATATGGAATGCATTTTTATCTTTTAGACCAATGACACGAATAAGAGAGTCTTTCCCTTCATCAACCTAAACGAAATGAATGCAGGATATCTAAACAGCCAACCAAAACAAATGGCAGCGATACAACAAAACAAAAGAAGTGTTCAGTGAGCATTCGTTTGATCACAAGGTGAAGTCAAGACTGGCCTCACGCAGAAAGCAAGCGACAGCACCCACAGACAGAAATGCAATACAAAGGGAAACTTTAGGTGTACGTTGGGAAAAGGCTAGATGAAATTTGTCGAAACAGCTTCCAACAAAGATCATCGGAAAAGACTCATGTGCCATTCTCATAGCAAAAAAACACGACAAATATATCCATTTTCACTGTAAATATCATAATAAAAAGTTCATGTTATGCTGATGCCGTTCTTACATTTGATATTTTAGCTTTAATATATATATGTGTGTGCGTTATAATATTAATCAATCAACATTTTGTGTTAATTGTTGTAGAATGCCGATTGGTGCATGTCAAAAGCAACTTCCTATATGAGCTTGTATATTTATTACCCATTTACGTTTGAACTTTTAAATCGCTCCTTACATATTACATGTAATACATATTTGGTCACCAGTTCATGTAAGCAGAACTCATGAAAGGCAATGTTTGTCATTTTAGTTAAGTATAACGTTTAACTTTGTTACTTGCGTTTGAACAAGATCAACGAATTAAACTCCACCGGTTTTCAATGTCAACATGCATTTTATATGTAAAAATATTGCTTAATCGCAGGATGATGTGGTTTAAACCTAGCTTATTCCTCCATTGTTTAATTATAAAACTACATTCGTCGCTGTTATAATCCTTCCGTGTTATGAACATGCATTACCTGACTTAATATCAGTACTAGAAAAAATATGATGTAAGATATTGAAGAGTTAGCTTTCGATTAATGCGCCGTGTTGAACAACTTCGGACCAATTGAGACCACCTTTGTTTAAATGAACAAATACCAAACGAGTGATTGGTATTTTTTATTTATTAAACCTTGTGTTACCTAAAGGTAACTTCAACTAAAGAAATCTTTAACACTTGATCAGGATAAAGATTATAAGTTTCTTCCATGGCCGAGAGTGTAAGATAAGTTCATTCCGACCCGAGCGTAGGGTGTTTTGCGGAAACGAGGTTTACCCTTTCTTACGCGAGCGGCTATGGTAGATGCTTTTTCTCCCACCTCAGTTAAAAATAATTAAGTAAAAATGAGTTTTTTGCTGGAACTCTTTTGTGCATAGTGAAAATAATTGCGTATGGATATGAGATAATTCGTGGTTGTCATGGATATGCGCGCAGTGATTCCGATTAAATCAATAGTAAAATCGGTCTTTAAATAGTCCTAAGGAGAGTGAACCATTATTTCTTGAATGGTGCGTGAAAACTGTTTTATGGTGACATTCGAAGCGAGAAATAATTAACTAGCATTCTAAATATTGCCACAAGACAAGGTTTCCATGATGCTACAGACGACAGTCTTCAATAAGGGCGGTAATTACAATGTGGTGACCATTAAAAGGAGTTCCATACGGGCATTTTATCTTTGCCCGTGGGCAAGATAAGAATATCTAGCATGGTTAAATTATTGGATGTACTTATCTGAGGTGGGAGAAAAGTTGTATCCATAATACTTCACATAATAATATATCGGCAGTAAATAAATAAAAATGTTAAACATCCTGATATTATATACACGACGTGTCCATATATATATATATATATATATATATATATATATATATATATATATATATATATATATATATATATATATATATATGTATATATATATATATATATATATCGTTAATTCATAAAAATAAAAACAGTTTGTCACATTTCAATTCCTCCATGCTTGTATACAATATCAGTGATACAATCACATTACATAATTTGCAGTCAAGACGACAACCTTTAAATGGAACTGCAACCTATCTCTTCAAAAATCGGAGCTGCAACCTATCATTTTCTTTTCGTGCTCATATCTTTTAAAATCATTAAAATATTCGTTGCCAAATGCATATGCCTGTTATGTTTAAACAAAACTGAAGTGTGTTTTTTGCGATTTTCCCAAATTACAACCTCATTTTCTGCTAAATCCGAGCCAAAATGATAAATGGAACTGTAACCTACCAGTCGGATTTCGTACATTTTGGAAATATTGCCGAAGTGTTCTCGAGAACGGTTAAAGTTTCAAGGAAAACATGGATATGCTAATACACACTAGGTAGGTGGGCATATGATAGGCTATGTTAAAAAATAAAGAAACTTTTATAATTATATGTATTGCCTTGATTTTCAGCTCGAGTCGAGCGTTTTGGTGACGCCATCTTGCACTGAAACCTACCATTTGGTCACGTGGATTCCCCGCCGTAATTTCTTAGGGAGTCTTCTTTCGGTCAGAATCCCTAATTATATTATTCATAAGCGACTGTCGGGTATATACGCGAACCATTTCCCACGTCTGCAATTCAGTTCGTTTCCTGATCGTTTGATCAGATTCTTTTGATATCTTTTGACCAGAAACACATACTGTAAAGTAAATATCCTGAAACGGCGTTGGCATTGAATAATGGGACGGTAGTAATAAAAATACGATGCATTGGAAATTTCGCTGCTACTGTTATTGATAAACGATAGGTTCTTGAAGTTGTACTGTTTGAAATATTGAAGATATAAAATTAAACTCATTGGAATGAGAAATGTTGTTTTTCCGTGTTCCACAACGGTTAATTAGACGCCATTCTGACAGAGACTGAAAGAAAGAGCCAGATGTTTTACGATACGCTGAACATTTATGGGTTATTTCAAAATCATTCAAGCGGTTCACGAGATGACACGGTATATAGTCATAATATATTAATATGAACTTTGACCTAATTGGTGACTTTGATCTTGAACTGAGCTAGTTGTAACATGCGCCATGCCCATCGTCTCAAAATGGTGAATATCGGTGGGTAGTATTTTTGAATTCTTGAAGCAGTTCCAGAAATATGAAGCAGACACGAAATATTGTCATATGATATTTGACCTCGAGGTGTGACATGGTGAACATTTGTGGCAAGTAATAAAAAATACTTCGAGCGGTTCAAGAGATATGGAGCGGACACGAAATGTCGTCATATCGACTTCGACCAAGTGTGACCTTGGTCTTGAACAGGGCTTGTTGAAACATGGGCTCTGTTCATCATTCCAATATGGTTATCATTTGTTGGTAGTTATTTCAAAATCCTTCCAACGGTTCAAGAGATATTGAGCAGACGAAATCTAGTAATTTTATAATCATATGACATTTGACTTCTAATTGTGACCTTGACCTAGAACCGAACTGGTTGTAACATGCGCTCTGCACATCGTTTCAATATGGTAAACATTTGTGGCGAGTTATTTCAAAATCCCTCAAATGGTTCAAGAGAGTGGACACGAAATATAGTCATATGACCTTTGACCTATCAGTCAATGACCTTGAACCGAGCTGGTTATGACAGATCGACAGACGGACAAGTCACGCAAAAATAATTTGTCTACCCATTTATGCGGGGAGATATTAATATCAAAAGATTAAATAACACAATAAAATTAGACACATTTAATCGATGAATATTTATAGCCTTACAATCTGAATCACAAACTTTGTCAACATCCTACATACAGAAGCACTTTCATCAAAGGTAGTATTACAGTTGAAAATTTCTTCTAGGTACAAACAGCTCCTAAGACTCTGCATAATTTAAACATCGTTATGATTTTATTCCTAGAATATCATTTATACTGGAAACTGAATTTTAGCCTCAAGAATTGTACTGAAAGAACAATATTATGATGGAACTTTTTAGATTGTTCTGCTGTCGATGAAAAAAATATTCTTTAAACAGACATATCTTCAGTATACATTTAATGTATTTAAGGTTTTTTGTACATGTTTTCATTAAGCTGATAAATTAAATATTGACTAGGTAACCTTCTTTGGAAAGACATGAAAATAAATGAGTGACATTAAATAAATTCCAATGCCCCCTACTTTTTAAAAAAAAGGGCCTTTAAGTTTATTTTTTCTTGTCCTTACAAAGAAAAGGCAACCCTTCAGTCTCTTACAAAACAAGCACATTAACCATTTACATGTTGCAACACTATAATGGTGAGACCTGCATTAGAGTCCATTCTGGTCCAAGATAAAATTTCAGTGACATATATATTCAATGATTTGAAATAAATGAAATGCATATTATGATTTTAAATTCATCAATTTGATATCTTTATTATCAATAAATATCTGCAGAACAGCACCAAACAACAATTCCGTCTGAACTTCATCACACTCCAAGATTGTTTTCACCAATTTATTAGTTCATCATTTCAGTAGATACTAAACAAACGCGTTCTTTTTTAAATTTTTAGTCTTTTACATTAACAAAATACAGATTATCACAAATAATTTCATACATCTAGAATCAAGATGGTTGTATACTTCTTCAACATCAGTGTTCATGATTGTGTTCATTTCTTGAAACTTTTGCAAAAGCGGTAAAGATAACCTTAACCAGAAACAATGATATAAACTGTAAAAAACAAAAATGTATCCTTTTTTCTATGACTGAATGTGACTGAAATTATAATGTCACCGTCCATTGTGCAACATATTTGAAGGTTGTTAGAGCTTTAAAGAAAATTCTTGCAATGGATGCCAAAACTGCCAGTTCATATTGAAAGAGTTTCATGATTGTTAGCAAATCACAGAAAAAAACATGGACACAAACATAAATACAACCAGGAGTTTAAGTCCCTAATACAACATTACAACTATTTGTCCACTAGTATATCAATCTCTTGTTTTTCGTCCAGCACCTGAGGTCAGCATGGCTAACAACTGCTTGGCTTCAGCATTGGCCTGGAAACAATAAACCAATAATAAATGTACATATATATAAATAATAGCTTTATTATATGAATAACACTTACATGTTACATTCAAACAATGACACATTCTTCGTGTGAATACATTTTATCAACTACACGCCTTTAACATATAGTATTCAGGCGCGTAGCCAGGCATACTCCCATACTCCCGGGAGTACTTCGATTTTGAAAAATGAAAATTCTAAATGGCCTAAATCCGGTGTAAAACTTGAACCCTAAGGGGTTACAGGCGAATTTGAAACCAATCCAGCTCGGCATTATAAAAGTTAAATGTAAAATGTCATCGGTAGAACTGTACATAGAATCGTTTACTACGATGTTCCAAGCATGTGGTCACTGATGGTGTCTACTGCGCCCAATGTCATCTGTTCGCTGGCCCTGATGCTCGCGTGATAACATTAGTCACCACAGTATTGAGAGATTGGAGCAACATATCCAAGGTAGTTTTGAGCCACATGAAATCAGAGGCCCACCTGTCTAACTGTGATTCAGCAGATCATTTCCTAGCAATAATGAAGGGCGAAAAAAAAAGACATACTATGTAACATGTCATCCCAATACAATGTGGTCGTTGAAAAGAACAGAAAGATCCTTGTTAGTATAACAGAAGCGATAGTGTTCTGTGGGAAACAGAACATTGCCTTGAGGGGGCATGAAGGTGATAAGGGAAATTTTCAGGCCCTATTGAGCTTTCAGGCCAAGCAGGATCCCATTTTAAAAGAGCATCTAGAACACGGAGATCCAAGATCTATGTACCTTAGCCCCGATATACAAAATGAGCTTAATTCCATTTGTGGAAAACAAATCGCAGACAGTATCGTGTCAAAGTGCAACAGCGCACCCTGCTTCGGTTTTATGGCTGACGAGGCAACTGATGCCAGCGCTATGGAACAGATGGCCATGTGCCTAAGATACTTCGACGGAGCTGATTTACGCGAAGATTTTTTGGGGTTCTCTGAGTGCGAATCAACTACAGGCGAGACGTTGGAAGAAGACGTGTGATTTACTGGAGGCAACAGAAGAAGCACGTGTTGTTGTCGCTATGTTAGAGGTTTGTTATTTAATTCATTTTCCTAACGGCTAGTTGTGGGATGAATTCATTTCGTTATGACAGCAAAGTTATAGAATAGTGTTAATCACGCCTCGGTTAACCGACAAAATCATATGTAAGTCAATATGTACCAGTGTACTTGATCTTACTTTGGGTCGGACTATAGTTATACTTTTCAATGGCGTAAATGGCCATGTATAATTTTTCCTAGACCCGTCACTCATAAACAGTGCACTAATTTCATAGCTTGTATAAATGTTTACAGAAACAATTCAGTTCTTGTGTGTGTACATATGAATTGAACTTATTTGCAGTCATATGTTATTAAATGTTTTTCCCATCTTTATACTTACAAAAAGATAGATGGACGTTGCCATGCGCTTTACTAATGCGTTGTTTAATGTTACGTCACTATCAAATATCATTTGAGTCTGAACGCAACGATCCAACAGTATGGGACAACCTGTACGAAAAGGCTATGTCACTAGCAAGAGACATTGGGGTGGAGCCGTCCATTCCTCGAGGCACGGGGGCCGCAAACATGCCTAACGCACCAGCGGCAACACCCACAGAATACTGGAAGGTCAACAGGTTCCTTCCTTTCATTGACCACCTAGTCGTTGAGTTAACAACCCGCCTGCTAAACAGCATGGGAGATTTACTGCACAATATCTTCTGCCGACGAAAGTAGATTTTCATTCATCCTTTTTTGATCAAATAAAATATGTGATATCAATGAAAATACTTGGAATTGCGTAATGTTATCCATGTATAGTTAAATAAAACATCAATTATATTATTGTTCCGTAAAAAAACAAAGTGTGTGTACCAAAACGTTAAGTTCTGTGAATATCTATATTTTTCTCTAAATCAATTGCTTATTTTATTGTTTAATTATAAAAAAGTGGGTCATGTTTGTTTTGTTATAGGCTACTGAACTGACACCTGCCAGGGCCGCAGAGATTTATGCAGAGTACAGTCCAGACTTAGAGTGTGACGAGGAGACGTTTGTCCGGGAGTGTAAAAGATGGATTGCTAAATGGACCACAACATCCCCAGCTGAGTATCCAGACCTGGAAACATTTTTGCGAGTGGCCACTGAGGCCGTTTCAACAGCTACGGCAGAGCGGTCCTTCTCCACGATGAGGAGAGTCAAGACGTACCTCCGCAACACGATGACCGCCGAGAGGCTTTCAGGGCTTGAGCTTCTTAACATTTATCAAGAGCGAGATATCAACGCTGAGCACGTAGTGGATGTTTTTGCACGTAGAAAAGACCGTCGGCTGGCATTAGTGTTCAAAGTTTAAACGTGTGTTGTTGTGTAAAAATGTTTCAAAATGGGAAAAAATCCATAAGATAAACTATGTATACATTTGTGCATTATTTGCTTGTGATGTTTTCCATGTTTAAATCAAACTATTTGTGTCCTCAATGCAACTTGTTCATCTGTATATCCTATATATTCGGAGGGAGGCATCTCCACCAAGTATAAATATGTTTTGAATATTTATTGCTCGATCTTGCAGTTTTCCTTTTTTGCTTCAGTTATTATTAACTTAAAACTTGCATTTCAAGTTACCAGATATGCGTCAAATGCCACCAAATCGCACGAGTAAACAAAAAAAATTCAGGGGAAGGACCCCCTGACCCCCGCTACAAATGGGAGTACTTCAAATTGGGTTCCAGCTACGCCCCTGGTAATATTTTCAGTACTTTTAGGGCCTATATGTAGAGGCATGAAAACAACTTCATTGAATTGTGTTAGTATTTACAAATAAAGATATAACAAGAGATGTTTGTCAAACATTATGCCCCCCCCCCCCCCCCTGAGAGCCATGTTGTCAGGATTATATGGACAATTGAATGAAATATGCATGGATCGAAATGACAGCTGATTTGTTGCTGTTTTAAGATTATGACCATTAAAGTGTGAGGATAAAGTGTGTTATGACTGTCATGACCTTTGACTCTACGAACTCAAAATCCAGAGTCATCAGCTGGTCACCAGAAACCTAAATGTCAAGTTTGAGGGCCATGGGTGCAGGCATTGTCAAGTTATCACAAGACAAGTTTTTTTCGTTCAAGGTCACTGTGATCTTGACCTTTGACCCGATGACCCCTTAAATCATAAGGGGTCATCTACAAGTCAGATGCAACTCCAAGTCAGGTTTGAAGGCCATGGGTTCAGGCATTGTTGAGTTATCACTCGGACAACCTTTTACCATTCAAGATCGCTGTGACCTTGACCTTTGGCTCTATGAATCCTAAAATCAATAAAAAGTGATCTACTGGTCAGGCTTAACATCCATGTCAACTTTAATGATCATAGGTTCAGGCATTGTTGAGATATCAGTGGGGGAAGATTTGTTAACTTTTTTGCGTTAAAGGTTACTGTGACATTGACCTTGGCCTGATGACCCCCAAAGTCGATAAGGGTCATCTACTGGTCAGGCCCAACCTCCATGTCAAATTTGATGACAATAGGTCCAAGAATTGTTGAGTTTGCTTTCAAGGTCACTGTGACCTTGACCTTTGACCCCTTAAATCAATAGGGGTCATCTACTGGTCAGGCCCAACCTCCATGTCAAGTTTGATGACCATAGGTCCAAGAATTGTCGAGTTTGCTTTCAAGGTCACTGTGACCTTGACCTTTGACCCCTAAAATAAATAGGGGTCATCTACTGGTAAGGCCCAACCTCCATGTCAAGTTTGAGGGCCATGGGTGCAGGCATTGTTGAGTTATCACTTGGACAACCTTTTATCATTCAAGGTCACTGTGACCTTGACCTTTGGCCCAATGACCCCTAAAATTAATAGGGACAATCTCCTGGCCAGGCTCAACCTCCATATCAAGTTTGAGGGCCATGGGTGCAGCCATTATCAAGTTATCACTCGGATAACCTTTTACCATTCCAGGTCACTGTGACCTTGACCTTTGGCCCAATGACCCCTTAAATCGATAGGGACCATCTTCTGGCCAGGCCCAACCTCCAAGTCAAGTTTGAGGGCCATAGGTGCAGGCATTGTCAAGTTATCACTCGGACAACCTTTTATCATTCCAGGTCACTGTGACCTTGACCTTTGGCCAGATGACCCCCAAAAACCATAGGGGTCATCTCCTGGTCAGGCCAATTCTCCAAGTCAAGTTTGAGGGCCATGGGTGCAGGCATTGTTGAGTTATCAATCGGACAACCTTTTACCATTCAAGGTCACTGTGACCTTGACCTTTGGCCCAATGACCCCCAAAAACAATAGGGGTCATCTACTGGTCAGGCCCAACCTCCAAGTCAAGTTTGAGGGCCATGGGTGCAGGCATTGTTGAGTTATCACTCGAACAATCTTTTACCATTCAAGGTCACTGTGACCTTGACCTTTGACCCATTGAGCCCAAAAAACAATAGGGGTCAGCTACTGGTCAGGCCCAACCTCCAAGTTGAGTTTGAGGGCCATGGGTGCAGGCATTTTCACGTTATCACTCGGACAACCTTTTACCATTCAAGGTTACTGTGACCTTGACCTTTGGCCTGATGACCCCCAAAAACAATAGGGGTCATCTACTGGTCAGGCCCAACCTCCATGTCAAGTTTGAGGGCCATGGGTGCAGGCATTGTTGAGTTATCACTCGGACAAGCTTTAAAATTATTTTACCATTAAAGGTCACTGTGACCTTGACCTTTGACCCGATGACCCCAAAATCAATAGGGGTCATCTACTGGTCAGGCCCAACCTTCATGTGAAGTTTGATGACCATACGTCTAGGAATTGTTCAGTTATCACTCGGACAAGCTTTGGTCGACCGACCGACCGACCGACATACCGACATGCCTGTGCAAAGCAATATACCCCTCTTCTTCGAAGGGGGGCATAATAACAGGTTGGATAACACTTCTTAAAGCTGCACTCTCACAAATTGATTGTTTTGACAACTTTCTTTTTTTTGTCTTGAAATGAGCCAATTTTTTCCATAAATGTCTGGAAACCAGTGATATGAGACTGCTGACAAAAGAGCAGGTCGCAGTTTTCATATTTCCATTTCAAAATTGATGTTTTATGGCTAAAAGTTTCCTAACGCTTGAAGAAAATGAATTTTTAGGCAGTTTACTGAACAACTGAGATTGGTTCTCTTTGTGAGTAATTATGAGACCTTATATGATTGATTTAAAGGCAATGATGCCAAAATGAGCTGATGAAAAAAATATTCAACTTAAGTTAATCTTATGGTCATACATCATTGATTTCATTCACTCTATTGGTCAGTTATTAATAACAAGTAATCCGATTAGCTACATCGTTCTTAGATTCAATTAAGACCAATATTGAATACCAGCCCATGTCTTTTTTATTTGGAACTTTTAAAATCAATTTTTATGTTATTTATTTCATGTCTAAACATTTCACCTTCATGTTTTCCAAAATGTTTTATATTTGAATACCGGTACCAGTCTACTTTAGGGCCCTAAGCAAAACAACATTTTTGGTTATGTCAGTCAGTACTCCGAATAATAAATAAATGCACAGCAAAAATCACACTTTTGGGCCTATTTCACGTACGGCCCTGCTCAATTTAATCAATTTTGAAAATCGATTTGAATCGATTAAATGGTGTGGTGCCGTGAGGACCATCCAAACTCGATAACCAAACCTATAAGATTTCCTACCCTTCTGTCATCTGGTGTGTTCATGGGGTAGTCCCTGCAGCGGCTCAAATACTGGTACGCCATTTTACCATCCTGTAGCTTAAGATAGGTCTTTCCCAACATCAGGAGGTTCATACTGTAGAAGTTGGGCTCAGCTACAAACAAGGGGAGGATAAGTATTACAGTGGTAATGGTAGAAAGAGTCTAGTTTGGGAAGCAATAATTAAGTTATGAAAGAATTTATGTTGAACTGGTAAGACTGTGAATTATGTTATAAGGTAAAAATTATGGATTCTATCTGCAAAAGCAAACATCAGCAGCTGTATTCAAAAAGCAAACTTAAAAGTAAAGGTAAAATTCTCAACTTAGTTTAAATTGCTATTTTCTTAGTTGAATAAAAGAAAATTTACACACAAAATATGAAACATTGATTTTTTGTTTATATTATGTATGCCTTTGAAAAACATCCATGAACGAAAATAAAAGGGAACTTGAGATATTTTTACAAAAAAAATTGAAAACATTTAGGGCTATTCCATTTACGGTAAACATATAACCCCCCGGGGGAAGGCACTTTTAAATTATGCCACCCCCTACCGAAGAATTTACCTTTTTACCTTACCTATATACTATTAAAACATTATTACCCCCCGGGGGTTATGTGTTTTACTGGAATAGAGCTTTATGAAATTTCTCACTAAGATGCTTTGTGGGTACTGCCCCAGGGATAAAATCATATAACAGACATAGCAAAGACCCTACAATACAAGTACATATAAAAAAAATATGTCTGTTTGACTAGTTACTTAAACTTAAAAATAAGATTATAGAATGGAAAATATTTTACTTTCTTAAATTATTCTCAAAACTTGCCTATATGGCCTTGACAGGATTTTCCTTCAATTGTACATATCATAGTTTCAAGTTTTGGCAGGTCACATAAAAACACAAGCTTTGATCAATACATGAAAACTTTTCATAAAATTCTTACACCATCAAACCATATTTACAACACCGCTTTTTGCCAACAAACATGCATTTTTCCACATTTATAATACAACATATACGGGGTCGAAAATGGTATAAACAATGAAGTTCAATTCCATTGACATGCTCACAGAACATACTGTCAAACAACAGTACATGTTTTTTTTACCAGACACTCGTACTAGTGAAAAAAAGGATTGAAAATGAATTGGACAACAACAAAAATCAGTGAATCATCTAATACTATCATTAATTCTATCATAATACAAGGTATGTTCGGAAAGTTCCCGGATTGAACGCATTCCTTTTGAAAGGCTCATTGTATTATAATGAAATTAAGTACGGATTTACTACATCTTTTATTCCATTTCACTCTAAAGTTTCGATTCCATACATATAACAGTAAAAAAGTTACAATAAATTTAAAACATGTACCAACGATATGGCGGAGCAACCCGACGTTAAAATTTATAACGTCAACGTCAATTCTGTTTACTCTTTCTCGAAATAGCGGCCATGTGCTTGCACGCAACGTTCATGTCTCCTGACCCATGATGTGTAAACAGTTTGAAACCATTGTTTATCAAATTAAGACATAATTGTCTGCACGTGACAACGTAGGTTCTCGAGATCGTCGAATCGGATTCCGTGTAGCTGGGCTTTGACGGCCGGGAAAAGCGCAAAATCAAGTGGCGCAAGGTCTGGGCTGTAGGGGGCGTGCTGCAACCTGCCGATTCCGAGAACATCCAGCTCCAACTCTGTGTACCGGGCCCTGTGCGCTGGGGCATTGTCCTGAAACCACGTTTCATCCGTTGTAATTATTCTTTGAAGAAATCTGTCCCCTTCACGTCGATATGACCTCAAAAAGTTCAATGATTTATTCACCCTATCCTTCATCTGATTGTCATCCAATAGCCTTGGTATCCAACGTGCGCACACCTTTGTCATCTTAAACTCTTCAGTAATTAACTTATACGCTGTTGCTACCCCAATGTCACATTCCTCGGCCACTACCCGTGTAGACACACGTCGGTCCCTATCAAGCATGGACTTTACCATATCGCGCTTTTTCACCACAAGTGCCGGCCTCCCACATCACTCGTCGTCGGAAGTTGACTCGCGCCCCTCCTTAAAGCGTCTGTGCCACTCAAAAACAGCTGTGCGACTCAAAGTTTGGTCTCCAAACGATTTCTTCAACTGTATCAATGTTTTCGACGGTGAAACATCTAAACTCTGGAGAAACTGTTATCACGACACGCTGTTTTTCAATAATTTCGCGTTGCATGTTTGCTTTGAGCACCTGTTTTGGAGTTTGTTTTGCGATGCGGTGTCTGTTCAAATGACGTCATGCGTATTTTACTAATGACGTCATGTTTTGGTTCGACGTCAAGATGACGTTTCCCGCATTTTTTAACGTTACAAAATGCGTTTAATGTGAACATTATAGGAAAATATATGGCTTGCTCCACAACAGCAAATATTATGTTGCTATGGATACAATATTTTAAGAATGTATTGACTTAGGCAAGTATCCGCTTATTATCAAAATGAATATATATGTGTCTCAACTTGGCCGAAGTTTCAAAGCTCTACGTTGAAAAATAACAAAGTTATTAGTACAGTCCGGGAACTTTCCGAACATACCTCGTACTATATAAAGCAAATCAGACTTTACACTTTTAATATTCTATCACATGTTTCTTCTTTTCAGAAAATGCTATCAGATGGTATATTTGTAAACTAGTGACAAGGCATTGCCATGAGTGAAATATTCACTTTTCATGTTCACAAGGTGAACTATATTGCTTTCTTACACTGAAGCGAACAATTTTTCTTTTTATTATTCGCCTTACATTTGAATTTAAAGTTAAAATGATGTCCAAGCCCTGTGCACACTGATGTTTGAAAGGAACATTTACACTGTTTGAAACAGTAAAATATCAATTTTCTTTCACTTGTAAATCTCTTTTAATCACCCGAAAGCATTTAATAAATCCATATTCATCTTGGAAGCAAAACCAAAATATTTGCAAAATAGATAGAGACACAAAAAATAACGCTAGAAATAACCTTATTAAATAAAACAACCAACAGTAATTAAAATGTGTATAAAGATTACCTTCCTCTGCTTTCAGGAAATATTGAAGAGCCTGAAATAAGAACAGCAAACTTTTATAATCTCAAAACTGGTTTCAAAACCCAAACTTTATCAGTTAATTAACACTATGTAGTCTTTAAAAATGTTCTTAAAATACCCATCATATTAAAATGTAAACATATGAATAAACTGTGAAGCATTTGCCATTGTGAAGCATCCTCAAGAGACATAACTTGGTTAGAAAAAATGAAATGTCACACAAACATAGATTGCACTATTTCCCATGCTTACAAAACATTCAAGTTTCAAATTACTTGTGCACAAAGTACCATTGCTGGCAAACATTCCTATGTGTGTATATGCGATACTAATGGAGCTGAACATGCGAGGAGATTATTTCCCACTATTTTATATCAAGTTATGAGCCATAACCCTTGTATGACAAAATCACATTGGTTCAACATTTTGTGCCTGTCAAAAGCAATAAAATGAAAAAATAAAAAGTCAATCAAGGGTCATAATTTTCATTTATATGAGTAAATATGGAGTTACGTTACCCAGCTGTGTGATGGCCTTTAACAAATGTGTGAAGTATTCAGTTAATTGAATGAAGGGTATAGAAGTAATTTGTGAAAATCCCAACTTGCCCTTAAACTTAAACCAGACACAATGCGGCCTAAAACTTTAACTTAACTTCTTAAGTCAATAAGAGGCCATAATTTATATAAGGGATATGGAGTTATGTAACTTCATTGAGTGATGGACCTGAGCAACCATGTGAAGTATTTAGTGAACTAAATGAAAGGTATCGGAGTTATAAGTAAAAATGCCAACTTGCCACAAAACTTTAACCTGACACAATTAGCCCTAAAACTTAAACCTAAGTTCCTAAGTCAATCAGGGGCCATAACTTGTTTTTAGGATAATATGGAGTTGTGAATCCTCATAATGTGATGGTCTTGAACAACTGTGTGAAATATTATAAAGTGAATTGAATGATTGCCATTATAAGTGAAAATGCCAACCTGCCCTAAAACTTAACCGGATGCCAATGCCGACCGAACATTCGAGCGAATAAATTGATCTGCAATAAGCATAAGAAGAAATGTCCCCTACCTCATCATAGGTAGAAGATGGTGGGGTAGCAAACAGTGCCGAGGCAACTGTCCTCTCGTACCATTTCAGGTCAGCCATCGTGAAACACCTGAAAACAAAGACTAAAATGTTATATTGTCTTTGGTTATGCTTCCAAAATTATTATTTTTTATATACCTGATTACATTTTAGAAACATTTAGAAACAAAGTACACTGTGATGTCACAAGGAAAAATACACTGTACTGTATGTCTTAAAGTACACATGATATATAGCATTTCAAAATAAGCAGTTATTTCATTTTTAAGAAATTCTTAAAGCTGCACTCTCACAGAATGAACGTTTTGACAACTTTTTCTTTTTTTGTCTTGGAACGAGCCAATATTTGCAAAAATGCATGGAAACCAGTTATATAAGACTGCTGACAAAAAAATAGATCACAGATTTTTATATATAAGTTCAAAAATTGATGTTTTATGCATTTTTCTTAAACCGTTAGTACGGTTTAAGCCATAAAACATTGATTTTCGAATGGAAATATAACAAGAGGCCCAAAAGGGCCTATGCTCTACTGGCATGGCTTTTGTGGTCATATCAATCCAGAGCATGTATGTATGGGTAAAAGGCAACAGACATATACTTTATGTTTTGTGTTTGGGTTACCTGAAAACGTAGCACGTTCAACATCTGAGCCCAGAAAGTATTGTAAGCAGATTAGTTCCATGAACTATTTTAATATGTGCCAAGTAAAAGTCATCTGACAAAAAAAAAATGCTTTCAAAACTGTACTCATAGTAAAAATTTCTGTAGTTTTAAAACTTAAAAAAAGTTGGTCAAAAGGTCAAAGTCAAGGGCATCCTAGGACAACATTGATCAATTTGAACAAACATTCACAATCAATTGTGCTGAGATGGATGCACGAACACACAAAAAGATTTTCAAACCTTTCCAGATTTATGTTTACCAAACCTGTGAACCCTGGGTGTGGCCAGTAATGAACACCAGGTGCATAACTTAAACAATCACAACCAATTCTGTTAAGATGAATGCGCAAACTACAGAACTTAAAGCTAAAAAATGGCCTTTGGGCTTTCAACAAGAACAAGGCAGAGTAATTCACAAAATCAACTGCAGAAGCAAAAAGCAAATTGTCTCTCAAAATCCTAGACTTACAAATTGTCTCCCTTAACTCTAGACTTGAATTTACATGTACATGTAAACTTGGCTAAAATTAGAATTCGCTCATGCAGACCTGGCTAAAAATAGAAAGCATTTCTTTAAAACTTTCATGGCCCATAATCTAGGCATTTAAAAATTCCTGGTTTTCGAAAGGAACCGAGCTCTAATGGATATCTAGATACTGTACAAGTTTCATAGAGATACAATCAAAACTGAAGACTGTATCGTGTTCACAAGCAATTGTTTACAGACGCACGAACGCATGACCGCACGACCGCACGGATGCACATACTACGTACACATTACCATCGCATAAGCTTTTCTGGCCTTTGGCCAGTAGAGCTAAAAATCTGATTTTCGAATGGAAATATAACAAGAGCTGTCACAGTATGTGACGAATGCCCCCGAATGTGACATTGACCTACGAACAAGGTCAGTACATGAAAAGTTGATCTTGCCTTTACGTGTCAAATACATATGGCAAGTTATTTTAAATTGCCTCTGAACATAAAAAAATACCACCCATACTTGACAACCTACACTGTTATGTCCTTATATTCAAAATTCCCTTGTGAATAAACACTTAGTGTATCTTTCACCTTAGAGGTAGGGACATGGGTCTTGCACACGACACGTCGTCTTCGTATGTGGAACACATGTAGCAAGTGATTTTAAAATCTGTCCATACAAGGGCAAGTTACAGCCCGGACACGACAATCTATACTCTATGTCCTTATATGCAGCACTCCATTGTGAATAAACACTATGTGTGACCTTGACCTTTGAGGCAGGGACACGGGTCTTGCACGCAACACGTTGTCTTGGTATGTGGAACACATGTGGCAAGTTATTTTAAAATCTGTCCATACAAGAGAAAGTTACAGCCCGGACACGACAACCTATTCTCTATGTCCTTATATGCAGCAATCCATTTTGAATAAACACTAAGTGTGACCTTGACCTTTGAGGTAGGGACACGGGTCTTGCACGCGACACGTCGTCTTGGTATGTGGAACACATATGGCAAGTTATTTTAAAATCTGTCCATACAAGAGAAAGTTACAGCCCGGACACGACAACCTATACTCTATGTCCTTATATGCAGCAATCCATTGTAAATAAACACTAAGTGTGACCTTGACCTTTGAGGTAGGGACACGGGTCTTGCACGCGACACGTCGTCTTGGTATGTGGAACAAATGTGGCAAGTTATTTTAAAATCTGTCCATACAAGGGAAAGTTACAGCCCGGACACGAAAACCTATACTCTATGTCCTTATATGCAGCAATCCATTGTAAATAAACACCAAGTGTGACCTTGACCTTTGAGGTAGGGACACAGTTCTTGCACGCGACACGTCGTCTTGGTATGTGGAACACATGTGGCAAGTTATTTTAAAATCTGTCCATACAAGAGAAAGTTACAGCCCGGACACGACAACCTATACTCTATGTCCTTATATGCAGCACTCCATTGTGAATAAACACTAAGTGTGACCTTGGACGGACGGACGGACGGACGGACGGACGGTGCGATTTTAATATGCCCACCTTCGGGGGCATAAAAATCTGCAATCTGATCTTTTGTCAGCAATCTTTTATCATTGGTTTGCAGATATTTACGCAAAAATTTGCTCTTTCAAATACAAAAAATAAAAAAAGTTGTAAAAACCGTATATCTGTGAGAGTGCAGCTTTAAATCAAAATTCAGGCTCATTTCATATTTATGTTGACCTGCTTGTTGCATTCAAAAGTCTGCCACATATAAACAGGATTGACTTGATACCAATAACTATGGATTTAGCTCAAGGGTTATGGAAGGGTGCTTCACTCTATCTTTTTTTGGTAGCACCCTTTTCCCCTCATGGAGACTAGCATGGGCACCCCTATGCCTTCACTGAACTAAATGCTTAAGACCTTCAATAATTTATTTTGTTTTGATTACAACTCAAATGACTATATTAATACATACAAACTTTACATATTCGGCAAATAAATTCTTTAACTTCTATTTAACACAATTCCGAAAAATTTCTGTCAAATTCATAATGTTCCAGTCCATTGCAGACCGATACAATGTGCTTTTTTCACTTTTAACATCCAGTTTCTCTTCTGTAACATCTTGGCCTTTAAAAACCCAAGTAAAAGTGAAGTGGTTCTTTGTTTAAGTGTTCTTCATTAACATAGAAGATTTTCAAATAAAGTTGACTTTATCAGGGGCCTATGATCACTATTCAATAATGAACTTAAATCAAACTTAAGCTGACTCTCTTATTCAAAATCAATACAAACACATACATAACAAACATTACTTTTGAGTGATAAACCTTAAACTACTTACTTAACAATGCACTTTTGGAAAATATATATTACCAATAACAAAATTATGACTGTGTATTTACTAGTTGAAAATGCAAAAATATTAAATGAGTGGTGAATGCTAAAAGATTTACTCTGATTTACTATCATTTCATATGGTAGAAATACCGTGTTTTCTGCACCTTTCTTTCAAATTAAACTCAGTATCCCTCATAAGAACCATTGCTTTTGACATTTATTCATCCTTTTGGGTATATTAAAACAATTGTATTAATTGTGGTAATTTCATTTGGGAGTAAGAGTGCATCTTTAAGTTAAAGAGTAGAATCTGAATGTTTTCATTGGACTGTAAAAATAACTGGCAAATAAAATCACTGAGGCATATCTAAGGGTAAGGATAAGATTCATATATGAAAATACAAACCAGTAACCAAGTGAATGTATAGAAGTAGCATCTTTTGGGTTAAGTTCCACAGCTTTCTGAAAAACAGAAGTTCAAGAGTGTTGGGGGGGTTTCTGCAAAAGGGTGGGTGGATTTTTACCGTACCCCCATAACCAGTACATAAGCATTCACTTATTTGGAGATTGGAAAATTGTTCTCAAACAAACTGTTGACTCGTCACTATAAAAACGTTTTGATATTAACAGGTTTAGTAGTCAATGTCACTAGCATCTATTTCAATTAGTGGACAAACTCTTTCTTTTGTCCAATATAATGGCAGTATTGCAATTTTCCAATACATTTATTTCAGTAAATCATGGATTATCAATCAGGTAAAAAGAACTATATAAACAGAGTTAGTGGGTAGATTGCACATGAACATGTAGACTACTTAATAAGGTTAAAGTTGTTAACTTTTTACTATGTATTTATACAAATTATTGTGTTCTTGTTTGACATATATTTTTTTATATATGTCCAAGAGTTCATCAAGGAAAACATTTTGATTAAGTTTCATAAATATTTGACCATGAATAATGCCTCTAGTTTGTTCCAAAGATTTTTCTATGATTTGACCTAGTGACCTAGTTTTTGACCCCATGTGATCCACTTTTACAAGTGATGGAGATATGATAAAGGGGAACATTCTTACCATGTTTGAATATTTTGTGATCAATGCCTACCAAGATATGGTTCCGGACAGACGGAAAGACGGACAGACGGACGGAATGAAAGACAACGCCAAAACAATATCCACCTCCTGAAACCTTCGATTCCGCGGGGGATAATTAAACCATATTTAAACGTTTATATTTAATCCAGTGGGAAATGACTGGGCAGATAAAGTAAAAGTTAAACAATAACTAAGAATTAAACGGCTGTTTTCCTCCAGTTGACGTTAAACGAAATTATTTACAAAAAACAATTATCACTAGCGATAACAAACTACTTTCTCTCATTTATACAATGGCAATTTCAGATAGAAATTTTATGATTTTAGAAAACCATACCATAGTTATAATAAGTTTTGTGTAAGCCACTTTTAAGTTATTAACATCCATTAGGCTATTTCTGGGCCACTCAGGTCAAACATGTTAATTGTCTGATTTTCATTCCCTAACAAGATAATCGTACTTGTACATGTCACTACCTACCATAAATGTTCCTTGACTTGGAAGGCATTCTTGATTCTCTGCTTCTTCCCCTCAAACTCCCCAGTGTAGTCCAGTAAAATAGCATACCACTGGAAAAAAGAAATACCATTGTTTGATGATGTTAAAACACTGTGGCCATGAGTGCTTGAAATAGCATACCACTGGAAAAGAGAAATACCATTGTTTGATGATGTTAAAACACAGCGGCCATGAGCGCTTGAAATAGCGTACCACTCGAAAAGAGAAATACCATTGTTTGATGATGTTAAAACACAGCGGCCATGGGCACTTGAAATAGCGTACCACTCGAAAAGAGAAATACCATTGTTTGATGATGTAAAAACACAGTGGCAATAAGTGCTTGAAACAGCATACCACTGGAAAAGAGAAATACCATTGTTTGTTGATGTTAAAACACAGCAGCCATGAGCGCTTGAAATAGCGTACCACTGGAAAAGAGAAATACCATTGTTTGATGATGTTAAAACACAGTGGCCATGAGGGCTTGAAATAGCATACCACTGGAAAAGAGAGATACCATTGTTTGATGATGTTAAAACACAGTGGCCATGAGCGCTTGAAATAGCATACCACTGGAAAAGAGAAATACCATTGTTTGATGATGTTAAAACACAGTGGCCATGAGGGCTTGAAATAGCATACCACTGGAAAAGAGAGATACCATTGTTTGATGATGTAAAAACACTACGGCCATGATGGCTTAAAATAGCATACCACTGGAAAAGAGAGATACCATTGTTTGATGATGTAAAAACACAGCGGCCATAAGTGCTTGACATAGCACACAGTGGTCGAAATTAATACCAGCCCGCATGCCCTGCACAGGTAAAGTCTTCCGGGCTTGCTCAAAATCTGAATTTATATAGCAGGGCTGGTTCAGAAATATTATGCCAAGCAAAAGAATAGGAATTCGGGCTTGTTCATGATGATATGGGTTTTAAGTGAGCCATTTTTTTTATTCTGAAGCGTTTATTGCAACAGCCATGTTTACTTTGCATTCTGTGATGCAGAATTCTTCTTCATCTCATGCAAATAATTTTATATATATACCCCCATCAGTTTCTAAATGTTCATGATTTATGGTCATACTCAGGAAAATTCTTACACCCTGTAATCATCAATGGTGAAAAATAGCTGGCAGTTTGTTGTAGTACGAGGGATTTATGAGGGTAAGGGGCTGAGACCAGTTTCCATATTGCTTTTAACATCATTTATATTCATTTCAGTTTATCTCCTACTGTTCTTGATGCAATTTTGCAATAAAAAAATCTCCGTACAACAGTTACTGTACAATAGTCTGAAATAATAAGCTCTCAAACCTGACTGAAATTTAGAACCCCTGCATACTAATAAACACATTTAAAAAAACTCAGCAATTAATGATTTCACACTGAATATTTATTTTTTTAAAGTGATATTCGTATTTAAAATCAATACATACAAATGTATTACAAACATAAATTTTGAGTGATAAACCTTTAACTTATTACTAAATAATGCATTTATGGAAAATATTAATTACTAATAACTAGATTGTAACCATGTTTGTAAAAGCTGAAAACGCACAAATATTAAATAATTTAAAAGATTTACAGTGACCAAGTCCAACTATCGTCTAATAAGTAAATACCGTGTTTTTTGCACCTTTCTTTCAAATTAAACACTGTATCCTTCATAAAAATCATTGTTTTTTTATATTTATTCATCCTTTACGGTAATTAAAAACATTTGTATTAATCATGGAACAGCTCATATGGGAGTAAAAGTCCACCTTTAAAGAGACCCACCTTGTGGACAGCATAATTCTGGCTGTTAATTTCAAGAGCTTGTTTGATGAATTCAAACGCCTCATAGTATTTTTTTTGTAGGATTTCTTTGTTGTCGCTAAGCTTCCCCTGGTCGACAGCCGCGCGAGCTAACCGCCACAGTATCTCATCATCTCTGGAATCCTAAAATAAAAAGATACACTGTTTTTTTCTCACTATTTTGGGAAAGGGCTCTCGACCCCTCTGATTTGAGAAATATCTAAATGTGGCATACTGACAAGATTATGGCATTCCAACAAGATCGTGGCATTCAACAAGATTGTGGCATTCAACAAGAGTGTGGCATTCCAACAAGATTGCTTGAAGAAATACAGAACAAATTTTTTTTTTTTCCTTTTCCATTTGCTTACATCTTCAGAAGAGAAATCCGGAATGGCCTTGATAAATTTGGGAAAAAAATATGTTGGCCTTGGGAATAAGGCCAGAATAGGCCCCTATTTGTGCTGAAAAAAGATGGTTAAATAATTTTGCTCTGCTTTTAAAATCACAGAATCTATAGACATAGGACTTCGACAATGGTTGTCCAATTAGCACAGCGGTTAAGCCCACTGGCTTCTCTGCACCTTGGCAACGTGAGTATGATTCCCTGCCTGGGCACATTTGACTTCGGTTTGTGGTCAGACAAGTGGGTTTCCTTCGGGTACTCTGATTTCCCACAACACTAGACCACAATCTCGCGTAAAATTGTGCAGAAGAGAGTGATTAATATGATGTTGTTTCAAATAAATATGTTTAATCTACCAATTTACAAGATATTCTGTCTTTTTTCCACCTCTTTTGTGAATGGGGCCAGGGCCCTTAAATTGCAGAAATAGTGATCAAATGCCTTAAATTGAGAATTTACCTTTGTATACCTTTGTATATTCAAACAAGGTAAAGCCCCTGAAAGTTTTAAGAATAATCAAGTATGAAAATAAGAATGAATTTAAACATATACACAGTGATCTTGACAAAATGATACTGGTTGTCATTTGAAAACTCAATTGGACAATAAAGGGATTATACTACAATAGTAATGTTCCAATGATCTATTATAATGGAAAATTGATTGGTTGCGTTTGAAATCGGCGACAAATGTTGATTCAGCCTGCGAGTTGTTTTTCTTCTTCCCTTTGGTTATTTGCATTTAGTCCACCAATTTTCTCCTTTGTATTCATTTATGAATTCGGAAGCGTTTAGTTCTTATCGTTAACAGTGTGGCCAAAAGCAACAACAACACTAGTTAACTTCAAACATACACATAATACAAACAAAGTTAAGAATTAGGATTTATTGTAATAGAATAAATCTACAATTAAGATCTTGACAAAAACCGATTGTACTATCAAATAATCCATTACTTGGGTTGAACATAGTCAAACTGAAAACCGATTCCCACCACTACTTTTTTGGATTGTGAATGGGCCTGAATTCAGGGATGTGATTGACCTGGCAGCCGGAGGGCTGAAACCATTTCGGCCATGGGTTTTTGGGGCACTTTTAGAAGTTTTTATGAGGGTTCTTCTGACTTTAAAATTGAAGCAAAATGGGATATCAACTCTAACAACCAAAAGCACACTATTATCTTTTTTAATCAGCTAAAAAAAGCGGGAGGGGGGGTCCCTGGGGCCATTAGATCCGCGGAATTCCGCGAATCTGCGGACAAATCACATCCCTGGAATTTCAGCCCTGTTTTTAGTAAAAGAGAAACACACTGATGCTGGTTATCATTTTACAAATCAATAGGCCAATAAAGGAATTAAACTTCAATAGAAAATAATAGCACATGGTTTTATTATCCAATGGATTGCTTTGACTGTCTCGCACAAACAAACTCCAAAAAGTGACAATTAAGGCAGAGCAAGGCTCCTATTAAATATTATTTATCACTTTGTTATTTAAACACAAAATCTTCAACCCAAATGCATGTCCTTAAAACTAAAGGTATCCTTACGAGAGACCTGCATGTACAACTCAACACAAGACAAAAAACAGAAGTTTTCTATCAGATTAGTAAAAATTCCTAAATTATAATGTACCTTGTGTTCAATAAGTAGATCATATAATTCGTCAATGTTGTGTTCAGAGTACAAACGATCTGCCCGTTCCAAAAGAATGGTCTTTTGATCTTGAACTGTCTCTCCCTTCACTGGCTCTGGGGCTGTAAGGTAAAGTACATTTAAGTCGTGAACAGAAACACCGCAAGCAGCGGCCAGTGCTCATCCATTTTCGTTAGTCAGTTATGGGAACATAACTTGATTATAATAAAAGTCAGCCATAGTTAAGGGCCTATTTTAACATAAATTATGCATTTTATCACTGGTATTAAACAAGCCGTCAAAGATTTTTGTAAATTTCTTTAACTCATTTTAATTCATGACTATGGATAATGTTGTTACACAACGCTGTCGAAGCTGACAATACCAGAGGGTGAGGAAAATATTGTGACCTTTTTCTTGAAAAAAGACAAGCTTAAAACAACATTAACCTCATCAACAGTCTTGCGTGATACATCAGTGGTCTGACATTAAGGCCTGAGGGATTGACATTCAATAGTTGATAGATGGTCCAGTCCTGCTATTTTGGAGGCTGGCTAGCCCGATTTAATCGGTCAAAGTTGGCCAAAATAATGTCTTCAAGCCAATCAAAAGCACAAAATATCTTTGAAAATATTATGTTTTTACGAAAGGTTGATAATCCGTATGTGCTTTATTTAGTACCAATCTTGAGAGGCTTTTGGTTGCATACTCACCCAATAAGCAAGAGCTGTCACAGAGACAGCGCGCTCGACTATTCCGCCGCTTTTCAGTGTAAGGATTGAAAGTTTTGGCGAAACATGCATGGATCACTGTTAAGATTAGATTTCAATGCAAAACATGATGTGCTGAGATGTTAACATAAATTTGGTAACATGCAAAATATTAAGCAGAATTTCTAAGTCTAATAATAAAGGGCCATTGTTTGCAAAATACAGTTATCTTACTTGGTTATTCAAGTAGGTTGGGTGGTTGAATACCATTGTATAAAGTCTCAATGCAATACATCAAGTCGTTGATGAGATATTAACCTATGTGTGCTTACATACAAAACCTCAACCAAAATTTCTTAGTCAAATAATAAGGGCCCATAATTTGCATTATATTCAAAAAAGTGTTATCTTACTTCATTAACTTAGTAGGTTAATTAGATGGTTGGAAATACATATCCAAAGTTTCAATGCAATAAATGATGGATTTACCCAGATAATGACTTATAGGTGCTTACATGCAAAACCTTAACCAAGGTGTGACGCTGACGCCGACGCCAGGGTGAGTAGTACAGCTCTCCTTATTCTTTGAATAGTCAAGCTAAAAATGTCGTAATAATCATGATGAGCATGTTTATTTCTTCATCTAAATGCTCACTAGTAAAGCAATGCGAGAAATGTAAGAACTAGGGCTGGGTCTTGCTTAGAATTTTTCGATACAATTTGTATCGTAATATGGAGGTGGCGATACGCGATACGTATTGTCGATACGATACAACAATAGTTATAGTACAAAATTGTCTGAATAAACAGTTCAACACTTTTTATTTCAGAAAATCTGAAAACATGTAAACAAAATCACCAACAAAAAGTGTAGTTTTGTTACACAAAACAACAAATTACCACTAGTATCAAATGATAAACAGAAAAAGGGTATTTAAACTGTGAGTGTATTAACTAACAAGCCTTTTCTTAAACCTATAACTGACCGCAAAATTGTTATGTTAAACTGACGTCTTTTTGTAGACAGTTAAAAGACTATTATTTAATGAAAATTGCCTGGCCAATTCCTTTGCCGTACTGGTAAAATGAACTTTTGTCTTCGTCATTGACTTATGGTTCAATGCCGTATTAAATGTAAATTTATTTTTGAATACGAGTAAAAAAAATCATAATTATACCGGTCTGTCAGCACGTAACTCATATAACTCTACCTCCTGATCTTACAGCGTACCTTCATGTACGGGTTGGTCAACGGTTTTTAACGAATAGGGTTCGTTATGCACCAGTCAATTGTAACTGCAGCCCCCAGGTTGGTATACTGGGCAAAGCGGGGGAAATGGGCCGTGTTTTTTTATTCCAGGTGGCCCTACAGTGTTGAGGGTCAGCGGTGGTATTGTTTTCGCTACCAAAATAGCGGGGAATGGGCCTCACCTTGGATGCCCCTGGGGTGCGTGAGAATTTGGCAGGGATTTTACCAGCAGTTTGTCTACACAGGACAGGGATTTTACTGGGGGTTGGCTGGACCGAAAGTCAAAGTCCCCGCTATTCCCAGGACCTGGGGGGGCGGGAGGTTATAATTGACTGGTGGTGCATTACAGGACCAAAGGTCAAGCTCTCAAAAAGTTAATGTCATACCCAGTCCTTTCTTCATTTAATATCCAATCATATTTCAATTACTCACTGTGACATAATGACATTGTGTATCAGAAAAAACCTGCTTGATCTACATGTAATGCCTAGCCCTAGGTACATATGAATTCTACCCAGTTAGAAAAATAATATCAATCTAGGACTAGATTTTGGCCAGTTGAGTCAACTTTTATCACAATCCAGTAAAACAATGTATTCATAACCATGTGTCAGCCAAGATGTTGTATACCTCCTTCCTTTGGCTTGCTACCTCCCCATGAAATCCCAAAGAGCGACAGGGTAGGGGCTGTTACTGCTAACGGCTGACAGATTCGTCTGACAGCAGATGGTCGTCCATGTTTTAGTGCCTATGAAACAAGTTGTATATAATATAATTGAAATAAGACTTTTCATTGAACAAGTGTGAAGCCTGCTGTATAAAATCTTTCAGGTAAAATCAATGTGAGCAAGCCCGGTAAGCATTTTACCAACCCAGGGTTAGCAGGGTTGAGCTTTTATGATCACTGTACTTTTCAAACCCTCTCAACTCAAGAATGATCATTTTGTATGCCAATTTTGATCTTCACCTGTCTGTTCAACTTAAAGTCAAACATCTGATTAAATAAAATATAAAAAAAATAACTCATTTAACTGGTTAATAATAATATCCTGCAAATAAAAAATCATTCATTATAATTTAACGAAAAGTATCATAAATTACTTGCCATTCTAATACATTCTCACCATTTAAATATAATCTTCATCATGTATAGAAATTCTATACATGATGAAGATTATATTTAAATTAGAATATACGTGACAATTTACAAAAGTAAATAGAATGTCGAAGTACAATGAGTACGAAACCGACAATCCGACTTCATTGCAATAGGAATGTGACAATAACATACTCTTTCAAATTAATAAATTTAAGAACACTAAATAATAGAACAATACTTCACCTGTCTCCAGGATTGGCATCCATTTCTGAGCTGATATAAACGCTGAAACTGTTTCTCAAAGAAAAATCCAAGCCGGTTTGTTGCCATTGTGGAGGACGAATCTAACTATTTTCTAACCTTCTTATGAAGAGTAGCCAAGAGATGAGATTTGTCGTCTGTAGAACGCCCACCCGGACTCTCAATCAATATACATTCGCTTCAATGCCCATACATGCAGAAATAGCCCATCGCCATAGCCAAATTATAGCAGGTTATGATATTTTCATTTTTCATTATTGTTTTAGACACATTACCATGATACACCTTGATATGCTCACATGCGGGCCCAAAACTATCTAATTTTAGCCTAAAACATGAAGTCAACGTTTGGTATAATGTATTTCTTTTAGACCTTGCGGTCAAGGATAACCCGTGAAAGTGCAAGCACTTATTTCCAACGGGGTTCTTTGTTTTTGCTGAAGGGACAGCACGCATAAGAGACAGTGGTGGGGTACAAGGACGTCCGGGTGCGATACCCTAGCTCTTTTTCGAAGAGACCTATTGGTTCTTTTACGTGCTTGGTATAAAGCACCGATACACGGGGTACATTTTTCCTGGGTTAAACCAGTACTGAGTACACCATTTTTCAAAGCACTACAGTACCCTTTAAATGTCAAGCGCCAGCCAAGGGAGCTACTTGCATCGGCGTAGCTCCAATAGGCACGGTAGGCCCGGGCCTACACTTCGTTTCCAAAAATGAAAAATACAAAACGTCCAAATCTGCTATAAAAGCTGAAAGGTAAGGGGGATGACAGCCGATGCCTACTTTATATTCAAGTTAACTCTCAAGGTTAACTAAGTCTATTTTTTCTTAAAGTTTAGTGCCTTTTTTTGAAGACAGTCGAACCGTTTAACAAATAGATTCGATAATATTTATACAGCAACCGGCAAGCGTATAATTTCAATGAGCGTCTGTTTCACTCGGCTTTACAAGTATAAGTTGCGAAGCGGGAGTATATTTTGAAAGTCATTCAACATGTTTCCCCCCTTACCCCGATCCTGGGATTCCGATGGATCGTGGAATGATGAATTCAAACTCAGACTTTTATCACAGATGTGGGAGTTAGGCAGTGTTTTCAAATTTCCATCGAGGTACGTGTGGGAGACAGAAAGGAAAAAAAATCTGTTTGCGTTCGTTTTGTTTCCAAGGTAGAGGAGAGGCATGTCGTTCGTGAACAGTCTTTAGGGTTTGTCACTTGCAAGTCAATAAAGGGAGTATATTTTGCACAAGGCATACTCGAATATCTGCAAGGCACCGGCTTAGATATTTTGAAGATTCGGGGCTAGTGCTATGATGGCGCAAGAAACATGGCGGACAAGTACTATGGTGTTCAGGCGCTCATCCGTGAATGATTACCACTTGCTAACTACATCCATTGTAAGTCGCTTTGCCTAAACCTGTCATTTGTCCAAAGCTCCAAACTTCCATGCGTCAGGACCACGATGTCTACAGTGTGACTACTCTGCAAAACGCCTCACAGCATTTGCAGATGAACTGGCAGAAGACGTTGCTACAAAGCAAGCGATGGAAAGCTGATAAAAGTTTAAGACCTTGTGTGAAACAAGTTGGATGAGCAGGGCAGATGCGCTTCGTACATTCAAGAATGCCTACCGCGTTGTCGACAATGCGCTCGAAGATCTTCAGGAAAATGGTGACGTCAAAGCCAGCGATCACCTCAACGCTTTACTGTAGTTCCATTTTATTGTTACTCTTGTGACAACAGAGCACATTTTGAGCAATCGAGTAGGTTTTACAGCAGAACTTAGCGGTAATAGTTTGTGCTTATTACTACATGCGACCTCAGTTACCAATTGAACAAAAATGGGAAAAAAACACAGCAAAAACATAGATAATAACTTCA
Source organism: Mya arenaria (assembly GCF_026914265.1). Lineage (NCBI taxonomy): Eukaryota > Metazoa > Mollusca > Bivalvia > Myida > Myidae > Mya > Mya arenaria. Next base: position 28,201,655 of record NC_069129.1, on the reverse strand, counting down.
AAAATTTGAAAATTATTCTCAGAACAAAACGTGTTGCATCTAGAGACTTATGTATGATATTTTATAATTAAAAGTAAATCATCAGTTAAAAAGTATCTGTCTGCTTTCTTTTATTTTTCATACACGATGAAACAGTGAATTTATGCATGAACATAATATATACATATCTCATATACATCTAGGTGGACATGGATCTGTTGGAGGCAATCGAGCAAACGCAGATGGTCATGCAGATATATCGAGCTGAGAGGGTTGACCCCCTTGTATGGATTGCCCTTTATCAGGAAGCTGTGACTTTTGCTGACGAGTTCCATGTACATGTGTAAACATATAACCTGTATTTGCAATCCGCCCGGTTAGCTCAATCGGTAGAGCGTTGGACTGTGAATCGGATAACCCGGGTTAGATTCCCAGGCGGACCAGGTCACTTATGTTGTGATTTGTTATGAACTCCTTTCTACGACCATTCGCACTGTACCACTGCCCTTGGCATGTACAGAAGTTGTCAGTTCCCTGCAAATGTGAAGGCACCTAGTACTGGTTAACCGCCTGATAGCCTGCCCAGGATAGGTGTGCGGTGGTTGAACTGTCACTCTTGGACCCTTCAATGTGCTCACGCCGGGACCCGGAGTATAAACTACTAACACCACCACCTGTATTTGCATGTTGATTTTATGTGGTTGCCAATAAATACATGCATTGATCCACTGGTGCATTTAGCAAATCGTCTTAACGCAATAATTTACAATTCAACGGAACACAAATAAATGATAAAAAACGTTTTTGTAACAGTTCGAAATGCATCGAGATCCGTATTCAGATATACGAGGTAAACTTCTATTAGGTATTTTGCATTCTTCTACCTAGAACAGTTTAATCGATTCGGCTGTCTTTTAATATCGATTGAATGTTTTATTTTTGTTTTACCTAAATTGACCCAGCAGTGCCAAGACAAGCAGCCATAGAGAGAAACAGGGTGAACTATGATGTACAGGACCCCGGTCGGTATTGGACGGTTTCCCTCTTCTACGTTTTTGTTGACCACCTGCTTCAAGAAATGGATACTTGTATCCTAAAGAATGAAGAGTACTTCCAGACTCAGTGTTTAAATCCGACCAAATTTGAAGGTCTCCAGCCGGCCAATGTGGACAGGATCTACGAGGCATATGAACCTGACATGCCGAAGACTCGGCAAGAGTTCAGCGAGGAAGTAAGAAGGTGGAATCTGGTTGTCCGGTTAGCGCAGTGGTTAGCGCACTCGCTTCTCACCTAGGCGACCCGGGTTCGATTCCCGGCTTGGGCGCATGTGAGTTTGGTTTGTGGTCACCAAGCTGGACAAGTGGGTTTTCTCCGGTTTCTCCGGTTTCCCCCACAACACAAGACCACACTCTCGCGTAAAATCGTGCCAACGAGAGTGATTAATATAATGTTGTAATAACTTGTTTCACAATCGTTGTAAAATAAATATGTTTAAACTAAGGTGGAATCTGCGATGACAGCTGAAAGATACAAAGCCTTCGATACTGCTGGCGACACTCAACAAGACATCGGAGGCAGCTTATCCCTGCATATACACTATACTGCAGATACTGCTGACCATGCCTGCCACACCCGCCTCATGTGAGCGCTCCTTCAGTTCCATGAGTCGCATCAAGACATACCTGTGTTCTTCAAAGACCGGCGGGAGGCTATCCTCACTTGGCGTCCTCCATATTCATCGCGATGTTCCGATAGACATAAATAAAATCATAAACACATTTGCTTCAGTCAAATGCATGAACTTGGATTTCATTTAAAGACACTCGATATACCAACTGGACACGCTTGTTTAACCATTTAGCATTACAAACATATTTTCTATTTTGAAGCTTTTTTGACAAGTTAGTATCAACCTTTGTATTTCAGTTCTGTTTTTGTAAATCATACGTAAGACAAAACTGAAACTATTTTGAAGACTAAAAAGGCTCCAGATATACGCCAAATCGCACCATATCGGATCTATAGTTTAAAAAACTCTAAGGGGGGGGGGGGCCAAACCCCCCTACCAAGTGAGCCTATACTTCTAAATAGGCCCAGCTACGCCCCTGACTTGTACCAACTTTTAACGTCTTCCGGTATGACGCGGTCAGGGATTGAACCCACGACCTCCCGCTCCGTAGGCGGACGCCTTAACCACTGGGCCACCTAAATACTAGTAATCCAACTCACCTCATGTCATATCAACTCAACTCATCTTTATTTCCTACCGAAACGGTGGTATTCATAAGTAAGTAAAAAAATATATGATTAGTAATGACAATACTGACAGGCGGTGTAAAAGCAAATTATGGCAAATGCCCTGGGGACAGCGGAAAGGTTGGTTTTGGGAGAGGGATTCTCTTCCTCGAAATATTGGAGCGGTGGCCGCCGCCCCTCAGCCACCCAGCTCCTACGCCAGTAACTGTACAAGTAAATATGTAGTTTATGCACTCATTATCACATTATCAGTAGAAATAACTATGTTGCACAGTCGTAACACGTATTTTTGATAGTCAAAAACATTCAATCAGGGATATATAAATATATATATGCACGTTTTCAGTGAAATGACATTAAAATAGTAATGAACTGACACGTGAAATGCGAGTTTGTAGAATGCTACGTCATGTGGCAGATAATTAAACACGTATCATTGATATTTTGATAAAACAAAATCAATATCTATACATAATACATCATTGAGGTACTTTTGATATCACCTATAGCCTTATTGGTGAGTAATTTGACATTCGTTTCTACCATAAAACTCGCGACAACACCAAAACAGCTCTGAATGCATAAACTACCGTACATTTTAGTAACATTTTTAACGTATTAAAGTAACGGTCGTCATAAAATTTTAAATCTCGTAATTTAAATATCGAGTCTGAAAGAGGTTTATTATTGGAATCGAGAATATGTCCCTTAATCTAAAATGCAAGGTACATGTTGAGTTTTAAATAGATCCGATGTGTTCAAGCAGTTCATCGACTATATAGATGCAGCTAGTGTTTCCGGTGTCCGTCTGTGGTAGGTTCTAAAATTATGCACTCCGGAGGTAAAACCCGACCCCCCCCCCCGGAACATAGAATTCTTTTCAGATGTCTACTAAAACAAAATTATTTAGTATTTAAATGTTTTGAGAGTGTGCGTACCTATATTGCCAAATGTTGGGGTTTGCAAACATCATATCATAGTTTTTAGTCCAGAATACTTCGTAAAAGGGCCCCTAAAAACCGCGTAACATACAGTGTGGTCCGAGTACGTATTCTCGTCCTGAAATTTAACGTCAATATAATTATTTGACGCTTTTATTTACTGTTTTGCCATTGTAACACCCGTAAGTTCATGCTTTATAACAAGAAGGGATTATGAATCAATTAGTATGAAGCCGTGTTGTCTTCAAATAGAGTATTAGTTTTTGCTGTACAGTGCAAATACGTTACAACAAAATATCTTCCCAAGCGGGGAATCGAACCCCGGCCGCCGCGGTGAGAGCGCGGAATCCTAACCACTAGACCACTTGGGAACTTGTACAGATAATTGGCTTAACGTGTATAAAAAGCTATACTGGTCTTATCTACCCCAGGTAGGATAACTCCATTACCCGATTATTATTGGTCCCAGGCGAAAGTAAATGTTCTTAAGTGTTAGTAAATTTATCGCATTCGATGGATACTTCTCATTCACGACTGTGAAGTGCTTAATTGCAATTAATTCGATATTTAAAAAAAATGAAAATCATGGTTTAAAACGAGAGTAGGTAAATCGATTGCAAAAAAATATATAATCTATGTCTTATATATAAATACGAGACTGGGTGAATTTATTGCAATTAAATGCATGTCTTAAACGAGACTGGGTTTAATCTATTAACACATGTCAAAATGGAAAGTAACATCATAATAGCGGTGTGATTACATTATGTACATATAAAATAACAACCTACATTAACATAGCCCTTGATGAACAATCACGGAAATCTACATCAAATAAGTAATCAGTTTGTTTGAAAGGGACTGAACACCAGATTTGTAACCAAAAAATAAAAATTCTTCTAACGAATCTCAGGACAATTATTTAATAAAATGTTTTACTCTTTGATATCATAATTGTAAAAAATAAATACAAAAATGTAAAATAAAAATCGAGTCGGGTTCGAACCGGTGTCGCCAAAATTGCATTGTTGTATCCACTGTGCTACGAAGGCTTACCTGTTTGTTTGTTTGTTTATTTGAGTTTATCAAGGTCTGCCCGCGCCCATTGGCTGCATTATGGCTTGACCTCGCCGTGACGCCATCACGACTTAAATTGTGTTTAAATGCCATAAGTGACATGAGATAGAAGTGAAAGCAATTCGCAGTCAAATCCAGGCATTGGAAGACTTGAAGAAACAGAGTGAGATACAAGAAATCCGGGTGCGATACCCTAGCTCTTTGCGAAGAGACCTCTTGGTTCTTTAACGTGCTCGGTATAAAGCACCGATACACGGGATACAACTTTCCTGGGTTGAACCAGTACTGAGTACACCACTTTCCCAAGCACTACCCTTTAAATGCCAAGCGCCAGGCAAGGGAGCTACTTGTACCAGCTTTTAACGTGTTTCGGTATGACGCGGTCTGGGATCGAACCCACGACCTCCCGCTCCGTAATCGGACGCTTAACCACAAGGCCACGGAGACGGTGAAGGGTTACCCTTAATGGTTGGAATATTTAAGCTATATACCTAACTTGGTAATAACACGTGATAACATCGACTAGCCAATCGCGCATAAGGAATGAATTCTACAAGGTAGACATACCTAGTAATATTTTAATGGAAAAATACGAAAAGACTGTAGTCACACAAGCATGTTTTATTGCATATTGAACATTCAAGGAACTTGAACACCAATATGGTCAGGAGAGCTATAAAATTATATAAAGCTTAAAGTATAGTATGACAGCCGAGGCAAGCCGTAAAATGCGACAGATTCTTGCATTACCCAGTATGGGGCCTGGAAATTCGCCATTAAATACAGAACATTCTCACTAATGTATTGATTATGACATTGAAGCCTAGAATAAAATTACAAGTTATAGACACATGGAGGGGCGCCGACTAATGATAACCTCCATTGACCATTCTCGTTCATCAGAGTGATGATGCTATGTGTACAAGATTTATCCTATTAAATCACACCTCTGATAAATGAGGATGCCATTGACCCGATTGAAGAAATACATTACGCTACCGGACAAAATTTTGTAAAAAATGCTTTCGATACAAAATCCTCGAACTTTCGCCCACTACGTCCCTGGCTAACATGGCTGTCTATATTGTGTTGCTAAATGTGTTTATCATTTAACACAGTTAATAACTTTAAAGCTGCACTCTCACAGATTTACTGTTTTCACAACTTTTTTCTACCTTTTTTGTCCGACAATAAAAAAAGATTGAGCCATTTTTGGCGTAAATGTCTGACCACCATTGATATAAAACTGCTATATTTACGTTAGGAAAATAAACACACGTCCGGACCGGATTAAAACTAAAGAACAAGTGAGAAAAGCGCCAAAATAAAGAAGGGCTGACAATTGAACATTCGTCAATGAGAAAGAGTTCCATCCCTTAATAATTATTAAATTTGTTAAAAATATTGTTGTTTTTTTAACATAAATATAAACTAGAAGCTCCGCAATGCGACGAAACCAGGTTTTTTTTATGGGCAATCAGAAATTATAGCCAATTAATTTGTTGTATGAGCAAGTTCAATCTGCAGCTTCATATAAGCTATATTCACACTAAGATTCATCACTATCCATCAATTCTAACTAAGTTGTTGGGCAGAAAAACATTTTTCTATTTTTAGGAACCGTGACCTTGGCCCCACCTCCCAAGCTAGCTCTTCACATCAGCTACATTCGCTCTAAGTTTCATCAATATCTATCAATGCTAACTAAAGTTATTGGGCAGAAACCATTTTTCTATTTTTAGTAACAGTGACCTTGACCCCACCCCCCTCAAAAGAAATTCCAAGCTTGCTCTTCACATAAGCTATTAGTACCTACACACAAAATTTCGTCAATATCTATCAATCCTAACTAAAGTTATTGGCCAGAAACCATTTTTCTATTTTTAGTAACAGTGACCTTGACCTTAGCTCCACCCCCCTCAAAAGCAATCCCAAGCTAGCTCTGTACATAAGCTACCTACACACCAAGTTTTATCAATATCTATCAATGCTAACTAAAGTTATTGGGCGGACACCATTTTTAAATTTTTAGTAACAGTGACCTTGACCTTAGCCCCACCTCCTCAAAAGCAATCCCAAGCTAGCTCTTTATATAAGCTACCCACACACCAAGTTTAATCAATATCTATCAATGCTATCAAAAGTTATTTGGCAAAAAACATTTTTCTATTTCAAGTAACAGTGACATTGACCGTAGCCCCTCCCCACTCAAAAGCAATCCCAAGCTAGCTCTTCACATGCTACCTACACACCAAGTTTCATCAATATCTGTCAATCCTAACTAAAGTAATTGGGCGGAAACCATTTTTCTATTTTTAGCAAGGCCTAAAAAAAATACATTTGGTTCGGGTTACCCGACCCTACCTGCGGAATAGGCGCCGACCCTACCGTTTTTATAGTCAATTTGAAAAAAAAATGACAAAGTAAAACAAAAACAATAATAATTGCTTTTCACTTTGTAGTTGAAAACCTTAAATGCTTATACAGAAGATAACTTTAACACCATTATCCAATGATGAAAATTACATTCTTATATAAAGCCTAAAAAAAAAGTAAAAAAAAAATAAAAAAGCCTACCTACCCTACCTATTTTTGAAAAGGTTGACCCTAACCAAACAATTTTTGTAGGCCTAATAGTGACCTTGACCTTAGCCCCTCCCCACTCAAAAGCAATTCCAAGCTAGCTCTTCACATAAGCTACCTACACACTAAGTTTCATCAATATCTATCAATGCTAACTTATGTTATTGGGCAGAAACCATTTTTCTATTTTTAGTAAAAGGCGACCTTGACCTTAGCCCCACCCCCCTCAAAAGCAACCCAAGCTAGCTCTGTACATAAGCTACCTACACACCAAGTTTCATCAATATCGGTCAATGCTAACTAAAGTTATTGGGCAGAAACCATTTTTTATTTTAAGTAACAGTGACCTTGACCATTTTTCTATTTTTAGTAATAGTGACCTTGACCTTAGCCCCTCCCCACTCAAAAACAATCCCAAGATAGCTCTTCACATAAGCTACCTACACACCAACTTTCGTCATTATCTATCAATCCAAACTAAAGTTATTGGGCAGAAACCATTTTTCTATTTTTAGTAACAGGCGACCTTGACCTTAGCCCCACCCCCCTCAAAAGCAATCCCAAGCTAGCACGTCACATAAGCTACCTACACACCAAGTTTCATCAATATCTGTAAACGCTAACTAAAGTAATTGGGCAGAAACCATTTTTCTATTTTTAGTAACAGGCGACCTTGACCTTAGCCCCACCCCCCTCAAAAGCAATCCCAAGCTAGCTCTTTACATAAGCTACATACACACCAAGTTTCATCAATATCTGTCAATGCTAACTAAAGTTATTGGGCAGAAACCATTTTTCTATTTTAAGTAACAGTGACCTTGACCATTTTTCTATTTTTAGTAATAGTGACCTTGACCTTAGCCCCTCCCACTCAAAAGCAATCCCAAGCTAGCTCTTCACATAAACAACTTACACACCAACTTTCGTCAGTATCTATCAATCCTAACTAAAGCTATTGGGCAGAAACCATTTTTCTATTTTTAGTAACAGGCGACCTTGACCTTAGCCCCACCCCCCTCAAAAGCAATCCCAAGCTAGCTCTTCACATAAGCTACATACACACCAAGTTTCATCAATATATGTCAATGCTAACTAAAGTTATTGGGCAGAAACCATTTTTCTATTTTAAGTAACAGTGACCTTGACCATTTTTCTATTTTTAGTAATAGTGACCTTGACCTTAGCCCCTCCCACTCAAAAGCAATCCCAAGCTAGCTCTTCACATTAACAACTTAAACACCAACTTTCGTCAGTATCTATCAATCCTAACTAAAGCTATTGGGCAGAAACCATTTTTTCTATTTTTAGTAACAGGCGACCTTGACCTTAGCCCCACCCCCCTCAAAAGCAATCCCAAGCTAGCTCTTCACATAAGCTACCTACACACCAAGTTTCATCAATATCTGTCAATGCTAACTAAAGTTATTGGGCAGAAACCATTTTTCTATTTTAAGTAACAGTGACCTTGACCATTTTTCTATTTTTAGTAATAGTGACCTTGACCTTAGCCCCTCCCACTCAAAAGCAATCCCAAGCTAGCTCTTCACATAAACAACTTAAACACCAACTTTCGTCAGTATCTATCAATCCTAACTAAAGCTATTGGGCAGAAACCATTTTTTCTATTTTTAGTAACAGGCGACCTTGACCTTAGCCCCACCCCCTCAAAAGCAATCCCAAGCTAGCTCTTCACATAAGCTACCTACACACCAACTTTCATCAATATCTGTCAATGCTAACTAAAGTTATTGGGCAGAAACCATTTTTCTATTTTAAGTAACAGTGACCTTGACCATTTTTCTATTTTTAGTAATAGTGACCTTGACCTTAGCCCCACCACCCTCAAAAGCAATCACAATCTAGCTCTTCCCATAAGCTACCTGCACACCAAGTTTCATCAAAATCTATCAATGCCAACTAAAGTTATTGAACAGAAACCAATGTTTGACGCCCGACCGCCCGACCGCCTGCCCGCCCGCCCGAAAACGACAACCTCATTGTAATAACCCGGTTTTCGTTGAAAACCTGGTTAAAAACTGCGATCTGATAGTTGGTCAGCGGTCTTATATCACTGGTGTCCATGCATTTTCGTAAAACATGGCTCGTTTCAAGACAAATAAATAAAATAAAAAATGTCAAAATGTTGAAACTGTGAGAGTGCAGCTTTAATATGCTATCGCGTTTGGTTCGAAATAACGATTAATCGCATTCATCGTGCTTTAATGCTGTTTGGGTGCAAGAGGGTACATGAGCAAATCACACGAAATGATGCGATAAATCCTTTTACCAATATGCATCCAGACGAATACAACTAAATGAATGGAATTAAAAGTGAACCAGTAATTATTCGGATGTTCTTGCGAATGTAACAATTTATGGGAGCGGAAACAAATGCTGGTACCCTTCTTATCCACGGCAAATAACTCTGGCGACATTTACAATGGCATAGAATCACTCCTGTTTACAACTTAATTATTAATTCCCAGAAAAGATATCAGTTTTAACACTATTGCTTTACTTTTTAAAAACACTTTGTCTGTGGAATTAACTCCAGAAAACCAGATCAAGGCCATTCCAAAATTCAAAACGTTGCCGCCTTGAAACTTTCCATTTCGGCCTTTATTATCGTCTAGTTCTCGAAATAATATAAAAATAATTTATTTGAAACCCTTGTTGTCAAGTTGCTTTTACTTCAGTTAACTTAAATAACAATGACATCCTAAGAACCTACAGTATCGTTGAGTGCAATCAATATACTGTAGGTTTATATAGCATTAATTCTACGGTATGTACAGGTGGACGAGTGGTTAACGACTTAGCCTGTTAATCCGTCGACCCTGGTTCGATTCTCCAACCCGGCTAGATAGCGTTGTTGTTGTTTTTTTTGTTTTATTTTAGATCAATAAATGCTATCTTTTTAATTCAATTGATCTGCCAAACATAATTGACAGTGAAGTATCTATCATTTGTTTCCGGTACGGATTAATAATATCTGTCATGTGTTCCCGTTCCGGATAGAAAATCCGACCCGAGGGCACCTGCGTTGCCAGGTAACGAGGCTTGCCGAGTTACCGACTACGCAGCCTGCTCGAGGGTCGGATTTTTCTATCCGGAACGGGATGTTTACTGACGTCATGACGCGCAGTAATTTTTATTCACTGCAGACGTCAATAAGTTCCTTCGAAATTACGTCTTTATTGGGTTATTTTGTTCTGTTTTTTAAAATTCATTTTTGTAAAGCTAGTGTTAATGGAACTCATCTATTTAAATCTTATAATTATGATTACATAAAGTGTAATATAAAAGAAATTGAAAGTATTACTTCACAGCGCGTGATCATCTGGCATGGGGGGATGCCAGATGGAGTTTTCCAGCACGGCTGAATTCACCGGAAATGCCTATCCGGTGTGTTAGAAAGTAAAATCCGACCCGAGGGCACGCGCGTAAGCCGGTAACGCAGCGTGTCCGAGTGTCGGATTTTTCGATCCGGACCGGAAAAACATGATTGATATTTTTTTCTTGCATAACTAAAATTATGAATATGTGGAAAAAATAACGAAGAAAACGCACATTTGTACATTTCACCAAAAAGCGCGTGCGACGTTGTGTACTGACGTCATAAAGCGCAGTAATTTTAAATCTCTTGACGTCAAATAGTTCCCCTAAAATTGCGCATTTACGATTATTCATTTTCAATTTTAATTTAAAGTATTGCATACTTAAAGTTTTAATTGCGCTTTATCAAAATTGCATAATATACTTTTCATAAACCAATACAAATAACAATGAAAGAAATAAGAAGTGGCGCGTAGTTGCGCGTGACTCATCTTACATGGGGGTGTAAGACGAGTTTTTCCAGCACTGGTCACATGACCGGAATAACAATATCTCTCATGTGTTTCCGTTCCGGATTAATAATATCTGTCATGTGTTCCCGTTCCGGATAGAAAAATCCGACCAGAGGGCACCTGCGTTGCCAGGTAACGAGGCTTGCCGAGTAACTGGCTACGCAGCATGCCCGAGGGTCGGATTATTCTATCCGGAACGGACACACATGATAGATATTTTTTCTAGCATACCTTTAATTACATTTTTTGTGAAGAAAATACATAAGAAAGCGCGTTTTTATACATATCACCAAAAAGTGCGTGCGATGATGTTTACTGACGTCATGACGCGCAGTAATTTGTATTCACTGCAAACGTCAATAAGTTCCTTCGACATTACGTCTTTTAAGGGTTATTTTTTTTTTTTTTTTTTTAAAGTTTATTTTTGTGAAGTTAATGTTAATGGAACTCATCTTTTAAATTTTATAATTATGATTACATAACGTGTATTATAAAAGAAATTGAAATTATTACGTCACAGCGCGTGACTCATCTGGCATGGGGGGGATGCCAGATGGACTTTTCCAGCACGGCTGAATTCACCGGAAATGCCTATACGGTGTGCTAGAAACACACGTCCGGTATGCAAGAAAAATGTTAATTCCATGTTATTATGGGATTAAAATAATGCATTCAAAAACTGACTTCAAATGCATTCCCAATGTACGTCTTAATATACTGTAGACTTAATACACAGCATATTTCATCAATATCTTATAAATCTATTAAGCGGAAACCATTTCTCTTCTTTGTTTGTAACATCAACATTGACTTCCCAAATGCAATTATAATGTGCGTGTTCAAATTTATAACATTCCTATTTACCATTTCATTCCTCACTCAAATTCTTGAACTGAAACCACTTTCTGTCAAAGCCACAGCGACCTTTACATTAACTTCACCAACCCCAAAACGCAATCTCAACTACATCTTCATATAAGCTAACAATTTACCAAGTTGCATCACTTTCCATCAATTCTATCAAATGTTTTGAACGAACATCACCTGTTTGACGACCACAAGCCCGCCCGCCCAACAAAAGCGTACCCTTTTTCGAAAGCGTGGGTTAAACATGCATGAAGTAAAAATAGCTTCCATGAGCTGGTGATTGGCTGATTTCCGGGTTCGAAAGAAGCCTCACCACCTCTGTCTCCAGCCCGAACTTCGACTGTGAATGGCGAACCATGAACAACGATTGTAGCATTCGTCATTATGATAAACCCGTCTATTCTCGGGGTGGTTACCAGTAGTCTGGTTCCCTGCTTACTGATATTCCATACAGTACGATAACGATAGTGTTAGGGGAAGGAACTCCAGACTAGGTTACCAGGAGTATGAGAAATGGACGATCCAAAGAGCGGAAGCCGCTTTGGATATTAAGCTGCTTGGTTGGCGAGACTTAGGGTGGCGCCCCATGAACAGCGACTCTGGAAATATGATTTAAAAGTTTAAAGCGGATATAGTTTATAGTTGGGTGTTCCCATAAAACTTATCAACACCTTTGCCATATTTCTGGATTTTGTACTGTTGATGCCAAACCATGAGCATCGCGTATTTCAATCATTAATATATTTAGCGAAAGTGGCTACCAGAAGTCAAATAACTTGTTCGAAAATTTCAGAGGTTGAAAACGTTTATTTCTTGTCTTGTCGGAACTTGGACCATAATCTGAGATGCTGGAAATATGTTTGGTTGTCTGGTTAGCGTACAGGTTATCACTTACGTTTATCATCTTGGCGACCGGGTTTGAACCCTGGCTGTGAGTTTGGTGTGTGATCACCGAGCAGGAAAAGTGGGCTTCCTACGGATACTCTGGTCCCCCCCCCCCCGCCCCCACACACACACAAGTTAAGACCACACTCTGGCGTAACGTCTCATGTCAACGAAGATGTTAATTACAGCGGAACCGGCTACCATATTCTGGCGTAACGTCTCATGTCAACGAAGATGTTAATTACAGCGGAACCGGCTACCAAGAGAGAGAATTTCGAAAGGTTCACAGGACAAGACCAAAAGCAATGAATTTTATATTATATATAAATTGTTTCACCTTACCCTAATTACAACGGACCTATAAACAAATTATCTTCGATCGAAGAATTGGCGGGATTTCTCGGAATTCGCCGAGCGCGCTAAGGAGTGTGGGTAAATTATTACTGCTTATCGTTTATACGGTAAAATATAATTTCATAAATAATGTTTCCTTAATTAATAAATACAATGTACTTGTGTAAACACGTATTTAAAGTTTTCGCGGCTGTTCCTTGTATGTTTTATATTACTTAATCATGCAAATTTATGTTTATGCATTTTGTATTTTGTTTGTAAAACTGATGCTCATATGGGCCTAGTTTTTTAATAAAACTGAAACTGAACTGTTTTACCGATAGCGGGCAGTTTCCCGAAATCCATGGTTAATATGTCCGTGCCCTAACCCTGTAGATGCTATATATAGAAACGCTCGATCTTGAACGATTAAAACGAATCTAACATTAAACTAAACAGTTACTCGTGAATAAATTGTTTTAATTTGTTCGTGTTTTTGATAAAATCTTCATTTAATGGCCTTTGACTAAAAGGTGATGAAAAAATGTGTTTGTAACATTGCGGATGCCACGGTTACATAAGGGGCATGCATAAATTCGCTTGCAAAACTGTAGTAACCCCCAGAAAATAAAGAATGATTTAAAACAGTATTGCATTCGTCCCTCGAGTTTTATTGAATGTGATTATAAGTTACTTTTACCACGTGCAATTAAACATTGGTAAATATAACTAAAATATGCCTTAACGTCCACCGGGACTTTTTAAAAGGCAAATCTCTCCGTAGGCAGTCCTTGCAAAAACACGGTTTACGCATCACCTTTTTTATAAGAGCATCATATATGGACCAAATAATTGTGTGTTTAAGCTTATTTATACTCGCACTCGGGCAAGGCCCATTTTTTGGAGCATAGTGCATGGACAGAATGTAACGCTGGTTATAGCTACTCTGGTTCTTCAGCGTGCCTTAGGAAATAGCACTGTCACACGGGACCTTCATTAAACGTCCTCTCCGGGAAACGATTATTTTATTTTTTTTAGTTGTGCGGCGGGGAATCGAGCCTGCGATACCTATATACACTATATACCAATACGTATGCCCTGTAATGTATAAACCGTAAACAGTTGTCAGGGGCGGATTCATGATTTGAGGGGGGGGGGGGAGTGACTTAGGGCTGCTGCAAGCTTTTGACCTTCGCCGCTCATTGTGAATATCCATTTATTTGGTCCTGGCAGGGGGGGGGGGGGTAACAATTAAGACTCCGAAATGGTTGTGGTTGTAAACCATGGAACTTGTAATAATGACAATTTATTTACGCTGTACATAACGTTTTTTCGTCCTCCTTGAAAATAGCTTTGAAAGCAATGTGCGTGAAGTTAAGCACCGCAGCACCGCAACACCGCGGTTATATCACCACAGTCACGGTGCTAGCACCGAATCACCGGAATTTTACCAAAGCATATTTATAAGTGTTATTTCAGTATTGAATAGAAGTTGCTCTTGGTCATGGCATAGGTCAGTGAACTGCGATTTTGGGCAATCTGCGGAATTTCTGTCGCATAATGTGACAATAAGCCCCGTGTTATTCAACTATTTATAGCTGAGATACCTTAAAATGAGAAAGGGGGCCACTCTCACCTATACCGCAGTGTAGCCTTGGCATGAACCAATAGAGGACCAGTGACCTATGCCATGACATAGGTTCATGCCAGGGCTACACTCTGGTATAGATGAAAATGGTCTCCATTCTCATTTTTAAGGTATCACCGCTACAAATAATTGAAAAATTGATGGAAAATTCCTAGGGTGTTAGCCTATAAGTATCAACAACTCAGAGCTTGCCCAAAATCGCAGACCAATGATCTATGCCATGACCTAGGTTCATGCCAAGGCTACACTATGGTATAGTTGAGAGTGGCCCCCTTTCTCATTGTAAGGTATCACAATTAGGCGACCGAAATTCCGCAGACTGCCCAAAATCGCAGTTCACTGACCTATGCCATGACCAAGAGCAACTCCTATGCTATACTGAAATAACACTTATAAATATGCTTTGGTAAAAATCCGGTGATTCGGTGCTAGCACCGTGGCTGCGGTGATATCACCGCGGTGCTGCGGTACTAACTTCGCGCACATTTGAAAGCATGTAGTTTTTACCGCTTTTCGGTGGAATAGTATGTTTTGTCAGTGAAATACATAAATCACTGAAGACCTTCTCACATACACTTCTACTTAATAAGCTTTTGAATTTCACGATATTATATAACTTGATTGTTAATAATATATTGCAAAATCATGAATTTTGTTATTTCGTGTTTTTATGTTTTTAATGATGAGCTATATATGCTTAGGTTTAATCAAACTTCTGTTCTGTTCTGTTCCGTCTTTTGACAAAATTTAAAACTTTGAAGTTCATGCTGAAATGAAAATCTGTCCTTTTGGCCAAAAAAAACTTACTTTCTTCACACACTACCAAAACAAGATCAATCAATAAAAATAAATGGCAACAAGATTCACCGATAACTGGTATTTTAGTATAATTGTATAAGATAATACCCACCTGTACTTGATTTTTTTTCTTATATAATATCACTTTTAACGGATTTATCGTTAAGGATTGTTATATGTTTATTTTCACCCTTGTGGGTTTAGAAGGATCAGCCAATGGGAGAGGCGCAACAACAAGGAAGCAAAATATCTCATGGAAAAATCAAACTATATTCATAAGTATTCGTGTGATGTTTGCTAATTGCCTAGAGGCGTCATCATTAGTTCACTTACATAAGCAAGTATTTACTGCTGCAGGCATTCTTACTTCGTTTGTTATGTCTGATAAAAGAAATGCACAACTCCCCAGAAGCGACCATTTTTGCAAATTTCGGAACTCCTCGGCCATTTTCGACGCAAATAACCTCCGATGAATATGGACGGTTTACATACTCAGAAATCGGCACTGTTTAAGTCCGCTGCAATTAGATCGCGTGGTAATTTTATTACAACTCTTGGGAAATGTTGCAATAATACAGTTCACTGGCAATGAATTCAAATTTATTAGATCAATAAATACAAGCTAAAACACTACATTTAATTATTGAAAAAAAAAAAAATACTAAATACTTCTACTGATGTACCGGCATACATCCGAGGTTGTTTTCGATAAAAAATGGCCGAGGAGCTCCGACTATTTTTGCACTAGTTCAAGGCACGACAAACATGCTTGTAATATCTTGATCCTTGCAAACCCTTTTAAAGCTGCATTCTCACAGATTGAACGTTTTGACAACTTTTTTTTTTTTGTCTTGGAACGAGCCAACTTTTGAGAAAATGCATGGAGCCAAGTTATATAAGATTGCTGATAAAAATTAGATCGCAGTTTTCATAACCATTAGTAATGGTTTAAGCCATAACAAATAATTTTTGAACGGAAATATGAAAGTCTGTGATCTAATCATTTGTAAGCAATCTTTTATCATTCGTTTGCAGATTTTTACGAAAAAATTGCTCTTTCCAAGACAAAAAATAAAAAAAGTTGTAAAAACGGTTTATCTGTGAGAGTGCAGCTTTTATTCATAACACACTACTTAAGGGTATCTACACGGCCTCTAAACGCCAACTCCACCACTTTACGGTGGTGCAGAGAAATATAATTTTATGCCGACATAAAATGTTTTATGGATCTGCGGGTTGAACTGAATCACCCCTTGCTAAATGTGCGGGTTTAACCGGTTACATCTAAAGCGTGGCTTATCAGCGTTCCACGCCGTGACCAGTGGTCACGTGGTGTGTGCTTGGCTTATCAGCGTTCCAAGCCGTGACCAGTGGTCACGTGGTTGGTGTCAGCCTATCGCTAGCCTCCCGCGTCAGCCATTCTAGAAAAATCTTCTGAGATACGTGCTTGCATATTTTGAGCAAAATATTTTGAATATTTTTCCTCCACCTCCCAATCCACCTCCATGCATATTCAAATAATCTATGTATATATTATTTTTATGCATTTCTTTATGTTGTATATTTGTGGTGCTATCAACTCATTTCTAAATTGTTTGTGTATTGTTTTATACGTCATTTCTTTAAACATATACATGTTTAGGCATTTGTTCTAGTGTATTTTGGTTTTATTGTTACACGGTTATTCATTATTTGGACGCCCAATGGCTAGTCGTGAATAATATGTTACGAGGATGTTAAACTCGTATTTATTATTTTGTTTTGACAGTGAATAAATGCCCTTTTCACTGACTGTGGTTTATTATTTACGTCTCCCACTTAGTTGAACTTGTCATTCCTTATTCAGTAGCAATACATAAAAATAGCTGTCGACACTCCCGTTGTGGAGCTGTTATTCGACAGCACCACCGCTAGGACAACAGCGCCACCACTTTTATAAATATGTGCATTTTTCCTTTTTAAGAAGTGCTTATTTGCTTTGTTGTGTTCCGGCATAGGTACTATACATAACAGTTATGTCTGGATGCGTGAGAATGTTCTTATGGGATGTGTAAAAACCGAAATGTACTTGCTATGCAATCAGATCTCAAAATATGCACAAGTCCGATTCGGGAGAAAAGCTCCTGGCACCACAGTTTGCATAATATTGAAACAAAATAGTAACCAGCCTACAGTAGAAGTGTTCTTACACGGTACCACATTCTCCGATTTTCGAAATATGTCCGTTAAATGAAATTATCAAATAAAATATAAACCATACTCACATTTGTTCATGTAAACATAGGGTTAGCTCCACCACGGAAGTGTCGACAGCTCTTTTTCGTTGCACCACCGTAAAGTGGTGGAGCTGGCGTTTAGAGGCCATGATCTAGGCATCCAAAATTCACGTAATCGTTTACCTGGTTGCATGCCTGCTCTCTTTTGAAAACAATCTTTTCAAATACTTTCTCAAACGAAAGCATAGTTCAACTATCAGACAGGTAGCATTATTCACCCTGGGTTACTGGCACCAAGTTTTCAAAATCAAATTATTATTATTTCTTTAAATTAAGAAAACACTTAAAATTCCCAACAGTTACAATGCCAGAAATGTGAAAAAAAATTCCCAGTGGTCTGGGGTTTTCGTCTTTGCATTGCCAACCAGCCTAATTGTATTTATAGCTATAGCATTGTCAAGCTTTACCAATCTGACAGTGTCCTTTTCTCAGTCTATGCAATTACTGAACACTCTTTATAAAGCTTGGCTATTTTGGACCATTTTGCCTCATCAGCCAGATCGTATCTTTCTCATGGCTTTTGAATTGTCAATATTTGACAGAGGCGGAATTGTACGTGTTTCTTTAACATGAGTATTTCTTATCAAATATACCCAGTGAGCGTATACCACGTGATTTATTGCGTAATAAATGCTCCATCTAAAGGCGGCATTTTGTTCGAATGAAGACTTAAACATAGTTAATTTTACTTTTAATTGAACATTTTAAATGAAACCCTGCCAAGTCTACGCGGCTTTCAGAGCCCCGCCTGCGGTCATTTACAAAAGTTTGATAGAGAGTTTAATTTCTTAAAACACATCGAAAAACCTTTTTACCAAACTACCACCTGACAAAGCACTGCCGAACACTATTTTGGAGACAGGTTTGTCGCAGTGTTTGAGAAAACTAAGCACCATATCAAACACCGGTAATAAAATGACTGTGCGCTTTAAGCGTCATAGGAAGCTCACTGCATTTAGCTGGTCAAGAGAAATGAGAGTTATCTTTGTTTGAAGTCTTCATTCGAGGCAAAATATTGCTCTGACGTACCATTTATGACGTCATTTATCACGTGGTATACACACATTGATACCAACACACTTGGAAGGAATTATTTCGTTTCCCGTGTCTCGCTGTCGATAGGATAGGTACAATCATTTTAATAAAAAGAATCGGAAATAAACTTATTTTGTCAGAGTGTATCCAATTTAAAATGTAAAAGTATCATTAAGCATAGACACAATCATCATGTATTTAAATTTTACCCATTCAGAATCAAGCATTTCAACCAGGATATCATTTTTTCAATGAAGTACTCTATTTTATTACCTAACTTGCAAACATAAATCAGCACACACACCCTTATATCTGATGTGTCCTAGCGATTGGTCGATAAAACAAAATCCCGAGGTTTTTCTGCTAAAAAAGGAACAATCTTTCGTCCTATCAAATTGAATTGTTACAACTCCACGTTGCTTTTAAAAACGATTGATTGGTGATTTAAGGGTATAAAAGGAGGAGTTCTTTTGTTTCAAACCATTCGATTCTTCTTGGTGGAAAAGTGTATTACTGTTTCCACAGTTTCGATACTGTAAATCTATATTTCTGACGGAATGACGGACAAAAGTGTGAATATGTTTCGAGGGTTGATCCTTATTTTACTTTGCACGCAAGTCGGAGCTCAGTTTTTCAACGTAAGTTTAGACAAAAGTGTAGATGTCAAAACTCTTATATTATCGATGCTAAAATGTTTTCAAAGTCTTGGATGTTTTATTTTAACTTGAAGCAGAACATATAAATAAAAAAAATAATTGAGGACCGAAAATTGTCATTTAAAAATACGAAGAGTATTACTATTTTTATTCGCTTATAAGGTATAAAATTGTATACATTATAATAAATACATGTAGTATGAATTTGACTAAACAAATAGTTTCATTTAAATAGAAAACAAGGAATATTTCATTGGCACAAAACGTCACTAAAACTACGTTCTTAGCGTTATAGCATCACTTTATGACATTAATTTAATTGATTTGATCGTTGGTTGCAGACTAAAATACATTTAAAGATGCACACTTACTCCCAAATAAGATTAACCACAATTAATACAATTGCTTAAATAAACCAAAAAGGAAGTCGAAAACAATGAAGGATACCGAGTTTAGTTTGAAAGAAATGTGCATAAAACACTGTATTTTTAGCTTAAGAGATGATAGTAATTTGCAGTTAATATATTAGCACTCATCAATCATTTCAATTTTTCGCGTTTTAAGCTATTTAATACATTGTCACAATTTTGTTATCAGTAATTAATATTTTCCATAAATGCATTATTTAGGATGAAGTTAAAGGTTTATCACTCAAAATTTACGTTTGTTATACATGTGTATGTATTAATTTTGAATAAGAGTATCACATTAACTTACTTTGATTTGTATTCTGCTCTAACTCTTCCAGTGGTGTTTTGATCAATCCGCGTTGGACCCGACTGAGAACCGTTATGTTTTTGTAAGAGTGGTGTCCGAAGAATGCCGAACGCCATTAGTAGGAGCCAAATTCGAACAGAGATGTTTCGGACCTCAATCGGTAAGAAAGATAACCGTAACGGAGCTATTGATCGGATAAACTGACGTTATATATCAATAAGAATACATGGAATGAGAAAATTGGATTTTCTATTGCTGTTCCTTTAAGGCTGTAGGCCTACATAATTTAGTACCGCAAATCGAAATCAAGAATCTTCAGATCTACTCTTTGATATGACATGTTAAAAGAATTATTGCGCCAGGGTTACAGAATGGGACGTGTGTTGTTATGCGGTTTAAAATAGTGCGAATTAAAAGACCACTTGAATTCAAAACGTTCATAAGATTGCAACGATAATGTGATTTAAAAGCAAGCCGGATAATATTATATAGATATTGGTGAGGAATCGAATGGATTAGATGACTGTAGATGATTTAGAAGAAATTGTAATGTGTTGACTAAAAGTGTTGCCTTATTTTATCTACTACAAATAGTCATAACGTCCTCAAATAATATTGGGTTTCGTTTTATTAGCTTTACACTTTTAATAAAGTTGCGAAATGAAAGCTATGTTCATATACCCTCGTACTTGTAGGTTTATCAGTTATTGTTATGAAACTATTTAATTCTATTAAGAAAACTCATCTATTTACATGAATAACTCTTAGTCATTTCGAGCTCTTATCGGTTACAGTTTTTTGGGGGGAAATGGATTCGATTATTATTGTCTGTGAACATAATTGTAAAATCAAAATTCAGGCTTGTTGCGCCTAAAGCCTTTCAACGATTTCATTGGTGGTGGTGGTGGTGGTTGTGTAATGGTGATGGTGATAGTTGTTTGAGATTGGGATCCTGATGACGTTGGCTGTTCCTTCTTCATGTTTTGTTGTTGTAGTTGCAGTTGCTGTGGTGTAGGGAGTTGGTTTTGTCGTGTTGTTGTTTTGTGCTATTTGATCGTATACTAAACTCAAACTTTATAAGAAAAAATCAATTTCAAAGGCGGAGCTCCTGTCCATGGAGATATCTCCAGGAATATACAAAATCTTGCTGCCTCCCCGATTTGTCCGCTTGATTGCTTACATGGATGACTTTCGACCAAAGTCCATTAGTGTTGGACCCGCCGAACTGAACGAGTTTGCAGAAATGTCATGTTTAGGTAAGGGTTAAATCTTTTTTTACTAGAGGGAGTACGAAATGACGTCTTTATGTGTACGTTCAAATCAAAAGTCAACGTCAGCGTGGACAGTGCTAGTACACAAGTTCAATGACGTCATTTGTGAAATGGCGTTGCTTTCGAATTTAAATTTGGCGCGTTTACCTGAAAAACAACAAATAACTGTCTTTAATATCCTTTTAAGGCATATAATAAAAATAAATACATTTGTTTCAGTGTAAGATCGTAAAATATTTCACCGACTGAGAACCAAAAGCAATATCAACTGTGGCGTAGCAAACAATTATTTGCTCTTTTTTTCATGCTTTCCGTTGACAATGATATTTATATGAATAACTATTGAAACAAGCCCAGTAGTCAAAAGTTTAAACATTAATCCCATTTAATAGCACAGGGTAGACGCCAAAGACATAGAACACAAAAACAAACAAAAAACACAAACAAGAAACATTGAACAATAGTATAAAACTCCACAAACAACACAGTGCATATATACTACATAAAAAACTAGGTGTGTTTATCAAGGATTGTAAGGTATCGCCTTGGAACGGTCAGTAAAATGTAAATTTACTGAGGGTTTCAACCAGTTTGCGTGCACAACCTCACTCTTAACCAGAATAAAGTTAAATCGTAAAAGGTAATTGCTATCAAAGTATGCATTTACTTGAGGAAACTTAATAATTAATCAAATACTATTAATTTATTAAACTAATAGGTGAACCCTAAGTACTTCAATGATTAGGGATCCCTACTCTATCTTCAGACGAAGGAATACAATTCAGAGTAGCTATTGCAAAAACTTTTTAAAGATACGATGCACCACACACAGTCTGTCTTAGTAGATAAAGGTTTAAAACTGTGTGATCATAGAGTTTCATAATAAGAATCATCATTGTACTTAAACTGGGAACAAACAAAGAAAACATAAAAAAACACGACATGTATTTGCTAATAAGTATCTTCCATGGCCGAGAGTGTAAGATAGGTTCATTCCGACCCGAGCGTATGGTGTTTTGTGGAAACGAGGTTTACCGAGTTTCCGCAAAACACCCTGCGCGAGGGTTGGGATGAACCTATCTTGCACGAGCGGCTATGGTAGATGCTTTATCTCCCACCTCAGTTAAACAAAATTAAGTAAAAATGTATTTTTAGCTGGAACTCTTTTGTGCTTAGTGAAAATAAATGATTACGGATATGCGATAATTCGTGGTTGTCATGGATATTCGCGCAGTGATTCAGAGTATGTAAATGGTCTGATTGGTCTTTAAATAGTTCTAAGAAGATTGAAGCATTTTTTCTTGAAAGGTGCGTGAAAACTGTTTTCTGGAGACATTTGAAGCGATAAATAATTAACTAGCGTTTTAAATATTGCCACAAGACAAGGTGTCCATGATGCGCTACAGACGACAGTCTTCAACAAGGGAGGTAATTACAATATTGTGACCATTAAAAGAAGTTCCATACGGGCATTTTATCTTCGCCCGTGGGAAAGATAAGAACTTCTAGCATGGTTAAATTAATGGATCTACTTATCTGAGGTGGGAGAAAAACTTTTCTTCCATAGCTGAAACATTCCTAGCAAGCCGAAAACGCTTTTAAAGATAACACGATTCTGCAAAATCTTCATAAAATCAAAGCACTGAAAGTTTAGTTGTGTAAGGACGCTATATATTGAATTTTATCTGTGAAATAACAACAGTTAAATTTGATATTTTCACTGCAAATAGCAAACTTCAAGAGCTGCATTGAAACACAAAATTACACATTTAAACTAGTAATCCATGTCAAAAATATTAATTTGATATAATAAAAGATAAATAAAAAGATTGCATATGTTTAAATAAAGATTTTTTTTTTATAAACATTACTTACCATTTTTAGGGAAATAGTTCTCCTTTTTTAAACGTTTTCTAGAACTTCATTGACACTGGGTGCTCGGACATTTTCTGTCATACAAAACATTACAGACGAAAATAAATAATCAAATATAAGTTCGACATTATACCATATATTTAATTATATATTTCAAACTGACTGACTTTGTTATACGAACTCAATGGTGACCAGTGTGATTTGGTCAATGTATTCATGCTCTGCTCAATTTAAAAACACACGTGAACATTATACGTCATCGGCGATGACAAAAGCACGTGAGGGGCTCCCACGGGTAGCAAAGTCTTATTCCAATAAGGGGTAATTAGACGAATTGATTACACACAAATTAATCTCAGAAAAATAAGCATTTCCGTGTAAGATCGTATTTTATATCACTCGTGCTCATAGAAAAACAATATTTTCTCTCCTGGCTTCAGCGCTATTAGAAATATGTATGTAACTTACGATTTTACACGGAATATCAACAATTATCTTCTATATCGCTCTCATCCCTTTACACTCGTATCATAACTTTATTTTCCAGAAAGAAGATGCTCTTCGGTGCCAATATCGTTGTCAGCGACGTCAATATGTGAAAATGGGCCGCTGCCGAATTTTATGGCGTCTTCTGTCGCCGTTGATGTCGAATCAGTGGCTGACGGCGTGTTCGAGATGCACGTCTGTTCACTTCCGGCGGACGTTGTGACGTTCGCGGGGGATAAGATTTCCACCTTAACCGTTACTGGAAGTAGCGACATCACTTACGATTGCTCTGGTAGGAAATGTGATGATTATTTAATGATTAAATATTGTTATTTTAATTAAATAATAATTTATTCTATGAATGTTTATACAATGGAACAATCAAAACAACATAAACAGGTTTTACATAAAATTTGAGACAAATAATTAATTACTAAACAGGAAAGGGATTGGGCCGCGAGTTATACTCACATGTGTTTCGGCCCTCTCCCAAAACATCAAATCATGATCACTAAGCAAAGGTGTTTTAAAAGCTGCACTCTCACAGATATACCGCTTTTACAACTTTTTTTTGTGTTGGAAAGAGCAAATTTTTGCGTAAATATCGGCAAATCAATGATAAAACATTGCTGACAAAAGATCAGATCGCAGATTTTCATATTTCCGTTCGAAAATTAATGTTTTATGGCTTAAGCTAACGGTTTAAGAAAAAGGCATAAAACATCATTTTTTTAACTTAAATATAAAAATTTGTATTCTAATTTTTTGTCAGTAGTCTTATGCATTTTCGCAAAATTTGGCTCGTTTCAAGACAAAAAATAAAAAAAAGTTGTGAGAGTACAGCTTTAAAGTAAGATGGTAAATGTTTCAATCGAAGTACTTTGTTTATCCGTTAAAAAGTGTAAGGATTAAGAAAATGTTAGTGAAAGATCTAAGAAAATGAAATAATGAGAGAAGAGAGTATATGTATCTTCTTATGGTGCCATTTGAAGCGAGAAATAATGAATAAGAACTTTAAATATTGCCACGAGACAAGGTTTCTATAATGCTTCACACGACGATCTTTAACAAGGGGTGTAATTGTGTGAAAACAATAAAAAAGGAAGTCCATACGAGTACTTGTTTTATCTTTGCCCGTGGGCAAGATAAGAATTTCTAGCATGGCCAAATTTTTGGATCTACTTAGGCCTAAAAAAATACATTTGGTTCGGGTTATCTGACCCTACCGTTTTTATAATCAGTTTGAAAAAAAAATGAAAAGGTATTTTTTTTTTTTTTTTTTTTTTAAATTGCTATTCACTTTGTAGTTGAAAACCTTAAAAATCCAATGATGAAAATGACATTCTTATATAAAGCCTAATAAAAAAGAAAAAAAAAGAAATAAAAAGCCTACCTACCCTACCTATTATTGAAAAGGATGTAACCCTAACCAAACAAATTTTTTAAGCCTTATCTGATGTGGGAGGAATGTAGCTCCTGCTATTGATTTATTCAAAATGATTGGTATTTTTGATGAAACATTGAACTCTGAAGAAATAGACATTTTGATTGTCGGAAATGCTGTTTAGACCGAAAAGTAACTTAGCAGAGCTTAAAATTGTTATGGAGGATACATTTAAACAATGATCTGTAGTAGATTTACAAAAAACTTTGGGCTGGTCTTAAAGCTGCACTCTCACAGATTGAACGTTTTGCCACTTTTTTTATTTTTTGTCTTGGAACGAGCCAATTTTTGCGAAATTCCATGGAAACTAGTTATCTAAGACTGCTGACAAAAAATAGACCACAGATTTTTACATTTAAGTCCAAAAATTGATCTTTTATGCATTTTTCTTAAACCGTTAGTAACGGTTTAAGCCATAAAACATTATTTTTCGAACGGAAATATGAAAATCTACGATGTGATTTTTTGTCAGCAATCTTATATCATTGGTTTGCCGATATTTACGCAAAAATTTCCATCTGTGAGAATGCAGCTTTAAAAATTGATCTTAATTTGGATATCATAACGATGTAGCTAATCGGATAACTTGTTATTAATAACTGACCAACAGAGTGAATGGAGTCAGTTATGTATGACTTTAGATTGACTTGAGTTAAATAGTAAATATCACCCAAGATCGCATTCTTCTCTTCAAAAAGTAGTGGTGAGGGCGTTTTCTTTAGTCTCATTTTACAGTGCATATCGATAGCTGTTACGCTTATTATTTATTGTAGACTTACATACAGTTTACGTGCGATACAACTATGCTAATTGTCTTTGTCAGGGATGGTGTGTCCGCTTCAGGAGCCAATCAATGTCGTTGTTGAATCTGAATGTGACGAAAGCGCCGTGACGTCAGCAACGCTAACCGGTGAGTCATTGGTAACCTCTTAGAGGGGTTATACACCTTATGATGAAATAGCGAAAAAAAAGAGAAAATTGTCGAAAACTGACATAAACTTGGTTTCGATGTGAACAATGCATTGAAACAAACTAATTGAAGTACCACATAGTTTACAAATAATTTATTGTTCTCAGTTTCTTTCCATTAAAAAAGATTACTAGGTATGTCTACCTAGTAGAATTCATTCTTATGTGTGATTGGCTAGTCGATGTTATCACGTGATTTTACCAAGTAAGATATATAGCTTAAATATTCCAAGGGCTAGGGTAAGTCTTGGTAGCACATTGGATTCGACATAAGACTGCATTTTCTGCGACACCGGTTCGAACCCGGTCTCCGACTCGATTTTGTTGTTGTGTTTTACAATTATGATATCAAAGAGTAAAACATTTCTTTAAATAATTGTCCTGAGATTCAATTAGTGCCAATCTGGTGTATAGTTCTTTTAAACCGAGTATCATGTTATTAGTACATTTGGATATAACTCAATGCCTACAACTTAACTTTTTTTTTGTTTCGGTCCATTTACGCGACTTGACACAGTCGATCTTTTGTGTCATAAACGCCATACACGTTTTAAATCAAAATCTTTTAATGATTAGTTTTTGTTAACATTTATGCACCAGTCAATTGTAACCACGGCCCCCAAGGTCCGGGGGTATACCGGGGATAGCCGGTGAAATGGGCCTTGTTTTTACCTTCCCGGTGGTCCCTTAGTGCGGTGTTTTGTATTCACGCCAAATATAGCGGGAAATGAGCTTTACTTAGGGTCCCTGGGGTGCGAGGGCATTTGGCGGGAATTTTACCATCAGTTCGTTCCCGCAGGGCGGGGGTTTTACCCGGGTTTGGCTGGACCGAAAGTCAAAGTCCCCGCTATTCCATGGACCTGGAGGGGCCGTGGTTACAATTGGCGTGTCCATAAATGTACACAGCTCTATTTATGCTTGTTTTCTTATGGATAGTGTATCGAAAAGGTACCTTTTGAAAGGACATGAGAAGGAAATTCTGGTTTGATTCGAAATAAACCGAAGGCGAACTAAAAGTTACAAAATGTAGTAAACATATAATTCGTCCGTCCGTCTGTCTTCAGTTTTGTGTACATTAAGGAAAGGAGCGGCGGCTTCTAGTGCATGCCCCTCTTAAATCGGTACCCGTATGCTCGTATTTAAGGTGCACTTTCACAGATTTACCGTTTTAACAAGTTTTTTTCACCTTGGAATGAGCCAATGTTTGCGTTAATATCTAACAACCAGCGATAAAAAACTGCTGGCAAAAGATCAGATCGCAGATTTTCATATTTGCGTTCGAAAATTAATGTTTTGTGGCTAAGATTGTTTCTAACGATTTAAGAAAAATGTATAAATTATCAATTTTTGAACATAAATATGAAAACCTGCGATCTGATTTTTGTCAGCAGTCTTATATCACTGTTTTCCATGCATTTTTTGCAAAAAATGGCCAGTTTCAAAACAAAACAAAAAGAAAAGGTTGTCAAAACGCGCGAGAGCGAGAAAAATATGCGAGAGTGCAGTTACACCCACGTTTTTCAATTTCTTTACGAAAACACACAGACCGATGTAGTTCGTAAATATTTGAATTATATCATAAATAAAATGTAGTGTTTGAGAGTTGTATTTATTGATCTTCATTTAAATTGATTGCCAGGGAAGTGTGCGTATTATTGAAAGCAAAATTAAGATTCCCAAGAGTTAAGTCATTAAGTCATAAACTGCTAAATAAAATTACTACGCGATGCACTTGCAGCGGACTTAAACGTACCACTTTTTGAGTATGTAAACCGTCCAAATACATCCGAGGTTGTTTTCGATAAAAATGGCCGAGGAGTTCCGAATTACAGACCCATCCGCTCCCTCTGTCGTCAGACGCCAGTATGTGGACAGAATTACGGTGACTATGTGGCAGTCTCCGAACCACGCACATCACAAACTATATCGATATGTCAAGTTCTCTACCTTAAAGGGCGGGAATAGAGTAAGCGATGGAAAGAACGCGCGTAGCCTATGCAGCCACCCATAAGGCGGATCTCACAAAATATATCAGTATGTTTATTTCTGTACCCACAGGCGCAGGCATATGGACAGGAGGAACCGGCGGATACTACGAACTGCTGGCCTGCAGCCTCCCGTTCACCGGAACCCTGTCCGCGGCCGGATATAGTGACACTGTGTTCACGATCAACACCATTGACGACCCTGTTGTTGTTATACTAGACTGTGGTGCGTAAATAAATAATACTTAGATGCCTACTTGAAATCTGGATAAGATATAGAGGGAATATTTAAATATGCTGATTTGTTGTGTTGTATCAATTGGAGTTGCTTTAACTAAAGTCCTTATAGAGCGAGACCGTGGGTCGAGTGCTATGTCACTTTACGCAAGTGACAAGCAAGATCACATACGATTGCTCAGTGCGAGCCATATTCTATAAGCAACTTAGATTGATCTTAAATCAAAGATTAGAAACTAAGTGTTTTGATTGGCCTGTATATTTAGCTGACCAATAGGCTAAATGGATTCATTGAAGCATGTCTAAGGATAACAATAAGATCAATATTGAATACTGGCCTCACCAGTAGAATTTGATATGGTTATTAAATTATCTAAAAACAATTATGGATGATTTCAGCATAATAATGCATTTACACGATGATTTGTGGCAGAACTACAATCATTTTAACATTGCAGTGAATATATTTTCATTTTTATATGTATAAATATTTTCTTTTGCGTTCATGTTTTCAATACTTTAAGTTCGATATTTTCCTGTTTTGCTTTTCAAAACGTTCTAGCTTGGACATTTCTTTTGATCTCTCTTTGCAGTGCATGACGATAATTGTTGTTTATTTTTATTGTATATTTTACATGCAGTTCACGCGCGATACAAGTATGCTAATTCAAAAGTATTTAAAGAGTAAAGCTATCTTTGTTTAAAGTCTACATTTGAAGCAAAATATTGCCTTCCGACGTAACATTTATGACGTAACTTATCACGTGGTATACACACACTGTAATTGTATATGTCAGAGATGGCGTGTGACCTTCAGGAGCCAATCCCTGTACATGTGGTGTCTGATTGTGGCGGGATCGCCGTAACGTCTGCAACGCTAACCTGTGAGTCGGTGGTATATTCTTAAACCAATTAATATTTATATGACATGAAGTGATATCTTAATAATTAAGAATGCGGAGTGAGCGTAGTTTGGTTTTAAATAAAGCGTATCATACTGGATTAAATGTTCAAGGTAAGAAATTTGAAAGTACTTGAGAAAGAACATTTTGTTTGATTCAAATTAAACGGAAGGCGAATAGTCCACGGCAGCCTCTGAATTGATTATAAGTCATTGAGATATAACATCTACAATTTAGTAGCCGCACGTATACATACCATTGGTCAGTCCGTATGTCTTCATTTTTGGAACATTGGCTTAAGGTTACAGCCTTCCATAAACCGAACCTCAAAATATATCAGCATGTAAATTTCTGTACAAAAAGGCGCGGGCACATGGACAGAAGGAAGCGGCGGGGACTACGAGCTGACGGCCTGCAGCCTCCCGTTCACCGGAACTCTGTCCGCGGCCGGACATACAGACACTATGTTCACCATCGCCAACCTCGACAACCCTGTTGTAGTTATACTAGAATGTGGTTCGTAAATAAATTATGTGGTTCGTAAATAAATTATCAGCGATTTGCAAAAGGTGGGAACTAACAAACGCAATTATTTCAAGAGTAGTAAGAAATCAAATCAAAACTGAACATCTTGTTGAATTCAAGCAATATTGGTGTGTTCCCGCTCACAGGTTTTAAATAACAATGTACGGTTCTTTTAAAGCGGCACTCTCACAGATTGACCGTTTTGACAACTTTAAAAAAAAATGTCTTTGAATGAGCAAAATTTTGTGTATTTTTTTTAAACCGGTGATATAAGACTGCTGATAAAAGATCAGGCAGCTTGCTTTTAAAATCTACGCTCCAAAACTGATATATTACGGCTAAAAGCGCTACTAACGCTGTAAGAAAAATGAAAAATTCGTCATTTTTCCAAACAATTGAGATCTGTTCTATAGTGTGTTATCCTATATGACTGCATAAAAAGCATTAGTGCCAAATTTAGCTGATTCTGAAACAAACACAATAAAGTTGTCAAATCGGTCGATTTGTGAGAGTGCAGCTCTAACATAAGTTGTTGTTTTCTTACCCCCTTTTCAGAATGTATATCCTCCAACGTAACTTTGGTCTCGTCTTGTGGAAAGTCTGTTACCGGGGCAACGTTTTTCGGTTGGGATTCCATGGAACTACTTCCGGACAACCCTGGACAGTACGCCGTGCAGACATGTGGCCCGCTTAGTGACGTCACTATCAATATCGACTTCCATCAGTCGCTGGAGGTTCCTGCGAACCAATTTACTTCAATGACGACGTTCACGTTACAGTGTACAGGTATGCATATCAAAAAGTGAAGTTACAGGCTAGGGGCCATGATTGCGAACTGTCTGAAGTCCAAGTCTAGTCTCAAACACTTTTGGGATAATGACAAAGAATCAGCAGTATTGCTTTCGTTTTACAAAAAAATATATGAGTACAATTTAACTACGCTGCAGGTTGATCGCGTCGTAATTTCAATTTAGCAGTTCAACTTTACTCTTGGGAATCTTATTTATTTATTCAATTATACACTGGCAAACAATTTAAACATAGTAATTCTACAGAGTCAGGGTGCGTTGGTTGGCCACACCCCTTTTGCCACGCCCCCACCCCATTTTAGAAAAAAATCATCCCAGGCTTATTTATAATGATGGGGGAACTGTGAACAAATGGTAACTAGATAATTGCCCCTGCATTTCCCCATATTTGCTGAGATGACCCTGTTCAATGGGCCATAACTTTGTCAAATCACCACCAAATTCCAAACTTTTGGGCTTTCCTGGTCAGTTAATACCAATCTTTAAGAAAATGTACCGAAATGAATGCAATTGTAAACACGAAATGCAAAAAAAAAAACACGTAGCTCTACGAACCAACTACTCACATATGTACCATATCCCAAAACCCATGCAGCATCGGCAGGCTGAAGCAGCATCGGCAGAGCATCATGCTGGATCGGCAAAATAATAATTGAGCATCATCCTCAAGAACAATAAAGACCCTTTCGTACGCGCAATGCGCATAACTTTTTATGTGCTATTTTTAGCATCGGCACTTTAGGGTTTATCCAAATTTATTGCAATCAGCGCATGCAGACCATTAGAAACTCATAAATACAAATTTAAAGAGGATATAAAACTGTTTTGGTACAATAACTTCATTTGACTCGTGTTTAGTGATTAATACTAAATACACGTGTAAACACTTCACACAGTCCACATTTCTACAGAAGGACAAAGCGGCTAGGAGATTCCTATAACATAACTTACAGCCATTAGCCCGGAAGCCATTTCCTCTCTAAACGTGTTTTGCTATTTTTATTGATCTTCATACTTTCAGAGTCGCTGGTCATGCTCATCCATCCTGAGACCAAGTTCAGGAAGGAAGGCGAAGTCGCCACCCTCTGCTGCGAGGCTTATTCCGAACCCGGGAACCAGCTTATCACCTACTCATGGTAGCTACTTCACGTGTATTAAAGGGGCCAGACACCAGAGAATTGCTAGTCTAGAGAATAACTGTCAAGAACTAACATAAAATTAACATTGTTGTGTACAACGCATTGAATCTTACTCACAGCTGCATCACATCGCTTACGACAAATGTATATTTCGCAGTTTTTGCCCATTTTCCAATTTGAAATGTACTGGGGTTGTCTGCCACGTAAATCCTAGTTTAAAAATAGCATCGGTATATTTACCTGTACTCTTAAACAGATGTGATTTAAACTGGGAAACCGTTATGCGCTATTTTTAAACGGGGAAACACAGATGAGAAAGCAACATGATTGTTGCGTTTATTCTTCTAATCATGTAAAATGATGTGTTATCGGCTTCATACTAGCTCGCACTAACAGTTCAAGGCTTGTTTTGTGGAAATACTGTATTTGCCGAATTTTGGACCATCTCGTGTCTAGCCCCTTTAAGTCATGTTATTTGATCAAACTACACGCAAAAGAAATTGCCTCATCCCTGTACATCAGTGTGTGTGTGTGTGTGTGTGTGTGTGTGCGTGCGTGTGCGTGCGTGCGTGCGTGCGTGCGTGTGCCACTTTCTAAATTACGTCATAAATGCTACGTCGGAAAGCAATATTTTGCTTCAATTGAAGATAGCACAGTCTACGCTGCTTACATAGCCCCGCATCTTTGTTTTAAGTCAACATTCGAAGCAAAATGTTACCTTCTGAAGTAGCAGTTATGACGTAATATATCACGTGGTATAACTGGTACGTGTTATGGGGGACAATTCAACTTATTAAATAAGCACGATATTCCTTAACTGGTATGTCTACAGTTAAGAACAGAACACAATATTAGATATTACGCGTTATCATTCCGTAATAACATTTAGCATCCAAACAATTTAATTAAATGTCATTATTAGTGCGTTTTTAAAAGTTGATCAAAACATATTCACACCCTCACCACTTCAGGACAAAAAATTATCTTCCGGTGAGCGGCGGAACTGACGGATTTCTCGTCTTCAGCGCATTGACGAACGAGGATAACGGCTTGTATGAATGTACGGCCTCCGTTGAAAGTCAGGGCATACACGTGCAGTCAACGCCGGCCTCTCTTATCATCACAGGTGAATGGTTATAGCTACTACTATATTCAGTCAAAACTCGCTATGTTATAGCCGTTGGCACCTCGGGAAGTATTCGAGATAACGAGCATTCGATTTAACCGAAATACAGGGTGTTAAACTAAATCCACGACAATCGGAAAATGTTCGGCATAACATAACATCGAGATAACAGAGTTCGACATAGCGACTGTATAAGAGACCAGAACCCATTTACAAAATAAAATTGTTTATTGTAATTTTATATATAATTTTTATATGTGTTTTCGTTATTATAGTGTTCAATTTCCTTGCTACTAAAATCTTTTTCATGGGAAAAGGGCATTGCGTATAAGATACTTTTAGTTGTTTGACGTAATGGTCGTTGTTCAACGTATCATTTTTTTCTTGATAATTTGACATAAACTTAGGCACATAACCGGTCATTAATCAGGTTTCCTTTAAACATTTTATATTTAACAACGATTGTGAAGAAAGTTATGATAACTTTAAATAAGCCACTCTCGTTGGCACGATGTTGTACGAGATTGTGTTGTGGAATAAACCGGGATACCCGGAAAAAAACGCACTTGTCCGGCTTGGTGACCACTAACTAAACTCACATGCGCCCAGGCTGGGAATCGAACCCGGGTCGCCTTGGTGAAAAACAAGTGCGCTGACCACTGCGCTAACGTGACAACAAATTAAGATTTTGTTTGTGCTTTTTCAAGCAATGTATTTTGTTTATCTTTCTCATCTTTTGCTCTGCTTTCCAGATTTCGATTTCTTTGACGTCTACACAGAGAGAAGAACAGTTTGCGAAAATAATGTCTGGGTAAATAGATGCCCACCGGTGACATGCATGTACCCCGGCGACTCCCCCGGAAATTGTCATGACGCCGGCCTGGTCAGCGTGGCCACCACGCGAGATCTATTTGTTAATTGCGGCACTGCAACAATTTCACTGAAGGAGGCGGACACCTGTGAATGCGTAAAGGCGGCTGCACCAACGCTTACCGTCACTGTCATCGCTTTTGATACGAGCGCACCACTTGCCGATGTCGAGGTCCGTATTGCAGGGAAACCTGGTATGTCAACTACTGACGCTGATGGCAAAGTCACTCTTACTGTTCCTGCAGGTATGCTCACGGCCGTACTCCATGTGATGAAGACTTCCGGTGGATACCTGCCGTCCACTCAGCCTGTTGACATTGATGAACAATCAACTTCAACAACAGTGTATCTAATCACAAAAGCCGCTCCATTCCAATTGCAACCGGACATTGAGAACATCATCTCCCTCTCCGATAATCCATTAAATCCCAACAACGGTGCCGTGGCCTTCGTAATTTCCGCCAACTCCTTCTACCGCTCCGGTGGTGGCGCCCCTGTTCCTCCCGTTCAACTGTCCCTGACTTATATGGAGCCAACAATTGACAATTTAGGACAGGCGCCGGGTGTGTTCTTAAGTACAGATGAAAATGGATGGATCGTCCCAATAGAAACACAAGGTGTGTTTGCGATAACAGCAACAGATGCAAATGGAGATCCTCTAGATTCTTCCCCAATAACGGTTATCTCAAAGGACGGGTTTGACTTGTTCAGTCTTAATGCAAATGGTATGTGGACTAGAATCACTCCACTCGAGGTGACAGCTGAGAGACGGCGACGAGCGATCGACGTCGGGACAGTAATAGGGCACATAACTATTGCCAGTAACCAAGTACAATGGTACAACATCGATAGATTCCCAGAAAACACACCATGCTGGTTCAAGACGTACGTGCGAGATGCGGCGACAAATACTGCGCTTCAAGACCCATGGCTAAAGCGGTATATTGTAGCAACGTCGCTTCAGTCATCAAATATGACTTCAATTCTGCAACTAAGCGATACCACGACACACATGGACAAATGTTTTGAAGCCCGTTGTGACAACAGTAACACAGGATCTCTTCCAAAGGGCTACATTGCTGTCGACGCCCTAGGAGATGTGGCCTCAATTCACAATCGGGCCACGCCCATGGTTCTCAGTGATTACGCGGTGGCCGTTCAGGCGCGCTTGAATACGCTTCAGTTTGACATCGACGCTCAGGATCGGCTTTCCTTGGATCTAGAGGCATCTGCGAATGGTCCATTCTTTAACAATAAAACAGCATGTAAATTAGCGTCGTTTGCCAGTGGCGACAACGTTCTGGGATTTGTTGTCGATAATCCATCAGTTAACACCGATCCGTATGGAGATTCAAATGACCGATGTGTTGCTAGAGTCAAAGTTAATATCACCTACGAAGAGAGTTCAACATTCACCGCTATCAGCCTCTGGGGCGACAATCTGTTTTACAAACAATACAACACAACCGTTGACAACAATACAAACATGGCGGCTCTTTGCTTCAACTATCGCTGCTCGCTGGCCAACGACATGACCAACGTTGTTATCTCCTTCGCGACCGACCGTTCTGGCGATGCTTTTCTACACGACTTTAAATATGGGTGTAACATCACGTTCACGGCTCCTGTAATAAACCAAGCAACGGGAAATGGCTATTTCTTGAACACTTCCGGTGACGAACAGGCGCCATTGGACTCCTGCAATGCACAGGCGGACACTGACCCGTTTGTCCTGGAAAAGAGATGTCCCGAATGGGAAAACCACCAAGGTTTTGGAAAAAAATAAGTCAGTCGATTCCACTCGAATGTCACAAGAACTTGACTACGACGTAAACCAAAATAATGACGGCCGTTCCTAAAATTGTAGCCTTTAATAATCAACCCTTTATTGTAACTTGTATCGAAACTTATGTGAATGCGCCATTACTGTAAATAAAATTTATGTACGATATTTGTATTCTGTTTTTTAAACCGCCCATGCGAAAGTCGTTCTTCCTATCTCGATAAAGGAGAGCCTTAGGGCCCTTATGCAATAACATCTTCATTCGGAACCTCTCGGCCATTTCTCCTCGAAAACAACCTTAGATGTTTATGGACGGTTTACAATGTCAGAAATCTATACAGTTTAACTACGTTGCAAGTAGATCGCGTAGTAATTTCAATTTAGCAGTTAAATTTTATGACTTTACTCTGCGGACTTCTTATTATTTATGCAATTATACACTTTGTTGGCAATCAATTTAAACTTAGTAACACCAAATACACATTAAACACTACTATTTGTCGATACTACTTTTTAAAAGTTTACGAACTATTTCTCCTGGTATACCAACATGCATCTGAGGTTGTTTTCGATGAAAATGGCCGAGTAGTTCCGAATGTAACATCTTGAGTCTGGGTTTCAGACTCGCACTCAGAAAAGCTAAAAAAATAACTGCATAGAAAAGTTAATGCAGGAGCAAATAGTGTCAGAAATGCCATATTTATTTCAAATAATCTGGACTGGTAATCAATATTAGTCTTGTTTGGATTTTATAATGATGTAGCTAATCGGATTACCTGTTATTAATATCTGACCAATGGAGTGAATGAAGTCAATGATGTATGACCGTAAGATTAACTTAAGTGGTATATAGAATACCACCCCTGTTCTACAGTCAGGCAAACATATATTGTCCAAATTAGTTATATCATAGATATTTTGTAACATTTACGAATTCAGTTTTCTAAATCGGAGTATCGGACACAGACCAAAGATGTCATTCGGAACTCCTCGGCCATTTTCGACCGAAAACAACGTAGAATGTATATGGACAGATTACAGTGTTTGAAATCTTTCATTTAACTACACTGCAATTAGATCACGAAGTAATTTCAATTTAACAATACACCTTAAAGACTTTACTCTAGGGCATATCAAAAATTTGTTCAATAAAGCACTTCACTGCAATCAATTTAAGTTTATATATAAAAATACACGTCCATACACTACGTTTTATTCATACTATCACTTAAAACTTACGAACTACTTCTACTGATGTACCGGCATATATCCGAGGTTGTTTTTGGTGGAAAATGGCTGAAACGTAAGAAGCGTTTCGGACTAGACCTTTGAAAGAGAGATCATACATTTGTTTTGCTTTGACGATAGTATTGGCAACTCACAACATGTAAGAACAGTTTTTACACAAAGAGCTGCGTCTTAATGCGAAATGTAGCTTAAAGCTGTACGCTCACAGATAGAACGTTTTGACAACTTTTTTATTTTTTGTCTTGAAACAAGCCATTTTTTGCGAAAATCCATGAAAACCAGATATCGCAGATTTTAATATTTACGTTCATAAATTTATAATTTATGCATTTTTCTTAACCCATTAGTAACGGTTTAAGCCATAAAACATTAGTTTTCAAACGGAAATATAAAAACTGAGATCTATTTTTTTGTAAGCAATCTTTATCATTGGGTTTACAGATATTTACGCAAAAATTTGCTATTTCCAAGACAAATAATACATAGTTGTAACAGTGGCATATCTGTGAGAGTGCAGCTTTAAAATATTGACCCATTGCAACGCGTTGAAAGTCAATGGGAAAATAAAACAGGCATATAATAATTTCCCAGAAACAATTTAATCTAAGGAAAAAAAAGACATCTTGACTTAAGTAATTTTATGAAGCACACACTTCTTTTAAATAGCAGATTTGATGTGTATCCATCATGAACATATCCATCCTGTACTTCAGTAATGTTTGGTTCAGATTCTGCTTGGATGTAATTTCCAATAACTGTGTTAAAAGAAGGTTGCCCTGGATTACCATAGATAACTGCAATGGAAGTAGCTTTTCTAAGTAGACAGTAACGTTACCTTTTACCTAAGAATAACCTTTCATACTTGACCTTGATGGGTTATTCACAATTGACTCTTAGTGGTCAAGGTCAAGTATAAAAAGGTTATTCAAATATCAAAGTAAAGTAACCACTGAGGTGTCAGTCCTCCGACGTCCACTCATTCCTTTCCAGCATTTTAAAGCTTATCTGCCAAATTTAAAACACGAGCATTGTAGATTAGAAAAATCAGTACGTTACACAATAATTCTGAAAGAGTTCATTAGCTAAAATAAACTCTTATTAAAATACTATGATATATTTGTAAACACAATTACCATATACCAGTTTTATGTCAACTGGATGTTTTTGCCTCTCTTTTCAGACAAAAACAAAAGGCAGCGATAAAATATTATATGTAACATTAACTTTCCATGAACAGTATCATGGGTGCCATACCAGTGTGTGTGTGTATACCACGTGATAAATTGCGTCATAAATGCTACGTCGGAAGGCAATATTTTGCGTCGAATGAAGACTTTAAACAAAGATAACTTTCCTATTTCTTCACCATTTTGAATGAAACAAAGCGTAGTCTACGCCTCTTACGGAGCCACGCCTTCGGTCTTAACCAGATTTTGATGGGGAGTTTAGTTTCTTAAAACACTTCGACAAACCTTTTCACAATACGGCCGTCTGACGGAGCACTGTCAAAACTTTAATTGGAAAAAGGTTTGTCGGAGTGTTTGATGAAACTAAACACATCATCAAACTCCAGTAATAAAACGAAGGCGGGGCTCTTTAAACCGCATATACTGCCCTTTGTTTCCCTTAAAAATGGCGTAGTAAAAGAAAAGTTATCTTTGATTTAGGTCTTTATTTTAAGCAAAACATTGCCTTCCGACGTAGCATATATGACGTAATTTATCACGTGGTTTACGCACACTGCATACGTAGGCGCTTCTTGCATCATCAAAGCCACGATAACTGCACGTGTTCGTCATGGTCAACATTCTGCGGAAACCATCTTCTTCAAGCAGTAAAGCACCGGACACCTCAGCCATATTCTCAGAAGAGTTATTGAGAGAGGAGTTATAAATCCAAAATACAAAAAGTATTATAAGAATAACATGTGGTATCATTTTTATTCATGAAATGTTTCAAAACATTGCAAAATATTAAGTGTAACCAGTATTCAGTTATGAAAGGAGAAACAACCTAGTATTAACGTGGTTTTCAATTTATGCGTGTTTTTTTGTTTAAAATTGTTATATTCATTCTAAAAGCATCAATATAAAGATCCATATTTATACTGTGTGTGTATACCACGTAATAAATTGCTACGTCGGAAGGAGTTGGATTGAGGGTTTAGTTTCTTTAAGCACTTCGACAAACCTTTTCACAATACGGCCGTCTGACGGAGCACTGTCAAAACACATTTTGAAAACAGGTTTCTCGAAGTGTTTGATGAAACTAATCACCATATCAAACTTCCGTAATAAAAGGAAGGCGGGGCTATTAAAGCGGTATAGACTGCACTTATCATTTATTTCATTAGCATATATGACGTAATTTATCAAGTGGTATTGACACACTGTTATAGGTGTCTGACTGTGTACTGCGATATACATGTGCATACGTACTAAGCCGTTATTTTTTTGCGCGACTTTAGGAGGACAATACTGTTCTGCAACAGAACAAGCATATACTCAATCTCATTAAAATCAGATCCCCAATACACGCTTCACGACGTTACGCTATGTAGTCCGGGGGAAGATGGTTGACCCTGCATTGTTGTATTAAGTTTTTTTACTGTTGATTTTGGTAGCCAAGGGTCTCTATTTTCAGAAACTGCTTGATGACATGTTGTCACCTTTGAGCAATTTGAGAAATTCAAGATGGCGTCCACGATGGCCGCCATTACATATAAATGACCATAACTCCCTACCTGTTCATCATAGGAAGGTGATTTTTGTCTCTATACCTAGGTTTTAGGGGTCAAGCTATCCATTAGAACTAAGTATTATGTTAATATCGTATTACATAATAGTAATTTCCAAGATGACTGCCAAGATTGCCGCCGTAACACTTAAACTGGCATATATACTATTTACTCCAAATTAGTCGTGAAGGTGTCTATCCCTGAGTATTTTGGAGACACATCTATCTGTATCAGATCAAAGTTCATATACTGATGATGTCATCTACAAATCCAAGATGGCTGCCAGTTTACAAGCACTGGTATATGCTATACTATTCAATCTTGGTGGAAAATATGAAAAGGTAAACGACCACAGATGTTATATTATAACAAATATTCTTTAATTGTAAATCTGAATTCTCACAGACTATCAAATGCATATTATACAATTCATAATTAAGGATGGCTACCACTTTACCAAATAATCTACACTGTTGTACATTGTGTTGCCCATGTGCATAACAAAGACATGCAATCAGCTATGATGTCAGGTTACAGCAACCCTGATTATAGCAGGCGCAAAATATTGTGCATTTCATGTTTGCAGAGTTGCAACTACAGGCACGTGAACTGCATGGAGTAGTACTGTGGCATCCACATTTTATTAGACGTAGTACCATCTGTGGGGCTAGTTCGACTTCATCAGGTAGGGTGACTGGTTGAAGGGACTTGTTTTGGGCATCCTTTACCCAACCATATTCTGTTGAGTCCAACTCGGGTGGATTCTGCGCTTCCAGTGACCGCCATACCAAAGCCTGATAGTGAGCTCTTTAAATATTCTCTTTGAATGCCTCAGTTGTTCGTGGCAAGGTACACAACTTCGGTGTTGATGACCCTTTGCCTGTTTGTGACAGCCATACCTTTAACCTTGTCTCTGACATTGTACTACAGTCTGTTTGTCCATAGCACGCGGAAATGAAGGAGGTAGCCTGTTGAATAACAGATTCCATAGAATGCCCTGGTGCACCCAACAAGTTAAGTGAGTGCCCCGATCGAAGTGTTTTGAGTACAGTAGCCTTTCCAATTTTAAAATAGGAGGCGACGGTGTCACAGCCAGAAAGTGTATGTGCCGGGAGTATTCCTTCGACTATCTGACAATGCTTCTGCACAGTTTTGCCTATATCAAAGGAAGGGCGGTGCTTGATATAGGCAAAACTGTGCAGAAGCATTGTCAGATAGTCGAAGGAATATTCCCGGCACATACACTTTCTGGCTGTGACACCGTCGCCTCCTATTTTAAAATTGGAAAGGCTACTGTACTCAAAACACTTTGATCGGGGCACTCACTTAACTTGTTGGGTGCACCAGGGCATTCTATGGAATCTGTTATTCAACAGGCTACCTCCTTCATTTCCGCGTGCTATGGACAAACAGACTGTAGTACAATGTCAGAGACAAGGTTAAAGGTATGGCTGTCACAAACAGGCAAAGGGTCATCAACACCGAAGTTGTGTACCTTGCCACGAACAACTGAGGCATTCAAAGAGAATATTTAAAGAGCTCACTATCAGGCTTTGGTATGGCGGTCACTGGAAGCGCAGAATCCACCCGAGTTGGACTCAACGGAATATGGTTGGGTAAAGGATGACCAAAACAAGTCCCTTCAACCAGTCACCCTACCTGATGAAGTCGAACTAGCCCCACAGATGGTACTACGTCTAATTAAATGTGGATGCCACAGTACTATTCCATGCAGTTCACGTGCTTGTAGTTGCAACTCTGCAAACATGAAATGCACAATATTTTGCGCCTGCTATAATCAGGGTTGCTGTAACCTGACATCATAGCTGATTGCATGTCTTTGTGATGCACATGGGCAACACAATGTACAACAGTGTAGATTATTTGGTAAAGTGGTAGCCATCCTTAATTATGAATTGTATAATATGCTTTTGGTAGTCTGTGAGAATTCAGATTTACAATTAAAGAACATTTGTTATAATATAACATCTGTGGTCGTTTACCTTTTCATATTTTCCATCAAGATTGAATAGTATAGCATATACCAGTGCTTGTAAACTGGCAGCCATCTTGGATTTGTAGATGACATCATCAGTATATGAACTTTGATCTGATACAGATAGATGTGTCTCCAAAATACTCAGGGATAGACACCTTCACTACTAATTTGGAGTAAATAGTATATATGCCAGTTTAAGTGTTACGGCGGCAATCTTGGCAGTCATCTTGGAAATTACTATTATGTAATACGATATTAACATAATACTTAGTTCTAATGGATAGCTTGACCCCTAAAACCTAGGTATAGAGACAAAAATCACCTTCCTATGATGAACAGGTAGGGAGTTATGGTCATTTATATGTAATGGCAGCCATCTTGGACGCCATCTTGAATTTCTCAAATTGCTCAAGGGTGACAACATGTCATCAAGCAGTTTCTGAAAATAGAGACCCTTGGCTACCAAAATCAACAGTAAAAAAAACTTAATACAACAATGCAAGGTTAAGGGGAAAAATGGCAGTTGGCTCCCAGACTAATGTGGATCATCGTACATAACGTAATGAAATGAAGTGAACGTCACGATATGATTTTAATGAGATTGGCATATACTGTACCAATGTATACTGAAAAAACGTTCCAATGAATGCCTTTTTAAAATGTGTAATACATGTATTTTTTTAATGCACAATCCACTTTTATATCAGTTTTTATGTCTCCATCATGGACATATCCACGTTCAGATCCTGTAAGATTGTATGTTCCAAAAACTGTGCTAAAAGAATGAATTGTCATTGTTCAAGTTTGTTTTTTTAATTGTCCACTTGGTGAAGAGCAAAGCAACTATTCTAAATTTTGAATGGAGCTTAAAACTGGCATAAATAATTGAGCAAAACGGACCAGGGGTCTTCATGTGGCCTTGGTAGTTTATAAGCTAAGTTTCAATATGTTAACTCAAGCTAGGTTATTTATTGGAAAATAAGTTTTAACGTCAGCATCCTGCTTTATACCCAAAACCATCTTTTACCAATCTAAATTGCGTTTTATTAGGCACCTGGCCGGCTGGACCTGTGTCCACATGACATCGATGAATGTACTCATACCCGATGCCTTGTATCGATTTTGGGAAAAGCTGGTATCACAGTTTATGGTACCGGATTTTGTTGATACAGAGGTTTTCGTCACAGTCGGACACGGGTAATATTATTATAATTATCTATCATGTGTTTCCGATACGGAATGAAAAATCCGACCCGAGGGCACGTGCGTAAGCCGAAAACGAACGTTTGTACAATTACACCAAAAAGCGCGTGCGACGTTGTTTACTGACGTCATAGAGCGCAGTAATTTTAAATAACTAAAAATAGCGATTTTTACGATTACTTTTTTTCAATTTTAATTGAAAGTCCTGCAAAAATATATATTTGATTGCGCTTCATTGAAATGGCATAATATATGTTTCATAAATCATACAATATATGAAATAAGAAGTGGCGCATGGTTGCGCGTGACTCATCTTACATGGGGTATGTAAGATGGGTTTGTCCAGCACTGGTCACATGACCGGGAACACACGTCCGGTATGCAAGAAAATATTCTCTTAAGAAATCCCAGTATCGATGGGCCAGGTATCAATGTCCATAATAATCTACGTTGACTTTGAATATGTTAAACAACATAATTAGTATGTATCAACAGGTAGACAGTCCGGTTAAAATTACACATATATAGTATAGTAGCTTTAAAAGGGCTGTACTCCGTATTATAAAATAGCGAGAACTAAAAATGGTCGAAAACTGACATAAACTTGGCATCGATGTGTACAATGCATTGAAACTTACTAAGTATCACATAGTTTACAATTTATTTAAGTTTACGCCACACCAAATTAATGTTTAGTTCCTCGGATTTTTGCCAAAAAAAATTGGAGCGAGCGAGCGGAAAAAAATATAAAAATAAAATTTTGTCAGTTTTCATAAAAACCGAAGCGAGCGAAGAGCGAAAAATATATTTTTCCTTATATTCAATATAAATAAGAAAGATTGTTCAAAATAATTACCCTTAAACCCATTTTAATGTCATTTTGAACCTCTAATGGACTCTGGGAAAATGTCGGAATACATACTATTTATTCATCTGTGTTTAGTATATGGATAAATCTATTTCTTATAAAATTAAAACGTACTTTAATATGACGATCATTC
Source organism: Mya arenaria (assembly GCF_026914265.1). Lineage (NCBI taxonomy): Eukaryota > Metazoa > Mollusca > Bivalvia > Myida > Myidae > Mya > Mya arenaria. The sequence continues at coordinate 28,158,147 of NC_069129.1, read as the reverse complement.
ATAATAATAAATAACCCTGCTTTTAGTAAAAAGTTTGAAACGACTTATATAAATCTACCTGAATCAGTTTAACATCATATGCAACTGTATTTAGACATTACTTAGGATTGATTGTGGATTTGTAAAAAAATGATCACTTACACAGGCATCATCAAACATCAGACTCCTTATAACATAGACTAAATTTGGTTTTTGTTATCACAGGAAATGCAATGACATGTGCTTATTAAAACAAAAAGAACAAGGGTATTTTTCAGAGTACTTTTTTTTGGTTATTTAGATGTTTTTATGCACCAGCCAATTGTATATGCCCCCCAGTCCGGAATAGCGGGGACTTTGACTTCCGGTCTCTTAAAACCCGGGTAAAATATCCGACCTTCAGGGACACACTGCTGGTAAAATCCCTGTCAATATGAAGACAAAACCACATTCACTAGGCACTGCGGGGCCACCTGAAAGGTCAAAACACAGCCCATTGCCTCTGCTGTCCCCGGTATACCCCTGGGACAAGGGCGAGGTGTAAACGGGGCAGTGGTTACAATTGACAAGTGCATTACAATCCCGGATTATGCTGCAAATAAAAACAAAATATAAGGTGATAAACTTAGGCTTAATTATGTTGAGGTATATCCAGACCAGTGTTTACATCGCTATTTGTGAAAAGATATTTGTTCAAAACTGTTGTTTTGTAGAATTTGATCAAAAATGAGCTTGATACATCAATTTGGACCAAACAATGACTCATGTTCCAGTTAAATTGACCTGTCATCTTCAGCATCGTCGTAACGAGGTAAAATTTTGGTCCCTTGTATTATGACTTGAATAAAATAGTACTAAGTTGATCATTCCGATTTCCATTCAAAACGAGTCACTAATTACGCAATATAATCGCTACCAGTCTCAGATACACATGCTTTATTGCATAATGATTGCTTTAAATAATGATCCTTTAGTGCATGAAACGATCAACAATGACTTCAAGCATGCTCAAAACATATTTATTGTCAAAAATAAGATTTAATTTCCAAACTTCGAGCCACATTGTTTATACCGGAAGCCGCTATTTTGATTGAATTTATTGAAACCCATGCTAAACCGATATACAGTATAAAAACACTACGCATCGGTAACTTCCCTTTACAAAAACACGAAAACTAGCAAAGAAAAATTAAACTTGATTATTTTTAGGCTTTTAATAAATTATTACCTGAAAAAAATCTGCTTGGCGATCAAATTGGAGGTGCGGGCGCACAAAAATTTTTTTTTTTTTTTTTTTTTTTACATTTTCAAAAAAAATAGGAGCGGTAAATCCGCGGAACGAAATATCAATTTGGTGTGGCCTCAGCAGATATTTCGTACTTTTCCATTAAAAAAAGATTGCTGGGTATGTCTACCAGGTAGAATTCATTCCTTATCCGTGATTGGCTAGTCGGTGTTATCACGTGATATTACCGAGGTAGGTATATAGCTTATTTATGTCACCCACTTAGAGTAAGCAGTCGTGGCTTAGAGAATTTTGGCGATACGGGTTCGAACCCGGTCTCCAACACAGTTTTGTTTTACATTTTGGTACTTTTTTTCAATTATGATATCAAAGCGTAACACATTCTATTAAAGAATTGTCCTGAGATTCATTACAGAAAAAAACTTTTTTTGGTGCCAATCTGGTGTACAGTCCCTTTAATTTAATAAGTATTGTTTGGTTTATTTGGTGTGCTTTTTAATTAAGAAATAGATTTGAAAAAAAAAATATTATAACTCTCGATGTTTTAATTAAAACGATGAAAATGTGTTTTGATCTTTGAAAGCCAATAAATTATTGTAGTCATTCTGTACCCTAGCCATTTCGTACTCTCCAATTTTTGAAAATGTGATTATATGGACCATGGCTATTTAAAGATGACACTTGGATAATCTCATAGTAATGCGGAAACTGTAAAACACGTATATATGTCCGATAATCATTTCATCAGTAGACAATAAATAGCGGGTCATTTGATACCGAGATAATATCCCTGTACCGGGTTTTAGCGCCACCCTTTCGGTTTGAGGTCATCCTTGAGGTCAATGGCCCATAGATCAAGGTCGTTGTGACCGTAAGCTGAAAATACACAGGACTTTTCCTATCAATACTTGAAAAACGCTTAGAACCTAAAGACCTCGAACTTGGTAGAGGTCCCTCATACTTGACAATCGCTCTAAATATTTTGACGCCAGTTGGGCTGAAAATCCGATTTCTTTAAATAACTGAAGAATGCTTATATCTAGGTACCTCAAACTAGGTATGCTTTTAGTCATGTTTAAAAGATCATTAGCAACGTCTTTGATGGTTTGCTTCAAAATTAGTCTTGTTTAATGATAATGATAGTTGACGAGGTTCAACTTGCGAGGTTCATCTTGCGTACTAAATGAAAACAAGACACCACAATGCGACGAAACCAGGTATTTAATGATTGGCTGAAAAACTTCAGCCTTCGTTATGAGATTCAGCTTCAACTGTTGTTGTTGTTTTGTTTTTTTTTATTAACAATGACCTTGACCCAAGGTGTCTCAAATTTGGTATCATGACATACCAAGTTCGGTTACAATATGTCGACCATAACTAAAGTTATTCAAAACTAACCTTTTTTTCTATTTTTAGTAACAGTGATATTGACCTTGAGCTAAGGGTCCTAACGTAATTCCATGAAGTCTTAATAAACTATTCATGTAAACTAAGTTTGGTCGCAATAGATCTTGATCTTGACCAAGTTTGACTATCCGTTTTCCAAATACTTCAGTAACTGGATGAAATCCTTAACGTTAGCTTAAGTATATCATTTCCGGGTCTGATCCTAGGCGTATTATTTTCTAGATTTAAAGGATATTTGGCATCACACCGACCGCTGCTGTTTCGACTCGAACTGCCTTATTGTACTTACCGAGTTGAATCTTGCATCCAGTTTTTTCAGGGAATCCGGCCTGTCAATGTGTCTTACCCGGGAATTGACGGATACAAATTACAACCACCATCTTTGGTGCTATTTCTCGGCGTAATTTCGGCTTAATCACATCAGAAAAGAAGAGATTTTTAAAAAGTCTTGCCAAGTAGCATACAATAAATGTGTGATGTCTACTTAGTTTTGAAATCAGCCAATCATCATGGATTATAAATGACAAAACAAATGTTTCAATCTCAGCCACACTAAGCGCCAGTGCCATGATGGTGGGATGGGTACACATTAAGACCAAACAAAAGTATTTAATTCACCATTTGTTTTCCAAATCGCTTTAGAATTAATCCATAAAATACCGTTTCTTTTGCAAAATAAAAAAAATAATAAATTAATTTTATAAAAAGTTGAAAACTACTTTTTTGAGACCATTTAAAATTTATCATTCATAGTTCGTAGTTCATTGTTTTATTTAGGCGTTTCAGGTTTATCAGATATTTACATATTCAAATACGTTTAATCTCGAATTTCATTTTTGATGAAACAAATAAACAACATGTAACGATTCACATAATTTTCCCCCACTTTTATCTTTGTACCAAAAGAAACCGTAAGTGATTTTTCCTGGACCTTATTTATCCCCTAAATAGCTGAGCTAAAGGACTGTAACACAAGGTTGAGTTCTATACAACTTTTATTTAGCACTTGAAGATATTTGCAATAAAACAATAAAACAATATTTAGATCATAAACAAAAGAAACAACATTCCTGCACTTGAAATGCTTCAAAGTTTTTGTTCATATTGCCAAAATAATACCGTCATTTAAACAAACACAGTTGTAACAGTCGAGGACTCACCGCAAGACGGGGCTGCTTCTTATATTGTGTGTGGTTACCACGTGATAAATTACGTCATTTATACTAAGTCGGACTGCAAACTTTTGCTTAAATTGAAGACTTAAAACAAAGAAAAAATTCTTTTTCTTCACCATTTTAAATGAAAAAGGGCAGTCTATGCCGTCTTATGATCCCCGCCTTCGTGTTTTTACCCGAGTTTTATATGGTGATTAGTTTTCACAAACACTTCGACAAACCTGTTTACAAACAAATGTTTTGACAGTGCTCCGTCAAGCGGCCGTATTTTGAGTAGGTTTGTTGAAGTGTTTTCTGAAACTAAACTCTCAATCAAACTCTTGTAAAAGACCGAATGCGGGGCACTGTAAGTGGCGTAGACTGCGTTATGTTTTTTCTTTAAAGTCTTCAATCGAAGCAACATGTTGCCCTCCGACGTAGCATTTATGACACAATTTATCACGTGGTATACACACACTGTTATAATAGTAGAAGGAAGAACGTCCGTCTTTTGCCTAGCCATAGGTATGAATTTTTAATATATACTGTTCGATGTACATTTTAAATACTATCATGGTAAAGAACTGAATTTATCGTAAGGATGCCATTTGTTTTTCTTGGAGTCTTCATTTACAAAAGAAAATCTTTAGTTTTAATAAAAGCAAAACTAAAATATCCGTTATTTATCTTTGTTTTACTTTTCAAGACTAGATAATTAAACCACTATGTGATAATTAAATGGAATGCTTGAATTAAATGCATAGAAGAAAAAATGTTTGTACACTACTTTTTTTCAAATAATACATAGTAGCATGTTTGTTCAGACGTTTTAAATACAAGTACGTAAATATGTGACATCAACATGAAAACAAATATATTGCTGAGTTATTTAACACAAGCCTTGCATGTATTTCCCAAACAAATATGTCAATATTAACAGTCTTTCATGATGTGGATTTCTTGCGACAATCCGATCCTTTACCATCTAAGTCTTTCATGGCGGATTTAAACTTGTCCATAAAGCTCGCAATAACAGCAAACATCTGGTCCGAACGCTGGTAAAGTGGCTCACCAAACCGGGCCTGAGTTCATAAATGAGTATTTTTTAGCATCATTTAATTTAAAGTTGTTCAATGTGTTGATAGTATATAATAGTCTTAAGTTAAATAAACAAGATAAAGTGTGAACTATTTAAGTAAAATATCTGTATGTGAGGTTTGGGGATTAAAAGATTCAAGTGGTATTAAAATGACACACATGGGTTGGTATTCAACATTATTGAATGTACATGTACGAACGATTTAGATAATCGCATAGCGTGAACGGACATTTACTGTGAATGAGGTCAATGATGTATGACCATAACATTGACTTAAATTGTATCTTGAAAACCAACCACTGCTGAGCGGTAAGCTTTATAACAAAAATAGTATCATTATTAAGGTAAATGGTTAAAAAGATATAAAGTGTATTATTTTAAAGGTATTATTGATACCAGTATTTTCCTGTATTTGTTTTGAAGTTCCCCTGATCGCCGATCCAACTTTTCTAGTTTCATTTCGTACTCCACGCTCACATTCTGTGAATAAAAAAAATGGTGAAAGTGTTTGCATGTTAAGCTACCGACCAACCATTGCTCTTATACAATCTTAAACAGTATAGAAGGCAACCACAAACCCCAAGTTATATATAAATACTAACTAAACAACTAAGAATCTTATTTTCACGCCATAACTATTGACTACCAATCTCGTTTAAGCATTTTCGCTTAATAACGAAGTTTAATTATACGTCAGTGTTGAAACAAAACGGAGAACTTCTAATACGGTTGAAACTAAGGATATTTGCTAACATTATAGTTTTATTTTTATTCATTTACACTAATGATGTAGATGAGTACCTGTGCGTCTTGGAGAAACTTGCTGTCCTGTCTGTTCTGAAAGGCTGCCTGTGAACGCATGACCTTCAGGTGTCGCTTTACCTTCCCGAGGTCACCCTTCAATACTGGAAATAGGAGGGAAAATGTTACCGGTATAACACTAGTTAAATAATATTGAATATATATCGAAAATAGGTCGGGTTGCATGTGGCATAATAGTGTTTGAAATATAACTCAAAATGTGTTGTTTCCATATGAAGGCCAACCTTCAATATACGGTAATATACGGGCTATATTATAATTGTTGAATCCAAGTCACTTGTTCGAGTTCTTAATTTGTATTAAGAGTTCATTTAACAAAGGTTAAGCATATGTTAATGACTATATTGATAATATTAAAGTGTAATCCCTAGACATTCTTCCCAACAAACAAAACGTTGCAAATCACTTAATTTATTTATTTCAAAAATCTGTTTTTTCTTAGGATATATAAAAAATCCAACCCACCTTCTATCTCCGCGGAAACAGACTTAACGGACACCTCAGCGCATTTCTTTACTCCTTGCAGGGTTTCCGGCCAAGCAAGGAGCGCGCGGTCCGTCTGTTGTAGCTGTTGGATTAGGAAGTGAACAAGAGTATATCCAGAGTCTTTGCCACGTACTCCCAATACCTGTGGTAGAAGAAAATATGCATTTATAACTTGAATGACGAAATGTGTGGCACCACACCGATCTCTTGAGGTACTGGTGTGTTTCTGACCAGGCAGGTCGAGCTCGCTCTGTATCTCGAAGGTGTTCTTTTACGATATGGACAAGGTTGTAGGCGGAATCTTTAGCTCCGACACCATGAAGACGGGAAAGAAAGGAAACTGTAAAAAATGATTCATTGGCTGCATAACGCCTTTTTGAGGGCCGAGTAAATCATAAAAGTCCATTAAAGCTGCACTCTCACAGATTGAACGTTTTGACAACTCTTTTTTATTTTTTTGTCTTGGAACAATCCAGTTTTTGCGAAAATGCATGGAAACCAGTGATATAAGACTGCTAACAAAAAAAAACAGATCGCAGGTTTTCATAATTATGTTTAAAAACTGATGTTTATGCAGTTTTCTTAAAGCATAAGTAACGCTTTTTGCTTTAAAACATTAATTTTCGCATGGAAATATAAAAAACTGTGATCTGATATTTTGTCAGCTGTCTTAATTGAGATATTTACGCAAGAAATGGCTCATTTCAAGACAAAAAAGTTGTCAAAACGGTTAATCTGTGAGACTGCAGCTTTAATATATCGAAACTGAACGGTAGGTTATAATTATCGCGTTCCGATACCATTTGGTCAAACTACGTATAACTGTATTTACTGTTTTTGCTCTTGTAACACCGTGAATGAATGAATGACACACGTACTATTGGGCAGTTATTTTTTCTTTATGGTTGTAATATGTTGAGGTATAGGATGCAAAATACTTGATAATTAAAAAATATGTATATGTCTTAAATGAGACTCTACTTAGTTTTTATCATCACCTTTCATTACCAAATTCATTTTTTATTCATTTCATTTGTAAAATAAATTTCTCGTTTTCATAGTAATGTTAATTTTTGATGCACTATCGAAATATTGTTCTCGCTGAAAAAGTGGAGGAATGAATGACACACGAACTACATGGCATTTTTATTCTTTATGGTTGTAATATGTTGAGTTTTAGGATGCAATATACTTGATAACAAAACGTTTTCCCAAGCGGGGAATCGAACCCCGGCCGCCGCGGTGAGAGCGCGGAATCCTAACCACTAGACCACTTGGGAACTTGCAATAGCTTAGGCTTAGCGTATAAATGAAGCTCATATATAGATAGCATCTACCCGGATAGGATAAATTCATTACCCGATAGATGGGATTGTACTCAAAACTAGGTAAACTCGACACATTTGATGTAAACTTTACATTATTCGGCGTACGTCTGTTCATTTCATCTAAACATGTCAGCATGTCAAAATTATTAAAACCATGTCTTTAAACGAGACTCGGCAAATTAATTGCATAAAACGCAATACGAGATGTCTTTTACGAGACTGAGTGAATTAATTGCACTTAAAATGCAAACGTCAACGAGACTGTTGAATTATTTACATTAAAATATTTGAATATGAGAATTCATAGCAATTAAAATAACTAATATGTCTCAAACGAGACTTGGTTAATTCATTGCAATTATAATTCATGGATATGTCTTCAACGGTTAGTGTCATTTTTTTTAAATCATGTCTTTAAACGAGACTCGGTGAATTTATTGCATCAAACACATAATTTTTACGAGGCTGAGTGAATTCATTGTAATTAATACGCAAACCTTAAACGAGACTGGTTTAATTCTTAACATTAAAAAATGTACATGGGACTTGGTGAATTCATTGCAATTAAAATACATGAAAATGTCTAAAACGAGACTTGGTGAATTTATTGCAATTAAAATACATGTCTTTACCGAGACATGTTATGTATTTGTTCTTGGTGTAAGTGGTCGTTATGTGAATATTGATATGAATTTACGACTTTGTGCATTTTGTAATACAAATGAAGTTGTTGCTCAATTCCATTGTCTCCATCATATCCTCAAATGTTCTTTGCTCAATGCAGAAAGGAAGAAGGGTGTGTGTGTGGGGGGGGGGGGGGGGGGTCTTATTTATGATTTCCAATATCCAAACACGTTAATAAATTTCGGAAACGTCCGTGTAGTATGGACATCATCAAAATTATGTGATCAAATTTAAAGAGATGAGTCTCTACTCAGTTGTTAACACCACCTTCGTTTACCAAATTCATTTTTTTATTCATTTCATTTACAAAATAAATTTCCTCGGTTTCATATTAATATCAACTTAAAGTGACACTCTTATTCAAAATCAATACATACACATGTATAACGAACATACATTTCGACTGAAAAATCTTTAACTACTTACTAAATAATGCATTTATGGAAATATTAATTACTGATAACAAGATTGTAACCGTATATTTAATAGCTGAAAGCGCAAAAATATTAAATGATTGGTGACTGCTAAAAGATTTACTGTGGTCTACTATAGTCTCATGAGGTAGGAATACCGTGTTTTATGCTCATTTCTTTAAAATTAAACTCGGAATCCTTCATAAGAACCATTGTTTTCGACATTTATTCATCTTTTTGGGAATATATAAACAATATTATTAATCGCGTGAAATCTTATTTGGGAGTAAGAATGCATCTTTAAGGTTCTTGTTTTTTTTTTCTTGAAAATGTTTGATGCAATAAGTAATCAATTCTCAATGACATTGTTATATGTGTATGAGTTTGGGTTTCAGCATTCAGATTGTATTTGGTCCAACTACGTACACACATGTGTAACTGTATTCACTGTTTTTGCCATTGTAGCACCCTAATTTGTATGCAATATCGAAATATTGTATTCGTTGAAACAAAGATATGAATGAACTTCATTCGTGCTATATGGCAATATTTTCTACATGGTTGAAACATTTTAATGTGTACACTGCAAACTACTTGATAACAAAACATTTTCCCAAGCGGGGAATCGAACCCCGGCCGCCGCGGTGAGAGCGCGGAATCCTAACCACTAGACCACTTGGGATCTTGCTGCTTAGCTTGTATAAATAGCTATATAGATAGTATCTACCCGGGTAGGATTAACTCATTATCCAATAGGTAGGTGTTTCTCGAGTCTAAGTAAATTCATGGACCTATAAACCAGGTTTGTAGGTCCGTGGTAAATTCATCCCATTTGATATATACTTGTTCTACACTTTATCCGGGTACGTATGTGCATTGCACTTAAACATTTCAGCATGTCATAATTAAAAAAAAAATCATGTTTTTCAACGAGACTAAATCAATTGCTTGAAAAAAACATATCTTTAGCGAGACTGTGTGTTTAATAACATGAATATTTGTGTAAGTCTTAATACATACATGTCTTGGTGAATTCCTTGCAATTAAAATACACCGTCCGTGATGATATAATATAATATGTCTTAAACGAGACTTGGTGAATTCATGGAAATTAAAATACATGACTTACACGAGACAGCTTATATGTTTAAACGTTAGTTTGTTCCTGTTGTAAGTGGCCGTTTGGTGTATATTGATAGGATCTTTGTGAATTTTGTATTACAAATGATGTTGGTTATAAGGTCTATTATCTCGTCGTTGTTGTCTTTTTTCGATGAAAAAGGAAGAAGTTTTTGGATAAATATCATTTAACGCGTTAACTGTGTAGTATTGACTAATCGACTATTTTTGCATTGGTTAAAATCATCATACTTATTTTATTAACTTCTATTATAGATATAAGTCTCTTTATGGTGTTTAACTTCATGTTCTTATCCCCTTTTTATTTATTTCCTTAAAAAAATTCCTTGGTTTCATATTCATGTCAATAATGTAACTTTTTATATGTTTTAGATATGCAAAACCATTGAACTAAGTACATCACCATAGTTATCGTGTTTTAAAATGCACAAGGCCTTAAAAAATGTTAGGGTAACATCCTTTTCAAAAAGTAAACGTGTGTATAAGCATTTAAGGTTTTAAACTACATATTGAAAAGCAATTAAAAATATTTTTTTAGTTTTTCATTTCTTTTTTTCAAACTGACTATAAAAACGGTCGGGTCTATTCCGTAGGTAGGGTCGGGTTACCCGAACCAAATGTATTTTTTGTAGGTCCAAACACAGGGCCCGAGTACATCATCGCATGATCGTGTTTTCCATATGCACAATTAAGGAACCGCGAGAACATCACCGCAGTAATCGTGTTTTAAATATGCACAATCACGGAACCGAATACATAACCACAATACCCGTGTTTTACATATGCATTATCACGGAATCAAGTTCATTACAACAGTAAACGTGTTTAAATATGCCCGATCATGGAACCGAATACATAACCACAATACTCGTGTTTTACATATGCATTATCAAGAAATCAAACACATCACAGTAACCGTGTTTTAAATATGCACAATCACGGAACCGAGTACCTGCAACCGTAAATGTGTTTAAAATCAATGTACTTAGATAATGTTTGAAATGTTAAATTGTCTATGCACTTTAATCAAAGAGTAATGTGCGTTGTAATTAGTATGCTCAAAATGGAAAACTACATCAAAGTAGAGATTTGTTCAAAATATGCAAAAACGGAAGAAACCTACATCAAAGTAGTGATGTGTACAAATATGCCCAAATAAAAAAAAAATGAAACCATATGTGCATAAACAAGCCCATTATGCGTTAAACAGAAATAAAATCATTGACGTTAATTATAAAATCAATGACGCTTCACCTTGTCCAATGACGTTATCTGGAATCCCTGTGTGACGTTGCTCTCTGACCAGTTCCGGTTGAGGTGGTTCCCAATTGCAAGAATATACTCGAGGATGGCAACCAGCATGTCATTGTTTAGAAGTTCATCACAGGCACCGTGGACCTGGTCTAACAGCTGGGAAAGGAAACAAAAAGTGACATTCAATATTTTGAGGTACTTAGCTGTAATATGCAAGAAAAACCTTAAGAATCGCCTTATTACATTCATAAATCGATTAATATAAACAACGTCCATCCATCCATCCATCCATCCATCCATCCATTCATTCATTCGCTAATTCATTCACCAACCCACAGACCTGTCCATCAATCCATTCATTCATTCATTCATTCATTCATTCATTCATTCATTCATTCATTCATTCATTCATTCATTCATTCATTCATTCACCAACCCACAGACCATCCGTCAATCCATCCATCCATCCATCCATCCATCCATCCATCCATCCATCCATCCATCCATCCATCCATCCATCCATCCATCCATCCATCCATCCATCCATCCATCCATCCATTCATTCATTCATTCATTCATTCATTCATTCATTCATTCATTCATTCATTCATTCATTCATTCATTCAATCATCCACAGACCCATCCATCCATCCATCCATCCATCCATCCATCCATCCATCCATCCATCCATCAATCCATCCATCCTTCCATCCATCCATCCATCCATCCATCCATCCATCCATCCATCCATCCATCCATCCATTCATTCATTTGCTAATTCATTCACCAACCCACAGACCTGTCCATCAATCCATTCATTCATTCATTCATTAATTCATTCACCAACCCACAGACCATCCGTCAATCCATCCATCCATCCATCCATCCATCCATCCATCCATATATGCATGCATACATACATACATACATACACACATCCAACAATCCATCCATCTATTGGATCACCAACCCACAGATCCTTCCATCCATCCATCCATCCATCCATCCATCCATCCATTCCCATTCATCCATCCGCGCATCTATTCATGCTTTCATACACACATGCATCAATTCATTCATGAAATTACTAATACCATTCACTTGCTGTTGTGTGTTTGTTTTTGTTGTTCTTTATAATTGTTTTTAAGTCATTGATTCAGTAACAAACACTCTGAATCAATCATTTATTTAATCAAACATAGCGTTGTCCTCACCTGACACGTGCTATCGTACTGCCATGGGAACTCCCAAAGAATCAGACAAATGTCAATTCGGATGCTCAGGCACGGGATTTCGCACAATTCAAGCAGGAATTGGTCAACCGGATGTAGCTCGTGCTTCCGGTGCGCATGCGCTTTATACATGTCGATTTCTTCGTCGTTGGGTTGATACCTGAAGAAATAAATAAACATTTTGTCATAATACCTGACAATCGAAATATGCTGAGTCCAAAAACTCCAAGACTATTCGACAATCCTGTTTTTATATATACTTTGAAGTAAAAATAACTATTCGGACAAGCTAAAGAAGAAAGTCGAACAAGCATTTTTTATGTATAAAAATTGAAGAGGAAGTACATATGTATTCGGACGAGCTATAAAATAAACTTATACCGCAGGAGAATGACTGAGCGATAGATTCTTGCATAACACAGCATGGCGCGTGGACATTTGCCAGTAATGATTGATTATAAAATTGTAACCGTTGAATTAAATCACGATGTTAAGATATATAAATGAAACATCAAATGATGACATGACACTAGTTTATCCCCCATGAAAGCTCTTTTGAATCTAATAAACTTTTGAGCATCGAAATTCACAAACTACTTTCAGCAAATTATTCTTCAAGTGTTATCCATGCAAAACTAATATAATGGTTAATCAATATAAATATACCACAGTGATGAATAAAGCCGATAACCCTAACGCATCAATGATGTGCCCAAATGTTTTGTCACAAGTCCCATTTTTGTCCGCTGTTCCCTCCCCCAACACACACCCTCTCACAACACCCCTTAACTATTCGGGACAAAACTTTCATACGAACCTTCTTATAGTTGCCAATTTCTCAGCGGGAAAGTTGTCGTCCTCTGACACGCTACTAAGTATGTCTACAAGGCGCCTGGTGCCCCCATTTTTAAGCCCCGACATGAAGATGTCCAGGATTGTTGCCCTTTTAGGGTCCACAAGAAGCTGCGGTTTTTGTCCGCCGAAGCCAGGGGATTTTGGACCTGAAAAGGAAGACCATTGGACCGTTATATAAAGGGTTTCAGTGGTCTAATGCAAGGTCGGCATTCTCCTCGGTGTCGCAGTTGTGTCGATATCTATTGATGTTATTTGCCGGTTGTATACTATACACAATAACGTTCTGTTTCACTTTTTATTGTTTTTCTCTATTACAACATGTGCTTTAACTATGACGATATATTCGATTGTCTCACCGGAGGATAAGGTTATACACCACTAAATATAACGGAACAAGTTCCATCAATCGAGTTAGAACTAAACTGTATACCTTCTGAACAGTTGCCAATATAACATCCGATAGAAGGCTAAAATAGTACGCCTAATATTTAAGTATTAGAATTAAGACCGCGATGTGCCACTACTTTACTCATACCCTCACCCGAGTGACGTATGGAATTAGCCCCGCCTAAGCCCGCTGTCTGTTGTTATTTACACTTTACGGTCCTCCTACCTGCTGTTTAGTTCAAGCTCTAAAGAGCTTATGTGTGTATGCTAGATGTCTTGCTAAATGTAGATTAAACTTATATTTTACCTGGCGTAATAGGGGCGTCACGTTCCTTTAATGCAAACTGGTCCTCAAGTAATGCAAGGTTCAGGCGTGAAGTCAGGTCACGTGACCGCTCCCAGATGGAGTTGGGCACCTGTCATTGTAATGATTAATATATGAACAAATACATACAATTGGGAAAATAGATATCATTTTACTTTATTTTCTTTTGTTTGAAATGCGTTTGAAAAGTGAACTTTTACATTTTCTGAGACACGTTTCAAGTATTAAGACGCAACTATATACACTAGCCGTTGGTATACATTGACAACCATTCATTAGATGGGATGCGAAGTCACGCATGCGAAACAGTGGCTCCAGCTCTTTTAGGAACTGTATATAACAAAGAGCCAATGAAACTTCCGAGCTAGAGCAAAAGAACGGACATCATCATAAAACGTAAGTATGACTCGTTATTTTATCTAATATCACAATTATGAGGGCTTATTTGATAAATCGGGGAATGCAGTGGCATATAAATATGTTTAATCTTCACACGTATTTAGGTTATTTTGTAAACATATTGTTAATGGAGTTATTAGACCGATTCTTCCATCAAACACATGCAAGTTTACAAACGAAAGTTCATTTTCACCAATTTTCAGCTGAATTTCACTCAAGACGCTTACAGTTAAGATACAACCAGTATTATTGAGTGCTTTTATTTTGTCGGGAATAAAAATGACCACCTGTTTACCGGAATTAACATGTTTATACTCTTTTTCTGGCTTGAGCTGGAGCCAAAGGCCAGGGAGCTTGAGCTTGTTGATTCGTGTTTTACATATGCATGACCCATGTCTTTCTTGCGGAACTCCGCGAAAGGTAAACCGGTTTTAAAATAAAAACGCAATTTTTATCGAACAGAATTTCAAGCTCAAATGTAAATTTCGAGATAAGAAATGGGTAAATTAGTTATGTCCATTTAAAAAGTTAAAAAAATAATGTTTGTTTTTACTTTAAACGGTAATTAAGACGTAGAAATACGTACCATGGGCTTTGGTGTCCTATTCCAATGGACCTGCTTAAGATGCCCCTTGCCCATGGGTTTGCCTCCAAACACGAGGGGCGGGGGCGGCGCCGGAGCTGTCGGTGCGCATGGAGCTGGGGGCGGCGGTACCGGTCTATTTCCGGTAGGAACTGGAGGCGCTTGTTTCTTTTCTCGTGGGCTCAGCGGTTTACTTGGAGTTTTGTTCTCAAAGACGTACGGTTGTTCAAATTGTTCTTGCATTTGTTTGACAGAAAGCGATGTAACATTGTCATACGTATTATCTTCCGACCGAGGACTGTCATTTGCACGCGGACTAGTTTTATCACTTTCGAAAGAATTTTCTTTTGATCCAAGGCGTTTTAGTTTCGGGATTTCACCTACATTAGGCATCACATTGACCGCTCCCGGTGCGGGTCGTATGGCCTTGTTGTACTCACCGGATGCTCGGTTTGGCGTCGAGTTTTTCTTGGAATCTGGCCGGATGACGCGAGTGTATATACCGGAAGTTCGCGGATCTAAGTCAACCCCATCGTCCTGTGCGCTATTTCTCGGCGTAATGTGGTTCTTGTACACACCTGATGCCTGTTTCTCGCGTTGGAGGGAATCTGTACCGGAAGTGACGTCATTCTGAGTGGGGGAGGCAGGTGGTGAGTAATCGGGCTCCGGTATGAAATCATAAGTGTCATGTGACTCAAAACTTTCGGTTTGTTGTGCGTTTCTCGTGTTCAAAACAGGAGGGCGTGCCCGCGTCTTTGTGGGAGCGTTCAATAGCGGGCTTGTCTTCTGAACAACACTAAGCGCTATTGTTTGCCGGGAACCACTGGATAATTCAGAGTAAGTAGTGCTATTAAATTATTTTCATTTAGTTATTTCTTATTTATTTCTTATTTTTATTTCAATTTGTTTATTGCTATTGATTTTATTTATTTATTTATTTATTTTATTTATTTATTTTTTTTTTTATTTTTTTTTATTTTTTTTTTGGGGGGGGGGGGGTAGAATCCAAAGTCATGAATCAGCAAGCGATTGGCTATTCCTAAATTTATGGAATTCAATTGTTTATTACAATGTTGATTTAACTTTGATATTATTTTCGATATAAATAAGTCTATTTCAATGTATTTCATTAGTCACTACCATATTGAAAATATTTTTGATATGCAATTAAAAATATTTTTAATTCTCAATTCATGTTTTCAGGCTATGAATTAGAAATTCATCGACAAAGAGAGTATGGTAAAAAGAGAAGAAGAAACTGCCATTTCTTGCATTCATTTAAATGTTACTTCACAAATGGTTTTGTATAAACGAAAAAAAAACGATTAAATTTGTCGAATTTAGGATACTTTAAAAAGGAAATGTTTAAAAAACATTCGCATGAAGAAAAACACTTTATGATAAAAGCCACAGTGCATATTTTATTTTCAAAAGCATATTTACTTTTATCGAAACTTACCCGGAAGATTCACCATTAAGCACTTCATCCAGCTCGTTTATTGCCTGAAATACGGTAGTTCAGGCTTAGGAGTTTATCTTTTAATGCAATTAAATAAAACGGAATTAATCAAAGACTAAATACAGCATTCGACGCATTTATGGGAATTAAATCCACCATATTCATATATAGCTACACCTGCATTACAAGGTTTAAGCATTTTGTTGATTAATTCTTTTTTTTTAATTAACAAGAAAATGTTAGTGCATTTATTACTATAATAACTATTAAACATTCCAAATAAGTGCATGTAATGAGTATAGTGTTTCGCGTTTCTATGCAAATTAATCAATCAATCAATCAATCAATCAATCAATCAATCAATCAATCAATCAATCAATCAATCAATCAACCAATCAATCAATCAATCAACCAACCAACCAATCAGTCAGTCAGTCAGTCAGTCAGTCAGACAGACAGACAGTCAGTCAGTCAGTCAGTCAATTGATCAACCAATCAATCAACCAATCAATCAACCAATCATTCAAGCAATCGATTAATCGACTAACCAATCAATCAATCATCAATCAATCAATGTATATGTTATATGTACAACAAAACTAAAGGAGCATTCTGTCTAAAATAGAAAATGTTGTCAGTAATATCGAATATCTATAAATCACTTGTCTACAAAATATACTATTAAAATTCAAAGACTCGTACAAATGAAATATAATGAAATCATAATTATATCATATATCTGTAAAATGTATTACAAACACTCCTGAGTGTCCCCTTAAGGAGTTAAATATCCATTTCAAACTACACACGTATGTCATGATGCCCCGAAAATGCATGATACATGAGTTTTACGAGAGATTAAAACGTACATGAGCACCGTTTGAATCACTTTTCACCCGAACATAATTTGGTAACCAAGATAAAATGTCGTGTTTTCACCCAAATATTCTAATGAGACAAACATACTAGCATGCGCAAGCAAAACAATACATGTCTAAGTATGTTGGAATAAAACAGCTTTTTAAAAAGCCTTCAGCTTCCGATCAACTTCTAAACCATGATTGTGAAGTATATTTTCTTGACTTTTTATGAATTTAATATGTTTAAACCAATAAATAATATAATACTTAAAGCTATTTTTTTTTCATAAAAAAAATCAGCGCAAAAATATTTGAAAAAAATGTATATTTTTTTGCATAATTTCTTGACCAATTAAAATGACTTATAATAGTTCCTCTTTTTCGTTCCATTTTACTGACTTGAGCACAATTACTATCTAGTCATTCAAAACCCTAAGCCGAAATATTCGTGCCAAAAGTTTCATTCGTACATTTATCATGTTTTCGCTAAAACAAGCATCCCATATACATATATATGTTCTTAATAAAAATATTACTATAAATAGCGCAAAATTGAAATGCTATATACAATATCAGTTTAAAATTATATTTATTATTATACATGTAGGCACTTTAGGCTATAAATACTAAAAATATTTAATCTAGTCGTACATAAGCAAGAAAACATATTTTGCCCGTTTGTTTAAAGCAACTCCACCAGCATGAACTTACTTTCAAGCCATATTTTCCCCGCTTTGTAAAAAAAGTAGAATAGAAAATAAAACTGCTTCTCGGTGCAAAATGCTAATATGAAGACTAAGTATGTGAAAATATGTAAAATATGTAACATATTTATAGAAGGTAACGAATATCATTTTTAAGAAGCAGTTAAATAAACACGGGGTTATGATAACAAACTGAATGCGTTTATTAACCTCTTCAATCAGTGTTGGTAACCACGTGATAAATGACGTCATAAATATGGCGGAAGGCAATATTTTTCTTCAAATGAAGACTTAAAACAAAGATAACTTTTATTTTTATTCACCGTTTTAAATTAAACAAAGGTCAGTCTATGCAGCTTAAAGAGACCCACCTTTGTTTCATCACATGATTATTTTCCTTCAACACTTCAACAAACCTGTTTCCAAACTTATGTTTTAACAGTGCTCCGTCAGGCAGTCGTTTTGTGAAAAGGTTTTGTCGAAGTGTTTTAAGAACTTAAACATTCAATCAAACTCTGGTAAAAGACCGAAGGCGGTGCTCCGTAAGCGCCGTAGACTGTGCTATGTTTGATTTAAAATTGTGAAGAAACAGTAAAGCTATCTTTGTTGTTTATATGAAGTTTTTATTAGAAGCAAAATGAAGCCGGCATCCGACGAAGCGTTTTTGACATTATTTTTCAAGTGGTTTACAAACACTGTTCATCAGATAGACTAAGAGGTTTAACAAATATACAGGTGTAATCAGAGCATCATCGCTCTGGTGTACGATAATAATTAACCTATATTATAATGCGAATATTTCTATATGTTAGTAACGATTTTCAGTTGAATATTGATCCACTCTACAAGTGCAATAAAAATTCTTCAACAACAATAACACGGCTTTAAATGAAACACTGCAACCAATAACAGCTTTATCAAACACTGCAACTGATAACTGCTTTATGGAACACCGCAACTAATAGCTGCTTTATGGAACAGCGCAACTATAACTGCTTTATGAAACACCGCAACTAATAACTGCTTTATGAAACACGGCAACAAATAACTGCTTTATGAAACACTACAACTAATTACTGCTTTATGAAACACTACATCTAATAACTGCTTTATCAAACAATGCAACTAATAACTGCTTTATGCAACACTGCAATTAATATTCGCTTGATGCAACACGTCAACTAATAACTGCTTTATGAAACACTACAACTAATAACTGCTTTATGGGGGCACTACAACAAATAACTGCTTTATGGAACACTGCAATTAATAGCTGCTTTAGGGAACACTGCATCTAACAACTGCTTTATGGAACACTGCAATTAATAGCTGTTTTAGGGAACACTGCAACTTATAACTGCTTTATGGAACACTGCAACTAATAACTGCTTTATGAAACACTGCAACTAACAACTGCTTTATGGAACACTTCAACTAACAACTGCTTTATGGAACACTTCAACTAACAACTGCTTTATGGAACACTTCAACTAACAACTGCTTTAGGGAACACTACAACTTATAACACTGCAACTAATAACTGCTTTAGGAAACACTGCATCTAATTACTGCTTTATGGAATACTGCAACTAATAACTGCTTTAAGGAACGCTGCATCTAATAACTGCTTTAGGGAACACTGCAACTAATAACTGCTTTAGGGACCGCTGCATCTAACAACCGCTTTAAAGAACACTGCAACTAATAACTGCTTTATGAAACACTGCAACTAATAACTGCTTTATGGAACACTGCATCTAACAACTGCTTTAGGGAACACTGCAACTTATAATACAGCAACTAATAACTGCTTTATTGAACACTGCATCTAATAACTGCTTTATGGAACACTGCAACTAATAACTGCTTTAGGGAGCACTGCAACTTATAACTGCTTTATGAAACACTGCAACTAATAACTGCTTTATGGAACACTGCAACAAATAACCGCTTTAGGGAACACTGCAACTAATAACTGCTTTAGGGAACACTGCAACTAATAACTGCTTTAGGGAACGCTGCAACTGATAACTGCTTTATGGAACACTGCAACTAATAACTGTTTTATGGAACACTGCAACTAATAACTGCTTTATGGAACACCGCTAAACTAATAACTACTTTATGAAACACGACAAAATAGCAACCCCATACACAAATATGTAAACTTTGATTGCCTGGTGACCGACCCTTTATTATCTTTAATAGGTCTTGCTTGCACAATTGAGGTGTTTTTTTACCGAAACTTGCAACAGAAAAGCATTTTAATGGCCTTCAAAGATTGTAAAATAGGTCATTTTGGTCCGATTTCTGTTGAATAAAGGTTGTTATAAATGTATGTGTGATGTACGTTCGGTCAATTTGTTCACACATTATTGATAAGCAAACTTATACCAAAATTGTATGGGGTCACCAGACATCAGAGTTTAATATTAAGATTCATTATATGCTTTCCGGTGGTTTATAGAGATTTATCATTGAAATAAAATTGATATTTCACTGTTTCAATCAGTGAAAATATCAAATTAATATTTTCACTCTTGAAATTTTAGCTCGCTATCGGTTCCAAATTAAAGGTCAGCGTGCACAAAGCTGGGATACAATTTCAACGACGTCATTTTCGAAATGACGTTACGTGCGCATACAAATTGGCGCGTTTTTTTTCTAAAAATACGTGTAAATAAATTACTCTTAACTCCAATTTAAGCATATAAAAAATGAACAATTATTTGATTCAGTGTAAGATAGCAATGTATTTCACCTTGTCAACGCCAAAAGTGAATATATAGTAGCAAGGCCACTCGTGAAATATATCTTCTGTTGCTCACTCGGTGAAATATATAACGAAGTTACACTGAAACAAACAATTATCCTTTAATTATTTGTAGGTCGGATTCCATAATGTTGAGACATAAACACAATGATTAAACAAGTTAGGGACGAACATAGCACATATCACATACGATGGTTACAACAGGGAAAACTATAATTAATATTTTGAGTAGATTAAAAAAATGCGTGTATGAGTGTAGGCGCTAAACTTACGGAATTTGCTTCGCCGTTTATCTGAAATACAGCCCAGTTCGTATGATTTAACGAACGTTTCCTGTTTCGATCGGAACTCCTCGGCCATTTTCCATCGAAAACAACCTCGTGTACGCCGGCACATAAGTAGAAGTAGTTCGTAAAATCGATTATAAAAGTATTAATTAATTGTTGTGTTTTACGTGAAAATTGTATTACTAAATTCAGTTTGATTCGGAGTAAAGTGTATTATTGCATAAATAATTGATATTTGTAAGAGTAGGGTTCTTATGTTTAATAACAAAATTGAAATTACTGCGCGATCTACATGTAGTTAAATGCAAAGAATTCTGACATTGTAAATCGTCCATGTACGTCCGATTTTGTTTTCGATGGAAAATTGCCGAGGAGTTCCGGTTGGTCCTCTTTTCTACATACAGTTCTTTACAGATATATTTTACAAACTATTGGTGGAAGAGTTTTGCCTTTCCATGTTTTCGCATGTTCGTGTTGATATGCGGAAATGTGACAATTCGAACAAGCGCCAAGTGGCAGGGCGAAAGTTATTGTCAAAAATACGAAATGGCAGAAATCAGGCACCATACTATTCGCAAATTGTGTTGAAATTGTCTTGAAATCAACGTAGATCTACTTTCAAGAACGACCTTACTATCGCGAATTACGGAGCGCGATATATATACATTGACCATCACAAGAAGGTATATAGCCACGTACCTCAAGTCCGTCAAGAACCTCCCTGCTGGAGTTCGATCCACTTGAACTTCCGGTTCCGCGGCCCCCACCCTGGTTGTAATAACCCGGATCCTCGAAACTGTCGTCCGTTGAGTTTTGAGGTAGAATTCCACCTGGGATATAATGATAAATCAAATATGTTATAATGGACCGATTGATTGAACTTTATTAAAGTTAACAACGATGTTGACATCATTGTTGTTTAATTTGCAACTCTTTACACAAGAAGAAGAAGAAGAAGAAGAAGAAGAAGAAGAAGAAGAAGAAGAAGAAGAAGAAGAAGAAGAAGAAGAAGAAAAAGAAGAGGAAGAAGAAGAAGAAGAACAACAACAACAACAACAACAACAAAAACAGCAATCTCAAGAAGAAGAAGAAGAAGAAGAAGAAGAAGAGGAAGAAGAAGAAGTAGAAGAAAAAGTTGTTAATTTGCAACTCTTTACTCATCTGGGACTTAAATGGACATACTTTGGATTTACATTATTGATATTAACAAGGTTCAAGACACTGGGTACAAATGTAAAAATGTACTTGTTTGATCTAAATATTCGAGCATGCCACAAAAAGTTCATCTTTTAAAGCTAACAACAATGTTGTTAACAACGTTAGCTTAATTGAAGTTCTGGGGTGGTATTCAATACTGGTGATAATTGGATCCTAGACTGATGTAGCTAATCGGATTTCTCAATATAAATAATGGATCTCTACAGTGAATGGAGACAATGATAAGACTGACTTAAGCTGTATACTGAAAACCATCTCTGAGCAATAGGACGCATGTGCATCTGCGAGCTGTCCAAAAAACTATGCCTATTAAATGAATAAATTCAAATAAGCCTTTGAAACAAACGTTAATATTTCTCGTTATAGAGATGTCGTTGTAATGTCAAGTGTTTTTATGGAATAAAGATGACCTAATGTCATCGTTACTGTTCTTCGCTATACACTAAAGGCATAACACAATGAGACAATCCAAAACCATGTCGACATTCAACGTTAGGTAATCCTGATACACTACTACTCTATGATTCGTTGTGTACCGTTGGCAACAGCGTGTGTATACGGCGTGATAAATTGCGTCATAAATGCTACGTCGGAAGGCAACATTTTGCTTCGAAAAAAGACTTTGAACAAAGATAACTTTCCTATTTCTTCACCATTTTAAATGAACCACAGCGCAGTCTATGCCTCTTAAGGTGTTTTATTAGAGTTTGATTGAGAGTTTAGTTTCTTAAAACACTTTGACAAACCTTTTCACCATATGGCCGTCTGACGGAGCACTATTTTTGAAACAGGTTTGTCGAAGTGTTTGATGAAACTTATCACCTTATCAAACTCCAGTAATAAAACGAAGCCGGGCGCCGCATATACTGCCCTTTGTTTCCTTTAAAATGGTGTTGTAAAAGAAAAGTTATCTTTGAATTAAGTCTTCATTTTAAGCAAAATGTTGCCTTCCGACGTAACATATATGACGTAATTTATCACGTGGTATACACAAACTGGGCAATTTGGCTAAGAAAATATCATGATCATACAACAAATGTAACAAATGCGAAGATATGCACAGAAACTCATATTAATGTTTGTTTTTCCGTAGAAAAGTATTCTAGCAAAAGTACGAATTGAACTTGGTCCGCCTGATCGCAACACATTAAAAAAAGCCATTTAGACAACTCGCCTGCGGAGACATCTAGCAATACCGGGTTGTTAAAGAGTATTCAATTGTACAAGCGATTTCATTGGAAATAGGGTTGTCTCCCCTGCCTCATGCATAATTATACA
Source organism: Mya arenaria (assembly GCF_026914265.1). Taxonomy (NCBI): domain Eukaryota; kingdom Metazoa; phylum Mollusca; class Bivalvia; order Myida; family Myidae; genus Mya; species Mya arenaria. The sequence goes on along the minus strand of NC_069129.1, from coordinate 28,134,775 downwards.
AAACGAGATTTTGTTAGTCAATATGTCAACGGTAGGTTTTACATGTATTATTTTTAAACAGAAAAAACGTACCGAGGTTGCCGAAGATGGTCGACAATTGAATAGACACAAATAACAGTGTGGTGTGCGAAGTAGCCTACCTTCGATTGATAACTATTTTAAAGCTTTATACGCATATTTTGTACTATATAAACTACAAGATGCCATATACCAACTCTACCTTGTCTGTTCTGATTTTGATTCTTCATTTCCAGGAGTAAAAACGTTGCCCGTTTTCTTTGACTAGCTTGCTGGAATGCCTGAAAACCCCAAAAAGAAGACCCGTGTTGAAGTCCCAAAACGTTTGTAATTATTTGTTTTCATTTTATAATTTGTATAACAACTTCAGTCTGTATTAAAACTTGTTATGCATTATGCCTATAAATGGATCATATCTTTTGGATTACTGTTTGGGTATTAAACGCAAAACACTCTGTAAATGCCAAACCATGCTGGGCTTTTTTTTCGTTCGAAAATATATTAGCACGGAGCCTAAAACAGGAACAAATTAATTTAATAACAAAGAAATACAAACAAGACTATGAAATATAGTTAACTGACGGGATAATTAGCAAATTTAGCGTATGATTTAAGACAAGTTTTTTTCAATTAGTGAACTACATGTGCGGTTATTTTGCGGTATGTCAACTTACCACAATCCATCTTTTGCGCTCTTCCTCGGCGTTGACGCCCTTCTCTCCGATCACCTTGAAGCTGAAATCAGCAAAAAAAAAAAAAAAATTCGTTTTTTCACATTGTAAAATTGAAGTCAATATTTATACAATCGATTTTTTATAAAAATAACTGCGTTTGTGGACTTGCTTTCGTTTTTTAAGTCTGATACATGTTTAAGGAATTGAACATGTCTTATATACTAAAAGTCATTATACTATATTAAGAAGAAGAAGGAATGAAGGAATGAAGGAAGGAATGAAGGAAAGAATGAAGGAATGAAGGAAGGAAGGAATGAATGAAGGAATGAATGAATGAAGGAATGAATGAAGGAATGAATGAAGGAGGGAATGAAGGAATGAAGGAATTAAGGAAGGAATTAAGGAATTAAGGAAGGAAGGAAGGAAGGAAGGAAGGAAGGAATGAAGGAAGGAAGGAAGGAAGGAAGGAAGGAAGGAAGGAAGGAAGGAAGGAAGGAAGGAAGGAAGGAAGGAAGGAAGGAAGGAAGGAAGGAAGGAAGGAAGGAAGGAAGGAAGGAAGGAAGGAAGAAGGAAGGAAGGAAGGAAGGAAGGAAGGAAGGAAGGAAGGAAGGAAGGAAGGAAGGAAGGAAGGAAGGAAGGAAGGAAGGAAGGAAGGAAGGAAGGAAGGAAGGAAGGGGATTTATATGTGTGAATACTCCAGAAAATAACTATGTCAAACTGAGTTCATTTGGATTAAAGTGCGAACAATAACAATTATCTTACTGATAAGCCCGGTCCCTGACGGAGACGCTGAACCCAGACTGGCCGTTCAATGTTAAAGTGGTCGAGTTTTCCCATAGCTGGACTAGATTCAGAGCCGTCTAAAATATATTCACAAAGTCATAACATAGAACAGAACAGAACACATTTTTTATAAAGTATTGTACAATGCTCATTGTTGCATAGTTGGCTATAGGTAGGGATTGACCGGTAGGGATGAACCAACATCTATATATTGCAGCAACAACATCTAGGTACATTACTCCCTTCTCCGTGGCCTAGTGGTTAAGGCATCCCCCTACGGAGTGTGAGGTCGTGGGTTCGATCCTTGGCCGCGGCATACCGAATGACGTTAAAAGTTGTGACAAGTAGCTCCCTTCCCTCGCGCTCGGCATTTAAAGGGTATTGCTTGGAAAGTGTTGTACTCAGTACTAGTTTATCCCAGGAAAGTTGTACCCTGTGTATCAGTGCTTCACACGGGCACGTTAAGGAACCAAGAGATCTCATCGCAAAGAGCTAGGGTACCGCACCCGGATCTCTTGTATCTAACTCTGTTCTTCAAGTCTTCCAATGTCTGGATTTGACTGCGAATTGCTGTTACTTATCTCATGTCACTTATGGCATTCAAACACAATTTAAGTCGTGATGGCGTCACGGCGGGGTCAAGCCATACTGCAATGGGCGCTGGCAGATATTGATAAACTCAAATAAACAAACACGGTACATTACTGCTTTTAATAACCGCATTCACACTATAAGTAATGTTATGACAATAAAATCAATCAACCATTTTTCTATTCCGATTGTTATTTAAATGCTGTAGCCAGTTACATTCTAAATCAAATCTAACTATTCACCATTTTTAAAGCTATCAGGATAACGAAATAGTGCATGATGCATTGATTTCTGTACACGTTGCGTCTCATAATTTGTGATTATTGCTGTGTATTTTTTATATAATTGTTTCAATTGTTTAAAACATTCAAATCATTTTCTGGTGGAAATAAAGAGAATATTTATAGTGGTTAAGGCATCCGCCTATCATCCAAGCGGTTGAGGGTTCGAGTCCTAGCAGAGATACATTCTCCTGACATAGTACGAAAGACCGATGGCGACATTTCAGATTCAAAATTTCAATAAATCGTGAAGATGAAAATCGTGAATTTGTGAAAAGGAAATCATGAAATATTGAATTTGAAATGTCACTACCGGTCTTTCGTACCCACGTTCACAATCGAACTAAATACATAAGTATAAGCTGGTTTGGATATTAAACTAAATACTTATCTCCCACCCCATATAAGTGGATCCATTTTTTGGGCCATGATGGAAATCCTTTTCTGCAACCCCAGATACGTATGTCCAAATATTTGGCCTTGCTCGAAATCCTTATTTTGCCCCCGGTCAAAATAAGGAGCCATATGTTAAAAAATAAAAAAGGTTAATCCCATCTCTCACGCAGGGTGATCTATGGAAACCCGGGACTCCGTTCTTTTGCTATAGCTCGGTAGTTTCAATGGCTCTTTTTTATATACAGCTCCTAAAAGAGCTGGTGCCACTGTTTCGCATCCGTGTAATTTTGACATTTATCTTTAGGATACTTGGTAAAAAGAAAACTTACGTCAACTCCTGGTTTGTAGTATGAAAATTCTCCTGGACAAACTTGTAATCGGCGCCTGAAAAAAAATGAACAAACTGTTGAAAAAGGAATTACTTTAAACAACATGTTAACAAGTTTTAAAGAAATACAAAAATAAAAAATTCTTCCCAAGCGGGGAATCGAACCCCGGCCGCCGCGGTGAGAGCGCGGAATCCTAACCACTAGACCACTTGGGAACTTGTTCAGAATATCGGTTTAGAAAGAATAAAATGATATATTGATTTTATCTACCCCGGAGATGAATAAACTGTAATGGCTTACGCGATAGATAAGTATTTGCGAGATTGGGTTATTTAATCGCATTTGCTATATATATTTGTCTTGCACGATATCAGAGTCATTCAATGCACTTAAATTGGGTCAGAAAGTTTCGTGCATTGAAATTAAATGACATGTCTTTACTGAATGAAATTTGTCTTATACGAGACTCGGTGAATCGAATGAGACGGTGCGAATTCATTGCAATTAGAAAACGAGACCATATGAATTCATTGCATTTAAAATGCATGTGTAAAACGAGACCATGTGAATTCATTGCAATTAGAATACGTGTGCTAAACGAGACCATGTGAATTCCTTACAATTAGAAAACATGTCTTATATGATCAGACTTTGTTCGTCCATTGTAATGTACACCACTTATTTTTGGATTCCAGTTTTGGACAACGCGCATTGAAATTGCCAGAGAAAATGCACGCTACAGCGAGGCTAGAAAATAATTCCAACAAACTGCTTAAAAAGACTATCAGAATAATAAAAAGAGATTCTATATAAGAAAAATCGGGACTTTTTGCATGAGGCTACATTCGTTCATGGTTTCACTTGACAACACCTATTTTCGAAACCATATCAGTAGGGGTATGTAGAGGTCTGATCCATTTTATTGTCAATTGTCAAAGACAAAGAAAGCGATATTATGAGAGTTCAACAAACTGCTGAAAAAGACTATTAAAATAACTGTGAAGCTTCCAACGTCAAATATCGGAAGAAGAAAAACTTAATAACAAAAAGTCCTTCCAAGCGGGGAATCGAACCCCGGCCGCCGCGGTGAGAGCGCGGAATCCTAACCACTAGACCACTTGGGAACTTGTTCTTTAGATGGGATTAGCATGTATAGATATCTTTATTGATCCGATCTTCCCTTGGTAGAAATAATCGATCAGCAATATTCGATAGGATAATCGCATGTTTATCACAGTTGATTTATATTGTCTTTCACGACATCGGAGCTCTTCATTTCACTTAAATTGGTTCAGTATATCACGAGTGTTACACGTCAATTCATTGAAATTATAGTTCCTGTCTTAAACGAGACTTGTTGGAATTATTGTAATGAAATATAAGTCTTAAACGAGACTCTGTCACGGACCTATAAACCATAGGTCCGTGACTCTGTGAATCACATGTTTTGTGTGTAACACGCGAATTCGTTGCAATTGAAATACTAGTCTGAGTCTAACCTGAGACCATACGAATATTAAATGCGATTAAAATTCATGTCTTACGCGAATATAAATTAATTGCTAGATTTCATCCATTTTTGTGTTTCTATACGAAACGAATACACGATCGTAACACTCAGTCTCTTTTTCGCATGTGAATGTTATACATAGCCATCGTCGTTACGATTGAACGAAAATACAGATTCTAGTCAACATTTTATTTGAGTCATTAAAGATTAAGGGGCGGCGGGGAGAAGGAGGGGCGGGCGGGGATGGAAATCTAGCAATTAATTTATAGACATGATTTAATAATTGCAATGAAATGTAAGTCCTATACGAAAGGCGTGGTGAATTTATTGCTTTTAAAATAAACATGTCCATCATGACACCGTGTGAATCAGTTATTGCACTTGAAAAACTTGTCTTGAATTTAATTGGCACTTAACAATATGCATGTTTTACACGATACTGTATGGTATACACTAGTTGCATTTAAAATACATGTCTTAAGCGAGACTTGGTGAATTCATTGTAAATTAAAACATGCAAACATGTAGCTTACAAGGGACTACAGAACATACTCAGAATTCATTGAAATAAAAATACACGTGTGTTCCCTGCGAATGTACTGATTAACTGTAATAAGAATACACGAGTCTTACACCCGACTTTTAGACTACTTTACGGTACTTGAAACGTCTTATGTATATATTTTAATTTAAAAGTATTTGGCGAATAAAACTGAATGCATTAATTTTAAAATATAAATACGTTTGTTTGTAAAACTATAGATAAAATACCCGCGTTATAACTTCTACTATTTAGTAGTTTTCATTCAGCCCAAACGAAAGCGATTCCTTTAAATTAAGCGTCTCGCTGAACCCCCTATTAATACATTTCAAAATACTTAAGAATACCTTTTGAACTACTGGGGACTAAATTGAAGTTGCCGAAATATAATAAATAACAGGCGTGTCTTCAATGTCTGAAGAACTGTAAACAGCGAACTTCCTGATAGCATTGACTTCTGTTTTACAATGCTCAGACATTTTAGTGACAGCCTTATCAGGTGTTATTTCATTTTGAAGCGCTTTGATATGGGCATTCAGTCCAAAAATCCGAACAGACCATAAATCTTTTACGTCGTTTTTCATTCATGCAAAATTGGAATTTTGGCAAAATTTTCAGAGTTCGTATTGATAATCAAGATTTTAAGGTCCTTGAGCACATAACTTCCTCAATTGAATATTACAATACAGTGCCCCATAGGTTTCTGAATGTAACGTGACCTTGCACATTCATTTTAGGTAATATTTTTATTAAGAAGGAAAAACCCATTAATGAATCCAAATGTTTCTTTGTTCACTGTTGTAAAATGAAACATGACACTCAATATTCTAAACATGAAGTAAAGCCCAGAAGTAATGAAAGATTGGGCGTTGCTTCTATTAAAATAAGACGTTTGTACAAATATCAGGATGTTTTGTGGGACCGCTGTTTTATTGCAATTTTCTTCACTTCCTTCCTTTATACACAGTACATCCATAGTACATACAGACTGCTAGCGTCTAGCATGACAGCGGGCTCTCGTCTAGCATGACAGCGGGCTCTCGTTTAGCATGACAGCGGGCTCTGTCGTGTATCTAAAATGTTTGCGTGTCTTCCGGAATACAATTATTGAATATGTTCAGAGACGGTATTAATATACTTTGCATATGTGATTCCTTTATTCTGATACAGATTCAAATTGAATACAAATTAAACAACTTAATATGTCGATTTTTACGTAAACATATCATTTAAACATTCTTCCTCTTTTGAAAAGATAACAATGCGATGTTAGAATGGCTATTTTAGTAGAGATTTCTGTTCAGTTCGCACTATTTTAGTAATTAATTCTGCTGCGGCTGATGCTGCTGCTGCTGCTGCTGCTGCTGCTGCTGCTGCTGTTGTTGTTGTTGTTTCTACTGCTACTACTTTATATATTAATTATTGTATATTGCTAACAGAAAACCACAGCGTTGTTAGAAAAACCAAGTTTTAACATTATTAACACATCTACATATGCATATATAGAGTAATTGTTATATTTGAAATCTCGAGTTTCAGAGTCTAAGTCTATAGTGCAACGCTAGTACGTGGATGAAGTGGGTCAGCCCTGTGTGTTTTATTATTCTAGAAAAACCCCAGTCATTCTTCATTTTTGCTTCAACCATGCATTCGCTTTTATGTTTGATGAACAGACCGCCCCCTTTTGCTGGCTTCAAATGCCATTTCCTGTTGTGAGTCATATCAAAAGGCCAAGGTGAACTTACCTCGACCACGTGGGTATTTTTGTATTGCCCTTCTTTTCGATAATGCCCTCTTTGACAATCTGTCGTTTAGTGGACAAACGGGCCTGTATCGCTGCCTCACCTGCATCTCCACCTGAAGAAGAATCACGACTACAATTAGATGATCAGAGAACTAGCTAATATTAGGATCGGAGCCCTAAAGTCGTTGCCATGAAATGAAATAATCTCTTTGCGTCCATGCTTTTGTTGTTCATGCTCTTGCTGTTCTTGTTCTTATGTACTTATTTTCGTTTCAGTTATTGTTCATTTAAGACTTTGATTTGCTGTATCATTAAAGATGCACTCTTACTCCCCAAAAAAGATGTACCACAATTAGTACAATTGTTTTAATTTTACCGAAAATGATGAATAAATATCGAAAACAATGGTTCTTATGAAGGATACCGTGTTTAATTTGAACGAAAGGTGCAGAAAGCACGGTATTTCTACCTTATCAGACAATAGTTGATCACTGTAAATATTTTAGGACTCACCAGTCATTTAATATATGTGCGTTTTCAGCTTTTAGATACACTGTTACAATCTTGTTATCAGCAATTAATATTTTTTTTAAAAATGCATTATTTAGTAAGTAATTAAAGGTTTATCGATCAAAATGTATGTTTGTTGAACATGTGTATGTAATGATTTTACATACGAGTGTCACTTTAAATAAGTGTGTTTATATGCTCATACGAGTTTCTTACCATGCTTGACACTTACCATTCGCATCAAATGTCTCCCCGCTCAGAATCATACCAAGCAGACGACATATTGTGTATTTTTCTTCTGCCGTGTCCGCGTCAAATTCCAGGCTCTTGTTGCCTCGGAAACGCAACACAATATGCAAGTTGTCCTGGAAACAAGACGTTGGTTTAAACACAATGTATTTAAATTTACACTATGGATGTGAAATTTGGGGTTGTGAGAGAAGTCACCAAAAAAGAGCGATTTCCATTGACTCGATAAATTGATCTAAAGAAACAAATAGGTCTGACACGTCGCCTTTTTTCTCAAAAAGATTACAGATAAACGCTTGTATTGTTTGGACATATAAGTTATATTTTGAAGAAGGTAGTAAGACACGATTATATGTGTCTAACACTCAGCCACGATTGTATATTTTACTGTTTGGTATGTTTTGTTCAGGAGTACCTGTTGTTAAAAGGGAGAGGAAAAGAGAGGGAAATGGTATGGTGCTTACGAATAAAGTACCGTATAATAAAGACAATAATGTCTGAACCAAAATCATGTCATAATCTTTCTTACCTCTGAGTCATATTGTTCAAGGAACCGGAAGTCGTAACATTTGCCTATCTTCCCTCGCTCAATCAGACTGATTTTTCGGTCAGAGAAGTCAATCTGCAACAATAAACACCATATTTAGCCTAGTAGCTCAATTCAAACTAAAGCATTTTCCAACTAAAGATTATGTACGTTATGTGTTTAGTGCAGAAAAGGCATCAAAACAGGGCCGTTTGAACACGACTGAGAAATACCTAGGAAAAGCAAGAATGTTTGTTATAGAATCAGTTTGGCCATTTTGAGATATTCTTTTCTTGAATGAGAACAGCGAATACAGATAACTTAGAACTGACCACGAAATCAAACAGCTTATCATTATTTCGTTAGTACGAGAATTACATAAGTTCGTTAAAAAGCATGTTGTTGTCGTTTTTACAAATACACGTTAAAGTGTTTTGTTTTTATTTCGAAAAAAAATTGGGCGAATTATTCAAAACTCATTGATCAAAGAAAGATATCACGTGCTAATCACTTTCTTGCAAGAAACAAAATTTACGTTAAAATTGTACAACAAGATGATGGAGTAGGTATGTAAATGCAGATGGGAATGATTCGTTTTTTGCATTTTTGTTTACAAATGATAATGACAAAGCTTGCTCGCCTGATACGTTATAAGATAAGCTCTGAGCATACCACCGCATGTGTATCGTCTAATCAATCTTGTAATGCATTTAGTGTATGTTTGCTTCAAGGCAAGTTAGGTGTTTACTAGTGAAGTATTCATCAAATACGCATGTTGTTAGTATTACTTTTACATACCGTGTGTGCTAGCAATGAATGAATCTTTTTAATATGTTTACATAGTTTATCTCTTCAAACAGGCCAATTACAGCTAAGCATTTCGTCCACTCTATTTCGATTGTTGGTGTATGACTGAGTCATTTGTCGAATTGGACCGCCTAATCTACTTAATAATCTAGAATAAGCGGTTATAGTTCATAACGAACTAATTCGTACGGTGTCGTTGCAATCGGAACTCCTCGGCCATTTTTCAACAAAAAAACAAACAGTTGGTGGTCGCTGTCGCTCTCTTCTAATAAATTCGTTAAATTTGTCATACATGAACTATGACTAACGCTTGTAGTAAATATACGACAATTCTACTTCTGTATTTCTTTAGTGTCTTCATTAACTAGTCTTGTTTATCATGATTGATTTTAGGCCAATATATCAACAGATTGTGGATAATGTTTGCCAGATATGTTGAAATCTTGTTGCAGTACTTTAAAGCTGCACTCTCACAGATTGACCGATTTGACAGACAGATAGATCGATCTTTTATTTCCTCCATATGTGAGGAGTATAAAATATGTACAAGAAAATGAACAATTTCAGCGATGCATATAAAACAGATACATGAATACACTTATATACACAAAAATGGAACATCAGACTTTAATATATGGTATATGTAATGAAGGACATAATATAACCATATATGCGTGTTTATAGTACATACATGCTCAGAATATATATATATGAATATCACCGTAATTAAAGAGAAAGATTTTTGTATCAAAAGCCGAAGACAAAAAAAAAGATTTTTATAACTGTAGAGTGCAAATCTTAAAAAGCTAGATGAAAGTGAAAACTCTAGATTTCAGTTTGCACCATATTAGTGTAAAACATTACAACAACTTTAGGTATTCATTTATTATCAGATTATTTATTTTTTGTCTCAGAATCAGCTGACTTTGGCATAAGTGTTTTCAAATCAGTCATATAGGATAAAACACAATTGAATAGATCTCAATTATTCGAAAAACAGCCGATTTTTTTTATTTTTCTTAAATCGTTAGTAACCGTGGGCGCGTAAAACCATACGAGATTAATTTTCGAGCGTAAAAATGTCGATATGATATTTAATTATCAGTTTAATATCACCGGTTTTCAGACATTTACGCACAATTTGACTCACTCCTAAACAGAAAATTAAAAAAAGTTGTCAAAACGGCCAAGCTGTGAGAGTGCAGATTGAATTACTGTATTCCACTACTTTTAGTTTCTTCGTCTCTTAGTAGCATTCATCAATGCTTTGTGAACAATTCTTACAATGCTGTCTGATATGTTTTGCAGAAAAAAAAATCAAAACAAGCGAATGCGGTACTCTTTTTTATATAAAAAGTAAAGCAAAAAAAATATGTCCTTTAAACACAAATTGAGCCAAGAGAAAACGGACCAACTAAAAGATCGAGCCAAGCGAATTTGAGCCAACGGGATTCGGCTGTATTCGTGTTGAATGACAGACAGTATACAAACAAATACTAATTCTGAACCAACTTTCATCCTTCGTCCATTGAAAGCCAGACGGGCTCATCAGCATGCGGAATAAGAAGCCTCATAAACCCATCTCATTCTGCCATTCAATGGACGCATTTATTTGTATTGTTTATTTTATAGTTCACCTAAAGTTAGAAATTGAATATGTGAAAGGAAACTTTTAAACCATTTAAGTTTTGGTTCTAGGGGAGGGGCGAATGTGTAAAAGGGTTGCCCAAATGTTACGCCACCTCTAACATCCATTTCTCGATCCTTCCCTGGTAAGTTCAACGGAAGATTGCTTACATGCATAAATATACATTGTGATGTGTAATCAATATATAAGAAAAACGTAAAACATGATTTTACATAGATAGTTATTATTTCAGTTACCTGAAATATCGTTCTCTTCCCAGACTTGGTATAGATGCCGAAGTTGTGGGCGGAGTTCAGGGTGAGCATCTCCCCCATTTTGAGCAACGGAAGTTCCCTTCAACAACCGGAAGTTGGATAGAGGGACGGTCGAGATTTGCGCGCCGTAGAAGGAGCTGGTTAATCTACCTTCCGGTCACATGGATGTAACATTTAGGGGATATCTAAAAAATAAAACATGGTGAACGTTATGGAATTTGAAAACAACAGCAGGCCCCAGATTCTCGAAACATCTTATAACAGGATCAAGTTCAGCATATTATTTTTGGTTTAGTACAGATTGTCTAATATTCTCTTGTTAAAGAGTCTGAGACTTGTAAAAGAAAATTAATAATAGTTGAAATCAATAAGAAAAACTACTATTTGTTTTTTTTTATAAAATCATATTTAAGTAAGTATTTTTTTTTCTAAATGGATTACGATAACCTTTAAGTGTGTTCAGATTTTTTTGAGAAATTGGATAGATTGATAGACTCGACGCTATTTCAACAGCAGTAATTTATTATAACTTTATCATGAGATATGTTTTGCATAAATAATCTTGGCTCAATTTTTTTTGTAACCGGTAATTCTTTCCATTTAAAATAAATGTTTTACAACCGGATAATTTGTAGGCATTATTCACCCTACATGAATAATGTCCATACTTTCGCATATACTTTATATCATTTAAAGCAAATGCAACAAAAAAGCTCTTCCCAAGCGGGGAATCGAACCCCGGCCGCCGCGGTGAGAGCGCGGAATCCTAACCACTAGACCACTTGGGAACATGTGCGGTTACCGTATAAATTGTTATTTAACGGGTAGACTCGAACGCGGGACTGTTAATTGAATTACGGGTCGAATTATTGCAATAGAAATGTAATTCACACACGAAGCCTGATATAGAATGTTGCTCTTATGCACCAGTCAATTGTAACCACGGCCCCCCCGAGGTCTGGGGAATGGCGGGGACTATGACTTTCGGTCAAGCCCGGTTAAAATCCCCGCCCTGCGGAAACGAACTGATGGTAAAATCCCCGCAAAATGTCCCCGCAACCAAGGGACCCTAGGTAAGGCCCATTCCCCGCTATATTTTGCGCGAAGGCAAAACCACCGCATTCACCCGGTACTGCGGGCGCCCTGAAAGGTAAAAACACGGCCCATTTCTCCGGGTATCCCCGCTATACCCCCGGACCTGGTTACAATTGACTGGTGCATTACACTAAAGTGTGTGAACTCAAATTATTTAAACAAGTAAGTGTACATACTGTACATCAAAAACATAACTGTTGTAAATGAAGTAAAACTGAAACTTTAAAAAAGAGTCGTAATGAATGCATTGCTCTCAAATGTTATAATTGTTACTAGTATTCGAATCCATTTTATTTTATGGCACTAAATATCTGACACTTATATGTTCAGTTCAGTCCAAAGGATTAGAGGAATTATAATTTACGTATTCATGATCGTTGACATGCGTTTGCATATTCTTTACTTCATCAAAAGAGTCTGTCTGATACATAAATGAGTGAACGTCTGTGCCAAACTCCAGGGGCAGTGATTACGAACAGTCTCAAGTCTGAGTTCAGACTCAAGACTCATTATTGCAAAATTTCATTTCATTGTAATATTCTTTTTATCAGAGCATTCATGGTAAAACGTGCTGAAACATATTGCTATTTGATAATTTTACTAATACATACCTACATTTTGTAAAAGAAATGAAACAAATATGATTTTTTTCTTCCTTTATGAAAATGCTTTTCTGAGTCTGAGTCTAGACTTGGACTTGAGACTGTTCGTAATCACGGCCCTGATATTTAAGGTATAATATCCATCATTAGTCTGCATGGTTACCTCAATTCAATTCTAATCAATGCAACGTCTTCATTGCCTCCTCTTAGAGAAGGGTATATCACTTGGTTGAGGTTTTCTAATTAATATATTTGATAATACAGCAATGTGCTTATATTTACAGAATTAAATCGCAGTTTTGGTTTAATTGCCTAATAGACAACTCAACTGGCTACTAGTCAATTGCATACGGTGCTAATATGATGTTGAGCGAAAGAAAACCAGTTTAAACCCAAGTAACTTCGTACTTAATACTCACCGACAACGCCTAAGAGGTTACCCCAAACATTTACTATGTATTATTATATAGCAGGGGCAGATATGATGTGCCCGCACCCCCTGGATCCGCTAGTGTAAAGTGATACGTATGTTATGTGTTTGTTGTCTTGTGACGCAATATAAATAACACAGTTTGTTTGGCCTTAATCAAGGTCTTAGGTAAATTTTAGGCTATTGGGCTTGTCCCTGTAGTTTCCAGTATTTTTATGGCTATAATGGGTCTATGGAAATATAGTGGAATCCATGATGGTTATATTACCTTAAAGTGTGTTTGAAAGCCAAGGGCTGAATGACACAAAGTTCGTGTGCTATTTTTTTCTTTCGTGATTTACTTCCTTTTAGTCATTTGTCAAGCAAACAGTTTGTCCTCAGATAATGAATATATTTGGCTGTAATTGTGTTCATTTGTTCGTTTTGAATATACATTGTAGAAATCCATTCAGATATATGCGAGCCATTATGTTATGACATGAAACCAGGACGTATCATGGATTACCTGCAATTTTCCATTCACACACTTCATTGAGTCGCTCTGTAATTAAGAAATGTAATTGGTACTTCACGAAATGTGCCACAGTTATGATAATGGAAATTGTGTACGGAATGCTGTTAGGGCCATCGCCTGTGAACTTGCTGATCTCAAACGCGATACTCGATAGTACGATGGTGAAAACACGATAGTAAACCGCATTATCATCATCATATTGTGGTATCATCGCGTTTTCGTTATCGTACTGTATTAGTGTATAGCGTTTTCATCATCGTTCTGTCGCGTTTTCGGTAACGTAGTTTCGTGATTTCGCGTTTTCATCATCGTTCTGTCGCGTTTTCGGTATGGTAGCTTCGTGATTTTGCGTTTTCATCATCGTTATGTCGCGCTTTCGTTCTCGTAGTTTCGTGACTTCGCGTTTTCATCAACGTACTTTCGTGTCTTCATCATCTTAATGTCGCGTTATTATCGATTATCGTGTTTCAGATTAACACATTCACAGGCGATGGCCCTAACGGCATTCCGTACTTGTGTACCTAACATCGGGAATTATGTTAACGCTGTTTTCATTAGATTTTACAGGGAAAGTCCCCATTATGCGGTATGTCTTTAAAAAGGATATATTCATTTTTAAAGATACTGAGTAGACATGTTTATCTATGTCAGGTAGTTTATAGTTAATCCGAATCTGAAAGAAAAAATGTTGACGGGTTAACTTCCTGCAAAATTGCACAATTTTGCAAGTCAATTCAAATATTGCAGACTTTATTATACCACAGACTTAACTTTGTTCTAAAACCCGTCAGAATATGTAAGGTGTTATTGTTAGAAGAAATCTTAGACTGTAAAGATTCAATTCAATTCAAATATGTAAGATATGACTGCATGTGATGTCGACCTATCCAAACTTGGGATTTTGTTAAATGTATTTTTTATTAAATGTATATTTGTTTATAACATAATTTATTTTATAAAGAAGTCAGACATTTAACAAGTACCGGTTAGGGGCCATTTCGCCCGGAAATGGAGGTATTTCTTGAATTGAATACAGAATATTTTCGAATGAAATTTTACAGTGAAAAAATAAGCTCCTGATCTAAAAATCAGTGTGATAATATTAGTTATATATGCTTATTTTAAGAGTGAATTCACTTGCCAAACATACTTCAAAATACTATTAAAACCACTAAAACAAAGAGTGAACTGTACCAATAGTTTACCCACTTAAAAAAATAATAAAAGATATTTAAAAAAAAATCCGACTAACGACAAAACATTTTATATCTTCCTATTTTATATGAATCTGAGCATATTGCTCTGTTTGAACGATTTTTAGGGTGATTTTGTTTCCATTTTGTTGAGCAGTAAAAATTGATTATCCCCCACTGGAAGAAATATGACGCAGCCTGGTGCACTTTCGATATTGATGATAAATTGCTTATTTTCAGATATTTGTTTTTATTCTTTGTTATTTCCCTATTTTGAAGGTTCATTCGAACACCCATTTTCATTTCTATGAATAATAGTCATAATGGAATTGTTAAACAAGAGATTCACAGGGTAGGCGAAAAAATTGTATGACGTATTCCTAACCAGTATACATAATTTACATTTAGGATTGAGAAGTAAGCCAATAGCTGATATGGAATCCCCTTACTAAATATAGTTTTGTGATAAAAAGATAATATAGCGAGGTGAAGACGTACCTGAGCATCAAATATCACCCAATGGCTTATATAGAGACCCAGTGACAAAATGTAATTTTTTGGTGACATAAAAGATTATATAAAGAGGTAGAAACGTACATAAGCATCAAATATCACCGAAGTCATTTACAAAACTGTATAATAAAAATTTGGGAATACACCTGTATCAGAAAAAATACATTAGTGTTGTAATATGATAAGAACATTATTTAGTAATGGTAAAAGGTTGTTAGTATGTACTTACATAAATAAACGGTTTGATGCGACGCAGTCGAATAACAATTTATTTTGTGTGAGAACAAACTCACTGTTCTTGTTTAATGTTTTAGGGGAACTTCAAAATCAGTGCCTTCTCACTGGACAAAATAAAAATAACAATAAACTTAACAAAAAACTAAACATCACAATGATTCGAAAGTTATGCACCGGCTTATTGTAACCACGCCACCCATGTCCGGGGGTATACCGGGGATAGCCGCGGAAATGGGCCATGGTTTTACCTTTCAGGCGGTCCCGCATTGCCGGGTGAATGCAGTTGTTTTGTCTTTGCGCCCTACAGTGGCCGGGAATGGGCCTTTTTTAGAATTCCTGGGGTTCGGGGGCATTTGGCGGGGATTTTACAAGCAGTTTGTCCTCGCAGGACGTGGAACTTACCCAAGCTTGGCTGAACCGAAAGTCAAAGCCCCGCTATTACCCGGACCTGGGGGGGGGGGGGGCGTGGTTACAAATGACTAGTGCATTATATACCATATCGAAATTGGGGAAACTACCAATAACATAATATTTTTCAACACGTTTGCGGGTATTTCCTTTCGTTTAATGTTACACCACATGATATGAAGTGTTGTAAATTAAATACCCATTTATAGCTTTAACGGGCAATATAAAACTATCTCAGGAAGTCTTATCTAATTAGCATATCCAAAAATATCAGGGGTGTAGTCTTATTTGGTAATTAAAACAAACGAGTTGCATGTGGCTGAGTGTATATCTGCATTAAAAGTGTATCGTGGATGACAAATTGAAATCAGATTACAATCTTATCCTAACAAAGGCTCTGCCATTACCGTAAACAGGTGAGATTGTGCACTTTAGTCAGATTATAAGAAGATTATTTTGTGTAAGTGCATGTTTACATAAAAAAAAAAATTGCGTTTTTAGCGGTCTACATAATATTTTGCCAACTACCCACTTATTGTGCAAGTCACTGTTTATATCTACCGCTTCACCTGATTAAAATCAATAACGACTTACTGCTGATTTACTAAAGTAAAATTATTGGAAGACTTTACACATATTGCAATGCCATTGAACAAAATATAATGTTGACCCCTTACATGTGGTTTGCCATATTCAGAAGAAAAGGAAGTAAAATAATTGATATTGATATAATCGATATAAGTAAGGAAACATAATAAAACATATTTATTACTTTGATATTATGAATACTTATATAAAATGTTAGCAGAAAGGGTTGCAGTTCCTTTTTATATTTCTCTTACGATTAAATAAAATGTTATCCTGTTATAAACGCTCAATCAGTGGAGAGCATACCTGATATACAATGTTGCTCATTGTTTACAAATGATAAATGCGAGCTAATAAAAATTAATATGAAATAAAAACAAAACAACAAATGTAGCATTATCAGTTAATTCATTTCATTATTGTCCTGTAAGTTGATGTTTAATCAATCAAGTATCCACAATACACTATTGTATGTCTATTCTGTTCTGTTTCTGTATTATCCCATGTGTTTTATGCCAATCGGAACATCTCGGCCTCTATCCAACATAATTGACACTCTCGAAGCTTGCCGGAGATGGCCGAGTTGTTACGATTGGTTTTATGCGATGCAAGATTTTTAGCAAAACACATTAAAACAGTCGGGTACATGAATTAATCAATTTAAAATAGATTGTAAATTAGTTAATTGCTAACATGACTAACAATAATCGAGGACAAAGTTCAATATGTTTTGTGTGCCATTGCATTGTGGCATTTCTTTGCATATACATGTATTTAATAAATTCTTCCTTTTTTATAAATATATCAAATTTTTACCAAGTTCAAAATCGATGACGAATGTGCAATAAAAGGTGTTTGGAATTTAATTTACAAAATTTTGGGTCCCGTAAATTTATTTCGACTTGAATAAGATATAAGACAATTCGTAATGCGACTTAAGCCACTGTGTATATTCGAATACAAATGTTCAAAGCTACCAAATTTAAAAATATCAAAATTAATACGCAAATCATGGATAAGTTTAAGTATGTTTATATTTATAATTTAACTCACGAGATATCTATCATAAATATCCTATATAACATTAAATTAACCATTACATATCGATCGAATATGATATATGGTTTAACCATGCGAACTTTAATAGTCCTATTTGGGAGGTTATTAATGTAATTGGAATGTAAAATAATGAAAATAAATTTGCTATGCTAAGCATTAGCGGTTCCAGAGGGGCGGTCCCGGTAACACCCCCCCCCTCCACCCCACCCACCCCCCCCCCAAAAAAAAAAAAATTAAATAAATAAATAAAAATAATCCAAGTTTACTTTTTATGTTAATAACGGAGAACAAAAGTAATAAAATACGCTCCCAATGTACCATTTTGGACTAGAAACTGTTAAAATTTTCTTGGGGGAACAACCCCTTAACCCCCCTGCCACCATTTGAAACCAAATATATTCTGGTACTGAATTGAGGGACGAAAGTAAAAAGGTTCCGTCCCTTAGTTACGCCCCTTCTAACCTCAAATCCTGGATCCTCCCTTGCTTTAGTTATGTTGAAAATGATAACATTGCAAATATACAACAGCTTTAAGTCAGGGCGTAAACATAATCTCGAGTCTTTTCTATGCGAACAATCAATTTATATTACATGTACATTCACCAGATGAATACAAATTGGTTTATTAGGTAATAATAATAACAATCAGTATAATCGCTATACACGACTTAAAAAAACGATTTTTTTTGCGTTTGGTTGCAAACAAAAAAAATATAATTGGAGCATGTCAAGATATGTTTATGAGATAAATAGTTAAATACTATTTGGAGATATCATCATGATATGATTTTCTTTAAGTTATCACAAAAATGTTGTCAACATTATAACAAATATGTCCTTAAAGTTAACATTAGACTTAAGGGTTTAATCCAGGATTTGAAAAAAGCAGAGTTCTGCTGAATAGGGACAGGGTGCTGCAGAAGAGGGGCAGTGTGCTGCAGATAGGGACAAGTTGCTGCAGAATAGGGGCAGTGTGCTGCAGAAGAGGGACAGGATGCTGCAGAATAGGGACAGGGTTCTGCAGAATAGGGACAAGTTGCTGCAGAATAGGGGCAGTGTGCTGCAGAAGAGGGGCAGTGTGCTGCAGATAGGGACAAGTTGCTGCAGAATAGGGGCAGTGTGCTGCAGATAGGGACAAGTTGCTGCAGAATAGGGGCAGTGTGCTGCAGAAGAGGGACAGGATGCTGCAGAATAGGGGCAGTGTGCTGCAGAAGAGGGACAGGATGCTGCAGAATAGGGGCAGGGTTCTGCAGAATAGGGGCAAGGGTGCTGCAGAATAGGGGCAGGATGCTGCAGAATAGGGGCAGGATGCTGCAGAATAGGGGCAGGCAGGGTGCTGCATAATAGGGGCAGGATGCTGCAGAATAAGGACAGGTTGTTGCAGAATAGGGACAGGGTGCTGCAGATAAGGAGCAGAGTGCTTCAGAATAGGGTCAGGGTGCTGCAGAATAGGGGCAGGGTGCTGCAGATAAGGAGCAGGGTGCTTCAGAATAAGGGCAGGGTGCTTCAGAATAGGGGCAGGGTGCTTCAGAATAGGGGCAGGGTGCTACAGATAAGGAGCAGGGTGCTTCAGAATAGGGGCAGGGTGCTGCAGAATAGGGGCAGGGTGCTGCAGAATAGGGGCAGGATGCTGCAGAATAGGGGCAGGATGCTGCAGAATAGGGACAGGTTGTTTCAGAATAGGGGCAGGATGCTGCAGAATAGGGGCAGGATGCTGCAGAATAAGGACAGGTTGTTGCAGAATAGGGGCAGGGTGCGGCAGAATAGGGGCAAGGTGCTGCAGCAGAAGGATGCCTATGCCTCCATGAGCGCAGGAGGATGCTACTTAAAAGACAGGGTGCAGCCTTCCTAACTCTATGAAGGCAGAAGGGTGTCCATCCTGGTCTCCATAAGAGCAGATGGATGCATTCAAAACAGGACAGGGTGCAGCACCCTTTCCTAACTTTATAAAGGCAGAAGGGAGTACATGCTTGTCTCCATGAGGGCCCAAGGATGCTAGCAAAAGAGGACAGGGTGAAACACTCTTCATTTAGCTAACAGATAGGCAGACAGACAGACAGACAGTTAATGTTAATTTCCGACCTGTACAACATAAAACTAAAACCTTAATAGTGATACACAACGCTAAAAAACGACCATACTGAATTGTTGCCAAGTCTACACGTATCACAATGTTCATGTTACTAAGATTTTACGTTTAACATTACAAAATTACATACAAACTGGTAATATACATGAAACGTACGGCCCCTTAGGGAATGAGCTGTCCTCTGATTAGATTCACAAAACCTTTAACGTAAATTAATAGCGCACATTTTATATGAACAGTATAATGAGTCGTAATACAAGCGATAATGTTTATCTACATGGCTCAAAATAAAAATAAACGTTGTCTAATATATTTAGATTTAAGATAGATGTAATTATGCAATTATGAATAAATTTTCTATAAAATGAAGTTTTTTTCTTAACAATTCTTGTTTTTAAACAATATATGTTTTTGGTTTTACAAGATCGGTTGAGAATGGTTAATAATTTGTAAATTGTTGCTGTAATCATTTTTTTTCTCTCAATTACGTTAAGAAATGTAAATCCTTTAGTTATGCAGTATAACAGTGCAGTTCTCAACATACCTTTATTGTGGAAATTCAATTTGATTTTAATCCAGAAAAAGATATTATTAGACACATAAAAATTCAAATTTCAAACTAGTGTTGTCGTCAGATCTTCTCAATTACATTAAGGAAGATTTACGCTTTTATTATTTCTATTATTATACATTATTAAGTCTAGTTTTCAGTATATATATACCTTTTAACGGGAAGATCAATTATCCAGCTAAGCACATGTTGAAAATCGATATCACTGCAAGAAGATGATTTTTTTCACACTTTAAAATTCACTATCTTCGCAATGAAATGCCACTTTATTTAAGTAGTCATATTTTCCAACGGTCGATTTTCATATAAAATATAAATTTCTCTTATCTCTGTTGTATTTTACGGTACTCGCAAGCGTTATAAATCTCTGCACCATTTACCTATACCTTAAAAGGCACGCATGCTAACTAGTTAACCCGCCTCGGTTAATTTAACAAACCCGGAAGGTTAGTTTATATATTATGTTACCTATCAAATATCTTGGTGGTGCAGTTATCTATTGGCCTTTGTAAGTTTTTGTCCTTAAAATGTCTTCCGTTCGGTCTCTTGTGAGTTAAGTTATCAATAGGGTCATGTTTACAGAATAACTTAATAAGTTAAGTTGTGTAGGTAGTTGCAAAGTCGCGTCCATAAAACGAGCATAATTCAACCGTATTATCAGGGTGCTGCAGATAAATGTTGACATTATTCATATTAAATTAAATTAATAATTTTGATAAATACGCTCCTGAGTGTAAGAGGAATTCAAAGGAACACTCCATGAGGTACTAAAGAGAAAATGAGAGCGTAACAGGGGTGGCTCTAGGATTTGACGTTAAAGGTGGCGTTACTCAGGGGCGTATCCTGATGACTTGCTCCTTTCCGTCAGAACCTAAATTTATTTGGTTTAAAATGTTGGTGGGGGTTTGGTGGTACTTCCCCCAGACAATTTTTTGTCCGAAATATTGTTATTGGGCATATTTCATTTTTACTTTCTTTGCTGTATTGAAAAGGAAACTTTGACGTTTTTTTTCTTCGTTTTTTTTTTTTGGGGGGGGGGGGGGCGGGGGCGTGTGCCGCCCTCCTGGTTTCGTTAGTAGGTTTCAGGTATTGGATAGGGAAAGAGAGAGTGGGCGACGGAAAAGGGAGAGAGCGTGGGAATTGAAGAGAAAGGGCCGAGGGAGTGGGAGTGGGAGTGGAGATGGCAAACGAATTAGGTTCATGGTGCGAAGTAGGGATGTGATAGACGTGAGGGCGAGAGAGTAAATTGGTGAGGGAGAATGAAACAGTAAGGGGAGGGAAGAGAAAAATATGGGTTAGAAGATGGGTGATAGAGGGAAAGGATGCGAGCGATATGAGAGTATGCGATATAGATCGACGTAAATGAGAGGGGGAATGGGATGAGAGAAATAGATGGATAGAGAAAGGATGCAAACGGTAAGAGAGTCTGTGCTATAGATCGATGTGAATGAGAGGGGGAAATGGGATGAGAGAAATATATAGAGGGGGAAGGATGCAAACGATAAGAGAGTCGGTGATATAGATCGACGTGAATAAGAGGGGGAAATGGGATGAGAGAAATATAGAGAGAGGGAAATGATGTGAGCGATAAGAGAGTCGGTGATATAGATCGACGTGAATGAGAGGGGATGAAGTGGATGAGAGGGATAAGAGGAGAGATAATTCGGGAAAGGTACCTATTATGTCCCGGATATTTTGTACCATATACGATCACATATGGGCGTACGAGTGTTGGCTCTAATATTGAAATGGGTCACTCGTGGATATCCGATGATGGAAATATTGCAGAAAGTCAGGTCCCTCGTGCCATTCGCCACTACATGTATGTCACACGCGGCGGTGTTAGCTGAGACTCAAAGCCGGGTTAAAACCAGTACCGACGGTCCCAGACAGAAAATAATCAGGACAGAAAAGGTTCGCTGACACGCAGCGGATTTCTTTATCTAAATCGGATTGCGTCATACCAATGACGACATACAGATGGTACATTTTCGTATGCTGTTGATGATGCTGTTGTTGTTGTTGTTGTTGTTGTTGTTGTTGTTTAAACAAAGGCGTCTGTATTTAGTGATTAAAAAACAACTTGTGTACCGAATACTCCATTAATTTCTACAAGAATACTGCGTGTCCGAGTCCACGATACACAGTGTACCCCACATTCCCCTTGTGTACCGGAAACAATTTCAGCAAGAATCATGTGTTACATATACTATTTAACTAGTTTGCGAGTTTGCGTACCAAAGTATGCCAGTTTTAATTTGTAAAAACCGCGTAACACCATTTTGAGTCCAGATTTATTCTTAAATGCTCATGATTACCGGTGCGAGGGTGGAACGGGTCCAAGTCTCTGGTAAACAAGTATATAATTACCCTGACCGAATTGATCATGAAAGTATAATATCCTTATTGATGCTGGTTCAGTATCAAGTTCTTTATGTTGTTTATTCGTATTTTGTTTATCAACGAAAAGATATGCTCTGTTTGTTTCGACATTACTTGTAGTTAATTATTTTGACCGCTAAATGGGAGTAAATCCTGTAAATTTTAAATAAAGTTTTTTTTAAGTTGTTTCCCTTATATTGTGTAAACACAAGCGCAGTATGTTCCAAAACTGTTTGACTCTACGTGAAAGTACATGCAGCTTACTCTTTCTTTAAATGTGTCTTTGGTTTGACAATATTTGTTAACAGATGAAAAATATACCCGTTTTAATATAATATGTTTAGTTATTTTATAATCTTTTTTAAAAGTTGAATGTAACCTTCATTTCGATTTTTCTTTGGGTTCATTCGACAAGCTCGCACAAAACAAACGTCCTCTTGAAGGTGATCGATTAGCCAAGAAATTCTTTGATTTACCTGTGACATTTGCATTTTAAATCAAATGTTCTTATCTTATAGGTTGAAACAAACATTAGCGTTTGCAAATTCATTCATTGTGCTTTGTGGATTTGCAGTGTTTGCTTAAGAACGGTCATATATCGAAGGACGCTTGTGCTGCCACCGAGTTATCTCCCTTTACTCTGCACATCTATTTTGGTTTTAAAGGTAACAAATCGTAAATTTCGTTATACGATCGTTTGTATTAATTAAATATGAAATAAATATCAATTTGGAGTAAATGCTAAAGTGTGTACTTATATTAACAAACTTATTTGAATTGCGAAGATAGTGTGTGTGTGAGTATTAAAGAACTAGCCGCCCGTTTAGGTGGTTAGTATCGACAGAGGGTTCGAACCCCACACCAGGCACACTTTTCCTTCATGGTTTTCTTTACAGACGCCCAACACAATTGGCAATGCACTCTGTAGTGAGTCCAAATAAACAGGGATGATGCCAGTTTTCTTTTGAACAGATCACAAAAATCTTTCCAACAACATATGATTAGTTCTAACAATTTTGGAAAGTTTCTTGGTAAACATTGAATAATTCTTAATGTCCAGTTTTGTGATCAGGCCCCCTTGACCTACCTAGAACATTCATTTGGAAATTCATTAGAGCCCCTGGGCTAGGTGTAACATTAAAAAACTGCTTATAGTCAAAAATAGAGAAAGTAAATATCACGTTCAAGACCTTGGAATTTAAAGCATATTTGAAAAATAGAAAAAATGGAATCTCCTATAGTTACAAGGCTTTTTCTAGGATTTTGCGACCTATATTTGGTAATGACCAACCTGCATTGATAAAAACCTTTATTTGGGAATAAAAAACAAACAAGAGGTAATCTGCCAAAAATGGTGATTCTTGATGATTTTAAAGAAATTTGCCATATGAAATGGAATATCGGACTCGTGGAATGGCTAGAAAACTGTCTGACTTTACTTGGCAAAACCATTGTTTTTAAAATGTTTGCTGTACCTAAACTCCATTGACTGTATTGGAACCACCAGACAGAAGCGTGTATCAAGATGAAACAGAACAAATGTACACTTTTTTCTGGAAAGAAAAGCCTGATTAAATATCAAGAAATCTGGTGGCTTAAATCTGGTGGCTTATAAATGTTCATCATATCTCTATTTGTAAAAGCAATTAAAGCAACCTTGATAAAAAGACTAAAATTAAGCAATAAAAATGGATTGAAATGAATACAGTATATGAATATGATGGAAAGTGTTGGGAAAGACTTAGTTTTACAAAACCAATTTGGATCAAAGTAATATTTAACATATTGAGCCATAATATATTTTTTTCAAGACGTAATACTATAACTATCGGGGCACCATTCATTTACAAAAAGGGTGCTGCAATAATATCAACCGGGATTATGGAACAAAAGCAAAATACAAAACATCTTTTTTTTTAAAAATAGTGGTATGACACGGGTGTATCACATTTTAAACATTTGTATTACTAAAGAATTATTATTTAAGTATTTTAACTTAAAAAACAATAAGAAGACTACCAGTTTGGTACATGGTGATTTTCAAAAATAACATACACTGATCCGGAGTAGTCCTGACCGTTCACCTACTTACTCTGTAGATAATGTCAAGGAAAGTAGGAAAATATGTAAAATGGTCTTCAATTACTTTATTGTACAGCTTAAACTAATAAGTAGAAATAGGGAAGAAAATTTGGAAACTTAATTTGATGGAAAGTGTGTAAGCACAACTGCTTAAAAACTAACAATTATAAGACACAGTAATTTTGGGAATTCAAATACATTCTTTCCCCTTTTTATTTGATGCTATTTGATTTTTCCTGTTAATTTAACACTTTTTCCCCTTTTGTTGACTCCCCTTTGCGACTTGAGTTGAAACTTCTTTTCCCCTATATTTGATGTTCCTTCCCCCCTTTATTTTTCATTTCTCATCTGTCTTTATTTCACACTTTTTCCCCCTCTTTATTTGAGTCTTCTTTTCCCATTGTTTTATGCTTATTTTCCCCTTAACCAGAATCTAGGCTCTTCTTTCCTGTCTTTATTAGATGCTTCTCCGCTCCCGCCTTTGACACCTCTTTTCTGCTTTTTGTCACCTCCTTTCTCCACTCTTTTGACGCTTGTTTTTCTTTTAAGACTCTTCTTTCCCCACTTTATTTGATGCTTCTTCCCCTCTTTTTTGACGATTCTTTCCCCCTCCATTTCACACTACCTTGCCCCTTTATTTGAATCTTCCCTCCCCCTTTATTTGGTGCCCTAAAAAATTCAACAAGCCCCTCTGTATAAGATGTTAAACTGTATAAAATTATGAATTCCAACAAGCCCGGGAAGCATTTAACCATCCCAGGGCTTGCGACACTGTGCTTATTTTGAGCACAGTACATGACTGTATACATATATATAGACTTTTATATGAAAAATAACAAATTAAGAATAATTTACAATTATTTTAGATTTGTGGTTTGTGGCATTGAGGATTGTCTTGTTCAGATGTTATTGAATAGGATTATGACATGTTTATGAAATATTTCAACCACAAATGTGTATCCTGTTTACCAGAATCTGTTCATATCACTTACCACACCTGATAACTGTTATACCTGTAGTATTTACTGACTTACAGGATCATAATTATAATGTATTTAACATACAGACTGTGTAAAAATCCTAGAATCATTTTGACTCATCTTAAAGTGTTGGGTTCTGTATTTTCTGCTGGTTCATGGTAAGATCAGGGCCATTTTCAATCTCAACTCAATTGACCACAGAATCTCATAGAATGAGTCAGTTTTACATGTTTTACTCTTTGTGTGACAGCGCATTCTCTCCAATTTGGAAAAAAAATGGTCAATATTTTTTATAGAACATTAATTTTTTAGCAAATATTGTGCTTGCATTAGTCCAATTTATTATGAATGAGTTATTATATTTGGTGCATTTTGCGCTTTAGAAATCTCTTTTTCTTCAGAATATTGAGCAATCATCAGATGTTTGTCACAACATATCGTCACCTTAGTGCAAGAACTCAATATCTGCTTCTATATCTATATGCAGTTATTGAGTTATTGCACTAAGGAGACGATATAGGGATGACAATGCGCTTATGAAATAGGTAAAACATAAAAAAAATGAAAAATGTCATGCTGTATAATTATACAGTTGAACCCCGTGGGTCGAACTCTCAGGGACTAGCGAAAAAAACATTGAGCCTCAGGAAATTCAAGCCAAGTGGGAATTGTTACATTCAGTAGGAAAACATTGATTCTTTACATCAAGTTCGGGGCAACAAGGATATCGAGCCAAGCGAGTTTGAGCGAATGGGATTAGACTGTGTTATTAAATGAAGAAAATTGTTGAGCTTGAGGAATGTAATGACTATTTTCCTGAGCAATACTGGGGCCTGGCCCTCATGAGCTAGCTGTTTTTGTTATTTAGTAACTAGTGTAATTTTAACTTCTTTAAAAGTTTCATAGGAATTATCTCTGTCATAATCTCAGTAAACCAGTTTTCATTTATCAAAGTCAGATTTAAGCATGTGTTTTGGCTAATTGAAATAAACTTGAAATGCCAGTTAAGCTCGAGATATTAAGACCTGCCACTGAGGATCTCAAGAGTTCGTTGTTTTTTTCCCTGTCGTTATAGTTGACTCAATGTCATGTACGTACATGTGGCGTTATTTCCTTAGTCATTTTAAGTATTGACTTGCAGGTAATTAAATCAATGTTTCAGACATTATACAGATAATAGGGGGGCATGGTGACTAATCAATGAGCATTAACATGCGACTTTATCAGTCATGTTTGTTCCGAGAGTAATCAACGATAATTGCATCAGGTAGTTTTAGAATTTGTCATTAAATTTAGTTGAGCTATGACATGTACTCTGTTCATTGTTTATAGCCTCTCAATTCTTTAATAGAAAATTGGAGCACTAATTTTACCACATAAATACAGAATTCATATCAAGCAATCACATATCAACCACAAAGCACGCGTGAGTTGGTGGTCACTAATGCACCAGTCAATTGTAACCACATCCCCCCCCATATCCCTCCCGAGGTCCGTAGATATACTGGGGATAGCGGGGAAAATGGCCGTGTATGTTACTTCCAGGTGGCCCCGCATTGCCAAGTGGATGAGATGGGTTATTTTTGTGCCGAAAATAGCAGGGAATAGGCCTTACCTATGATGTCCCCGGGGTGCAGGGGCATTTGGCAGGGATTTTACAAGCAGTTTGTCCTCACATGGCGGAGATTTTACCTGGGATTGGTTGGACCAGAGGTCAAAGTCCCTGCTTTTCTCCGGACCTGGGGGGGTGGCATGGTCACAATTGACTGGTGCATCAGCCGGACAAGTGGGTCTTCTATGGTTCAGCACAATACCACATTCTCACGCATCATTGTGCCAATTAAAGTGACGTAGTATAAGTTTATGTAGTTAACTTTTTAATAGTTAAAATACTGACAGTTTAAACTAACCAAACACATTTTAATACTACTGTTTTCTAGCTATAACATTATGAAGCAGATGCACACATGGAATGATTAATGTTTATGATATAGAGCATGAGAAAAACTATTTTTTCCACACTGCTCATTGAGGGTGAAGGTTGAACAGAAAAATCCATTTTCCCCTTGTTGACTTGACCTAGTTCACGGGCAAATGTATGCATCAACTTGAGGTTTACAAAATCTGTTGATTTTAATCTGGGGAACTAGGGGGGATTTCCCTGCTTGAATGGTACAGAAAGTGTGTTATCATTTAATGAATGATAGATGTGATGAATCCAATAACTTAGAATTTAATGGTTTCACCCAAAACTGTAAAGTACAAAGTATAATATATAATACTTTAATGCTTTATTCAGTGTTGTCCAGAAGAAATATCAATATTTTATGAAGCCAGAGAGAAGAAATTTAACTCCTGTTGTTCAATGTTTGTTTAAATGTCAGTTTTGAATTACCATTCATGAAATGATCTTTGAAACTCCAATATAAAATGTTTTCTTTGACCCGTAAGAAACTCCACAGAAATCTTTGTACTCATTTCCTGGCCAAAGAATTTAGTACAAACAAATATAAAATATATCTTTATGTACATGTATATGCCATTATACATGGCCTGAGTTCTCTGTTTCTGACAAGTTTTCATTAGTGATCTAGTGGTCGAAATTAACACAAGCCCGCAAGGACTGGTAAAATGCCTTCCGGGCTTGCTCCAATTCTGAATTTTATATAGTAGGGCTTGTTAAAAAATTTGATACTAAACAAAAGAATAAGAATTCAGGCTTGTTCATCCAAAAGTCTAATTTTGATTACTGGTGATCAATAGTTCTGAACTAAGGAGCAGTTTTGTATTTTACTAAACTATACACATACCTGAACATTATAAGGGATTGCTGATCAATAATCGTTTGTGAACGGTGACATATTGAACAGGTTCTTTGTTTATGCCCATTGAAGCAATGTCTCGGTTTACATTCATGTAATACATGTGTTAGTACTCAATGATATTTTTCATGAAATTAAGCACTCCCATTAGCAAGATGTTTCCCCTAACAAAAAAGCCTTCAGCCCCCTCCAAATCATGATATAAGTAGTGTTTCAGCTGAAGAGTTATGAAAGGGTGCTGCACCCTGTCTTCTTCAGTAGCACCCTCCTGCCTTCATGGACTGACTAGCATGGACACCCTTTTGCCTTTCATAGAAATTAATGCTCAAGACTGTCAAAGTATATATTTCTTTTGTTTTGTTTAAAACTTATGATAAGATATATCTACACACATTACATATCTTGCAGATGAAACCAAATATTACTTCAATTATTTAACACAATTTTTAATATTTTCTGTCAAATTAATTGAATGTTCAAGGTCTTCATAGCCTGATTCAATGTGCCCTTTTTACCATTAGCACCTTGTCCCTTTTTTCTGCAGCACTTTTTAAATCCTGGCTAAAAGCCTATATTATTATTTTCCCCTGAAAAATGAAAGAAGGACCTGTATACTTACTTACATGCACCAGTCAATTGTAACCACTTCCCCCCTAGGTCAGGGGGTGTACCGGGGATAGCTGGGTTGCCCAGCAGTGCTGAGTAAATTCGGTGGTTTTGTTTTCGGGCCGAAAATAGTGAGGAATGGGCCTTACCTAGGTATTCTGGGGTGTGGGGGCATTTGGCGGTTATTTTACCAGCAGTTTGTTTCCTCAGGGTGGGTTTTTTACCTGGGATTGGCTGGACTGGAAGTCAAAGTCCCTGCTATTCCCCGGACCAAGGGAGGGCCGTGGTTACAATTAACTGGTGCATTATAAAGATACAGGAAAAAACTCGTGTGCAAGTGATGATGGTTTCACTTTTATAATCTTAAATGATATGATCCAGTACAGTAACTTTTTTTGACTTTCATTTAATAGGCATGCTCTACTTTTTCCAAAATTTGGGACTTGCTAAGCGCTTTTTTATCCAATTAAAAAGGCACAGGCACTTAAAATGTTATGGAGTTTTGTGTACATGTGTTCTGTTTAACGACCTATGATCACCTGCTTTCTCAGGGTTTATCTCTAGCTGTGTTACCCTGATCTTAGAAGCATGTTACTCTTATTTATGTTGGGTTACTAAGTGGTTACATGTATAACCAGGTTTTATAAAGCATTTGGTGCTGCAGAGGAAGGTCAGGGTGTTTAGGTAGAAAAGGGCAACAGGACATAATATTTCATGTGCATATATTGTCTGCTTCAATTGTCCTTAAAAGTTCTGCCACTGGCTTGAATATTTCTAGTGTGAAACAGGTAAAACAGCTGTGTCTCTGACCAATTTTCAAGCTTATTACTCCCTATTTCAATTTATTGTGCATCCCTAGG
The DNA here is from genome assembly GCF_026914265.1 of Mya arenaria. Classification (NCBI taxonomy): domain Eukaryota; kingdom Metazoa; phylum Mollusca; class Bivalvia; order Myida; family Myidae; genus Mya; species Mya arenaria. Next base: position 28,104,883 of record NC_069129.1, on the reverse strand, counting down.
ACCTCCAAAGTAAACATCCCTTTTAGTATAATCAATCTGTATATTGGGACCCCATCTTATTAGGCTGCAGTCACATCACAGCGATACCCAACAAGGACCCCACACCCAGATTAACAGGAATCACCCCGGATCAAGAGGAGGTACCTCAATGGTCACAAAACATCAGATCAGCCCGGACCCAACACTGCAACATAAGGAATAAACACAGAGCCAATCAGATAGCCCAAGTAACACCATGACAGCGCCACAGAATGACCAAGAATGACACAGACCAACAAGGATGACATCCCCATTCAACCCGAAATTGTAACACACTGTCAGGGACCGGAAAGGACTGCCCGAGGTGTCAAACACGACATGCCGGTTCATCAACCTTCTCGTAACCAACACAGTCACTATGTCTTCACCGTAGCTTATATATATATATATATATATATATATATATATATATATATATATATATATATATATATATATATATATATATATATATATATATATATATATATGAAATTCTTGGTAAAACAGGCAAATACTTTTTTTAATCAAATGCATTATCAGAATTTTACGAAGAAAATACGGACAAATTGACACAATTAATGTAAGTGGGTACACTTGACTATGGAAGGGGCACTTGTTTTATTTTAGCTCTTGGTGTTGCCTCAGGATACCTGGGAAATAAAAATAGTGTTTGGACGCCACCCCCCAGTTGAAAAATTGCATGTAGTCTAAACTTGCCATGCTTGACATTCTGGTTATGTCAATTTTTTTCAAATGTGTTTGGTTAAGTCAGTCATGCTTTGTATTTCCGTTATCTCAAGGTATTTCCCAAGGTCCAGACGATTTTGGCAAAGCGTGTTTTGACTGTATGCGAAGAGATCATTGTAACACCCCCAACAACATTTTTGCATGGTATGCACTAAAAAATTGCACCAGTAAAATCACAACATAACTAGACAATTCCATGCATACCGGAGGGTCCCTAGACCTAGTACATAAGGTTACCATGAACATACAGGTTGAACCAGATAAATAATTCGCTAAGTTTTCAAAATGAGCATGAAACACATATGTTAAACCAGAAACAAAAAAATGAAAAGAAGAACGATTATAGCCTTTGTGTTAAATTTTCTTGAACCAGACAAAAGAAAGAGAAAAATGGCTTATCAGCTAGATTTCTTGACATTGGGATGATTGTTCAAAAAAGTTAACAATGTTGCTAACTTCATCGTTGTTATCCTCCAAATCTATCCTCCGAATTGTTACTGCTCTTGAAGTTTAATGGATTACACACTTGTGATCTGAAGTATTTTTAACAAGATTTGAGACAACTGTTTCAGCTGTACTTGTTTCAATTAAATATCTTAGCACATCATCAAATATTTCACGTTTAACAGTTAACAACACTCTCGTTTATTACGTCGTTAACTTTAACAAATTCTGAACAAAATCGGCCCATTGTGCATTAAACATTACACAGTGCTCAGACATTTTAGAGAGAACTTCTCTCGAGGGTACACTCATTCCTCTTGGCACCTAAAGAAGCTTTTTTGTTTTGGGATATTGTTCTGTTGGCCACATTTCAAATGTTTTTGTTAACATTTACAGATCTTAGCCTGCGTCTGCTGAGGCTGAATAAGCATTGATTTTGATTGATGGAGTAAGAAGTGATTTTGGGATATGCAGTACTCTAAACACTTTATTTCTTTATATCCATGAAAAATAATTCTCAACAGTTGGCAAATAAATTTAGCAAAATAAGCTCGTCGATAAGTTAGTCGAACAATATTAGCATGAGCGGAATGCTGTTTTTTTTACTGAAGATATGAATAAATTGTTCTTACTCATAATACATTTAACGGTGGTTATAAAAAACAAACAAAACTTAAAATTAGGGTGGTGAGTTTCAACTTAAGAGTGTTGTTTGACACTGGGTGGGTCTAACAAGTGAAATTGAAAGGGACTGTACACCAGATTGGCACCAAAAAAAGTTTTCTTTCTGTAACAAATCTCAGGACAATTATTAAATAAAATGTTTTACTCTTTGTTATCATAATTGTATTTTTTTTTACCAAAATGTAAAATAAAATCGAGTCGAAGACCGGCTTTGAACCGGTGTTGCAAAATTGCAGACCAGTGTTGAATCCACTGCTACTAAAGCTTATCCGAAACGGTTGGAACATATATATATATATAAGCTATATGCCTTGGTAATATCACGTGATAACATCAACTAGACAATCACGCATAAGGAATGAATTCTACTAGGTAGACATACCTAGTAATCTTTTTTAATGGAAAAATACAAAAAAAACAGCGAAAAATAAATTAATTGTAAACTATGTGGTACTTCAGCTTGTAAGTTTCAATGCATTGTACACATCGATACCAAGTTTATGTCAGTTTTCGACAATTTTCTTTTTTCTTGCTTTTTCATCATACGGAGTTCAGCCCCTTTGAAACCAAGATCAAGATTGGTAATTTTAAGTGAAACCAAAGCAGACTGTACATGTACAGTGACAGGCCAAATCGCTCATGATGGAAATTGTATGAACTCGATTGAAAGTCTACAGATGAAATGCGCTTCAAGGTTCATTTTGTGTTTTTTGTCAAAGCAAAAGTCAGGATCATTCAATGCTTGAAAACCTTGAAAGCTAAATTCATTTGACATAGATTTGACATAGATATATAAGTACATTTTTTTTTGTGTTCGATGGTGTGAAACTTTAACTCGGGTTTTTATTACTCTCAAGATTTTTGATGTCAACGATATGAATGATTTTGTTTGGTATTTGATGTACTTTGTATCTTGTAACAATGTTTTTCTTTATAGCAAAGGCTTATGTATTTCCAATAAAACTTGAAACTTTAAGTAATAGTTATTGTGGTTGTCTTCTGATCAAACGTTTATTAAAGCCAAAATAGACAAAGCTATCTGAGTGTTGGCGCGAAATGCCCCTATATTTGCCAGCGTGCAATGTGCTAACCTGTCAGTTATCCACTTGAGCCAATTCATGACTAAATGGAAATTCAGCAGCAATTTTCGTCAGAAGCTCTCTAAAATGATTAAATCATAATCTGGCCTGCTGTGCTAATTTGGCCTTGACATGGGCATAAACACTACGAGCTTATTCCATTACGATATTTTTTATAATTGAAAGTATTTATAAGAAGGATTAAACCTTACCATGTAGGGTCCGAATATAATATAATATATTGATATATTATCGGGATACACACATTAACCAAGTCCAAATATATTCGAACATGGGCAGTGTAAGAGGTAATAGGTTTTACAAGATCTTGAAATAATAACGATGTCTTGAATCTGGCTACAATTCAGCAGTATCTGCAGCTATTTTCCAAACACCTTTTTGATTAAGACCCCAAAACAGCTGATTGTTATCGAAAAAAAAATGTTTTAATGATTATGTAAGTTTGTGAATTTTTTTAATTTGAACTGTACTTTTTCTCTCCCAGGTGAAATGGTTGAATACACTTAAGATATGTGTATCTTATATCTCTTGTAAAACATCCTCATCCATATTATAAATGCTGGTTTTTCATGGTTCTTCTTATTTGCAAAGCTTTTAAAAGTTTCGCCTGAATTAATATTTGTTTAATCCTTAAAGTACACAGCCTTTTTACCGAACTTAATTTTCTCTATACACATGGTCTCTGATTATCTAAAGGATTAAGATTTTTGTTTAGCCCTAAAGGATTAATATGATTTGGATTAACCTTAAGTTAAAAAGGTTTTTGCATAATGTTTGAATACACTAAATATGGATATAGATTTACACTGTCAATAGATGGGGCCGATAACATCAGAGCTTAAAATTACGATAACTGAACTGTAACCATAAGGCTATTTGAATGTGTATACATGTTCAAGCATTGTATAGAGTAGTCTCACCTTTATACAGAAAAAACGTTATATGAATGATATCAATAGTGACTAGTAGAGTCGATTTTTAACATTGAATGTATTACTGGTTTCTGAATGTGTTTACTCGTTCTCAACTCACTGAGCATAAAAAGAATCCAAGGTTGAATGGGAATTTATACAGTGCGGGTAATTAACGGAGGTTCATATCCCTGATTTATGAGGGCTTGCCAGAGCCAAGACAAAGTTTCAATGGTGGATTGTTGATGTGTTATTGATAAACAAGAGGGATTTTCTTTGCTGTAGTCTCGCCTGAGATTTCTGCTTTCTTGTGAGGGAGAACACTGTGTTTGAAATGGTGAAAGTGGTTAGTTGTGGAAAAACATGTGAAAATTGTGGATTTTCTTTTTTTAGTTTTCATTGGATGGTGTTAGACAATAAGAATTTTTGCTTTAGTGAAAAGAAAGCATATTAATTTGAATGTGGTAACCAATTTGATTTATTGTTCAACCTGTGAAGAAAGGATTGTGTATTGGTTGCGTCGTTTTTTTGTAAACGTGCATTAAGCTCTTCTTCATCATTGAATTTGTTTCAAGTTAAACAGATTAGTTTGCGCCTAAACTTATATTCAATGGTATTTCAACAGATTTTGTATTCCGGCGAAAACAAGGATTGTTATGTTAAAAGGTATTTATAACGTTAAATTAAAGAAAGAAATTGGCGATTTTCCCGAACTTTGTCAAAGTTAACAACCTGCATTTAACAGCATTTTTGTTAACTTTTAATAGTGAAATATTTGATGATGTGCCGACATGTATAAATATAAACAAGTACATATGAAACATTTGTCTCAAATCTTGTTAGAAATTTAGAGATTAAATTGTATCCATTAATTTTCCAGAGCAGTAACCATTTGAAAGTTAACAACATGGAAGTTAACAACTTTTTTAATTTTTACAGTCCTGATCAATCTGCCCTTGTGTTGTTTACATTGATTTAGAAGATTACATCTTTTATGAATATTTTTGATTACCTACATATTTGTCATATAATGTTGCAACTTAAATATAATTTCTATGAAATCATATTGCCGTTGTTCGAATGAATGAAAATGTTTGTTGTTTCATTGTAATTTTATGTCCAAAAGCTAATCTGACATCATGCTTCCAGCTTACATCAAGTTTTACATAGGAAACAGCAGAGACAGTTCGTGACACAATGTTGACATTATTGCAAACAAAAAATTGGTAGTTAATTAAGAGAAGTCATATAACGCGAGGCCATTTATTTAGTGTAGCGATCAGTACGGCTTCTAAGTAAGGCCTATCAACTTTTCTTTAATTATGTTAGGATATTCTCCATTGTCTGATATGGTGAAAAAGACAGCTGACAAATTATACAAAAAGCTAGGACTTGATTTACTGTGATGCACATAAAAATTATGTAGTATGAAATGGGCATATGTTGTAATGTATCGGCAAAGAAAAATCTACATGTATATAGCAGCAGCCTTGTTTTAAACTCCTCTCTATTCAGAAGTAGAAATAATATGAAATTACAGCCAATATAAATTAATTGCTAGATTTTCATTCCATTTTTGACCCCGGGGTAACATTTATTTTTTATTTTTCTTAGTTGACTGTCTCACCGTTGAATATAGTGTTTTTGCTCTTTCTTATTACATAAGGGACTATATACAAGTGTAGACCAACCACAAACACCATCCTCACAATTCTCCTTTTCTTACATGTGAATGTTTACATCAACACCATCTGGTGTGAATAAACCCTGTTCCTGGACAGTACCGGACCGCTACGCAAACACAGACCCTAGTTCAACATTTGTATTTGAGTCATTAAAATTTAAGGGGCAGCGGAAGAAAAAGGGGGCCGGGCAGGGATGGAAATCTAGCAATTTATTTATAGTTGCCTAACACAAACAAATAAGCTTTACTCTTTGTTGTCATTATGCAAACACACATTGGCCATATATACTGGCCACTTCAATGTACAGGTGCGTAGCTGCTTTTACGCCAGTTTGGGGCTGAATCCACGTGATTCTGACTAAAAAATCAACCAAAGTTGCAGTTTGAGAACTTGACTACTTGATCCTAAAACTGTTCATTTTCCAGTACTAAAATAAAGCACCTCAGAAGGCCCGGAATGCACCATGGTTTCAAAATTTCCTAAGGGGACATGCCCCCGGACCCCCTAGCATAATTATGAATCCACAAGAATAGAGGGCAAGCTATGCCCCTGATGTATTCATATGAAACTTAGTGCACATGTTGTTACCAGTACAAATGAGACTGGCAGCAAGGCCAGTGACTCTGTTTTTAACAATTGGTGAGTTATCTCCCTTGATTGACTGAGAAAAACTGGTGAGTGTTCTCATCTCCTCTCAGTACTCATGTTGTAAATGTTTTCACTGTAAATGAAATAGAAAAAACCTTCATATAATGTTCAATTACGTTCATGTATTTTTCTTCTATTTCAAGATGCCGGCCAAAGAAGGGGCAGTGCCGACCGGTATTGACCCCGTCCCGTTCTGACCGTGACCTTGAACACGTGACCTCCCCGGCAGTCTGCATGCCTTCTCTCGTGTTCACGAGAGCCCCACTGCCGGACATGTCTGACAAGAAATCACCCCCTAGAAAGGTGAGAGTAGTAAAACATCTCTTTCAATATCTGAAATAATTCGAAATCAATAGAAAGATGAAGATGGGATATTAAAATAAAATCCTGTGCAAATGTTTTTCGTTAAATATTTGCGGGCTATAGCTGTCGCCCTGGACAATTTATCGTCAACTTCCGCATATTTGAAAAAGGTTTTCTTTGTCATTTGCCTTCAACGTTTAAACGTCAAGTTTTGCTTCCAAGCAGCTATCGCAAACATCATTCACCAACCACTCAGTGCTATCATAAAGAATGTCAATTATCAGACATTGAACAGATTTAAGTTTTTGTTTTTTTAATTTGATTATCAGCTTTTAGTCATTTGGCATCAGAATGTCGTAGAATCTAATAATGTAGACAGCTGTCTGTGATTCATATTCAATTATGACCAAAGTTCCTGCCAAGTTCAAAACCGCAGGGCTAATGTTTTCTATTGGGTATAGATTTCATTTGCAACGAACTGCACTGCTGATTAAAACTCGTCAGCTCATGGGTAACTGTTACTCATTGTCATGATTCATAATGAGTAAAAGTAACAATCATTAACACGTCATGTCGGGTCTTCGTTTCCTAAAGAGTTATGCAAGGGTGCGTCACCCTGTCCTTCTTTGGCAGCACCCTTCTGTCCTCATCGAGACCAGCATTGGCACCCTCCTGCCTTTATAGAATTAAATGCTTAAGATAATCAAAAGAATATTTTGTTTTGATTAAGATATTATTATAAATTCATACAAACTTGACATAAAATTATGTGGCAGTTGAAACCTAATATAACATCAATTGAGCAGAGTACCTACTTTTTTGTGTGAAATTATTATGTTCAAATTCTTCACTGCCAGACACGTCACGTGCCCTTTTCTCTAATAGAACTCTGTCCTTTTTCTTCATCACCCTGTCCTTTTAAAAACCTGGCTAAAACCCTACGTCATGAATGGTGAACATTATGTGTGCATTGTACACGAATGTCAGAAAACACCAACTTTAGATCAAGCTTATTTCTGGCTGACTTGTCTTGAATACCGGAGCTTCGTTGTTTTTTTGTGTGTGAGCCATTGTTAGGGCCGCTATTGATTAATGTGTCATGTGCGAATTTTTCTTGGTGCACACCAAATGCGTCTCGTTTCCCTCGGGGAAATTTCCGAGAAAATTTAGGCTACAGGAGCAATAGAATTGATGACGCAGGGAATTTATTTTGATTAATTTCTTAGTGACATTTGCATCTGATCATTATGCAATTGTAAAAACTATTTATGACTCATTTATTCTCTACAATGTATTATTATTGTTTCATAATTGTTTGAAATAGTTGTTAGCATTAAACAGCCAAGTTCTTTTTTCATTGTAATTTTTTTTAGTTTATTGTATATATATAGGGCTTTAGCGAAAGAGTAAGGGAAGGGCACTGCATCTTGTACTTCTTTGAAAGCTCTCTCTGCCCTCATGGTGGGACCAGCATGTGCACCAATATGCCTTCATAGAATTAAATACTGAAATAACTAGCAAATCTAGGGGTGGGGAGGGGGGGGGGGGGGGGGCTGATCTGGCACGCACCACATAAAATCATCCAAGTTTCCCTTGAATTTAAAGAAATAATAACATCCCCCAAAATGCACCATTGTTAAAATATACTCCCAAACCCCTTAATCTCAACTCTGAGGGAGGGTTGCTTGAAACATATCATATGATTATAATAACATACAACCATTACATATTAGGCAGTTTAAACCATTAAACACAGTTGCTTTCATTTTCTGTCAAATTTATGTATAAATTCTATTCAGCCTCAGATACATTATGTGCCCTTTTTCTTCCCTTATAAAGCACTCTGTCAACTTGTTCTTTTTAAAACCTGGCTAAAACATTTTAAATATTGTATGAGAACTTGTTCCACTAATCTTTTCTACTTTATTTCTGAACTGTATTTCTGAACTGGTTTTAAGATAATGCCATAAATTTCAGAGAGAAATATTTTATGCATTTATTTGCAATCCCACAGAAAATCATTGAACCTAGTTTCTAGGAAAAAAATATATGATGGTTTTGTTCTAGATACTCTGTAAAGTAATTAAGACATGTTCCATGCTGTGGGATCAATTTATTTCACGACTGTAATTGCAACAAAAATGGAACCATTTTCTGATGAAAAATGTGCTGTTGAAACATTTCCTTGCTAAAAAAAATCCCCAAGCTGAGGTGTTTTCACTATTAGTTTGTAAGTTTGTTTTTGTTATTTGTTCGAAAATAAAAATTTAGATAATTTCGTACTGCATGTGCACACTCTTATGTAGTCGAATAAATTGCATGTTGACGTGGGTTTTTTTACAATTTTTATATGACAAATTCTTCAGGTACAAATTGTTTTGACGCCATTTCTGACCAGATGGTCCAATAGGGATTTTGGGTTTAAGCATATTATGTCTGAAAGAGATCATAAAAACAAGCCAAATTCAACCATAAATGTTATTTCATATCAGTTCCTCGCACAAAAAGTCAATATGCAATGAACAATTATGAGTTTGAAGTGTTTTATTTCATTGCTTACTGTCAAAACATAATGTGAAACAGACAACAGTTTTGTTTACAGTTCACATATGTAAAACTGTTGTCTGTTTCATTTTAAGCTTTGTTTACTGAATTTTATTAATAAGGCTAGGGTAAAAACTGTTTTTTGAGTAGATTTAATGCTTATCCTGTGCAAAATACTTTTGCAATTTCATGGTACAAAATGAATAGAACCTTTTATAATCTGTTTCAAGCTTAATACAATTTAAATATTTTTTAAAAACAACAACAGAAAATACATTTTTTTTGTCTATTATTTTAGACTATCTGAGAATGCAGTAAATATTTGTTTCTTAAACTAAAAATATTAAATTTATATAAACAAACAAGAGTCTTTAAGACATGTTTAATGCTAATTTTTAAGCACAAAAAGTAGTGATTTTCTCAACAAACAGCATAAAATAAAAAAAATACTGTTTTGATGTGGGTCATTCTTACAAGCATAGAATATGTCTGTTATTGATATGATGCATTTGTATAATCATTTTATATCTAGTCACCAATATAACACGGTGTCCAAAAGATAGGTGAGTGGGTCAGAGTACTTAAATAACAGTGGATTTTAATAATGCAAGATGATTGTATTCATACGAAATTTCTCATATTGTTTATGGTATCATATTTATCAAAATTATGTGATCATGCATTTATATTTAAAGTTCTATTTCATCCAATCAGATAGCAGTAATTATCAAAATATGCTGTACAGTTATTTTTGTGAATTAGCAGTCAGCCGTTATTGATTTCAATCTGGTGAACAAGATATAGACAAAATATAATATTGAACACTCAGAGAGTTAAAGATTATTAGAATGTATTTACTAAAATAAATAGTTATAAGTATTCTTATGAACTTAAATAAGTAATTACTAATAAACTTAAACCATTGATAATCATGATGATAAACAATTTTGATAGAGATTTTTTCTGGCCTAAGTTTATGGTTGTGGTTTTGCATTCAATTGCGCAGTTAACATATAATTTGTGTTTGATTCATGCCTATAAAAACTTAAACATGTCCATTATCATATGTACATAAGAATAATTTAAGTCATGCCTTAGGTTGTCTGGTTATGCACCAGTCAATTGTAACCATGCCCCCCCCCCCCCCCCCCCCCCCCCCCGGTCCGGGGGTATACCGGGGAAATGGGCCGTGTTTTTACCTTTCAGGTGGCCCCGCAGTGCCGGGTGAATGCGGTGGTTTTGTCTTCGCTTTAAATATAGTGGGAAATTGGCCTTACCTGGGGTGCGGGGCCATTTGGCGGGGATTTTACCATCTGTTTGTCCCCGCAGGGCAGGGATTTTAGCTGGGGTTTGCTGGACCAAAAGTCAAAGTCCCTGCTATTCCCCGGACCTAGGGGGGCCGTCACATGATGATGGTTACACTTGACTGGTGCATTAGCACACTCATTTTCCAGCATGGGCGCATGTGATTTTGTTTGATGGTCACCAAGCCAGACAAGCGGGTTTTATCTGGGTTCTCTGGTGTCCACCAAAACGTGTGAAGGACCACTAGCTCTTGCGTAATTTTGATTCATTGACAGTGACTTATCATAAGTTAATATAACTTTCTTCACATCATTGTTAAATAAGGCTTAAACTCAGTCTGTGCCTACATGAAATAAACATATAGTGTGATCTGATCATAAACCATTCTTTCAGATTGACTGACCAAGTGAAAAGTTTAACCTTTTAATGTTTTCATAAAAATAAACCTGAGATGAATTGAATGTGAAAATTCGTGACCAAGTTTGTAAGGACATAAATGCGATCATTTACAGTATAATAAGGGCAGAGTTATCTTTCATTTTTATTGAACAAAGGTTTATCCAGAATTTTACTAAAAGTAGAAACCAAAGTGGAAGTCCTGTCTCTTCCAGACATTTGAAATGTCCACTGAAAGACGGGAATTCCCAGTAGTTGACAAGTGTTGGTGACAGCCGACCTTTAGTACCTCCTTTTGGTATTGATTGAAGAGTATTTCCAGAGAACTTTTTCTCTCCCTGGGAATTACGAATGTAAGGGACATCTTTAGTCGTCGCTGTTTTAATTTGATGAGCGGATGAACATCTCCCCACCAGCTGTGCATATTTTATCGCTAGGCGTTTCGAACTTCAGATCTTTGGGAGTTTCTTTGTGTGCAGGCAGTGCTTAAATTTTGAAAGGAGATATTTGTTTTGGCGAAGAAAGAATTTGAGTTGGCCTTATGTTTTTGTGCATGCGTTCTTGAGTTTTATGAATAAACCCTGAAATACGACTCTGTTCCGAGATTTCATTGATTTGAATTTCATGTTGTTATTCATGTATCTGTCAATGTTTTTAAAATATGTAATTAATATGAATTACTCTTTAACTTAACAAGTTTGTCATTAAATCAAAACCATTAAGGCACCTGAGTCCTGTTCTACTTTTTGTTGTTTTATATCATATTTAATCTTAATGACTATTTATAGGAGATGAAAACATTAATTATTCACCCCTTTGCACATGTATTTTGTGTCTTCAGCATCATATTTGCAGAAAAACATATCTTTAACAATCTCAGGGGCTGCATGTTTATAATGACATCAACATTTGAGACAAAGGAAAATGGTGAAAGTAGGGGATTAAGGACAATAAGTGGAGGTGGTGGTGGTGGTGATGATGATGATGATGATGATGATGATGATGATGATGATGATGATGAAGACGATGATGATGATGATGATGATGATGATGATGATGATGATGATGATGATGATGATGATGATGATGATGATGATGATGATGATGATGATGACTGAATATGATGATGATGATGATGATGATGATGATGATGATGATGATGACGATGCTGATGCTGATGCCGATGATGATGCCGATGACGATGCTGATGCTGATGGCAGTGATGGTGATGATGACAATGATATGATATGATAATGATGAGGATGATGAGGATAATGTTGATGATAATCATATGATGCTGCTTATGAAACTGCTGCTGCTGCTGCTGATGATGATGATGATGATGATGATGGTGATGAACTTTTTTTACCAGGTTTTTTTGGGGGGGAATTAAAAAAAACTATCATCCTTTTTTTAGCATAATGCCAAGTGAAACATTATTTTTTGTAAATTATCTGATGTAATAGCTAAGTGCCTGAATTTATGATGTAGAAGTGAAGATAATAGCGTGTTATTTGGGCAAATTGTCAAAATTCGGGAACTTTTTCAGCAGTGTCCCTGAGGCTTTGAAATCATGTCATATTCAGACTTCATGAAATATTCAGTCCATCCAGAAATACTTTTTTTGGGTGCCAAGCATTTATTTTTTGCGAGCTTTGTTTGAAAAGTTGAGAATAAGATAATTCAGTGTTGGCTTTCATGTCTCTGTTGCCGTACAGATTCTAATTTAATTGTTTAGAAAGTTTCCCACGAAAACAACAAGCCAAATTCTATTTAGTGTGACTGTAGTGAACGAAGACCAAGAAAAGCAAATACTTTTTTGTAAAGCATATTATGCCAAAAAAAGTAAAATGGAAGGTTTGCCAGTGTCAAAATACTTATTTTATCATGCTTGGCTGTTGGGAATGTCAATTTAAGTCATTCAAAGTAGGTTCTCCTTAATTAGATAAAAACAAAATTTCTAAAATTTTCTGTAAAATATAATATTAATGTCATTCACAGACCATTTTATACACCTAATGTGCTCTATTTCACCCTACTTACCCCCCCCCCCCCCCCCACTCATTTGCACATTGAATGCAGCCCCCTGCCCTTTTTAAAATCCTGGCTACAACCCTATTTTCATAAAAGCTCTTCATGTATTTTTGTCCGAAGTGAGCAAAAGAAATCATAAAATCATAACATTAGTTTTGTAATCATAAGCAAGAAACAGCAAAAACCTGTGCCAAAAATGATGCCAAAAAAAACATAGCAGAAGTACTTTGCACTTGATTTGTTATGGTTCAAGTTTTTTTCTGATATTTTTTTTCTGATCTGTCTCAGCTCTCCCTGATATAACTTAACATTCTAGCCATTTTATGTATTAACAAATGTAACCTTGGTAATGTTATTGTTAAGATTTTGAAATCAAATACTTTAATATGAGGTTTGTATTGAAAATAATTGTATAGAGAAATGTACATGAGCTGTAAATTTTATTTAGACCATAACAGAATAGACATTTTATTTTATTTTGATTTGTTTACAATATAATATTCTAAATATTATATAAATGAACTAAGTCATCTTGTCCTAAATACTAACTTCACATGTTATATTCTCAAGGGGAAATATGTTTTGGCAAAAGTTCAAATCAATATTGTGAAAAACAAGGTCGACATGGATTTATCTCATTTAAATGTGGGAGACCGTAGTAACTTTGTCTAAAAATAGAATAGATGGGGTTAAGTCAGTCTTGCACATATCTTGCTTTATGCGCTAGATATTCTTTGCCTGAAGGTCATATTAAGTACTTGGAGTGCGGTCAACAATGGTTAGTCACTATTGCTAGATGTACATTGATAATTCTATGTTGTCCTCCATTGTATTTGTCAACTTGAGATTACTGGTGATAATGGCGGGAGTGGTCAATATTTACCTTGGAGTGGGAGCAGTCGACATATGGTGTCATTTCATAATTGGAATCATTGATGTCATTACATCATTAACTCTAATAATCAATGTATCTGAGAGCTTGAATTAACCTGATCTTTGTCATGAAAAGCACTACCAAGTATGAACTATTGCAAAAAGATCCCCTTTTATTCAGCATAAATGTAAGAAATAATGTACCATATATGAATAAGTCGATAGGTTTATTAAATAAATGGTTTGAAAACAAGTTGAACATTATATAAATTCAATGATAGTACTTCTCCCCTTTTTACCAAAACAAAGCTAATTTCACATTTACCAAAGAGCCATGCCCCTATTTCCTAAAAAGTGGAGAAAAAACCCTGTTACATTGGTTAATCATTTCAATCAAGATCTAAGTCGATTTTACGTATCAAATCCAAATTTGTTTCATTATTTTCATTCATGTTTGTGTAAATTAAACTTATTAATTAACCAGCAATTTGAACATGAACACAGAGTGGAGGAAAGAAAAAAAATGATGTACTGCCATTTGTGATGTTTTTATACTGTTTTAAGATGATTAAAGTCACGACTAAAGTTCTTAATTGAAACGGCCCCCAGATGCATGGTTTTACGAATAAAATGCTGATATGCAGGAAAGCTTGCTAATTCTCTGCAGATGTGCATCACACAGGATATGAAAAACCATACAACTCCATGCACTCAGCGCTATTGTAGCTGTCACGTTAATCTAATGTTAAAGCATTTCAAGTTGACAGGTCGTGCTAAAGAAAATCCCCTTTTTGGTCTATTGATTTTTCCTGGCTTCAATGTCGTCCGTCTCACCTGCGTCGAATCATTGTTGCAAATATTGACCGGGCCATTGAGATCGAGAGAGCTTTCAAACTGCGAGGGCGACAAACATGACGATTGTCGGTCATGAGACTGGCTCGGAGTTATACTAAAAATCCTGAAATAATACGCACGTTATTGTCACATACTGTTCGCACCCCTGTCATAAACAAATGGTCTCCATTTTCCATCCCTCAATGGATACAGCTGTTTCTTTTCATGGTTTAATGATATGTTTTATATTGTATGAAAATTTTCGCTGAGTTTTGGTCATAAAAGTATGGTTTCTGGGTTTTCATTTCTTTACGTTTTAACTGTGTTCTATTCAAAAATAACTTGTGGCCTTTTGTACGCCTTGCTTTGTCGTGAAATAGTTTTGAAAGACCTTTTCATTTCTATAATTCTGTGTAAGAAAAGAACTAGCTATCCGCTTATAATTGAAAGTCGTTAATATTTAATGATGTTATTCCAATGTTCATTCATGTATTAATATGGTTTTCACAGAGATATGAAAATGAATGAAAAGTGTTTTTAATATAGCTAAAGTAAATCCAGACAAATATACTTTGTTTGTTGATTGTATTTTGATTGGTGATGTAAGCCCTCATAGATTTTAGTGGTCAACATTTTATTTTGTCCAATGAGAAGGCAGTATTTCTCAACTTTTCCAATACATTTATTTCAGTAAATCAGCAGTTAGCCCTTATTACATTAAATCAGGTGAAACATTAGATATAAACAGTGCCTGGCCCATTTAGTAGGTAGTTTACCCAATAAAATGTAGACCACTAAAAGTGAATGATTGTTAATATGTGTAGTTACACAAATTGAACTGTGTTGCTTCAAAAAAATTTTTTTTAAATACACTCCAGTCGAAACCCGTTGGCTCGATTGCTTAGCTTGATTTCTTTGAAGGGCTTGGTTTCCTTGTTGGCTCAAACCAATTGTTAAGGAGCGATTTGTTTTCACTCTATGTAAGCATTCTGGCTTGGCTCGATATTCACGAGGCTCAAGTATTTTGACCGCCTCTCTTTGATATCAAGCAAACACTAGGTTTTGACTGTATTATAAACAACCTTCAACCATAACTTCAGCTGCAAACGACATGTAAACGCTTAAAATTGGGTCAAATAAGACTGAGTCATGTCATTGTACACCACATTTTGAACCTTGTTCAGTTAGGTAGTTTATACATGGAGGACTTTTTACTGCAATCATGACCTTACAGGGCAGATCAAGTTTTATGGGACGGCCTTTCATCGCGGATGTTCAAAACATCCATTTGAATGTTTGTTTGTTTTGGTGACCTAAATAGAGTTTTAGCTTAAGTTACAGATTAGGGTCAGCTGCATCCTGTCCTTTTTTCTTAGCACCCTTTAATTCTGCCCTAATGGAGACCAACGTTAGCATCCTAAATTTGACTTAATAGTATAAAATGATTAAGATTATAAATACATAACAAACTGTACATATTTGGCTTAAGAATTTATTTTAATTAAACATAATTCCTTGAAAAGCCTGTCAAATTTATTATGCTCAAAATCTTTTCCAATCAGCCCTTTTCTCCCGAAGCATTCTGTCCCCCTTTTTAGCCCCTAGCCGTTTTTAATACCATGCTGAAACCTTAACCTTATCTGGTGCATGTTATGCACCAGTCAATTGTAATCCCCCCCCCCCCCCCCCTAGGTCCGGGGAATAGCGGGTACTTTGACTTTCTGTCCAGCCAAGCCTGGGTAAAATCTCTGTCCTGCAAGGATGAACTGCTGGAAAATCACTGTCAAAGGCAACCACACCTCAGGGACCCTATGTAAGGCCCATTCCCCTGTATTTTTGGCACGAAGACAAAACCACCGACACTGCGGGGCCACCTTAAAATTGCAAAAAGGGCGGCAATTTTATGGAAGAATAATTTAAGCTGCTGGGTTTGTCTGTATAAATTCTTAATTTCTGATGGTCATTCATTTACATTGATAAAATTAATTCCTATTGTACAAATGTACGAAATTACAAAGGGGGATCCAGGAATTGAAGTTGTAGGGGGGCGCATGTTCGGGCCCAACTAAGGAAGTACTGACCCCCTTCCCACAAAACCAAAAATACATGGTTTAATGATTTAATGGCAGTTTCAGGACATAACAGTCATCGAAATTAGACTTTTGAATGAACAAGCCCAAAATCTTATACTATTGCTTGGCATCAATTTATTTAACAAGCCCTGCTATATAAAATTCAGAATTTGAGCAAGCCCGGAAGACATTTTACCAGTGCAGGGCTTGTGGGCTTGTGCTAATTTCGACCACTGCATAATCTCAAAGTTGTTTTTAGTCAAAAAAAGTACATTCTGGCATATAAACCATGTCCATGATTCTGGTGTATGACGTCATGGTATTTACTTCGATATTGGCATAAAAGATCCAAATTGTTGGAAGGGGCGCGCTAGGCGATAATACTGCTAGTGGAATGCACTTTAAAATTTAATAATCATCCATTATGTAACTTACACAGCACATAAATGACATGACTGAACATGACTGTGCTGCATTAACATTATTGAATCAAAAACATATCATTTATTTATGAACCAGTAACAACTTGAGGCCATTTATAAAAGTAATTTTGGGAAAATGTGAAGAAAAAAATGAATATATGTTTATGTGAATCTGGATTGGTACTTTGCCGAACCAATAAAACTGCGTCTTTATTTATTCATGTTAATGAGCTTTTGGTAGCCAAATGGCCCAAGGTAAACACAGCAAAGTATAGCGCAGTTACTATGTGTATTGGGGTTTTCCCATGGTAGTGTACCGCATATGTAACTCCTGAAGTCCTGAGCATTTCCCAAAAATCTGAATTATGTAACCATGTACAAAAAACAGGGGCTTAAAGCTGCACTCTTACATATTTACTGTTTGACAACATTTTTTATTTTTGCCTCAGAATGAGCAAATTTTTGTGTTAATGTCTTGAAACCATTGATATAAGACTGCCGGCAAGTGGTCAGATCACAGTGTTTTCTTTTGCGTTAAAAAATTGATGTTTTATGACTAAAATGAAGGCATTGATGCTAAAATCGGCTAATTTTGAGACAAAAACAACAAAAAAGTAAAAACTGTCAATCTATGAGAGTGCAGCTTTAAGCCCTTAGTGAAGTTGGATCTCAAAAAAAAAGGCTATTAATTTTGACAAAGTTGAAATGCCACCTGCGCATCCCCATGTCATAAAACACTAATTTTTGTCGTGACATTTAAGCGTATTTTATAATCTGAAAGGATGATGTTGAATATTATCATAAAAACTTTATACTATCATGTTTTAAAGTATTTGAAATATAGTGGTAAAATGTCACTAGGTCAACCTTTGGTCAAGGAAAGTCATCAAAATATCATTGTTCCTGAAATGATTTCAATTGCATAATATATAACATTTATATACTATTTTGATAAATTGTTAAGTTGCTATGTAATAAATGGTGTTTATTTTTTGGTATTTTAAACAATTAAGTCTAGAGGGTTGGCTGCCTCAGGAGATTTAATTGTTTAGAGACCAAGAGTCCCAAAAGTTTTTTAAGTGTTAAGCGCGAAATGCCTCACAAAATGCCTTGTGAATGCTTACATGTATATCAATTAGCTTGTGCACATGCAAGCTTCTAAAAAACTTAATTAAGCCGGACTAAAAGGAAATTTGTCAGTTAAATGTTTCTCAATTATTAAATCTGAATCCTATCGATGATCTCGTTTGTTGAGACATGTGCATAAACACTAAGTGTATATGTAAGCGTGTTCTGTTGTTTGAGTTTTGTATTTGAGTTTCTCAGATTTCACTGATTTAATGGTGATATTGAGTTATGGAACCCAGACACATTATGGACAGAAAAGGTAAAAAAAAACCCACTAAGCTTTTAAGTCTCGCAATGAGGGATAAGGATCTTTCAGACTCTATATGCTATCCTGGAATTAGAGGGTAAAAATAAGAAAAAAAAGGAGAGAAAAATCTTTCCTAAATTGCGTGGTGAGAAAATAATTACATAATAGTAGAATGAAAAAAATTAGTTGTAGCAAAGAAAGCAATGTTTCAGACCTATTTTCCATACATTTGAAGTGTGTGTTTCTGGTTTTAATTAAAACAGATCACACGAACATGTGCATTTGGTTTTAAATTTTAAAAGAACCCTCTCAATACAAAACTTTTTTTGGTCAAAGTTGTAAAGGAAAAATAGAATAATGACACAAATGTTATTAATTTTGTTATGTGATTTCAGGAGAAGCCTTTCCTTGTCAGAACACCACAACCCGAGGACAAGGGCATAAAACGGAAGCTCCTGTCCCCACCCTCCCCATCACACGATGATGACGGTAAGTTTATAGCGTTCTTAGCAAAGTTAAAGGACTGTTTCCCTTGTTAGGACACCCCCACCTCAAGGACAAGGGCATAAAACGAAAGCTCCTATCCTCATCCTCCCCATCACACGATGATGTTGGTGAGTTAACGGCGTTCTTAGTTTGTATAATTAGTTATAAAGTTAAGGGACTATTACCCTTGTTAGAACGTCCCCACCTCAAGGGCAAGGGCCTAAAATCAAGACTCTGTCCCCACCCTCCCCACACAAGGACAATGGTTATAAATTGCGATGTTTTATGTTTACCATATATGTTGTATTAATTGCGCAGAGCGCTAGCCGTTTTTGGAACCCTGTACCCTAAAAAAGAAAGATTTTTCCCCATTCAGCAAATTTTTAAAATCCACCAAATCTAAAACATGAAATAACGATCAGTAGCAGCTTTAAGCATAGACTGCTGTGTAAATCAATGAAATGGTCCTCTGAACACAATTGGCTTCAATGTATCAATACACAAATTTTGGTAATTTCATTGCGACTGTCATTGTGTGCAATGGGGAATGGTTTTTCAGTAAATGCAAGATGTCAGCAGGTTCTCTAAAAATGGAATGATTTTCAATGGAATAAATTGTATTTTTTGGAGTTAAGTGTTTAGGTATTCATTGTTATTGTCACGGAATCAGAAAATAGGCTATCCAAAAGACCCCTGGCAAGCCTATTAGGGTAGCGCATTAAATAGGACATTTACGGTAATTTAATTAGGTGCAAAATTTTAATGATTTAGAAGACGCTGGAGCATATTGATTAAAGGCATGAAAAACTATCCACGACCAAATTTGTCAGCAAAGTGTTTTCACTCAAAAAGCTGTTTCTTGGACAAACAATATGCCCAAACAAAATGATCTTCGAAAACAATTTATTTTCCCAAACACGTGATCGACCAAAAATGACAGTCTTTGCAGATCGTGGCTTCCAACCTCTGACAACCTATCAGAAACATAAGTGGTTATCACAGTTGGTGATGTCGTGTACATTATAATGGTGCTTAAAAAGTGATCTCATTCATGCAATCCGCTGTAATTCTCACTTGCCATGTTGGTTTCATTTAAAACATGAAGCAAGACTCGTGTTTGAATCATTCATGTGAATAGAACATGGCTCGGATTTTATAGCATTTCCGTCAGCTTAAGAGAATATAGTGATTATTTCAATGAAGAGTTGACTAATGCATTTGGGAAGATAATGATTTTTGAACGTTTTTTTAAAACACAAAAAGAATCAAATTGACATTTTGATCTTCAAAATTCATTAATTGTAAAGATCACAATGCAATGGAAAGGTTTCCATGCCAGACAACTTCAAATTCTGTGTCTTAAGGGGGCTTTTGTTCCGATATGTTTTGACTTCTTTTTTTGTGAAGAGTTTTAAATTCATGACCTGACCGATCCCTGGCGTAATTAAGACAATCTACGTACAGCACTGGTGTCCTTTTAAAGAAGCAATGGGAAAGTACCCTTGTTGGGGATCAAGCCCAAAACCATTTGGATGAGATTCGAACAATTATACTATTTAACCATTCTTTACCTCACTAAACTTACTAATTTGGTTGAAGAATGAATTTAATAGTATAAATAAATGAAGCATATAAATTATATAATCATCTTAGTTTGTGTCTATTTGTGTATATTTCTTTGGAATGACCTTAAATATGTTATCCTTTAATACAGATAAAAAGACCCCTAACAAGCGTAAACGAGGAAGTATAAGTTGTGAGTCATCTCCCCTTGTTGCGAGCCAGAAAACACCGGGCGGTGGCTCTCGTGGTGTCCCCCTGTCTGAACGTCAGCAGCTCGCGATGATTATGAAGATGTCGGATGAATCGGCGCAAGGTGGGTGTTTTAACAGCTCGGAAACATTTTTGTATATTAAGTAGAAAATATTCTGTTGTGGGTTTTTTTGCAGTCAGTGGGCTGATTGTTCATAACCTTGTAGTTAACAATGTTGTTTACTTCATGGTTGTAACTTTTTCTATGTGAAATATGTTTTAATGAGTACATAAATTTTATTCAAACAAATACAGCTAAGACAGTTGTCTCAAATCTTATTTAGAATAATGCAGCTCACAAGTGAATCCTTAAATCTTTCAGAGAAGTTTTTAAGTTAACAACGATGAAGTTAACACTGTTGTTAACTTGAACACACTTTAGAATAATCAACAATACTGCAGCTCACAAAAGAATTCTTAAAACTGTGAGAGTAGTTTTGTTTTTAAAGTTAACAATGATGGCTTTAACACGGTTGTTAACTTGAACATTGTTCAGAAGAATCGATTCAATGTTTCCCTAGATACCATTTACAGAGTCTGATATCTGATTTGCAAAAAAATGGTGCCATTATGTCTTTGTCTGATAGATTTCATGGGCATTTAAGTCACCAAATAACTGGATGTCTCTTAATCTAACAAATTGAAGTCCAACAGAAATTTCACTAGCCACTGGCTTATGGGTATAAAGAACAATAAATATATGCTATGTAGTTCACTGGCCAGGACCTTTTTACGTTTTTTTTTGCTGTAGACAATACCCTTCTACTTCCCCAGACCCTGTTCCCCCCCTTTCTTTCTTTCTGAGTAATATATTAACTGTTTTATTGATATTACACTCTATTAGGTTGGAAATAGTACTTCCAAAAACTGCAGAAAACTTGTTTTTTCCCCTCCCAAAGGGCTAGGGTGTCTGCTCCATTCCTGGTTAAAGTGCCCTGCTGGCAGTCTTCACAAAAAGATCCTCCTATTCCATTCCATTATGACCTTGACCTGAATCCATTTTGAACCTTATACATCTTTGACCTTGAACTTATCATGATATTCATCTTGAACATTATAATTCTATTTAAAGAAGAGCTAATGTAGAAAATGTCTTACATTGTCTACTAAATAGGTTAGGACTAAGATTTGTTTATTTCCTAATGAGGTTATTTAATCAAAGCTCGCACGACGACGACATAAGTCCATAGCGATTTCCCTGTAGTCATTACTGTAATTTTCTCTTAGCTTAATAATAACGAACCAAGTGTTTATTTTCATCAATTTGTGAGCAAGAAATTGGAGGACAATTATATCCGAGGAAAAAATGCAAAAATAGGTACAGTAATTACTTTGCACTTCATAACGAAGGTAATTTTCATGAAAATTGGTTGCACTCAGTTAACATGGCTAAATTACATAGCAATCTCAACATGATATCAAATAGTTTTGTCTATGAAACTGTTTGACATTGTTCATTGTTTCACTTCCCATAAACCCCTTTTGTACAATGGCAAATAAAAACCTTGGGTTTTAGCAAGGGGGTTATGGGACGGTGCTGCACCCTGTCCTTCTTTGGAAGCACCCTTTCGCCCGCATGCAGACCAGCATGTGCACCCTCCTGCCTTCTAAGAATTAAATGCCTAAGATAGTCAAAGATTAAAAATGTATGATTACGAATTCAAACAATTTTGTACATATCTGGTGGTTGAAAACTAATATTACTTCAAAAAATTTTCAAGCACAATTTCTAACAGTTTCAAATTCATGTGCTTTAATGATTCACTGCGCTACAATGCGCCCTTTTGTACCTCAGCACCCTTTCCTTTTTCTGCAGCACCCAGTCATTTTCAATCCGCCTTGAACCCTCAAAAACCAAATCCTGCCATTAACTTAAACTAAATCTGCATTTGTGTATTGCGTTACATGAATATTCGTAAGCAGCCCATATTCTATTGACCGCCAGCAATTTAGAAGCCTATTTTCGGACTTGTCTTTGTGGAAATAAAGGCGCTTACGGGGGTAACAGGCATTGAAAGCTATAATTTTGATGCTCGTTAATGGCGTTCACTGGCAGACAATGTCGTAATGAGCTGTCTATGAAGACTCCCAACTTCGCTGCTCGTGTATTCAGACTTTATAGGGTTATGTAGATTTTTCCGACGAGTCATGATGCAGAAACATAATTTATATTAGGCCTAAAAAAAATCATCCGAGTTTAGGGCAATGCTCTCAAAAATGCTAGGTAGTGTATGAACTATAATTTTGGATTTTATCATACTTATTTTTCCAAATTGAAAAGGCACAGTGAAACTTATTTTAAAGATATTATTGGTTGCCCTAGCTATTCGTAAAATAAAAGAAATACTAGATGTCATACCAGGATTTCATCTGTATTTTATTACACCCAATAATTTACCATCTTGCTTCTGTAATGAACTTTATTGCCGAATTTGATATTATTCAGCACAAGACATAAAAACGACACTGAAAGACTTTTAAGACAATTTCCCAATATTGTATTCCTAGAAAATAAAATATCATTTGTTTTAATGAGTGGAACTTTTATGACTGGTGTTTGTTTTTAGGTTTATCTTCCGAAAATAAACCCAGTTTTGAAAATTAGCTCCTTGAATTAGCTTGAAAAGAGATCATCTTTATGACATACTATACTTCAGTGAATAAGAGACATGTCAAAATTAATTAAATAATAATATCTACAAATTTATATAGCTATAAATGAGGTTTTTCTTTTAATTTGTCAAGAATTATTAACCAAAGTTGTTTCGGGTTTTATTTTTATTATCAATTATATCATAGATTATGTCGAGAGCTATGACAACTGTTTGAATCGCACTCTTCATTGTAGCATGCTTTCATTATTGAAAAGATTGTTCGTAAGAAAGTTACAGTTTCCATATTTAGATGTCTACTTAAAGAAGACAGTCATGGAAAACCTAGATATGGACTCGTAACTTTTCATGTCTAGACTCTAGTCTATATAAAAAAAAATAATAATCAAACAGTGTCTTTTTAATGCTCTTAGTGTGACAAAATGTACCTTTTCAAATTAAAACCAATCTTTATGGGTGAGAAAATGTGACGGTTTACAGTCCTTTTTGCTGATATTTTGCACCAGAATAGTGCTACAAAGATTGTATGAATCACAATATCATCTGTTTGAATCTAGAGGCACCTGGCAGTATCCGCGAAAAGGATGTCCAGCTTTCATAAAATATGTCCTAAATTTGAGTTCAACCATCCACACCTTTTTGTGACGTTTTCATATACGAAGTTATTACTGGTTTCTATTTAGCATGATTCTTATCAAAGAAAATAAAATGAATTTGGATCAAACAGGGAGTGTGAAACTTCCATTGTTTTTGAGTATGTTGTCTTAAAATCTACTACAGATTAAGTACACAGGCTCTTAAATACTTCACATCCAGGAGCTAAAAGTGACCCCAACCAAGGCACCGCCTTGTACTCCCCAAGTCCCCTTGTCCACCCAAGCACCCTGGACTCTTACGTAAAGTTTAGGCTTTTTGCATCCAACCAAATCTAACCCCTGATAAAACTAATCAATGTTTATGTTTAGTAAATCGTCAAAGTCATATGAATCATTGAAAAAGAGTGATTCGAATCAAAGAGATAGGTTTGTTCCCTCTCCTTTCACAACTAGAACAATTGGATGTTGGCAATTACCCTTGAGTTTTTCTCTTTCAGACTTGCCAGTCAAACCATCGTCACCTACGCCGATTCAGCAAGTGAAAAAATCGAGTCTGGACAAGAAAGTATTCAAGCGGAACGCTCGTGGGGAGATGCCTATTCACCTTGCAGCCATTAACGGAGACATCAAACTTATAAAAAAGCTCATAAAAGCAGGCGCAGACGTGAACGTCGCAGATTTTGCTGGTAAATTTCTTTGAGCGTCTTAAAAAGTTTTCTTTCCATATGTGAACAAAAAAGCAATCTTATTGTTGTGTTTATCTTTCACAGTGTCGTGAGAGAAGGATTTTAACCATTTTTCAAATCAATCTATCGCAAAGTGGGAATTTTAACAGTTCTTGACGATTGCAGTTCTAAGAATAAGAACTCAATTCAACGCTTAGGCTTATACTATAGTTGTTTGACATGACGTTTTTCCCCTTATCCTTTTATGTAATGTTGGCTAGATTCAGTTTACTTTTTCTCAAAATCAATGTGAAGCACTTAATGTAAAACATACCTGGGCAATTTAAAGAGGGATTTGTTCCATAAATCTAATTCAGAATGAAAAAATCCTCACAAAACGAAGAATAAGTTGCATAGAAATGAAATAAGATGTAAGTTCTATATAGATGTGACTCATTGTCTAAAAACCTTTCCATAAAGATACATTTTATTTCTCCAGTCATTTTTCTTGAAAAACTTGTCCCTTAGTGCAGAAACAGACCTCATTTTGCCCTGATTTTTTTCTCTGGCTTCTAAGTTGAATCTCTCTTTAAAAGTGATATCATTAAAAACAAAAATTCAGGGATTGCCTTACTGTGACATAAAAGAAGAAGTAGATTTTATAACGAAAAAATTGTTAATAATAATGGTGGGATGAAAAAATCAAATGTAGATTAATAGAACATGCAAAAATGTCACCTCTGTTGAATATGTCAAACAAATCCTAATCAGTGATTAGTAAATTACGTAGACATGTATTTGTTCCATATTGGAAAGAGCTTTCTTTGTTTTTGAATATACATTGTTCTTAACTCCAATAACAGAACAGTTAACTAGTAGGCAGAGCTTTACCATGCAATAAGTAGCGCTTGGATAAATTACAATGATAACCACTTATACATACGCAGCTTATTGAACGTTGTCATTGATAATATGGTACAAAACAGTTAGGTAAGTTCTTTAAAATAAAATGAAAAAAATAAGCTGTTATTCTTTATAACCTGCAATCACCTGCGATATAACCACATGCGGGTACGGGTTTCCTTCACTTTCGATACACGGTTTATGACACTCGCTTCTGTAGAACAGTATGCAGTTGAATATGAGAATTAAGGGTCAAACTCATGTTAGAATCTTGAATTTGTTGCTTGCCCGAACCACCATAATTCATGTCCTATAGACATTAATGTTTTCACAGCAGTATATACATGTATTCCCACAATAAGATCAACCCTCTTGACTGTAATTATACAAAGTGCACTTTGTGCTCGTCTGTAATTATAATAACTCTAGTAGTTGACGAAGCAAGCATTATTTATCTCACAGTATTTAAGTCTTAAAGATTCAATTCATTTTTTTTTGCACCTTGAAAGCTGTTCACTAGGGGTATTAGTTAATGGGTTAATGTATAGTAAGAAAATTTGACAGTATGAATTTTTGCAACTAGTTTGATGTGTTTTTTATAGAAGAAAATAAATTGTTGCACCTAGCTTATTATAGCGTGCTATGTTTTATGATGTAAATATACAAAGTTTAAGGTCACTAGCTATCACATACTGCATTTAAAAACCCTAATACAGGACAGCCAAGGTAATTTTAAGGCCTAAAATTTTACTAAGCTGTCTTTTTGTCCGATGTTTTTCATCTTTTGTTAAGTGCTATGACATGTGTCAAAAACATCTTCCTTAAATAAATTTTATATGGGTTTTAATTTAAGGTTTTTGTAAACAACGATATAAGTTTAAATCAATCGTGTCTTAGTTTTTAGGTTAGATTTTCACCACAAAAATTTGTCAAGTTGTAATAGTGTATTCGTGTATTATAATTAGTCATCATATTTCTTGTATTCATCGTGGTTTTAGCGATATACATTTCCTTTTTTTTAGCCAAATTTTTTTGTAATCTTGAACTGCAATACGATCGTGTTAACAGCCTCATAATATAGTGGGCTTGAAATAACCGAATATTTGGGCATGCTTGGTCGAAGGTGTTTAAAAATAGAACGGAAATGACTTGTCATGTCGTGTATGCTTTATTTAACGTTTATTCTGCATGATAAATGTCATTGTTAATAATAACATTTTATAGTGAAGTTTGTTTACAGATTAAAAATATGTAAACACAGATAAAATTTTAATGTTTTAACAAGTTATGAGTATGCTTTCTTAGCCAAAACTTCAAGGCATATTGCGAAACTTATAACATTAAAATTTAATGTGACATTGACAAGTTTGTATATAAAAAATTATGTTGTTTTTCTTCACTTATAAAATTAAACATTTGCGACAATTAAGTGGCCATGCTGTCTTGGATTTTGAATAAAAAAACCATTATGGTATAAATTACAATGTTACACAATTGTACAGTTTAGGTCAATAGTTTAAATATTTCAAATTATGTCCAATTTAAGTAAATAACAAGTCTCAAAGAGGATATTGAGGTCAGTTTGTTAAAATTAGTTTAAATTCTATATCAGACTGACCGATATTTTTTTTTTATTGGTTGAGATTAGCTCCTATATAGTTCGATCAGTTTAAGTTAACTTAAAGATATAAAGACTAGCCAAATATGATTGTCACCACAACTTGACCCTTGTATTAATGCAAACATTCATAATAATGACCAGGCCTAAAAAAAAAAATTGTTTGGTTAGGGTTACATCCTTAAAAAAAATGGGTAGGGTAGGTAGGCTTTTTATTTTTTTTTATTTATTTTTTTTATAAGGTTTTATATAAGAATATAATTTTCATCATTGGAGAATGGTGTTAAAGCTATCTTCTGTACAAGCATTTAAGGTTTAAACTTAATATTAAAAAGCAATTAAAAAAAAAACGAAATGTTTTTTTTTTTTTTGTTTTTTTTTTTTAGTTTTTCATTTTTTTTTCAAACTGACTATAAAATCGGTAGGGTCGGCGCCTATTCCGTAGGTAGGGTCGGGTAACCCGAACCAAATTTTTTTTTTTTTTTAGGCCCCAGCTGTTTTATCATGACTCCTATGAGTTATTTCGTACTTCAGAAATATTTCACCAGTATCGTAGAATTTTTGTTGATACAGCCCCTTGATTAACATATGCGTCAAATATTTCTTAGAAAAATAAACAGGATAAACATGACATTTGCTTTTATAACCATCTAATTAAATCATATAAAATATCTTGTGGTTATTATTTTAATCAGATACTTGGAAATGGTTGTTTTGGCATAGGGCTGCTTGTCAACATAATTTAAGTCCAAAGACACGCAGTACGATCGAGTCATATTCGAAAACTGTATAGTTAATTTGCCTCTTTTTTTCATTCAATCCATTATTTGTCTGAAAATGTTTCCCCTTTTCTGAAATTTGAGTTCTTTTTATTCATTTTCTTAATATGGCACATCTTCTGTCGATCTTTAGAAAGTTATTGTTAGGAACAGCTGACATTACTGCTGGTACTCAAAGGTTTCCTTCGTGTTTAAACTGACTGGCAGAAAATAGTTTATAATTTCAAATTCGAGGTCTACACGAATCCACCAACAATATCATGCCATTATAAATGCTTAGTTCATTAATATGAATTATATTTTTATACCCCCGACAAACGAAGTTTGAAGGGGGTATATTGGAGTCACCCTGTGGTCGGTCTGTCCGTCGGTTTGTCGGTCAGTTGCAATTTACCTTGTCCGGAGCATAAGTAAAAACTACTGGATGGAATTGGATTAAACTTCATACAATGATAGAGCATGATGAGAGGAAGTGCAGTGTACAATAACCATAGCTCTATCCTTGCTTATTACTGAGTTATTGCCCTTTGTTACTTTTTTTTGTCCGGAGTAT
The DNA here is from genome assembly GCF_026914265.1 of Mya arenaria. Taxonomy (NCBI): domain Eukaryota; kingdom Metazoa; phylum Mollusca; class Bivalvia; order Myida; family Myidae; genus Mya; species Mya arenaria. The sequence goes on along the minus strand of NC_069129.1, from coordinate 28,076,461 downwards.
AACTTGAAAAGTACTGGATGGAATTCATTGGAACTTTATACAATGGTAAAGCACAAAGAGAGGAAGTGCATTGTTCAAGAACCATAACTCTACTTTAGCTAATTACTGAGTAATTGCTCTTTGTTTTGTTTTTTTGCTGTCAAACTTTTTTCCAGACATTAATTTATTAAAACTTCATACAATGGTAAAGCACAATGAGAGGAAGTGCAGTGCACAAGAACATAACTCTTTTTCAGCTAATTACAGAGTTACTGTCCTTTGTTACTTTTTTCTTGTCCGGAGCATAACTTGAGAACTGTTGGATGGAATTTAAAAAAAAATCATACAGTGATATATCATAATGAGAGGGAGTGCAGTGTACAGGAACCGCAATTCTATTTCAGCTAATTACAGAGTTACTGCCCTTTGTTACTTTTTCTTGTCCGGAGCATTACTTGAAAACTATAGGATGGAATTTAATAAAACTTCATACAGTGATAGATCATATTGAGAGGGAGTGCAGTGTACAGGAACCGCATTCTATTTCAGCTAATTACAGAGTTACTGCCCTTTGTTACTTTTTCTTGTCCGGAGCATAACTTGAAAACTATTGGATGGAATTTAATAAAACTTCATACAGTGATAGATCATAATGAGAGGAAGTGCAGTGTACAGGAACCGCAATTCTATTTCAGCCAATTACAGAGTAACTGTCCTTTGTTACTTTTTCTTGTCCAGAGCATAATTTGAAAACTATTGGATGGAATTTAATAAAACTTGATACAGTGATAGATCTTAATGAGAGGGAGTTCAGTGTACAGGAACTGCAATTCTATTTCTGCCAATTACAGAGTTACTGACCTTTATTACTGTTTCTTGTCCGGAGCATAACTTGAAAACTATTGGATGGAATTTAATAAAACTTGATACAGTGATAGATCATAATGAGAGAAGGTGCAGTGTACAGGAACCGCAATTCTATTTCAGCCAATTACAGTGTTATTGCCCTTTGTTACTTTTTTCTTGTCCGGAGCATAACTTGAAAACTACCGGATGGAATGCAATAAAACTTTATACAATGGTACAGCACAATGAGAAGGAGTTCAGTGTATTCATGAATCGTTACACTATTTTAGCAAATTACAGAGTTATTGCCTTTTTCTGTGGTTTTTTTTTTGTCAAACTTTTGTCCGGACAGTAACTTGAAAACTACTAAATGGAATTTCATAAAACTTCATACAATGATAAATCATAATGAGAGGCGGTGTTCGGGGGTATTAATCACATTCAGTGATAGCTCTAGTTTTTCGCTGGTTAAATCATTAATATGAATTATATATATATTTTTTTTTTTTCGCTGGTAAGTTCATTTATATTAATTATATTTTTTCACTGGTTTTGTATGATACATCTCATGTGGGTCTAAGACTGGTAAAAAGCTCAAATTCTTCATTTCGTCCATCCAGATTCTATGACAGTTGAAGTTGGTATGTGCATTGTATAAAATTTTACAAAACCCCCCACATGTTTTGCTTAAGAATTGCTTAAAAACTTTTTTTTTCATTGGCTATTCCTATGGTTCATTTCTGTCAAATATTTTCAACTTTTTGTCTTCTTTTCAGGCTGGACGCCCTTACACGAAGCAAGTAATCGAGGCTGGTTCTCGGTTGCTAAGCAACTCTTGAAAGCGGGCGCCAATGTGAACGTCCAGGGGTTGGAAAATGACACCCCCCTCCATGACGCCGCTATTAATGGACACAAGAAGGTGAATTGAAGGGTTTGGAATATATATGTGACTATTCAGTGAATTTGTTTATATATTGTTCTTTTAAAATTGTAGTTACGCAAGAAAAATCTTTGGAATTTGAAAGAAAAATCATTTAATCTGATTGAAAAATAAATAATCATCTTTATAAATAAACTTTGTAAGAACTACTGACTATTTCTAGCCATTCCATGATTTTTGTGTATTAAGCTTTTTAATGAAAACAAATGAATTATTTCGAGTCAATTTCCATTCGGGTGTACTGTTATTCCCCATAATTAAAAATAGACGACATTTAATTAATTTTGACCTTGGTCTTTTAAGCATTGACAGCTGTTAATCTTGCGTAAAAAAATTAATTCTTGATAAGATGAATACTCTTAATGACTACATAGATATAAATACAAAGGTTCATTTCATCTAATCTTTATGTAAATACAAAGTCATTCTGACAAAATGTAATAGGATATTGACAAATTGGTTGCCATGACATTGGATTGAACGTGAGTCAATACGAACAATGAAATGTGGTTTTGATAACGCCATTTAATGCCGTTTCCATAAATAGTCACATGTAGTCAAGTCTCTTACAGTATGACCTATATTTGGTCGATAGTAACCACGACATTTTTCTCCTATGAAGTGTTTATGGATTTTATTAATCCAGATACGAAAAACAATTTTATCTTTAAATATCTAGAATGGGTATAATTAGTGAATGTATCACAAATTAAGTCCATTTATTCTAAGGGAGCGACAAAGACCATTGGAAGAAGGTTGTTTAGTTTGGTAATGCATGAAATATAACCGACTTATATTATACAACGTGTATGGTTGAAACTTGGGTAATTACGATCATTAAGTATTGGATCAAGGCCAAATTAATTAATCCGATCTAAACACCAATAACATTCATAGAGTGCATGTAATACTCTGATTGGCTTGTTTGAAGCTTCTTTACAATGTTACATGTAAAATATATGGCTCTTATTGAGTCATACATTATAAGAACCATTACATATTAGAATACAATCTACATTTAAAGCCAGTGAAACTGCAGATAGGCAGTCATTATTACTAGACTTAATCATTAAGAATTTCAACTTTCGTTGGTGTTTAAAAGTCTGCCCTGACTGCCGCTCATCCAATACAAAATCCCTGCATCAGATTTCGCATTGACAATGTGTTAGCCAGTGAGGTTCTATTCTAAGTCAGTTTGATGAACTGAATCAAAATCTTAATGATAAAGAAGGGCACGTCCGCTACGCTCACTCTGTCCATTCTTAAATATTGAGATTTTAATTCATGTCATCAAACTATTACATAACCGTTAAAACAGGGCTCTATTTTAAATAAGTTTTACTAGTTTAAAAACAACATCATGGCATGAAATATCAACGCTGTAAAATATGTCTAGTATGGGTACATGAATTTCACCTAGGTTTAGATAGAGACATCTAATAACATACTCATGTTTTTTTTATGTCTTGTTTCTTGTTCAAATTTCTCTGCAGACAATAATTAGAGGAAAATTTGATACCAATTTTCACCTCTTATAATCATGCAGTATAAAAGAACATAAAAAACATTTTACATCGGATCGGGCCTTTTTGTTTCTTGGGTTAAAAGATCAGCTGGGGTTTAAGGTATATAAAAACAACAACGCAAGTACATATTACATCCCGATTTAGTCAAATCCGGCCTTTGGCTCGAATTTAGCCTTTCTGTTTTCTTCATTAAAAGATTAGATGGGGTTTAAGGTAAAAAAAAACACAACGCAGATATATATTACATCCGGATTAGGTCGAATTGCGTCTTTTTGTTTCCTTCGTTAAAATATTAGATGGAATCGATGCAGACAATAGATGATGTGACACTAGGTAATAAAATTGACGGCAGAGTTTACGACCAAATATAATACGAAGTCACTAGTGCAGTTCCTCGATTTTTATACCCAGATAGGGAATGAGATATGTCTTGGATGTAGATATATTTAGACGGTGTAATCAATATGTATCCTACTGGGAATGATCTTGAGGAAGCGAGGTAAACATGGCCTTAGACAATTCTTTGAAATTTTATTGGTATCTATTGATGAGGAACAAGTTGTCTGATGTTGTGTTTTATTGAACAAGACTTAGGAAATGTAATTTAACAATGAACTTTCGCTTGAATGTCGTAAATTGATCCAAGAAATCTTGTCTCGCCATTTCGAAATGCAAATGTCAAAAGACTTATTGGCTTGGATGCAGTAAGTTAGAATCTTGGCTTGGAAAAAGATAGATCCAAGTCGCCATACTGTGATGAATACGCATATAAATGATTGATTATGTAAATATCTGAACACAAAACGTCTTTTAATCAAGTTTTTTGCGCAGAAGATGAACTCGCAGCTATTTTTACGCTCTGATGAAGCAGCAGTTCAAGGTTTTGATGCATACTTTTGACATTATATATTTTTTCTTTTATATTTGATAATTTTCACAGACTTTTAACTCTTTGAAGCCCTGATATTTTAAATAAAAAATCTTCATTGATTGAGCAGCTGAAAACTTCAACATAGGCAGGGCACAGTCGAGACTTCATGTACAGTTTGTTTCATTCAGTGATATTGAAAGAAACTATGGTTCAAGGACATTTCAGAAAAGATTACAGATTTAATTGCTCTATATAAATAAGCTGAGTGCAAAACAGACGTAACTCATTTTATTTGATATTCAGTTATGAGCTTTTTGCGTTAAGTCTTCCCCATGTAATCTAACTGAGTGGTAAAGAAGTATTATATTGCAATAGTTGCAGGGAACTTCAATGTTGATGTGAAATGATTTAGTGTAATGTCACGATACTGAGATAAAATTTAAGCGTTTTTTTCCCAAAACAGTGTGATTTTGTTTCTAAATGATATAAGCATTTACTTAAATTTTGCGAGCAAAGTTTCTTTTTTTTTTTTGGTTGAAAGGGGAATACTTTTAGCGCTAAGCCACATTCAATATTATATAGGATTATTATTGAAGGAACTGGGCCAGCAATACTTTCATTGAAAAGCAGTTACGCCAATCATGAAGTTACGCAGAGAAATGTACAATCTTAAGCCTTATGATCTTGAAACAGGACCATTTACTTTTGCAAAGATTTAGTTCCATCAAAGATTTCCTCTTGGTTGGGTGATGAGCCATAACCACTCAGCCACATTCAATATAGTGTAAAAAGGTTTCATCTTTATTTTATTCTTTTCCAGTTGGTAGAACTGCTCCTAAAACATGGTGCAAATCCCGTCCAGCCAAACGCTAATGGAAAAACCCCGCTAGACGTCGCAGCATCAGCCGAGATGGTCCGCGTTCTTAAAAAGGAGACAATCTCATCAGCGAGCGATAGTTCGGGTATCGACGATGTTCGTTCACCGCGGTCGCCAGATAGCGTCAACTCATATCGGGATGATGAGAAATGTCTTGATGAAGGTAACAAACCTGATGAATGGAAAATATTTGACGTTTTGTTTCACTAATGTATTTATGTGTATGTAAGGTACATCATTTGAGCTTCAATGTGATAGCCTTAACATTAATGTTGGTTTCATCATACTTTCACCTTGGCCATTACTCAAAAAAAAAGTTGTGTCATAGTTGGTGTCATTATGCAAAAACCTGAACCTTGGCAATAATTCCTTAACTGTTAAAGATAAGTCACTGTTAAAGATATTTTAATGAAACTTAGTATAAACTTTGCCAGAGAAAACATTTACTTCAAGGACCATGCCCCTGTCTTGCAACTTGGTACACATGCTCAAAATGAATATGTTCATATGTACCAAGGCGCATAACTCTAGCGGAATACTTTTTGAGTTATGTCCCTTGATTGATTGAGAAAAGGAGACATTTTGAATGACCTTAAAAAGATGACTTCTGTTGACAAATAAATTTCATTTTAATAAATGTTCACCGGGACTATTATCCTAATAATTTCCTATTCGTATAACGTACATGATTAAGTGAACAATGTAGATTTCATGGGATTGTTTGTTTTTTAAGTGGGTGTTTTCACTTGGTGCACAATTAATTAAGCAAACAGCATCTCTTATCAACTAAGTAATGTGAAATAGATGTAATAAGATCCGAAATTATGTGCATAGTTATAAAAGAACTTCAAAATACATTAATGTTAAAAACTGGGAGCAATGCTCTCAGATAACTATCCTGAAAAATAGTTTTGAAAGTCACCTTGAAAAGAATAAAAGAACACCTCATTGAATAAATAATGCATAATGCTTGAACAAGAATCTGTTCTTAAATCATGACAACTTATGAATGATTGTATAAGAGGTTTTGGAAAAAGGTATTGAATATCAATATAACGATTATTATCATGGGATATTAGACTGCTCACGCTATTGGCATATGTTACACTCGTTAACTTATTTCTTAATTGAAGAAGAAATAAAAACTCATGTTCATATTATCTAAAAATATACCTTTTAAGTCTGCTTGCGAAAGGCGATTCAATTTGTCAATCGGAGGCCAATTAAATTGTTTTAAACATTGAACCAACAATGTTCAGACATGAATTTATATTTTTCATTATCTGATATATGTGGGTAAATTGCAATATTTATTGATACATTATACCTTAGATCCATCCTTAGGCCTTAGACATACCTACATTCTATGATACCAGCGTGCCATCTTTCTATTTTGCAGATATTGCTGAAAACCTTTTTAGCTTGACTTTTCAAAGAATAAGGAATTTCTACTTAGGTAGGCGTTGAAGGCTTCATCCCGTTAATGTTTAAGGATGAGTTGTGGTTTTTACTCATATCTTATCCCGTTCATTTTTTAGCACATTAGCAGTATATTAAAAATCATTGATTCAATTCATTTTATACTTCACACAATTAAAGTTCGAAAACGCTATATGGTTCTATATTTAAATCATGGCCCAAAGTTTAGTTAAAGCTTGTTGATATGTTGGAGCTTTTTGAGCATATCTCCATAACTGTTCATTCAATTTACTTGGTACATAACACAAGTGGTCAGGGCCTTCAGACAATTAAGTTTGACAACTCTAAATGGTCCAAGATACAAAGTTTAGCCCTTAATTGGCTTAAAAAGTCTGCTTACAATTTCGTAACCTTGGCACTTCAAACCATAAAAACCCTTCATTCAATTGACTTGCATGAAACTTAGAACAAATGTTCAAGTCCATCAGAAAATTAAGTAAGACAACTCTATATGGTCCTAAAGACAATATAGGGCCCCTGATTGACCTAGAAAGATGGGCTGAAGTTTTTGAGCAGAATTTGACTTTTCAACATAACTCAACAAAAATATCGAAACCAACAAATTCTTCTCCTTGAGTGTTCAAGGTCGCAATTAAGACAATTAATACTTAAGTTAAGGGTGGTTTGGACTTTGTTTCAATATAATATATTGTTTTAAAGCTGATCTTGAGGAGATTGCAGGGGCATTTCCAGGATTTGATGTTAGAGGGGGAATAACTCTTTGACTTTCGCCCCTCCTTCTGAACCAAAATTTATTTGGTTTAAAGTGCTGGCTGAGGGGTTTGGGGATACTCCCCTCTGTGCTACAGTTTTTAATTGGGGAAAACAACTTTATATTGTTGTAAAGGTTACCAAGAAAAACACACCCTGTATAGAATGGAAGAAATGTTTTATCATCATGGGGTTAGAAATACTTTAATTGATAACAAAGTGTCAAAGAAGGAAAATCCAAATGAGAACAATTTAAGTGCTTTACAGTAACATGAAACCTTATATAATGATTGTGTTGCAAATTGTTCATTGATAAACAATATTGATATTGATATTGATATTGATAATACCTTCCATGCATGATAAACAATATTGATATTGATATTGATATTGATAATACCTAACATGCACAACTGCATCTATTGTTACAGTCATTATGAAATCATATTTGTTGATGACAATGCAAAAAATTAACGTGTACTCTGAAGCATTAATCATAAAAATATATACATCATATTCCTGAACATTTGTTAATATGATCTCGAAATAGCTCAATTTACTATTAATTTATTAAAAGGCTTTCAATTTCTTTCCCTGAGTACATCAGAGCATTAATTTAATGATTATGTAGTATTCAAATATATGCAGTTAATCATTCAATTAGAATTCCTTGAATTACTAAACACTAAGATAAAATTGTGCGTTGAATGCCAGGAAGTACCAAAACCTGTCTTTCAATGTCATGGCAGCCTTCTGTCAATATAAAAGGCTTACAATTTTAGATTGATTGATTTTTGATTGACTTTTTTTTTTATAATGTTAGTGCATAATATCATGTTTAACTGATTTTACTTAAATGATCAATGATAAATGATAATTAATTTTAATTTCTAGCCTAAAAAAGCTCCAAAATTTATCAAATCATATACTTTTTTTAGTTTTGATCATTAAAGTAAAATGAGTTAAATTTATCTAAATTAAATTCGTATTATATTTTTTGCATCAGCCTATCCTTAATGCCAAGAATTCTGTTCATATCAAATTCCAGTGGCTTTGTCATCTGCTAAGTCTCCTAAGAGTGTCGAATTAGTCATATATCTTCCTGCTTAACACAAGTGCTCCTGTATATTAAATTCTCGACTAAAAAAACACAGCTGAAAGTCAGAAACATTGGAAGGTTTTTAGTGGATGTGAATGAAGTCATTGTACGGTTAAAAAGAATTTGTGTTATGAGGATAGCGTTGATGGCATTGCTGTTGTCAAAGCCATTGACTTTATTGTCATAAAAAAACCTTGACTCAAAAACTGTTCAAGGTAATCACATGAGACTTAATAAACAAGTCACGTAGCCTGTTGTAACTGAATACGGAAATAACAGGCGTTACAAGAGTCTGAAGTGCATGGGCTTAATTAGCCCTCGTTATATTACCGGTGACAATATGCACATGTAAAGAAGCTAGGGTCGGTATTCATAAAACACCTTAAGTCATTTCCTAACTTAAATCATTTCCCTATGTTAAATTTCCTAACTTAAGTCATTTCCCTACATTAAGTTTCCTAACTTAAATCATCATTTCCCTATGTTAAGTTTCCTAACTTAAGTCATTTCCCTATGTTAAGTTTCCTAACTTAAATCATTTCCCTATGTTAAGTTTCCTAACTTAAATCATCATTTCCCTATGTTAAGTTTCCTAACTTAAGTCATTTCCCTACATAAAGATTCCTAACTTAAATCATTTCCCTATGTTAAGTTTCCTAACTTAAATCATCATTTCCCTATGTTAAGTTTCCTAACTTAAGTCATTTCCCTACGTTAAGTTTCCTAACTTAAATCATTTCCCTATGTTAAGTTTCCTAACTTAAATCATCATTTCCCTATGTTAAGTTTCCTAACTTAAGTCATTTCCCTACGTTAAGTTTCCTAACTTAAATCATTTCCCTATGTTAAGTTTCCTAACTTAAATCATCATTTCCCTATGTTAAATTTCCTAACTTAAGTCATTTCCCTACATAAAGTTTCCTAACTTAAATCATCATTTCCCTATGTTAAGTTTCCTAACTTAAGTCATTTCCCTACATTAAGTTTCCTAACTTAAATCATCATTTCCCTAGGTTAAGTTTCCTAACTTAAGTCATTTCCCTACATTAAGATTCCTAACTTAAATCATCATTTCCCTATGTTAAGTTTCCTAACTTAAATCATCATTTCCCTATGTTAGGTTTCCTAACTTTAGTCATTTCCCTATGTTAAGTTTCCAAACTTAAGTCATTTCCCTATGTTAGGTTTCCTAACTTTAGTCATTTCCCTATGTTTAGTTTCCAAACTTAAGTCATTTCCCTATGTTTAGTTTCCAAACTTAAGTCATTTCCCTACTTAAAGTATCTCACTGGTTAATTGATAGAAAAAAAACTAAATACTATCTGATATGCTTAATTTGTTATTGGTGTTTTTGAATAAACATACTTTTTAATCTAAAATCACTGATACATTTCTTTTATTTGACTATAAAAATTTAAGAATTCAACTTAAGTTAAGAAATGACTTAAGATCATAGATGTTTGATGAATATCTGAGTCAAGGCCTATAACTTTGGCCATAATGCAAGTTGAGTCATAGCCCTTCATCAATTGATAAAAAAAAAGTGACAGTTGAGTGTAATGGCATTCAGGGGCGGTTCCAGAATTAGACAATAGAGGAGCTGATTATGCGTCCCCGCCCCCAGGATTCCTGAAAATAGGCTGTAAACATGGCATTGCACAGGGGTCTTGGAGTCATCCTCTAAGATCATTTGGCTAATTTTAGTCATAAATGGTACATTTCTGGTGTAATTTATGTACAAAAAAGATACATCAATACTCTACCATATTGACCCCCCCAACCCCCTGCATCCTCCAGCAACACCCCCCTGCCCCACCCACTCTGAATCCTGCTTTCAATGCCTTTGTTACAATTTTATAATATATCTAAAAAATACTCCTCGTTCATATTGAAAAGCACACAAAATGTCACATCTGTTAAGGTTTCAGACCGGTTGTATGACACAGTTGACAGTTTTAAATTACTAGCCGAGGGTCAGCGTCGCTGTGCTGTACTAATGAGCTGTTGTCAAGGCCGGTAGCTAGGGGTCAGTAGTTTAATGATGTTTCAGTTTCAAGCCAGCTTGTGTTCTTCATGTCAGCTAGTAAAACCAAGAGTCATGTAATTTGGATGAAAAAAACTTGGGAGAAAAACGGGAAATTGTTTTTATCCTGTTGTAATTTAAAGAAAATGTTACTTGCATTATGGAATTAGTAGTGGGAGATTTAGCTGAAGGTCAAGCAGGGGTGGATGTCTTTTTTTTGTTATTCAATAATGAAATCACTCCTCGGAAAAAAAATATTCATACTCATATACTTACATTTTTTAAATGGCCTGAAATAAATAGCCGATGAAAATTAAAAAAAGTCTGTCTTGCTGGTTATTCTTTGGATGACATTAATGCTTTTGCCTTGTTTACATTCTTAAAAATGACTGCTTGTTGTTAAATCAATTTCATTCCTTTTTTGTGTAAAAAAATAACTGTTACTGAGTTAAAAACCTTTTGAAACATACTCCATGCAGTCTGTTTCTCATCCACATTGTTTTTTGAAAGCCCATGTCATGTGTGTATAATTTATGGCAATTAAAACTTAACATTGCCATACCTTGTGTTGTGACTGTTTTGGTTTAATGATGATAATTATAAGAAGGTATTTTGGTTACAATTATCGTCAATTTGTTGTTCCTTTTGGCAAAACATATATCAGTTAACGTAAATGACCTCGAGCTGTGCATATTAAGATGGGTTTTTTTTATCTAAAGTTTGCTTTACAGTTGTAAATTTTATTTGATGTTATTATGAAATTTATATCATAGTCAACGGGTATTTATTGGGATTTCTATTTTCAGATTCGAATCACCCGAATAGTCGAAGTGGGTCATTTTCGAGTCGACGTATGTCAAGCGGAATGCCGAAATCGCCCGACGGAAAACTTTCCTCGCCTCGATTATGTCTCAAATTCCATCGAGACCACATTGGCCATCAGAAGTCAAGGGACACAACTTACAGCGTGACGAATATGTCGGTGTCTGATACAGACCCAATGTTTTCTCCTGACGATAGCCCGGCATCTAGCGTCGATAGCAGTGATCTATTAGGGTTCGCACAATCAAGTCATGTGACTCACTTTTCAAGCCATCGTGTTAAAATTACGATGCCAGAGGAGGAAAGCTTAGATTTTGATATGAAGCAGAGAATCATGGTTCCAAATCTAAATACGGATTTTTCATCGACAAAAGAAATATGTCCCGAAAAAGACTTGAACGAAAATTCAAGAAGTAGTGATCTTTTACCGTTTTTATCCAACGTGAGTACTTCTAATGATAAACAAGATGGATTTAGCAGTCTTAAAACATTCGGCACTTTGCCGTTCAAGCCTAGCTCACAACGTCAGTTTGAGGATATAAACTCACAAAGTGAGGATTCCCTTGAACTTCCAGATTTGGAAATTGATACTTCTAATAGTAGGGTAAATTCCTTATACAAATCTGAAACCCCAGATGAACAATTAACAAATTCTCATGATGGTGAAAATGAGTCTGTGTCCTCTTCTGCGATAGATGTAATAGATCAGTCCAGTGTGTCTTCGACAACAGTGGAACAAAACTCTAGTTTTAGTACGCCCCCTCAGGATACGAATTTAGAAAATACTGTAATTTGTTCTCAGTCAGTGACTTCAAGTAGTGTGTCCCCACCTGTTTCTCAAACGAACGTCACTAGTGCTGATGTGATAAATGCCTCAAATGTGCTTTCATCTACTTCTCCCACCTTGACAAACACTTCTAACTCAAACACGACTCCATCATCATCAGTGACTACTGTCTGTTCGACAGAATCACCCACTGTCATCAATGGTGTTTGTGTTGAGTCGGACAGTCAAGTTCAAGTTAAGCCAGAAGTTACCTCCCCTTGCTCACCTTCTCGAACTGATCGCGATAGTCGCGATTCCCGTCCCTCATCTCCTAAAGTTCCGCCGTTAAAAATCATAATCCCGCCAAAATCTCAAGCCCCAACCACATCTCCGGAGGCAAACGAAAGACTCAAGATCGTTGTAACAAACGTTAAATCTGCCTTGCCCTATGTGATTAACCCTTACCAAAACCAGTCTGGTGAAAATGACCCAACCAATGAGAACCCTTCGGAATTAAAACTTGCTAATCACGTCCAAATTTCGATAAATTCACAACCATTGATATCGAACCAAGTTACGAGTAATAGCATGGATTTAAATTCTTTTAATTCTGTAAATTGTGATTCACGTTCAAAAATATCAATCGGAAGTGTTAATGATAGAAATGGTGTGTTGAATGAAGTGAGTGAAAATATTCCAATGGATGTAGATTCATGTGATACAGGTAGTGCCCTCTTGGATAATACTGATGAAAAGACCGATCAAATTCAGGATAACAACTTTGATGAAAGTGTTTCAGAGTCTGGAAAATGTGATAGTAAGTCTCAATCGGAAAATAGAGAGGGTCGAAAAGGTGACGCACCCCAGCGCGTGTTACGTAGTACGGTACGATCTCAACAACTTTCGTCAACAGAGACGAGACCAACCAAACCCATAAAACCTCAGGAGAAACCTACCGAGCGGCCACCAGATAAATTAGAGAAAAATAGTAAGTTTTAACTTAAGCAAATGTTAAGCTGGTTGATTGTCGAGAAAATGTATCAGCGTATTGTCATAGCCTTGGTGTCGTCTACACCATGCAACATTTCAAGTTATATAAAACCTTGCTGACCATTTTAATTTACTTTTTTTTAACTACAGTTCACATGTAACAAGTGTTAAAGGGACTAGACACCAGATGGTCCAAAAATCGGCAAATACTGTTAACCTCAAAACAGAACTGTCAATGCGAGCCAGTAGGAGGCCGATAATACATCACTTTATGTGATTAAAAGAATAAGCTCATCAATAGTGTTGCTGTCTCATCTCAGTTTAAAAATGGTGCTTTATTGGTTCCCAGTTCAAATCATATCTGTTTATATATACCGATGCTATTTTTAAGTCAGATTCATTGTGTTCTACACAAGGATATAGTTTTTGACAATTTTTTTTTTTTTGCTATTGTATCATCTGGTGTCTAGTCCCTTTAATATGCATATTCAACTGTGCTTCTTTTTATGAACTGGAAGTATTGCTATCAATTCGGGAAAAAAACTAATTTGAAAGCAAGAATCATATAGAGGTCTCAAATGTTAGAATATTTCAGAAAAATGTACAACAGGAATTGCATTTGATTATTCTTAAAATCATAACTGAATTCAAGCGCACACGCTTTTTAATGTTACCTCATTTCAAACTAATGTAATGGGCTTATTTACATTCTTATTTGCGTAAGAAAATACACTGATGATATTTATTAGCCAGAGGCTTTTAAAAATTAGCATTTATTTGGTGTTAACATTCCTTTCTGCTTTTTTCGGATCAATTTGCATTTTGTTGTCAACGTATTTAACAGTTTTTAGAAAAATTCTTTAGAAGAATATAATTCCCATCATCTCGGTACATTATGTTTTGTTAATGTTTATGTTCAAGTTTTTTGCCTTCGCCAGATAATGTAGGTTATGTTTGTAGTTGATATTTGGTAGTATAACAAAACATGTTCTATATTTATTTATTTTAGAAAGATTGTAATACCAAATTTAAATTTTTCGTGACATTATGAATATTTAACTTTCATGTATCGGCAACTTCACAAAATGCATGAAAATTACAAAAAAGTATATGAAAACGAAAAATGAGAATGTTTCTTTTGTATACATATCATTTAAAATCTACGCAATGATTTATTATATCTGAACCTGAAAACCATGTTTAATGTAGAGTTAAACTTGTACTGAATTAGGGTTTTAGCCAGAGGCCTAAAAAAACACATTTGGTTCAGGTTACCGGACCCAACCTACGAAATTGGCGCCGATACTACCGGGGTTTCATCAGTTGTTAAAAAAAAAAAGTGTGTGTTTTTATATGGAGTTTAAAACCTTTAAAGCTTTATACAGAATGTTACTTTAACACCATTCTCCAATGATGACAATAACATTCTTATAAAGCCTTATAAACATAAACCTGTTTTTGAATAAGGGGTAACCCTAAACAAACCATTTTTTATTTTTGCCAGATTCACAGTGGTCGAAATAAACACAAGCCCGCAAGCCCTGCACTGGTTAAATGTCTTCCGGGCTTGCTTATATACTGAATTTTATATAGCAGAGCGTGTTCAAAAATTTGATGCCAAGCAATAGATAAGAAGTCGGGGTTGTTCATTCAAAAGTGTAATTTCGATGACTGGATTTAACAAGAAGGGTGTGGTTCTACAGAAGAGGGTCAAACAAGGGCACATAAATATATATACTGGCTGTGAAGAACCTGAACATTATGAAGTTGACAGAAAATGTTAGGGAGGGTCAAGTTGAATAAATACAGGTTTCAACTGTTAAATATGATAAGTTTGTATGAATTTTTTATCATATTTAATATAAGCTTTAATCAAAACAAATGCAAAATTTGACAGTGACTTTATCAATAAATTCTAAGAAGGCAGAAGGGTGCCCATGCTTGTCTCCATGATTGCAGTAGGGTGCTTCCAAAAAGGACAGGGTCATGTACCCATCCATAAATCTCTAGCTAAAACATCAGCTTTCAACAATGCCTTAAGCTTCTATGAAATCCAGAATTTTAGCAAACCCGGAAATAATTTTACCAGTCTAGCCTAGACTTTTAAAATTATTTCCGGGTTTGCTAAAATTACCTAGAAGGGCTTGCAAGCTGGTGCTTATTTCTACCACAGTTATATAATTGTATTTTCAATTTTACTTCCCGATTAATAAATCATAAAAGAGATATTTGAGCGAACTAGGACAACTAATGTTTGATGTAAAAGCCTCTGGTGTATACGATTTCACTCAGGCATGTTTTCACCTTGGATGAAATCGACTATGCCATTAAAGTAAACCCCGTGGGGAAATGTGTTATGAAAAACAGATGCAGTTTTTTCCCACACAATAACACAGATCATGCAGACAGATATTTTATAGCCTGGCTTCCAAACAGATTAGTTGAAAATATTTAAAAGTTGGTTTAGCATTTCTGACCATAATTTTTAGCTCACCTGAACAGGAAATGCGTTATCTCCAGATTAGGTCTGGCTTACACTGAATAAAATCTCGCTGCCTTTAGATGTTCATTTTGCTATATATGTATTTGATAGTTACAATTGGCAATGATTATATTTATAGCTATTTTCAGTTTCAAAGAAAACAGGGTCAAGGTCAAAGTGATCCTTTGTACTGCTAGTGTTGTTGTCAACAGCAGTCATGGCAGAGTTCAGAAATTATTATAAAGTCGAAGCTCACTATGTCAAAACTCAGTTATCTCAATGTTCTGGTTATTTCAAACTTTTTTGCAAATGAGTTTAGTTTGAAATGTTTTGTATTTCGATTATATCGAATGTTCGTTATCTTAAAATATTTTACTGAGACCCCACCCAATGACTTTAACATTGCGAGTTTTGACATTATAGGCTTGGCTTGTTTGAATTTCTAAATCCATGTTTAACTTTGGGCTTGTCCGTCTAATGGCTGAACTCTTATTTAGTGTCTAAATGTAATGGTGCAGAGTTCGTGAAAGTTGTTATAACGCAGCAACTCGTTTGGATAAGCTTTGAGTAGGCCTGGTAAAATATTTGGCATATATTTAAATTAGAAAAAGCACAAACAATTTGGAAATCACATTTCGATCTGGTAAAAGTAGGCTGTCATATATTGTAAAATATTTAAAATTCTTCCTTGAAATACATTTTCATTTTTCTTGTTTGATGGTCTTAAAATCAATGATAGTAAATGTGCTTAAATATCAACCTAAAAGAAAAAAACTTTTTGAAATATTCTTTCAATAATACAGTTCACTGTTGGGGTTTTGAACAATATTTGACAGCCCTAGTGTTCTTAAAGTGTCAATAAGCAATTTGAAAAGTCATACATTTCATAACCTTTGTGAATACAGTATATTATTGGAAATCAATCTAAAAAATGTTAAGAGCAAATTCAATTAATTTATAAGTACAATATTGGCATCTTTGATTGCCTAGATATAAATCTAATTGAAATTTTGCATATTCGGTAATGCTGTTTTCATGCAATATAGCACTGTATACTTATTTATCCCGATGACTGGTATTATCTTATTACCATATTTGTCCTATACAATGGCGTGCCTCAACTAATCAGGATGCACAAATAATGGGGGGGGGGGGGGGGGGGGAGTTTGTGTTGCCAATGAGGTAGTATCCTAAGACAGTAAGATGACCTGAAATAACATTTTAATGTTAATCATTTAAATTTTACTTCATGTCATTTAAATTTAACATTTTATTTGGCAACATTTTATTTCTTGCATTTCTATAACCCACTACCCTATTGTACTAAGGAAGGTCACACGAAATTAATTTTATAAACTAACACATAGTTTGTTTACAGGCTTTAAATTCTGCATTATTGGCACCATGTGAGTCATTTATGACAGTAATTTGGTGAATCATGAACAAAATATTGTATTTTGTCCGTTTCCACAGATGGCGTCGATTCCAGCATCTCACCATCGGAATCGCCGATCACCATGTTAAATAATCGACCGGTAAAAGAAGATGAGGAGAATTGCATACATCCCCGCAAACGAAAACTGAAACGCTCAGACTGCGAACATCCGGAAAGCCCAGATCTGTACAGTAGCTGCGGGTCCACGGAAAAAGTGCCAAACCCTTACGAAATCTACCTAAGCCTCAGGAAAAAGGTATAATGCCATGATTTTTTATTATTATTGTGAGTTTTGTTTATTGAGACAATCATTTTGGAAACTATAAAGTGCAATGTACATGAAGACAACCCACTTCAACAGTCTGCGAAATAACTTTTCAGATGAACTTGCCCTTTCGGGCATCTCCCTGGCATTTTAACTTGCCCGGACCAATTTTCACTTGCCCGAATAAATTTCAAATAAAATATAAAGCAAAGATCACATCAAAGTTGTTTTATTCATTCTCTAAATGACAAAAGAAGAGAGATGTTGGCATTATCTTTGGGTACAGGACGTTTCTTTCCTGGTTTAGCACCAGGAACATATCTCAAAAATGACATTTTCTGATCTATGACCTTCGTCTTTGAAACGCTTGCATCGGACTGGTTTAAATCAAGCGTCCAATCGGCTTTCAATTTTATATGCATAGTTATAAGCGTCTATTGATTCGGACTGCGGAGTAAGTGTACCAGTCGATACAGACCGCGTAAAACGTCATCAAATTTAGCGACTTTTACAAAGTCGAGTAATACGTCATCAAATTTAGTGTATTTACTTTGTTTGTTGATTTTCGGATAAACGATTTCGTTCTCTTTTTTCACTTGCCCGATCGGGCAAGCAAATACGATTTTTTACTTGCCCGGCGGGATTTTTACTTGCCCCGGGCATCGGGCACATGGGTTATTTCGCAGACTGCTTCAATGTTATTTTCCACTTTAGAGGTCAAGGCTCCTAAAAAACAACAACGAAAAACAACATCAACTTTTTGGGGGATTTTTTTAAACTGGTAGGGAAAAAATATATACTTTTTTAGCAGGGGAATGGGGCCCAAAAAAACCCACTGCACATGTTCAGCTTGGTGACCTGTAACTCAACTAAACTTACATGCATTAATGGCTGGGATGACTTCGTGAGGAGGGAGAACACCTACCAAACATCCATCATTAATATGATTTAAGATCGCCAATAAGGTTTAGCTCGTAACTTCAGAAGAAAATAACAAAAAAAATGGTTGAATGTTTTGCATCAAACCAGATTGAACATAACAGAGACATTATGTCTACAAACACCGTCACCAAGTTTCATCACGATTGAATGTTAAATACTTAAGTTTTTGCGCAAGGTTTTGCTGACACAACCAACAACCCCAAAATTAATGCAACTTGGCCATGAACACTAATTTACTATTTTTTCTAGTTTTATAAACTTGAATCATCTTTGTGTTCAAATAATCCAAATGTTTTCTGATTCAAAATTCTTTGAATTCTTATGTCATGTTTGAAAGCCCATCCTTTCCTCATTGCTCCCTGAAGATAACACTAGTTATATATTATCATTACGCAAGCGGATATATTCATTGTGGATTTTTTTTGTTGTACAAAAACTGGCACAGAATATATTGCAGTTTTTTTACATACCATGAAAATAAGGATGCTTGCATATTGTTCATCTCAATTTTTTACAGAAATGGTCCGCATTTATAACCAGTTCAATGATAGTTTTTATGTTAAGGATTCATTATACTTGCATGTCATTTTTTTACAAAATTACAAATTAATTATTCATGTCTGTTTTTTCATAGTCATCTTTTTAATGATGATACATTATTTTTATCAATCATTAAACTAAATTTGAGCCATTAGATTTCTCGGTCATGTTTCAAAATAGTTAATATTAAAACATTCATGAGATCATTGGCTTAGTTTCAAGATATTTTAACGCACTATTATGTAATTCGATTTTCCTTAAGTGTTTTTCAACCTGAGCAAAAATAATTGCTTAATATCTGGGAAAAATTAGGTTAAAATATCTCCGAGCACATTATCTCAGGCAATTATTTTTTTAGATAAATGATGGAACATGAAGGAAGTGCTGGTTTATAATTAAAATGGAAAAAGGTTCTAACAAAAACTTTTGTGAAAACACAGCAATTATTTCCATTTTCAAACTGCACAAAGTATCAATCTCTCTTATTCTTTGAGACTTTCTAACTAAATAATTAATGGCTTGGTGTTCTTGCTAAAGCTACAATGTCATTTTTGTTCTTGAAATATAACTTATGGGGTTGGTGACCACATCTGCAAACCTGGTGCAGTGAATAACTATTTATCATCCAATCATGATAAACTTGGTGACAGTGTCCGTGGGTAGAATGTCTTGGTTACGTTCGATCTTGGGGGTTAACCCCATCAGTAAGTCAAGAGTTATGCCCCTTTTGCATTAAAAAGTAGTGTGATTTTGTCTTGTGGAGATAATTATAAACTTACATATTTATTATCCAATCATGATGAAACTTGGTGAAAGTGTGAGTAAATAAATGTCCCTTTTACATTTAATCTTGGGGGTAAATTGCATCAGTAACTCCCAAAGTTATGCCCCTTTAACATAAAAAATAAAAGGTTAGTATCTTGTGCAGACTATAACTACTATTAATATTACCCAATTATGATGAAACTTTGTTTGTAGGCATATTCTAACTCAAGTCAAGATTAATCCCCTCAGTCACTCAATTTCCGACAAAGGTTTGTTTCTGTTACATTATTATTGGTTTGACTAGTGTTGGCGCACAAGTCTCTGTATTAGCCACTGCACATATATGAACTGTTAAATAACCGTTAATGAGTATTCAAATGAAACTTTTGCGATCGTTTTCTTGAGAGGTTTTCCAAATGATATAATCAGAATCCATCAAGCATTCTCATTGGCTAGGTCTGATGAGCAGACACTAAGTAAATAAAAGAATGAAATAATTGATTGCATACGAACATTATTTTTTTCACTTCTGATTTCTGAAATCTAACCATTTTCAGAGACAGACATGTTTTGTTTTAATGCATGAAATTGGAAATTAGATCCAACAAAAAGCAGATTTATTAAGCAAAAAAAAACAACGCTGTTGTGGTTATGGCGTCCTATTGATTTCCGGGCGAAAGGCTTGTTTTTGAGGAGAATTAGACAAATTTTAAGGTTTAAATTCAGTGAAATGATTATTAGCAATGATCTTATTTTAAAGAAAACATTAGCTTCGAAACTTAAGAATCTTAATTATTATTTTTTAAACAAAGTCCTTCATGCAATAGGATATATAAGCAGATCAAATAAACAACAAATCAACAGTGGAAAATGGAGCTATAAAAGATAAAATTTGCATTACATGGGCCCATGGTAGATTGAATAATGTATTTAAAGGGACTGTACACCAGATTGGCACCAAAAAACCGTTTTTTTTCTGTAACAAGACAATTATTTAATAAAATGTTTTACTCTTTGATATCATAACTGTAAAAAAAAATACCAAAATGTAAAACAAAAAAATCAAGTCGGAGACCGGCTTCGAATCGGTGCTGCCAAAATTTTAGACCAGTGTTGTATCCACTGTGCTACAAAGGCTTACCCTAAACAGAAGGAATATTTAAGCTATATACCTAACATGGTCATATCATGTGATATATCGACTAGCCAATCACGCATTATAGGAATGAATTCTACTAGGTAGACATACCTAGTAATCTTTTTTTAATGGAAAAATACGAAGAAACTGCAAAAAATAAATTAATTGTAAACTATGTGGTCCTTCAGTTGGTAAGTTTCAATGCATTGTACACATCAATACCAAGTTTATGTTAGTTTTCAACAATTTTCTCTTTTTTTCGCTGTTTCATCATACGGAGTACAGCCCCTTTAAAAATATGTTCTAGTTGTAAGTATTGTGAATAGTGTTGTTTTGGCAAAAAGGGAAAAACTACTCAAATTATGTTCAACTTGTTTTTAGACCTTTTATTCGACAAACCTATTGACATATTCATGAAAGGCACTATGTATATTGCTACATTTGCTAAATGTTTAAAGATCAAAGGTTTTCAAAAGTTTTTTGGGGGGGGGGGGGGTTAGCTAGGGTGGGGATTTTTTTTTTTTTTTCAGGAGGGGAATGGAGCCGAATTTTGGCCCCAAAAAGGACCGAAAAAAGCAAAGAATATAGTATATATGTATTGATAGCCGCATACGTTTAGATTCAATGCTCAAGTTGTTGAATCAGGAGTTATAATGTCCTTAGCCACGATTCCCATGACAGCCTCAGGCGGTGTTAAGCATTGGGTAAAAAAAGATTCATGTCACGTTAATGTCCCATTTTTGTACCAGGCAGAATAGTCCGAGTACATGGACACTTTGAATTTAACAAATATATATGACATGTTACTTCAAATCTCCACATTGAGAAAACGCTTACCTGACTAGTTTTGTTAGTAAATAACCAGGCATGACCCATAAAAGCCCTGGAGCTTATTTCAAATGCTGTTATGCATATTCTTATTTTAAGTAGGTCATACTGATATACAGTACTGTCAGTAGGTCATAATAATTATGTGCCATACATAATATCTATCATTTATGTTATTAAACAGCTATATAAAATTCAAAATGTATTATTCTTGAGGCAGTTAATTTTTTTCTTCTGTATAAAAATTTAAATGTTATCTAATGTACAAAAAAGCTTGCCATTTTATTGAGACAGTGGTTATAATTTTGCATTTCCATGCATGGTGAGGCCAAAAAAAAAGATTTGGTTGTCATCATTGGAGAATAGTGTTCAAGTTATCTTTAGTATAAAGCTTTAAAGGTTTTAAAACTACATATTAAACACAGACTTAATAAAAAAAATACCAAATAACTATAAAAATAGTATGGTACTGATGCCGATTTCGTTGGTAGGGTCAGGTAACTTGAATCAAATGTTCTTGTTTAGGCCTGATCCTATATAACTTTGGTTTAATTTGAGAAAGATTTTATATATACAACTGTATATAGTTTGTTTGTACACATTTTTGTTCTTTACTTCAAAGGATTTCAGACCTGAAATTAAATGTGGGGGTTTGCCATCTTTCAAGGCCAAAAAATAATATATCTTCACCTGATGTCCAGACAAACCAGATTGTACATCTAATTGTCCTTAGATAAAAAAAAGTTTGTAATGTTTTATGAAATAGTGACTATTATTCATGTCAGAAGTCAAACATGATATAATGGTCGCCATGCAAGTCTGCATCTTGAATTGTAAATTAATTTGTTTATCGCAAAACTTTATAACATTTTCACACAACTGCCAAAAATAATAGCTTATTACTTCATAACATTTCAAATTGAGCAACCTAGCTGTCAGAAAGATTATTTTCTTTTTCATATATCAAAAATTTCATTTTATCAGTTTTCACATAATTTGTTAATTGTAAAAATGTCATTACTATCTGATATTTTATACGTTATAGGATAGTGTTGCATTCAGCATTTTGTGGTTAAGTTCCCTTGAAAAACGACTGATAACGCTATCAATTTGTAAGATGAAGGTTATTTCAGGTTTTTTTATTGTATGTATAAATGACTTCTAAATGTTTTGGGAGCAGTTTTCTCACATAATTAGTTTTAATAAGCATACGTCATGTACTCTTATGTATTGAAATTCAATATAGATGAAAGTATGGTCATCCAAAAATGGCATTTCTATCATTGTCCAAGTGTCAATATATATTTGCTTTATTGGCTGGCAATCGATCGTACTGACACGAATAATAAATATTGGAACCACTGAATCAATACAGAAGTGGCTTCACAGTATTTGTTTTTGTTTGAGAAACTGTCCTTTGTCCTTTTTTTTGTATCTCTAGTTTTCATGGATTATTTTGATAGTTTTAGGCAAATTGCATTGGGATTTTCTTATGTTATGGCATCAGTTATATAAAAAAATGAAAGCTTTGCTAGTGGCGGCTGTGCCGATTTTAATCGCTGTATCAGTCATGAAATTGTCTGAATTTTCAGGGATTTTCCTGGCGCAAAAAAACCCTAAGTCCCTAATTGGGACACATTTTTTAACTTCCTGTGCATACATGGGACCCTACAACATAAATATTTCTGTTGAGTGTAAACCATATGCACATTGGTCGATAAGCCTGCAAGCACTGCACTGCATGGTAAAATGCTTTTTGCGCTTTCTCAAATTCTGGATTTGAATAATACCGATATAGCAGGGCAATTGTTAAAAATTGTTTGATGTCATTAACGTTAGTTTAAGAATTCTGGCTTATGAATTTATTCCTATATTCACATATGCCGAAAGAGGGGGGGGGGGGGGGGGGGGGTAGAAGTGAACAGCCCAATAATTATCCCCTTCCGCCAGCTATATTCCCTCTCCCATTGAGTCAAATCCCCCTCCCCCAGGCAGGTATTTTCCTCCTCTCCCCCAGTCTAATCTCCCACCATATTACATACCCCCACCCCTGTTTTATCCCCTCCCCCTTCCAATTTTATACGATCATGACATTCTTGCTATGGAAACAATACAACTATTAAATAGTACATGTATTCATGTAATTTAAGAGCACAATTTTAGCATTAATTCACATACAATATTATACGTTGAAGTTATAGTCAGTCTTTGAATTGTTTCACACTGTTTATTACATAATACAACCTTGGTGTATAATTAATAAGGGCATACATGTATCGATTTCAGACAAGAAGTAAATGTTACATTGAGGACCTTCTGGCATTAACGCATTAAATCATTGCTATTGGTGAAAGATTTACAGCCATAATGCATCACATGAAAATTGATAATGATGTGGGTGTCTTTCATAAGCTAGATGCAGCTGCTATGGTTATTAATTCTGGCACAGATGGTTTTCCGAAAATACACAAGAAAACCTTTTGTATTTGCATTGCTTTTGCCAAATCTATTAGAATTTCTCCTGATTTACTTTGACAGGCAACCAGTTCTCTTTTTTTTGCAGAAAAATATGCAAGAATGTTGTATGTGCCAAAAACAAGAGCACTGTTTTCACTTGCAACAAAATGGACTGATTTTTTGTAAGAAAAATGTGGGGGTTAAAGGTTTCTGGGCGTAATTTATCTTTATCTTGTTTGGAAATTTAAGACTTGTGCACAATACATGTTTTTTTAGCCTTGGCATAGTCATTATATTTGTTGTAACTATGGCAGGCTCCAAAATGTTGTCCGGAGCAAGTGGGGGTTTTCATCCCTTTTTGGGCCCCATTCCCCTACAGAAAAGACATATATTTTCCCCCTGCCCAGGTAAAAAAATCCCCTCTAAAAAAGATTTTTATTTTTTAAGTGGAGCATTTACATTGAATAAATTAGAAAATGTACTAATATAGTGCCATTCAAGAATGTGTTGATCTGTTTGTCATGTTGATAGGTTTGTCAAATAAAAGGTTTGAAAACAAGTTGTGCATTATATGAATCATGTTAGTATTTTCCCCCTTTTTGTCAAAGTAATGCTATTTTTCCACTATCAAAGGGCCCTGCTACCATTCCCTTAAAAAAACAACGCTGAGAGTGTAAAACCAGCCATATCGGTATGGTACCTGCAATGTTCCTAAAAAGGGGCTGCTACATTAAGAATACTAGGAGTGTCTTCGTACCGGAGCGGCTTCATACCTACATTCATACTGAGCTCTTTCATTTTGAAAGTATTTACCAAGTATGAAACTGCTCTTCAGATCCTTGATAAAACGGGCCCTCCAATTATGGATTCTGTGCGGGTGTCAATTGTCTGTTTGTTAAATATCATCGTTTACAATATTGGTGTTCTGTAACCTATTGTTGTATTGTCTAGCATAGCAGATGTTAATAATGTTATTAACATTGTTAGCAGGTACTCTAACATGAAATGGAGACAGAAATAATGTTTACAAAGAAATTTGTCTTGAATTTTAAGATTTTTGTTTTAGTAATGCAATATTAAAATCATTGTGAGGCTATCGTTAGACATTTCTGACTTCCGTTTTATTCCATATTTTTCAGATTGCAAGTCGACGGCAGGGTTATCTTGACATGGTGTCCATATGTCCGAAGACACCCCAGGGCTTCAAAGACTACCTGCTCAAGACATGTAACTACGTTCTCCAGGGAAATAACTCCAGCATGCTTTCTGTACCAACAGTGAGTTACTGCCCTTGAGTAATCTAAAGATTAAATAATGGGCACACATTCAGAATCATTCTCATGTTTCCCATGAATTTAATAAAATTGAAGTAGACTTATTAACTCAACTACCTTTCAAATTAAACGCCATTGAAGAAAAAGCCATAGTCGACAACAGGAACAGAACGAATATAATACACATGAATAATGGGAAATGACTTCGTTTTTTTCTTTTGAATAAGTTGTAAAATTTCTCCTGAGATTGAATGTTATGTAATAGTTAGATGACATGAAGCAAGATCTTAATGATTAAGAATGGCCTGAGTGAGCGTAGAATAACTTCCTTAGAATACAACTTCAATGACTGACACATCGTAAATACAAAATCTGATGCAGGGAATGTGTATCGGATGAGTGGCAGTGGACAGGTCCTTTAAACAACCGCGAAAGTTCAAATTCTTTATGATTAAATCTAGTACTTTAAGAATGCCCGTAGATCTGCAATTCCATTGGCTGAAAATTGGTTGTATTCATACTTAAGTAAGGGCATATATAATTTTGGTCTGTCCGTCTGGTGTTTGAATTGACAAAAACACCTTATTGGAGCAGAAATGAAAAATATCGAACCAGCTGCACTAAGTAACTCCATTGTTTTGTCTGTCCGTTGTCGTTAGTATTGCCTGCAATAGCATATAAATGTTGAAGTGTTATTGTAATTCACTTAGTAATACTATTGTTTTTCTAGTTAAACACCTTCGTTTTGTTAATTATTTTTATAGCAGCATGCTGTCAGGTTTGACATGTTTGTTTTATTCATGTCATAACAATGGTATTTTGGTACATTCCATAATATTTACATCATTTATTAGTCTGATAAAAACATTCAGTAAGTCTCTCATGAACAGAATTTATTTTTGGCATTATTCTTAGAACGAAAGGAGTGTTTTATATGATTTCCATGTTTCCAAGATAAAATTGATCTCAGAATACAGAAATGTCATAATTTTTGTGAAAAGTGACATGAACTTAAAATTTATGGCTCTTTAACTGGCAGTTAATATAGGTTTTTTGGCGAAGTCTTTGTATTTTTTGGGATATTAAGTTAAGCACTGGCCACCTGGTCATCCATATTCATTATTTCTTGAATGAGAAACAGTGATCTTAACAAATTTATGTGCCTATTTCAAAATACTTTTTATTTCTCAATCGTTTATATTTTATTACAGGTATGAACATTTTTTTACCTGCATACAGATGATGTTTGATATATTGGATCTTACAAGAGCTGTCTGTCATTTAATACAAGCATTTATGAAATGAGTTCAGATCATAAAGTTAAAAAGCGAGCCTTTGACGAACTTTAAAAGATTTCCCTGATGAGTTTCATAAGTTTTAAAGGTTTAGTCTTGTAAGA
Source organism: Mya arenaria (assembly GCF_026914265.1). Lineage (NCBI taxonomy): Eukaryota > Metazoa > Mollusca > Bivalvia > Myida > Myidae > Mya > Mya arenaria. Next base: position 28,050,007 of record NC_069129.1, on the reverse strand, counting down.
TTCTTTTTATTACATGACACGTAACCAAAAAGGAAGTTTTCCCTCATTTTTTAAAAAGAATGTTGAAACATTAGTCGAGTGGAACCCCTTTTGCTTGAATTTGATTGGATCAAATTCCTCATTGGCTGGACGGGAATGTAAAAGGACAGATTTCTTTATACTGAAAGTACACATTCCTGCTTGGCTTGAATTACCCGAGGCTTGTGGTGAAAAGAGGCTCGAGGTGTTTTCACCGGTCCCTGGGAGTTTAATCCACCAAGGATTCGACTGTAGTGCAAAATAGCGTCAATGTCTCAAGTTGCATATTGAGTATAAAATGCTTGTATAATACTGGACACAAGAAACATCATATGATTTAAGAAATGTTCATATTTCATGGATGTTTATATCTGCCAATTATGCACCAATCAATTGTAACCACGGCCACCCCAGGTCAGGGTAATAGCGGGGACTTTGACTTTCGGTCCAGCCAACCCGGGGAAAAATCTCCGTCCTGCGGGGACAAACTGCTGGTAAAATCTCCGCCAAATGCCCCCGCACCTCAGGGACCCTAGGTAAGGCCCATTCCCCGCTATTTTGGGCGCGAGGACAAAACCACCACATTCACCCGGCACTGCGGGGCCACGTGGAAGGTAAAAACACGGCCCATTTCCCCCGGCTATCCCCAGTATACCCCCAGACCTGGCGGGGCCGTGGTTACAATTGACTGTTGCATTACAGTTACCTATCTGAAAGAATGGGAAAGTTGTGTTTCTGTATCAGGAACATTCATTCTAGTTAGCTGCCAGATATAAAACTGAACTCAAATGTCCGTGTATATATATGAGAGCCTAGTATCGCCAAATGAACTGGAGACTCATATCCGCCCTCATTGTGTTACGATGCACTTAATTTGCACAAATCAAAATACCGCTCAGGAAAAGGGTACTTGCTTCAAGGCAGTTTTGTGGTTTGCGATAACAAATGAACTCATTGTCTATATTTAAGACAGATTTTTGTCATACTTGTAAAAGTGATTGTTTTCATCTGTAGCATTTCCCCTTTACACAGTATGTTTAAAAGACAATGTTGTTATTGCCATTCATACAGTATGCAGAAGTCCAGTGCTCAACCTCTGACCTAGTTTCAGATAAAGGGAAGTTAATGTAAGGGAGACAACCCATGGTCCAAAGTTTGAAAATCACTGATAGTTAAATTTCTTGTTTCGTCCATACAAGCAACCTTTTCAGAGTCTTTTGATGTTTTTCCCATACCAAATGCTAGCACTTAGAATATCTTGCAGAAAGATAACACACCTGCTAATAATTGAAAAGAAAATGTCACTATCAATAAACCAAAATGGAAATGAAAAGTTGATAAAAGCCAATTAGCATCAGATTTTCATGGAAAACAAAGTTTAATTAATGAATTAGGTATTGGCTTCTTTATCATTTATGTGTAACTTTTGTTTGTTTTTTGAACAATTCAGTGTAAACTAGCTTTATCCTTTTTGCTTAGTTTCACACAAAAAAACACCCAGTTATAATCATCATTGGTTTTCAAGTGAGTTATTGTGGTCATAATTAAAATTTTGATTGATCACATAGTTACACATCCTGAAGCCCTGAACGGAAACAATTTTGTTTCACTGACACCTTGTTTGTTTACTTCCTTATATCATGATAAGTTAAGCAAGGCCCATAACTCTGATTTTGATAACTATAGTTATGCCTCTTGTTTCACTGAAACAAACATCTTAGAAGTGTTGTCATAAGCTATCAATGCTCTTTTTTACTGACTGTCTCAGTAATGTACTTTGTATTTCCTGTATTCCAGCTCTCCCCGCCCAACTCGTTGAAGGACAAGATGCGCGACATGTTTGTTTCACAGGAAGAGTCCAGATACAAGCTCCGACTACAACACCTCATTGAACGGGTAGGAACATTGAACTACTAAGGCTTAAAAAACATGTTTGTTTCTAGTTACTGAACAGAACTTTATTTATTTGCATTGACTCAAAAAAAGATATTGCAAAAAATAAAGAATAAAAGCGATATCCTGAATTTTTCATCCGAAAATATTTTTTAGCACCAATGCATTTTAATGCATTAGTTCTTGTTTCATATGTCAACAAAAAATGTCTTTTGACAGAAGTTTAACAAGGCTTTAAAAAAAAAAAAATACCTACAGACCCAAATCTTTAAGAGCATGTTACCAAAAACAGGCTATAAATAAAAAAAAAAATTAAAAGGCCTCACTGCATGTCTACAATCTATTTTGAGAGGCGAAAGTGGAAAATGTTATATCTGGCTATTTATCTGGCTTTTCGTGTTCACCCCTCTATTTTCAACTTTTTTCAATCTCATCAATGTCAAAATTTATTCTTGATCAAAATGATACATGGGCTTTGCACATGCACGATCAGTTCGCTTCCCTTGTGCATGTTAATGACGATGATTTGAAATCTAACCTTTGGTGATTTCATAATTTATTCTATTGAATATTGAATTATGAATACAACACAGCTGAATTATCATCCAAATGAACTCCCATGTGTTTTAATGGCATATGGTTTTAACTGACTGCGTTCCTCAATTCAAGCATAATATATAGATCTAAAGGCAGATGTCATGATGAATTTCCATCGTATACTAAATTGATAATTTATTTCTTGCTACTTTTTGTTCTCTGTCTTTTGTTTATTCGGCAAAAAGTTTATCAATCTGACTCAACTCAAACTTGACTGGTGGGTCGGACAGGTTTCGCAGTCTCTGTAAATAAAGCAATTTTGATTAAACAGTTGAAATGTTGTTTTTTTTGCAGGAAAAGCTGATGTTATCTATAGAACAGGAGATCCTCCGCGAGCATGGTCGCTGGGCACGTGTTCTTGCCAACCAGGGTACGCCATTGTCGGTGTGTACGGTTCTACGTGATGAGGAGATTTACAACTTTATGGAGGACCAGGTTCGCCTTGTATGTAGCACGCTATTTCTGTTGTCACTCTTTCATTTGATTTCTTCATTTTGACACTCTGGCAGGAATATGAGTTGTCCATGCATTCGTGGATTTCTGTGTATCTAATGGCTCTGGGGACCAAAAAAAAATTAATAAAACCCCCCAGATAAAATTCAGTTAACTGGTTGCTTTTGCGTTTTATTTTCTTTATTTGAAATTTGAGAGCCCTCAGAAGGGCTTTTAAAAAGCCAGTTTTTACTTCTGTGACAGGGTGTTTCACCATCTTGAACTCCATTTGGGGCAAAAGGCATACCCTAAACCCATCGCCAAAATGGTTTCTGCCATTAAGCTGCCAGGGGCCATATTCAATAAGCAACTTAGATTGAACTTGAAATTAAGAATAGAAACAAAGTGTTTTGATTGGCCTGTATATTTAGCTGACCAATAGGCTGAATGGAATCACTGAGGCACGTCTAAGGATAAGGATAAGATAAATTATGTTGAATACTGACACAGGTCAATCACATTCCTGTCAAGGACCATATTCAATATAATTCTTATCCTTATCCTTAGACATGCCTCAGTGATTTCATTTAGTTGATTGGTCAATAAGCTATACAGGCCAATCAAAACTCAGATTCTACTTTTGAATTTAAGTTAAATCTAAGTTAGTTATTGAAGATGTCCAGTTCCACATATGAAGCCTTGTTTGATTTTGTTTGCGCATATACAAATGGGTTGTCCATTCTCTGCTTCACTATTGCACCTGCTTTTCATAAACATTGCTGTTGAGTGTCTGTCTGTGATGTTAAGTGTTGTGGGTCCGATCCCAATCAGATGCAAAGACCAATTTATGAAATTGGTTATAATGAGTAAAATTCTATTTATTAAAATGACACTTTCATGTGGGAAATCATTCTAAACCAAAAAATTTATTTTTTTAAATTTTGGTAAATATCATTCGTAACTTTGCTAAACATGAGGTCTATATAGGCTATCAGTCAAAGGCAGATTTTTCATTATTTATAAGAGGATGCTTATTTCATCTGAAATGATTCTGTCCCTTTGTGTTCACCATTTTGTCATTATGCATGCAGAATCTGTCGCGTTCATACCTGAGGCATATTGTTGTGCATTAGTTTTGATATAAAGTACTATAATTTTACCTCTTGATGTCTTTAAAGCATGTTTGTAGCTCTATCTTTCTTAGCTTGTCTGTTTGTGATAGCTTTGATGTCGTTGTTTGTGTCATTGGCGGCTTTGTTATGCAAAAAACTTTTCCTTGGCCATAACTCAGAAACTGTTCAAGAGAGATCAATTAAACTTGATACAACTTTTGCCAGTAACATTACACACATGAACAGCAAGGCCTATAATTCTGATAGTTATGTTTGAGTTATGCCCCTTGTTCAGCTAAAAAAGAATAGACAAGCATTGGCTCTCGCTCCGCAGGTCGCTTGTTTTAACCATACTCTTGCATATAAAATACTTCAAATTCTCCTTGAATTATCTATGCAGACAAAAATATGGTTTTTAAATTAATTCCTTGAAAATAGGCAGTTTCAAATATATATTTCATTAACAAATATCGTCCAATTTATATATGCTTCATTTAAACATATTTCACATTCTTAAGTCGAGAGCTGAATTTAAGTATATGCACGCATTTCTTGAACAAGTTAATTGACTTGTATGAGTTTTAGATATTGTCGGTATGAAATATGAATATGTTGTATAAATCCTCAGAATTCAACCATCTTTGATGTGTATTTCAGGAGGAGAAGGACAAGAAGAATCGGACACGGTACAATGGCCGCCAGTTCCTTTCCTGGATACAAGACGTGGATGACAAGTACGAGAAAATCAAGGTACAAAATAAAATTACAAATTTAAGTGTACAGTATGTAGGATTCTGTTTAAACTGGTTCTAGGTCCTTATTTGAATGCGGTTGGATCTATCAACTTCATGCTGTATTTGTCAAAAATCTGGACAAAGAGGCAGGCTTAAATTTAATAAAATCAAGCACTTCTGTTGACAAATCTTTTCCTGTTTGATTGGTAAAAATATGCCTGTGTGAGAGAGGGTGTTGTAGTTAATAAGCTGTCTGTCTCTCAGCGGTGAGCCAAAAGGTCGTAGGTACAAGGCCCACCATGGGTGCGTTCTCTTGACCTTCCAAATATGACACCAGCACCCAATTGTTGCAAAACAGTCAATTCTCTGGTTAGGTTAAAGCTACCGGTAATAGAATGATCAATATTTATCCAAATAACTGAAGACCAATAAAAGTGCTTGCATGTGCAAACTAACCAAAAGATTACCTGTGGATAAATAATCCAGTTTTATACAAGTGGCCCCGGTACTGGAGAGAGATTCATATTAGCTTACAATCGAGATGAAACATGCTATGTTTGGCCTGAGTGTTTGAAAATTCTTACTAAAAAATTGTTAAAAACCTAATAAATCTACGAAACAAGGAAATTTCCTCACATGCAATTTCCATTTACGTGTATAACACTTCTCAAAGAAACCTTTTCTTGTTTCCAGGAGCTGCTGATCCTACGCCAGAAACAGGAAGCTGACTCATTGTGGGCTTATCAGAAACTCGAGTGGGAATGGAGATTGAAAGAGTTTAAACTCTGCGACCGAAACGCCACTCCGGACATCGATGATATTCATGTGCCGCTGGTTACTGTGTATGATAATTTTGAGCTGAGACCTACTTAGCATTTTGCTTGCTGCGGTTGAAAAAAGGTCAAAAGTACCTTTTGACGAACTGATGTGAAGTTATTGAGAAAGGGAACCTGTTACGAGAACGGGAAAGATTTGAAAGAAGTCGTTGTTGAAGGGCGGAAGTGTTGAGGTGGATTATTGGACAAGAGCTTTTAGAATGCTTCGCTGAAAGAGTTTCCATTAGTATGGATATTGATGATCGATAGAAGTTCAGTGCTAGGTGTTTTTTTGAAAGATGGAGAATGGTGTTTTGTCACAGTTGAGTCATACCGGCCATATTCGCCGTATCATGAAGATAGATTACCTCAAAAACTCAGGACAAATGAGTAGAAGAAGTTATAGGGGAGAGGGATTTGAGAATATTAAAAAAAATCCGGGAAATTAAGTTGGCTTAAAACTCAGGCTGGTCCTGGGATGTTAGTTTTGTCAGGGGTTGGATGAAAAACAGACTTTATATGGAGGGAGAAAAGGGATATACAAGAATTCAAACTATTTGCTGTTATGATAGTTTAAATAGAATTGGCACATACAGGGAAGGTTTAGGGGTCAAACTAGGATAAGTTTGATGGAGATATTCTATAGGCTTTGTTAAGTGTATTTTATGAACAAATTTTGAACCATTGCTATTTAAACTGATAATTTTTTTAGCACACTGTTCTGTGCTGTGTTCACTTTTTAACTTAGTTACACTGTTAGATGTTTAATACTTGAATTAAGGATCATGTTTTGAACAATTGTCGTTGTTTTTATTGTTATTATTGATCATGCTGCATTGTTATTTATCAAATTATCATTATCAGTAAAATTATTTATTTTTAAAAAATAAAATCAAGTATCTCATAATTATGTAAGGGGAATAATTATGATGTTATCCAATATTTATTTCTTTGAAAAAAAGTCCAGGTTTTTTTGTATAATCATTTTAGTCTTGGTGTTGTTTTGAACATTAACCATTGTCTAGACTCAAAAAAAATAATATGGTTTTATAATGAAACTTGGTGCACATGTGCAGAAAGGCCCATAACTCTAGTTTTAATAGTTGTTGAGTTATGTCCCTTATTCAGCTGAAAAGTAGTAGAGATGAGTCTTTGCTATGTGGTGCACTTTGAATTATGTCATTTGAAAAGGGCAACTAGCAGAGAACTTCTTTTGGCTCCGAGGCTTTTGAGTGGTTCAAGGGGAGATAACTTTTACAAGTGAAAGTGTGTGTTACATTTTACGCTTCACTAACATTGTGTGTTAACATTAGGCCTAAAAAAATGTTTGTTTCTGGTTACATACACAAAAAGATCCGTATCGGTATGCAGGGTTTTTATTTATTTTATTTTTTTATATGGCATGTTTAAATACTGTCAAAGGACATTTTTTATTGTCAATATTGAATAAAGATTGTATGTTACTGAAAAAAAATTAAGCTGGTAATAACCAAATCACGAAATACCCATCTTTTGGTAAGTGATTTTTTTAAGATATTTTTGGCAAATATTTTGGGGGGATAGAACTGGTAGCAAATAAATAGGATCAGTCGGTTAACCAGAAACAAACCTATTTTAGGCCTTACTATTTCTAGTGCTGGAAGACTTAAAATTAAAGATTATAGCTATGCTTCAATCTATAGGGAACTGTTTTTGATAAGTAAGGCATACTAATGTGAGCTTTTGCTTAAGAACATGTTTTGTTTTACTTTTTGGAGCTTCGTACATGATGTATTTATTTCTTTTCTTATTTCACTGTTTTTTCTTTTGCTATCTTTCTGTACTTAAAAGAAAGTTTCTTTTACAAAGAGATATCACGGTTTTGTGTGAGCCATAGTCAAATGCATCGTCGACAACCCTGGAACTTTATTCCGCTTTTAATTATATTAGCACCATGGGAGAATTGATTTGATCAAATCGGACTTTTATGAATTTGAATGATGTAGGGGAGAAAACTCTTCTTCCAATGAAATGTGTTACAATTGAATACTCTTCAACTTAGAAGATTAACTATGGCATCATACATGGGGTTTTGTTACTAAATATAAAAAATTAACTATGACATCATACCTGGGGTTTTGTTACTAGATATAGAAAAAATAACTTCAACATCATACATGGGGTTTTGTTTCTAAATTTAGAAAAGAACATATGGTTTGATTTCATTGGCTTCAATTTCAAAGAGTTCCATTGGCCACCAATGAAACAGTTCCTTAAATAATTCATGCTTACGGGGATTTTCTAGGGAACTGTCCCATGGTACTTAGTCATCGAAATTAGACTTTTGGATGAAGAAGCCCGATTTCATATACTATTGCTTGGCATCGAATTTTTTAACAAGCCCTGCTTATATAGAATTTAGAATTCGAGCAATGCGCCCTTGTGTTAATATCGACCACTGGGTACTTAATGAAGCAGAGCATAATAGTGATTCAGCGGTGTCCGACGATGTAGTCAGCGTTCCTATCAAGGATTAAGTGGTGTTTTTTAGTCTTTTGTTGTGTAGAATATTATAGAGTTTATTTTTCATTTGTTATGTTGTTAGCTGAATTTTATGTTGTAAGCTTTTTTTCTTTTTCCTTACAAAAGAAACAACAGATAAATGATATTTCATTTCTGGAATTAGGTCATATATTCTTAATAAGTACTTAGTAGGAACTTCTGATAACTGTCAAAAGAATGGAGGATTTCTTGAATAATTTTCTCATATTTATTTTTTTTTAAAGTTTGTGACATTTCTAAAAGGATATTATAATAAATGTTTATTTTTAGTTTGTAACATTGTCAAAAAGATACATTTTAAAGAAACTTTGAATCTTAGTTTGAAAAATAATTGGGGTGGGGGGGGATTAAAGTTCATTGGGTTTCTAAGCCAATTAAAATCTCTTGGTTTGAAAGTCAGAGACACATAGTAGCTTATCACAGAGAACGTGTTGTATTTATTTCACTTATATTATTATCGGTCATAATCGGTCCTTACCGGGCAGAGTCGGTCCTTATCGATCATACATGGTAATTACCATTTCGCTCATGTTAAATATGGCCAACATGATGATTGTGTTGGTAATATAATTTTGTCAGCTCTTTCATTATTGGCAACTGTTTTCAATTTATATTTTTTGGCAAAAATATCTTGAATGTGTTCAATAAATGTAAATAATCAATGATTTTCTTATTGTCTTTCCTGATCTATAGATACAGATGCCATTTTCCTAGGCTAGAAAATTTAATATATGCCCTATTTTCCTGAGCTAGAACTACTGGGCCCAGAAATACAGGTCCAAGTTTCTCGACAGTGCTCATGCACTTTCTCATCCTGAGAACCCTGTTTAAATGATGTGTATAATATTAAGGCATGAGTACATTTTTTTCCTGTCTACTAAATTTTAAATTACTCTTTTTTTAACGATTTTAATTACTTTGCTAGAAGATAGTTATTTTATGGATTTGTATGAACAAACCCTAATCAGCAACTGGCAAAATTACTCATTTTAACAGATTTTAGTAAATCCAACCCTAAGGTAATTCAAATCTCGATACTGTTACTACCAGTAACTTATTTGGAAAAATAGTGGATTTTCTGTCACATTTCTTAAATAATTATAAACAAAATGCTCCAATTTGAGCCCCTTACATTACAAACAATGTGTTATGTATTTCTGTTTGAAGGTGTGCATCATTTTGTGCAGGAAAAACAATTAAGTACAACATATTAATATTATAAAATAAAAATCTTATATACTGGGTCAGAGTTCCTCAAAATAAAATCAAGAGTATATAAACTCAACTACTACTCTCAGATGATATAAAAATGAAATGAATACAAAACATTGACTATTTCAAAACAGTTTATCCTGCCAAATGCTGAATGCTGTTTAAACTTAAGAAAAGGAAAGAAAACAAATGTTGAACACTAATTTATTTCACATTTCAAAGACCACAACCAGTCCAGCCTAACAGAACACTGTTATGCATGAGAAAAAAATGGAGAAGATATATCAATTTTGATGATAATGAAGATGAACATTAAATATCTCCACAAAGATATTTCCTATTAACTTTTAACATCGGAGAATGATGAATGCTAGGGCTACAATGCATAACAAAGCCGGCATGATGATGATGATGATGACAGAGTCACAACAGATGATGATGACAGAGTGAAGGCATGATTTCAATTTATAATGCTGACAATACATGTGGCTTCTGCTGCTGCTAATAGTGATGATGATGATGATGATGATGACAATTTTGATGACTGATGTTTTCATTTATTATAATGATTAAAGTTTATAATGTTGCTGCTGCTGTGGACAAGGATGATGATGGTGATGGCGGTAATGATAAATGATGTGGATTAATGATTGTGTTTACATAATGATGACAACGACGACATTGATAACTGAACATTAATCGTTGATCTCTTCGACATAACATATATCCCTAGAGTCAGATTCCCTGTCTCTATCCGGCTGTGGCACCTGTATGACCATGGCGGGCATTCTCATCCTAGACATTACCAACTTTCGCTGACCAAGAACCTCCTTCATGGTTGGTTCCTCACGTTTAGGAATCGTTCTGTATTGCACTTTTGTGTGGAAGGTTACTCTAGGGCGTTGCTTTTTGTTGGATTTTGATGATTTGGAGTTATAATTGGAATCGCCGAATGCATGAAATATTTGACCGAAACCTTCCGTGCAAGGTGTGACAATGCATCCCACGCATAACCGAACACATTTTCCCAAACAATGAACACATAAAAGCTCCTGAATGGTCTGGATAGGAGTGCACCACCATATGTGGACGCTTGTAGTCAGAGCAAATTGCAGGCCGTACAAGGTGGCTAAGGGCACTGCACAAATCAGCGACGCCAGGAGGTAACAACAGCGGTTCCACAATAAGTAGCAGGAGTTCGAAAGTCCCCAGATGCTACTGAATGAACGCACGCCCCTGGGTTCTGCAAGAACATCTTCAAAATTGATCTGAAAAAAATGGGAACAGCAGCAATTTTACGGTCAAAGGGAAGCAACTCAATTACAAATCACTTGAAAATGTTTGCTTGGTAACCGCCCTTTCTACCGATAACATGTGTTGTATACAATTCCTGACGAAGACTTCTCTTATTTAAAGCGGTATGGTTGTGGCTTAAATAATATCCAATTCACAATATTTCAAAGCTTGAAACAGCAAACAAAGAAAAACTCTTTACCGACAATTGGCTTTGTGTTAAACAGTAACGTAGTCTCTAATTTTAGAACACAATGACAAATCTGATCATCAATAAAATCAAGCTACATGATGAATGCCATACCTTCACATGATTGTTTAATCCCCGTGGATCCCTGTCGTCCAGATCCGGAAGTTGCACGTGGAATTGAGATCCCGCCTCTCTGTCACAGTTGTCATTGACAACAATCACTTCCGGTTTCGGCTTCTTTTTTGGCAAAGGACCCGCTTGGTCGATGACGTCATGACTGGTGCCCCGCGCTGTTTTTGGATAGACCTTTGCATTTGCTTTGAAGCCGTTCATTTAGAAGAAACAGCGGCGAGTTTTAGAGTGTATTCCAATGAAAACATAGTCCAACAATATTAAGATTTTTTTTGAAAATATTGTCACTTTTTCATAATTTAAATTTCAATGAACACCTGCAGTTATTATGAACCAAAAACGCCGTAATCGTGTATAGGTCAACTGATATCTTTTTTGAAAGCATGTCAATGTCCCTAATATCAATAATACTAGAATATAAATTTTAATCTGTTATAATAAGATCGAAACTTACTTCACCTGATCTGATAAGGTCACTCTATTTAATATATTGAATTATCAATAACGAATTAAACTCCTTTAACAACATGCACTTATTAACGGAATTCACGTTACGTAATAGTAAATATTTAAAGTTGGTCAGTTTGTAGATAAAGTTTGCGTCAGAATTTTATATAAACAGATAGTTAAAAAAATCTTGATATCATGCTTGATAAATGTGACATTGAAAACGATTTATGTATTTATTTATAAGCTGGGGCGCTATATATAAACGTAGATAAAACGACATTGGCGCCGTGTTTTGATAATACACATGTCATTCAAACCTTTATACGTATCGAATAACGCATTTCAGTAAGCAGTCAATTGTATCCACGGTCCCCAGGTCCGGGGGTATACCGGGGATAGCCGGGAAAATGGGCCGTGTTTTTACCTTCCAGATGGCCCCGCAGTGCCGGGTGAATGCGGTGGTTTTGTCGGGGAACGGGCCTTACCTAGGGTCCATGGGTAGCGGGTGAATTTGGCGGGGATTTTACCAGCAGTTCGTCCCCACAGGACGTAGATTTTACCCGGGCTTGGCTGGACTAAAAGTCAAAGTCCCCGCTAGACTTGGTTAAAATTGACTGGTGCATTACATTAAACTATAGTCTCAAACCCTTTCCGGACAAATCTTAGTTTTGTTTTAAATGTAGCATTATGTATTGACCCTTCGCATCCCCTATGCAACTTAAAGAGGAATTCAAGAAGACCTTTTCCTCATCATTGTTTATAATTATAAATACAAGGCCAAAAAGAAATAAATAGCGTGTATAAAAACGATGAATGCAGTCGACGCGTTACAAAACCGACAGAAAAGAAGAAAGAATGGTCAACCTAGGTTAAATAGGACAGACGAGAATATGTGCACACCATCTTTGTCTCGTTGCAATCAGAGCCTCGACCTTAACTATCAGCATATCCGATGTCGTTCCATTCACGAGGGCTCTGAATATTACATGCATGTGTGTATTATTTGTTTTGTCATTGTCGTCTGCTTATTTGTCCTGCATTACAGTACTTTACCTTTATCGACGTACCATTAAATCAACAGACATTTATCAACGCCGCCAAACTGTGAACTGTCCATAAAGGCACTATCACAACGAACCCACAACGTATGTGTGCCAAGACACGACTGAAAATTTGGGCAAATCGTTGGTCATCGGGGTTCGTTGTAAACAGTCCTACGAAATTTTCAGCATCGTGGTATCGACGTACCGCCGTGAGGCAAAATTGGACATGCACCTTATTTTGGTCAACGACATTTTGCTGTATCTATGTCTTGCAACTGCCAAGCGATAAATATCTTGCCGTGGGTACCAGAATAAAAGAAAAGATAGTTAAACAATCTTAAAACTGTCGCATGCCTGCCGTACCACAGTAATTTGGAAGGAATGATCTGATATTTGACCATTACAAAATTAAGTGACACTTTACCTAAAATAACCTAAAATATTTTATTTTTTTCAGATTCATCAAAGGGGGGTCACTCCTACCAACTATCAAGCATAATTGACTAAATACGGCACTTTTACAAAGTCAGAAAATCTCGAATTGTCTAAATAGATTACTCGTTATTTTAGGTAAAATGTCACTAAATTTTGTAAAGGTCAAAATTCAGCTCATTCCCTCCAAATCACTGTGTGTCGTACGACTGCATCATGACACTGTCACAGGACAGTCGGGAGTCAGTTGCAAAATTGTCCCTCGAATATTATTTTTCGTAAGAGGCTCGCACAACATTGCAAGTCTCATTCAACATAATTTCTGGTGGGGTATATTGCTCGGGCGAATTAACGTTTAAAAAACTGTCTTTCATCGCTAGTGCACACACAAAATGTAAACCTGGTTCTTTAACGTGCACCAGTGTAAAGCACTGTCACTGTACCCCCATTTAACGTTCTTCCCAGATTAGTATTTTGTAGTGTTGCGGCGGAAATCGACCCTGCGACCCCTGGATTGACAGTCAAATATGTTACCACAAAACCACGGATGACTGTTGTGCGACAGTCGCACGCGCAACCAACGAGTGACCGGCCACGTTCTGATTACGTGAAAAAACAGCCCCGCCCGACGATGCTTAACAACTCATGATGGTCCACAGACTGTCGCACGACGGACTTGTTACACACCCACGATATAACCACGACAATTTTCTGTCGTATCTACATCGCCAAACCATCTTCAATTTGTCGTAGCGTTGTCACCACTCAAACTTGATTTCTGCAATGTTGCAAGATGTTGTCACGAGAAATATTTTATGGGTCTACCTCAACATAAGTTCGCACGATCCGTTGTGCCCAGGGCTTTAGACAATGGGCAGTATTAATTAGCATCTTGATTTATCTTAATATTAGGAACATAATCTGAGTACTTTCATTGGCCAATCAAAACAACCATTATTGAGTTAACATCTCCAAGAAACGATGAACTATTGTGGCGTTGTTCCATTACAAACTCTTGGTTATTTACAATCCTCATACCATTCATAATAATAAAGTGTGGTCCTAATCAGCGTCAACGTGCACGAGTCAAGTGGACATGACGTTAATGACCGGTCATGCCAGGTGGTAGCACGAGCTCTCGTGCACTTTATATCACCGTCAATTAATGGTGCCCGGTTAATGCGAGGTAGGTGTATTTCATGGGGAATCTTTTATTTGTAATAACTTGTTTATGATCGCAAATGGAGTTGTCTGGTTTCGTGCAACAGTGAATGAAGGAACTCCAGACTTACTGACCTCGCTCCGGTGTACGAGAATGAATACTATTCGAGAGCCTTGGCACAATGAATATGCTTTAACTTTGTTTTAGCATTCATGTGTACAATGTATCATTGTCGAAACACTTTTGAATGAGAATGAGTATAAAGGGCTCTTCCAAAAGAAATAATGCATGTATATTACTATTAGAAAATTCGGTGTGTAATGTATCAATGAGAGTGGGTTTACCAAAACTATTTACACACCAAAAGTATGTTTAAGACTGCACGTGCTTATTTGGCGGTACTCCCCCAATGAAAATTAAACAATTTCTTGTTCAAAAGGGTGCATTGTTAGCGTATTTCATTACTTGTTTTCTCCGATATGAACATGAAAAGTAAGCTTGCTTAAAATTGTTAATTAAAATGCTATAAGCCCCGTGACCTCCGCCCCACCCCGCGCGTGTATACTGATACAAATACATTATATAATTCTATATAACTACACTTGTATGTTCAGTAAGAATCCATGATTGTTGAGATAAATTAATCATACCTACCTATGATACAAAGATTGACGTTCAATTATGGCGGACTCGATGTCAGCTGCTGATATGCCCATTAGGCTGGTTCATTCCCTTGAGCAAAAACATCTGTCGAGGGAAGGTTATTTTGAAAGCTACCAAATTAATGTTATTTACAGTTTACACTATGTTTCTGTTTTGAAACACGATTCTCCCATAGACAGATGGAATAATCTGGCTTGAGTGCGTTTAGTTAGTTAGTCATTCAATCGAATGCAATATTTGTTCAATGTTTATGGATGTGGATTTTCTGATACAGTGCTAGTACAGTCTGCAAAACGGGACAGGCTGCTGTATGGACGTTCACAGGCAATCAGGCTTTGGGAATCATACATGCAACGATTATTTTTATCACCTCTCGAAGTCTCCAGACAGAGTTCAGCTACCGTACGCCTTTAGAAATTCGAGAACTCCGTGAGCTTTTGAGAGAAAGTTTAAAGTGTTCTCTGTGGTTCAGACGTTCACAGCTCTTTGTCTTAGAGTAGCAGGAAATTATTAGTTCACTCTGTGGTCTGAATTGCTCGTCGTGTGTTTCAATTTATATGGAATTACGTGTGTTTTGCCAATAACTCGAGTTTTGAATGGCGTTCGTCGCTTTCCAAGGGCTGTGCATTTTTTTCAGAATTGAATGTTGTTTTCGTGTGATTCAAAGGGTTTTCTAAATCTGTAGAAGACAAAAATGCATCATGTGTTTTGATAAATCAATGAAGTCTAAAAACCAAAGCATTTTAATGATTAGCTAAAAGAGAAAAGCAAACCGTAAAATAAGTTTTATATTATGCGTCTACTGAGATATAATTTCGTGACATAATCAGCATTGGAATTGATGTAATGACGGGCGAAATAACCGTCGAATTCATTGAACAATTTACATATATATTGGAAAGCAAAACTAAACATAGAATTTAATGGTCAAATGATACACGTGTATATTATATTAATTCCGAATGCTTCCTTCAAACCGAACGCAAAACCAGGATTAAGCAAAGTGATTGTTGGTCCCTCCTCACTGTCGTCGTCGGAATAATGAACGGCGAACTGTGTTTGGCGACGTCGGGGATACAGTATGACACGATAAATAACAACTATAACCGCTTCAACAAGGGTCGAAGGTATGCACATTTCATTTATTTACATTATAGTGAACATGGTAAGGATATAGTATAACTCACAGTAATTGGTCTGAAATGATATTTGAAAATATTATTGAGACCAAAATTAGCCGTAAATGCAACATCTTTTTAGCACGATTTTTGGCTTTATGTTCACAGTTAAAGACAGTTGATTGCAGCATTACCCTACCTCCCCCCCCCCCCACACAACCGGAGACCCTAAATGTAGATCAATGTAGATCACGTGCACAACCCTAGTCCCAGCAGTTTACACGAGACAACAGTTGCACTAGCGGATCCAGGTGCTGGGGGCGGGGGTCTAAAACCAAATAATTTTCGGTACAGAGGGAAGAGCACAAGCCAAAGGCTTCATATATACGGCCCTTACTCACGCCCCGGCTCCAACGTCCAATCCTGGAACCGCCCCTGTACTGTGTTAACCCAATAGGCTAGACAATGTTGGTGAAATTTCTGAAGATAAGTGCCATAACTTTAATAACATTAAAATTTTCCAACATGTCAATATATAAATCATTAAAAGTGTTATGTGAAGATCAACATAGTGAAATCACATTTCGTCATAAATGTACATTTATGCAGCATACAAAACATCTTGGGGTACGATTAAATGGCCCCAGAACACATGCACGCTTATTAGCAGATGTTCATTTATTGTTCAATGTATGATTTTAAAATAATAAATTGTTATTACAAGTAATTGTACATTTTCACTTAATATCTCAGGGCGGATCCAGGATTTGACGTAATAGCGTGCGTAACTTAGGGGCGTAAGCTTTGGACTTGCACCCCTCCCTCAGACCCGAAATTATTTGGTTTAAAGGGTTGTCGGGGGGGGGGGCTCCCTCAAATATATATTTTATAACAATTTCTAGCCCGAAATGGTGCATTGTGGGCATATGTTATTATTTTTACAAGTCTGCAACATTGAAATAAAAGATAAACTTGGACGATTTTAGGGTGGGTGCACACGCCGGATGGCCTATATCCCCTAGTTTATCTATATTACTAATGAAAAATAAGCCTTTTTAACAGACTCACCGTTTCTACCCAATGCTGCAGACGATTTTGGTTACACCCTGTATTTTCCATGGTCACATGACTATCACATGACAATCACGTGACAACTGTTAAACATTACTTCCGGATTCAATCGCGAAAAGGATTTATGCTCTTAAGAAATGTTTAAGAAAATGCGTCGTTGAAGATAAGAACAGAAAAAGTATCAATGTAAGTTTGTTCAAATGATGATATTTATTCGCACAATAGGTTTTATTTGTTATGTTTTTGCAAATGCAAAGTTATTATTGAATGTTTTCAGTTTTGTTTACATGTCACGGTATTTGCCTGCTTGGTCATTGTTTACATACTCGGCTGACTGTCTATTGGATGATGTCATCAACCATTGCGTATTGAATTCAATTTATCAGCTTCTTTTGATCTCTTTTGAGGTTTAAGGGGGAGGGAGGGTGCGGGGGATATGCCACATCTTAATCTACATGTAGTAAACTGTCATTATTGATCCATTGATTGCATTTTCAGTTGCTGTCTTTTGGATAATGTTATCAAACAATTTATATCGAATTCAGTTTATTAGCTTCTTTAACCTTTTTGAGGTATTGTGGGAGGGGTGGGGGCTGTGTGGGGTGCCACCTTGACATCGAGAAAACTCAATCATCATTGACCAATATGTTTTGGTTAGTGGCAAGAAAAAAATAAAAGCATTGTTGTGTGGGTCTGTCAGAACAAGTCACCAGGTGAGCTCAGTTGGTTTGAGATTCATGCTAGTGTACTGACACTTGTGGGTTGAAAGTCGTAGACTGATGTTCTTTGAAAGTCAACATATTCTGTGCAAATGTCTGACACACAGGTCATTTTAGTATACCTGTACATACCTGGACGAAATGATTTCAGTTTTAAGTGTGAAATGGCATTCAGACACAGTGTTACCTAAACCCCCCCAATAAACTTCCACATTTCAGTGAAAAACTTCCAGTATTGATGGACAGGAAGTTCTTTCTTCTAGGTTCAAAATCTGAATGGAAGCCCAGAACGTGTTTTGCATATCTAAAGGACAAGTTTGATAATCAGCCATGTTGCTCAGGTCACTATAGAGTTATCTCACTTTAATTATAGAAATAACCTCAAATCTGTCTTGTAGTATGATCAACGCTTTTAAAAGCCTTTGTCCAATCATCACCAAATTTAGTCAAAATGTGCACTGGCATATTATCTTGAACTATTTTGGTAACCAGCCATATCGCTATATTCACTAGAGAGTTATTGCCCTTGACTGAATTTTGGTCATTTATATGATGACCTAAATTCAGTCTTGTCCAATCAATTTCTTTAGATATCTTTGTCTTATCCTCACCAAGTTTGGTCAGAATGAGTATTGGTAGAATTTTGAGAATATGTTGGTCAGGTTTTATAACCAGTCGCACCAATCACTCCAGAGTTATGACCCTTGGATTTGCAAAAACTGTATTAAAGAGTCCGCTCTCTAAATATGGCTTATGTACAACTCTTAATCACCAAACTTGATGTTCTAAAAAAAGGACAGGCGTATTTGGCAACCTGTTTTGTATCAGGAATTTTTTTAAATTCCATGTCTGATTTCAGGAATTTTTAGGAATTTTCATAGAATTTGTAGGTAAAGAAGCGCGTTTGATGCTCAATTCAAAATGTTTATTTTATATGTTTATTGTTTATATTCAACCATAACAAGAGCCTTGCGTAAGGGAGCATGGGGAAGGGAGTGGGAGGGGTCCACCAAAAGGGGGGGGGGTTGTCTCGTAGAATGTTTTGTTTTCATACTCAATTTAAATCCTTTTCCATGATTATCAGACTTTTAAAAAATGTTGTTGCTTTTTCACAAAATTTAGAAGTGTGTGTTTAAATATCAAAATTAAAATTTGTCTTTTTGTCTGTGGTAATATGACTGTACTTGTCTGAAGTATTCTTTAGTGCAATGCCTCATTTTTCTCCTAAAATTCATGTAAAATAAAAAAAACAGCATATGAAACAAATATACTGGCCTAAATACACAAAAAAAAAATATGTAGGGGACGAATTTTAGTTGGTACGATCGGGATTTAGTACAAATATTAAATTCAGCCTGGCTGTTATTCAATTGTCTTTGGTAAAGTTATGCTTAATATGTTGATGTTTTAGAATAAAATGACAATAAAAAATCTCTCGGTTTCGGCGAATTTTGACATAATCGTAGACATGATAGGTAAACGCAACATAAGCATCAAAATATTTTTGGGGGTTACAAAGAAATGTTCATCATGAATATTTTACAAATACACTTTCAACACATTTAGTGATAAATTGATGTATTTGATTGTGTTAGCGCCAGCTTTCCTATGTCTACAAATCGGCAGTGACCGTCTGCTTCAAGTCAACAATATTTAAAATAGTCGTCTGTATAATACAGTTGTCAATTGTTTTACCAGGTTTAATAGTGTTTATCAACATTTTTCAACATCCCTTTGCATTTCCTATAGCATTTTACGAACTTTCATCTTTGAATGAACGAGTTCTCATTGTATATTCTGATTAGCTGACATTCAATAGCTTCGCCTCCTGGCGATGTTTCACTCATTGGCTCTTCCTAATTATCGGATTAGAAGATGGCCGTTTATGATTACACAGGTCGTCTGCTCATTACACACAATAAGCTGTCATAAATTATGACACGTACAAGGCGTATGGGAAGATGAAAGGGCAGTACGGCATATTTTAAGCAGTCAATGGTGCACAGCATATGAAAACGTCCGGTCTCATTAAAAGAGGCGTACAAGGCTATTAAAAGGAATTTTCAAAACGCCCGGGGTCAAATTCTGGGACGTTTTTGGCGATTTTCCGGACGTATAATACGTTTACGTTCGCTTATTGAAGCCCCTGTTGTATGCAGATGGTTTAGGGTCAGACTTTTTTATTTGAAATTCGTCTCGATAGTTTGAATTTGACATAGAATATATTCTTTGCCATAGATATATTCCGAAGATTCCATTTGGGTTGGAAAAGTTGTCGCCACTTTTTTTACTGAGAGTCTAGGGTGTTGTGGTAGTCCTCCCTTTTGGGTGCATTTGTACTTTGTTTTTTTCAGAGGGGGCAACAGCCCATGAAGCTCCTGGGGTTTAAGCATTTTAAGAGCCTTAGGTAGCATTTAAACATACCTAAACATGTTGATATAAGGCAGTTAATTTGGACCTACAATGACAAAAGTAAGGGGATGTGAATGATCTGGCAGCTAGAGGGTTTAAACCATTTCTTTAATAAGGTTAAGCACTGGCTCCTGTAGATCTGACACAAGATTTTCCTGTGTCAGATCTTGTTTGTTGTTGTTTTCTATGTACTGTGCCTTTTTACATAGTTCATGTAAACAATGAAGGTAACTGTCAAAAGTTTATATATTCATGTTTCATTCAAATAAAGTGATTGATGTAGATGGATACATTGTAGGTATAAATCTTTCAAGCCTTTGATAAGGTCTTTAAACATTTGGTTTAAGGTGATTAAATACTTGTGAACTTTTACTGTATATTTATGGAGCTGAATGTTCAATAAAAACTCCTAAACTAGTTTGAACTATTTGACTTCATTTTAGGAGATGCCAAATTTGTCAATAGAGAGTACATGACAAAAATGACATAAATTAAAAAAAAAAAAAAAGTCACTGAGTTCAAGTTGTTTATTTGTGTTTTTGCAAGTTGCAACTTTTTATATGAATGATATTTCATTTTACAACTAATTAACCATTGTTCTAATTATCATTTTTTTCTGATCAGTTAATTCATCCGTTGTTATGCCCACCGTTTGATAAATTTAAATAGTTCTTTGTTTGGTTGACCATTTTGCGATCATTTAGTTCAGGGGCATGTCCATGTTTTGCTTCATTTTTGGGGCACACCTTTAGGACATGTAACCCCTACCCAGAACTGAAATCAGATGGTTTAAATGAGGTAGTAGGGTTGTTCCTCAAAAACATTTTTGCAATTTATGGTGATTTAGTCATCAGAAAATGGTACATGTTCTGGTATATTTTTGTTTGAGCTGACATGTTCACTTACAGGGGGGAGGCAAGGATACACCCGCTAATCTCTCTTCCCCCAAACACCCTCACCCGACCCCCCCCCCCCCCCCCCCCACACACACACCCCTAAATCCATAAGTGAAAATTATGTCTGTTAAATGTCATGATGGGTAAGCAGCTCAACACTGCAAAAATTGACCACAATTTGGAAACCATTAGAATTTGACTGAACACAGACAATGTACGATTTTTATTGTTATGTTGTACCTAGCAAGTGTCCTCACTCTGGCCAAAATTTTTTGAGTGATGCCCCTTGACCCAGGGAGATTAAAGAGATGAATGTTTGCTTATTAAGTATCTATTTATAAAATCAGCTTGAAAAAAATAATCTGGTATTAATTAAGAAGCTGTTTAAATACCTCATGTCGTAATAAATCGAAGATTACAATGGCGACAAAATTAATGGTCATTTTGATTAATGATCGAAAACGTAAGATGAATAATGTTATATTGTGCTGCACAAATAATGAATGCAAAACTTGAACTGGTTTAAGAATATGTTTTTTGTTTTAATAAAAGCTGCATTCAAAAGAATAAAAAGTCTCATTGGTGAAATTTATGTACATGCACATACATGGAAGTATAATCTTAGCCCCTTTTTGTTAGCATATGGATAAAAAACCCATTAATACTTTTACAATGGCCTAATCTTAAGGAATTTAAATGTAAAAGAACTGCATTTAGAAGCACTCTCTCCAATACTTATCTGTTTAGTATCAGTTATAAGAATTGCTTATCAATCGGTGACTATTTGCCCTGTTAAATGTTTTTATAGAATATCAGTTTACTTGTGTAATTTAAGACTGTCACTATCTTTAAGCCAATAATCAAATACAACTGTTAAAACAAAGAAATTACTTATCATGTAGATTTATAGTCGTTATTAACTCCTAAATTTACTATTATCTTCGAGAGAAGTTAAGTAAACTATACTAATACAATCGACACACCTTGCTTAAATTTAGTAAACAAATTTTGGCTTACTTTGTATACATTTTTAATTTCCACGAGATTTGAAAAGGATATTATTAAACATAGTTCAGGTGTATGTCATATTAATGTTGTAAAAATTTCATTCATTCATTAAACCACCGGTATAAGGCAGCCTTGGCTGTCATAATTATAATACCTACTTTGGATAATTGAAAATACAATTATTATTTTACAAAGTTTCTGGTAACTTTAATTTATTGTTTATAGTAATTTCCAACCAGAAGTAAACTGCACATGGTGAATAATGTGTTTATAAAATACGTTTTGAAGGTTCTTTTGGATATTTTAGTGCGAATTATGTATGTATAAGTGTTCAAATATTCAAAGAATGTGGAGGAGTTTAGGTTTTAAGTGACGAAACGCCCTAATATTTTGCTAATTTAAGAAAAATACTTCTTAAATGATGTATGTAAGCTACTAATACTTTTTTGGATGGAATATTTTTGGAAGGAATTAAGTGTGAAAAATTGAAACTGAAGTGATTTTTTTTTTAATTGTAGCGTAAAAATTATAATGAGATGTGATTAATAATAACATTCGCTAGCAGTTGACAAAATGCCTAAGAAAAAGGTAAAGGATAAAAATTCGAACACAAAAGTACAATTCGTGCCGTCAGTTGACGACTACTACAGGTAGTGTGTAATCTTATGCTAGAAATTATTGCTTTTCAAATTCATGTTGTTCTTTTAACTTGGATATTTTTCAAAGAAAAAAGTCAAGGTATTTTGGTAGCCTCCTATTTTCAGTGTTGGTGTCGTTGTGCAAAAATTTGGCTATAACTTAATATCTGTAACTGTTGAAGATTTTTATATGAAATATCGTAATATTTATACATGTTTCTATAGATAATATGTTCATGTACAGCATGGCTCATAACTCTGGATTAAATGATTGATGAGTTGGGCCCCTTGTTTGACTTGAAAAAAAAACCAACAAGATTTGATGTTCGCTGTGAGGCGATCTTGTTTTGTTATAAATGTTTAGTTAATACAGTGTGAATTTTATATTGTAAAGGAAGGTTTTAAGGCTTAAATAAATCAAGATATCAGAGAGCAGATATCAGAGAGCAAATAGCAGAGAGCATTTTATCAGGGATCCTTGGAGCTTTTTTTTATCTAGGAGACAATTTTTATAGTAAAAGTGGTACAAAATCACCTCTAAAATCATTGTCAAAACAGCTCCCTGAGGCACAGAGAAAGTGTCCCAGCTCGGTATCAACTAATACCACTAACTTAATTTAGGGCAGCCATCATGGCTGCAGGCCCCACCTGCCTCCCCTATCACCAGTCAGAATTTCCACTCAATTTAGCCAAAAGAGAAGTTTTATGGTTTGCCGGGTATTTTTTCTTGTAAGCAAATAATTATGTTAGTTGCTTATTTAACAATGATAGTGGAACATGTGTGTTTTCAACGAAAACAGTTAAGATTGATAAACAATTGTACAATTCAGACTCACTATGGCTACAGGGGCCCCTAACTACAAGATTATCCTGTGCGGAGAATATGGGGTTGGGAAAAGTTCGCTGTTCAGACGCTTCATGAACGACACATTTACGGAGGAACGGGGGAAAAAATCGTCAATCGGTTTGGATCAGGCTATACAGTGCTTCAGTGTTGCAGGAGAGGATGTCAAGGTATATGTAGTAAGGCAAATTTAAGGTGAAATTAAATATATTTTTAATGGATAATTCTTCAATTTGCTAATTTTTTATTGTGTCAGTTGTTGTTGTTTTTATTTTTCAAAAGTCATCTTGACATTATTTCTGGAATTGCAGTTTTAGTATTTTTGTTTGATGTTTCTTTAGGAGTGTGAAAAGCCAGATGATAATATGGATTGAGTCTGGACTATTGTTGTTTTTTGCAATTGTTTAATCTCGTTTTGGCTTACTGTTTATTCAGTATTTTTAGCACATTTCTTTGTATGGTGCAGTAAGCCATCTGGCACCTAGACATCAAAGTTTTTAGAGTAATTATCAAGTTTTACTCTCTTGTCTTATTTGCATAATTATATTATAAGTTTTAATTGGCCATAGGGCCCTTTCCTTATTTTGTTAAAGGTCTTTTAATTGGTTGAATTTAATATGTTCCCTGCTACCATTTTATCATTGGGTGAGGACATTTTTGTTAATAGGTACTTATAGAGAATTTTACAAAAAAAAAGGAGGAAAGGACCTTACTGGATTTTTGACTTTCAATTAGGAAACACCTGAATTCTAGGAAGTGGCATAACCGTAGCCACAGTGGCATAACAAAAGACTTCTGAATAGTCTGGCCACATATGAAGATATCATATTACCGCACATGAAACAAACTTTTTTACTGAATTCACAATTGGATTAAATTTACTTGTTATTTGTTATCTCTGAGTTGAAAGGAACTTTATGCACAAAATAAACGAATAATGGAAAACTTGAACAAGTCTCTGTGTTAGAAACTACATCAGCCAAACTCAATCAATATAAGGCTGACCAACGGTGTCTGTCAGCAGAGACGGAAAGCGAGGAGGCACAGGGGCTCTACAGAGCTAATTCCCCACAATAGTTCGGAATACCCCCTGTGACCGCGTCAGCGGGCTTGGGCCCCCAAGCCTTAGCGAAAGACAGGATTGCACCCCCCCCCAAGGGAACCTGACGCCGGCCCCGCCCTGTGACAGATTAACAAAATGTGAGAGTGGTCTAGTGGTTCAGGTGTCTGCCTCTCACATGAGAGGTTGTGGGTTCAATCCCCACCAGGGTGAAAGTGTTCCAGTGATACAGGTGTCTGCCTCTCACACAAGAGGTTGTGGGTTAAATTCCCACCAGAGTGAGAGTGGTCTAGTGGTACAGGTGTCTGCCTCTCACACAAGAGGTTGTGGGTTCAATCCCCACCAGGGTGAGAGTGGTCTTGTGGTTCAGGTATCTGCCTCTCACACAAGAGCTTGTGGGTTCAATCCCCACCAGGGTGAGAGTGGTCTTGTGGTACAGGTGTCTGCCTCTCACACAAGAGGTTGTGGGTTCAATCCCCACCAGGGTGAGAGTGGTCTCGTGGTTCAGGTGTCTGTCTCTCATTCATGAGGTTGTGGGTTCAATCCCCACCAGGGTGAGAGTGGTCTTGTGATACAGTTATCTGCCTCTCACACAAGAGGTTGTGGGTTCAATCCCCACCAGGGTGAGAGTGATCTTGTGATACAGGTAT
This sequence comes from Mya arenaria, assembly GCF_026914265.1. Lineage (NCBI taxonomy): Eukaryota > Metazoa > Mollusca > Bivalvia > Myida > Myidae > Mya > Mya arenaria. The sequence continues at coordinate 28,024,872 of NC_069129.1, read as the reverse complement.
CTGCCTCTCACACAAGAGGTTGTGGGTTCAATCCCCACCAGGGTGAGAGTGGTCTAGTGGTACAGGTGTCTGCCTCTCACACAAGAGGTTGTGAGTTCAATTCCCACCAGGGTGAGAGTGGTCTAGTGGTTCATGTGTCTGAGTCTCACACAAGAGGTTGTGGGTTCAATCCCCACCAGGGTGAGAGTGGTCTCGTGGTTCAGGTGTCTGTCTCTCACACATGAGGTGGTGGGTTCAATCCAAATGTGGGGCACTTTCTCATGGCTTCTCAAAATGAATGTCAGTACTGGTATTTTACCCAGGAAATGGACTCAAATGCAATTTTGTGTAAGCTTACAGCTTTCATCACAGTAATGCTTTAAGAAATTTATATAAACTAAGGTATTTGCATTGTTTGGGTATAAAATGTTTAAATGATGACTATTAAGGGTATGAAAAGAGTACTTAAAGAACTCAAAATGCAGAGCAAAAGCATTGTGGATTCTCTATACAGTTGAGTAGTTTAAAACATGATTAATGTATCGTTTGATGGTAGTCATTACAAAGTGTCTATATGACCAATTGTGTTCACTAGCAAATTTTAGGGAGTGGCTTATCTGGCATGCACATCCACTGAGCAAGTAATTTTTTATTGGAGACAGAAAAAATTATGAAGTGCACCAAAGCTCACTATTGCAGACAAAAGTAGCAAAATGTTCTTATGGGGATAACATTCCTTTGAACATTTTAACTATTATTATGGTAATATATATTTCGTTTATAAGGGTGGGAGGAGGTTGTTAAAGTTGTGCCCTTAAGCTATGCCTTGTCTAACGCCAAATCCTGAATCCAATGCTGGTTTGATTGAATTATTATTACATTTTACATAAACCTTTTCCCTAATGGTAAGCTGACTAAATCACTTATGGTACATATCTTACTGATAGGCTGAGAAAAATACGGAAACTGTAAACATGATATGAAATATTTGCTGGAAATTGTAAACAGTTTATGCTATGATGGACACTTAGACTCAAGATAGATGCAGGAAATTCTTGTATCAGAAATACCGAAGAAATACCGTAGTGGTTCTTGTAGACTCGCATGCCCTAAAAGACATGCAGACGGGCAAGTGCCTTTATGATGCTTGCCTAGAATCAAAATAACATTTTGCAACTTACTTTACTGTTAGATGATATAAATTTCTCCATATGGTGACAGCACATCTGCTGAGAAATATCAATATTAAAAGCCTATACCTAAGTGTCATATAGAAAGAGCCAAAATATTAGTACATGTGGAGATCTCCCCTACCTAATGCTCAGCATTAAAAGGATAGTACTGGGTCTTTGGAGTACTCAATACTGGTTTGACCAGAGGTTAGTTGTCTGCCATGGTATCATTGCTTTGAAGAACCAAGAGGTTTCTTAATAAAAAGTTAGGGTATCCCACCTGGATCTCCTTGTATTTCACAATGTTTCTTCCCCTCTGATAATGCTTTAAGTAATGATGGTGTCATGGTATTAGGGGTCAGGCCGAAATGAAGCCAATGGGCACAGGCAGACCTTCATAAGCTCAACTCATAACAAACAAACATCTCTAAGATTACATACCACCATTGTTTACTGGCAAATTTGGACAATATTTTTAGTGTTACAGTACCTGAAAAATGACACGCATAAATACCCTGAGCGTCTATTAGGTGAAATACAGTAGCTTTGATTGACAGTGGAATCTTGGACAGAACTCATAATAGGAATAGTATGACAAGGTTATAATGAACATCTATGATTTTGGTACCCTGGGTAATTACCCCGGGTATTTCTGTAATTACCCCAGAGTAACACAGACGTAATGTGGTGAACACTTTTCTCAGATTTGTTTTTACTGATATCATGTCTTTGTTTTTGGAGATGTTTTTGCTAACGTTATTATATAATGTTTAATTTTTTGGTATGACATGACTTCTTTCTTTTGTTATGATGAATATCTACGAGGATATATGCAGGAATGTATACATGTACCTTTCTGTGCCATGGGGATTCCAAAAAGTGATTCTGCATTAATGCCTCAGGGAAATTGCATGGAAATTCCCACAAAAATTAAAATAAAGATTTAAATTTCTGATTAAATTAAGCATTGGTTTTGAATTGGCAGGAGAATCTGCGTATATTTGCATTATTTTTACCGTCGGTAAAAGAAAGTTGGTTCTGTAATATAAATGTTCAAATTCACCTGGCCTTAACTTTCGCAGAATTTTGAATCACCTGCAAGCTTTTACCTTTTTACGATCAAAATAATTGTAATTAATTTAAACCTCAATTCTGAAAATCATTTACTTGACTTAGCTTCATATTTATGGTAATTGGTCAACTTTAAACTTGAATAACCCAATCCTTGCCCACCAACGCCCAGATGTGAAAACCTCGATCAGCTTTTGGAAAAACTAACCTGGTTGAATTAGGTTTTGCAAATTTTAATGAAAATATATCTGTAGATCTGTGTGGTCTTCTACAGTTTAAATGGAAATGATGCTGTAATGCCAAGAATTATGCATCTGCTCAGCGGTATTGCAGTTCAGGATGCATAAGTTATTGCTCAATTATGCTTTGTCTGGTATTATGATATCGTTAAAACTGCAAGATAAGGTTATATTGGGTGGATTGTTAAGAACTTCATTCAAGTTATCGTTGTTAACTTTCGAATCTTTACTACACTGTGGTATTATAAATAAGATTTAGGACAACTGTTTCAGCCTTTATACTTGTTTGAATAAAGAATATGAACCAATCAAAACAACTTTCACGTTTTGAAGTTAACAACGATGAAGTTAAAAACATTGTTAACTTTAACAAAGTTCTGAACAATTGGCCCACTCTCTGCTGTGTTTTGCTATGTTTGGGCCTGAAAGTAATTTTATCAAACCTGCTGTGATAAAATGGATCAGTTTTTATCACGTACTTAAACAATTTCTTGCCTTAGTTTCCATATGATTATAAAAGAACATTTACCCACAAAAGTAGACAACTCGTAAAACAAAAAATATGTGATATACAGTTTAATATACTGGTCATAAAATATGAACAAGTTTCTAATTCTTACAAAAAAACAACTGACCTTTAAATTAACTGTTTTTTTTGGTATGCAGTATTTATGAGCTGTTCTTGGTACCCAAGGGGTGGTACGCAGTATGCAGAAACTAAAAAATTGGCATAACTTGGTATTCAGACTTTCAAAATAGTTTGCATTTTATATGTATGCAATGTTTGGGTAATAAATAAAGGAGTATTTTGTTTTAAGGCTGGAAGGGGGGATTGGGGCAACTCCCTCATAAATATTGTATTGTACTCAGAAAATATGAACTTCAATTTAGTTTAATTATGTTTATGCTAAATTGTTGCTATAGGCGCGTAATGTAATTGCAATAACACATGAAAATACTGGAAACATCTGTTTCTGTATCGGATACACCGTCATGCAGACGTGTGATGTGCATAGTTTGTGAAATTACAGTTCTGGGTGTAATCAAGTTAATGATGTTATCACCGATTGTGTCCCTGATACCATTCTTTTTATAAAACTGATAATTTTTATTAGCTCGTCTTTTCGAGTCTGTTTTTCCTGGTAGCCTTTGTGTTGATATCAATACAGTAGTGCAAAAACTTCAATCTTGGCCTTTTAACCTAAAAATGTTCAAGATATTTAAATGAAACTTCGTGTCCATCCAGCCTGTCTGCCATACACAGTCTAAGTCTATCTGCGGTACACTGTTTTTTTTATGGCTTTTTGGATGTCCAGTATTTCTGCCATATTGTGACATTTTTCTTGTGATTGTTTGTACATCTAGTCTGTTTTCTATTCGATTTTGTAGATGAGCAATTCACAGTCTTTTCAGAAATAGAGATAAAAAAAGGGAAAACTAAAGAAATTATCTGATCTGATGATTTGTAAAACATGAAATTAATGGCCATGGGGAGATATAGGTTTCTTGTTTTATTATAGTTTCTATCCACAGATATACAATACATGCTTTATTAAGCACAGTTTGTATATCTTTCTGGCAGTTTTATCAGATCACTTTAATGTATTTCACAGCTTTGAAGCATCAAGTTGATGGAAAAAAATGTGCTTTAAAAAACAACTGAGAGGCCAAATATGTGCTAAAAATGTGGTAACCATCATTTTGTGAATGTTCCACTTTTGACAAATTCTTGGTACTGTATTTCATGGCAGCTTTCTCCTAACAATATAATTGGGTGTAATATGCCTCCTATGGCTCATAAGCCCAGCCAGTTAGGTATAATTAGTTCTTAATTAACAAGGTTATAAGTTGAGGCCCAGCTAGAGAGTTAAATAATTAGAAATGATCTCTTAGAAAGACTTGCTGAGCTAAGATTGGGGTCTCATAAGGATTCTGGTGATTTTTTTAATGCTTACTAATTGCTGTCTAGTAGTGCTGACTGTGATAATTTGGAGTTTAAGAATAAATCATGATTTGTCTGTGTTCATTCAAATTCATTTTTTTGCAAAAATGTTGTCGAATGGATTCAAAAAAGGAATAAATCCAATATTTTATTCATTGAATTATGTAAAATATACTCGCATCTTGTTTTGCCTGCTTGCTGCCAGAAATGTCTTTAAAATATAAACAAAGGACACTGAATGATCATCAAACAAATTCACACAATATTCTTTTGAAGTTTGCTTAGAAACACTGCGCTGATATCTTATAGCTTTCAATAACATGGATTTTTTTTATTGGATACACATTGTAAAAAAATGAAAATTCAGAAGTCTGCTGATATGCCCTGTTTACTTAGAAACAAAGTGCTAATAGTTTATAAGCTTTTAATAACATTGTTTGTGTCACTTGGATTTTTTTTATTGGATACACATTATAATTATTTTTTTTATTTAGTTTGCTGATAAGCCTTGTACTGGGTTGAAAGTGAGATGGTGTGAACTCAGGTAGCTCACCCTTGAGATAATATCACTAGGGCTGATTAGTGAGGAGATATGCAAGATTAAAGTTCTTTGTACCTTGATTTTGATGTTTCTGGATTAGTTTAAACTTTTCTTTTTTTAAACCCGGTGGTTAAGAAAGTTAACTTATTCTGATTCATTCTGGTCGCTTTGCCTAAAGTGTGGTCTTGTGTTGTGGGGGAAACTGGAGAGCCCATAGAAAATCCACTTGTCCTGCTTGGTGAACTAAATTCACTTGTGACCAGGCAGGGAATCAAACCTTGGTGGGACAACCCTGGAAATTTCAGTATTAGTAATATGAGAGGACTACATGTATATTAGAACTCTTATAAAAATTGTTTCCCCTGCAGTCAAGAATGTATTAAACATTTGTCATCAGTTTAATGGCCATTGGTGTACATTGTTGTGTTTTGTTGTTGTTTTTTTCCATTTGTGTATGACTTGTTTCACAGGTACAAATGTTACTGATTTCATTTTTGCACATTACCATCTGTTTTTGGTTCTATGTGACCACAAAAATTATTATATTCAAAGATACATTTGGTACCAACTGGGTCTTTGGACTTGCATCCAGAATGCTGGTTGGAGCGTTTGAAGCTTTCACATTTTGTTGCTTATTAGCAAGTAAATTAAATCTGTCTCTCCCTTAACGGCTCAATTTTAGTGGTTAGTCATTTCATTCCTTTGTTTTGAAATGAAAGAAAAAGAACGGAGAAAGGCAAAATGTTATTGCTTTGCTCCATCTTCAGCTTTCAGCTGATAAGCAAGATTTGACAGCAGGTAGAAAGAAGATAATGCACAGATCATAATTCAATCACCAACTCCATTAAGGCCATCATTATAACATTTTTGGTTTTCAGTGGAGTGGCCCATATTTTTTTAGTGGGCTGGAAGGCAAGGAATTATATATCAAGACTGAATGATGACTTAAACGGATTAGACACCAGATGGTCCAAAAATCAGCAAATACAGTATTTCCTAAAAACAGCCGAGTGTTGTCAATGCGAGCTGGTAGAAGACCGATGATACATCATTTTACATGGTTAAATAATAAACGCAATAATCATGTTGATGTCTCATCTGTGGTTCCCGTTCAAAATAGTGCACAACGGTTTCCCAGTTTAAATCATATCTGTTTATGGGTACATATATACCAAGGCTATTTTTAAACTAACTGGGATTTACATGGTAGACAACAGTAGTAAATTTCAAAGTGGAAAAAGCGTGCAAAAACTGCGAAAGATGCATGTGTAATTAGCAATGTGATACATATGTAAGTAAGATTTAATGTATTGTACACAAAGATGTCATTTTTATGTAAGTTTTGACAATTTTCTTTTTCTCTTGCAATTGTATCATCTGGCGTCTAGCCCCTTTAAACCATCAAAAAAGAGAACAACGTAAAAATAAAATTGATCTGCTCAAAAGACCATAAAAAGGTATAAAAGTTTGTTCAAATCAGTTATTTTGGGCACTGCAAACAAACAACATCTTAAGGTTGGCCTAATGCACAAATCATACATTTAATCAGCAACCAGTGGAGTTCCTGGTTTCATATGGATTGATATGATGTTATCTTGAACCCAGAATGATTGACACAGCTGATAGGTTATTACATAACCTCTAATATTCATGGTATCACCATAGAAACAGAAAGTGAGAAATTTTGTTTTTAGTTTTTCAACAGATACACAGACTGAGTAGTGTTTCAGTAAATCTTGGTTTGAATTTAAAGGTTCCAGTATTCACCCATTTTTGGGGCCCAAAACAAGTTTTCCCGGTTACATATGCATCTGAAATCACTTCATTTATCATTATTTTATTCTATAATATCACGGACCTATAAACCATGGATTGGCAACTGCCCCATATCAGTGAAACGATAAGAAATAATAATTTACCCATAATCCTTAGCGCGCGCTCGGAAAATATCGGAAAATTCCGCCGAATCTCCAATTGGTCATTAACGGCGATCTTCGGTTATTTCCGCCAACTCTGCTAAGAATGCCTTGTTCATTATAGATTTAGTCATAATTAATAACTGTGATTTTAATCAGATTCCATTGGACTATTATCAACTCAAATGAAAGTACCGCGCATTTGAGTCAATTTTAATTAATGTTTTCCTACATGTATATATTCGGCCGATGTCGGACGTCTCGAAAATGACCACACGGTAAGATCTCGGAATGAAATCCCGCTGCACGCGTGAGTTTGAGATTATCGCATTAACACAGATGAGAGTTGCTAATCCATGGTTTATAGGTCCATGATAATATCAAAATTGCAGAAAAAAATACAATTTTATATTACAAGTATATCGGTTTAGTGGGGTGCAAACCTAGGCTTGTAAAGTTAAAAAAAGTGAAGCATCCACAAATAGACCACAAGGACTTCTACAAAAGTTATTGATATTTTGACCTTTTAACAGTACATTGATAACATCACATGATAATGTCAATAACCAATCATGCAACAACAAAGCTGTTATTTTGTGACCATTTGGTTAATGAAAATTGTGGTCTTCAAAGACAGTATAATCAACATTTGCTGAAGGGTTCCAGCTTTTGGTGTTTTAGTTTTAACACTCCTAATGATTTCCACACTTTATTTAATCATACAAGAAAAGGGAATTTTACAAAAACGTGAGCGAGTTCCTTTATGTTTGACAAGATAGATTGTTGAATGTTGTAAAGCTCAAGTTGAATATGCTTATACAATTCACAAATTTGAACATAAAAACAAAAATGGGTATGGATTTAACAATTTGTACATTTTTGTTCCAATAAAAAAAACAGGGTGCTGAGGCCTGGTAGAGGTATCGCTTCCATAATTACTGACCATTTATTGACAAATTTACTGGATTTATTCAATCAAGGTCTGCAACAAAGGCAGTATTTTGTAACATAATTACATTTTAATGTTCCTGCCATTGTAATTATTGCGGAGGAAAATTGAAACCACTGAAAAATGACAGATGCAATTACTTCATACAAATTGTGCACAGTTTATTTCATCGAGTTTTTTAGCCACCACAGATTTTTAATTTAACTATTTGTGCGCTGGCATATTTTTTTTTACAAATGGCTTTTTTGCTCACAAACACCCTCACAAAGTCTATGATTATATGTACAGGAGTCAACACTAACTATATTTCCCATATATCCCTTAGAATTGAATTATTAAATGAGACTTAGAGAGGGGGGTGGTGAAGGTTGATTATAATTTCATTTCCTTCAAACTCCTGAATGTGCCCCAAAGAGATAAGGCTGCAGCTTCTGCAGCCAGAACTTCAGAGCAAGGCTTATCAGCAGCTTAAATATGCCAGTTTTTATAAAAGTATCAATTAAAAAAAAAACATCAAACAGTTTAATTGATTTGTGTTGGTTATTATTTTATGGTAGTTATAAATGCCATTCCTGGCATTTCTTTAAATGCCTGTGCAACAAAAAATTTCAAATAACATGTTTGTTGTGGGGGCAGTAGCTATTACTTTGGTATGATACTAAAAGGAAAGCCTAAAAATTGTTAGCTCTTTTGAACAATAAGGCCTAAAAAATAAAGATTGTCTGGTTACATGCCTAAAAAGATATGGGTCTGTAGGTTGTGTTTTTTGTGTGTTTTTTTAACACACGTCATATTAAATTACTGTCAAAGAGCATTTTTAGTTGACATATGGAACAAAGAACTTATGCAAGGTTTGGTGCAAAAAAGAAATCTAGTTGTGAAATAAGCAAATGCCATATTTTAAGGCGAAAAATTTCGGATACCACATTTTTTTAATTTTTCTAGTGATTTCTTTATTAGTGTAAGTTAGTCGGGTAACCAGAATTAAACCTCATCCTTTTATAAGGCCTAAAGATGAAAGTTGAGCATTGAGGTGATACAAAACATAATGATCACATTGTTGCTTCTTCCAGCTTACGTAATTGGACTACGAAGGAATTAAATTACGATTGTATTTTTGTTTCTTTTCAGCTGACGTTATGGGACACAGGAGGAATGGAGCGAATGAGTTTCATTGGACAAAGTTATTATCGAGGAGCACACGCTGCGTTGTTGTGTTACAGTATGACCAACAAGGAGACGTTTTCCATTCTGTCACAGTATATCCTCGACATTGTTATGAATGCTGAAGGTGCTAAAATATTCCTTTGCGGAAACTTTGCTGATTGTGAAAGTGACGATCGCGTTAATGAGACGGATATTGAGAATTTTACCCGTGAGTGTGGTAACGTGTTATCAGGCTCGTATCAAGTCTCGTGTAAAGATCGGACTGGTGTGACTGAAATGTTTAGAGATATGGCGCGAGTTTTGCATCGGGAAAACACCAAGAAGATGACTATGAGAAATGACCTTATTCGTCCAGGGGAAACGCAGGAATTGACAGAGGATCACAAAAGAAAATGTTGTACGTCCTCCTGATCTGTTTTATATGCCTTATGACATTGAATGCAATCTTTTCATATCATATATTTAAAGCACTATTATAAGCTTGTTTGTGTTTTGAAGAAAACAAATGTTGATGTATTGGCATTATATAAGCCTTTGCATGTTGCCAGGGCCTATTCACACGTGTATAGTAAGGGTCTGCTTTGGCATAAATATTTAGAGTTATGCCCCTTGTTTGACTGCGAAACAGGAACAGACAGTGGATGCATGGTGTTCGCTCTGTGGCACACTTGTTCAGTGTGTGTATACCATATGATAAATTACTATTCATTGACAATTTTAAATGATACATAGCCAGTCTAAGCCTCATAAAAAGCCTCGTCTTTTATTAGAGTTCAATTTAGAGTTTAGTTTCCTAAACACTTTGACAAACCTTTTCACAAAACCGCCGCCTGATGGAACACTGTCAAAACATTCTTTTGGAAACAGGTTTGTCAAAGTGTTTGAGAAAACTAATCACCTAAGCAATCACTGGAAATGAAAGAAAGGCAGGGCTCTTAAAGCAGCATAGACTGCCCTTTGTTTCATTTTAAATGGTGAAGAAAAAGAAATGTTATCTTTGTAAAATCATCACTCGTAGCAAAATGGTGCCTTCCGACATAGCATTTATGACGTACCAAGGAATTATTCATGTGATATACACACACTGTTGTTGATATTTATTTTTGATATTACAATTTTGAATCTCTGCAAAAGAATGATTTATATGAAATGTCAATATTCGTAATAAATTTGAATTTTGATTTATTTCTTAGTTTAAGTGAAACTTCCTTGTCTGCATCCAGTACAGAAAATATTTTTGTTTCTATTTGTAATAGCTATATTGCATGTAAATCTATACAAAAGTGCTTCGTTTGTACCATTTTAATCACACTGTTTATATATTCAGGGTTTTTTCACATATATTCAGGAAATTATTTAAAAAGATCTCTCAAATATGTAAGATTTGTATTGCAGATGAATCATTTTGCTAAATTTTGGAACAAAACATAAAGCCTACTCCTATATTTGAACATGTAGTACATCTGTTATGTGAAATTCATTTAAATACCCTTCATTGTTTTGTTTTTGTGTTTGTTTGTTTTTGAGAAGTAAACGATTTTCGAACAATAAGAATTGCACTTGTTACATCTAGTGATCTAATTTTATTAAGTTTTTGACAGATGATTTTTTTTCAACTGAAACATTATTGTAGCTTTGTTAGACTTTTAAGTAAAATTAAAATAGCATATTGTTTAGGCCAAGTAAAATATCGCAATGTTAAGGCCAAGTAAAATAACACAATGTTTATTGGGCCAAGTAAAATATCACAATGTTTAGGCCTAGTGAAGCAATGTTGAGGCCAAGTAAAATAACACAAAGTTTATTAGGCCAAGTAAAATAACACAATGTTTATTAGGCCAAGTAAAATATCACAATGTTGAGGCCAAGTAAAATAACACAATGTTTATTGGGCCAAGTTAAATATCACAATGTTTAGGCCTAGTGAAGCAATGTTGAGGCCAAGTAAAATAACACAATGTTTATTAGGCCAAGTAAAATATCACAATGTTGAGGCCAAGTAAAGTAACACAATGTTTATTAGGCCAAGTTAAATATCACAATGCCTAGTGAAACAATGTTGAGGCCAAGTAAAATAAAACAATGTTGAGGCCAAGTAAAATAACACAATGTTTAATTATGGTCTGAGTATCATTATGTATTATAACACTTCTTTTATTTCTTTCAGAAAGATCAACATTTGATATGGAAGCCGAGACCTGGAAAGACATAACATTGCCATTTTGTAAAATAAAAAATAAAAAAATATATACTCCTGCAATCTATACATAATAGCATAACTGCATGGCATAATTTTTTATAAAATTATTACTATTTTACAATATATTATCAGTTTTCTCGACTTGCAGTGTGTCCTTTGCAGCTTTAAAATATAACCTACATTTTCAGCCAATGAAAATTGGAGATATGCAATCATTAAGTACTAGGCTTAGTCATTGAGAATTTCAACTTTTAAAAAGTCCACCTACTGCCACTCATTGATACACACACCCTGTGTCAGATTTTGCGCTGACACTGCGTCAGGCAATGAGGTTGTATTCGAAGTCAAATAGACGCCCTGAAGTAAAAAATATATGATTAAGTAGGGCTCATTCACTATGCTCACTCCACCCATTCTTAATAATTAAGATTTAACTTCATATCATCAAACTATTACGAAACGTGGTAATATTAAAACCTTTTTCAAATTTGGTATAAAGAATATTACACTCTGAATATATTTCATAAACTAAATAATTCATAATGGCATGTTTGTCTTTTCCAGAGCTTGATTGCTTATGAAATGTAACACAACTTTGATTGTATTAGGCCAATATAAGTTTATTGCTAGATTTTCATCCAAATTATTTTCAGATGGGGGTGGGGTTGATATTTTATTTTTTATTTTTCTTAGATGACTGTTTCACCATTGAATATGTGTTCATGCTGTTTCTTATTGCATAAGGGACCATATACATGTATTTCTAGATGAACCACGAAAACCATTGTTACAATTTTCCTTTTTTTTACAAGTGAATGTTATACATTGACACCGTAATAAAGTACGTAATAGTAATAGTAATAATAGTAATAGTAATAATAGTAATAGTAATAATAGTAATAGTAATAATAGTAATAGTAATAATAGTAATAGTAATAAACACGGTTCCCATACAGTACTGGACCGATGCGAAAAAACAGACCCTAGTTCAATGTTTCTATTTGAGTCAATAAAATGTAAGGGGTGGCAGAAAAATAAGGGGGCGGGCAGGGATGAACATATTGCAACAAATTTATAGTGGCCTTCCTGAGATGACAATAATACTGAAGTATATTTTAGAATTTTAAATTATATTGACTTGCTTCATCTATGTATGGCCATTTGTCTTTCTCCAAGATTAGTATTGTAAACAAAATGTACCTATTTTCTGTTCTTCGAATATAACAAAAAGACTGATTTGTTTGTAACATTGAATGTACATTTAATGAATTTTAATTTTCGTTCTGTGAAAGTGCAGTTGAAATGACGATTCATTTTAATACTGTTTTTAAAAGACTAAAAATGAAAGTTAAGAACAGTTTAAAAGTTGTGTATATTTTAAATAAATGAAGTTTTAAAATGAGATTTTACATAAGATATGCTTTGTTCATTTATGTGAGTTTTGGTTGGTGGTGACCTCATACCATTTTTGTGTGTACTGTTTAGACTAAGAACATTTGATAATTCGAAAAAAAAATCACCTTAAAATAATGCAAAATGGGTTATTTCTACTATTCGAATTCAGTTGAAATAAAGAACGAAAAACAAACTTCAATTACTTTATCTATAATGATTCTTATGTCATTATTTTTCCAAATTATTTATCAGTAAATAAAACCTTTCAAATGAAAGCTATGAGGGGTCACCTGGCATCAAAATTTAACATTAAAGCTGCACTTTGGCAGATTGATCGTTTTGACAACTTTTCAAGTTTTTGTCTTGGAATGAGCCAAATTTTGTGAAATGTCTGAAAAATGATGATATTAGACTGATGATCAAAGATGAGATCGCAGTTATTAATATTTACGCTCGAAAATTAATGTTTTACGGCTTAAAGCGATACTAAGGCTTTAAGAAAAATGAAAATTTCGGCAGTTTACCAAACAATTGAGATCTGTTCTATTATGAGTTATTTTATATGACTGATTTGAAAACACTGATGCCAAAATCAGCTGGTTCCGAGGCAAAATATGAAAAAGTTGTCAATTCGGTAAATCTGTTAGAGTGCAGCTTTAAATGACAAGCTTATTTTTACATCAGATACCTTAAAATCAGCCAGATGGGTGAGAATCTTTAGAGAATATCATACAATTATTTACTTACTTTCTGGGAAATATGCTGTCATATTGACCAAAAAATCATTTTGACCCAGCCTGAGGTCAATAATAATTTTGTGATCAATATGAACTGTATATTTCCCAGCTTATATTAAGTAAATAACTGTTCTATTACATGATACTGCATGATATATAATGACGTCATATGATAAACTGTTTTCGGTCTATAAATAGACAGGTCAATATGGCGTTTTATTCTGTCTTTGAAACTTGCTCTTTGTCCAATCATGGATGGTTCATTTTTTAGATGATGTAATTTTTTAATCATTAACTTTTTTTTTAACTTATTTGCTTTTAAAAATTATTTTTAATAACAATATAATGCAAAATTAATACAACTACCATGATGTATGTATTTTTCTTATACTATCAGTATTTAACAGGTCTCAATCATAAATCTACCATATCGCAAACAAAAATGACCAGTTCATATATTTATTGTCTTGTTTTTTATGTGATTATATGTCTCATAGCATTTTAAACATTAATAATTCATATATAATATATGCATTTAACTTCTCATTCCATCATATAGTGTTTTTTTAATACATGTGATTGAAAATAAAATGTTTGCCTTATATGTATTGTGTGTTACTTAAATGTGTTGTTAAGTGTAAATATTTTTCTATATTAGTAATTGTTGGCTGTTGAGACTCACCTAATATCTAATAAATTACACAGGCAGCTTCAAATTCCCTTGTAATCATGGAAAATTGTCTAATGAATGCATAAATATGATCTTCATAGCCTTTGATCATCTTCTAAAATGTATATGGTACAATTTATGCTGGTTGGGCTATGCCTGTCACCCTAACTGTGGACGGTATGCTCCTTGGCCTACGGGTGCCCCTCCAACTGTGGACGGTATGCTCCTTGGCCTACGGGTGTTCACCTAACTGGACGGTATGCTCCTTGGCCTACGGATGTCCCCCTTAGCCTATGGGTGTTCCCTAACTGTGGATGGTATGCTCCTTGGCCTACGGGTGTCCACATAACTGTGGACAGTATGCTCCTTGGCCTACGGATGTCCCCCTTAGCCTATGGGTGTTCCCTAACTGTGGACGGTATGCTCCTTGGCCTACGGATGTCCCCCTTAGCCTATGGGTGTTCCCTAACTGTGGATGGTATGCTCCTTGGCCTACGGGTGTCCACATAACTGTGGACAGTGTGCTCCTTGGCCTACGGATGTCCCCCTTAGCCTATGGGTGTTCCCTAACTGTGGATGGTATGCTCCTTGGCTTACGGGTGTCCACATAACTGTGGACGGTATGCTCCTTGTCCTACGGATGTCCCCCTTAGCCTATGGGTGTTCCCTAACTGTGGATGGTATGCTCCTTGGCCTACGGGTGTCCACATAACTGTGGACAGTATGCTCCTTGGCCTACGGATGTCCCCCTTAGCCTATGGGTGTTCCCTAACTGTGGATGGTATGCTCCTTGGCCTACGGGTGTCCACATAACTGTGGACAGTATGCTCCTTGGCCTACGGGTGTCCCCCTTAGCCTATGGGTGTTCCCTAACTGTGGATGGTATGCTCCTTGGCCTACAGGTGTCCCCCTTGGCCTATGGGTGTTCCCTAACTATGGATAGTATGCTCCTTGGCCTACGGGTGTCCCCCTTGGCCTATGTATGTCCCTCTTACCCTGAACAGTATGCTCCTGGGCTTATATAGGTGTAACTGTAACTGTTACTTGTCTAATCATGGAACCCAATTCTCCTTTGTATATTTGCAATTGCAATGTAGTTTACTTGGTATTTTATAAACAACATACTTTAAAAGTTGTGAAATTCTTTTAAACACATTTGTCTCAATAGCTTACATTTATTGATTTTTAAGTGCCAATCGTGCCAAGTGTTTCTTGGAAAGATAATTTCTTATTGATGTAAGACTATTTACTGCAATAAACTGTTTTATAATAAAACTTTGTTTCATTGTGTGTGAAAGGAGGTAGCAGTTTTAATAAAAAAAAATTCACCTTTTTGGTCATATTCAATTCAGAGCATGTAACCAAATGTTAGAAAGGGAGACAAACACTACAAGAATACACAACTCTGTACAATGTTGTCTCCCTTGCTTTTTGGTCATTTTCAATTCGGAATATGTACCCATATGTTTGAATGGGAGACAAAAACTACAAGAATACATAACTCTACAAAGTTGTCTGCCTTGGCTTTTGATATTTACAATTCAAGCATGTAACCATATGTTTCAAAGGGCACTACAAAAATACAGAACTCTGTACAAAGTTGTCTCCTTTGGCCATTTTCAATTCATGTAACCATTTTCAGAGCATGTAACCATGTTTCAAAGGGAGACAATTACTACAATAAAATGTATCTCTATATACAAAGTTGTCTCCCTTAGAAAATTGTTTGCAATCCTAGGGCCATAATCCAGTCCTACAGTGCGGATCTGGCTGGTTTTTGAAAGGAACAAAGATCTAATGGATATCTTACTGCTGTGTAAGTCTGATTCAGATACTTGCATGGTAGATTTACTATCCTGCAATTGTTTACAGACGCACGCAGGATGGACACCGCCCCATCTTTTGACCTTTGGAAAGTAGAGCTAAAAAACTGAAATTAAACAGTCACACAAGCAATCTGATCCTGACATTAGAAGTGAACCTTAAATGCTGTAATCAAGTTTCATTTTGATTGGAAATAGATTTGCAAGTAATAATGTAAAAGGGGCATAACTCTAGTGTAACATAGACAATGTTTAAAGGAAATATCTCTGAAGAGACTGGGGCAATTGATCTGATGATCAAACTTTACCTAAACATTATGCCAAAAAACCTTTTCACCAAGTTTCATAATGATTCGATTAAAACTTCTGCATGTGATTCAAGAGACAACAATGCAGATGTCACCTACGCCATTAGTAACACAAATATAACAAACAAATTTGTTGAATTGATATCCCCCGCGTGATTGGGCTAAGTCAAGGAATAGAAATCATTGTTGGTGAAATAATTATATATAAGTTTGGGTTTGATTGCAACTGTTTGAAATAAAAAAAATATTGTATATAATGTAGCATTTAGAATTGACCAAGAAACCTAGTTTATGACTCCATGTTACCCAGCTCCAAACTTATCTAAGATTTTATCAAGGCAAACATTCTGATCAAGTTTCATGAAGATTGGTCAAGATATATTGCCAAAAAATTATAGCCTCTAAAGTGTCCACAAGTTTTTTTTAAGATTTGACCCAGTGACCTCATTTTGGACACCACATGACCTACTAGTTTCAAACTATTCAAAGATTTCATCGAGGCAAACATTCTTATTAAGTTTCATGGAAATTAGAGCAGATGTATTGCCTCTAAGAGTGTTCTCAAGATTTCTGTAAGATATGACCTAGTGACCTAGTTTTTGACTCCATGTGACCAATTTTAAAATTCTTGTAAGATTTCATTAAGGCAAACAATCTGATCAAAGTTGAACATAACTGACTATTCAATACCAATGTTTGGTTTGGGACACAATTTTTCAAAGATTTCACCTACTGACCTGGTTTCTGAACCCATGTGACCCAGTTTCGAACTATTCAACAACAATCAAGGAAAACAGTTTTATTAAGTTTCATGAATATTAGATTGCCTCTAGTGTGTTCCCAATCTTTTTTCTTAGATTTGATCTATTGACCTTGTTTTTGACCCATATGACCCACTTATAAAACTGAGTCGAAATTTAACCCAAGAGAACATTCTGACCATGTTTGAACGTAATCTGACAAATAACCACCATAAAATAGTTTCTGACAAGATTTTTGAAAGAGTTGACCTAGTGACCTATCTTTTTTTATCACATGTGACCCAGTTTAAAACATGTCCAAGAGTTCATCAAGGAAAACATTCTGCATCAAGTTTCATGAATATCAGACCATACATAATGCCTCTTATGTGTTTCAAAGATTTTTCTAAGATTTGACAAAGTAACCTAGTTTTTGACCCCATGTGCCCCACTTTTACAAGCGGTCCATATTTCACCAAGGGGTACATCAAGACCATGTTTGAACATAATGCGACCAATCATTTCCATTCCAGACAAAAAAAATCAAAGATTTGACTTACTGACCTTATTTTCGATCATATGTGACCCAGTTTTAAATAAGTCCAAGATTTCATCAAGGAATACATTCTGATTAAGTTTTATAAATATTTGACCCCGTGTGACCCACTTTTTTAAGTGGTCCATATTTCATCAAGGGGTACATCATGACCAATTTTGAACATAACTTGACCAATCATTACCATGATATGGTTCCATACAAGATTTGACCTAGTGACCTAATTTTCAATCATATGTGACCCAGTTTTATTTACAAACAAGAGTTCATCAAGGAAAACATTCTGATTAAGTTTCATGAATATTTGACCATGTATAATTCCTCTAGTATGTTCCTTTTTTTTCCCTAAGATTTGACCTAGTGACCTAGTTTTTGACCCCATGTGATCCACTTTTACAAGTGGTCGAGATTTGATCAAGGGGAACATTCTGACCAAGATTGAACATTTTCTGATCAATGCCTACCAAGATATGGTACTGGACGGACGGACGGACGGAATGACGGACGGACAACGCCAAAACAATATCCCCCTCCTGAAATCTTCGATTCGGCGGGGGATAATAAGTGCCAAAAATACTGTGTTGCTTTATACACTGATAGTTTTCATATTTAAACTCATAAAAGTAATTGGTTTAAATAAATATTAAAAAAAAAATCATACACTGTTATTTTCATAAAGGCTTCACAAAGATGAAAATATAACAAGAAAGGATGAAGTTTTTTTTGCTTTATTTGATTGCATGAACATTAATATGACCAAGACCCAGTCAGTTATAACAGAAGAAGACATGTTAGTACATATTTAGGAGGCAGCAGAGTTACAAGTCACACACAGCCATATAGTCCTCTTCGCAGATACCACCTGTTGCTGCATTTTCATTGCCTAAAGATAGATCAAAACCAGAGGCCAATGAGGGCCTATGCTCTGATTCAAAACCAGAGGCCAATGAGGGCTTATGCTCTGATTCAAAACAAAAGGCCAATGAGGGCCTATGCCCTACTGGCATGACTTTTGCATGTATGTTTGGGTAATAGGCAACACACTGCATAGCTTTGCCTGGATAGTTTGTTTCTTTACTCAAAACAATGAAATTGTGACTGAAACTATCAGTGTAAAATCTGGCTAGAAACGGTGTCTGCGAAAAAGGCCTATAAGTCCAAGAACATTTCAACAATTCACATACTGTTTCACAATTTTTACATTAAAAACATTACTACGAAATAGCTTACTATCTTACTGTTTTAAACATTTTATTTTTTCTAAATATCTTTTATCATCACGTGGAAACAATCATCATTTGGTTAATTCATTTTGTATAATGTCCAGATCAATAAATAATAAAAGTTTTTTAAGCACTTAGCTCAATCAAATGAAAATTATCATACTAGTTTGCAGAGTTATCAATCGATCATAGTTTTCGAAAATAGGAAAAATCAGATGTGGATCAGAGTAACGAAATCGAAGCGCCTTATTTAGAAGGTTCAAAGATTAACAATTTAAAATAATGGTAACATGATTATCTTAGCTATGAAATATGAAATGAAAAATTTCATCTATTTATAATTCAAACCACAGAAACAAAATGTGCATTTTATGGAAAAATGGAAATTGAAAAATCCTAATTCTACAAAGAAATTGAAAAAATAAGAAACAAATACAACAAATTTGTAACAAAATGGGTCCGAGCAATGTTTCCACACTAACAGATTTAAAAGATTTTATTTCCAAGCAGTGGGAATTGTTTATATTGTTTAAAATTTACACCAAAACATCTCACTCCTTTATTGACCTTAGCTAATGAAAATACTTGCTTTTCTTGTAATCTTCAATACTCAAATTGTTTCTGTCAAGAAATTGTTTGATTTACCTTGACAACAAAAAGTTATATAAAACAGTTTTTACACTTAAATGAAGATATACCTTCAAGTGAATAATAGAGGAATTATAACACTCTACTAAAACAGGATAGTAAATCTACCAGTAGCAAATATGAATTTTCAATCACCATGGAAATCAATGCACACACAATGGGCTGATTGTTCAGAACTCTGTTAAAGTTACCAATGTGATTAAAAACATTATTGTTAACTTTTAAACGTGATATATTTGATGATGTGGTCACATATTTAGATTGTTAACAAGTACAGCTGAAACATTTATCTCAAATCTTGTTAGAAGTACTGCAGATCACAAGTTGATCCATTAAACTTCAAGAGCAGTTACGAGGGGAAATTGAAGAACGATGACATTAACAATGTTGTTAACTTTAACAAAGTTCTGAATAATTGTCCCAATATTTCCTAAACTACATTGTATACACAACCGCCTTTGTACAATTTTACACAAAAAAGATGAGATTACATTTTCATGAAAGAGCATTAATTACTACAAGAATACTGCTAGTAAGCATACAGCCTTTATATATGGATATTAACGGACAATATTGCAACTTAGTCGTATGGAGTTGGCTTCGTCAGCCGATGTATGCAAGTATGATGGGGTTTGATGAATAAAAGCGAAAAGGTGCTCTGTGATATTACAGATTTAAAGCACTTCGTACTGTTTCGCTTCTATCCCTTGAAATGATGATTGCGTAATTCCCTTGGCAAGAAAACTTTGAACGATTAATGAACTTATTAAAACTTATATTAAGAATAATATTGAGAATAAAACAGTTTAATATTAATATTTTTTTCTTAAAATCCATGAACACCATGTAATTATTTCGAAAGGGCTATGCATGCACTTAATTGAGATTTTTTTGCAAAAATATTATATAATGCTCTTTTTTTTGAAACAATATTGCAAAAATTTAAGTAATCTCGAATCAATGCAAATATTTCAAGCCAAGATAATTTTAACTAAAAACTGAAGCAATGGTTGAACAATGCTATAATATCTGATGTGGTATACAAAATATTACAACTATATAAATCATAAACATATACATCATGCAATCATTATCAGTGATTTCATTGGTCAGTTCTAAGTTAAGCATTTGGAAAACACCAGTACACAAAATTAGCACAAGCCCACAAGCCCTGGTAAAATGCTGTACAGGCAGGCTCAAATTCTAAATTTCATATTACAGGGCATATCGAAAGATTGAGGTGACAAGCAAAAGTTATGCAAAAATTCTGCCTCGCTCATCCAAGTCTACACTTACTCGACCCATTCTCAATCATTAAGATCTTACTTCACATCATCTTACTATAACTTATATCCCTGTTGAAATTGTTCTTAAAGTCATGCCGATTTCAATTATTTTTTTTACTATTTAATACAAACGTCCAGCAAAAAACACACCACTTTACACTGTATGATAGTCTGAAATTGATAGCTCTCAATTCTGATTTTCGGATCAATCCCCAATATTATCATCCCTTTAATTATTCAGACATCGACCCCGATCTTGACGTTTTCCCTCTTAACTACAATAACTGTTTAACCAACAACAATTTAAGGCCACTGATATAATTAATGCTCTAGCTTATTTTGATTAATACAAATCAAGCAATTACTTATTTGTTATAACCTATTCTAGATGTTTTAAAAGCTTTTATGTAGCTCCTAAATTAAGGTTTTTATTTCAAAATATACATATTGAAAGCAAGGAATGTTGCTTGATTTATATGTTCTAAATTCGACAAGATATACACTAAAATTCATAATTTATTTCCAGCAATAAAACACACTCATACTAAGCAGTTCTCCTTTCATGATATAAAGTATAAAATATATTAAATGTAAAAAAATAGGGCTTCGAAAGAGGACAGAGAAAATTGAATATCTGAATTTTAACAATGAGAAATAAAAAAATAATTTCCACTTCTTCAAGGACAATAAAAGATTTTTCAGATTTAAGGAAAATCGGTTTTAAGGAAAAAAGAAAATTATCAGAAAGGTGCTTTTGACTAGCTTATCCTTAACCCTGTGAGGTATTTCAAAGATCAGTATAAGGAAATCTAAAAGCCAGGCTGTTAAATATACATCATACACATATTCCCCTCGTGAGAATATACTGTATAAATAATTATATAATAAGCCATAGTAAGTATAACTCGTAACAATTTAACAAGGATTCTTACAGCTGATATTTGTCAACCCTGAAAAAAATAGCCAGGGGTCTTTTTGAGTATGAGGGATTCAGCAGGATATAAGGGCTTAGACCCCTTTAGAAATTGTTTTCAAAGTCATTTATATTCATTTCAAAGTACTTCCTACTTTTTTTGATGCAGATGTCCAATCAAGTAACAATCTTTACAAACTGTCTGCAGTAAAAAGCCCTCAATCCAGATTTCACGATTAATCCTAAGAACTCCTGTTTAAACATCATTCAAAATAGCACAAAGTTGTAAGAATTTCATGTGGTAAGACAAAGAAACAAATTAACAAACAAAACAAGCAAAAAAAGGACAAACAAATTAGAATAATATAAGCACTATCAAGTTGAAAGTAAACATATCTGACTGAAGGATCTGAGGTCATAGAAATGATTCAATGCACTTTATTCCTGGTAACTTTTCTTATATACATCATGGCATGTGTGTGAAATCCATCTTTTGAAGGTTATTTTTTTGCTTTTGAATTTTTGGTTCAAGCATTTTTTAAACAATTAAATGTGAGCATTTCCTTTTTTTAGTCTCTCATAATAATACATGAACAGTCCATCATTCATAACAAACAGTCATGTTTTATTCACAGTGGTTGACATCTAACAGTAAATTTAAATCCTACTATATCACTCTTGTTTTTAAACTTGGCCTCAAGATTCAAACAGAATACATTAAAAATGTTGTTATTTATTCTTGATACATGTATCATTACCATAAAAGCTGACACAGCTAAGATGAAAAATTGAGAAAAGTTACTCATAAAAGCTGACCCAGCTAAGATGAAAAATTTGAGAAAAGCTACTCATAAAATCTGACACAGCTAAGATGAATATTTAAGAAAAGTTGCTCAAAAAGCTGACACAGCTAAGATGAAAACTTAAGAAAAGTTACTGGTATAAAGCACATCATACGCAACTGAAAACATGTATATGGAGCAATAATAAATATAACACAAAAATTACTCAAAATAGCAGTTTTTTCAATAACATGAAGTTCGGTGAAGATTTGCCATATTTATATATATATAAATTTACTATCATATCCTAAAACATTATGACAAAATTCGATAACCCACAAGCGATCAGTCACATTTTAGTTCTCGTCTTCTTTTATAAAAGGTAACTTTTTCTACAAAACTACAATGAATTCTTCCATGTTTTAAGCACATTTATATAGTCACTACTGTAAATAGTTAAAATCTGCAAGGTTTATATTTCGTGAGATACGAGTGTTCTTTTATAACATGTTCAGCATTGGAAACACTGTAATGATATAAACATGGGCTTAGTTTCATTAAAAAAGAAACCGAAGTTGATGAACAAACTCAGCACAGACTTTCCAGCTAACTTATTGGATTGCTATTATTCCTGTCTAATCAAATTATCAAATTTTAGGTGGGAAAATATGGTAAACTTTTTCTTATCTTATTTTTTTGTGAAGGACTGCCCCTAATATTTTTCAAAAATCAATACATATTTCATCATCCAAAGATGAAAATTTGCAATATAATGAAATCAAAATTTTAGCAAAAAATAAAACTTGCAAAATTTAAGCCACCTACAGCATATTTTGTGATTACAATTTGAACAACAATCATGAACAAAATCTTTAATTTGGCAACAAAATGGGCAAAAGAAGAACTGAACTCGAAAAAGAGTTTAAATTTTAAACCGAAAACCGAAATACATCAGCTAGCTTAATCACATTGCAACGAAAGTCGTAAACCTATCACAAACTTACCACAAGCAGCAAAAATGCCCCAAATCATAATAATACATAACGTTGCTGTTTTTTCTCTTCTCTTTAGAAAAGAGACCATGACATACCTTTAAAACTAAGAGAACACTTAATAATGAGTTCATGACATCTGTTTTCATGAATGTATATCTATTGAATATCCAATGGGCAATGGCAGAATAGGTGCTTAGCATAGCATGTAAGGTGTACAAAAAATAAAGTTTGTTTCCACTTACCCAACGGACCCTATTCTTTTATGCCCAACCCTAAACTTTTTTGCCATAGTGTTTAACTCTATAACAACAATTTATATCACAAAAAATATAAGTTTGTGTTTTACTATACAAGGATGTTAATTTTACCTTCTTCTTAATGGTCAGAAACAATCCATCAAATTTAACTTATTTAAACCAAAGTATTGACAAACATGAGTGAGCAAAAAGTAGTAATTGTCACTTAAAGTGATATCTACCCCCTTAAGAGTAACTGTTAATCCATACTGAAGGAAATTCTTGATACTTGTTGGCCCATAAATCAGCAGAAATATCACACAAGGTTAATACCAAGTAAATTGATCGCTTATGTACAACCTTACAGCCAAATACATGTAAATTGTACATCAAAACATGACACCATTGTAAACTTTACAGTATTTTAGTGCCTATTCTGCCATTGTTAAATGTTTAAGCGTAAATCTTTTTTTTCAACCACAATGAATAAGCCATAAAAATTGATTTTAACAAGTAAACCTATAAATAAATACAACTGTTCATACATCGCTATATACAATAATTCAAATACAGCTTAAGCCATGAGTTACAACAATGGTAACACCTTGAAACGGCTTGAACACAGTTTGTTTCTGCTCGTATGTCATTTAAGTAAATTCTATTGCACTTAAATACAGGAGTAACCAAGCCTTACTTTAAGATAGTACATGTATCAATCAAATTGTACACAAGATAAATGCATGTACATAATAATATTCATCATATATGCATCAATTTCATTACATTTCTTACAATAGATTTTGTACTTCACATATCATCTTAAATTGACTAGTATAACAATCATTAATTGATATATATGGTATTTTGCTATACATGTAAAAAAGTTTCTGAAATGGTTCCTCTGTAGTACTTGCAATAAATCTATTTTTAGTTGGCAACTTGTAATTCATAAACCAGGTTACCAAAATGTATAAATGGTTAACAACATGTCTGCCGGCTAGCTTTGTTCCTCTTGAATGCATCACAAGCTCTCACAGGCCAATCATATGGCAGATTATTGTCACATGATCACTGAATGGACCAATCAGTGTCCAATATTTTACTATGAAGTTCAAAATTTAAATGATCACAGAATTGACCAATCAGGAAGCTAGGTTGAGTCACATGGTCAGGAATGAGCCAATCAGGAGGCGGTTGGTCCATTTGGGTTGGCATCTGAATGGGCTTTTCTTGTAGTTTTTGCCGTGGTCTTTGTCATTTTCTCTAGCTCGGCATGCACCCCGGCAGTGTCTGAGAGTAAAACAAGCAAATATAATTCAGGACATTCTTCACCCATACAAAAAACACATAGATGTTATTTATTGACATGAACAAAAGCATTTCAAATCTAAAATATTTTGGTTGACTGTAACCTTAAGACGATTATTATGTAAATTAATTGTTGTTTGACCCATGCCAAGATAAATTGTGATTTCTTCCCTGTAATACAGGTACGCAACATATTTGCGACGAGGATGGGATTGTTAATTTATTATTCTCATTAGACTTTCGGTTTAATATTATTTAGCTCGTTCAGTAAGACATAAATAGTGCACTAAAAAAGTAATGTAAGCATGGCGCATAACTGGCTTTCAAAGCTATAATTGTGTACTTGTAACATGTGATTTATGTTTTATGTGAATATCTCTAACAGTTTTTAAGATACGGCCAAGATTCAAGTATGCAAAAGAACAACGCTGTTGACAGTGCCACCATGGCTATCACAATACATTGACATGATTTCTTTGAAAAACAGACAATTTAGAATGAAAATTGCAGACCTGGTCTGGGTGTGCCAGGAGCCCCAGACTTCTTGTTAAGGAGACTGTTGAAGAAATTGGCCAGCATTCCTTCACTGGTGGCCGCGCCGCCTGCACCCGCTTTGTTCTCCATCTAGACAAATATTGTAGACAGGTATTAGATTTTGTTACAATTACCAATATGTGTCATGTAGAAACCAACGATAATAGCATGGGGCAACAACAGGATCAAGCTATGCCCCTTTTTTTGCTTTGGTATCGTTTGTGTATTATTCTTAATAAGAACAGTTTTGAGACATTTGAAAGAAGTCATACTTCAGATCAGGGCTTCTAAAGACCCAGGATCAGACCCAAAACGATTGTGATTTCAAATTTTTAGAAGCACTGCTTAAAATAATCACATTAAACTATTTGTATGTTTTAAAATATACTTTAAAGTAAATAATGTGGCTAAATGAAATAAGATACTTAAGCCTGTTATCCTTAAGATCTGTTGAGCATTTGGGGGTACAGCTTTAAGCGAGAGAAACAATACTCTATGATTCTCATACTTACCTTCCAGTGTCTTTCTTAAAACTAAGCCAAGATTAAGTAGACTTGGGTTAACCATAATATATTCCACTGAATAAGTCTTACTATTATTGTTATCATCGGAACTGTCCATTTGGAATAAAATACACTTATGCATCTTAACCAAACATATTTTTGATGATCAATGATAGTTTACCTTGACACTAATTTAAAGTTTTGCTAAAATTACATTGCATCCGTCTTTTACAACTTTTACACGCACAATATTGCATGACAAAGCTCAGGCCATACTAATCAGGAGATAGGAAAGGTTGCATTCTTTTATTTCATAGTCTGAAAAATAGATGCAGTAAACAATTTGCCGTGGCCTTATACAAAAATTGAAAACAAAAAGCTCTGTTCGTAGGAGTGCTTTTTTGTCTTTCCCTGGTTAAACAACTTTGTGTGAAAACACGTTTCAACTTTCTAGATCTAAGTCTCTGGAAATTCTAATACTAGCATACTACATTTAAAACTTCCTTCTGCCTTTGGTAACTTATATTTGTCAAAGAAAGCAATCATAACAAAATCCACAATATTTAAATATATTATTCCAAAACATACATTACAATTGTCTACATGCTTTTTTTTTTTTTTTTTGCTTTTTTTTTTTTTTAACATTTAGTTAAACAATATAATAAGGAAAATTCACACAGCGAACATAATATTAATCAAGGTTTTTGACTGTTACATGGTCTAGTTTTAATTTTGGTGTAGAAGATGCTAATGGAAAATGAATATTATAGTGAGTATAATACTGTAAACGCACCAAGTTTCATTAAAATATGGGCAATTTAAAAGAAATTGCATGCCTAAGAGAAAATGGAATAAGGGTAAGCTAAGTATTTCCTTTTAGTGAATATATATATATCACATCATTAAAAAAAGTTGTGAAAATAGCAAAGTTTAATAACATTATAAGTAGGAAAAAAAATACGGTTTGGTTAGGGTTACATCCTATTCACAATCAGGTAGGGTAGGTAGGCTTTTTCTATTTTATCTTTTTACAAGGCTTTATGTTAGAACGTTATTGCCATCATTGAAGAAATGAGTTAAGATTTGATTCTGTATAAAGCTTTAAAGAATTTAAACTACATGATAAAACACACAATTTTTTTCATTTTTTTTTTATCAACTGACTATAAAAACAGTAGGGTCAGCACCTATTCCGTAGGTAGGGTCAGGTAACCCGAACCAAATGTACTTTTTTAGCCCCTAGCAGTGTTAAAGACAGAAATTCATATGATAATATATATACATGTCTAAAGTACACTAGATATTTCCTATACACGTAGTTCTCATACATATATGCAAATGAAATGGAGACGATGATGTACAACTTTATTACATGAAGATGTAATGTTAACTGGCTAATAAAACACACCAACACTCTAATAAGAAAGAAAAGCATGATCAAACTATTTTGATCTGTTGGAGCATTTACCTCATCATTGTAAATATTTTTTAACAATTTTTTTAATCTTTTTCAGAACAGTTCCAGAAATATTATAATAATATGATTTGCAATTTATCATTCCTTTACAAAAAAAGCTTACATTTCAAAAAAATGTATTTTACTTTTTTATTTTACATTTTTCCAAAAGAACGAGTACTGTTATTTTCAAAAAAATCAAGTATACAGTAGAGAAATTACTAAACACTTTGAATTACTTTGAAATTTTCCTTAAAAAAGTGTGTCGAGAATGCTCTTAAAAACTTATTTTTTTCCCAGAAGTTTGACAGATCAAAATAACTGCATCATACAATGATTTTACACAGTTATGAAACCCAAACACTGCTGTAACCGTAGTCGGCTACTAACACTTACCAATTTCTACAAATAAAAGATAATAGAGCAAAAATTAACACTAAGATGCAGAGAAAAAACATTCAAACACCCACACATTCATGTACAAGGAATAGAAACCACAAAACGTGTATACTGTTCACTGGGTTTATTTCGTGAGGATTTAATATGTGTTAATTGATCTGAGCTGGTATTCAATATTGGTTTTAATTAGATCTAAGAATGTTGTAGCTAATCAGATTCCTTGTTATTTATAACTGACAAATAGAGTAAATGAAGTCAATGGTGTATGACTATAAAATTAATTTAAGTTGAATATTGAATACTAACCCAGGTCACAAATTCAAAACTTGTACACATGTTTTCAAATGACTAAATAAAAATCTCTTGCAATGGTCTTCATAAGCACAATCCTGTCGGCAAACCTGCACTGGTAAATGCTTTTTAGCTTTGCTCAAATTTTAAATCACTTAAGTATACCAATTTGGGCTTATTCATATAGTCTTTTTTTCAATATCGGCTTTTGGAATTTTAAAGCTTGCAAAATTGGTCAATCCCTAAAAAGTCCTCACGAAATATAACATTGAGTACAATTTTATTGAGTAGAAATGCTATCTAAGTTTTCACATTATTTTTATAAACTTTTTCATTCTATAGATTTCAATAATAAACACACTTAATCAAGATAGTCCATTATAAATGCCTTTTATCGTTTATGTGGAAAATGCAAAATGTTACACAAATACAAAATGAGGCCATCTTATGACGAACAAACGCACAATAAAATATTGTAACATCAAGAATTTTAGTTGATATTTCTTTATTATCAGAAATTTAAATGAAAGTTTTACTTGCAAATTCAAAAACCTTTGTCTTGCATCTTCATTATTAGAACTTGTTTCAAAATAATTGTCATTACTATGCAGGTTACTGATTCCAAACAATACGATCGTCGAAAGAGTGACAGTACAATAATTATGCTCGTCAATAAGATGGCCCAAATATACTTTTCAAAACATAGGGTAAATTCTAATCTAAATAAAACCAATTCAAAGGGTCCATTCAATGCATAGTAGAGGGAAAATACCCAAACTGAGATTCAACCATTGTAAACAAATAAAGCTTAAAGCATCCCCAAGAAACACACTTACGACAAAGACCATGTTTATGAAAGGTTTCAAGTCTCATGTTTAAGAGTCAGACTCCGACAGGCAAAGTTTACAAATGTTAACAGGAGTGGCAAACTGTCAGAAGATACCCTCGCCTCTCGCCGTAATTATGATATTTTTGTTTTAAGATTTGTGTAATTTGAAGGAATTCAAGGGCCATTACTCTGAACTCTGCCGTGATGACAAGGCTGGGTATTGAACTTGGCCAAGATATTCCGCCCATAAAAATATGGTACAAGTTTGGTGATGATCAGACAAGGCTCCTTTACATGCACCATGGACAACATTTAAGTACAGGAAAGTTAAGCAATTCAAGGGCCATAATTGGGGTGACATTGCTGGTTATCAAACTTGGCTGAGATATTCTGTAGATACACGTTGTTTAAATTTGCTGATGATGGGACATCTTTCAAAATAAAGCGCAGACAACTTACCATGTTATGCAAGCATAAAATATTTCTATTTTAAATTATGTGTCATACTTATTTAAAAAACAAACAAAAAAACATGTCAATAAAAGTGATCATGTGAGTGGTAAAAAACAGCCAATTCAATATCAATCTACGCTAGAAGAAAATTTACGATTATTTAAAATTAAAATGATTATCCAGTTGTGAATCTGAGCTTTATCCCAAGACTTGAGACCTTTCATTTAACTATGGCCTAGAAATGACAGCTTGTGGTGGGGGTTGATAGTGAAGCATAGGGGTCTCACCTTCTTGTTAGGGGACACAGTGGTGGGGGTGGGGCTAGAGGCAGCCTTCCCTATGGTGGCAGTCTTCGGAGTCTGGCTTCCTGTCCGCACTGGAGACTCCTGTGTGGAAAAAATAGGTATAAACTAGATATGTTGTTTCAGAGTGGGAAGAAGAAGTTTGAAGAAACATTAACTTATAGTGGAAGCAATAGAAATTAGCAAGTAAACGAGAACAAGACAGACGAGGGCTCACCCAACACTCATCAGTCATACAAGGGACACAAGTTTGAAAATTTTAAGCCAGTGTTATGAGCCTCTGTGTACATATGCATATTGTCTCTGGCAAAATATATACCAAGTTCCATTTGAATATCTTCAGCAATTTTTGTGTCATGGCCAAGGTAAAAGTCTTTTCACTACGACAAGGTTATGACAACTTTTTTTCTATGTAAAAAAGCGAGCTAGAAGTATAAAGCTGAAAAACTTTCCAAAAACATTTCAGTAGTTTCCGATTTATATTTTAAGACAATAAATTTTTGAAGAAAAACAAAAGTTCATAGGGAGATAATTAACAAACACTGG
This sequence comes from Mya arenaria, assembly GCF_026914265.1. Classification (NCBI taxonomy): domain Eukaryota; kingdom Metazoa; phylum Mollusca; class Bivalvia; order Myida; family Myidae; genus Mya; species Mya arenaria. Next base: position 27,994,763 of record NC_069129.1, on the reverse strand, counting down.
GTTCTTGCACAGTGCACACTTGAACATGGGTTTAAACATATTTATTAAAATCTTTTCCATACTTTCAGAATTTAGTTTATCATTATTATAATGATTATAAGCATAAATATGACAAATACAGTACGCCACATTCATCACAGGAGAGACTTAAAAAAAGGAATAGCTTAATAACAGTATCTCTCCCTTTGAGGAAGGTGGGGACATAATAACAAAGAATATGTAACAAACCCCTGCGGCCCCTGGTGATGGCGCCTTGCTAAGATGTGACTGTTGTTTCATCAGAAACAGTTGAACGTCCTCTACAGTGACCTCTGCGTCCCTCTGGACCGGCTGAAATGGTACAAAAAGTGTTAATATTGTGTTGTTATTTAAAATATTTAATCAAGACTCTTTGCAAATACTGGGCCAATTGTTCCGAACTTTGAGAAAGTTAACCACTTTGTTAACATCATCGTTGTTAACTTTCAAATCTTAACTAAAGTTTCAACGATACACTTATGATCTGCAAAACTTTTGCGACTGTTTCATAATGTGTTTGTTTTATTCAAATATAATTTATGAACACATCATAAACTATTTCAACTTTAAAAGTTAACATTGATGCTGTTAACAATGTTGTAAACTTTCACAAAGTTCTGAACAATTGGCCTAGTAGTATTTCCTAACTTTTTGGCCTTTGCTAGTATTTAAGTTTCTGAACAAAATCGATTCACACTTGATGAAGGAGGTTATTATTAAAATGCATTGATATTAATACAAATCATTTTAAGTTTTAATAGTTTACAGGAATATATCAGATTTATATATATATATGTTTTATTATGAAAACATCTATTAGCCATAGCCACAATCACATAAAATCCCCCATCCCCCTATCCCCTCCCAGCCAGGGAAGAAACAAGCACCTATCATTTTAAAAGATTACCATCATTATGAGAAACTTCGAGCCCTTGAAATGTTAGGTGAGAGATGGACACCTATAATTGTACTGCAAAAGCCACTCATTCAAGTTACTTTTTCATTTTTTTCAAAATAAATCGATGCATACCTATAAAAAATATCTTTTGTATGAAAAATAAAGTTCACAATCAAATATATATATATATATATATATATATATATTGATCTTTAAAAGGCTCAATAAATTTTCAGACTAGGTTTAGAAATATTAGAAAGTAAAAAAAACCTTTCTAGGATCGCCAAGAAAATGTCATTTCAACGACAAGTGTTAAACATATAAAGCAATTGAATGTTATGGCAAAGTCTTCAGCATGTTACATTAGCTCTATTTTGCGTTGTCAGGGCCTTTTTTGGCCCTTCTTTGCAGTAGCCAATACCAAGCTAATTCCCATAGGGCCAGACCCTATTTTTCGCTAATTGGCCTCTGAAATTCTCTATAAAAAAAATTAATCTTATTTTTTTAATAATAAAAATCTCACAATCCATTTAATGATGTGTCTGAGTGATCAATATATTCACTGCTTTATTGATATTTTACACCATTTATTACCAAAATGTTTGAAATAGTACTCTGAGAATTTCCCCCTCAAATTGAAAAAAACTGGGGGGTTTCCACAACTGGTAAAAAGGCCCTAAAGGTTTTAATTTAATAGAGGATAAATGTTTGTTTCAGTGCAACTTTGCAGTGTTTATTACAAAGGGAGCACCAAAAGCTATATCTCATGAGTGAAATATTCACTTTTGGTGTTAATGTGGTTTGATGTAATTTCAATCTTATACTGAAACAAACAATTCTTATCTTTATTATATGCCAAAAAGGCTATAAAAAGACATTTAAATTCAATTGTATTTTTTTTATAAAAGCATGCCAAATTGTACGCAAATATTATGTCATTTGGGAAACAATGTCATAGAAAATGTCGCAGACCTGTACACGCTGTCTTTTTTATTTGGATGTTAGAGAGGACTAAAACTTAAAAAAAAGAGTGAAAAAATATCAATTTGATATTTTAACCATTTGAAACAGGTAACATATCATAATTTTTTCTATTTCGCTGATAAATCACTATAAACCATCAGAAACCATACAATAAAATGTTAGGGCAAAAAATAGTTTAAGTGTTAATATATTAATTGCCAACACAAAGAAACATTTAAGTCAACAAATCTCTACTAATGAAGAACATTTCACACAAGAACACCTACAAAATCACTAAATCACTTACTTTACGAATAAATATTCTTGCCTAACAACATAAATTTTTATAATATCATGAAAATAATCATAACTAAATAGTCATAGGAATTAAAACAAAGCAAGATGAAAGACCGATATTAGAGGTAACATTAGTTTCTTACAATTTTTCAATATGTACATGTATAATGTCTATACTTATTTCGATAAATGACCACACTTCAGTGAAAACTCGCTATGTTAAAGTTGTTGGGATCTCGGGAAATAATTCGAAATAACGAACATTTGATATAACCGAAATACAAAAACATGTTGAACTAAACCCAATACATTCGAAAAAGTTCAACTTGACCATAACATCGAGATAACAGAGATCGACAAAGCGAGTTTCGACTGTATATGTACCGTAACTTTATTTTTATTTTTCTATATTCTATAAATAGTACACGCATGAATACAGTCCAGTGGAAGTCTAGAGCTCCACAGAGCTTGCATGTTTGTATGTTATATCTTAGCAGAAAACCAAGAACATAATACAAACTCTTGTCTGCAGGTAGTTCACATTCAATTTAACATACCAAAGATCCTTGGGGCTGTCTGTCAGAAATCCTATGAGCAAATTTGGACCTAGGAAGGATTATAAACAGTGCAGTACTGTTAAAAACATCCTTCCTGGGTACAAAGCTGCTCCTAGGTTTCTTGTAGGAAATGTCCCCCGTTATCAAAAGGTATCTTTTAGGCCGAAGTGACATTTTCAGCATTATAAAGTAGATCTTTTTTAGGCCTTATTCAGAAACATGAATATCTTCCCATGAATGTCATGCCGTCTCAAAATAAAACTTAGTTTTCTTACGCCTAAAAACCTATGGGTCGGTAGGGTCATTAATGTTGCATGAAAAACAGTGCCTTCAAACTATTCTAATCTTCTTTTCAAGTCATATTAAAATTCATACCTGGTTTAAAGAGTGCGAATCCCTTTGGAACCTATTGGATCACAAAATTTATGAATTTCAAAAATCAGTCAGCGTTAAAAAAAATAAATAATCCAGTGTCGGTCAGGAGACCCGAAACAAACTTTTTGTTTTTTAAGGCCTTATAATCTTACCTTTCTAACTATAGGTTTAGCTATAACATCTTCATATGCATCAGTTGGTTTTATATTCTGTAGGTTTTCGTGTAAAATGGCTATCTTTTTATCATTGTCCCAACCTGCAGGGCTGAAATAGACACAAAATAAAAATAATTAATATGAAACAGTCTTAACTTTGTCAAACCAAACATATAAATGATTTGTTAAGCAACCCTGTATAACACAACATTCCTGTCCAATTCTTGTCCAATTTGTTGCTGTTTGTCAATAAGATAGTGTTTCCCAATATATTCTAAAATAGTAAATTTGTAGAACCTACATGTACGACAGCCACTAAGCTTTACCAACCTTTGTATGTTTTCCACAGGTGATTAGAGGAAATAATGACAATGACTCAGCAATTAATTTAGTCAGGTTCATGGAACTTGCCCCATACATTTATATTGTTACCAAGTTGCATTAAAATATCATGAACATTTTCAGAGCCATTGCCACTCAAAGGGCTTAATGGCAAAGCTGACAATGGTAAAGACATTACAACATACAATAGTGAATACCTCAGCAAGAGAGCCGCTGGGAAAACGCCAACACTCGACAAGTTACATAATGTAACAAATATTCATGTCAGAGTTATGGACCTTGATAAAATGTGCAAATTAACTGCATGTGTACCAAATTTCATTTGAATATTATGACGGGGTCTTGAGTTATAGCCAAGGTCAAAGCTTTGCAAAACGACAATACCTCAGCATTTTTTCTTCGAAAACAGGCTTGCTTAAAATGCCTGGCCACTACTTACAAACCTCTCTTTAGATGGCATAATATACTTACATGAACACACTATCTTTCTCCACAACAAAGGCCGGCATATTGAACGGGAAGCCGTATATCCGATGTAACAAGTATTGGTGAAGTAGGTCACAGTTCTTCTCCTCCTTTACCGAAGTGTAGAACAACGAAGCACCATCTGTCAGGCAGGTCAAGGACATACATGTACAAGATGGACTGATTGGTAACTTTTTCTACACCCCCAACCCCCAAAACCAAACAAGGATTTCGCGTATCAGATGCGCCACCTGTTGAGGGCGTTAAGGTCACCATGACTTTCCACCACAGAACCAATATGGGTTAGCCATTGATAATGGCCAATGTGCATACAAAGAATAAGGACTCAACATCAAATTGTTCAAAAATTAATGTTTAGTGCCAATAATGTTTTCCAGTAAAAGTCACAATGACCTTGATCTTTGACCAATTAACACAAAAAATCAATACCAAGTTTAAAGACCCTGCAACAAGTCGTTAAAAAGTCAATGAAAGCTTCAACAATGTCTTCCAGTAAAAGTCATGATGACCTTGACCTTTCACCTATTGACCCCAAAATTAAGACTAAGTTTAAAGACCCTTTACAAAGTCTTTCAAAAGTTATCGATCGGAAATTAAAATGTGCATCAAATGATCATGCTTTGCAGGTGACACAAAAACTTATATAAGAATTTAGAAATCTATGAATATGACTATATAATTCTCCATAAAAGTTTTTTTACATGTAGCAAAAACAAACAGGAATACTCCCCCCTTGAGAATCTCTTTATCATGCCTTTCTGAGGTTTGTTGTATGTATAAATGGAATAGACCTCATCAATATTATGTTGTATTACTGTACATAAATCTAAAACTATTCCATAAGGATACAATGTAGACAAAAGTTCCTAATATGCATTTGAATAAAGTCAAAGTGTTCTTCTTTGTAATCATTTTCTTTTTCTAAGGTGGAGATGGCATCCGCCTGAAATTGAAGATTACAGCATATATATTCACTGGCATAATACAAGTTTCTCTTTCATACATTTTTCTAAACATAAACACAATTTAAGCAACACACGTTAAGTATTTTAAATTGCTGTATTTTATTAGAGAATGAGTCTGAATTGATTTGTACAAGATTAAGCCTGGTATAAAGAACATATCTATTTAAATGTTACTGCAGTCCACACCCAAAAGCATTTTTTTTCAACCCATGTCAAACAAAGCCATAATAGGCCTGCCAGTGAATGGCTTATCAGTAAATTAATTGTCAGTAGCAAATAGATATCAAGGAGCTGCTACCAGTACCCTACAATATGGAGATTTTTGGAAAAGTGAAACTTCTGCATTACAAACTTATTTTCATAGTATTTCTGTTGGTTTAATCAATTGTTGATCAATGTTATGTTTGTAGAAAATTAAACTTTGACTTTAAGAAGTTCGAGACAATCCCTACCTTTGTGAGTACAACTATGATGGGTATTCCCAGGTTTTGTGCCAGTATGTTTTCCCCTAGGGGAAGTAACACTTTGTCCTCCTCTGCTACGGCGGGTGCCGCTGGATGAAGTGGGTTCACATCTCGCCTCATGGAAGTCTGAGTCACGGAGGTGCTTTCATCTGGTTCTACATACTCTTGGTAAAATCGGACCACTGTAAGAAGGGTAAAATTTGTATTGCACAAATAGCATATTAGCATTGTAGAAGCAAGTAACAACGCTTTGTGACAAAAACATGTTTTTCTATTTTATTTGTGGAGGGTCTGTGGCCCCACTGACACCAAATGCAATCACATCATACATCTTTACATTAGGCCTAAAAAAAATAATTGTTTGGTTAGGGTTACATCCTTAAAAAAAATAGGTAGGGTAGGTAGGCTTTTTATTTTTTTTTATTTATTTTTTTTATTAGGTTTTATATAAGAAAATAATTTTCATCATTGGAGAATGGTGTTAAAGCTATCTTCTGTATAAGCATTTAAGGTTTAAACTTAATATTAAAAAGCAATTTAAAAAAAAACGAGATTTTTTTTTTTTTTTTTTTTTTTTAATTTTTCATTTTTTTTTTTCAAATTGACTATAAAAACGGTAGGGTCGGCGCCTATTCCGTAGGTAGGGTCGGGTAACCCGAACCAAATGTATTTTTTTTTTAGGCCTTAGCTTGCTATACACCAAGTGTCAACACTATCCATTGACGCTAACTTAAGTTACCAAGTAGAAATTATTTTCTATTATTCGTAATTGTAACCTTGACCATGACCCTTCTGACTCAAAAAGCAATCCTAGGGTAATGTATGTCTCCAAATAAGTTCCCTAAACAACAAGTTTCATTAATATTACTTATTTCTAACTCAAATTATTACTAGTAAGCAGAAACCATTTTTGAATGCCAAGTTATGTCTTCATTTAAGCTACACACCTACATCACTATCCCCTAAAGCTGACTTAAGTGATTGAGCAGAAACCATATATATTTCAAGTATTACTGTAACAGAGACCTTAACCCCAGAAACTCCAAAGCAATCCCAAGCTAGGTCTTTACATAAGTTACCAACACACTAAGTTTCATCACTATCCATCAATGCTGAACAGAAACCATTTTTCTACTTTAAGTAACAGTGACCTTAACCCCAGAAACTCCAAAGCAATCCCAAGCTAGGTCTTTACATAAGTTACCAACACACTAAGTTTCATCACTATCCATCAATGCTGAACAGAAACCATTTTTCTACTTTAAGTAACAGTGACCTTAACCCCAGAAACTCCAAAAGCAATCCCAAGCTAGGTCTTTACATAAGTTAACAACACACTAACTTTCATCGCTATCGATCGATGTGAGCAGGAACCATAGTTCTATTTTCAGTAACAGCGACCTTGACCTCACAAACCCCAAAAGCAAACCCTAGCTTGATAGTCATATAAGCTACCAAGTTTCATCACTTTCCATCAATGTGAGCAGAAACCATATTTCTATTTTTAGTAATAGAGACCTTGACCCCACAACCCCCAAAAGCAATCCTTAGATAGTCATTGACATATAAGCTACCAACAAAGTTAAATCGCTGTCCATCAATGATAACTTAAGTTATTGAAATCACATGTTTGGTTCCCTCCGGCACAAAGAAACATGATATCAATTGAACTAAAACTATATAATCTATGATGAATAATACTTCAATCAAAATGTATAGTACTCTTTTTGCATATAACTCAAAAAATGCAATATAATAATTAAATACTATAGAATATTATACCCCTTTTGAGCTTATGAAAATCTACTGTAAAAATAGAACAATACTATAAATTGCTAGCAAAACAGCTGCACTTGAAACAAGATAACTAACATTCATTTATCATCCAAAACAAACATCAAATGTTATAAATGCACTTAATCAATGTAACATTTGTTATCTAAAATGCATGAGTCATCTAAAGATTTTCTGTCACCAGCATTTATCAAAATAAATCACTGAACTTTGTTAAACTTCTTGTATCTAAACATCTTTATTATACATGACTAAATTTGTAATTAAACGTAATAAAATAGGTTTGTTTTTTTCGGTTTACAGCATAAGATGAACTCATATGAATATTGAATGAGAGAAATTATTTTCCAATAATAATTGAATTTAATTCAACTACAGCTGGTTATTTCCATGCTTGACATATTTTTTATATCTAATCAATTGGAAAAATTAAATACAGACATATTGAAACTTGTTAAAATAAATAAAACTGAGTAATAAAAAAAAACAATCAAGAAAAAAAGTATGTCAAATAGCAAATAGATAATTTCACACCACATATTTTCAATACACAATCAGCCCATTAAATCACGAAGAAAGAATTTCCAATGGGATATAAGAATTATAGTAAGCTCAAGTGCCGTCCTTTCCCCATGAAGCGCTTGTCAACCGCACAGAGGATTGGTTTAATCAATACACATTTTTACTTTGCACTTTCCTGTGTCTGAGCAGCCAATTCTTGCTATATAGAGGTTCTCAGCAGACAAACGTTTCCCCTTAATTTTGATTTATGCTTAAGCAGACAATTACATACTGGAATTTCTTTTTGTTCCTGAAAATGTGTCGCTCAGAAGTTTCATTGGTCAAAATTAGCACAAGTCTGAAAGCACTGCACTGGCAAAATGCTTTCACGGCTTGCTCAAACTTTGAATGGGTTTCATTAAGTTTGTTGATTTTGTTTGATGCCATGGCCTAGTGTATGAATTTGTATTTGTTTATTCAGAAGTCTTATTTAGAGGACTGAATATCAAACAGTTATATTTAAGCTGCACACTCACAAATTGACCGTTGTGGCAATTTATTTATTTTTGTCTAGGAATTAGCCAATTGTTGTGCATATGTCTGGAAACCAGAGATAAGACTGCTTACAAAAGATCAGATCACATTTTTTCATAATTTTTTTATTTACTGTGGAAAACTGGATGTTATTTGGCTTAAAGTGTTACTAACACAATAATGAATTTAACAGCAGTTTTCAAAACAATTAAGATATGTTCAATAGTGAATTATCTTAAATGACTGAATTTAAAGCATTGATATCAAAATCTGCTGATTCAGAGAAAAACACACACAAATAAACTGTCAAAACTGTTAATACTTGAGAGTCCAGCTTTAAAGTCAGAATCTTGTATGAACAATTCAGAATTCTTACAATACTACTATGTGTTTACACAGTAATCACAAGATAAAGACGAATAACTAATCTCAGGGATATTTGCCTTCAATTAATTAATTTAATTTCCTAATTTATCCACTTACAACTCTGGTCATAATCTCTCCTATCCTCTGGGGAAATTCGTAACCTATCGATATGGTGTCGTAGAATAGATGCCCATTTTTCTAGAGTATCGAGGATGGACCAAGGTGATGTCATCGATGCCACAAGTAGTACTAGCGTGTTCTCAAACGTTTCCTCCGTTAACGCGTATTTCAGGAGGCTCGTATGCATTGTGTCGCCATCTAGAGCCCACATGCCCAGTCTGCCTTGATCTGCAAGAAAATGGTAGGTACCGGTATAGGTTTTCTACATTACCAAGAATCAAATGTTCAAAGAGCTAAGGACCAGCTTAATTTCTCTCACTGACAACTAGGGTCGGTTACTAATAAACTGCATCTAGACCAGGGGCTGTATTCAATAAGCATCTAAGTAACAATTTTCAACTAAGTGAAAAATTGCCTTTTTTCTAATTTGATTTTTGCATCAGAGTTTAAACCAGAGCTATCACTGTAAGTGACACATGCCCCCGAAGTGGTACTCAAGTGTGATTCTAAGGTCATTTAGAAAGGGGATAAAAATAGCAATGAAATGTGTGGATAAAGCAAGGAATGTTTATGAAAATGTGGAATATATTAAAAACACTAATTACCATTGACTGAGGTTTTGAAACACAACACGAGACCCATGCATGGTCACTGTAATATGTAATCTCTATGTCATTATATGCAGTTATTCATTGTGAACAAACAGCAACTTAGATGTGGTGACATGGGTATTGCATGTGACATGTCAAACACATGTGGCAATTAATTTTAAAATCTGTCCATACAAGAGAAAGTTACAGCCCGGACAGAACCACATATACTCTTTGTCCTTATAAACAGCATTCCCTAGTAAACAATCACTAAGCAGGGCTTCCATTAAGAATTTGAAACTGAACTTCCTGTCCATCAAGTTTTCAAGTTTTCCAATGAAATGTGGAAGTTAAAGTGTCCAATATACAATGTATAATACTTTTTCCACTATTTTTCAATTAGTTTGTTAAATAAAATAAAATAATTTGCAACTATAACTTGCTGCAAAATTCACAGATTTATATAATTATAACAGATCCTTTTACAATAAGACTGATTGAAATTGAGACCATAAAAGTAATATTGACTACAGGTTATGAATCTTTTAACATCCAAGCATTCAACTTCAGAAGTTTTCTTCAAAATTATGGAAGTTTTTGTACTTCCTAGTTATCAATTTTGGAAGTTGTAAATCATTTCTAGGAAGTAATATACTTCCAAACTTCCTTTAACAGAAGCCATGAACTAATGGTGACCTTGACCTTAGAGGAAGGGACACTGGTCGTGCACACTTACATGTCATCTTGGTATGTCAAACACATGCAGTGAGTTATTTAAAATCTGTCCATACAAGAGAAAGTTACAGCCCACCCATACTCTTGTCCTTATAAGCAGAATTACAATGTAAACAAAAACACTATGTGTGACCTTGACCTTATAGATAGGGACAACGGTGGTGAACTTGACAGGTTATCTTGGAATGTCAAACACATGTGGCTTGTTATTTTAAAATAAGTACAAACAAGAGAAAGTTACAGCATGTACACAACCATCTATACTCTATGCACGTATATGCAGCATTCCATAGTAAACAAACACTAAATGTGACCTTGACCCTAGCGAAAAGGACACTGGTTATCTTGGTATGTCAAACACATGTGGCAAGTTTTACAAAGAAAGTTACAGTCCGGACAGCATGAATGAATGGACGGACTGATGGTGCAATTTTAAAAAGGCTACACTCACCATCTCTATACTCATCCTTGACATTCAGATAGTAGTACTCAAGTCCAATCCCTTTCTTTGGCTCCTCGACGCCTTGTAACTTCGCGATCAATGTAGTCTTCCCACTCTCATTGTCACCTGAAAAATATCAAATATTGGTTATATAGAGGACAATAGTTCCTTTAAATGTAAGATATATTTTACTGAGTGATCACCAAAAGTTACATGTCATGAGTTGAAGGGACTTTAACAAAAGTGGTGAGTATGTTGACCTGTTAAAGGGGCTGTCTCACGTATGACAAAATAGCGGACAAAAAAGAAAATTGTCGAAAACTGACATAAACTTGGCATCGATGTGTACAATGCATTGAAACTTACTAACTGAAGTACCACATAGTTTACAACTTATTTAAGTTTAGCAGTTATTTCGTATTTTTCCATTAAAAAAGATAACTGGGTATGTCTACCAGGTAGAATTCATTCCTTAAGCGTGATTGGCTCGTCGGTGTTATCATGTGATATTACCGTAGGTGTATAGCTTAATTATGTCACCCAATTAGAATAAGCCTTTGTAGCTCAGTGGGTAAGACGCTGGACTTCAATTTTGGCGACGCGGGTTCTAACCCAGTCACAGACACAATTTTTTTTTACATTTTGGTACTTTTTTTACAATTATGATATCAAAGCGTAACACATTCTATTAGATAATTGTCCTGAGATTCATTACAGAAAAAATCTTTTTTTGGTGCCAATCTGTGAGATAGCCCCTTTAAGGATACATTGATAACATCATGTGATAATGTCAATCAACCAACCACGCAACAACACAATTAATTTTCAATCGTGCTATAAACAAAAAATTGTGGTCTTCAAAGACGATATTTGAGAAAATATCAACATTTGCTAAAGAGTTCCAGTTTTTGGGATTTTTGTTTGAACACTCCTTATGATTTGCCACACTTTATTCCGTAATTAAAAAAAGGGCATTTAACAAACCATGAGAGGGTCTCTTTAAGTATTTATTTTAGTAAATTTATAAGAGTAATAATCTTTTTACTATTTTGAATGTTTGAGATTATATTTTGTCTAATGACCCAGCCCCTTTTAATTACTTTAATAATATAAAAATCATTAACAGATGTCAGCTGATTTACAAAAATAAATAAATGGCCGATTTAAGAGATACTGACATACCCAAAGGCAAAACATAATTTCAAACACTTTGTATTTTTAATAATATATAGTAACTTAAGCACATAGAAAAAATATTTAAAACTTACCTAAAACAATTACAGACTTTGAAGTTGGTAACTTAGAAGCTGAACTTGACTGCACTTCTGTCAGAATTGAATTCCTGCAGATAAAAAGAAAATATTCTGAATGTTTAGTAATAAGAGTAGCCATTTTCATACCTATTTCATGAAATAATTATTTCATAAATCACTGCGCTTTAATCCTTTATACATGCCAGCAGAGGAAAAAAAACGGAATTTCGATCCATATCCGAGTCTCAAAGCGGGAGATAAAAATCTCCCAGAATTTAAAGCATGTGACATGTCCTCTTGATATGTCAAACCCATGTGGCAAGGTCACAATTAAAAAATTCTTTGTTTGCCCTTTACCGACCCTAAATTTTAGAGGTGGGTCGGTAGGTAGGATAAATATTTTATTTTTTTCTAGAATTTGATCTTGAACACAAAAACTGGTGTTTGTATGTTTGACCTTTTTTATTTTTTCTGGTGGATGAACCATATTGTTGCAACCATTACATTAATATGGGAATGCATTTTAATGTTTAAATTATTATTAAATGATATATATAGCTTTATATGCATGGTTCACCTCATTTCTGTATTTATCCACCTTGTGTGTTGTAATATATATTTGTAAGCTTGACTGTACTTCAATATATAAATGTATGCTGTATTGATATGCTTTACTGTACATGCAGGACACTTTGCTTTAACCCCACCTTGCACTAACTTCTTGCATGATTGTAGATCTAGACACAAATGTGTAATATTGGCATTTCTGGATGTGGTTTTTCAATCTTTTCACTGCTAGTCATTTTACACCCCATACATTATCATACTAGAAGAGTGCAAGACAGTCCCAAGTCTGTAGAAAAGGGGGAGGGAGGCATGTTTTAACTATATATGCAAAATAAATTAATTTTGATAGAACTCGTGTTGTTACTTTTAAATGTTAAACTCTCTGTCAGATGGCAGAGTATTATTGCTTGATTTGGAATTCTGACCTTGACAACATTCTAAGAGTGACATGTATGACCAAACATGTTGCAGCAGTGTTTGTATAAATGGCAGTGTAATTATTGTGAGGTAGAAAGAAACTTCCGTTCTGATCATATAAATTTGGGGGAATATGTAAGAATTTCATATCAAGCATGGTCCATCAATGCATCACACCTGGAATATCTATACCATATTTACTTTAAAAAGCAGGGATTTTAAATGTTATTTATTCACAAAGCTAACAACTTTACCATTTATTTATAGCAGAAAACTGATACACATGTATGGACAAGAATTGTGCACAGTTATAAAAATACTTACATGACATTCTTGGGACAATCCTTTAACAGATACAATTTCTTTAGTTACATGTGTAGAACACACAAAAATGTCTGACTAGAAGACTAGAAATGTCTGACTAGAAAACATACAGTGGCATAATTATCGTGCTATTTACATCGAACTTGGTTTTGGAATGTTCACAACTCTTAAAAAAACAAGAACTGTATGGACAAGAATTGTGCACAATTATTAAAATACTTGTGACATTCTTGGGACAATCCTTTAACAGATACAATTTCTTTAGTTACATGTGTAGAACACACTGTCTTCGTTTTTGGTTTTTTGCTGTTTTCCCCCTGCATCATCATGGTGAATGCATTCGAGTGGGAAGCTTCGTCACCGTCAACATTGTTGTTCTGATCATTGATATCACTTTCTCTTTTTATATTGTAAGTAACATACTTCAACGAACAGTCAAAGGTATTGAGCACCGAAATACTTTCAGAAATGTCTGGATGGAAACTTTCGACATCGGTGCTGTTTTTGCAAACGGAAATTGTAACGGAATCCGTTTTTTGTAATGTTACGTTTGCCTTATTCATGAAGTCTGATAATACATCTTCCCATGTGTTACTGGACTCGAAAGAACTTATTTTATTTTTCGCAATTTGATTTAATTTACCATCAATATTAATAAAAACACTGTAACAAAATGTTAATATGGACGCCATGATGATGAACTGTTTTCTAGACGCTTGCAAATCGCATTCGGAACTCCTCGGCCATTTTTTCAAAAACAACCTCGGATGTATATGGACGGTTTACATACTTAAAAAGTGGTACGTTTAAGTCCGCTGCAAATAGATCGCGTAGTAATCTTATTTAGTAGTTAAAATTTATGAATTAACTCTTGGGAATCGTAATTATGTTTGCAATAATACACTTCACTGGCAATCAATTTAAACTGAGAGCAATGAATACAACTCTTAAACACTACAATTAATTAATGCTTTTATTCAAAAAAATACGGACTACTTCAACAGATATACTGGCATACATCCGAGGTTGTTTTTGAAAAAATGGCCGAGGAATTCCGAATGTTGCAAATCGTTCACAAAACGTACAACAAGCGCTTCTTTTGTCTTGATTGATTTAAAGAACCCAACGATTGAGCGGAAAGAAAATAAACTAAACTAACGGCGAAAAAACAGCGAAAACAAATCGTGACTGCAAAATTGAAAAAAAAAATATTCTCACGAATTTTGCAATAAAATATTTTGGGTCGGCGGCTTTTTTTTCGGGTCGGTCGGTAAAGGGCAAACAAACTTAATTTTAATTTAGGCCCAAGTTATTTTAAAATCTGTCCATACAAGTGAAAGTTACAGCCGGGACACGACCATCTGTTCTCTATGTCCTTATAAGTTATATGCTTTCTTTTATAGTTAACAAACACTAAGTGTGACCTTGACCTTAGAATTAGGGGCACCAGTCTTGCACGCGACATGTTTTAGAGAGATTTTACATCAGGCAATAATGACAAAGAGAATGTGAGTAAAACTGAATGTAAACAAACAACCCCACAAGGAAGAAATGACAGTATAAAAATTACAAGAAATATATTTTTTTTAAAAGATTGATAAATGCCAAAAGGAAACTTTTACAACAAGTGATTAATTTATTTGTAGTAATGAAAATGCCAACTTGCTTCTTTGACCATGTGCCAACACCAGTAGCCTCTTAACCTTTTACCTAACAATCATATACCAAGTTAGTCCTGGTTTAATTTGAATGATTTTTCTTGAGTAAATCCATGATACAATTTCACTATTAATTTACCATTAGCAATTTTAAATGTCTATATACCTGTTAATAATATGTCCATCTCCTGTTAAGGTCCAACACCCTACAGGACCTAGACATTTGCTAAAGCTAAAAGGTACAGCCAAGTTGAAGAAACAAAGTGGATACAAGAATATTATACATTGTCTGGGTGCAATACTCCTGGCTTGTTTCGAATCAACCCATTGCTACTTTAACATGCCCACTGTAAAGGTTTTATTGTTTGTGTATATATGGGAGACAATTTCCCTTGGTTTTAACCAGAGTTTTGATTACTCCAAATTTCCCAGTATAATCCTCTCTCAATTAAAATGCAAAGAAACTACCGTTCTCATTTAAAATATGTTCAATATGATACAGCTGAGAATTGAACCAATTACGCTTTATCTCAAATGATGACAAACTAGACACTATACCACTGTCTTACCAGGCAGTATATGTTTTTTTTTGTTTTGTACCCAGGGTTCCCCCTGGGTTCTAAAAAGTTGTCGCCACTTTTTCGCGGGGGGTTAAGGGGGCCGTGATAGGCCCCCTTACGGGTCCAGGGCAGCGCCCTTGTGGGGGCCAAGGGGGCGAAGCCCCCTGAAGCTCATGGAGTTTAAGCATTTTAAGAGCCTTAAATTGCATTTAATTAGCACATTGTCGTGCAAATCATAACATTTTGTTGTACATGAAGCACAAGATATTAATAGCAAATTGTTATTCTGTTGACAAAATTCATTGTATATGGACTAGTATATAAATAAAAAAAATATTGCAAAAAATGTGACATAAACATCAATATGTTGATTTCAGTCTAATGCCTGCATACAATAAAAGAATACATTTGTGAAATTATGAGATAAATTTAAAATAAATGAAAACTCTAAGAAATATACATTGTCAAACTAGGGCCATAACTTTCCTAATAGAAATTTGTCTACCTACTCTTTACTCCAGCCAACATATTAGAAGCCTTATCAAATGGGGTTTAATCCTATTTATTTGATTTCTGTTAATCTTTTTGACACTTTTTGAACTCTTAGAATGCTGCATTTATAGCAATTACAAATTGCGACAAAACCGAAAGCAATTCTATTTTAAGCGCGTAAACGTCATTACGAAATTTGCATATCACGTGACTTTCCGACAACATAAAATTCTACGATTTGCATATTTAAAACTAACACGATAATTATGCAACAACAAGGCTGTTGAGCTAAATATTAAAATTGTTTGCTAATAAGAGACATAACAGTTAAAGGATGTCATTGTTTATCCGTGAAAGCAATAAAATTCTGCAATAATTAGCGAGGTGTTGACTGGGCCGTGACTGCTTGCCCTAATTATCGGATTAATTTTTGTTGTCGCACCAGCAGATGCGCTTGATTTATGGCAGTGACAGAATCGATTATCATGCAGGCCGCATGGTCACCACTTACGTCATTTTACGAAAATATTTCAAAAAAAAATCGTTGTCGCCATAAATTCGCCAAATTTGAAAAGTTATCGCCACTTTTGCGATTTTGTCGCAAATGGCGACAATGGCGATCGCCAGCGGGAACCCTGGTACCTCCTAACATGCAGTTAAACTTCCCTACACCTGCTATATAACAAAAAATAAAAAAGATGGCAATTCAAACGAATAACAGCAGTGATGCATGTCAGGCGTGTAGCTGCCTAAATGCGATTATGTGGCTGAATCCACAATGATTCTGACAAAAAAAATCAGCCAAAGTCACAGTATTTGTACTTGACTAAAGATGCTGTTACAGACGTACAGACATTGAAATTTCTATGTAGGGAGGCTGATGCCCCAGACTACAATTATGAATCCACATGAATAGACAGTTAGCTTAGTAGCTATGCCCATGCAAGCTCCTTGTGACTGATAGCGCTACACTGGAAACTAGCTACAATAATGAGCAATCAGGTATGCTTTTTAATAATTTTGAATTTCTTATGTATCCCTGTAACGCTACAACTTTCGACCATTTAACACCGGGCAAAAGACTATATACTGTGAAATCATTAATGTTCGTGGGGCATTAATGTTCGTGGTTTTCGTGGGTTAGGTGATCCACGAATTCAAGATCCCACGAAATATAAACCCTTTATTCACTTTTTCAATTGCCTTGTTACGTACATACTCTAGTATATTATTTACAGAGGTCGAATTATACAGTGTTAAAACCTGTCCCAATGTATAACTTACGATCATTATTCTGTTAATATATTATAACTGCCTTTAACAAATAATGAACCAAATCAATTAAATGTGTTTTATGCAGCAAATGACAGTTATAAGCACGTGTTTAAACGTGTGCTGTTAATGAAAATCTCCAAGTTTACAAGATGTGCGTGATGAGTGTCTGTACTCGATTTTTTTATTTAAAGAAATAATTAATCGATTACTAGTACATTGAAGGTTACTAAGCACCGAACGTGACAATATACGCATCTTTTCGGTGTTTTCACAGTTTGCAAAATTCTTAATTGGCATTAAATGGCTTCCCCTATCTGTACTTATGATCAGGGTACATCTTCTTTTATTACCTTTATTCCCAATTAAATCGATAAGTGACATGGGTATATATGCACTAATTGGCATGTCGTACCACATTAGCGAGTGTCATAAACCGAGTGACGTAGAAGACGGAAATCACGGGCCAGCGCGTGGATATTTTGCAGACGATCTAGGACGATCGCATCTTCGATTTTTTTTTTCAAAAATGAAAATCCACGAATTTAAGTACCCACGAAATTGTTTTTTTTCGGCAAACCACGAAATTTCATGCCCACGAACATTAATGATTTCACAGTAGTAGTATTATGCATTGATGCTGAATAATAATGACAAAATTGTCAAGCTCACGTCGTGCTTGAGATGGAATTCTCTTCAGTTACTGGTTGTTAAATTAATAAAACAACAGGCTGAAATTCTAATGATATGGCTGTGATACTTGATGAACACCATTGTAAATGAGTGGGTGGGGTATCAACTAAAGTGATATGACATGTCAATAAATCTAAGTGATAGTTTTTTGTGGAAAAACTAAATATGTTCCCTTACCACGATGCAAATATTTTCCAACAATGTCGGCAACAATAACAACTGTCATCAGATTGTATGACTAATCGGATACAGCGGATGTTAAACAAATTCTTACACATTTGTTTATGATTTTTCAGTTTTCTGATCAAATTAGGACAATGGCATGCTGCACAATGAAATTTTATCGATAAAATATATTTTGCCCGAAATATTTACCACAGATTTTGTGAATCATTGTCAGGATCCTCAGTTACTGAGTTCATTCTGTCATTTTTCTCTCCAACAGGAGCCATTTTGGATCGAAAGCTCCCGGATAATGTGATGCACGCATGCGCGAAAAATATAATTTCGTTCGTGTCCGATGAATCATGAAGGTGTGTTCAAAGAAAGGAAAATCAAGAAATAACTCTCTGATTTAAAGACTTCTGAATGTTTTTGTTTAATAATGCACACTCGCATCATGCAGTAGACATGCTTTGCATAAGTATCGTTCTGAAATTTGCAGATTTCGTCCCAAAATTTGGTCAGACGAACCGGATGTTTACAAAATGACTGGGGGACATCTCAAAATGGACTTTTGACAAAATTCTGACATATATACAGTATGTATATAGAATTTTAACAACTAAATACTAAATTGTCAATCACGTTAAAAACTTTGTTTGCCATAGGTGAAATCACTGCCCAAGACTGTCTCAAAACCTTAATCGGAAATCCCGTCTGTAGCTTTAGTTTATATTAGTTGCCTGTGCAGACGAAATTTGCCACTGGACATTCTTTGTGACATAATAATGAATAATGTTATTATCACTAACTTATATCAGGTACTGGACAAAGAGCCAATGTGTGATTAATGATTGATAGAAAAATCATTTGCAACAGTTGTACATCCAGGATTTTATTTTAATTATTCATTATTATTATCTAAAGGCATGTAAAAAGTCAAGAAAGTTCCTTAAAGTTAAAGGATGTACCTTAAAAGTTTCATTGCATGAAGTGGATCTACCAGTTTGTGGGGTTTGCCATTAGGAGTGGAGTTTGTGTTAATTAAGCACCTACATAAGTCAAAGTTTTGCCTATTAGGGACTGGGATAGTGGGTGGGCTGGGATTGGGACTCAAAACAGCTGTTGATTCCTTAAATTCCCAGTGAGACTGCAGTGGAGAAATATACTTAACCACAACTATTTGTTTCTCCGTTTCAGGTGAAAAGTAAATTGGATGATGGACAGCTTGCTTTATGATGGCACAATAGAATACCAAATCTATAATCAGCAAGAGGCAGCATTGATGATGTGTACAGGCATGCGATTTGCCAGTGAAGAGGCAACCAAAGCTTTACACTATACAGAGGGGCTTGATCGTGAAGCCTGCTGTAAGGAGTTTGCTGTTGCCTGCTACATTGGCAATGTCAAGGTGGTTGAAACATTCATTGAGCATTACCAAGAAGAAAATTCATGTACCTCAAGGTCTGACAATGAATTAAATGATTACTTAGAGAGTGATGTTAGTACTGGCCATTCAAAACGACCGCAGTCTGTTGTAAATCATTACAATGCAGATGGATTGACACCATTATTGTTGACGATCATTGGTAGCCATAGAAATAAACTCAAAATTTGCCAAACTTTAATCGAAGCTGGGGCAGATGTTAATCAACCCCAACAATTGTCAAAAGAGAGTCCACTAATTTGTGCAATACAGCAAGGATGTGATGACATTGTTGAACTGCTTCTTGACAATGGAGCGGATACGCAACTCTGTGATAATGTTGGAATGTCCCCCTTGTATGTTGCCATCAGGTGTAGAAATATGAAGATGGTGTGTGCCCTTATAAAAGCAGACTGTGATGTGAACATTGGAAGTCAAGATCATACGCCGTTGTTTCTAGCCACTAGGACAGGACAGCTTAAGATAGTAGAGGTAAAAATATTGGTGATAGGAGAAGTCACGCCATATACGGAGAAGTCGCCCTACATATGTATTATATAGGCGGTATGGTGTGAGATGGTTATCGGCGGAAACACAAGGTTTTTCAGTTACACAAGTGTTGCTTTTTTGCAAATGTGTTCAAATTTGCTTCTATAATTTATGGATAATAAATTAGCTTTTTTCAAATATTTATTAAAATATTAAACAGTTCATCAATGTACATTTATTTCCGATCGTCAAGAGCGAAAAGAGCAACATTCACTGATTGCGTGTTTTAGATACATAACAGTATCTTGTCATATAGACTTATTAATTTACTGTCATAAATTCTTAATTAATAAAATATTTTTAATAAAAAAAGATATGCAATGTACAGTTTGACAGAAATAACATGTACTATATAATCCATATGTGGGGCGCCTTCTCCATATATGGCCCGACTTTGTAGTGGTGCGAGTTTGTGTTGGTACGACTTCTCTTGTAATATAAATATCTGTGCTGAAGACACTGACTGTACATTCGTTAATGAGTAACCCATTCATGGATTATTTTTTATTTTTGCTTTTAAAAGACACTGAGATAGTTTTATACAATAACTAAAGAATACATTTTGCAAAGGTTTTATATTTAGTTATCATATCAGCGAGATGACTGTACATTTGTTAATGTTAAACCTATAAGTTGTTCATTTTTTAACTGCTTGTTGCAAGAGTCATACAATGTACATTTTGCAGTTTTCATCTGAACCTTCTTTGTTTAACTTATTAATAGACTCGTGAACAAACAAAATCCCATTCATGGCTCATCCAACCAGGTGACTTAAGCAACATATATGTTAGTTGCCTAGTTATTTGCCTTTGCCCTTGCGACTTCGTTATTTTCAAAGATCAGAGTGAAGTCAGTTTTTCGCCTGAATTTACAAAGATTAAAAAGAAATATTAGTTAATTGATGTATTAAATATTCAGGAATTCAAATAAGCACTGTCTTTTATTTCAGCTGCTTTGTGAATCCGGCTGTGACGTCCATGTTAAGAACAAGTACGGTGTCAGTCATGTTTATGAGGCTGCTTTATGTGGTCATGTGGATGTTTTAAGGTACTTGTTAGATCAGCGATGCACTGTCAACGACCAAGACATGTACAACCAGTCACCGCTCCATGTTGCCGTGATCAAGGGACATCACTCTTGCACAAAGATCCTTGTTGAAGGTTAGTTTTATGATTTTGTGGTACTCACTGAAATAATAATGTATTTGAGAATATCATATCATCATTTAACATATCTTATTACATGATATAAATTTTGAATAATCTGGTACACTAAATAAAAATAAACCTGTATACAATAAACATGGACCCTGTTGGAAATAAGCTCTTGCACGTGTGCAAATCTTAATGGGTTATCCTGTGCAAATGTCATCAAAATTGTTGTAATGAATTTTTTAATTAAATCATACACCTTTATTATTAAGATCTGAAGTAATTCATATTCTAGTAGTTTGATTTAATTTATTTAAACTTTCTGTGATTTGATTTATTATGATTCTAATTATCATACAATTGCATTCTGGGATATTTGTTGGTTTGTTGTAACATGAACTGTTGTATTATGAAATATTGACATTACACAAATAAAACTACCACAAGTTTGACTGGCGGCGGCCACGTAAGTTTGCCTGGCAGTGGCCACTTAAGTTTGTCTGGCAGCGGCCACTTAAGTTTGTCTGGCGGCGGCCACCTAAGTTTGTCTGGCAGCGGCCACATAAGTTTGTCTGGCAGCGGCCACATAAGTTTGTCTGGCAGCGGCCATGTTAGCAGCGTTGCACTTTTGTTTTTGCTCCTTGCATCAATAAGCTTTGGTTAATTATCTTAAGGCTGCTCTGTTACAGATGATATCTTGAGAAAAAAAATAAATGTGAAAAACATAGGTAATAAGTTATAAAAAGACATTGAATCGAAATTGCACTTGAGGATGCCTAGTATGAAGATGAGAGAAAAATGTGAGGTTAAAGTTAAACTGAAGTTTATAGTAAAATTTCTTTGTATTTCCACAGCTGGAGCTAACTGGCGTCTTCGCAACTACAATCGAGAGGCAGCCTTGGATTTGGCATTGAAACTGGGACGGTCTGAAATTGTTGAGTATTTTTTTGAGGAAGGACTTGACATACTACCAAGAGGGGCTAACCCCCAAGGGTGAGTTGAGTTACATGTTAGGGCTTTTGGGTTGACCCGCAAGGGTGAGTTGAATAATATGTTAGGTATTTGAGCTGACCCCCAAGGGTGAGTTGAGTAATATGTAAGGTCTTTGGACTCACACCCAAGGGTGAGTGGAGTAATATGAGAGGTCTTTGGGCTGACCCCAAGGGTAAGTTGAGTAATATTTAAGGTCTTTTGGCTAACCCCCAGGGTGAGTTGAGTAATATGTAAGGTCTTTGGGCTGACCCTCAAGGGTGAGTTGTGTTACATGTAAGGTCTTTGGGCCGACCCCCAAGCCAAGGGTGAGTTGGGTTATATTTAAGGTCTTTGGGCTGGCCCCCAAGGGTGAGTTGGGTTATATTTAAGGTCTTTGGGCTGACTCCCAAGGGTGAGTTGGGTTATATTTAAGGTCTTTGGGCTGACCCCCAAGGGTGAGTTGAGTAATATGTTAAAATGTTTTATTGGGTCAGCCATCATTTTAATTTCGTGTGATATGTGATCGAAATGCTTGTTACAATGATAAAACACCATCAGAAGTTTAAATTAAAATCTGCTTTAAATAATTATTTTATAAATTGTGGCAGAAGATACTCTATTTTGCCAAGAAAAGGCTAGTAATGCTACTGAAATTGCAATACTTTAGACATTAGTTTACTAATTTTGTTCAAATGAGTATATATGCCATTTGCTGTTTTGTGTTTGTTCATGAATTTGAGTAAGTAGAATAACTCTATTTCATCAAAATTCATAAAAAAGTTGAGTCAGTCTTTTTAAAGGGACTCCCTCATGGTTTGAAAAATGCACTTTTTATGAAAGAAAAAAAATTACCTTTGAAATTGTGGCAAATCATTCGGAGTGTTAAAACTTAGATATTGACAGCTGGAATCCTTCAACAAATTTGATATTTTATCACATTTTGTCTTTGAAGACCACATTTGAATGAGGGAGCCCCTTTACCACTTAATGAAATATTCTATTTTTAGCTTGGTTGGTTTGGTGTCAGTGTTTGAGCATGGTCACACATCAACTCTGGAGGTCTTACTTCGTGGCTGTGCAAGGCTTCCTATACTTCACTGTGTCGGGGTTCTTCCGATATTCAGGTAAGGTCAAGGTCATCTTAAAAAATCCTAAAAAAAATGTTTATTACTATATTGGCCAACTCAACAAAACAGATAAAAGTTGCAAAAAAAAAATAACCCTGGAGAAGGCATGACCTTTATAGCATTGAATTCTGTTCCATACTATCACCACTCAGGCAGTAAATGTCAAACCTGTCAAGTGTCAGAGTCTCGCTGTGAGTCTCATGTTTTTAGCAATGACATCACGGTCTTGCGCTGACTATGTAATTTCTCACGCATTTCAATTAAAACATAATTCACAGAAATAAATACTATGGTTTTATGAATACATCTGTAAAAACATTGGTTCGTGTTTAGTTGTGTCTGACCTAAAGTAAGGTAACCCATAATTATTGTTACCCTGTGTCAATCGACAATGTATATGTGTCTGCATGCCCCCGAAATCCCCTAGAATATTTTCTCGCTCTAAGGTTCATTTGAGCCCTGACAGCTAGGAAATATACGTGGGCTGATAAACATATTTACTTGGACTTCTTATAACATTTTATAATTTGTATCAAATCAGCGGTGAAATATGCACAATTTGAATGAATTGATGTCTCATGTTTCGGGATATAAGACCTACAGTACTATAGAGCATGCCAAAATACATCAGTTTATGCAAAAATGTATAGTATAACATTATATTATATGACTTTTTAATTGTTATAATCTCAGTAGAAATGTTATCCAAAGTCACATGCTTTAAAGGTTACATTGTATTGATGAGGCCTTAAAAAATACACTTGGTTTGGGTAACCCAACCCTACTTACGAAATAGGTGCCAACCCTACCATTTTTATAGCCAATTGGTAAGAGTGCATCTTTAATACATGTATCAATCATTATTTTTCCTTTAGTAACATGTGATGTTGATATCATTGTGTTTTATTGAAATGAGACATTGCTATTGTTGTTGTTTTCCTTCAGGAACAATGCACATCTCATGAAGTTGCTGTTACATTCTGGGATACAGACAGTACCTTCAATGCTATTGGCCAGAGATACCCACACTGAATGTAAGGAGATTTCTGATTGGCTGAAAGAATTCAAGCACAATTCAAGATCCCTCAAGGACATGTGTAGAATACGGATTCGCCGTTGCCTTGGAAACAAAATCCTTTATAGTGTTAAACAGTTGGAACTTCCAAATGAACTTAAGCAATATGTTACATTAAGAATTTTATGATTTTTTAGGTAAGCACATGTAGATTTTGTAAGTTTTATGACTTTTGTATATTTTTTGTCTGTTGTTGATAAGTTATTAATGACAAAACTTTTAAAAGATCATTTTAAGTTTTAACATGACAGTTTCTTTATATCAGAATTTTACATATTTTAGCTTGTCTGTTTTGTATTCATAAGAAAACAGCCTTGTCAGCTTTTGAAAGAAACAAAATCAAGACATTGTGACTGTTCTCTTTTTAATCTTCGTCATATGACATAATGCAGTCTTAAACTCTCTTCATAATTAAATAGTTTAATCATTTAAGGGGTTTCAATGAAACTTTGTACACATGTTGCTGCTAGAGTTAGCGCGCTCTTATTGCTACAATACCCGGTACTTTTTTTAATTATGCCTCTTTTTGACTGGAGACAAATGACACAACCATAAACAAGCTTTGGGAGTGTGTCTTTTTCTCATACAGCTTAATGCGAAGACATCTGAAAAAAGAAATTCAGTTATATATAAAATCAATAATAAACAAATCATCAATAATTCATATACATTTTTCACTACTATCATATCATAATTTAACTAGTCAAGAATTGTTACTGTACTCTGTTTATTTTGATATCTGTATGTTATTCTTTTTTATGTTGAAATGAGTTTCAAATATTGTTGCAGATGAATAGTCTCATCAAGCTTATTTTGTTTCTATGCTATTAATAAGGACTCATACTATTGTCTTTCATGGCAGGCATTTGTTTTTCTTATTCATGGTAATTATTACTAATTAATGACACACACGTTTTTGATATAGCATTTAAGATTGGATTTTAGCTTGACTGTTTTCGTTATTTTATACTAGAGAGAATGTTGATGTGTGTTAGACCAATGATGTCATAAATAGCGGTAGGATTATAATGATAGTTTTTATGATAGTTTGTCTGGTTAGCGCATGCTTTTCTCACCAAGGCACCCGGGTTTAATTCATGGCCATAAAAATATAAATTACCTAAAGTTGGTCATGACCAATCAATAACTTGAGAAGCCTTTGTAAAATCATTACCAAATGTGGTCACAATGTGTATGGGTTTAATATCTTGGACAAGTTTGATAACCAGCCATATCACCCTATTCATTAAGAGTTATCGCCCTTTTATTATAGAAATTACATAAAATTAGTCTTGTCCGATCTTTAACTGATAAAGTCTTTGTTGAATCAACACCAAATTTGGTCAGAATGTGCATGGGTATAATACCTTGGATGATTTCTATAACTCGCACCCAAGAGTTTTTGCCCTTTAACTATAGAAATTACCTAAAAATGTCCAATCAATAATTTTATAAGCATTTATTTTTTAGAACGAAATTATTACACAAATGATGGATCTATTTAACTTGAGCACTAATTTTTACAGATTGCTGTATTTTTTTTTATAAAATGTTATAATTTGCTATGCTGACATTAATCATATGCTAGTCATTAGAAGTCTGCTGGTTAGTTACACTATTAAACTACTAATAAATCAATACTGAGCTTCATTTGATAAAATATATTTCTATTGCATATCTAGGCTTAAACACATAATTGGGTCATGTTTTCAACTTAGAGTTATTTTTCAGCGAGCGTACACAAATTTTCGTAAAAGTCGAGCATTTCAATTTATATTTTATCGTGAGTATCACAAATCAATTGGAGTTCTTTTTTCAACAGGCTTACACAAAATTTCGTAAAATCAAGCATTTCAATTTATATTTTATCGTGAGTATCACAAATCAATTGGAGTAATTTTTTCAATCAGCATTCACACAATTTTCTAAAATCAAGCATTTCAAATTATTCTTCATCGTGAGTATCACAAATCAATTGGAGTCATTTTATTAAGGAATGTCTGACAAAATAGTTGTTAAACTTAGCACTTTAGTTCAATATATAGTAAGTGTTACAAATCAGTTTATAACTTGAACTTGCAAAAATCAAATAAACATTTCCTATACTGACCAGAAGGGTCATAGTTTTAAATCAGATATTATGACTACTTGAAAACATCAACGAGAACATGCTATTGTACCATACTTGATGTTGTGTCTGTAAAATGGCCCTTGTTTGTTTTAAATTAAGTTTTAGTGAAGTTAGCCATGTTTTTGTTGAAGCATTTAAGTGGCATTTATTTAAGATATACGGTTGCATTCTGGGATTTTCGGACAACGTCAATTTTTATGACAAAAATGATTTATTGACATATGATTCTAGTTCGGGGCTGTTCCATTTAAACATATAACCCTCGGGGGGAAGGCACTTATAAATTATGCCACCCCACGTACAGAAGCAGATTTACCCTTTTGGGGTCCAAATTAGCGAAAACAGACACCTTTCCAAGACAAAAAAGGTGTAAAAATGGTATATCTGTGAGAGTGCAGCTTTTAAGCATAAGTGAAACATTTTACATAACATGCTTCTGCTTTTGTCATAAAATGCAATATTGTTTATGCACAATTTTGATATTGTAAAACGTTGTTTGTAGATAAACGTAATTGTTACTGAATAAAAAGACGCTGGTAAAATTATAAACATTCTTTTTGAATACCACCCAAAGAAACTGGCCATAATTCAGTTAAATTATATTATTTATATTATTGAATGACTCCTTTTAACATCTAAACATAGGGTATTAATTGCTTCAATTAAAACACAGATATATACTTATTATATTAAAGGTTTTTGGATAAGAAAAATAGCGGGATTCTTAAAAAGAATATCTATCAAACAAAATGATTTATATACATTTAACTTCTATACATTTTACAATTGTATGCTTAGAGAAAATGTTTTACTGTGGCAAAATCTTGAGGGTAAAATCAATACATTATAATTGCCTTCTTTTGTTCTGACTTGAGTACTTCGTACTGGTTCAACCAAAAAGGTTTTATCCCTTGTATCTGTGCTTTACACCGAGCACGTTAAAGAACCAAGAGGTCTGTTCACTGAGAGCTAAGATGTCGTACCTTAAAGGGACTAGACACGAGAAGGTTCAAAATTCGACAAAAACCATGTTGCTGTCTCATCTGAGTTTCCCCGTCTAAAAATAGTGCATAAGGGTTTCCCAGTTTAAATAATATCTGTTTATTAGATAAATATACCGACACAATTTTTAAACTTACTAAAATTAACGTGGTAGACAAATAGAATGCGCAAAAATTGCGAAAGATGCATGTGTCGTAAGAAATGTGATACATCAGTAAAATTCATTGCGTTGTACACAGCGATGTGAATTTTATGCACGTTTTGGCAATTTTCTTTTTTCTTGCAATTGTTTCATCTGGTGTCTAGTCCTTTTAAGACATTTAGATACACTTAATGACGTGCATACATTCATAAAACTAAAAACAATGCATGTAAATGATTTCCTTTAGTATGTTTCTAGGAACCAGTCCAGTACACCAATCAGAATGTGTGTCTCTGATATCTACATGTGTAGGTCTGTTTCCGTTACGAGTCATTTCCGACTAAATGTAGGTCACTAGGTCATACAAGAAAATAACTATCAACGCCGCAATGTGACGAAACCGGTGTCCATTTTGGAACGCAGAAAATTAAATGTTTGGGTGTCTATAAAATACAAGCAATTATATTTAACTTTTCCGTATCCATACCAACCCACATGGATCGAACATAAAGTTTGGATTTTAATCGAAAACAATAACCTCAATCACCTTGACCTGCTCTACCAAAATGCAATCCCAAGTTAAGATTCGAAATATCAAGATTCAACCCTTCACATATATGTCTTCAGTAATAGCGACCTTGACCTTATGAACTATAGCCACAAATTCATCTCATGGATATCTATAGACACGAGCTTGCTTAATAATTTCTTGGCTTAAATTCATTCCTGTTTTCTATTTTTAGCAACAATGACATTGACCTTAATACTGGCCACCTACCAAAATGTGATCCAAAGGTACGTCTTCACATCATTCTCGTACATACCAACGATGGGGTTAGGTTTATCATTATCAAACTTCTGACAGAATGAGAATCTGTCACATAAGCATGCTGCATCTTTAAGTATTAAGCGAAAAACACTAGTTTAATTACGGGTAATGTCGACTTAAGCGCCTTCCAAAGCGCAAAAGTGGCTGGGAAGAAATTATTAGTAGTTTCATTAGAAATTTTATGTAATGTTTTATCCTAATTACAGCTACACATGTTACAAGGAATATACATGTATGTTTGACACTTGTCAAATATTAAACCTCAAAACTAATGAAAAAAATGAATTTTACAAACATCTTTTTGTTTTGGTTCTTCAAACGACTTTTGCACTGGTGAAGTCTCTTAACTCAATTCGGACCCTAGGTAATACGCGCGTGTGTGTGTGTGTGTGTGTGTGTGCGTGCGTGCGTGCGTGCGTGCGTGCGTGCGTGTGTGTTAAATCTGAATCCAGAGAGCGCAAACTAACGTGCATGGCATGTCCATGAAATAACACGTTAATGTGTGAATAAGGCATAACTTTTCTACTCTTTTAGATGAATTATTGTACATTGTGCTTATTGCGTTTGATTATGCATAAATTTAAGATGTTTTCTATAAGTTATGAACTTCCTATTCTGTTCAACAATGAACTGACCCGGTTTGAAACCTAATTCATTGACATTGAGATCGTATTACGGAATTTCCATACAGCGTCGGATTTATATTGATCTCATTTTCAAAATATATATAAAATTCCCTATCCAGCGATGAATCACAAGTCTTTATAATAATAATAATAATGGTGTAATGGAACTACATGGGTTGAAATATTCCCCACAGACACCAAATCCAATTTAATTATATTGCAAAATGCAATGGAAATGTACCAGAAAGATATTTTTTTTATGGTTGTAAGGATATTGAGTGTCTTTTTTCACGGCTATTTCACTAGCGGATCTGGGGGATGGGGCACCCGGCGCCCCTCCCCCCATAAAATCGTCCAAGATTTCTTGTGAAATCGAAAAAAAGTCATGAAGGAATAATAATTGGAAATAATAAAAAGCGCTGAAAATGCACCATTTCCGACTTGGATTGATAAACAATTTTATGGGAGTTCCTCTACCCCCGCCACCAACACCCCCCTGCGAACATTTTTAAAATCAAAATCATTTCGAGTGAGAGTGAGAGGCGCTCGTCAAAGTAACACACCCTCTTACGTAATTCCTGGACCCGCCCCTGTTTTTATTTGAATGAAAAAATCATAATAATAGTGATAGACTTTACACTGTTATTATGTAAAATTGACACTATATTTTTATAAACTTATTCAAATACAAAGATATCGCATGGAGGCGGAATTTATCAAAGAAGTTTTCTGAAATTCATAAAAGTAAAGAATTTGCGATATTTGATAAATTTGAATATAAAACGAGTTTAATGAATTTCCATTGGATAAACACGATTGTAGTATTCCTTTTCTGTCATAAAAGCAAATTTGGAGACAAACGACGCTAAACACTATATAGCGCATGTCATATTTTCAACACTATTCATCTATGAAGTTATTACAATAGATATACATATATAAAGGCTATTCTTCACCCGGTATCACATGTAACTAACTACTAAATAAGTGCACTCATGGACATATTCTAATGCTACTGTGACATACTGACACGTCATGGACATATTCTAATGATACTTTGATGTACTGACTCTTCATGGACAGATTCTTATGCTACTGTGACATACTGACACGTCATGGACAGATTCTAATGATAATTTGATGTACTGACTCCTCATGGACAGATTCTTATGCTACTGTGACATACTGACTCCTCATGGACAGATTCCAATGATACTTTGATGTACTGACTCCTCATGGACAGATTCCAATGATAATTTGATGTACTGACTCCTCATGGACAGATTCTAATAATACTTTGATGTACTGACTCCTCATGGACATATTCTAATGATACTTTGACATACTGACACGTCATGGACAGATTCTTATGATACTTTGATGTACTGACTCTTCATGGACAGATTCTTATGCTACTGTGACATACTGACACCTCATGGACAGATTCTAATGATACTTTGATGTACTGACTCTTCATGGACAGATTCTTATGCTACTGTGACATACTGACACGTCATGGACAGATTCTTATGATACTTTGATGTACTGACTCTTCATGGACAGATTCTTATGCTACTGTGACATACTGACACCTCATGGACAGATTCTTATGATACTTTGATGTACTGACTCTTCATGGACAGATTCTTATGCTACTGTGACATACTGACACGTCATGGACATATTCTAATGATACTTTGATGTACTGACTCTTCATGGACAGATTCTTATGCTACTGTGACATACTGACACCTCATGGACAGATTCTTATGATACTTTGATGTACTGACTCTTCATGGACAGATTATTATGCTACTGTGACATACTGACACGTCATGGACAGATTCTAATGATAATTTGATGTACTGACTCTTCATGGACAGATTCTTATGCTACTTTGACATACTGACACGTCATGGACAGATTCTAATGATACTTTGATGTACTGACACGTCATGGACAGATTCTAATGATAATTTGATGTACTGACTCTTCATGGACAGATTCTTATGCTACTGTGACATACTGACACGTCATGGACAGATTCCAATGATAATTTGATGTACTGACTCTTCATGGACAGATTCTTATGCTACTGTGACATACTGACACGTCATGGACAGATTCTTATGATACTTTGATGTACTGACTCTTCATGAACAGATTCTTATGCTACTGTGACATACTGACACGTCATGGACAGATTCTAATGATAATTTGATGTACTGACTCCTCATGGACAGATTCTTATGCTACTGTGACATACTGACTCCTCATGGACAGATTCTAATGCTACTGTGACATACTGACACGTCATGGACAGATTCTTATGATAATTTGATGTACTGACTCTTCATGGACAGATTCTTATGCTACTGTGACATACTGACACGTCATGGACAGATTCTTATGATAATTTGATGTACTGACTCTTCATGGACAGATTCTTATGCTACTGTGACATACTGACACCTCATGGACAGATTCTTATGATACTTTGATGTACTGACTCTTCATGGACAGATTCTTATGCTACTGTGACATACTGACACGTCATGGACAGATTCTAATGATAATTTGATGTACAGACTCTTCATGGACATATTCTAATGCTACTGTGACATACTGACACGTCATGGACAGATTCTAATGATAATTTGATGTACTGACTCTTCATGGACATATTCTTATGCTACTGTGACATACTGACACGTCATGGACAGATTCTAATGATAATTTGATGTACTGACTCTTCATGGACAGATTATTATGCTACTGTGACATACTGACACGTCATGGACAGATTCTAATGATAATTTGATGTACTGACTCTTCATGGACAGATTCTTATGCTACTGTGACATACTGACACGTCATGGACAGATTCTAATGATAATTTGATGTACTGACTCCTCATGGACAGATTCTTATGCTACTGTGACATACTGACTCCTCATGGACAGATTTCAATGATACTTTGATGTACTGACTCCTCATGGACAGATTCCAATGATACTTTGATGTACTGACTCCTCATGGACAGATTCTAATAATACTTTGATGTACTGACTCCTCATGGACAGATTCTAATGATACTTTGATGTACTGACTCATCATGGACAGATTTTAATGATACTTTGATGTACTGACACGACATGGACAGATTCTAATGATACTTTGATGTACTGACTCCTCATGGACAGATTCTTATGCTACTGTGACATACTGACTCCTCATGGACAGATTCTAATGATAATTTGATGTACTGACTCCTCATGGACAGATTCTTATGCTACTGTGACATACTGACTCCTTATGGACAGATTCTAATGATACTTTGATGTACTGACTCCTCATGGACAGATTCTTATGCTACTGTGACATACTGACACCTCATGGACAGATTCTAATGATAATTTGATGTACTGACTCCTCATGGACAGATTCTTATGTTACTGTGACATACTGACTCCTCATGGACAGATTCTAAAGATACTTTGATGTACTGACTCCTCATGGACAGATTCTAATGATACTTTGATGTACTGACTCATCATGGACAGATTTTAATGATACTTTGATGTACTGACACGACATGGACATATTCTTATGATACTTTGATGTACTGACACGTCATGGATAGATTCTAATGAAACTTTGATATACTGACTCCTCATGGACAGATTTTAATGATACTTTGATGTACTGACACGACATGGACAGATTCTAATGATACTTTGATGTACTGACACGACATGGACATATTCTTATGATACTTTGATGTACTGACACGTCATGGACAGATTCTAATAATACTTTGATGTACTGACTCCTCATGGACAGATTCTAATGATACTTTGATGAACTGACTCCTCATGGACAGATTCTAATGATACTTTGATGCACTGACTCATCATGGACAGATTTTAATGATACTTTGATGTACTGGCACGACATGGACATATTCTTATGATACTTTGATGTACTGACACGTCATGGACAGATTCTAATAATACTTTGATGTACTGACTTCTCATGGACAGATTCTAATGCTACTTTGATGTGCTGACTCCTCATGGACAGATTCTAATGCTACTTTGATGTGCTGACTCCTCATGTACAGATTCTAATGCTACTTTGATGTGCTGACTCCTCATGGACAGATTCTAATGCTACTTTGATGTACTGACTCCTCATGGACAGATTCTAATGCTACTTTGATGTGCTGACTCCTCATGGACAGATTCTAATGCTACTTTGATGTGCTGACTCCTCATGTACAGATTCTAATGCAACTTTGATGTACTGACTCCTCATGGACAGATTCTAATGATACTTTGATGTGCTGACTCCTCATGGACAGATTCTAATGCTACTTTGATGTGCTGACTCCTCATGGACAGATTCTAATGCTACTTTGATGTGCTGACTCCTCATGTACAGATTCTAATGCTACTTTGATGTGCTGACTCCTCATGGACAGATTCTAATGCTACTTTGATGTGCTGACTCCTCATGGACAGATTCTAATGCTACTTTGATGTGCTGACTCCTCATGGACAGATTCTAATGCTACTTTGATGTGCTGACTCCTCATGGACAGATTCTAATGCTACGTTGATGTGCTGACTGCTCATGGACAGATTCTAATGATACTTTGATGTGCTGACTCCTCATGGACATATTCTAATGATACTTTGATGTAGTGACACGTCATGGGCAGATTCTACTGATACTTTGATGTACTGACACGTCATGAACATATTCTAATGATACTTTGATGTGCTGACTCCTCGAGGACAGATTCTAATGATACTTTGATGTGCTGACTCCTCATGAACATATTCTAATGCTACTTTGATGTGCTGACTCCTCATGTACAGATTCTAATGCTACTTTGATGTGCTGACTCCTCATGGACAGATTCTAATGCTACTTTGATGTGCTGACTCCTCATGGACAGATTCTAATGCTACTTTGATGTGCTGACTCCTCATGGACAGATTCTAATGATACTTTGATGTGCTGACACGACATGAACATATTCTAATGATACTTTGATGTACTGACACGTCATGGACAGATTATAATAATACTTTATGTAGTGACACGTCATGGACAGATTCTAATGATAATTTGATGTACTGACTCTTCATGGACATATTCTTATGCTACTGTGACATACTGACACGTCATGGACAGATTCTAATGATAATTTGATGTACTGACTCTTCATGGACAGATTATTATGCTACTGTGACATACTGACACGTCATGGACAGATTCTAATGATAATTTGATGTACTGACTCTTCATGGACAGATTCTTATGCTACTGTGACATACTGACACGTCATGGACAGATTCTAATGATAATTTGATGTACTGACTCCTCATGGACAGATTCTTATGCTACTGTGACATACTGACTCCTCATGGACAGATTTCAATGATACTTTGATGTACTGACTCCTCATGGACAGATTCCAATGATACTTTGATGTACTGACTCCTCATGGACAGATTCTAA
This sequence comes from Mya arenaria, assembly GCF_026914265.1. NCBI lineage: Eukaryota > Metazoa > Mollusca > Bivalvia > Myida > Myidae > Mya > Mya arenaria. Next base: position 27,960,204 of record NC_069129.1, on the reverse strand, counting down.
TAATACTTTGATGTACTGACTCCTCATGGACAGATTCTAATGATACTTTGATGTACTGACTCATCATGGACAGATTTTAATGATACTTTGATGTACTGACACGACATGGACAGATTCTAATGATACTTTGATGTACTGACTCCTCATGGACAGATTCTTATGCTACTGTGACATACTGACTCCTCATGGACAGATTCTAATGATAATTTGATGTACTGACTCCTCATGGACAGATTCTTATGCTACTGTGACATACTGACTCCTTATGGACAGATTCTAATGATACTTTGATGTACTGACTCCTCATGGACAGATTCTTATGCTACTGTGACATACTGACACCTCATGGACAGATTCTAATGATAATTTGATGTACTGACTCCTCATGGACAGATTCTTATGTTACTGTGACATACTGACTCCTCATGGACAGATTCTAAAGATACTTTGATGTACTGACTCCTCATGGACAGATTCTAATGATACTTTGATGTACTGACTCATCATGGACAGATTTTAATGATACTTTGATGTACTGACACGACATGGACATATTCTTATGATACTTTGATGTACTGACACGTCATGGATAGATTCTAATGAAACTTTGATATACTGACTCCTCATGGACAGATTTTAATGATACTTTGATGTACTGACACGACATGGACAGATTCTAATGATACTTTGATGTACTGACACGACATGGACATATTCTTATGATACTTTGATGTACTGACACGTCATGGACAGATTCTAATAATACTTTGATGTACTGACTCCTCATGGACAGATTCTAATGATACTTTGATGAACTGACTCCTCATGGACAGATTCTAATGATACTTTGATGCACTGACTCATCATGGACAGATTTTAATGATACTTTGATGTACTGGCACGACATGGACATATTCTTATGATACTTTGATGTACTGACACGTCATGGACAGATTCTAATAATACTTTGATGTACTGACTTCTCATGGACAGATTCTAATGCTACTTTGATGTGCTGACTCCTCATGGACAGATTCTAATGCTACTTTGATGTGCTGACTCCTCATGTACAGATTCTAATGCTACTTTGATGTGCTGACTCCTCATGGACAGATTCTAATGCTACTTTGATGTACTGACTCCTCATGGACAGATTCTAATGCTACTTTGATGTGCTGACTCCTCATGGACAGATTCTAATGCTACTTTGATGTGCTGACTCCTCATGTACAGATTCTAATGCAACTTTGATGTACTGACTCCTCATGGACAGATTCTAATGATACTTTGATGTACTGACTCCTCATGGACAGATTCTAATGCTACTTTGATGTGCTGACTCCTCATGGACAGATTCTAATGCTACTTTGATGTGCTGACTCCTCATGTACAGATTCTAATGCTACTTTGATGTGCTGACTCCTCATGGACAGATTCTAATGCTACTTTGATGTGCTGACTCCTCATGGACAGATTCTAATGCTACTTTGATGTGCTGACTCCTCATGGACAGATTCTAATGCTACTTTGATGTGCTGACTCCTCATGGACAGATTCTAATGCTACGTTGATGTGCTGACTGCTCATGGACAGATTCTAATGATACTTTGATGTGCTGACTCCTCATGGACATATTCTAATGATACTTTGATGTAGTGACACGTCATGGGCAGATTCTACTGATACTTTGATGTACTGACACGTCATGAACATATTCTAATGATACTTTGATGTGCTGACTCCTCGAGGACAGATTCTAATGATACTTTGATGTGCTGACTCCTCATGAACATATTCTAATGCTACTTTGATGTGCTGACTCCTCATGTACAGATTCTAATGCTACTTTGATGTGCTGACTCCTCATGGACAGATTCTAATGCTACTTTGATGTGCTGACTCCTCATGGACAGATTCTAATGCTACTTTGATGTGCTGACTCCTCATGGACAGATTCTAATGATACTTTGATGTGCTGACACGACATGAACATATTCTAATGATACTTTGATGTACTGACACGTCATGGACAGATTATAATAATACTTTATGTAGTGACACATCATGGACAGATTTTAATGATATTTTGGTGTACTGACACGTCATGGACAGATTCTAATGATACTTTGATGTACTGACACGTCATGGACATATTGTTATATAACTTTGACATAATAGCATGTCATGGACATATTCTAATGATACTTCGACCTCATAACATTTTAATTGGATGGATAGTATGACATTATTTAGACCAAAGTTCGTAGAGTTGTACTTAACCACATACTAAATAGGCTGTGTTTTTCATTTCAAACAAAAGAAGATCAAACGTGTAATTGCATACTAACAGTGTAATAGAAAAGGATAACTTCAACGCAACACGTTATCTCGACATTAAAATACATCAGTTTGATAATACCTTGACATTTAGACGTACAAGTCCGAATGATAACATAAGTGCTTGGCGTCAAAAAGGATTTACCCCTTCGCTCCATTTCCCCCCGTTTTATCAAGTGTTGACACTTGAAGTAAATGAACAAGCTCATTTGGCATTTTACCAGAGCAGGGCTTGTGGGCTTAAGCTAATTTCGACAAATGAGACAACATGGTATTATTACATAAAAGGTTATAACGTGTTAAAGAATACAATGCTCAATTGACAAAACAAGAAAAATATTCGAAGTATGATTAGCTACTTCAAAGGACATGACATTTCCTCAGCATAGACCAGCTAAAACATACCCTCAGCATTACCCAGCTAGAGTGTTAACTTAGCATTAACCAGCTAGAGTGTACCCTTAGCATTAACCAGTTAGAGTGTACCCTCAGCATTAACCAGCTAGAGTGTACCCTCAGCATTAACCAGCTAGAGTGTTAACTTAGCATTAACCAGCTAGAGCGTACCCTTAGCATTAACCAGCTAGAGCGTACCCTAAGCATTAACCAGCTAGAGCGTTCCATCAGGATAAACCAGCTAGAGTGTACCCTCAGCATTAACCAGCTAGAGCGTTCCATCAGGATAAACCAGCTAGAGTGTACCCTCAGCATAAACCAGATAGAGTGTTTCCTCAGCATTAACCAGCTAGAGCATTTCTCATTATAGACCAGCTAGAGCGTTCCATCAGGATACACCAGGTACAACCTTTCCTTAGCATAAATCAGCTAGAGCGTTTCCTCAGCATAAACCAGCTAGAGTGTTTCCTCAGCATAAACCAGCTAGAGTGTTTCCTCAGCATAATCCAGCTAGAGTGTTTCCTCAGCATAAACCAGCTAGAGTGTTTCCTCAGCATAAATCAGCTAGAGTGTTTCCTCAGCATTAACCAGCTAGAGCATTTTCTCAGCATAAAAAGCTAGATTGTGTCCTCTGCAAAGACCAGATAGAGCTTTTATTCAGCATTAACCAGCTAGAGCGTTTCCTCACCCTAAACCAGCACAAGCGTTTCCTCACCCTAAACCAGCTAGAGCGTTCCCTCGGCATAAAAAGTTAGAGTGTTCTGGTATAGACCAGCTAGAGCGTTTCCACAGCATAGACTTTCTAGAGCGTTTCCTCCGCATAAACAATCTAGAACGTTTCCACAGCATTAACCAGATAGAGCGTTCCCTTAACATAAACAATCTAGAGCATTTCCTCAGTATAAACCAGCTAGAGTGTTTCCTCAGCAAAATGCATATGCATAGTAGACGGACGTAAATTTCACAAAAAAAATCTGATACAACTTATATTAATTGATCATTAATTATTTTGATAATCTATATCTCAAAATATGGTTATATGTTTTTTGTTCAATTATTACATTAATATTTCATATATCAAATAATATTTACACCTCAACTTCCATTCCCTAAATGAACTGCCTTTTGCGTTCATCAATCGATTAACCGTCTCCGTGGCCTACTGGTTTAGCGTCCGCCTACGGAGCGGGAGGTCGTGGGTTCGATCCCTGGTCGCGTCATACCAAAAGACGTTAAAAGTTGGTACAAGTAGCTCCCATGCATGGCGTTCGGCAGTAAAAGGACTTCACACACTTTGACCAGCCCAATTGCGTTCATACCCCGAATATGACATCTATCCCGCAATTCATTCCTTAACACAGAACGAGGCAGGCTTGCAAGCATTTGTAAACGCTTTTACTAATCTTGTGTTTTGCTTGATTGTCATCAATCGGAGCTCCTCGGCCATTTTTATCGAAAACAACCTCGGATGTATATATGGACGGTTTACAATATCAGAAATCGGGTCTTTTAAAGTCCGCTGCAAGTAGATCGCGTTGTAAGTTAATTTAGCCGTTAAACATAATGACTTAACTCTTGGAAATCTTAATTATGTTTGCAATTATACACTTCACTGGCAATCAATTTAAACTTAGATCAACAAATACAAGCTAAAACACTACATTTAATTAATGATATATTTAAAAAAATTACGAACTACTTCTACTGATGCACAGGCAATACCACGGTGGAGAACCCACGTGACTTATTTGGTAAAGTGCACGGCAACAAATGTCAACAAGTCTCGATTCAGGTAAGGTTTTTAAAGATAACTTTCTTAATATTTGGAGAATTTTTGTGAAATAAAGACCATAAACCCCGCATTTAAGAGCTCCATCCACGGTAATAAAGAACGTTCTCTAATATCCTAAAGTTTTCCTGAAAATCTTGACCAACTGATTTCTCAGAGTTGAAATCTAAGGCAAAGTACACGGCTTTTGACAAATCTATCGGTTTACTTCATGCTATCCGTAAATAATTCATACAAAAATCTTATTTTAAGCAAATTTTATGTATTTTAAAGTTTTCAGCGTGTATTGTTGAACTTCTTATAGTTATTTAAAAGGCGAACACCAAATTGATAAAGTACACGGACATTTTAGGTTTGATAAAGTACACGGTCGTACAACCGTCAGTGTATATACTCATTATTTCACTGACTGGTGCTAAAACGAGTTATTATAAGTATATTTATTATTTCTATTCTTCAAATTCATTATTGAACATTGCTCCATGTTTGAAAAGACGCATGTAATGGAGTGGCAAGTGAAGAATGAACGCGTTTTAACAGACCGACAGAGTCGCCTAAATGATGGGCTCATTTTCATGAATCATGGAAACATGTGTTATCACACTAAAATTCAGTCCCGTATTTTAACAATATATTCGTAATTGACATATAAAGGGCTTGAAGTTTTTGTAAAGGGTGTTCCACTTCTTTTTCGTATCGTATATGTAAAACGTGTTTGTATTCATTATACATGGTAAACAGTAACACATAACTGCTTAATAACTCTTCATTTTGTCAATTTTGAGAAAGAAAGGTGTTCTTGTACTTTTAATGTCTTCGATTGCTAGCTTATTTGAAAGACTTATACTTTTGTGATATTTGTTTCATTTCAGAATATGAAGACTCCGACTTTATGCAAAGAATGCGGAATGGCATTTCAAAATAATAATAAAAAAAACACATCTAGTAGACCACGATAGAAGGCATTCTGGTCGATTGCCATCGTTTTTGCGGGAAAGTGTTTACACAGACACAGGTTAGTTTTTAGCTTTATTTTTTTCGCCGAGAAATAAGAATATACTAACAGTTATACTTTTATTACGACTCCCCTCGTGTAGAGGTTAAGATTTGCCGTCGTCTGACTGTGTTTTCAACGTTTTTAGGGGTGGCGTTTTTCACATACCGGGTAATAATGTGGTCCATGTTTCAGTGGACAGGGTCGTTCAGTTTTATGGTGCTGATTACACGATCAAACACTCATTGCGTGGCAGTGATATAGTGCTTTTTTATAAATTATATTCAAGTACTGACATTGCCAGCAATTCTCGCTAACTTGTGACAGTACATGTCTTTTTTTATAGGTGCAGCAATCACGGCGAGACAAAGTTGCACGTTTGCAAATAGTGTGGCAAAACTGACCTTGCAAAACTTGAAGATACACGAAAGACGCGAAAGCGGCCAATTGAAGATAACCTAGGGTGTGTTTGGGTTCAAATTGGGTGACACGACCAATCTCAGTGACCAGATTTCTACTAGACACAGGGGTATGCCACGTCACAAATGTCTACAGTGTCGCTCAGCATTCAAGTTCAAATCTGGACTCAGCAGGCAATTTAAGGCGAAACACACCTAATCATGACACATTGAAAGATTACAATGGTCTAGTTTGAAGTGCATTCAAGTATGTTGCCGAGTTAAAATAACGTTTTCATGAGTTTAACATTTTATTAAGATAAATAGCAAAACGTACTGTTACCAAATGGTGCTCTTTCAAAATGTTCGTTTGTCTTACAGTACTGAAAAAATGCAGTGTAAAAATAGTATGAAAACGGATTGAGCATAAAACATTTTCACAAGGTTTAGAGATGCATTGTTGTCATTTTCCCATTTATTTTCTATAAACTCTTAACTGCGTGTATCTTATATAATTCAGCAAGCTTTGAAACACAATTATTTTGTAATCACATTTCAGCCTTTAGTCTAGAACATTCTAATGTTCCATGCTCAGCTCTTATCTAGATGTTCAAGTCTTAGTCCTAGCCTGTAAGTTGGTAATATAGTGTGCTCTCATTCCTCCTTGCTGTTTCCCATCTAACTCTGAGCCTCCATCTTTACAACGAGTTCCTGTCTGTATTGTTCGAAAGACCGCAGTTTTACTGATGTAGATCAGATAATATTTGCTTTAAATGTGGAAATATATATAAACTAAATGTGATGTGCAAAACACATCAAAATAGGAACATTCATGAAATTTATAATCACCACAAACGGGCCGCTAATTACAGAGATGTTTTATTCGCCGTCAGTCCAGAGGGTAATTTATAAGTAAAACTATCTGATTTTTGAAGAAATGTATGTATGATTCTGTATTGATCTGCATATTTAAAAGTAATCGAACTTATAATGGCAGACTTTCTCTTAAATTATTCCATAGACTATCTTTCAACTCCTCATTAAATATGATTGCTAAATATTTAGTTATTTAGGTGTGCGTTATAATGCAAAATTTATTGTTACAACTTAGATAAAAACTAAACACTATACATTCTGACTTCACGAATAGAAAATGCTTATATAACGATTAGTTTGTAAACCGCACTCTACTTTCAAACATAAACTAAAATGACCGTGTACTTTATCATCCTAAAATGTCCGTGTACTTTATCAATTTGGTTTTAGTTCATTTTTACCTTTGAAATAACTAGAAGTTAAACAATACACGCTGAAAACTTTAAAATACATAAAATTTGCTTAAAATAAGATTTTTGTATGAATTATTTACGGCTTACATGAGGTAAACCGATTGATTTGTCAAAAGCCGTGTACTTTGCCTTAGATTTCAACTCTGAGAAATCAGTTGGTCAAGATTTTTAGAAAAACTTTAGGATATTAGAGAAAGTTCTTTATTACCGTCGATAGAGCTCTTAAATGCGGGGTTTATGGACTTTATTTCACAAAAATTCTCCAAATATTAAGAAAGTTATCTTTAAAAACCTTACCTGAATCGAGACTTGTTGACATTTGTTGCCGTGCACTTTACCAAATAAGTCACGTGGGTTATCCACCGTGAATACATCCAAGGTTGTTTTCGATAAAAATGGCCGAGGAGTTCCGAATAAAATGTCATAGCCCTAACCCTACCCATTTGTATTTTGTTTTGTATACATGCACTTATTATACGGTATGGAAATATTTGCTCTACATATCTTAGTTGCTCCCTTGAAGCTATACAATCTTTACGAACTCTAACTAGTTCACTAGCAATCCTTGTGATTTGAACTTCCTTTATCAAATTACGTGTTTAATAAAAAAAATCCCCGACTGCGTTTAAGGATTATTTAAATATCCAATTCAATATTGCAATATATTGCGTCCATATAAAAAACTGTTTTCTATGCGTGACTTCAATTTAATCGATAATATGAAAACGACAAGGAGGTTGGTTAAACAAATAGTTTATAAACATTAAACTGGACCATAAAGGTAATGTAAATGGGACATATCCACAAATATTCTTTCTTATATTTCTATAATTGGTTGTTTATTAATGTATTTTTACATTATTATTATTTCTTTTTTAATGCAATAATATATCTAAATTGTATTGCGTGGATGCATTTTACCGAAGTTATATACGCTAATGCACTTAATTTATATTTTAACCTACGTATTTAGAACACGATTCTTGCTTTATCATAACATGAACTATTAAGTTATTATATTAAATAGTAATATTTATAAATATTTTATTGTGTTGGTGTTTTTCATACTTGGATTTAAAGTACACAAAATGCAATGAATTGAATTGGATTAATTCGTCGGTTTTCAGAGAAAAAAGATGCAGCGGCTATTTCTACGGGCATTGCTTTTCAGCTTATGGTGTTCACTCACAAGCGGTGATTGTCCTCAAAACGGCAACCCATGGCAACCAGAATGGATGCCACTACGCAATGACCTTCTTTGCGATGAACGTTGCGACCGTTTCAAGGCTTCTCAAGTTGACTACATTGTCGACGAGTATACAAATTGCTGCCAATGTAATTCATGCACAAAATGGGAAGGTCAAGAGGTGAATTTGGACATTGAGTATACAACAGTTAGTGGAAAAGGTGTTGTTTTGGTCAACGAGCGAGTTAATGATACACTTGTGTATAAAACGGAGATGAGACATGGTGAGTTAAGTGAAATTCCAAGCAATCTATGTGGATGGGATAAAGAAGAACATTATGTGGACACGCTGTCAAGAATGAACATGGTGAAGGATTTAAATCAGTTTTATAACCAGATTGTTGTCATTAATTTCGAATACAACAGTGTAAAGAAATTGCCGGATTTAAACTGTCTTACGAACCTTGACGGTATTTATCTTAAAGGTAATAAGATATCACATTTAAGTAACACATCTTTCCAAACATTGTCACATTTGAGAATAGTAGACCTTTCGTTGAATAAAATCGTCAACATGGACCCAAATGTCGTTTTCAATACGGATGTTAATGTTTTGCATTGGCAATTTGAAAATAATGATTTGATTGAAGTTGACGTGACTAACTTTTTGCCGGCTCATCCATTTTGCGAAGTAGACTTTTCTGGAAATGAAATAGAACAGCTAACTAACAAATTGAGTATCACTCTGGAAAATGAGATATATGGTCCAGGATTTATCAGATTGCAAGACAATAAAATATCAACATTTCCGGATCTGAAAACTCTGTTCAACTTAGAAAGTCTCAACCAATTTGGGACTTTGCTTAGTTTTGGTTTTGATCTTCGTGGCGTTCCTCTGATTTGTGATTGTCATATGCAGCCATACTATGACCTGGGTAAAAACTACCTCGAAGCTCTCTGGCGAGACTTCTTTAACTTGACATGCACAGCTCCCCCTAGCCTCAAAGACAAACCAGTGTTTGAAGTCGGTCTATATGAGCTTGTTTGTGATCTGCACGTTGAAGACGGGTGTCCAAAACAATGCACCTGCATTGATCAACCTCAGAATAACACTGTGTTTGTCAATTGTTCAAATAAAGCTCTCGACAAAATGCCACAATTTCTCCCGAATTCGACGTTCTCTGAATTTATTTCATTAGACGTATCAAACAATTTCATTCGAAATATAAGTGCCCCATACCTAGATAAACTTGTTCACTTGGATGTGTCAAATAACGCTATTGTAGAAATAGACGAAGATGACATCACTACCTTAAAGGAGGCTACAGTTGTTCTGTCTGAAAATAAGCGCTTAAGGAGACTACCAAGAAATCTTCAGTATAGAAGCATGTGCAACACAGTTATTGTTTATACTGAAATAGATTGTGACTGTACTAACATCTGGATTGAAAACTGGTTTCATGCTAAGTCTTGTGAAGATCAACCAATAAAGAGTGTGGATTTCAAATGCCTTTTACCAGACAGAACAGTCATAGAAGCATCGGACTTTAAGTCAGATATTCTGCGCTGCGAATATGACACAACGTTACTTAAACAAATGTCTTTGATATTTTCTTGTATTCTTCTACTGATTGTTATTGGAGGAAGTTTGCTGTACAAGTTCAGATATGAAGCTATAGTTCTTTGGTTGCGATTGAATCACAAGAGTAAAGACCCAAACATGTATACGTATGACGTTGCTGTGACCTTTAATGAAGATGATGACATGCTTAGAGGTTGGGTAACTCGTACCCTTATCCCAAGACTTCATAATGAGAGATATAAGGTTTTTAGAACTTATATAGACACGGAGTTTGGTGCGCACAGGGATGATGCAGTTGCAGAGACCTATGCGAAATGTCGGAATTTTGTACTTATTCTTTCTGAAAGTTACCTCGAGGAACGGCCTACTGCTGACGAAGATAACTTTGAACAGGAAAGAAAATGGACTGAGAATGAATGGAAATTTGCATGGCATCAGTACAGGGCAGATTACAATAAAAACGTGTTAGTAATAAACTACGATCATATTTCTTCATTTAACGTTGAACACCCTCAGATAAGAGCTGTCTTACGCGTTGGACATGTTGTGCATTTTGGAAATCACGTATCAGAGAATGAAGTATTGGACGAGGTTGTTAGGAAAATTGGACCTAGTTTAAGAGGAAATCAAGGAGAAGTTGTTGCCAAGCCTTTCTTTAAATGGAAAGGTTATCCGGAGATAGATTCAGGTGAAAAATTTGTTGAAAGCCAAAATGAAATGCATCAAAATAGTAAAAAATCACCAGATCTGGATGTCCATCTTGGTGTCCATCGTTTTGTTTTTAGACCTAAAATAAGCCCTGTCGAATCAGACCAGAACATACCTATGACAACTCTTTCTGAATGTAAAAGTAAGAATGTTGAATCACAAGAAGAAACGGAAGTTGTTCTTTCTGAATGTAAAAGTAAGACAGGTCCTGTTGAACCACAGGAAAAAATGGAAACTGTTAAGAAAAAAACTATGACACCTTCAAAATCCAGATCTAAACAGAAAAGATCGCATGGTTTCAAGCATCGACCAGAGGAATTAGATAAAGAAGATGTAGATAATGAAGTAAAATATCAGGGTCAAAGCTGGGCCTATTGTGATACAGTTAAATATGAACCCGGACAAACTATAAGCCGCGCCTACAAACCGCTGTATGGCGAAAACATATCATATGTGTGACAAATTTGAACATATTTCAAAAGAAAAGAAAACTAATCTTGGAATTTTAGATCATCTTAAAACAGTAAAATACAATAATGTATTAAAATTACAAAGAAAATCAATCTTTTTTGGCATCAACCTATATTGTGCACCAAACCACTTGTCGCGTCGGTCATTGCGCCCGGACTCCGTATGCGTATACGTGTTTACTTGTATTATGTAATGGTCATTTATATATTTACAACATCTGTTGTCGTACCAGCAATGCACATTATTATTTTCATTCCATCCATTCCTTTCAGGTCTTCCAGTCTTTTCAATTCACCCATAACTAATAGCTCTCACTTTTATTTTCAAAGTTTGCTTTCCTTTTCATTTAGTATGACTAGAACACGTACATATCTTGGATATAGGATATAAGATTTCCCCGTACATATCGCATTCAATGAGTAAACATGATGGTATATTTGAGCTTTGTCTTTTAATAAATCCTTTGACTGCAGGTTGAGAAATCATGTGACTTAAAGGGGTTCTCAAATATGTCACCACGGGTCACACCTAATGTAGAAAAGAATTACGTTAACTCCTTTCTTTTGACAGAAAAGCTATGAAAATATGTCTTAGCCTATACAATACTATGCTATTTTCTGCTTCTACACGTGTTTAATATTTAAGAGTTGCTTGTATTTGAATGATGTAAATCCTTGGCCAAGTATTTTCAGAAAAACAGTATTTTGTAGAAAGATGCAACGCTGAGGTACACTGTCAAAGGTGAGCCGTGGTGACCTATGTGAGAACCACTTTCAGTCACGTGATTCCTCACCCTGACTAGTGACCTCGGTATTTTTCAGCTTCCTAAAAAGAAGAACCTATCTTTCGCAACACACAATATGTAAATATGAAACCTTTCGGAAACTTACATGTTTTACCAAAAAATAAATAAAGAAAATAATAACACTTTACTTCTGTGTTTTACCGCTCCCATGGGCATGATGACCAACGCCTCCTCTTGCTATTGTTATTCCTCTCGATGACGTGTTGTTACAGCTCGCGTGGGCATGGATGTCCAATCCCTCCCCTTGCTGTTGTTATCCCTCTCGATGACATGTTATTACCGCTCCCGTGGGCACGATGTCCAACCGTTCCCATTGCTGTTGTTATCCCTCTCGATGACGTGTTATTACCGCTCCCGTGGGCACGATGTCCAACCCCTCCCCTTGCTGTTGTTATCCATCATGATGACATGTTATTACCGCTCCCGTGGGTACGATGTCCAACCCCTCCCCTTGCTGTTGTTATCCCTCTCGATGACGTGTTATTACCGCTCCCGTGGGCACGATGTCCAACCCCTCCCCTTGCTGTTGTTATCCCTCTCGATGACGTGTTATTACCGCTCCCGTGGGCACGATGTCCAACCGTTCCCATTGCTGTTGTTATCCCTCTCGATGACGTGTTATTACCGCTCCCGTGGGCACGATGTCCAACCCTTCCCATTGCTTCTGTTATCCCTCTCGATGACGTGTTATTACCGCTTCCGTGGGCATGATGTCTAACCCCTCCCCTTGCCGTTTTATCAGTCTCGATGACGTGTTGTTACCGCTCCCATGGGCACAATGTCTAACCCCTGCCCTTGCCATTGTTATCCCTCTCGATGACGTGTTATTACAGCTCCTATGGGCACGATGTCTAACCCCTGCCCTTGCCATTGTTATCCCTCTCGATGACGTGTTATTACAGCTCCTATGGGCACAATGTCTAACCCCTGCCCTTGCCATTGTTATCCCTCTCGATGACGTGTTATAACAGCTCCTATGGGTACGATGTCTAACCCTTGCCCTTGCCATTGTTATCCCTCTTGATGACGTGTTATTACAGCTCCTATGGGCACGATGTCTAACCCCTGCCCTTGCCATTGTTATCCCTCTTGATGACGTGTTATTACAGCTCCCGTGGGCACGATGTCTAACCCTTGCCCTTGCCATTGTTATCCCTCTCGATGACGTGTTATTACAGCTCCTATGGGTACGATGTCTAACCCCTGCCCTTGCCATTGTTATCCCTCTCGATGACGTGTTATTACAGCTCCTATGGGCACGATGTCTAACCCCTGCCCTTGCCATTGTTATCCCTCTCGATGACGTGTTATTACAGCTCCTATGGGCACAATGTCTAACCCCTGCCCTTGCCATTGTTATCCCTCTCGATGACGTGTTATAACAGCTCCTATGGGTACGATGTCTAACCCCTGCCCTTGCCATTGTTATCCCTCTCGATGACGTGTTATTACAGCTCCTATGGGCACGATGTCTAACCCCTGCCCTTGCCATTGTTATCCCTCTCGATGACGTGTTATTACAGCTCCTATGGGCACAATGTCTAACCCCTGCCCTTGCCATTGTTATCCCTCTCGATGACGTGTTATAACAGCTCCTATGGGCACGATGTCTAACCCTTGCCCTTGCCATTGTTATCCCTCTCGATGACGTGTTATAACAGCTCCTATGGGCACGATGTCTAACCCCTGCCCTTGCCATTGTTATCCCTCTTGATGACGTGTTATTACAGCTCCTATGGGTACGATGTCTAACCCTTGCCCTTGCCATTGTTATCCCTCTTGATGACGTGTTATTACAGCTCCTATGGGTACGATGTCTAACCCCTGCCCTTGCCATTGTTATCCCTCTTGATGACGTGTTATTACAGCTCCTATGGGTACGATGTCTAACCCTGCCCTTGCCATTGTTATCCCTCTTGATGACGTGTTATTACAGCTCCTATGGGTACGATGTCTAACCCCTGCCCTTGCCATTGTTATCCCTCTTGATGACGTGTTATTACAGCTCCTATGGGCACGATGTCTAACCCCTGCCCTTGCCATTGTTATCCCTCTTGATGACGTGTTATTACAGCTCCTATGGGCACGATGTCTAACCCCTGCCCTTGCCATTGTTATCCCTCTTGATGACGTGTTATTACAGCTCCTATGGGCACGATGTCTAACCCCTGCCCTTGCCATTGTTATCCCTCTCGATGACGTGTTATTACAGTTCCCGAGGGCACGATGTCCAACCCCTGCCCTTGCCATTGTTATCTCTCTTGATGACGTGTTATTACAGCTCCTATGGGCACAATGTCCAACCGTTCCCATTGCTGTCGTTATCCCTCTCGATGACGTGTTATTACAGCTCCTATGGGCACGATGTCTAACCCCTGCCCTTGCCATTGTTATCCCTCTCGATGACGTGTTATTACAGCTCCTATGGGCACGATGTCTAACCCCTGCCCTTGCCATTGTTATCCCTCTCGATGACGTGTTATTACAGCTCCTATGGGCACGATGTCTAACCCCTGCCCTTGCCATTGTTATCCCTCTTGATGACGTGTTATTACAGCTCCCGTGGGCACGATGTCTAACCCCTGCCCTTGCCATTGTTATCTCTCTTGATGACGTGTTATTACAGCTCCTATGGGCACGATATCTAACCCTTGCCCTTGCCATTGTTATCCCTCTTGATGACGTGTTATTACAGCTCCTATGGGCACGATGTCTAACCCCTGCCCTTGCCATTGTTATCTCTCTTGATGACGTGTTATTACAGCTCCTATGGGCACGATATCTAACCCTTGCCCTTGCCATTGTTATCCCTCTTGATGACGTGTTATTACAGCTCCTATGGGCACGATATCTAACCCTTGCCCTTGCCATTGTTATCCCTCTTGATGACGTGTTGTTACCGCTCCCATGGGCACGATGTCTAACCCCTGCCCTTGCCATTGTTATCCCTCTCGATGACGTGTTATTACAGCTCCTATGGGCACGATGTCTAACCCCTGCCCTTGCCATTGTTATCCCTCTTGATGACGTGTTATTACAGTTCCCGAGGGCACGATGTCTAACCCCTGCCCTTGCCATTGTTATCCCTCTTGATGACGTGTTATTACAGCTCCTATGGGCACGATGTCTAACCCCTGCCCTTGCCATTGTTATCCCTCTTGATGACGTGTTATTACAGCTCCTATGGGCACGATGTCTAACCCCTGCCCTTGCCATTGTTATCCCTCTCGATGACGTGTTATTACAGTTCCCGAGGGCACGATGTCTAACCCCTGCCCTTGCCATTGTTATCCCTCTAGATGACGTGTTATTACAGCTCCTATGGGCACGATGTCTAACCCCTGCCCTTGCCATTGTTATCCCTCTTGATGACGTGTTATTACAGCTCCTATGGGCACAATGTCTAACCCCTGCCCTTGCCATTGCTATCCCTCTTGATGACGTGTTATTACAGCTCCTATGGGCACAATGTCTAACCCCTGCCCTTGCCATTGTTATCCCTCTTGATGACGTGTTATTACAGCTCCTATGGGCACGATGTCTAACCCCTGCCCTTGCCATTGTTATCCCTCTAGATGACGTGTTATTACAGCTCCTATGGGCACAATGTCTATCCCTTGCCCTTGCCATTGTTATCCCTCTTGATGACGTGTTATTACAGCTCCTATGGGCACGATGTCTAACCCCTGCCCTTGCCATTGTTATCCCTCTTGATGACGTGTTATTACAGCTCCTATGGGCACGACGTCTAACCCTTGCCCTTGCCATTGTTATCCCTCTCGATGACGTGTTATTACAGCTCCCGTGGGCACGATGTCTAACCCCTGCCCTTGCCATTGTTATCCCTCTAGATGACGTGTTATTACAGCTCCTATGGGCACAATGTCTATCCCTTGCCCTTGCCATTGTTATCCCTCTTGATGACGTGTTATTACAGCTCCTATGGGCACGATGTCTAACCCCTGCCCTTGCCATTGTTATCCCTCTTGATGACGTGTTATTACAGCTCCTATGGGCACGATGTCTAACCCCTGCCCTTGCCATTGTTATCCCTCTTGATGACCTGTCATTACAGCTCCTATGGGCACGATGTCTAACCCCTGCCCTTGCCATTGTTATCCCTCTTGATGACGTGTTATTACAGCTCCTATGGGCACGATGTCTAACCCCTGCCCTTGCCATTGTTATCCCTCTCGATGACGTGTTATTACAGTTCCCGAGGGCACGATGTCTAACCCCTGCCCTTGCCATTGTTATCCCTCTAGATGACGTGTTATTACAGCTCCTATGGGCACAATGTCTAACCCCTGCCCTTGCCATTGTTATCCCTCTCGATGACGTGTTATTACAGCTCCTATGGGCACAATGTCTAACCCCTGCCCTTGCCATTGTTATCCCTCTAGATGACGTGTTATTACAGCTCCTATGGGCACAATGTCTATCCCTTGCCCTTGCCATTGTTATCCCTCTTGATGACGTGTTATTACAGCTCCTATGGGCACGATATCTAACCCTTGCCCTTGCCATTGTTATCCCTCTTGATGACGTGTTATTACTAGGGATGCAAACGAATATTCGAATATTCGAATATTCGATCGAACGTTTGGTATTCGAATGTCAAAATCGGTATTCGAATATTCGATGTTTTTGTTAAATTAATAAATTAATAAACTTTTTGCCTACAACTGTCATCTTCGTCTGTCTTGTTTTTACAACGATGGACCCGTAATGCCAGAGGTGTGAACTTGATGACACTATACACGCGCCATATCGGATATAACGTCGGAAACTATAAACAGTTCCCGTAATTTTGCATTTACTGGCTGTTATACAAGTGACATCAAACACATTCCAATATTTTGGGCACATTTAAGATCGGCCTTTGTACCAATGTGTTATCTTCACTGCTTAACAAGCTATGCGATATTGCGCAAATCTCCTTGATGTTTCGAAGGACATGTGCTAGTTATGTGCTTTAAACTGTTTTCCATGTTTCGATACAACGCTCTTGCGTTGACAAGTAATTGTATGGTTTAACGTTTAAGGATATATGTCCTGAATTGTTGTACAATACATCAGTCAAAATCGACGTTTGGCCATTGTTGGTGTCGTTTTCTATAAATATATTTCGTAAACATCAATCCCAGAATGAGGCTGCAACTACAACGTTGGCGCATATCGTCATTTAACCGGAAAAAAATGAAATTCCCCGATCTTTTTTTCATTGTATACAAAAGTGAACGCAGAGGAATTGATATAGTTCTTTTTTTTTGTTTAAAATATATCGCTTTTTCTTGGGATATATTCTGAAAATGGGGAAAATCAGATGCTAATTTGTGGAACATTAAGTGTCCGTCGCGTGTACCGAATACGACAAAGAAGGGTAACAGGGCCCTGGCTATTGCGTTAGTGAATATTAGTTTACTACAATTCTTAAAGGATCATTTTGGTATTCGAATATTCGAATATTCGATCGAAAGAATTACCGAATATTCGAATATCAATGTTGCTATTCGTTTGCATCCCTAGTTATTACAGCTCCTATGGGCACAATGTCTATCCCTTGCCCTTGCCATTGTTATCCCTCTTGATGACGTGTTATTACAGCTCCTATGGGCACGATGTCTAACCCCTGCCCTTGCCATTGTTATCCCTCTTGATGACGTGTTATTACAGCTCCTATGGGCACGATGTCTAACCCTTGCCCTTGCCATTGTTATCCCTCTTGATGACGTGTTATTACAGCTCCTATGGGCACGATGTCTAACCCCTGCCCTTGCCATTGTTATCCCTCTTGATGACGTGTTATTACAGCTCCTATGGGCACAATGTCTATCCCTTGCCCTTGCCATTGTTATCCCTCTTGATGACGTGTTATTACAGCTCCTATGGGCACAATGTCTATCCCTTGCCCTTGCCATTGTTATCCCTCTAGATGACGTGTTATTACAGCTCCTATGGGCACGATGTCTAACCCTTGCCCTTGCCATTGTTATCCCTCTTGATGACGTGTTATAACAGCTCCTATGGGCACGATGTCTAACCCCTGCCCTTGCCATTGTTATCCCTCTTGATGACGTGTTATTACAGCTCCTATGGGCACAATGTCTAACCCCTGCCCTTGCCATTGTTATCCCTCTCGATGACGTGTTATTACAGCTCCTATGGGCACGATGTCTAACCCTTGCCCTTGCCATTGTTATCCCTCTTGATGACGTGTTATTACCGCTCCCATGGGCACGATGTCTAACCCCTGCCCTTGCCATTGTTATCCCTCTTGATGACGTGTTATTACAGCTCCTATGGGCACGATGTCTAACCCCTGCCCTTGCCATTGTTATCCCTCTTGATGACGTGTTATTACAGCTCCTATGGGCACAATGTCTAACCCCTGCCCTTGCCATTGTTATCCCTCTCGATGACGTGTTATTACAGCTCCTATGGGCACGATGTCTAACCCTTGCCCTTGCCATTGTTATCCCTCTTGATGACGTGTTATTACCGCTCCCATGGGCACGATGTCTAACCCCTGCCCTTGCCATTGTTATCCCTCTCGATGACGTGTTATTACAGCTCCTATGGGCACGATGTCTAACCCCTGCCCTTGCCATTGTTATCCCTCTCGATGACGTGTTATTACAGCTCCTATGGGCACGATGTCTAACCCCTGCCCTTGCCATTGTTATCCCTCTCGATGACGTGTTATTACAGCTCCTATGGGCACGATGTCTAACCCCTGCCCTTGCCATTGTTATCCCTCTTGATGACGTGTTATTACAGCTCCTATGGGCACGATGTCTAACCCCTGCCCTTGCCATTGTTATCCCTCTCGATGACGTGTTATTACAGTTCCTGAGGGCACGATGTCCAACCCCTGCCCTTGCCATTGTTATCCCTCTTGATGACGTGTTATTACAGCTCCTATGGGCACGATGTCTAACCCCTGCCCTTGCCATTGCTATCCCTCTTGATGACGTGTTATTACAGCTCCTATGGGCACGATGTCTAACCACTGCCCTTGCCATTGTTATCCCTCTCGATGACGTGTTATTACAGCTCCCGTGGGCACGATGTCTAACCACTGCCCTTGCCATTGTTATCCCTCTAGATGACGTGTTGTTACCGCTCCCATGGGCACGATGTCTAACCCCTGCCCTTGCCATTGTTATCCCTCTCGATGACGTGTTATTACAGCTCCTATGGGCACGATGTCTAACCCCTGCCCTTGCCATTGTTATCCCTCTTGATGACGTGTTATTACAGCTCCTATGGGCACGATGTCTAACCCCTGCCCTTGCCATTGTTATCCCTCTCGATGACGTGTTATTACAGTTCCCGAGGGCACGATGTCCAACCCCTGCCCTTGCCATTGTTATCCCTCTTGATGACGTGTTATTACAGCTCCTATGGGCACGATGTCTAACCCCTGCCCTTGCCATTGCTATCCCTCTTGATGACGTGTTATTACAGCTCCTATGGGCACGATGTCTAACCACTGCCCTTGCCATTGTTATCCCTCTCGATGACGTGTTATTACAGCTCCCGTGGGCACGATGTCTAACCACTGCCCTTGCCATTGTTATCCCTCTTGATGACGTGTTATTACAGCTCCTATGGGCACGATGTCTAACCCCTGCCCTTGCCATTGTTATCCCTCTTGATGACGTGTTATTACAGCTCCCGTGGGCACGATGTCTAACCCCTGCCCTTGCCATTGTTATCCCTCTTGATGACGTGTTATTACAGCTCCTATGGGCACGATGTCTAACCCCTACCCTTGCCATTTTTATCCCTCTTGATGACGTGTTATTACAGCTCCCGTGGGCATGATATCCAACCCTTCCCCTTACTGTTGTTATCCCTTTCCATGACGTGTTGTTTCCGATCCCGTGGGCATGATGTCTACCCCTCCCCTTGCCGTTGTTTTCTCTCTAGATGACGTGCTGTTACCGCTCCGGTGGGCACGATGTCCAACCCTTTCCCTTGCCGTTGTTATCCCTCTCGATGACGTGTTGTTTCCGCTCCGGTGGCATGATGTCTACCCCTCCCCTTGCCGTTGTTATCTCTCTAGATGACGTGCTGTTACCGCTCCCGTGGGCATGATGTCCAACCACTGCCCATGCTGTTGTTATCCCTCTCGATGACGTGTTATTACAGCTCCTATGGGCACGATGTCTAACCCCTGCCCTTGCCATTGTTATCCCTCTTGATGACGTGTTATTACAGCTCCTATGGGCACGATGTCTAACCCCTGCCCTTGCCATTGTTATCCCTCTCGATGACGTGTTATTACAGCTCCTATGGGCACGATGTCTAACCCCTGCCCTTGCCATTGTTATCCCTCTTGATGACGTGTTATTACAGCTCCCGTGGGCACGATGTCTAACCCCTGCCCTTGCCATTGTTATCCCTCTTGGTGACGTGTTATTACAGCTCCCGTGGGCACGATGTCTAACCCCTGCCCTTGCCATTGTTATCCCTCTTGATGGCGTGTTATTACAGCTCCTATGGGCACGATGTCTAACCCCTGCCTTTGCCATTGTTAACCCTCTTGATGACGTGTTATTACAGTTCCCGTAGGCACGATGTCTAACCCCTCCCCTTGCCATTGTTATCCCTCTTGATGACGTGTTATTACAGCTCCTATGGGCACGATGTCTAACCCCTGCCCTTGCCATTGTTATCCCTCTCGATGACGTGTTATTACAGTTCCCGAGGGCACGATGTCCAACCCCTGCCCTTGCCATTGTTATCTCTCTTGATGACGTGTTATTACAGCTCCTATGGGCACAATGTCCAACCGTTCCCATTGCTGTCGTTATCCCTCTCGATGACGTGTTATTACAGCTCCTATGGGCACGATGTCTAACCCCTGCCCTTGCCATTGTTATCCCTCTCGATGACGTGTTATTACAGCTCCTATGGGCACGATGTCTAACCCCTGCCCTTGCCATTGTTATCCCTCTCGATGACGTGTTATTACAGCTCCTATGGGCACGATGTCTAACCCCTGCCCTTGCCATTGTTATCCCTCTCGATGACGTGTTATTACAGCTCCCGTGGGCACGATGTTTAACCCCTGCCCTTGCCATTGTTATCTCTCTTGATGACGTGTTATTACAGCTCCCGTGGGCACGATGTCTAACCCCTGCCCTTGCCATTGTTATCCCTCTTGATGACGTGTTATTACAGCTCCTATGGGCACGATGTCTAACCCCTGCCCTTGCCATTGTTATCCCTCTCGATGACGTGTTATTACAGCTCCTATGGGCACGATGTCTAACCCTTGCCCTTGCCATTGTTATCCCTCTTGATGACGTGTTATTACCGCTCCCATGGGCACGATGTCTAACCCCTGCCCTTGCCATTGTTATCCCTCTTGATGACGTGTTATTACAGCTCCTATGGGCACGATGTCTAACCCCTGCCCTTGCCATTGTTATCCCTCTTGATGACGTGTTATTACAGCTCCTATGGGCACGATGTCTAACCCCTGCCCTTGCCATTGTTATCCCTCTTGATGACGTGTTATTACAGCTCCTATGGGCACGATGTCTAACCCCTGCCCTTGCCATTGTTATCCCTCTCGATGACGTGTTATTACAGCTCCTATGGGCACGATGTCTAACCCTTGCCCTTGCCATTGTTATCCCTCTTGATGACGTGTTATTACCGCTCCCATGGGCACGATGTCTAACCCCTGCCCTTGCCATTGTTATCCCTCTCGATGACGTGTTATTACAGCTCCTATGGGCACGATGTCTAACCCCTGCCCTTGCCATTGTTATCCCTCTCGATGACGTGTTATTACAGCTCCTATGGGCACGATGTCTAACCCCTGCCCTTGCCATTGTTATCCCTCTCGATGACGTGTTATTACAGCTCCTATGGGCACGATGTCTAACCCCTGCCCTTGCCATTGTTATCCCTCTTGATGACGTGTTATTACAGCTCCTATGGGCACGATGTCTAACCCCTGCCCTTGCCATTGTTATCCCTCTCGATGACGTGTTATTACAGTTCCTGAGGGCACGATGTCCAACCCCTGCCCTTGCCATTGTTATCCCTCTTGATGACGTGTTATTACAGCTCCTATGGGCACGATGTCTAACCCCTGCCCTTGCCATTGCTATCCCTCTTGATGACGTGTTATTACAGCTCCTATGGGCACGATGTCTAACCACTGCCCTTGCCATTGTTATCCCTCTCGATGACGTGTTATTACAGCTCCTATGGGCACGATGTCTAACCCCTGCCCTTGCCATTGTTATCCCTCTCGATGACGTGTTATTACAGCTCCTATGGGCACGATGTCTAACCCCTGCCCTTGCCATTGTTATCCCTCTCGATGACGTGTTATTACAGCTCCTATGGGCACGATGTCTAACCCCTGCCCTTGCCATTGTTATCCCTCTTGATGACGTGTTATTACAGCTCCTATGGGCACGATGTCTAACCCCTGCCCTTGCCATTGTTATCCCTCTCGATGACGTGTTATTACAGTTCCTGAGGGCACGATGTCCAACCCCTGCCCTTGCCATTGTTATCCCTCTTGATGACGTGTTATTACAGCTCCTATGGGCACGATGTCTAACCCCTGCCCTTGCCATTGCTATCCCTCTTGATGACGTGTTATTACAGCTCCTATGGGCACGATGTCTAACCACTGCCCTTGCCATTGTTATCCCTCTCGATGACGTGTTATTACAGCTCCCGTGGGCACGATGTCTAACCACTGCCCTTGCCATTGTTATCCCTCTAGATGACGTGTTGTTACCGCTCCCATGAGCACGATGTCTAACCCCTGCCCTTGCCATTGTTATCCCTCTCGATGACGTGTTATTACAGCTCCTATGGGCACGATGTCTAACCCCTGCCCTTGCCATTGTTATCCCTCTTGATGACGTGTTATTACAGCTCCTATGGGCACGATGTCTAACCCCTGCCCTTGCCATTGTTATCCCTCTCGATGACGTGTTATTACAGTTCCCGAGGGCACGATGTCCAACCCCTGCCCTTGCCATTGTTATCCCTCTTGATGACGTGTTATTACAGCTCCTATGGGCACGATGTCTAACCCCTGCCCTTGCCATTGCTATCCCTCTTGATGACGTGTTATTACAGCTCCTATGGGCACGATGTCTAACCACTGCCCTTGCCATTGTTATCCCTCTCGATGACGTGTTATTACAGCTCCCGTGGGCACGATGTCTAACCCCTGCCCTTGCCATTGTTATCCCTCTTGATGACGTGTTATTACAGCTCCTATGGGCACGATGTCTAACCCCTGCCCTTGCCATTGTTATCCCTCTTGATGACGTGTTATTACAGCTCCCGTGGGCACGATGTCTAACCCCTGCCCTTGCCATTGTTATCCCTCTTGATGACGTGTTATTACAGCTCCTATGGGCACGATGTCTAACCCCTACCCTTGCCATTTTTATCCCTCTTGATGACGTGTTATTACAGCTCCCGTGGGCATGATATCCAACCCTTCCCCTTACTGTTGTTATCCCTTTCCATGACGTGTTGTTTCCGATCCCGTGGGCATGATGTCTACCCCTCCCCTTGCCGTTGTTTTCTCTCTAGATGACGTGCTGTTACCGCTCCGGTGGGCACGATGTCCAACCCTTTCCCTTGCCGTTGTTATCCCTCTCGATGACGTGTTGTTTCCGCTCCGGTGGCATGATGTCTACCCCTCCCCTTGCCGTTGTTATCTCTCTAGATGACGTGCTGTTACCGCTCCCGTGGGCATGATGTCCAACCACTGCCCATGCTGTTGTTATCCCTCTCGATGACGTGTTATTACAGCTCCTATGGGCACGATGTCTAACCCCTGCCCTTGCCATTGTTATCCCTCTTGATGACGTGTTATTACAGCTCCTATGGGCACGATGTCTAACCCCTGCCCTTGCCATTGTTATCCCTCTCGATGACGTGTTATTACAGCTCCTATGGGCACGATGTCTAACCCCTGCCCTTGCCATTGTTATCCCTCTTGATGACGTGTTATTACAGCTCCCGTGGGCACGATGTCTAACCCCTGCCCTTGCCATTGTTATCCCTCTTGGTGACGTGTTATTACAGCTCCCGTGGGCACGATGTCTAACCCCTGCCCTTGCCATTGTTATCCCTCTTGATGGCGTGTTATTACAGCTCCTATGGGCACGATGTCTAACCCCTGCCTTTGCCATTGTTAACCCTCTTGATGACGTGTTATTACAGTTCCCGTAGGCACGATGTCTAACCCTTGCCCTTGCCATTGTTATCCCTCTTGATGACGTGTTATTACAGCTCCTATGGGCACGATGTCTAACCCCTGCCCTTGCCATTGTTATCCCTCTCGATGACGTGTTGTTACCGCTCCCGTGGGCATGATGTCTAACCCCTGCCCTTGCCATTGTTATCCCTCTAAATGACGTGCTGTTACCGCTCCCGTGGGCATGATGTCTACCCTTCCCTTGCTGGTGTTATCCCATTTCGATGACGTGTTGTTTCCGCTCCCGTAGGCATGATGTCTATGCTCATTCCCTTGCCGGTGTAATCCCTCTCGATGACGTGTTGCTTCCGCTCCCTCTATAATGGATGTTCAACCACTCCCCATGTTATTTTAACCCTAACCGTCGCAGTTATTTTCGCCATTCAATTAATTTTTATTGCCTTTTTCACCTTTATAAGAATGATCCCAACATCAATTACATGCAGAGATAAAACCAGAGGACCATAGAGCAAGAGCAACCTCTAATCTGCAGGTCTTTTCGAGCTGGTCCTAGACACGTCTGGATCGTGTTCCGTTCCCTAATTGAAGT
This sequence comes from Mya arenaria, assembly GCF_026914265.1. Taxonomy (NCBI): domain Eukaryota; kingdom Metazoa; phylum Mollusca; class Bivalvia; order Myida; family Myidae; genus Mya; species Mya arenaria. Next base: position 27,935,440 of record NC_069129.1, on the reverse strand, counting down.
TGTAAGTTTCGGTCTTGCTCAACACATTAGTCATACAATGTATCTACTACCGATTTGCAAGATACTAGTTGGGGAACGTTTTTACCACAAACATGATATTCGACCGTTAAAAGAAAAGCCAGTTCTCAACCATTGGGTAAAATTCTTGACCAAAACAGTACCTGAGTATGCAAACTTGAAGGTATACCCTGCGGTAAGAGGAATGTCAATCTTCTCTCCCGATATGAACAAAATTGCATTAAGTATGAAACAAATCTGAGACAAAACAATTATTAGCTTTAAACGAAAATAAAATTGATGTAGAATTCTTAATTAATGAATGGCTAAAATATGTTTGAATCATCGTACGTCTACTGCTCTTACTTCAGTCTGATGGTTAAGGCTATGTCAAATAAATAAAAAAAAAACATATCCCTTTTCGCCTGTTTAGAAACAAGTTTGGGAAAAAAGTTTTTTACTATTAACATCTGTAACGTGTGGGTTGTATGTTCAATCGGTGTCGTAGAGCTTATATGAATCGCTCTTATAGCATGGAATATTTCTCAAGCTGCTTTGCCTAATGACTAAATACAATGATTGAAAGCTGATTGGTGGGTTGGCTCATTATCAACCAAATAATCAGGGTTCACAGATTACTCGTTTGTTTAAATAAGCTTTAATCATTTTAATTATGAATGGCATTCTCTTACGGGAGCGTGTATATTGACAATGCAAAATACTTGAACCTTTGTCAGCACACAGATCGCAATGCTCTGTGAATAACGATGATACTTGGTATCCTTGAGTTCCAAGCCACCAGCTCTGTTCACCAGACTAGATCGTAATGATCCATGTATCTGGTTACTTGAACTGGAACACTATGAATCCCAAAGTTGTGCCCGTTCCTGTGGTATGATTCTGTTCAATTTCACGGTATATCTTGGGCGTACTTGCCTTTAATTTCGTCAGCACATAGATCGCAGTGCCCTGTAGAGAACGCAGATGGTAGGTATGAGGCTAACAAGAGTTTCTAGACAACAGCACTGATGACTCCAGACTAGATCGCAATGCTCTTTGCATCTGCCAACTTGAACTGAAACACTAGAAAAACCCTATAGATATGAAGTTTCTGGTGCCTTTTTATCATACAGATCGCAATGCCCATGTGCATTAGTCCACCGAAATGGCCGTCAACGAGTCTATTGACGATTTCTTTTTACTATGGCTGACTCGTGACGTCCCCATCCCAGCAAAAAGTAGCGAACGGGTCTTTGCGCAGAGAATCCACGCGGCCACAATTTTGAAATTATCTCCGTTATTAATTCACATTTTTACGAAAATATATTAGTACATACTATTAAACACATATTTATTAATGTCCCTAATAAATGTCTATGCCTAAAAAACATGTTCAGATATCATAAAACACTTAATCATGTACATGTGTCGATTGTCTATCAAGTATCCCAATATCTGTAAATCTAGGACAGATCTGGCAGGTTGTGTACATGTATAACGGTGACCCAGAATATATTTATGTAAAAATAACGACTCTAATGACAAATTAAGTCCAGTTTAGATCACTGTCGGGTATATATTGAACAACTTTGTCATTTTTATTCAAAATCGATGCACAAGATTACCATATATTCTTTGCCGGTGTTAAATGGTAGAGAGTTGTAGCGTTACAGGGATACATAAGAAATTTCAAAATAATAAAAAAGTATCCCTGATCGCTCATTATTGCAGCGACCTTGTGCATGTGTTCAAGACTTAACATCCACAAGGTCAAGATTCCTATTTTTAGCCTTTGAACGACGACTTCCGGTTTACTGCCTGAAGTTACCTCGATGGCGGTCAGACACAGAATGACGACGCGCTTTTAAATATACTTCCCGGTTGGACGAGTTCGTTATTGATATGAGTAAAACGGGTAAATTCCACTTTGCGAAACTTTTAGGGACTTTTCACTACTGCTTTTATGAAAACAACGCCCGGTTAGTAAACAATGTTTCATATGATTTCTTATATTATTCTTGTCGCTATTAAAATAATTATACGGAATAAATAAGTCTGTAATGTAAAACGAACCTTTGAAAAACACCGCCAGACATTCAACTTTATTTAAGCAAATGACCAATTTAGATCAAAGGGTAGTTCTGGCTTCCATAACTTTAATGCTGATATTTATTTTTTTGATGTTTACAACACATCCAAAAAGGTAATATATAACGTGTTCGCTGAAGTTCTTTAGCTAATCAAAGGGCAGTAATTGTTCAAAGATGCGGTTACGCTACAAATTACTTGTGGATATAAAACAAATAGAAAATAAAACTACTTTCAACCTTAAGCAAATAGTTTTTGTTACATCGGAACCCTTACCGAAAGCTTCGGCCAAAACACGTCTGGTATCTGAATCACCAGGCCTCAAAATCAAGAAGAATACTCAAGTCAAATCTCAGTCTCAACTCTTTTTATCAAATTACATACAGCATCAAAAGATACAAAATTGTAAATGTTTAACCCTTTTTTTAAATCGCATTCTCTCATTCATTATGTTGATTAAAGGTCAATATTATATAGAAAAAATAGAGCAAAATTTGTACTTGAGTCCAATTTGTTATTTTAGAGTTTTCCTCAAGTACATTTTGTGCTGTAGAAATATATTTTTGAGAATATTGAACATTAATGTTAATCTACATCATGCATGTGCTTTTAAGCATAGCAAAACATTAGTAATTTTTAATAATGCCATACTGGAAAATGAGTTGAGATTGAGATTTATTTTCGTGATATTGGGGCCAGTTATTTGCATCGTCAGTAGCTCTGGATTAGCTTAACACGAATCCTAGGTCAAACAGTCATATCTCTAATTGATTCTTTTAGAAACAACTTTTGGATTGTTCTCTTTACAAAAGTCGTACGCACCTTTGAACTTGATCATAAAATCGAAGGTAAAATTGGTCATTCCGAATCTGAGCTCAGCAAAACAAGAAAAATATCATATGCGAGTATAAAACAAATCGAAGACAAGCATATTGTCACAAAAGATAAAACAACAACGTGAACTTCGATTTATACCAACTAAAGCACGTTCATGAAGCTATCAAACGGCCTATATCCTCTGCATTTGCCACTTGGTTAAATGGTGCAAAGTATTTTAGAGTTGTAAACGCTTTACATTGCGTATTGGTAAATACAATTAGATGAACAGTCATCTCACCCCACGATAAACAGTTTACCATTTGAACAGCACAGGCATCTTATCATGACACTTAATCTGAACTGTAGCCAAGACGTTTGGCAACACATTAATGACGAGGCACTTGAAGACCCGGATTTAACTGACGTAGAATGCGAAATTGAGGCCGTTCTTGTTTGTGGACAAATGTAATTTAAACATGACATTAATGTAAGCACCAAGTGAAAAAAGGCGTTCGTTTCAATCCATCGTGGGATACACAGGTGTACTACTACGCTAAGCTTCGTTGTGTATCATCAGCGCTTCTGCTCGAGGAATCTCGTAATCATGAATAATTAATGAGGCAGTTTCATTGGTTCCGCAAGATAGCAATACCTTAATATGCACATACACTCATGCTAATGTTTTCCCTTATAAAGAAATATTCTAACAAAAGCTTTGAAGTCGGTCCACCACCTCTCTACAATGACCTCTGGGGGTAACTGAAAAATTTGGGTTATTGAAAGTAATTATTTGTTACGTGATAATGCATTGGAAGAAGAGTTGTCTCCCTTGCTTCATGCATATTCATTAAAACGACATTTTGTCAGTCAATTGTCCGACCGTATTTATGATGTGCAACGGAATAAATACCGTGGTTGCCGACGATGATAAAATGTTTGCTGAGATTCTTCAATTTCTATGTTTATTTTAGTGTTGTAAACATTTTACGAATATATATTATTATAAGTCGATAAGAACCGAACCTGGCATTCGTTTATCTTCATAGTATAGCAGTTAGTATAAAGCAGCACAAAATGAAGTCTCCTGTGAGAATCGGTTTACTTGTGTGCTTATTTATTTCTGTCGCAAACACAGGGATAATAAAACGCTTCGTGGATGAAATTGATATTCCCACGCTTGTTCAGAGACTTGATGATCTGACAAATAGAGTTGCACAGAATGAGAGAAAATTAAGTAAGTAGCTATTGCGGTAAAATATACACATGTATGACTTCGCTAAAACAAATAATGTCATTGACGCTGTCGCTCTTGAACCAGCCGAATTTATGTCAAGTTCAACTGTCTTGGAAGGGTTATTGTTCAGCATTGTATATGAGCTATCCGAGAATTGCTTAGAATAAGTGAAACTATAATAAACATTGGATATTTTAAGAGCGAGGTTCATCTGACTATAAAAACTTTTGGCCTTTGTACGGATAAACATCAAGTCTTCCTGACATCACTTGTCGTACACTAGCCAAATGTTTTATACAACCATGAACTTCAATACTAAAACATTTAATTCTTATTCAAGAGGTTTAGACATACTTCATTATGTTGCTTTTTCTTTTGTTTAAATTACAAATTCCGAGGAAGTTTTCTTGTATTTTTAAACTTAATAAAAAATAATGCAGCAAAACAAATTTGGTTATTTATTGGTTTCATTTCCACAGTACATTCAGTCTCAATTTCATTTTTTAAAATGCTATGGATAGAATATGATAAGGAACTAACAATCTGACTACATGTTAAATACTTAATTTCTTAGATAATATGTCTACGTCATTTAATTTTATTTGTATTACAATGAAAGGCTTCTGGCCTTTTTCTGTCACCGAAAATTGTAAATACGTAAACTCAACTCTTTTAGGATACCATCCGGTTGCCTTTAAAGCGCATCTCTCACAACGTATGGAGAATCTTTCACCAAACCAGAGGATCATATTCGACGACGTTCAGCTTAACATAGGAAACGCCTATCACGGCAATCTGGGAGGATTCCTTGCTCCAGTGAACGGAACATACCTGTTTTCCGTTTCTATATGCTCGACAAGTGGCCATTTCATTGTCCTTGATTTAATGAGAAACAACGATGTGATTGGACGTGTGCTTGCAGGCGACAGTCTCTACGATGACTGTTCTTCGGAAACTACCATTGCGGAGCTGAAATCTGGGGACGAGATATATGTGCAGCACCACTTGGACGTTGGCGATCTTCTTCAAGTTCAACAGCATACACTGGACAGTTTTACCGGAGCTCTATTGGCTGTCATCTAATGACGAATGACTTTTATTTTGTTGAAGATAGATGTGTAATTATGATATACAGCATATGACAGGCTTTCGACTTTTCTTTTTTTTAATTTTGCTATGTTATTTTATTATTTGTGAAACTATCGACAAAATGAAGTTCTTATCCTTGAAAACATCTAGTTCACTGTAAGCATTGATGATTATTCATATCAAAATCTTTAACTTTATCTAAATTTGTATTTGATCGTTTTAATGGGAATAAGAAATATGGCACGTCAATGCATGGCGATGAAAATTCATGTGCTAACCGTCGAATCATTTAAATGACACAAACATCGCTGTTATTTCGTGCACCATCTCCGTGACCTAGTGGTTAAGGCATCCGCCTACGGAGCGGGAGGTCGTGGGTTCGATCACGGGCCGCGTCATACCGAAAGACGTTAAAAGTTGGTACAAGTAGCTCCCTTGCCTGGCACTCGGCATTTAAGGGTAGTGCTTGGAAAAGTGGTGTACTCAGTACTGGTTCAACCCAGGAAAGTTGTATCTTTACACCGAGCACGTTAAAGACCCAAGAGGTCTCTTCGTAAAGAGCTAATGTATTGCACCCGGATCTCTTGTATCTCACTCTGTTACTTCAAGTCTTCCGATGTCTGGATTTGACTGCGAATTGTTGTCACTTCTATCTCATGTCACTTATGGCATTAAAACACAATTTAAGTTGTGATGCCGTCACGGCGAGGTCAAGCTATTATGGAGCCAGTGGGCACGGGCAGACCTCGATAAACTCAAATAAACAAAGAAAAGTTATTTCGTGTATAAAATACCAGAAAAACAGTTATGTTGTTTTTATGTATTATATAATTCAGATGTCAGGAGCATTATATTTGAAATGGTTAAAGTCTTAAGTAGGCCGAAATATGATTTTTCGCACAACGCAATAAAACAAACTGTTTGTCTTTGGCTTACTTGCAAATGTTATGCCTTTGCACTTATAACAGCAAAAAAGTTTTAAACAATTATTATCAAACACTTTATGTGATCTATATTACAAGCGGAACAAAAATATCATTCTCTAATATCAAAATCTGACCATCGTACTCTTCATAACAATGTGATCTAGTTTATACTAGATGTCTAATTGATTTTGGATTGCTTGACTATTTATATGTTTAGTACAAAATGATTATAACGATTTGGTTGTCATGTGTTAAGAAAATGTCTTTACAGTATGGTACGAATAAAACAAAAATCAAAATATCGATATTCCAAAGTTAAGTACCGATAGGCTTCGCATCTGCTCCGTATGGCTTAAACTTATATTGACTCAATAAAACGCACATCTGTAAGCTTAACCGTTAACCAATAGTTATTAAATAGGGGTCATCTACTCGACCATAGGCCTATTGCAAACAGATCATAAGTTACTGTGTGATCAGGAGTTCGTCAACCGACCTACAGACAGATTAACCGACCCACAGACAGATTAACCGACCCACAGACAGATCAACCGACCAACCAACCATCAGACATACTGACCAACCGATATTTGCAGACTCTTATACCCCTTTATCATATATAATGTTGATAAAATAATTGTGAAGAAAAATACACGAGGAAGAACAACTACGCCAACCGCTTCAATGATTTTAGTTATTTCTGTACGACTGGCACATATTCATATAAATGACGAATGATAGTAGGGTCGGTAGGACCGTGTTTTGATCCAGGGGATGTAAACACCTTTTATTTTGGAATTTTGCAGATTCGTATTTCACAAGACGCAGCTCGAGTGAAATCCTAATCTGCCATAAAACATAAGAGACGTTGAGACATGAGAGATGCTATCACTTTCCGTAACAAAACACAATACTATTTTATGATATACATTACTGGTATGATTCACACAAAAGAAACGTTAAAACATTAAACATTATATATATTTCAATGACGCACTATTTTGTTTTCTGACGTCATTTTAACATTGTGAAATAAAACTTGTTATAACGTGTCAGGGAAGTGAAATACGGCCTTTCCGCACCAGGTGAAATGCGGACAAATGGATTTTGTAAAATGTATTGCTTGCAGTTTTAAGAAGCCTATATGATATAACTGCTCATTCAAATTCACTGGTTTGCGAACAATCTGGATTGATAATTTTTAAAACCAAATATTGAAATAAATTTTATTCCCTGTTTTTGCATTATTCACACAAATTATCAAACATTGGTTTCATGGAAATTTCATCTCAGAAAATGATATCATAAGTTTGAAAGTAACTGTCATAAGTTTGAAGATATCGTAAAAAGGATGTCAATGATCATTATATGACAGCCAATAATGCACCGGTGAAGCTATCGAGCGTATGCTGTTGGACTTGAAGGAGATCGCCCAAGTTCAAGTGGTGTTGAAGGTACACTTCGTCCCCAGATTTCAGCTCCGCAATGGTTGTTTCCGACGAACAATCGTTATACACGGTGTCACCTGCAAGGACTCTGCCAATCATATTGGAATTGCGCATTAAATCTAAAACAATGAAGTGGTTGCCGTCAGAACAGATTGATACGGAGAACAGGTATGTTCCGTTTACTGGGGCAATGAATCCACCGAGATTTCCGTGGTAGGCGTTACCGATGTTAAGCTGAACATCGTCGAATATAATTCTCTGGTTTGGTGCAGGGCTGACCATTCTTTGTGAGAGATGAGCTTTAAAAGCAACTGGATGATATCCTGAAAAGGAATTTTTAAAAAAAACTTACATACAGCATTCGTTTAATAAAAATAGTAATAATTGACGTGACATAAATATATATATATGATGTATAATTTTATGTTATGTACATTTTTATTCATCGGTTAGGAAGGCATACTTACTTAATTTTCTCTCATTCTCTGCAACCCTCTCCGTCAGATCATCAAGTCTCTGAACAAGCGTCGGAATATCAATTTCATTCACAAAGCGTTTCTTAATTTCTGCGTTAACGACATAAACGAATAAACCCGCCAACAGAATTATGTTTTTAAATGACGCCATTCTGTTCACCACTACTAACACAGATCGTCTGTTCAATTATTTAAACCAAAAAACTATATGCTCATCGAGCATAGAAACTATGGAATTTACAGAAAACATAGAAGTGTACATACAGATAGCAAGGTACTTTAAACCACCTTAATTCAGTCTTTGATTTAAAATCCGTACAACCGAGGATTGCTGCGTATAAAAGGCTTATTTAGAAAGGTTTCAACTTAATTTATAGCAGAACCGCTTAAACCGTTTTTTAATAAATGATATGGTATCATAACTACAAACAGCAATTGGAAACATCTAAAAACGAAATGGGTCAGTGATTTAAATTCTGATTTTTTGAGAGGTAATGATAAAGTACCCCTAGTGCAGATCGACCCCATAACCTCCTGGGGGATATGTGGACACGTATACGACCCCTCAATGTTCTTAGTAGAGGATCACTTACTGGAGCTACATACTAACTATGGTATCAAAATTCTCTCAAAAACGGGCAACAAAAAAACGGGGTAAATCGTGTAAAATATGTGAGCGGATGCTACTCATATCCTCAAAATGCAACGGAAAAACACGGAAAAACACAAACAATTACAACGTTTGAACAAGATGAATTTTTAAATATTTTCAAATTGTATTACCATGTAAACATACGTGTAGTGTACCAAAACCATGATAATTCCAGGCAAAGCTATAGAGAGGCTAATAGGGCAGTTTCAGTTTATATAAAAAAAAATGTTGCTGACGCACAGCGGAGTTGGTGTCTTTGGAAATCTGGAATCTTCGTCTTTTAAATAAACAGCACCGTCATTAAAATATAGAAATATTCTTAACGCATCCCTCTAAAGTATTATACTGAATGCTTTCTATAATACAGTTATCGGAATATCATACTATCTTTGATGGATACCAAACTTATTACTTTCTTATTTATTCTAAATGCTATAAAAGAAACATTTGCTCTCTAAGCAAAACCTCAAATTAATTAAAGGTCTTACACTCTCCGAAGTTGAATACAGAAGCACTTTCATTAATATAGTGTTGTTTTTCTTAATGATATTTTATTTAACCGAGATTTGGTTAATAACGGGTAGTCCCCTCCCAGTCTTTAAAATAAAAACACCGTCATTAAATTGCTTTTGACGCAGCCTATATTTTTTGAATAGACAGTAAAATATTGGCTTTCTTTTTGTATTGTCTAAAAATATCCGTACGAATGATAAAGAACAAAGCTGTAATAAGTTGATAATTTATATTATAAACATAGAATGTAGCTATTGATATAATAAGCTTTATCCCCATATAGTAGAATTTCCCAACAATGTTTGTGAGCGGGAGGTTGTAGGTTCGATCCCTGGTCGCGTCATACCAAAAGACATTAAAAGTTGGTACAAGTAGCTCCCTTGCCTGGCGCTCGGCATTTAAAGGGTTGTGATTGGAAAAGTGGTGTACTCAGTACTGGTTTAACACAGGAAAGTTGTACCCCCGTGTATCGGTGCTTTACTCCGAGCACGTTAAAGAACCAAAAGGTCTCTTCGCAAAGAGCTAGGGTATCGCACCCGGACTTCCTTGTATACCACTATTGACTCTTCCGCATGCTGTCCCTTCAGCAAAAACAAAGGACCCTGTTGGAAATAAGTGCTTGGACTTTCACGAGTTATCCTTGACCGCAAGGTGTTCATACATACATACGCACGCACGCACGCACGCACGCACTCACACGCACACGCACACACACACACACGCACGCACACACACACACACATACATAACAATACACCATTCGTGATTGGAATCATACAACTCGTCCTTTGCGCTCGTGTACAATTACAATACTAGTATCACGGATAGCGGATCCACTTCACAAAATACACGGCACTGAATATAGTACGGAACGCATCTACCCTTTGGCTAAAACATTAAAAACTATTATAGTAAAATAACTATGAATAAAACATTCAACATTTGTATACGTGCATACTAAACAATGAACAAACATTTTTTGTAAGGGAATCGCTGAATAGAGTTTACAAGTACGAGTATTACACCGTGATTAAACGAGATTTACAGAGTCATCACAAATCATTGAATAGATACCATCGTCACTGCTATTTTATTCTTAATGGTATTTATTGTATTTATTGCATTTTAAGCCAAACATTAGGCCTTTTAAAAATATTAACCACTACCTTTGAATAAAAAGCAAAGTCATTAAATTATAGAAATATTCTTGATGACATATTTACTTTTTTTGCTGAAAACACTGATTTGTTTAAGTAATAGTTAGATGACATGAAGTGAAATTTTAATGATTAAAAAAGAATGGGCGGAGTGTGCATAGCGAACGAGCCCTTCTTAATTACTAAGAAATCACTTCATGTCATCTAACTGATTTAGAATACAACCTCATTGGCTGATACATTGTCAACGAAAGCTCTGACACAGGGAGTGTGTATCGATGATTGGCAGTAGGCGGACTTTTTAACAAGCGCAAAAGTTGAAGTTATTAATGATTAAGTCCACAACTTAATGATTGCCTTTTTGCAATTCCATTGGCGTAAAATGTAGGTTGTATTCTAATTGAGGGTATTCCGTCTTCGTTTTTCGATAAAAACACCGTCATTAATTTTTTGATTAGGCAGCAAAATGAACACTTCAATAAACTTCAAAATAACGACTCTCTTTCGATTGCTTAAGTCGACCTAGATTATAGGGGTATTATATATAAAACATTGGAGTAATTATTTGCCCATTCATTATACAACAATAGAAGGTAATTATCTATATAATACATCTTGCAATCATATATAACAAGTTATAAATATCGTATCATTTGTTGAAGGTATACCCTGGAGGAATAATGAAGGCAATGCTAAGAGGTATTTCACTAATAAGATAGACGATTAACACACAATAAAATATAAAACAAAATATTAATGCTTTAATAAAGACAGAAGTACAGACAGACAAACAGTAGATATACAGATAGATATACAAATCGAACGAAAGCTCTAACATAAATTCAAAGATCGATGATGATGCACAACAACAAGAAACAAACCTATTGTTATATAATATTTTTTCTTTAAAATAGCTTTCGATTACTATAGGTGAGGCGATATGGCCCGGGATATTAACCATTATTGTCCTGCAAGCCATTTCCCCACTGGGCTTAGCAGACTGTCCATCGGGAAGCACATCACCATGGAAACCATATTGGATGCCGAATCGTGACGACCTTTTATGTGACTCTTCGTGTGACCAACAACTTGGCCTATCATCTGAGTATTTCAGCGATGAACACAATAAATGTTGTGTTTGCCTCTCCTGTACCTTGTTGGACGGCCATGAAATCAGCCTAGCGTTAGAGTATACAAGCGTTTTGGGAAGAAATGTTGTAATAGTCGAGTCTTTATTTAACGAGTCTGCTTTATATATGATAGAATCTACCAACGGCGATATGACTGACTTTCCAAGCAATGTCTGTGGATGGGATACGGATAAGGAATACTTGGAACAGTTTGCAGAACACAGAATGGTTGCCGATTTTGAAAAGTTTAATAACAACATCTACAGGATCAATTTCGGAAGCAACAAAATAAAAATTGTTCCCGACATTAGCTGTTTAGCAAACCTGGACACTCTAAATCTACGCGACAATCGGATATCTCATCTTGGCAATATGTCATTTAGTAACCTCAGTCGCTTAAGAAATCTTGATATATCTTTGAATAATATTCAAACCATTGACCCGAAAACGTTATTCACTGAAAATGTATTCCTACTACGTGTTAATCTGTCAGACAACAAACTAACAGTCGCAGATGTGAGCAATTTGGTTTCCTTGCATCCACTCTGCGAGGTAGATTTAAAAAGTAATGAAATAGAAAGTCTGACAAACAACCTCGGTATCACACTCGACACAGGTCTCAACTATGGTCCAGGATTTATCAATCTTCAAGAAAACCACATATTCACATTTCCAGATCTGCAGTCTCTTCTGAAACTCAAAGACCTAAACTTATTTGGAAAACTTCTGCATTTTGGATTTGATCTACGTGGAGCACCTCTACACTGTGACTGTCACATGCAACCATATCACAGCCTGGCAATAAACAGTCTAAAGGCCCTCTGGAGAGATTATTTTGCTATCAAATGCACTTCACCGCCCGAGCTTAAAGACGTTCTGGTTTTTGAGCTTGATCCGTTTGACCTCGTGTGTGAACTTAGGATAGAAGATGGGTGTCCTAAGGGGTGTACCTGTCTTGATGTACCAGAAAACGACACAGTCTATGTTGATTGCTCAAATTCGCGCTTGAATCAGATGCCCATAGGTATGCCAGAATCGACATTTTCCAAATACATTCATCTCAATCTATCAAACAACCACATTAAAGACATCAGAGCATCATATCTTACCGAACTGTCATATTTAGATGTTTCCGGAAACACTCTTTCTGAAATCGATGAAGAAACAACAAAGCGACTCCAGAACACTTCTTTAGATATATCTAGCAATAGGTACTTACGTGTTCTGCCTAGAAATCTCCAGTACAGGAATTTATGCGAGACCAAGCTTTCGCATCTGGCGATCGACTGTACTTGTGACAACATCTGGATACAGAATTGGATTAAAACTAAGGACTGTCCCAGTAAAACAGACCTTGCGACATTCATGTGTTATATGCCTAATTTGAAGCAATCAATTCCGGCAACTGCCTTTACTCCTGACGTTGCTGAATGCGAATTAGACAAAAGTATGTTTAAACTTGTATTGATTGTAGTAGCCTGTCTTACTCCTGCACTGTTGGTGATTGGTGTTTTCGTTTACATTTTTCGGTACGAACTTCTCGTCGCTTGGCTACGGATGAACCGTAAATACCCGGGCAAAGAAAAGTGTTTTGAATATGACGTAGGAATAACATTTAACGTAGACGATGAAAAACTACGGAAATGGGTTGGTAAAGAACTCGTCCCAAGACTTAAACAAGAGGGGTTCAGAGTTTATAGAGCTTACGTTGATGCGAACTATGGAGCGCCGAGGGATAATGATGTAGCTGAAGTGTTTGCAAAATGCAGGAATTTCTTGCTTATTCTTTCTGATAGTTACATAAATGAAAATGCTGTGGAAGATGACTTTGAAGACTTAGACGAGCCAAAAGAAAGACGATGGACTGAAAATGAATGGAAGTTTGCTTGGAACCAGTATAAATCAGATAACATGAAAAACCTTATAATCGTTAACTATGACCACGTATCCGCATCCGATGTAAAACATAGGCAAATTAAGGCTGTGATGCGAGTAGGACATGTTGTGAGCTTCTGTAATAACAATGCAAATGAAGTTCTTGATAATATAGTTAAAAAGATCGGGTCGGTAAAGAAAATACAACAAGCAAGGAGAAAATCCAGGAAAGGCGTTATCTACACAGTTGTGAAAGAGATGAAGACCAACAATCTTGCTATGTTAAACAAAGAAACACGCACTGTCCAATGTTTGCAGCAAGGAATCACCTATTGGAATCAATCGAACGTTACGCCAATGCCAACGAAGAACACGCGATGGAAAGTATCATTTAGTCAAGAAAGCATGCTTGATCATTCCACAATAATGCCGGAGTGTAGCGAGTAATTATTCTGGAAATTGGGTCATTATTATATTAACTTTTTAACAGTTTCAGAGTGTCTAAACGGACTGTTTGTGAATTCGGTGGGCATTGATCTACACAACTGAATCTGGTGTCCACTTCAGAGGCATATATTTGTGAATGTAAATATTATTACGATAGTCACAATCATATAAGTAGGGTCGGATCCATGATTTGGCGTTAAATAGGGCGCAACTCTTATTGGGTGCAACAAGGTTTGTCCCATCCCAAGGACTGAAAAATGTATGGTTTAAATGTGGAAATGGGGGGGGGGGCTTTATATTCATTTCTCTCCCCGAATCCGCTAGAGATAGCTGTTTTATTCTCACTTTCATTTGTTTCAATTGTTGGCAATAAACTGTATCCTTCTTCACATTTTATATATAATGATATAACCCTTTAAATGTCGATCGGCCTTAAAGTTTGAACAAAGTTTGTATGGCTGTTATTTATCGTTGGTGCAAATGGGATCCACATTAACTCACCATCCATTTACCAAGCAATGCAAGGCCATGTAAAAATGCACAGTGAAACTTGTAGTATGTGTTTATGTACATAGAGTCTCGGCCATTTTCGATTGTGAGATGAATCACTTTAGTAATACTAGAGTTATGGCCCTTTTACATGAAAAATATTAGATTTCTATCTTGTGCAGTCAATGAGTTACGTTTTTAGTATCTAATCATATTATTGTATTGATTTGTCAGTTTGTTGTTATATAATTTTGCGTTACATTTTTTTTTATGCATTGATAAATTTATTCATTGATTTGTATGGATTGAAAGTTGATATTTTTGTCTTTGAAATGTGTTATGTATAATGTGTAAAACGTTTACTTTTCTCAGATTTCTATGTTGCACTATGTTGGCACTGTATGTATTTATAGGTATATGAACACCTTCTCCGTATATAATGTCGACTTGCACCTTAAGATATTACGTTGTCTCTAATCATATCCTTCGTTAAATGTAAAAACTCGTAAAAATTAAACAATCCTTACATGCTCCACTTGCTATTCCATTTGTAAATGTTTATTCGTGTATCTTGTTTTTCTCTCATGTGGTTTATTGAACCTGTATTCAAAATAAAACGTCTATGTATTACGTGGTGGGAATGTGCATTTGCCCCATGACCTTTTATACTTTAAACAAGTTAATTCATGACTTAAATGTCTGTCTGCACAAGAAATAAACATACATGTACATGTATTATTTTTATGGTAATAGTGCTTAACTCTCGAGTTACTTTGGCAATTTAATTATCGACTTCTGAACACTTTCAGAACATTGCTTTAGTTATTTTTCATTGTTTATTAAGTGTTATTTAGTGATTTTGACACGAGTCAACACATCTCTGTGTAGACTGGCAAATAGCAAGAGTGAACTTGCCAAACTTAATTTGCTTAAAAAACATTAAAAAAACTAATTTACAATTTAAAAAAGCAAAAAAATGATAAGATATGACCCAAATCACTACTACATGCTATTTTTCACATGATGAAAATCTTTGAAAATGCTCTTGTCAGACATCACTCACATGATTATACATGTTATTTGGTTAGGGTGCTGGTTAGTGCACTCGCTCCTCACCAATGCGAACTGGGTTTGATTCCTGGTCTCGGCTCATGCGAGTTTGTCAAGTGGTCACCAGTCCCGGGTAAGTGGGTCTTCAACAGGCACTCTGGTTCCCCCCACTACACAAAAACACACTTTTGTGCAAAATCATGACAACAAGAGTGACTTTGTACGAGTTATCATAACTTTCTTTACAATCCTTGTAAACTACATGTTTAAACTTAAAACTTTATAAAAACACCTGTAATGTTTCTTGCGTGACCTTCTGGTGAAGATAATAGACAAGGACCAATCACATGATAAGATATTTGCGTACTTAAATGCTTCAGAAAGTTAATATTTTATACAATGTTTGTAAGACAAATCATAATTACATTTACATAAAGAAGATAATTAAAATATACTTAAAATACAATCTTCTGTCATTATCAAACATAACGAACTATTTTATCACTGGAATAAAAGCAAAAAATGTTACCTGTCATAAATGTCAGCAATTTGAACAAACTTAACACACAAATCATTTTTTATGTTTATTGTATAACATATACAAAAAGTTCACAACTAATATTGGACGGAATGTCAAGCACAGAATGATATCAGATCAAAGCTTGTAGACATAATTATAATATTAAAAAGTGAGTCAAAAAAGAATGCTTGTAATAATTTCATTGTACTTTTACACAACTGTTTTCGGCAAAAAAAAATCATGCTGACATTTTATTTTCTCTCAATTATAAGACATTTTTATAGACAAATAGTCGATGCATGTATTTAGAAAAATGACCTTACTAAAACTTTTGTTTCGATGTACTTTCATGTATATGTGGAACTAATTTTACATGTAATAAGTTTATGTTTTATTTATATATGTATTAATTTATTTATCTAAGTATTACAGAACTAAACAAGTTCTACTAGAAACTTACTTATTTCCTTTTTATATTCTCTACAATTCAATAGAAATAATTCATGTCTTTAAATAGTCACTATATATATTAAAAATCTAGCAAACACAAATAAAAACAAAAACGATATTATCATTTCACCTTTAAATACAAACAATATACTATTTTTTTCAATGTAGGAAAAATTTAATTTGTTTATCTTATCCCATGGGTTTTAACAGTTCATGATTATCAATCCTGAAAGTTAGCCAAGGATCTGTCCAGTACAGTGATTCTTGCCCAATTCAGTATATAAGGGCTAAGATCCCTTTTGATTTTTTTTTTCAAAGTCACACATATATACATGTATATATGTTTGACTTTGGAAAAAAATAAAAATATATATATTATTGATGCTAAGGTATTTTCTTCCTTTTATCGATGCAAATGTCCAAGCAAAACAATCTTTACAACTGTACAATAATCTTAAGTTGAAATCTTTCAATTCTGATTTCAGGATTAATCTTGGGGTCATATTCATAAAACTTCTTAGGTCATTTCTTGACTTAAGTCGAATTCCTACAATTTTCAAACTTATATTTAAAAAAAAAGTGTTTTTAACACAAAATTATGTAAATTAAATAACAATCAATGAAAATAAAGTGTTCCAAATATAATAAAGTTATTATATTTATCATATGACCTCTGATTCTAAACTCAGGGAAATGACTTAGGTTAGGACATGACTGAAGATGTTTTATACCAGTAGAGCTGGTATTCAATATTGGTCTTAATTGGACCAAAGAGCGATGTAGCTAATCGGATTACCTGTTATTAATAACTGTCCAACAGAGTGAATGAAATTGACCACCCAAGCTTTATAACCCCTGTTACCAGTTCATTTTACTTGTAAATGTAGATTAAATTGCATTGTTTACTTAGTAAAGAAGTGTTTTCTCTTGTACTATTTATTACTGACAGAGTCAGTTTTGTGGTATAATGTCTCAGGTGATTCTATGCCTAAAGCCTTACACTTACAATCACAAACTACATACAAACATTTAATTCAAACACGAAACTCCCTACTCTTAAGCAAAGCTCACTTTACTATATTCAAATCAAGATTTAAATATTCATAAACAAAAGTTCTGTTTTCAGTTTCAGTAAAGAATATCAGAATAAAAAAAACCCTCTTTATTATGAAATAAACCAACCCACTGTTCACAAACAAAACTCTCTATTAATAAATAGTCAACAAAAAACTCCCTTTCCAAAAAATAGGCAAACTCCCTATTTCAAAATACATTTCCCTATTCACAGACAGTTGCAATAACAGCTTGTAAATCTGCTAAACATGATTCCTGAAGTTTTGAATCTGTTGCATCCATATCAGACATTATGTCCTGAAGTTTGGCAGCAACATTTGCATTCTTCATCACAACTTTTGCCTGAAATAGAATCAAGTTTAAACAAATGAGATAATTAAATCCAAACCATATTATACAATGATCTTATTCTTTTGAACTTCTTGTCCATGTGATTTTGTATACTTGAAATAAATTGGGTGTTGACGCACATGTCTCTGCTAATGGATTCATATTTTATCATTTGGAAAGCATCTGACGAAAATAACAACAATTTCCATTAAAATTTATTTAAGTGGGTAATTAAGAAAAAACAGACCCATCACTATTGAACTTAATGAAATAAGTATAAACTAACCTTTTGGTTGTTGTAGATAAGAGCCCACAAAGCAGATGCTGCCCCTGCGGTGACCTTTTCTCGGTCCGACCCCACACACACCAGTAGCCGTGGCAACAGCTGGTCTATAAATAGAATGATGCAATGTTTTATAATGGATGGATAAAATGGTCTATAAATAGGATGATAAAATGGAGTATTATAATAAAATAATCAAAATTAATGGAATGATGATAACAATTTATAGGAATTTTATGATATATGTTCAGATTTTTTTTAAGTGTATACTTCCATTCTTATTTTTGTCTTTTCAAGATAGTTTTCATTAGGCCAATATACATTTATTGCTAGATTTTCATTTAAATAATTGTTTTAAATGGGGGTGACATATTATTTTCTTTCGATGACTGTTTTACAGTTAAATATATATGTGTTCATGCCCTTTCTTATTGCATAAGTGGCCATACACATGTGTTTCTAGATGAACCACAAACACAATCACAACAATTCTACTTTTTACATATGAATGTTATACATTGACAATTTGACGCAATAGGTATGAATACCAAACAGTACCAAATCGATATGAAAAAACAGACCATAGTTCAACATTTTTATTTATTAAGTCAATAAGATTAAAGGTGTGCTGGAAAAATGGGGCGGGCGGATGGGGTGGATGAAAATCAAACAGGGCGTGGATGAAAATCAAACAGGGCGTGGATGAAAATCAAACAGGGCATGGATGAAAATCAAACAGGGCATGGATGAAAATCAAACAGGGCGTGGATGAAAATCAAACAGGGCGTGGATGAAAATCTAACAATTGATTTAAAATCGCCTTAACATAAAAAAATATTTTGGAATATAATTACAGAGACGCAGCAAACTTATTTAATTATCAATATATGAGCATTGTAACATTTTACCACATTCACAATTTGTATTTATACTTCATAACAGGTAGTTTTCTTATCGTATTTTAAAACAAGAGCGCCTTAGAGGTGAAAATCCTAATCTTATCTGTATTTTTTTTTGTGAAACATGGGGCATAAGTCAACAACTATAAAATTATGTTTTCTGGACCCTTCTACACATGTGGGCATTGTCACTGGTAATATGTCATGTGTAAAAAGTTTCATATCACTATTTTTAATGGCTATGAGGTGATGGCCTTTTACATTGCTTTACATGAGCATATTGTTGAACTTATGGGATATCTTTTTAGATCATACACATTGCGTAGTATCCTTTTCAGAGAAAATTAAAATTGTAACATACAAGGCATACAAAATCATACCATTAGAAAGCAGCCTTGGCTTGTTCGAAGTGTGACATGCAAGGTTTCTGATAATCATCACAGCTGTTTCTTGAAGTCTGGTGGTGGGGCTTTCAACAAACTCTAGAAGGACGTCCAAACATGCTGAAAAATGTAGATTGGTAAAATTATGTGACTGGTTTTAATAGAATGGAAGCAGGCGCTAAAACCTGGTAGTGAATATTATGGGGTGTTTTTATCCGTAACTGTATACATACAAGTACAAATTGATAAGATAATCAATTCATACAAGTATTTTTTTTATTCTCAGAGTTAAAGGGGTCATGGGCATCTCTTCTTCTTCTAGTTAACCAAGGGACATAACTCATGGAGCTACTGTCAATCCTGTTTTTACTGTCAAAGGGGCATAACTCATTAGGTTCCTGCCCATCCCTTTCTCTCCCAGTTA
This sequence comes from Mya arenaria, assembly GCF_026914265.1. Lineage (NCBI taxonomy): Eukaryota > Metazoa > Mollusca > Bivalvia > Myida > Myidae > Mya > Mya arenaria. The sequence continues at coordinate 27,915,687 of NC_069129.1, read as the reverse complement.
ACAAAGGGGCATAACTCATTAGGTTCCTGCCCAACCCTTTCTCTCCCAGTTAACAAAAGGGTATGACTCATTGGACCACTGTCCAACCCTCTTTCTCCCAGTTAACCAAGGGGCATAACTCATGGGGCCAGTGCCCATCCCGTTTTCTTCTGTTTAACCAAGGGGCATAACTCATGGGGCCAGTGCCCATCCCATTATCTCCTGGTTAACCAAGGGGCATAACTCATGAGGCCAGTGCCCATCCCTTTTTCTCCCAGTTAACCAAGAGGCATAACTCATGAGGCCAGTGCCCATCCCTTTTTCTCCCAGTTTACCAAGGGGCATAACTCATGAGGCCAGTGCCCATCCCTTTTTCTCCCAGTTAACCAAGGGGCATAACTCATGAGGCCATAGCCCATCCCTTTTTCTCAAAGTTATTAGTTAACCAAGGGGCATAACTTATGGCTTACTGCCTATCCCTTTCTCTCCCAGTTAACCAAGGGGCATAACTCAAGAGACTACTGCCAATCCCTAAGAAAAGCATGCCTTTTATGCAAGGAAACCTGTAAATGATCTCACTAGAACTGTTCTATTTTTTCGTAATATATTACTAGGTTATGCTATACTATAATTATATCACATCATAAATGCAATTACACAAAGTACATGTATGCATAACCAACCTGGTATTTTGAGTATGATCTGCTGACCCTCCAACGAAAATGACAGATTGATGAGTAACTCCAGCCAGAGTTGTTCAGTGGCTAGTTGTCTTCCTTTGTTGCCTTTACTTCGCTTGGGATTCAAGTTGCTAAACTCCTGCAGAAAGTTACTCTGAAAGAGTTTAAGAACATTATCATACACATGGTACATGGCTTTTTGGTAAATAGATGCTCAATCAGTCACTGGAAAATAAAAAGGCAAGAATTCATTACCAACATGCTAGAAAACACACAGGGTTTCAAGAGACTAATAACAAAACAGATGGGTTAAAAGTATGTGCATTTCTTTTAAAAAAGTAGGGATGGTTGGGCTCTTTTCTTACCCTTTTGATGCAAATAAACTTAAACCATTTTGATGCAAATAAACTTAAACTTCTAAACCCATCCACCAATTTTGATGTACATATGGTGCAGTGACTTAAATTAGTTTTTGTTGAACAGGCCCAAATCTGAATAAAACTGGCCAGCCAGGGAGGTCCAGTTTTTTTTAATAAGTGCTTTATTTCTTGCATTAATGGCCATTCTGAGAGCATTTAAGAACAAAAAATTATTTCCTGATTTATATTCACAAAATAGTAGAAAAGTAGGACTTTTCCACAAAAAAAGTATGAAAAGAGTGAAAGCCTGAAGCTTCAAATAGGATTCTTAATATTTATCATATTTTTAATCAGTTTTTATTTCTCACCAAAAAGAAAACAAATTTTCACATTAACTCTGCTAAATGTACGGACCTTACAGAATGACTACATTTTGTCTACCAGTGTGCACCAAAAAACATACTTATGTCTTATTTCATAAACACATTCCATTTCATACCACACTCACCTTCCACAAAATGTTGCGACACTCTGACGAGAGGGCCAGGTTTGCGAGGAGAGAAAACAGGCCCCGCTGCACGTGCTCCTTGTGTCCATTCTTGGAGGTGTACTTGACCACAGCGTGCACGAGGGAATTGGGGCTGAGACCGGAACTTCCAGCTGTTGGGCTTGTGTATGCCAGGGAACTTGTAGCTATGATGACAAACATTAAATACAAATAGGTTGTCAGGTTAGCATAGTGGTTAGCAGACTCGCTTCTTACCCTTGCAACCCGGTTCAATTCCTAACCTGAGCGCATGTGAGTATGGTTTGTCAGGTTTCCCTCACAACACAAGACTACAATCTTGTGTAAAATTGTGCCAATGAGAGTGATTAATGTAATGTTGTAATAACTTGTTTAACAAATGTTGTAAAAAATAAATAAGTTTAAACTAAACTCAATACAAAATATGCAGTTGTGCATCAGACAATTGCATGTAAAAGAGAATAGGGATTAAGACCTGAATTACAGTTGTTGGGCTATTGTACTGACTAAGGTACCAAAGTGTGGTCTTTATCAAGCAACACGAGTCTGTCTTGCTACATGCAGACTCATCATAGTGAACATTGAAGATTTAAAGATACTCTGATGCAATAGGCCAAGTTTCAATCCAAACTGCAATACATTTATGCCAATGACCTTCCCATTGTTACTTTGACCTTTGACCTACAAACATGGGTCTTGCAAGTGACACACAGGCTTCTTATGGTAAAAGTTGGGCAAACCTATCTTTAAATTGCCTCAAGGACATGACAAAGTTACAGAAAGGACAAGCCAAAATGCAAAAACATTTAACGACTGATCCCTTGAGTATAATCTTGGGCTATGTTTACAGACAGTCTGAAGTCTGAGTTCAGACTCAAGTGGCAAAACTGCAATTCTTTATTTCATTAAAATTTTCCTTCTTGTTAGTATCGATTCTGAAATTTGCTGAAATTCATTACTCTTCGAAATTGTACAATTATAATTTTGTATGAAAAATACTAAAAGTGCTTTTCTGAGTCTGAGTCTAGACTTGTACTTGAGGCTGTTCGTAATCATGAGCCCCGGACATCTAACCTAGGGATGTGGGTCTTGCAAGCAACAAACTGTCGTCTCATGGTAAATTACATATAGTTTAAGATGCACTCCTACTCCCAAATAAGATTTAACACAATTAATACAAATGTTTCATTATACCAAAAAGGATGAATAAATGTTAAAAACAATGGTTCTTATGAAGGATACCATTGTAGATCACAGTAAATCTTTTAGCACTCACCAATCATTTAATATTTTTGCGTATATTTTTCAGCTATTAAATACATGGTTACAATCTTGTTATCAGTGAATAGTATTTTCCATAAATGCATTATTTAGCAAGTAGTTAAAGGTTTATCACTCAAAATTTATGTTTGTTATACATACGTGTGTATTGATTATGAATAAGAGTTTCACTTTAAGAAAAATAATCAAATCACGGTTTCAAACTTTGAACAAAAAGCCCAGCAAATGTTAAGGTTCCCACAAAATATAACTATACACTTAACCTGTTGGGCTCGAGGCAGTGTAAGTGGTCAGGAGTGAAACAACACAAGCCATAAGGCCAATGTCCAGTTGACACCAAGACCACAGCTTGTGTACAATGTGGTGAAGCCCACTGTGGTAGCATGCCGTCTGAAAACACATTTGTTTGAAATTTGTGTACAGTTTATTTTTGCTTGAATTGAAACAAGTGTCCTTTTGTTGAATTAATGTATTTTGTAATTATAGCGAATAAAGAAAAAATGACCCTCATATTGGTGAAGCTTTCATATTCCCTCAATTTTGCTGAAGCTTTCATATTCCTAAACTAACAGAGTGTGACAATTGGCAACATTTAATAACTTCATTGACGAGTTGAAAGCCTCCAGCCCATACACACACAATAATATTCATTTATGGCACTTAAGTCAAGTTGTTTTTAAGTGACATATTTTTTTCTCGTTGCATTTACAACAAATAGAGAATTACATTTGCTTTTAAAAAGAAGTATCACATGGTAAACTTGACCAAAGGCTAAAACGGAACATTCCAAAACTAAACTAACCTTAACATCTTCGTTCTTGTACATAAAATTCCTCAAAAGGTCAAGTGTCAAGGTTAACTCCTGTATTAAGGCTTCATCCTTGACCTTTGACCCCTGTTTTGATTGGAGGGAGGTCATAGAGAGGCGGGAATGGGTCTGCTTTATATGTTCTAGAAGATTCTCAGCTAGGCCCACTGAAAAAAGAAATATGTTCAGTGGTTTTATGTTAACCAAAAAACTGCACAAAAAGAATAATTGTTTTGTTTCAGAGAAAGATCATGATGTATTTCATGTGTGAGCGCCAAAAGCAATATTTCACAAGTGGGGTAACTACGGGTGAAACTTTTACATATGGTGTTTATGAGGTGTTGTTTTTTTTACCTTACATTTACCTTACATTGAAACCACCAAATTTTTATAATATGCCTTAAATGTTAATTGCATTTTTCAAAAAAAGCATGCCACATTGTATGCAAGCGTAACACAATTTTGAAATAATATCGTTGAAATTGTATCCCAGCCCTGTTTGCGCCGAAGCTTGACTCGGATGTGAAAAAGCTGTCTTTAAGTTCAAAACAGTGATATAATATCAATTCTAAAACTACCAGAAACCATTCAATAAAAGGTTGTCTTGTTTGATATTTTAAGATCAGAATTGATCTGAATATCAGGAACTGCATGTTAAGAAGAAAGATTAAATATTGAATTATTTCACCATTTATATTTTACATGGTTTTGATAGTGTTGTTTTTTAACCCGAATTTGAACATGAACTTGAATAGACTTAGCCTATGTCAGTGATAAAGAAATATATTGTGATTTAAATGATGTTGCTGTTGTTATATATTTTTTAAATTGTGTAATAACTTTGACAATGCAAATGTATAATGTTATTTATTCAGTGCGAAAATGAAAAACAATAACACTTACACTCCAAAGCAGCTGATTTAGCAGTCTGTGAAATAGCCAGCAAACATCTAAGAGCAGTAATGACATGAATTCTCTCCCCTGTTTGTGAGTGCTCTCCTTTTCGAAGGAAGATTTGGTCACAGGAAGTAATCAGGGCCTTACAGAAGCTTGAACCAGCAGTTACATGGCCTCCATCTTTTTCTTCACCATCTTAAGAACAATGAAAACTTTTTCTTGTATATATCTTAAGAACAATGAAAATGTTTTCTTGTATATTTTATGATTATTATATTTAACATTCTAAAACTATGCTGTACATTTTGACATCTTCACCAACTTATTTAAATGGCTAAGTCTGGAAACCCTCAGTGTTAACAAATCATGAAATTTTGAAATTGATGAATTCTACAACAATAGAAATGGGCCTCAGCATGTTAACAGTGCTGAATTCCTTAACCAAATCAGAGATAATACTATCCGCATGTCTTACAATACTAAATAAAACAGAGAAAGTAGCAGCAAGTTCCAAAAAATGATTAATTTCCATTTTTTCATTTTTCAACATTAAGCTAACCTAAAAATCAAAATAAGCAATTCAAAGGCAATGCTACTAGTAATTGCATACCTGCATGCTGTGGAGAATTTAACAAAACAGTGAATGTCACTTGTCCTTCCACATCGGTCCTGCTAGCACCCAGTTTTCCCTCTTCACTACAGAGTGCTGATAGGAAGTCAAGACATGCTGTATACAGATCCCCCTTTCCATGACCTCCTTCCAGTATCCTTAACAGGGCCTCTGTGAAAGAAAAAAAACAATAAATAAGAAAACTTATGACTAATCCCTCCTACGCCTCCTCACTAGTCAACATAGCCAGAAAGTTAAGAGATACTGTATTCAAGTCCCCTCTTCCATGGCCCCCTTTTAGGATTCTTAGCAGGGCCTCTATGGAAGAGATAAAACAGTTCATTAGTGACCCCATGCTTCCCCAAGTTTCTCCTCCTCACTACACAATGTAGCCCAGAAAGTACAATGATACTGTATTCACGTCCCCTCTTCAATGACCTTTAAGGATCGTACAGGGCATTTGTAATAATGTGCTTACTAAAATCATTACTAATATGATAAGCAAGGAAAAAACTTAAATTCTAGAAAGACCTTACATCAAACCAACCATTATTATGGTTTGTGTAGCAACTGAGCTTAGACATCTTAATGGCTGCACCACAGTTTTATCATGCATATACTACACAATGCTGTTTAGGACATCAGAAATACTAACCATCTAAAGTCATCCACTGTTTGTGTAAAACAATTCCATATAACCAGCCCCTTCAGGGTCTTTGACAATTTTTGTTTTTACGAAGGGGAACCTAACAAATGTCTTAATGTTAAAAATGTTCCCTTAACGCGCATTATTGTGGCTAGTTTAGAACCTGAGGTAGCACTTTAACAGCCTGATGCACTGCACTGGGTTTAAACCAGGGTCGTCAAAAGCATGAGCACAGCCTGACAGGTCTTCCAGCAGCCACTAACAAAAAAGTAGGAGGTTTTCTGACAGAAAAGAAGGAAATAGTAGGAATATTTTTAACAAAAAAGTAGGAAAAGTAGGAATATTTTAGGTTAAATATGTAATTATTAATAGCTATTAACTTACCTAGAGGAAATGTTTTTAATGGAAAATCATAACATTCTATATGCCACATTGAATATTTTAGTGAATGATGCTTGGTCGGTTTCTGAACTGTGTGGGTGAAAAGATGATGCACATCAAAGTGGAACATGTTGCCACACCTTTCAACAACAGAAACCAGCCAGTTTGATATCTTAAGTTCATTTTCTGCAAGTAAAACTAGCACAAAGATCAAACTTGAATATTTTTGCGGACTTTATTTTCAAAAAAGTAGGAATAGTAGGAGTTTTTTTAGAATAAAGTAGGAAAAAGTAGGAAGCTGTAATAAAAGTAGGAAAAAGGAGGAAAAGTAGGAAAAAGTATGAACGCTGGAAGGCCTGCTGAGCCACATAGCTTTATCACAATAAACAGTGTAGTATGTTATTTGAAGAGTACCTACCAGCTATGGGTGTCCATTGTTTGGTAAGAACCTGCCCCAGCACCTCAACTGCTGCACCACACTGAGTTTTGACAAGGGTCGTCAAAAACATAAGCACAGTGTTCCAAACTTCACAACAGCTGCCATATGTGTCTGCTGATACTGAAAGAAAAACAGAGCAACATTTTGTTTATAGAGTATATTACACATTCATAGTCATTTAATATTATTTTTGTTTTAACTTATCCACTTTGCCACTGAGGACATATACTCATTTTGGTTTATGATAAAATTTCATACAGCAATTTTTGTCAACATTTGAATGTTTTTTGTAACAGGCAAACTGACCAGGTATCATTTTTGCCATTTGGCAGTATCATTATCTGGTTGTTGGGTATTAACAATTGTTTATTAAAAGTCCTTATTCATTTAAAGTGACTCTTGTATTTAAAATCAATACATACACAGGTGTAACAAACATTAATATTGAGCGATAAACCTTCCAACTTCTTAATAAATAAGACATTTAAGGAAAATATGAATAACTGAACACAAGATTGTAACCCTGTTTTTAAATAGCTAAAAACACACTAATATTGAATGACTGGTGGGTCTTAAAAGATTTACAGTGATCAACTATTGTTTCAGAAGGTAGAAATAATGTGTTTTCTTCACCTTTCTTTCAAATTGAACACGGTACCCTTCATAAGTGACCATTGTTTTTTATATTTATTCCTCCCTTTCCATAAATTAAAACAATTGCATCAATTGCGGAACATCTTATTTGAGAGTAAGAGTCCATCTTTAAGCAAATGAACTCACCAGAGCTGAGAATGCCCCTTTAACAAGAGTCATCACAAGTTACCAAACTTGGCTGTGATTTTTTGCCCATACACATATTGTCTAAGTTTGGTGATGATTGGACAAGAGCTTCTCAAGTTACAGCTTGGACAACATCAAATTTGTAAAAATTTAGGCAATTCAATGGCAACCCCTCTTATGTGATAAGGGCATGTGCACAAAGGTTCTTGCTGAGCAGCACACAGGATCGACGAAAAAGTGGTTGAATATCAGGGAAAATATTGGCGGAAATTAAAAGTAAAGCATGCTTTATATCAATAAAATTAAAACTGCCTTTCAATCCTTTAATTTTTATCATGTCCGTTATGAGAATATAAATCTGTTGTGTTTTTTGCCTCACCATCAGAAAAAATCCTAAGAAGTGACACAATTCCTCCGAGAGCAACCCTATCCTGTAACACATGCAGGCGTGTGGTGTGGTCGTGCACAAGGCATGTGTTCAACAGGCGCAGAATGTGCACGTGCATCTCGAGCAGCTCAGTGAAAAACAGCTCCATCGGCACGGAGCTCGTCAAGCCCTGTATGCCCTCTAGGAATCCAGCATCAAGCATGCTGAAATTGAAGGGAAAAATTGTTTTTCTTATGGGAGATTTAACTTAAACAGCTGGGTTTTTTAAATAGTTTCTAGGTCTTGTGCTGATTTTGAATCCTTTCTCGAAACACCAACCACTTCTTTTTACCGAACTTAAGTAGTCTGGTGAATTTGATTTCACTAAAGGAAGTAGCAAAACCAACTCATGCCAATAGCATTTTCAACTAAAGTCTTGGGATATAATTTATGTTTAACTGTATTTTGATGTTTGTTGTTTTCCAGTCAAACACACATTATTTAAAAATATAACACCAGAGTTATGGACCTTGCTTATCCAATCTACTAACATGTTTACTAAGTTTCAATTGAATATCTTAAAACGTTTTTTTTTTTATGGTCAAGGTGTTAGTCTTTGAACTCTGACAACAAAACTTCACAAGGAATAAAATAAGTAACTCATTCCTAACAGTAGTGACCTTATCTTGAGGCATTTAAATGATAAGGTTCCTAACAAGCCAAGTCAATCAAAAGGCCCTTCTTTTCACACTGCCTAATTGTATAACGTAATTCAATCAATAAGCCTTAAAACCTAAAAACTGCTCCTTACCTTACAAACAAGCGAATAAGTAACTCATTCCTTACAGTAGTGACAATATCTTGAGGCGTTTGAACGACAAAGTTCTTAACAAGCCGAGTCAATCAAAAAGCCTTTCTTTTCACACTGCTTTACTGTTTTAGGTAATTCAATCAATTAACCTTAAAACCTAAAAACTGATCCTTACCTTACAAAGAATGGAATCAGTGACTCATTCTTCAAAGCGGTAACTGTATCTTGTGGGGCTTGAACAATGAGGTTCCTAACAAGCTGGGATACGGCTGCTACAAGACAGGGAGTGGTCACCGACTGTTGTGTGGTTATCTCCCCTGGACACTCTTCACCAGAACTTTCTGCACCTCCTTGTGAAGAGTAAAAAATTATATTACTGTATAGGCATTGATATTTGGTGTTGTTGTTTTTTAAAATATGCATGCTGTCTTCTGTTTTTATATTGCCATGTACTGGTATAAGTTTTTTACTTTTTTTGCTTTCGCGCTAATTCTTTATGTATTATTGAGCATTTAAGAAAATTAAAAATAAGAAAACACTGAAAATGCCTAACATCAAGTTAAAAGCTGTATCCCTTCAAGCTTCAAACAGAAAACCAGTACGCTTTTTACAAAGCCTTTCTAAATGTGAAGGCAAAGACAAAAACCAATGACAAAACCATAGGACTGACAACTCTTCTACAACTACAAGTTCCTTACCTTGCTGAGAGGTTGGAGTAGTTGTAGGGGTCCGAGCCCCTACGGCCCCCAGCCTCTCTGTTGGCCGAACTGACGAGACCCCTGATGACTGAAGTAAGGAATAAAATGTGTTGTTTTAACTACATTTATCAAATTTTGGGTACAAAATTACTCCTCATTATCTGGCGGTGGTAAAATTCCTTCTCTGGCTCCAAAGTTTTGTTCAAGTTACACTGCGGATGTTATGGGGGTCAAGCCATAATGCATTTCGTTTTAATTTATAACAAGCATTTTCAGTGAAAAGATATCCCCTGCCAACGATGGCTTGTTTGTGCTTGATGGCTTGTTTGTGCTTGAAAGTTAAAAAAAATCTCAGAAAGAATAAGATAAGCACATTGGTTTATCCCTTTCCGAGCCAAATTATAAAATATCGACCGGGACTACTTTATGATAAAAAAATTAACGAAATAAATCAGAGGGATAAAATGAACAGGCATCATCCCAGTATAGTAATTCATATTTATTTTAAGTTTCATGAAATTCTGCCAGCTAGTGACTGAGAAATGGCTGTGAATGTGCATTTTTCAAAAAATCAAGGGCAATAACTCCAAGGACAATTGACCGGTCAAATTTTTTTTGGAAGGGCATCATTCCAGTATAGTGGTTCATATTTATTTTAAGTTTCATGAAATTATACTGGCTAGTTACTGAGAAAACGCAGGTGACGGACGGACGGACAGACGGAAGGAAGGACGGACGGAAGGAAAGACGGACGGACGGACGGACAACGCCATTTCAATATCCCCCTCCCTATTTCATAGGCGGGGGATAATAATAAAACACACAATGTTGCAAATTGATGTTTGATGTATACGTTGAATAAAATATGTTTTAAATAATAAGATATAATTATAACAATCAAACAAATTAAAGAAAAATCGGATATTTCATTAAAGTTAAATGGGACCTGTTTTGTTTTGAAATATTCCCTACATTTTAAAAGTTTTTAATGAGCTTTTTGCAGAAAATTTGTATATAACAGATTTTTTTTTTTTTAACCCTTTCCTTCACAGAGGAGTGGCCACATCAGCCGCCAGAGTTAATCCCCTTATTATATAACTTTAGAGCAATATGTATCCATGAGGTTATGGATAGAGGAGTAAAAAAGACGTATCTATGAAGAGAAGGGGACGTCTCAAAGTCATACAGTTACCTGAAGCAATGACATGGTATTCTGGTGGGAAACATTCGTTGACCTTGGCAATAAACCAGCGTCAGCTGAAAATATACAGATAGTATTTTAACTGTAAACTATATCTGAGTATCATTGCTTTTATCATAAATTAATAAAGTTGATATAAAACTAAATGATTTTGGTATAAAAATAAATATTAGTTTTCAGGTGGTAGATAAATAACATGTAAATGATAACATGAGTGCCACAGAGAGAATGCCAATGTACTTTTTCACTGCCAATCAAGGGGCATTACTCAACAATGATTAAATCAATAGTTATTGCCTGAATGATATAAATGCATGTGCTGGCTGTGGCAACATGAATGCCAAGTTACATTTGAATATCTTGAAAGTATTAGGGTCAAGAATAAAGTTACACACATGACAACAATGCTGCAACAGCAACAAGAATGACAATGACACCAACACTTTGATACTACCGTAATTCACCTTAGAGTTTGGACACTCAATTTGGACACCCAAAATTATTTTCAAAAAGAATTTATTTTGGGTACCTAATTTTCGGACACCCAAAGGTCATCAATCATAATTGTAGATAGTCCAACTTGATTTGGACGGGCATCTGATATTGAGATATTTTTTGCATTGGCAAAGTCTCTGGACCGTCCAACATAGATAGATAAGCTAAAATAAAATCCTTGAAACTTCACGTATTATTATGAAACTGGTGAGGGCCCTCATTTAGAATTATTGTTCTATGACATTTATACTTTATATCCAAAACATGTACCACTCTTTACCTAGAACTGATAAAGTATTCTCCGATGCCGACTGCGATAATTGCTGAATCTCTGACGTCAACGTGGGCTGAACAGCGGGCTGGGGATGGTATGCCGATAACATGACCGTCATTTCCCGATACAGTTGACAATGTTCAACAAGAGCTAGTAGGGCGGGAAGACCCGTTAACGAGACGCCATATTCTGTATCCATGACGATAGGTCCCGCCCATATCCTTTGTTCGCCTTCGGAAGTGCCACTAGGCAATGGAGTGCTTGTCAGGTTTACTAGTAACAAGGCAGCCTGAAATATTGTTAATTAAAAATCAAGTTTGCACTCCCTGTCTTATTTTCATAAAACATAATAATTTCATTACTAAATTTTCTAGATTCTACTTTTCATTTTATTCTTCAAATCATATTCCTGTTCTTACCTGTTGTCGGACAATGCTGCACTCGGACGTATCAAGCAGTATGGAAAGAGCCGCTGCCCAAATACCCCCAGGGATGTGTTTACAGTTTGCTGTCAACAGTTTCCGACCTTCTTCCAAGCACGACAAGGTCACAGCAATACCAAGACCAGCTGTCCGCACCTTGTGATAAAAAATTGCAAATTTAAATGATTTAATTTACAACATTTCATTTGGCAAACAGAAGCCAGAAAATTACAAAGGTTTTATCTACATTAAGCTGTAAAATATCATGAGTCACATAACAAATGGTCTCCATGGTGACTATTAAGATGAGTTCAAGTAACAAAACATCTTCATTGATGCTGGAATTATGGATGATGTCCACATAATAAGATCCACATGTATTGGACGGTATCCGATCAAAGTCTCTATAAGTTCACAGAGTAAGCATCTAGTTAATTTCTGGGTTAACTGACATATAATCTCAATGGTGACTGTAACAAGTTGTTCACTCTCCTCAGAATCCTTTTTTGACCCCAGCATAAGCAACTAAGGAAGTCCTAGGTGATCTGACATATCATCTCCATGGTGACTGTAAAGATGAGTTGGAGTCACAAACAACTTGTTCGCTTACCTTAGAATTCCTTTTAGACCACAGCATAAGTAAGTACCAAGTAAATCCTTGGTCACCTGACATATCATCTCCAAACGACTATAAAGATGAGTAAAACTAACAACACAGCTTGTTCGCTTACCTCAAAATCTCTGTAAGTAAGCCCACAGTGTAAGCATCCATACAAGTCCTGGGTTACCTGATAATCATCACCATGGTGACGGTAAAAAATGAGTTGACGTAACAAAACAACTCATTTGCTTACCTCAGAATCTCTGTAAGCCCACAGTGTAAGCATCCAGTCAAGTCCTGGGTCACCTGACATATCGTCTCCATGGCGACTGTACAGCCAGTTTTTTGGCCACTCCTACAATTAAACAATACGACAGTTATCGAGAATTCATTTTATGTCAATGTCAGTAATCTTAATAACAACTTTATGCAGTTTGGTCAAAGTACTTGATTAAAATTATAATAAGGTATTGATTTCAATAATTTTGGTACTATTTTTGATGATATAATAGGTAGATTAATATATTCAGTGTGCCATCTGCATAAATATCAGCAACCGTGGTACTTTATTCTGTTACACTTCATGACCATGGGAAAGTTGACTGAAAAAATCTCATTTTAAAGAATATACATGAGGCAGGCGTGACAAGCATTTTTCCATTGAAATTTCACATAACAACTAAATATACAACACCAATTACCCTGTATTGTCATACTGTACCTCTCCTTTAGATTGTGTTGCCATCTCATATGCCAGGTGCCTCAGACACAGAGTGGCAGCCTTGGTAACACCCTTTCCCATAAAGGACATGGCTGTACCTCCTCGACCGATGTGGAAGGCACACACAACCTCCAGTAGACAGTTAAGAACCTGACAAAGGAGCGTGTTCCCTTCCTGATCTGTACATTCCTGGCTCCACCCTGGCCTATATAAGGACAATTATCAACAATAGGGTTATTGGTACTGCATTAAGATCTTGCAGCTTAAAATAAAAAATTCTTGCAGATTCGGAATACTGGCCCCAATTTCTCGTATTTCTTAAGCTTAACAGGCTTAAGTAGCTTATATCAATTAGACAAAACACATACTTAAATGACCATTTTGGTAAATAAAATATGGTTTATTGGGATAACCATAAAAGTAATTCCTATTTCAAGTCTAATGAAGTTAATATTACATGAATTAAAGACAAAGAAAAATGGTGAGATTAGCTGTTCATCCTGTTATAAGGGACATAAAAAGTGTCCAGGAACTGGGTCCAGCTGATAAACCCTAGATGTTCGAAATCAAGATCAGAAAAAAATCCATTTTAAAAAGTATATGATAGTTTTTTTCATTCATATTTGAAAACCATTTTTAAGCAACTATTTCAATTCAGTTTTCCATTTATATTAAATAACAAGTGTTTTTAGTATAATTTATCAAAAAATATTTTTTCCATCAAAAACATCTTTACTGGAAAGATAAATATATAATATACGGTAGGCCTGAAGTGCACAAAATGGTTTCAACACATTTCAATTGGCAGCCATTTTAACTTGAGTGTATCATGTATAAGTTTTTTTATGAGTGATGATGTAATGACTTTATATAGCATCCAGTCAGCATATAAACACATATAATAGTCATGACAATCTTGACTATAACTATACAAGATGATGATCTCATTTCTCTTATGATCGATAGAACATACAAATTGCAAATGAAATTTTACCTGGCGGTTATGTGCACAAGGGCCAGCAGTGTGGCCTCCAGTGCAGCTAAGTTGTAGAAATGTGGAGCGTCAGTCACGTTCAATCTCTGCACCAGACGATGGGCTAGATCCCCTCGTAGTTGATGAAACTTTAACCTTCAGAGCATAAACAATCATAACGTCAATATTTGTATGAAAGTGTAATAACATTGTATTAACAAATCTATATATCCATCAAAAAAGTTTGCATAAAGCTACCTATGGTCATAGGAAATGCAAAGTTATGGCTAGTTCTGGCTTCAATAACTATAAATTTCACTACTGATTCATTTTTTTGCTTATCAAAAATTGTCAAATTTTTTTCTTTAAAATTTCGGCTTTCATTTAAAGTAGAAGATAATACCAAACAGAGGCAAAATTGAAATAACCAGGAACTTTCTGTTAAAAAATATACAAAAAATAAATTCACCCAATTGGGCCATGTTTAAAAATGAGCGCACCATGTCTGTCGTTTTTCACTTGAAAAGTGGCATAATTTAACAATTATAACTGTAATGGTAATAGGCCTTGTAAATGGGCACATTGTCTTCTGTAACATATCTACCAAGTTTCAAATAACTATTTTGAATGGATTTCAAGTTATGACCACAATTAAAGTTTATACACGACAAGCTACACATGTATACTAAAACAACTACAACAGAAAGGCTAATTAAGACAATACCTGGACATTTTTTTCAAAAAGTAAAAAACACACACACATTTGAATGAGAAACCAAAAAAGTTAAATTCCACTTGGCTTACCTTACAGTGAGAAGATAGGGCAGGGAATTGTTGTAGGCCGAGATAAAAGCTAGCAATGCTTTGTCAAGGGACCTGAAACAGTATTCACAAAAATAAAACATTTACTAGAAAAAAAGAGTATAAAAGAATCCTACTTTATCTTACCTACTGATCTTATGCATAAAATAATCCTATAGTCCATTTAAAGGGTAAACTCTTTTACCTTTATAACTGTCTACATTCTGAACTCTTTCAGATAATGAGAGAACAGCAGACAGTTTGCGGTGCAAACCAAAAAAAGGTAATACTTCGACTTCAAATGCCTTGAGGAATGAAATAGTAAAATGTAGTGCCAACAAGAACACACTGGAGACAACATTAACTCTCATATACTGTTGTTTTTCAGAAAAACAAGCGTAACAGCTAGACAATTAATAAAGCCAGAGTTATGGGCCTTGTAAGAAATTTAGGTATTGTATTTGGTAACATTTGTACCATTTATCATTGACAATAAACAACACCAAAGCTGTTACCCTTGACTGAATTTCATTGATAAAGAGAAAAGCTTAAAAAAGTCAATTGGTACAACCATTAGTCTTTATAGATGTAAAGCCCCAATTTCTCGAAACTTCTTAAGTCCCTTATAACAGGATTAAGCTAATCTCACTATTTTTGTTGTTCTATAAAATGTGTTATATTTACTTCTTCAATATTTTTTAGAAATTGTGTAGGAATAATCTGTATGATTATCAGAATAAAACATTTTTCATTTATCAAAATCCATATTCAGTAATATGTATTTTAGCTAATTGAAATAAGCAACTTAGCCTGTTAAGCTTAAGAAGTTTCGAGAAATTGGGGCCTGACCTTCAAATGAACTCATATCATACCTCTTGATGTTGACCTGGCCCTCATTTGCCTCTTCTGCCATTTCTCTAGCAGTCTGTCTGTGTAATAGACTAATTAGAGGACCTTTTGGATGGTAGAGCACCTCGCCCACCCATTGCAGGATGTTATCTGGTGCCCGATTGGTCAGTTTCAAAACGAGGCTGATAAATCTCAGAATATCCCAAAGGAGGCTCTCATCTGCTGTTGAGGCTGGAGTGACCTTCACAAACCTAAAATATAAATGCTGCATCATGTGGAATGGGCACAAATATATTGACATTATTTTGTGGGATGACCACTCTAAAAGGTAATAAAAATATTGTTTTCTGCACGTGCATTTTTGGACTAATATTTACATCAACAACCTTAGACTGAGAGTCTGAAATTCCTTTAAAAATGGGCTGAATTCACTTACTTATTAATTACTTTTCATAAGGAATACACCCATGTGTTTTAATTATTTTTGTAAGACATATGGGCGATAAAAATCATTTGAATGAAACATGAACTGTTTGAAATGTTTTAAATAACCTGAATACTCCTTATTTACATGCTTTATAGTTTGTAAAATATTTGTCTTTTATATTAATTATTATGTCAACTTTGTATGCCAAAGATTCAGAGTATATGCCACTCGTAATTATATTTAACTACAAAGAATGCTATATTAATCAATGCATTATATTTAACTACAAAGAATGTTATATTAATCAATGCAATCATATTATGGCTTGAGCATTTCATACTTTGAAACTACTTAAGTTGCCCTATTTATTACAAAACACAGTTTCCTCTTCTAAACTGCCATTCGATAAGACAACTACATGTACAATACATATACTATACTATGCCCAAATATACTTATAGTTTGTTTTCGGAACCAGGACGAGAAACCAATACTGAGCTAAGGTAATTATGGTACAAATTAAAACAATAATGAATATTCATAAAACATTTTAATTAATATGATAAAACACTAAAGCAGATGTTGATAGTGCATGACTGTACAGTCTATGTAAGTTTCTAATTTCATTCACATGATTTTACTATATGTAAGAGTTCAAGTTATGCCTTTACAACTTTTTCAGCTGAAAAAAAAGGATATTGTTGCCAGCCCCCAGTGAGGATCGAACTCACGACCCCTGGTTTACAAGACCAGTGCTCTACCACTGAGCTATGGAGGCATGTGCTCTCCAGTGGTTTAAACTAGCATATAAATCCACCTAATGTTATAAATCCAATACTTGTTTATGCACATACTAGACCATGATAATACATCTATTATTAGCTTTCTGATATGCTTGACTGATCATGCTATATTTAAGTTCAAGATTTATGTGTGAATGTACAGTAGAGTAGAAAAGTTGTTCACATCAATTTTTTTTATATTTTCGTATCCAAAATGGTGCAATTTCCTGCATTTTAAACAAGTTTACAGTTATGTTCCCATGATTTAGAATTACCAACTAAAGTCCGATTAACATTAAAATTATTTGTAAAAAGGTTTAATGGTTTCTCTTCCTTGATTATTGGTATTTCTCAAGTTTTCCGACAATAAAATATCGACTCATGTTTCGTTTAGTGCGGGTATTATTTATGTTGACACCGTTGACGTCACAGCAAAACGTGTAAAGCACGCTGCATGCTGGAACACAAAAGAGCCCGGAGCAAAAAATAATCAAAGGTTAATAATAAGCAACACAAAATATAACTTTTAAACTAAAGACGGGAACGCGACTCAATTAATTACGACGACATAGCATAACCCTTATTAATAACACAGATATCTTAACACGGTTCTCAATTATAATTTAATAATTGGTTAACAAACGGACTCGGGATTAAGAAACAAAATAAAACGACACATGATTTATGTTACCGAAATCAATTAACACTTATTGTTTACTTTGCGTTCATAGATGATTATAGGGATGAAGGTCGCAATTACGACAGTGGTGTTTTTCACACATTCCCATTCTTATAAAGAATAGGAGGAGTTTGGTTAATTGGCACTGTTAAACCTCACCGACACGCCTTCATGCTGTCGTCGATCCTGAATGGCTGATACAAATGTCGTAATAGTCCCGACACGCCTTCTGGCTGTCAGTCAACCGTTGCAACCGTTGCAATCGCAACAAAATCGTGTAGTGTCAAAACTGATGATTGTTTTGATAAGGATTGTCGCTACGCGGATTAAAGCATGTCGGCATAATTAACGCGTGTCGGTAATTGGCCTTGCCAGCGGAAGGCACGTCGGGCCCGACAAGCCATAAAGGGCTGGCGGAAACCCTGCTTTTATGAATAAAAAGAATAGTAGTTTTACTTTTTATAACAGAAAAGGTGTTTACTCTATAAATATATTAAGCATTTTACACAAATGGTCATTCAATGGGTTTTTTCATCGCCTTAGTAAACAAGTTTGATCAGAATAAGAAATGTGTTTCTATTTATATCATTTATACAATTTTGATGATTTCTAGTGCTTAATTAATACATAAAACATTACTAAAACAACTACAATTAATCAACATATCCATATACTGGTTAGCAACCCCTTTTTTTACAAGGTCAGAGGTATAAACAACGTTTATTTGGGTCGAATTCCACATACTTCTAACATTTGATATCTGTCAAAAATGATGCCACAATGAAGCGCAAGACTGATTTGTGTAAAATATTTTGTTTTGACTGGTTTTAATTAAATGGGCGAAAAAGTAGTACGGGCGAATAAAGGGCCCCTAACCAGTACAGATATTACAATAGGTATATACCAGGCCTTCTAAAAGTATAGAACATAAATCAGTCTGGATCCTGCGACCCCCCCCCCCCCAAAAAAAATCCCCAACCACTCAAAATAAGACCTGTTCAAAAGCCTGATTAAATATAAATGTCGCACATTTTCACGGTGTGTATTCTGTCAATATGTATTCGCGATGTGACAATTCATAAGAGGGCTCTAGAACCATCATGGCAGATTTAGATAATAATTGATACAAACTTAATTTCAAATGAGATTCTCATCGAGTTTTGTGGCGTTTCTAACAAGAAACGCTGTGATCGTAATTTAAATTAGCTGCGGCCAGCAGGAAGCAGTCAGACGACAAAAAATGAAACAGAATTATGATTTATTTGCTTAATGCTACTACAGTGGTAACTGATAATCTTGAATAATCATATATATCTAGATTTCTATTCGGGGCTTCTAGCTATAAGTTTGATACCGACAACAAATTTTTCATTACAGTGTATCAAAATGGCGTAAGCGGCGCACTCTGCTTTCAGACTCTGTAGTTAATCAAGCGTGTTGCTGTTGATACCCAATTACAGAACTAGGTTAATAAATTCGGAATGTTAATGCTTTCCCGAATTAACTATGACAACTGATTAATTTATAATGACATCTAACCATGATGGCACATCATCCATGACATAAAATGAGAATTTCAGTCACTAAGCATACCTTGGTTACTGTGATGAAACAATTAGTTTTTATTATGGATATGATTTTGCACTACTTACCTGGCTACCGCTCCACACCAATCAAGTGTGTGGAAAATCTCCATGACACCTGCATCGCTCCTAGCAACAAGGTAACCAAGTAGACGCCTGAGTGATCGCTGGACTGCGAAATGTGAGGTTGAGTTTGTGATGTCATAGACTGCTGACTGAAGACCTTGACGGAGATGTGAGTTTGTCAGAATTATTTTGTCAGTCGGCGTCAGGCGGAGTTTTGCAGAAAATCTAAAATAGGAAATGAAATGAAGTTTGCCCCCCCAAAAAATTATATCAAAATTAGATTTTAGCTTTTAGTGATTAAACAAATTAAATAGTGTTTAAAAATTGTTCTGTATTATAAATCTTACCAATAATTACTGGTACAACCATCATCTATAATGATATTAATACATTGCCTTATTTTTTTTCAACATAAAAGAACCAATAATTTTTTTTGTGCTTTCAAGGTAAAGTTATGTTCTATGATCAAAATGATTCCACCAAAATCTCAAAAAGGCATGAACAATTTTACATTAAAAATGATAAAAAAGTGATTTTAACAAAAAAAACATCTAAATTACTTTACCAGCTATATAAAATACTTACTCCAGATCCGAATCCCCAGATTTGGCTGTGGTTCCCGACAAGTATTTCACTAGGTTATCCATTCCCTCATGCCATGCTACATTCCATGTGACTCTCATCATTTCAAGGGGCACGGCCGTCATTAACGGGTCAGGATCAGCCGGTGGCAGCACCTCATGCGGACTTTTCTCATAGTGGACAGAGGGCCGGAATGGTAGCTTGTATCTGTAAGAAAATTATAGGATATATAACATTGTTCTGTACAATACATGCAATATTCTATACCTCATTTATTCGTCCAATCAGAGACTGTCATTTTCAACAATTAACGATACAATATATTTCCATATCAAGACACATGTGCGTACAAAAAATCCTCTTTTTTTCAGTTAATAATGATTCATAGGTCCCATGTTAAACCTATGATAAAGAACAAAAGGCCTGAAAAGGTTCTAAATGAAAATCAGGATCAATAGAAGCTCTAAATGTAGAATTACATAAGGTCTCTTTAAGAACCATGACCAATTCTCCTTTGTTTAAAACGAAACGTAATAATGTTGTTAAAATCTAATATCAACGCTCTTATAATTCCACTATCTGGAATAATGAAGGAATAGAATAAATAAGTTCTTTATCATTGTTCTGTTCATGTTTCTACAGCTGGAAAAAACATATTGGACTCAACAAACCGCTCGTCCAATATGGTTTTCCCAGATGTGTACTTGTCCAAACATACTTTTTTTATTATAAACCATCATGAATCTGCAAGGAATACACATCTCAAAATGCATTTGTCCCTATTCCACCTAGTGTGTTGTATTCCACTTGTTGTCAAGTATCATTGCACAATGTTAAAATGATGTCAGAATGCTAAATAGTGAACTGTTAAGATGTAATTTATTATGTAATATTAATTGTATTTTCTTAATGATTTAAACCAGAAATGTATGCCTGAAAAGGGTTTTTAGAACTGAACTCATCTGGAAGGTCATAATTGTCTTCCATAGATTTGTTCATGTTTTGTCTTCACTTGGCAAAGCAGAATCTGCAAACGTGAGTGGAATATAACCTCCCCTATCAAAATGCAGTTCTATTTCCCTATTTTATTAACGAAATCAAATGCATAGAAATAAAAGATCGAGGGGCACACATGCCTGTCAATACTTGGTGGCAGTTAAACCTCTCTGGTGCTTTTTTTATGGAGAACATGCTCCCAGTGGGGTTTTAGCCCACAACATTATTGGTTGAGAGGCATACATCTACCTCAATAGACCAATGCAGTCAAACATTTTACTTATGATTGAATTATTGTTTTCAAGCGATTTAAACATTCATACCTTAGTTTGACAATGTTCGGCACAGAAAAGGCTGTGTTTTTACTGCCACTGCAAAGAATAGAAAACAGGTTCTGATTATGTTCATAGCAACTGAGTTTAATTTGAAAAGTTATATTTTCACTTTCAGATTGTCAAAAGAATAACAAATAGAGATTATACACGATTCAAAAAAGGACTGGATTTCAAAAAGCTCCAGTAAAGTCCATCAAAGGTTCATGCTCAGGTGACCAGGTTCATGCTCAGTTGACCATATCCAATATACCGTAATTATCTTGATGGGACTGTACCAAGTGCTGTCAGTGTGCAGTCAATGTGGAGTCAAACAGCTGGCTTACAAAAACATAAGGTAATACAAAATCTATACTAATGGCCAAAAGTCGTGTCCGGTATGGGTATGGGCCTTGCAAATCCTCAATACCAATTTTCAACAGATTACTGTACCGCCAGTTCTGGCTCAAATTCCAAAATTCTTTTTTCATTGAATGCAAATTAATGTTCTCTTTCCATCGATACCAAATTTATGAGTGTGCAATATAAAACAGAACAGATATTGTAGTTTTTGTAAACCGTACAAGACTTTTGGATATTGTAGTTTTTGTAGACCGGAAAAGACTTTTGGCCATAAGTATATTATATGTCTAGCATCCGAGTCTCCAATTGACCCACAGCACTGGGCAGGAAAGGATAAGAACTGTACCATTGAAAAAAATAATCTTATTCTCTTTACAACAAATGCCTTTGATTAAAGCAGATTTTACTGGAATCTGTACTTGATCAAAGCTTCCACAATATCTCAACTTTTGTCGTGGAAAAACTGAGAATCAATAAACAATATCCCAAACGTAAAATAATAATTTGTGAAGGCCCTTAGGTGAATTCTTGACCCTTGACATTCCCGCCAACCCCCACACACATCCTGCCCCTAGAAATTCTGAGGGGCTAAAAAAAACTCCCAAAAGTAAACAAAAGAAGTGAATTCTCCCCCCCCACACACAACCCCATAAAGCATCCAACCCCACCCACCTACAATTGATACTCTAGTTGCTCTTACCCCATGAAGAATCTAGCTTGTTCATCAAACAGCAACAACGCCAGGATATGAGACACCTCGTAGCATGTTCTATCATCATTTGACAACAGTAGCGCAACTGGAACAGAAAACAAAAGAAGGTCTATGTTTTGAATTAAACAAGGGGAATAACTCAGAAAAAATATTGAGCCAGTATAATGGGTCCTACCAATCATCTCTTCCATGTCTAAATTTTTATTCACCTTTATAGCACTCCAAAGCAGAATGCCTGGTTTTGGACAATTATGTGAAGTTAAAAATTAGCGAGGCTGCTATTAAATCATTTGATTTGTTTTTATGTGTGTAGATATGTGAACACTCAACTCGACGTGATACAGGTCACCAGAAAAGCGTCCTATAATAATATCCCCTATGTATTTAAAAGTTGACAGGATTTACCAGTTTTTTTTGTCTGGCTATTTTTAGCAACGCAAAAGTAGTTCCCAAATTACACACAGTACTCGCATGGTAGGGAATCAGAAAATGACACAGGTTTTTCAATATGGCATGCTGTATTTTCACTGTTGGTTATGGAAAAGGAATTTGATTGGCATATAATAAAAGCTGGTCTCATGTGCCAGTCTGTGTATCAGGGAAAAGTCCTTAAAATGTATGCATTAAAACTGCTTACCTCTTGCAAGTGTCAGGTTCAAGCAGGTTTTGTGTGCCAGTCTGTGTCTCAAGGTGAAGTCATTAAAATGTATTCAATAAAACTGCTTACCTCTGACGAGTGTCAGGTACAAGCTGGTATCATGTGCTAATCTGTGCCTCAGGGAGAAGTCATTATGAACGATGCTTCTCAGAATGGATAAACAACCAGGGAGGTATGCCTGCATGGCACTCTGGAAAAAAATGCTTGACATACATTGTACATGTTGGACTGCATTTTAAATGTTTGCAATTTATTTTAGTTATTGCCAAGTTGTTGTAGGATGATTTGGCAACAATAAATGACAACTGAATGACTAATATATTACTGTGACTTTTTATTCTTTACGAAGAAATAAAGCGACATGGTAACAAGAATCTCACCTACCCTGAAGCACTGCCATCTAATTCACTGTGTTTAACAAAAATATGTCTTTAGCACAAAAATCAAGTAAACTAGCTTATCAGACCTTAATGACCTAGAAATATATGACCCTGAGAAGGTTACAGACCACTAAATAAATTTCCTATATATTCTACAGCCGATTTGCATGCAAGATAACACTGATTTCTTGTGCTTCACCGCCCCGATCACCATATATGGGTAGAAAGCTCCACTTGTGTACTAAACATTAAACAGCATTGTTAAAAAATGTTACCTTTCTCCTAAGAAAAATTAAAATGTGTCAATTAAAGGAAAATTAATAAGGCATGTAACAACTAGAACTGTAAGCCAAAGGCTAACGAATACCCCCCAACCCTTCCCTGTTTAGGTTGTTTGCCCTGGCCTTAGTTATGGTATCATTAGAAAGCACAAGGCAATACATTTATTTAGTTTATTTAGAATACCTATTACTGAATCAGGGACTGCCATGGCACTGCAGCAGAGATCACAAAATGGTCACTATAGTATGTTGGTACTGTGTACTAATTTTACCCAATTTAACTCATTAAGGGGCCACAACTCCACTCAGGATCATGTGACTCCCACCAAATTCATGGAGGCAAAGGTTTACATCATGGCCATTAATATTTGAAAGTTTGAAAAAGATTTGCTCAATAGCTTCAAAGAAGAATCCTGGACAAAGCTAATTTTGCCCAATTTAGCTCATTAAGGGGCCACAACTCCACTCAGGATCATGCGACTCTGACCAAATCCACGGAGGCACAGGTTTACATCATGGTCATTAATATTTGAAAGTTTGAAAAATATTTGTTCAATAACGACAAAGATGAATCCCGGACAAAAAAAAAACGGACGGACAGACGGACAGACAGACAGACAGACGGACAGACGGACAACCCGATTCCAGTATACCCCCCCCCCAAACTTTGTTTTGGGGGGTATAATGAGTAAGCACTTCTGAATTGGTGTTATTTGCCCTTAGAAAGCTACATACTGTATTAGAGTTGCCGTCTTTCAGCACACCAAGCTGGATGTGTTCCAATATCTTTTCCACCCCACCATCTTTTTTGAAGGCTGCATGCAAGGAAGGGTCTGAAACATATTTAGATTGTCGGAAAACAGCTCATTGAGCATATGTTTCTTGCTAGTATATACCAGACTTTAAATAAAAATTCTTTTATGTTGTTACTTGTATCTTTGGCCAAAAGGAGTTTCACAAAATAAAGCATATATATAAATAGGCCTTAAAAAGTTTGTCTTTTCAACCAATGCTTTCCTTTTTTCTGGTTTAAAACTGCCATAAACTTTAAAACAGTGCCTTATTCATGAAAATTTATATACAAAAATCATTAAACCGTTTGTCATATATGTGTGAGTATTCGCCTTATCTACAAGGGTCAATCTTGTCAAAAAATGTGACTATTGCTATTATCTACAAGGTTCAATCTTGTCATATAATGTGACTATTGCTATTATCTACAAGGTCAATCTTGTCAAAAAAAGTGACCATAACTATTATCTACAAGGTTCAATCTTGTCTAAAAATGTGACTATTGATATTATTTACAAGGGTCAATCTTGTCAAATAATGTGACTATTGCTATTATCTACAAGGGTCAATCTTGTCATATAATGTAACTATTGCTATTATCTACAAGGGTCAATCTTGTCAAAAAATGTGACCATAATTATTATCTACAAGGGTCAATCTTGTCATATAATGTGACCATAACTATTATCTACAAGGTTTAATTTTGTCATATAATGTGACTATTGCTATTGTCTACAAGGTTCAATCTTGTCATATAATGTGACCATAACTATTATCTACAAGGTTTAATTTTGTCATATAATGTGACTATTGCTATTGTCTACAAGGTTCAATCTCTTGTCATATAATGTGACCATAACTGTTATCTACAAGGTTCAATCTTGCCATATATTGTGACCCTTACTATTATCTACAAGGTTTAATTTTGTTATATAATGTGACTATTACTATTATCTACAAGGTTCAATCTTGTCATATAATATAATGTGACTATTACTATTATCTACAAGGTTCAATCTTGTCATATAATATAATGTGACTATTACTATTATCTACAAGGTTCAATCTTGTCATATAATATAATGTGACTATTACTATTATCTACAAGGTTCAATCTTGTCAAAAAATGTGACTATAACTATTATCTACAAGGTTTAATTTTGTTATATAATGTGACTATTACTATTATCTACAAGGTTCAATCTTGTTATATAATGTGACTATTACTATTATCTACAAGGTTCAATCTTGTTATATAATGTGACTATTGCTATTATATACAAGGGTCAATCTTGTCATATAATGTGACTATTGCTATTATCTAAAAGGGTCAATCTTGTCATATAATGTGACTTTTGCTGTTATCTACAAGGTTCAATTTTGTCATATAATGTGACGATTACTATTATCTACAAACTATTGCTATTATCTACAAAGGTCAATCTTGTCATATAATGTGACTATTGCTATTGTCTACAAGGTTCAATGTTGTCAAATAATGTTTCTATTACTATTACCGTAAAACTGCGATTGCTTGAGGTCGCCAGGGACCGAGACAAAACCTCGAGGGAACCGATGTTTCGAGCGACCCGATTTTCAATTTTCCAGTTTGATATGAAATATCTTTCAGTGTATTTTAAGATTGAAGTGGTCAAACAGACTGTTTACTAAGACACCGATTCTTTCCTGTAAAGGATGTGAGTGGGCGTGTTGGTGTCTTGGTATAAGTAATGGGTCCTTCATTAGATTTCTCAGGTGTTTGACAATTATTTTCTTTCATTTGGGTGTGACATTTTGAAAGTAAGGAACCCGATCGAGCTATCCCCCCAGTCATGGGTCCTTCACTAGATTGCTCAGGTGTTCGACAATTTGTAAGTTCTTTCTCATTTGCCAAATTGCAAAGCAAAGTGACAAGAAGGAATTATTTTCAGAGATTCCGATGTTAGATCGATATGGTAGTGTTTTAATCATATTTTATTACTCATTTAAATTTCTCACAATTAACTTCTCGTTATTAACTTGTCATAATTATCATCTCAAATGCCCATATCAACTAATATCGGTCATGCGTTAACAGTGATAAACGGTTTTTCACACCTTTCAAATTGCCTTTTAACTGTCATTGCAATTTTCACAACTTGCAAAAATTTTAACACCTGGCAATTGTTTGTTTATTTTGGAACACGCGTTTGGGAAAAAGTGTGAAATTATGACCTCGAGGGAGCCATAAGGTTTTGTGCACGATTTGTGTACTTGGGAACGAGGATATTGCTCGACTGCTCGACATAATTAGGTTTCGCGGCAGCGTGGGTATATTTTATATGAAAATAGAAGGAAAAAAGTTCGGGACCAAGCTCCGACCTCGAGGGAACGCCGGTTCTCGAGCGACCGCTTGTTCGAGGGAACGCAGTTTCACTGTATCTACAAACTATTGCTATTATCTACAAGGGTCAATCTTGTCATATAATGTGACTATTGCTATCATCAACAAAGGTCAATCTCGTCATATAATGTGACCATTGCTATTATCTACAAGGGTCAATCTCGTCATATAATGTGTCCATTGCTATTATCTACAAGGGTCAATCTCGTCATATAATGTGACTATTGCTATTATCAACAAAAGTCAATCTCGTCATATAATGTGACTATTGCTATTATCTACAAGGGTCAACCACGCCATATAATGTGACTATTGCTATTATCTACAAAGGTCAATCTCGTCATAAATGTGACTATTGCTATTATCAACAAAGGTCAATCTCGTCATATAATGTGACCATTGCTATTATCTACAAGGGTCAATCTCGTCATATAATGTGACTATTGCTATTATCAACAAAGGTCAATCTTGTCATATTATGTGACTATTGCTATTATCTACAAAGGTCAATCTCGTCATATTATGTGACTATTGCTATTATCTACAAAGGTCAATCTTGACATATAATGTGACTATTGCTATTCTCAACAAAGGTCAATCTCGTCATATAATGTGACTATTGCTATTATCTACAAGGGTCAACCACGCCATATAATGTGACTATTGCTATTATCTACAAAGGTCAATCTCGTCATATAATGTGACTATTGCTATTATCAACAAAGGTCAATCTGGTCATATAATGTGACCATTGCTATTATCTACAAGGGTCAATCTCGTCATATAATGTGACTATTGCTATTATCAACAAAGGTCAATCTTGTCATATAATGTGACTATTGCTATTATCTACAAGGGACATACTTGTCATATAATGTGACCATTGCTATTATCTACAAGGGTCAATCTCGTCATATAATGTGACTATTGCTAATATCAACAAAGGTCAATCTTGTCATATAATGTGACTATTGCTATTATCTACAAGGGACATACTTGTCATATAATGTGACAATTGCTATTATCAACAAAGGTCAATCTCGTCATATAATGTGACCATCGCTATTATCTACAAGGGTCATACTTGTCATATAATGTGACTATTGCTATTATCAACAAAGGTCAATCTTGTCATATTATGTGACTATTGCTATTATCTACAAAGGTCAATCTCGTCATATAATGTGACTATTGCTATTATCAACAAAGGTCAATCTTGTCATATTATGTGATTATTGCTATTATCAACAAAGGTCAATCTCGTCATATAATGTTACTATTGCTATTATCTACAAAGGTCAATCTTGACATATAATGTGACTATTGCTATTCTCAACAAAGGTCAATCTCGTCATATAATGTGACTATTGCTATTATCAACAAACGTCAATCTGGTCATATAATGTGACCATTGCTATTATCTACAAGGGTCAATCTCGTCATATAATGTGACTATTGCTATTATCAACAAAGGTCAATCTTGTCATATTATGTGACTGTTGCTATTATCAACAAGGGTCAATCTTGTCATATAATGTGACTATTGCTATTATCTACAATGGTCAGTCTGGTCATAATGTGACTACTGCTATTATCTACAAGGGTCAATCTTGTCATATAATGTGACTATTGCTATTATCTTCAAGGGTCAATCTGGTCATAATGTGATTATTGCTATTTTCAATACAAACCTTGCAGTATAATGGCGAGTTGGTCCACAGCAGATTTTTTCACACCAGGATCAACTGAGAGGGATGTAAATATCTCATACACCTTGCGCAACCCATCCACCTGTAAAGCATAACAAGACCCTTTAAGAGATAAAAAGCATTAATTTAAAAACATTTAATGATCGCTTCTTTATTTTGAATTAGAACTATCACTTGGTGTGATTAATACCCTCCAAAGCAGAATTTTCTGTAAAAAAACAAAATAAGTATAATAATCAAAGGGCAATAACTCTTATTCATCATACACCAAATAAGGCTTTTTTACATGACACTTCTCCTCAACACAGACAACATGTGAGTCATGGATGGATTCCTGGTTCAAACGGTATTATGCGCCAATGGAGGGCTATTCCGTAGGACGAGCAGCCTCGTTCTGGGATTGACCTCTACTAAATATAACTATGGAAAAAAACAAAAACTCAGGAACTAGTGAAAATGAAATGAAAATGTATGTGTATTTTGACTCTTCTAGTGTACATCAATAGAGGAACTATATGCTAAAAACGCTATACTATACAGTTACATTCCAAAGCATGAACATTATATCAAAACATGGAAAACAGTTTAAAGCACATACATGTTACTACATTATTGTAGCACATGTCATTCATATCCTCATGGTGATGTGAGCAATGTTGCACAGAAAACAACACATTGGTGTGAAGGCCGATTCCTTAAACCTTTAATTGGCAAAGGCCTTTAAATTTACCGAAAACAATAGCAATTGTTGGTGTCACTTGTCTAACAGCCAGTTATTGTTAATTTACGGAGACTTTTTATTGTACCTGACGATATGTACCTAAATGACTATGACGTGTGTTAAGTGTAATCTTACCACATTTGTACCTCTGGCATTAGGGGCAAATGTTTGTAAAAACAAGATTCAAGATTCAAACATATTTATTTAGTAACATAAACATAATTATGAATTCGACAACACTTGGTTTTACATAGTAGGTTTTCGAAAGATACTTTTTCCGAATATTTTCATATGTTTTACAAATACAGACAAAATGATCCTCATCTTCCAAATCACCAGAACCATATATTAAACAATATCGTTGCTCATGATTTATTATATCATTGCTGTTTTGGCCAGTTTCAATACATAAAGGGTGTGAAGATAGCCTGTTTTGTAAAAGCAATGCGCTATGTTTTCGATACATTGTCCAAATAAACAGAAAATTCAAATATATATTTTAACTCTCTATACATAAATAAAACAGGGCTGATCTGTACAGAGTTAAACCATGTTTGTTTGTACTGGTCTATCAATCTTTGTTTATATGATACATGGAAATATTTTTTTTTACATTCATGCTGTTTGGGTTATACCAAATATTTGTGAAACCTGCATTATCTAATAAGTCGTTACATTTAATGCCCAATTACTTTTACCTCTTGCAACATCAACCAACATACTTTCATATAAATGCTGTACAATAATATTATTACTTTCTAATATTTGACACCAAAACTTGATAATTCTAACATATCTATTAATATACAAAGGGTATCTACCTAGCTTGCCATACACAGCTGCTGTACAAGTTGAGGTTTTAACATGTAATATTGTTTTACAGACTTTCAAATGTATACGTTCTATTTCCTTATTACTGTATTATATCATGCATAGGACGCACTTTTTTACCCCCAATTCTCGTCTTAAAAATTGCCTGCGTCCTTTCTATGCTATTAGAATTTCATCTGTTTTTTTCCAAGTCCATTTCAGGTCGAAAATATCGGACTGGGAAAGAACGCGGTAATAGTAAGTATCTGTACTGCGTCACCGAAGAGAACAACTGACATAGGTAAAATCACGCAAGTTAACACACGCAGAATAAATATATTGAATGTTTACTTTAAAATGATTTATTGAGAAATAAATTGAAAACAAACACGAGTGTTTACTTTTTTATAAAAAGGATGCTACTCACAAAAACTCGGTGTGAGTCAGCACTTTAACTGGATTGAGTTATAACGGGAACGGAAAATCGGGAAACGAGGTAAATATCAATTAATCGTTGTTCATGATTTTAATGTTTCGATATTTTACAAAACATTTTGGTTGTATGTTACTGTTTTAAAAAATTAATAAAGGAATGTGCATAACGCAAAGTAGCATTATTGTCACTATCAAATCTTTTCAAATGTGCGAAGGTGTGAAAAACACCCGCTGTCTGTCATTAGAAAACATCAATAGAACAAACTATTGCGATGGTAATACGGTATGGTCGTTTGTTCGCATTTTAACCGAGGTGCCTTCCGCTGGCAAGGCTAATTACCGACACGCATTAATTATGCCGACATGCTTTAATCCGTGCAGCGACAAGCCTTATCAAAACAATCATCAGTTTTGACAATACACAGTTTTGTTGCGATTGCAATGGTTGCAACGGTTGACTGTCATTCAGAAGGCATGTCGGCACTATTGCAACGGTTGACTGTCAGTCGGGACTATTACGGCATTTGTGTAAGTCTTATAATATGCGTGAATGTTCTCAAAATATCAAGACATATATCATTGTTGTGTACGCTAAATTACCAAAATACGACGATAATTATCGAAATACACAAGACACTTTTCGAAATATGCCTTATATACAATGTTATAAATTCTTTACCAACCTCAATTTTTCGGCTCCGATTTTGACATTTTTCCGCTGCGTCCTATCTTTTATATTAAGGGTTTTTACCCGTTTTCTCAACTATTTTTTTGCCTGCGTCCTATCTATGCTAGCGTCCTATACATGATATAACTTAAACCCCATATCTCACATGCATAATTTAATATTAAAACAACAATAGAATCAAATATTTGACAAATGTACTTGGCTTAAGTATAAAAGGTTTGACATTCACTAACAAAGTATTTAATGCCTTTAGACCTTTACCAGCTTAAGTGCTTTGATTTAGTTCGAAACTTCCCTTGTAATTGAATACAGTGTCTAAGTAATTAAAATTATCTACAACTTCTAAAGGTTTATCTCCATATAGCCAGTTCTCAGTAACTTTAACATTGCCTCTTTCTAAACACAATGACTTTACTTTTATCAGGATTAAATTCAAGTCCCCATGTTTCGCAGTATTCAAATAAAAGATAAAGACTTTTTGTAATTCTTCAACGCTTCTGCCAAGTTTGATTCTAATCAAACGTTTGTATAGCATATTATTAACACACAAATTTTGTCTATAGCTATCATTGTTAAATGCATTAAATTTCTGTAATGACTTCATATAAATATATTTGGCATTTCTACACTCGTCATTAAACTATTCTGCCTTTTTACTAAAATTATGCTCACTATAATTTTTTTCCAAATAGACTTTCCTTTTTCAAAATAATGGGTCCGTTACATTAACAATAACTTTGGTAAATTTTCTTTAGCATCTTTACTGTTTAACCCATTATCATGGATTATAGAGTGTAAAAACAAAACACACGAACAGAGATGTAGGCAAAAGGTTTAATATTATATTTATTAAATGACAAAAAATTTAATATTGGAATACCGATTTTGACATTCGAATACCAAAGGTTTGATCGAATATTTGAATATTCGTTTGCATCCCTATTTAAGATCCATGATTCTAATACATTTAGATATGTCCTTAAAAATACTTCTTTAACTATTGCATTCAGACAACTTGACTCAAATAAAATTAAAATAAAAACATGAATAATTTTTATCAAACATGCATTAATGAGCAATAGCTGTAATCATTCTTCACATTGTTCATTTAAATCTCGCTCATTACCTAAGGCTCTGTATTTGTATATGGATATCAATTTACAAGGTATAAAAGCCGAATAAAGTTATTGACTGTGCTACAGATAAAATACTGCTTCTTTAGCCCATGATCATTCAACTTATAATGACAATACATACAAATTTAAGTTTTTCTTCATTAGATTTGCATTGAAATATCAAGTGTACAAGCAAAATCACATGTGTCCTTTATATAAGGCCAAAAAAAACAAAAACCTGTGTTTCCGGTAACATGGCTAAAAAAAGGGGTCGGTAGGTCAGGATTTTTTTTTATTTTTTTTATTTTTTTACACTTTCCATATCATGCAATTTTCTGTTGCATCAGATCAATTATGTTATATCTACGCGTTTCCTTATTTACAAAAAGTCTGATAAAACAGCATTGTTTACTGTCTGAAATCATTTCCTTACCTTCGACTACCGTATTTTCCCGCAAATTTTGCCCATGAAATCTGGTGTTTTTTGGTATACAATACTCGTTTGTAAGTCGTTTTATAGGAAAAATCCAGCACTTCAATTTCAACAAATCTGTGATAATGTCCTAGTCAAACAGTCAATTATCAACTATGTTTTTAATTTGCTTGAAGAAAATCCCCGAATTTCTTGTCAACTGTGAGCTCCTTAAACTAGGCCTTCAAGTGGAGGTAGGTTAATAAAAAAACAATTAAACGCGGTTATGGATTTATTTTACTATCATATTTTCGTACATTACTACAATCAAAGTTTCATTCATATTTATAGTGAATTCAAACATTTCGGTCAATGTTTTAAGATTCCCAGATGACGATTATTGATTATTGTTTTTTCGATCGTATGGTATTTTCGTACCAGCCTAGGCGAAATCCTTGCAATCAAATGGTATCCGACTGACCAAATTAGATACAAACCATACCCACAATCCTTTGATCTTATCACCGCTCGTGCTCTGACGTCACAAATTGTACTGGTTGATCTGCAGCCGACACATTCCAATAAATGTGTTGTTAACTTTCACAGGTTTTTGTTTGGATTTCAGTTGATGGGAATTAAATAAGGCGAAATAAATAACCATTGATAATAGCGGAAAAATAATATAACAATTAATGAAATGTGTATTGGAACCTGGCAGTTAGCCTGCATGAATTTGCAAAGCCTAATAAGAAGCCTGCATGATATATGCAAAGCCTAATCGTAAAAAAAAGTAAGTTTTATTTTGGACATGGGTATGGATAAATAACACCGCGCACTATAATTCAAAATATTTTCATTAAAAAGACAGCAAAATATGTCGCCAGTGATCAACCACGTGTTTGGACCGTAAACATGCGTTTGCCAATTTTAAGATATTGGACAGGGTTCGCCACCCTCCGCCATTTTGTTTTCCCGCCTTGGTAATACATAATCAGGAATGAAAGTATATTCTCCGGGGACATTGAAAGAGAAAAAACAAAAATAATAACGAAATATTTAAAGAAATATATTTTTTTACGATAGAGTTTATTATCTTTATTTTTTTTACTTTTATGTCTAAAAAAAGATTAGGGTCGGCGAGGAAAAAAAGGCTTGGTCGGGTCACCGGAAACACAGGTATTTTTTTGGGCCTAAGACAGGTTTCGTATCATGCTAAGTTTCTTTTTCCAGTAGTGTATCATTAAACTTCCTTGTTGAGAATTGATCATGCAAAGCACTATGGGATATGTATACAGTAGTCAAGGGGATAACATGGCTTGAGATCTTGACATGAAAATTTAAATCTTGTTGGAAATTGTGACATTTAACAAACATTTTGCATGGAATACTTAAACTTACTGATTAAAAATGGCTTCAAAGCACACAAAGTCCTTCAAAGACTCAATGTCAATGGCATCTGATTTGATCCATGACTTTGTCTGCTCTCCGTGTCATGAGGACAAGCTTAATACTGAGGCCAAACATTTCTGTAGGGACTGCTCCAAATACTACTGTGACAAATGCCTGACTTTTCACTCCAAAATCCACAAAGAGCACACTGTGTTGGGCCGAAAGGATGTGGACAAGTGGGTGGGGCAGGGCGACAGCCTCATTTCATGTGACCTTCACCCACAAGAGGTCATTAAACTTCTGTGTGAGGACCATGCTGAGATGTGCTGCCACCTCTGTGTGTCCTTGAATCACAGGTTAGTGAGTATTATCTCTTCTTTAAAAAGCGGCTATTTTATTAACATCAATATATCTAAGGATGAGTAAGTTAATCACTCACTGCTGATTTTCCTTATGATTTGAGTGCAAACTAGAGCTCCTGCTTATATGAATGATTTAAATTCATACATATTACAGGATGTAGGTCATATTTCTAAGCTCAAGTTGTCTTGTCCCAAATATCTTGGTGAAATATGATATGCTATAATAAATAACAAAAGAACAGTGGAGAAAACCTGATTTAAGTCTGAAAGAATCAAGGCCATATAATGGCAATTACACATAGGAGACAGTAAAATTTCACACTGAAAATAAACTCCAATGCAATAAATAGAGAACATTATGTTAGTCTATTTGTAGGGTTGTATCAATTCAAGTTGCTTGCATATTCCATATCCAGACCTCAGACCAAAGGTTAAGAGAGAAGTGATAAAACACAACCGATCAATGGACTAAAATTGTATCATTTTAATTTGCACCTTTAAAATATTTGTTTTATTAAAGTAATACTGTTATAGTTTTCTTCACTTTTTTTTAAAATGACTTATTTTGTTCATGTTTAAAGAATTGTACAGGTAATTTGCGAATGCATGATACTGCATGAACGTTTAATTAATATTAGGAAAACTTACATAAACTAGCACATA
Organism: Mya arenaria; assembly: GCF_026914265.1. Lineage (NCBI taxonomy): Eukaryota > Metazoa > Mollusca > Bivalvia > Myida > Myidae > Mya > Mya arenaria. The sequence goes on along the minus strand of NC_069129.1, from coordinate 27,880,789 downwards.
AAACTATTTAAGATTTTATAATAATTTAATCCAGTCACTCATTCACTATTCTGACCTCCTTTTAACAGGATGTGCAGAAGCATTAGCTTGATCTCAGACCTAGCTAAGGGTGTATACAAGATGGCCGATTTCATGCAGCTACCATGCAAGGTTGCTAAGGTAACAACAAGTCTAAACCAGGTCAGAGAGGTCAAAAAGAAGAACCAAGGCTCCTTGAAGACCTCTGGCAAATCCATGCTGACAAAGATCACGGACCTGAGGAAGTCACTGAACCAGCTGCTGGATGAGCTGGAGAAGAGGACAGTCAAACAGATGGACAGCGTCCTGTCTGACCTGGATGTCACACTTCAGAAGGACATTGACTCCTGCACACTCATACATGACCAGCTCAAGGCCTTGATGGACACCATCCAATCCCAGGGCAAGGACGATGAGTCAAGCTCCTACATTGGCTTCAGGAAGTGTGAAGAGAAGATGGCAAAAGCCAACAGCCTGCTCCAGGAGATGTCCACAAAACCTGAATTGACCGCCACTTTCAAGCCTGATACCAGAGTTACACAACTGCTGTCTGATATGTATTCATTAGGCAAGCTCCAAGGTAATCAGGAAACACTGACAGGCCATCAAATGTCTGACATGAAGTCTTCTGAACAGATCAGGCCATTGCATGATATATCAAGGGTTTACACAGTTAAAAACAAATCAACCTTCAATATGAACATCAAGCAAGATACAGATACATGTATTATTTTGAGTATTACAGAACTTCCATCAGGAGAGATTATTCTTGTAGATAACAGAAATAACAGACTGAAAATATTGAACAGGGAGTATAAGGTAATAGCCCAATATGATGTCCCTCAAAACCCCCAGGACATCTGTCATGTCACTGGTAATCAGGTGGCTGTAGCAGTAAACTGTGTTAATCCTGTCAGGCATGAGGTCCACTTCCTCACTGTGACAGCTGGCACCATCAAGATGACCAGGAAGTTCTCAGTTGATCATGACTGCAAGTCCATCAGGCACCATGGGGACCAGCTGTATGTGGGCTCCTATACAGCCCTGTACCTCTACACCACAGACGGCAAGCTAGTCAAGAAAATGTATGAAGACACATCAGGAGTGATGACAGTGTCTCAATTTGCTCTAAACCAAGATGGCAAGAGGATATACATCTGTGACTTTGCCAATAGCAAAATCATTACAATTGACAACAATGGCAGCATTCTAGCCACACTGCAGGATCCAGACATTATAAGGCCAAATAGTGTACATGTGAGTGAGGTTGGACATGTGTTTGTGTGTTCATGGTTCTCCCACACAGTGTTGCAGATTGACCAGGAAGGCAGGAAGAAGCTGGCCACACTGGTCAGGATGGGAGAGGGCATCAACTATCCATGGGCAGTTTGGTACAGCACCCACACTGGCAGACTGATTGTGGGTGGACATCAAAATGACATTCTGGTGATGGAACTCCAGTAGAGAGACAGTCAGTAAGTAAAAAAAAGTTGGAAATAGTTGATGAAGTGAAGGAAGGAAAACATTGAGAGAGACAGAACATCAGATGCAAACCAGTAATATTACATATTGTAACTGTAACAACTTGAATGTGTTAATCATATTTTAACTGTGTAATATTTAACTATGTGTAACTTAATTCATAATAATCTGTATGCTAATCTAGATTTTACTTATTAGACTTTCAAAATATATTAATAAACCAGAAAAACAACAACACATAAATAGTGTAAATTTAACAAGTATGTGTGTTTGTTTATATTTGATAATTGATATCTGTAATTGTTCAAACCTTTTTAAATTTACTTCTGTATCATGCAATACCTCATGAAATGATAAAATATTATCAAAAATCAAATAGCACACTTTAGTATCATCAAAAACAAATATTCTAATTTAGTATCATCAAAAACAAGTTATGTTAGTTGATGTATATATTATTATCATTTAAATTTCATAACTGTTGAAATACAGTACATTGTAAGAACTTTTTTAATTTACATTTGTATATTGCAATATATATCTCATGAAATGATTTAATATTATCAAAAACAAATAAAGTGATTAATGGTCGTATCACTAAAAGAAATATCCTGATCTAGTATCCTAATAAACAAATTGTGTTGGTTGCTGGTTATTAATTTCTTTACTGTAATACAAGTATTTAATATTTTATACAATAATAGATTGGTTTTAAAATGTATATTATTAGTTTTAGTGACTCTTGAAAATTACACTGACCCAGAATTAGGCCACACTGTTTATTGTCACGTTTATAGTCAATTCCATTTATCGAAACCTGTCTCCGTATAGTGATCTGATTACGTAATTCACACAAGCATTTGTGCCAGAGATTGGCAGTGTCTTTTTTACCATTTTGGGAAGAGGCTCATGGCTTTTTTCATTGAAAAAAAATGCGCCATTTTGACTAAATTTAGGAATGCCAGTTAATTGCTTTAAAGTTAGACATAATAAGATTGTTTTCTTTGAGAATACAACTTTTCCATAAAATAACATACGGGGAAACATAAACTTATGATTTTAACATTTTGGGAAAAGTATATGTTTTAACTTTGGAAATGTGGCAGAAATTATTGGTCAGAATTTGTTTCACTTGCTTGGTTATTTCTGGTTTCAGGAAAGGTTTTCACTATACCAAGTATACCTTACATCTACATGAGTCTATACTGAAACCAACTAGAGCTATCACAGAATTGATGAATGCCCCCAAAGACAGGGCGAGGTTGGAACATGATGACACAAATGCAACTCAATTATTGCCCGAGCATATACCAAACTTAAGGCTGAATGAAAGTCTACTTTGTTATAAGAAAATGTTTGTTTTATGTCAATATTTTTAACAGTTTTTTTCAACCGATGATAACAGTGATCACACCAGTGCTTTGACATTATATCGCCCACCTCCACCCCCTCCCTCAAAAACAGACCAACAGAAACTCTTACCTGAAACACAGACCGGCCTAAATCATTGTCTACCGATCGTGGTGTATCCACTATCAGAAGATTTGCAAGGTCTGTAACATTCAGCTCCGAAAATATGGGTAACCGACGCACACCGCCTTCCTCGTTGGAAAGGTACCAGGATAAGCGTTTCAGGGCCTCTGATCGTACCCTGTATGCGGATAATGAAATCAGTTTAATATATTTTTGCTATTTTATTCCACAATACTTTCTTGTTATTTTAGTTTCATACTTCTTTATATTTAACCTTTGAGAAACAACTAATTACAATATTAAACAAATCACTGTCTTTGGCATAATGTTATGGCCTGGTGGTGTGTAAGCTCAATTATACTCGCACTTGGGCCTTGCCCATTTACTAAAATTGAAATGATTTAGATATTCAATAAAAAAAATCAGCAATGTTTTGGAACTTTTTTGAATTGGGAATTGTGGCTATGTAGCTATTAACCCCAGAATTCGTCCCAGAACTTACCTTAAATGACTGGGTATAAGACGATATGGGGTATTAGACGCAGGCAAAAAAAAAAAATCCGTGAAAAATCTAATAAAAAACTTTGGATAGGCACTGAAAAGTACTTAGTGTGACAATTTGTTTCTGGATGGCACTGAAAAGTACCTTTTATGACTATTTGTATGACTTTTCTGACAGTATATTATAAACGATAACCTGTCGAGAATGAAAAGTGAAGTTATGCAAAAACCTTATTTGTACGGGTTTGTTCTCAAAATGTCAACACCTACAGAAAAGAATAAAGAACGTGGAAAAGTGCAAAAAAACAAGACAATTATCGCATCAGTTTGTAGTATTGGTATGTTAAACAGGTCTAAAGGCAGTGCAAATATTTCACACCTTATCGTACACCTTACAAAAAATATTTTGACAGTACCCAACTTTGCTTTTTTATATGCATGTTTAATTCAAAATAATATTGAATAATTTTAATAATTTTAATCGTTTAATATCTTTTTTAAATTATAAACGTCTTATTATTTACCGTATCCCGATCTTCAACTGCCGTTTTAACCCATATACACTAAGTCATTATGACGTGAGTAACATCCCTTTTAACATAAATCTAAACAAACCTTCGGCCTGAAATCAACCTCAGAAAAAAAGTTCAAAAGTTTGTTACTGGTTATTAGACGCAGGCATGTTTTTACATTGAAATCTTAGGGAAAAAAGTGTGTCTTATACCCATTCATTTACGGTACTTCTCATTAAAGGTCACCATGACCTCAAATCAATGGGGGTCGTCTTTTGACCCCGTCAAATTTGCATATCACATTTGCTGACTCTGGAACACGACATTCAATGGATATTGATCATAAACAAACGTGTGACAGACAAGGAACAAAATCATTCCTTTGTGCCTGCTATGCTCACCAGGCGACACAAAAGCAGACGAGCTGCAACTATTGTGCGATTCTTGACTCACCACAATTTTAGACTCATTAAGGTGCAACTCGAAAATTTAAAGCAATATTAGAGATTCAGAAAAGTATCAAGCCAACTGAGCTATTAGCCAAGATGATGAACACTCACAGACCTGTAAAACACACCACTACAACATTAACCCCCTTTGCGTCTGAATACATCCCCGAACTTACTTTAGGTCTGTAGACAGCATACAACGCAGAGTTCCCCGGAGTTTCTCCCCTCGAGTGATCTCACTTGAGGAAGTGGAGGGTTTGGTTTCCAGCAAGGCTAGAATACTGGTTCCCAGCACTGTGTTAACACTTGCATAGGACTGAAAATATGTGCAAATTTCAGGCTTTCAATAAACCAGCAGCTAAGAAGTAGCGAAAAAATATCGCTTTTTTCTCTCACTAACATGTGAATAATCAAAAGAACATTTATTTCTTATTTTTGTATTCTTTATGCATTTTCTTTTTTAATGCTTTGACCGAAATATCATGCTATTTTTAGCTTTCTCTTATTTTCACTTCAATGAAAATATCAATTTTTATTTGATTCATTGATTTCTGTGATTTAATTCATTGATTTCTGTGATCACATGGTGGAATATTTGATCTTACACCCAAATTCAACAACTATTTATTTATTTATTCATTAAAAACAACAATCAAGAGTTTTTATTTGTCAAGAAAAGAAATACAATTACTTGTTACTTTTATTTATGCATACTAATAAAAACCAATGATGTCTTGTTTGAAGTTCAGTTATAAACTTGAAACATGTTACAAAATAAAATCCATACGCATCATACCTGCAAAATCGGAAGTGCCCTGGCAAGTTCTTTCAACATTAACTGCCATAAGGCTGGGCTCATCAGTAACTGACTCTTTAACAAATGAGTCACTAGCTCACTGGCTGCATTGGCCACCTTGGATACAAAAAAACAAACAAGAAAGATTATTCAGTTTCACAGCTTTAATAAACATAGTGCCATAGTGAAATGACCCCCTGGCTCTTAACTCACTGGCTGCCCAAGATCATTCTGTATAATAGGAATCTGCTAGCTCTTCCAGTAAATCATGACACCACCATAACCTATCTTAACATCTGCGTCTGCATTAACATGGTCAACAACAACTAGTCATGTCACTACAGTAGCTGATGGGTCATGGAAGGGTGCTGCACCCTGTCCTTTGTCAGTGGCAAGATTCTGCCCTCATGGAGACCTGTCTCAATAGAATTAAATGCTCAAGACTGTCAAATATTTCTTTTGAATTGTCTAAAATTTATAATTATGTTGTAAATAAATACACACTTTACATACATGTCTGTTGAAACCTAATATTGCTGCAATGAAACACGTTTCTGACATTTTCTGCCAAATTTATAATGGTTAACTTTTTCATACCCCGATTCAATGTGCCGTTTTTACCCTTAGCACCCGGTTCTTTTTTGCAGCATCCAATCCTTTTTAAATCCTGGCTAAAACCCTACTATTGTATTTTAAATTTGTATGGGTTTTTTAAGAAAATAATTTGAGAGTTTGACATAGCTTTGATAACATTATCAGTTTTGTCACGAAAAAATTTAAACATTGCCAATGACTCAAAAAAAGGTCAAGGTTTTCAAATGAAAATTGGTACAAATGTTGCCTTTGACAAAACCCTACTACTATACCTTTGTATCCTTATCAGCGAGTCCAAAGACAACGATCTCATACAAGATGTCAGCATCGATGATGAATCTGACCTTCTCACAGCTTGTTGAGCCAGGTTCGCTGGCTTTAAGCACACTGAGGTTCGTCTGGAAATGTAAAATAATTATCACCATTGTTTTTTCCATCCTTCATTAAGCTTATTTGTTAATGGTTAGCCACAAATCATTAAGAAACGTCTTTTCAAAAACAAATTTGGAATGGCAATGTGCAAATAATAAAGTTTAAACTCTGAAAATAATCAGAAACCATATCGCGGGCTTAGCGCAAAACGGTTGTAACTGACTTTTTTTCCAAAAGTGATATTTTCATATTTTTTAACCTATTTTACAAGCCTCTATAATATCCCAAAAAATTAGCTCTGTAATCTAAGGATAAATGTATATAAAGCCATATTTGTCAAAAGGTTGTATCTGAAAATGGCAATTTATTTTTGTGCATAACGGCTGTAACTGCACTTACAACCGTTTTGCACAGAAAACTTTGAATCAATAAACCATTAGGATGGGATGTAACTCCAATATCATGATGACATCATTGATGACATCATGATTATTAACATTGTTTTTTAGGAGAGACAGTCATATTGATGAAAAATGATTTGCTTTTAAAATAAACTTCCAATAAAATGAAAAAATGCATGTTTAAACATCACAATTACGAACAATATCTCATGTTTTATTCCTTTAGTCATATTTATTTATTTATATTAATAATGTGTACGATATATTGTCCGTAAGATAAAAAAGTCATATATTTAGGAAAAAGAATTGAAAAATTTGATAGTATTTTTAGGCTAAAAAAATATGATAAGGAAAGAAAATTTAAGTTTAAAATTAAATATCCCTTTTTAGAATTTAGTTTTCTGTGTAAAGTTTGGACATGATTTTAAAACAGGAAAAGAATGTGTGTGTTTTACAATATTGTTTCTCTTAGTAGTTTTTATTTGTAAATATTTATTATCTATTCATATTTCGTGGGCTTTTTATGGTAAAATGAGTTTGCATATTAAAATTTCATATTTTGGCAATATTGACATGTTTTGTACATAGTATCATAACTTTTATAAACTAATGAAAAACAAAGGCAATTGATCTAATGATTAAGGTACATCATTATTGGTGAAAACACTAATTAATTCCCCTACAAACTCTAGAAGAATGTTATATGCTTTAATTTGATTGAATGATCTTCAATAGCAAAAAAGTAGATCTATTGAAGACATTTCGACATTCGTGAGTTCTGAAGTTTGAATTCGTGCTGATGTGAACTAAATCATTTGAATGTAATTTTAGTTTCAAGCCATTGCGGTGTTTATGACTAGCGAAGATCTAGTGATGTCATTTTCATATTCAACAATTCTGGTGTTTGAAGTCATGCTGATGATGTTTACTAGGAATTCAGAAGTAGATCTATTCATCATTTGGATATTCATGAACTCTGTAGTCGAGTTCATGCTGGTGTTATAAATTTCGAGAAGTACCTATGTACTATGTAAAGTAATTCTGATATTCATGAGCTACTGTATACAGTTTGAAGTCATGCTGGTGTGTTCATGACTAGCGAAGACGTAACTCAATTTAAGTCATTTTGGTATTCATAAGCTATGTCAGTTAAGCCATTCTGATGTTTCTAACTGAGTAGGCAGTATGAATAGTTGTAAAATAGTAGGTAGATGGTGTCACCAGTGTCATGGTTGTCATGCTGGTTACTACTGGTCAATACTACAAGTAACTACTGGATAAGAAATAGATAGAAACAGATAAGATGGAAGTCGTTCTAATACTCATGAAGTAAGTAAATGGAAATCATGTTGGGGTTAATGATTGTTTTCGAGTGGATGGAAGTTACTCTGAAATTCATGAGCCAATTAGATGGAAAACATGCTGGGGTTAATGATTTGTTTAAGAGTAGATGGAAAGTATTCTGATATGTATAAGCCAAGTAGATGGAAATCATGCTGGGGTTAATGATTTGTTTAAGAGTAGATAGAAGTCATTCTGATATTTTTTAGCAAAGTAGATGGAAAACATGCTGGGGTTAATGATTTGTTTAAGAGTAGATAGAAGTCATTCTGATATTTTTGAGCAAAGTAGATGGAAAACAAGCTGGGGTTAATGATTTGTTTAAGAGTAGATGGAAAGTATTCTGATATTCATGAGCCAAGTAGATGGAAATCATGTTGGGGTTAATGATTTGTTTAAGAGTAGATGGAAAGTATTCTGATATTCATGAGCCAAGTAGATGGAAAACATGCTGGGGTTAATGATTTGTTTAAGAGTAGATGGAAAGTATTCTGATATTCATAAACCAAGTAGATGGAAATCATGCTGGGGTTAATGATTTGTTTACGAGTAGATAGAAGTCATTCGGATATTCATGAGCCAACTTGATGGAAATCATGCAGGGGTTAATTATTTTAGAAGATAGAAGACGTGAGCCATTTAGTAAAAGGAAATTATTCTGATATCCATGAGCCAAGTAGATGGAAATCATGCTAAGGTTAATAATTTGTTTAGAGTAGATGTAAATCATCTTGGGGTTAATGACTTAATTAGGAGATGAAAGGCTTTTTGAATATCATGAGCCAAGATGATGGGAATTGTGCTAGGGTTAATGATTTGTTTAGAGTACCAGATGGAAGTAATTCTGATATTAATGAGCTAACATGAAAATTGTGCTGGGGTTGATGATATGTTTAAAAGTAGATGGAAAGTATTCTGATATTCATAAGTCAAGCAGATGGAAATCATGCTGGGGTTAATAATTTCTTTGGAGTAGATGGAAGTAATTCTGATATTCAATAGCCATTTACCAGATGGAAATCATGCTGGGTTGAAAAGATTTGTTTAGAGTTGATGGTAGTCGTTCTGATATCCATGAGCCATGTTGATGGTAATCATGCTGGTGTTAATAGTTTGTTTAAAGTAGATTGAAGTCATTCTGATATTCATAAGCCAAGTAGATGGACATCATGCTGTGGTTAATAATTTCTTTTGAGTAGATGGAAGTTATTCTGATATTCATGAGCTAACATGGAAAATGTGCTGGGGTTGATGATTTGTTTAAGAGTAGATGGAAAGTATTCTGATATTCATAAGCCAAGTAGATGGAAATCATGCTGGGGTTAATAATTTCTTTCGAGTAAACCGAAGTAATTCTGATCTTTTTGAGCTAACACGGAAATTGTGCTGGGGTTGATGATTTGTTTAAGAGTAGATGGAAAGTATTCTGATATTCATAAGCCAAGAAGAAGGAAATCATGCTGGGGTTAATGATTTTTATTCGAGTAAACCGAAGTAATTCTGATATTCATGAGCCATTTAGATGGAAATCATGCTAGGGTTAAGGATTTGTTAAGAGTAGATGGAAAGTTTCTGATATTCATGAGCCAAGTAGATGGAAATCATGCTGGGGTTAATGATTTGTTTAGATGGAAAGTTTCTGATATTCATGGGGGAAGGAGATGTAATATGTGATGAGTAAAGCAGTACTGGAAGATGGAAGTCTGATATTTATGAGCTTTGGAAATATCTTACCCCTTAAATGATTTCATCGGGATATGATGTTTTGGTACTGGATTTGGTCGTTGTCAATTTTAAAATAGCTTTCATTTATTATCTATGATTGTGCTAAATGATTATATAAATTTTAAGTTCTTGTATATTTTGAACACCATGATGGTCATTATAAGAGCTGATGTCATTAGTATGCTATGGTGATTTGTAAAAATGTTTCTTGATATCATTTTAACTTAAAAACTAGATATAAGAAATATACATGCAAATCTTAATTAGTTAATGAAATTGATATTCACTTCACAATTGTATTAACAAAATGCTGTTATTCATCAATAACAGGTTGAATTAAAGCTGATTATTAACTTAAAATATGATGTTCAAGATAATTTCAGTATATATTGTTGTTGTTTAAATAAATAAATTATTTAATTGTCTTTCATATATAATAATTTAATTGTTTTTTATTTATAATAAATGTGATATTTTAAATAAAATTTTACCCAAACCCCTGTTTGTGTTAGGTATATTAACAAAAATATACATAGAATATAAGACGTTCTATACACAACTCAATTTTCAAAAAAGAGTGGAAACAATCATAGCTAATTTATCCTCAGTTGATGTATTTAAGCATAATTTACATTACAAGTAATAAATGGTACTTAAAAGTCAAATATCTTAAAGCTATCAAAGAAATTTTAATAAAGAAGATTCAGTTACAACCCTTTTGCGCAAAATGTATTTAAAAATATCTTCAATTTTTCAGGCAAAACAGTTGTAACTGACTGTTACAACCCTTTTGCGCGAAAATAAATTTAGAAAATTCCTCAATTTTATGTGCAAAATGGTTGTAACTGACTGTTTTACAAATATCTCTTTTAAAAATTGAATGCAAGGTGTTATTGTGATTTATTCATGAAAAGTACACAAAATTAAAACTATAATTAAAAAACAAGGTGAAAATGATAGGAACTAGGAAAATAAATCAGTTTTTATGCTCTCCTGAACAATTTTCAAAATGTCAGTTACAACCGTTTTGCGCTAAGTCGCGATATGTCAACTAAGGGCTGTTTTTCAGGGAAATCAATCCACCATTATGCTAGCTTGTTGAGACATCGGGCCCTATGTTTATTAAACGAATGTTCGAGGACAAACATTAGCATCAACATTGAGCTATTAAAACATTGCATGAAGTTATTCTTGAAAATTAAAATCATTAACAATCTTTCAAATTTCTGTAACAACAAGTCACTCAAAATAACAGTAAAGCAATTCCCTACCTTAACACATTGCAGTACAGCAGTAAATACACCCAGTCGCAGCTTTTCTATTGGATGGGCTAGAAGCTGTAACAGCAACTTCTTGTAACGGGCCTTGTGATCTTTATAGTGCTGAGAACGACTACCACTGTAAAATTTATGCAGTGAATACTATATTAGGCCTGCATTATTTTAAATAATATATTTTAAAACAAGGGAGTCAAAAGTCACAAATATGCCAGTTCTGGTTTTAAGACGCCAAGCTTAAAGTGGTTGTAGTTGAGTCAAATTTGAGATAAGCGGTTTAACGTTAAGACAAATTCAGAGGGTATAGACTGTAAATTTAGTTTTTGCCATTTCAAGGGTCATAACTCTGGAATGACTGAGGCATAAGAGCTAGTTATCAAACCTGACCAAGACATTCTGCTCATACATATTCTGACTTAATATGATGATTGGATAAGGGATTCTGAATAATTGATCAGACAATACTGATGTTAGGTTATTTCTTTAATTAAAGGATGATTACCCTTGAGTTAGTCTTGCAACATGGCTCGTTATTCAACACTTCGAAATATAATGCCCATACACATTCTAATGACTGAAGTTATTAACAATATCACTTTTTTAAATTTCTAAAATTAAAGGGAGTTGACTCTCGAATGACTTGAGCAATTTGGCTGGTTATCTTACTTGTTCAATATTTAATGTCCATACACATTCTGATCAAGTTTTGGGATTATTGGACAAAGGCTCCTAGAGTTATTGTTCTAAAAAGACAAATTCCAGGTAATTTCACTAGTTAAAGTGCAATAACTCTCGAGTGACTTAATGATATGGCTGGTTATAAAAAGTCAGATATATTATGTCAATTCAAAATCTGATTATTTCCGTGATGATAAGATTCAGGCTTCAAAGTTATAGAGGGGATAAGAACAATTTTAGGTAATTTCTACAGATAAAGAGCCTTAACACTTGAGTGCCTGAAGCAACTGGCTGGTTATCAAACTTGTCCGTAGCATAATGCCCATACACATTCTGACTAAATTTGGTGATATCATTGGACAAAGGTTGCAAGTTATTGATCAGACAAGACAGCTTTGAGATATAATCTATAAATAAAGGGCTATAATTCTCGAGTGACTCAAGCAATATGGTTGGTTATAAATGTAGTCCAAGATCCAGTGCAAAATACACATACTGACCAAATTTGGGTATGATTGGACATGGGCTTCTAATGTTATTGAGCAGACAACAAACTGGATGCGTTTTTTTTTTAAATTGATGCTTGAAGATTTGAAAAGAATTCCTTTATACACAACTCACCAATTTTTATTTTTGTTACTTTGAGTAAAATACAAAAACATTACACTTTCCTTACATTGGTTTTGATTTCATAATCAAACATATGATCAATCTGAGCCGTGAAGCCAGAAGAAATATATATTAAGAAACAATGAGCTCATAACAAGTGATTAATTTATCTGAAATTGTCTGACCTTTATTTTTGTAAAACCTTCAACCTTCAGTATGCTAAAAAAAACTATGTTCAGATGCAATTCATTCAATTCAAAAATGGATAAATAAAAAGGTCGATAAGAAAAGCCATTGGCTGAAGGCCAGAGGCTGGAAAAATCTCTCCCAGTAAGAACAGTACTATATGCCCGACCAGCTAGAACTAGAGATTGCTTTTTTGAAAAAGCGCTTGTCTCCCCTATTGTGTGGTCGTAGGTGAGAAAAAATAAATGATGGACATGAAATTTGTAACTTTGGACTGGAGACAAACCAACAGTGAAGTTTGGTTTATTCGATTATATTAAATAGTGAAGAGAAGAAAGTGTTGTTGATTAATCATGGAAAATGTAAACGAAGTTTGCATTGTATGAAGTTCCTGGGCGCAAGCGTTATTCAATTATTGATCGGAAACCATTTTTCAGCTCACAGTCATCGTGACCATGACCTTTTACCTACTGATCACAACATCAATAGGGATCATCTACATAACCAACTTGCATACCAAGTATTAAGTTCTTGGGTGCAAGTGTTCTTTAGTTACTGAGCGGTAACCATTTCTTCAACTCAAGGTCATGGCAACCTTGACCTTTGACCTACTGATCTCAAAATCAATAGGGGTCATCTACTAGTCATGACCGACTAGCGTACCAAGAATGAAGTTCCTGGGTACAAGCGTTCTTAAGTTATTGAGCAGAAACCATTTTTAAGCTTAAGGTCACCGCCAACGTATCATTTTTTACCTGAAGGTAACCTTGACCTTTGACCTTTTGATCTGAAAATCAATAGGGGTCATCTTCTAGTCATGAACAACTAGCTTACCAAGTATGAAGTTCCTGAAACCAAAGGATCTTTAGTTATTGAGCGGAAACTTTTTCTTCACTTCAAGGTCATGGCAACCTTGACCTTTGACCTAGTGATCTCAAAATCAATATGGGTCATCTTCTAGTCATGACCAACTAGCATACCAAGTATGAAATTCCTGGTTGCAAGCGTTCTCTAGTTATTGAGCGGAAACAGTTTCTTCACCTCAAGGTCACGGTGACCTTGACCATTGACCTACTGATCTCAAAATCAATAGGAGTCATCTACTAGTCATGAACAACTATGAAGTTCCTGGGTACAAGCTTTCTTTAGTTATTGAGCAGAAACCATTTTTAAGCTTAAGGTCACTGCCAACATAACATTTTTTACCTGAAGGTAACCTTGACCTTTGACCTTTTGATCTCAAAATCAATAGGAGTCATCTAATAGTCATGAACAACTAGCATACCAAGTATGAAGTTCCTGGACCCAAAGGATCTTTAGTTATTGAGTGGAAACCGTTTCTTCACCTCAAGGTCACGTTGACCCTGATCTTTGACCTAGTGACCCCAAATTCAATAGGGGTCATCTACTAGTCATGACCAACTAGCATACCAAGTATGAAGTTCCTGGGTCTAAGAGTTCTATAGTTATTGGGCGGAAACGAAGTGTGACGTACTGACTGACTGACTGACAGACTGATGGACTGACTGACGGACAGGGCAAAAACAATATGTCTCCCCATGAATGGGGGAGACATAAAGATATTACACGCAAATGATTTTTACATGGAAGGTCACCACAACCTTGACTATTGACCTTGTTACCCCCAAAACATTTGGGATCATCTAGACATCATGACCAACCTCACTTCAAAGTTTGGTGGACCTAGATCAAAGCATTCTCCTGATATTGCACGGAAATATTTTTTTACATTCGAGGTCACAGCGATGTTGACCTTTGACCTTGTGACCCCCCAAAATATAGGAGTTTTCTAAACCTCATGATCAACCTCCCTACCAAGTTTGGTGAACCTAGGTCAAACCATTCTCAAGATATTGAGCGGAAATGTTTTTTACATTGGGGGTCGCCGCGACCTTGACCTTTGACCTAGTGACCCCAAAAACAATAGGGATCTTCTACACCTCATGACCAACCTCCCTACCAAGTTTGGTGAACCTAGGTCAAACCGTTCTCAAGATTTTGAGCAGAAATGTTTTTTATATTGGGGGTCGCCGCGACCTTGACCTTTGACCTAGTGACCCCAAAAACAATAGGGATCTTCTACACCTCATGACCAACCTCCCTACCAAGTTTGGTGAACCTAGGTCAAACCGTTCTCAAGATTTTGAGCAGAAATGTTTTTATATTGGGGGTCGCCGCGACCTTGACCTTTGACCTAGTGACCCCAAAAACAATAGGGATCCTCTACACCTCACGACCAACCTCCCTACCAAGTTTGGTGATCCTAGGTCATGCGGTTTTCCAGTTATCGATCGGAAACGAAGTGTGACGTACGGACGGACTGACGGACTGACGGACTACCGGACTGACGGACAGGGCAAAAACAATATGTCTCCCCCAGAGAGGGGGAGACATAACTAAACAGTTTGGCCATCAGATAAGAAATGCACACATATCTTTCACACACAAAAAGAGCTTTCACTGAAAGTGAGGAAGACCACCATATGCCACCCGGATTTAAGAATGGTAAAACAGTATAGTTTGGAAAAAAATCATCATATAACATGTGCTGTGGGCAATTTTTGGTTATCAGCTCAGGACATGAAAAGCACAACTCTTATAAAGTCAAAGACAGAACTACCTGGAAGCCAATTCATCAAGATTCCTAGAAGCTGAGTTTCATTCTTAGAAAGTATTTTCACTAACAGTACTATACTGTAGGAAAAAATCTTTCCTACATACAAAATGGCTCATGGATACAAAACCGCTTCTAGATACGAAATCGCTCCTTGTGTTCTTAATTTAAGACATAACTAATTTATTCTTAGCTTCATAAAAACTTATAGCTTATATTATCCCTCTTGAGTCTGTTTTCTATGTAGAAATTTATGCTTGTGTCCATTTTGACAGACCATGAAAAAGAGTCCCTGGTGGGGTTGAACCAACAACCACTGAGGTGAGAGAGAGTAAACTCAACCACTAGACAACTCCAACTCTGGTAGGGCTTGAACCCATAACCACTCAGGTGACCTGCGGACACCGTAACCACTAGACCACTCACACCCTGGTGGGGCTCAAACCATAACCTCTCAGGTGAGAGGGGCGCACCTTAATCACTAGACCACTCCCACCCTGATGGGTCTCGAACCCACAACCACTCAGGTGATAGGCAGACACTTGAACCACTAGACAACTCCAACCCTGGTGAGGCTTGAACCCACAACCTCTCAGGTGACAGGTGGACACCTTTACCACTAGACAACTCCAACCCTGGCAAGGCTTGAACCCATTACCTCTCAGGTGAGAGGGGGACACCTTAATCACTAGACCACTCCAACCCTGATGGGGCTCGAACCCACAACCACTCCACTTTCACACTTATGTTCTTGATGTAATTGGTCCTATTTAACTACAGCTAATTTAAACATTTTTGCAAACACAAACTATTTTCCATTCTACCTTAAACACAACATTTGTTCAGTATTACATTCTGTACATTAATATTACATACAAGTACACCAGTACTAAGAGATAGAACACTTCAGAAAGTTTTATAACTTGACCAATAAAAGTAACAACCATTCCGTCACATGTAAAACACATGAAACTATACCCTTTGAAATAGGTATTAGTCAGAGAGCTATGTTAAAATACAAATACCTGACATCAGCATTCTCATGTCTTTAAAAAACAAAAACAATTTCAATGTAAAAAAAGAAAAGAAAAGTATATTTCAGTGACTGTTTTGACCAAAATAGTGAATTACCAATGCATACTTTTAAAGCTGCACTCTCACTGATATACCATCTTTACAACTTTTTTAATTTTTGTCTTGGTGATGCCAATGATATAAGGTTTCTGACAATAAATCAGATTGTAGATTTTCATATTTCCGTTTAAAAATTAATGTTTTATGGCTTAAACCGTTCCTAACAGTTTAAGAAAAATGCATAAAACATCACTTTTTTAACTTAAATATAAAAATCTGTGATCTTATTTTTTGCCAGCAATCTTATATAACTTGTATCCATGGGTTTTCACAAAAATTGGCTTGTTCCAAGACAAAAATAAAATAGAAGCGCCGCAATGCGACGAAACCAGGTTTTTGTTATAGGCAATGAGAAATTATAGCCAATTAATTTGTTGTATGAGCAAGTTCAATCTGCAGCTTCATATAAGCTATATTCGCATTAAGATTCATCACTATCCATCAATTCTAACTAAGTTATTGGGCAGAAACCATTTTTCTATTTTTAGTAACAGTGATCTTGACCCCACCCCCCTCAAAAGAAATTCCAAGCTTGCTCTTCACATAAGCTACTAGTACCTACACACAAAATTTCGTCAATATCTATCAATCCTAACTAAAGTTATTGGGCAGAAACAATTTTTCCAGTTTTAATAACAGTGACCTTGACCTTAGCCCCATCCCTCTCAAAAGCAATCCCAAGCTAGCTCTGTACATAAGCTACCTACACACCAAGTTTTATCAATATCTATCAATGCTAACTAAAGTTATTGGGCGGATACCATTTTTAAATTTTTAGTAACAGTGACCTTGACCATAGCCCCACTCCCCTCAAAAGCAATCCCAAGCTAGCTCTTTACATAAGCTACCCACACACCAAGTTTAATCAATATCTATCAATGCTATCAAAAAGTATTTGGTAAAAAAAGTTTTTCTTTTTCAAGTAACAGTGACATTGACCGTAGCCCCTCCCCACTCAAAAGCAATCCCAAGCTAGCTCTTCACATAAGCTACCTACACACTAAGTTTCATCAATATCTATCAATGCTAACTTATGTTATTGGGCAGAAACCATTTTTCTATTTTTAGTAACAGGCGACCTTGACCTTAGCTCCAACCCCCTCAAAAGCAATCCCAAGCTAGCTCTGTACATAAGCTACCTACACACCAATAAGCTACCTACACACCAAGTTTCATCAATATCGGTCAATGCTAACTAATGTTATTGGGCAGAAACCATTTTTCTATTTTAAGTAACAGTGACCTTGACCATTTTTCTTTTTTAAGTAATAGTGACCTTGACCTTAGACCCTCCCCACTCAAAAGCAATCCGAAGCTAGCTCTTCACATAAGCAACTTACACACCAAGTTTCATCAATATCGGTCAATGCTAACTAAAGTTATTGGGCAAAAATCATTTTTCTATTTTAAGTAACAGTGACCTTGACCGTAGCCCTCCCCCCTTAATAGCAATCCCAAGCTAGCTCTTCACATAAGCTACCTACACACCAACTTTTGTCAATATCTATCAATCCTAACTAAAGTAATTGGGCAGAAACCATTTTTCTATTTTTAGTAACAGGCGACCTTAGCCCCCCACCCCTCAAAAGCAATCCCAAGCTCGCTCTTCACATAAGCTACCTACACACCAAGTTTCATCAATATCTGTCAATGCTATCTAAAGTAATTGGGCAGAAACCATTTTTCTATTTTATGTAACAGTGACCTTGACCATTTTTCTATTTTAAGTAATAGTGACTTTGACCTTAGCCCCTCCCCACTCAAAAGCAATCCCAAGCTAGCTCTTCACATAAGCAACTTACACACCAAGTTTCGTCAATATCTATCAATGCTAACTAAAGTTATTGGGCAGAAACCATTTTTCTATTTTTAGTAACAGTGACCTTAACCTTAGCCCCACCCCCCTCAAAAGCAATCCCAAGCTAGCTCTTCCCATAAGCTACCTACACACCAAGTTTCATCAATATCTATCAATGCTAACTAAAGTTATTGAACAGAAACCAATGTTTGACGCCCGCCCGCCGCCTGTCCAACGATTCTAATAACCCGGTTTTCGTTGAAAACCTGGTTAAAAAAGCTGTCAAAACATTTAAATCTGTGAGAGTGCAGCTTTAAAGGGACTAGACACCAGATGAAACAATTGTAAGGAAATAGAAAATTGTCAAAAATTTACATTAAAATTATTTGTTGTGTTAAACGCATTGAATATAACGTACATGTACTGATGTATCACATCACTTATGACAAATGTATCTATTGCAGTTTTTGTGTATTTTTCCAATTTAAAATTTACTTGGTTTGTCTTCCACATAAAAATACCATTGAAATTTAAAAATAGCAATTTTCTTTTGATCATGTAACTTGATGTATTATCGGCCTCATACTAGCTTGTATGAACAAGGCTCATTTGAGGAAACACTACATTTGCCGATTTTGGGACCATCTGAGGTCTTGTCCCTTTAAATGCTCCTTTACATTAATGAAACAAGACCCCAATGCGGCAACGCCGCATTAAAGCCGATTCTTTTATTTAACAATGCAATTTTGAAACCTAGGATTAGAGCTAGTGACCTAGTATTTATAACCAAAAAGACCCATTTTTAAACTTATCGTTCATACAAATAACCTGATCAACAGAATCTATCCCCTTTGTGTGAGGAAAAATGAACATTTTATAAATACATCAGCTTTTCCAATAAGATCTGTCCCAGAGATCTAGTTTTTGACCCTAGATGACACACTTTATCATCTAAGACTTCTTGTACACAATTTTTTTTGAAGTTAATCAAAATTTAAATTTTTGAAAATATGGGTAGATATGAAATTCATGTTTGGGATGTGTGTTTATAAAATAGCAATTCAATTTAGTTGTTGATTGAAATTGATATGTTCGGTAAGCATAGAATTTTTCTATGACATCAGGAAAATATTTCCGAAGATTTGACCTAGATACCTAGTTTTTGATCTGAGGTGACCCATTTTCACAAATGTTTAAGACAACATGTAAACAAATATTCTGAACAAATTTAATAAAGATTTGACAGAAATTAATGAATTTTTATGACCGTGTAATTCTTTCTCCTAAGATTTGACCTTGTGTCCCAGATTTTGACCGGGGATAACCCATATAAAAGAATTTTCAAGATATTATGGAGACAAATATTCTGACCAAGTTTCATAAAGATTTGACAAAAATTGTTGAATTTATGACGTGGAAAGATTTTCCTAAGATTTGACCTATTGACTTAGATTTTGACCTGGGTTGACCCATATAAAGAAATATGCAAGATATAATGCATACCAGCATTCTGACCATGTTTCATCCAGATTTGATAAAAATTGTTGAATTTATTACTGTGAAATATTTCTTCTGAAGATTTACCCTTGTGATCTAGTCTTTGACCCGAGATGACCCATATTCATATACATTCAAGATTACATGCCGACAAATAGTCTGACCAAGTTTGGATAAACCATTGGATAAAAAATCTTGACTTTATTACATAAAATGAAAACTTTAATGCAGAATTGTTAACGCCCGACCGATCGCCCGCCTGGTTTTCGCCATTCTATAACCTTTAATTTTTCCATGAAAAATCCGGCTAAAAATGATGCACAAGAGAGAATCATTTTTCTTTTCGTCATATTCAAAACAAAAAAGAAGTCACTAACACAAAACCTGTGAAGGAAACATGTACTCACATATCTGAGCACAGTCTAACAGTCTCTGTGATGTAGTTCATGTGACGGTGGTACGGTAGGCTGTCAAAGGCTCCCTCACACAGGGAAAGTGTCTCCTTTGATAGTCGAGATGCCTGGAAAAAAAGAGAGAATTGAGCTTACTTCACTCTGGAAAGGTCGAGGCATGACAAATATTATCAACATATGTCAGTATTCTTAACTCCTCGCAATTAGGATTTGGTAAGTGATAAATGTGTCAAGTGGTAATGACCTTCATAAATATGCTCAGTTTAACTATAGTTTTGCCAACATTTTCTCAGCAATCAAACCAAGACCCCTGGTTAGACTTTCTATGTAGCCGTATACAGAGCTATACAATTCATTTGGCCTTAATTAAACTGATGTTTCTCTTTGCATATGAATAGGATTAATATAATAAGGGACTTCCACATATTTTAAGTTCACCTTTTGTGGGTACTATAGTATACTTTGTAATGCAACAGTAGGTGCTTTACCTGAAAACCTTAAAAGCCATGGGGTTTCACCTACAGTGGTTGCTTTAACTTAAACACAATGGTGTCACCACACAAGGGTGGCAATTATTAGGATGCTCCACCTTAAGATGCAATGATTTAATAATGTACAAACCTCTTCCTGGGCCAGATTCATAAACTTGCAAGTCCTCTGCAACGATTGGCAAATGGTTGCCGTAGCAACATACACAGAGTACCTTCCGTCGTCAAGGTACTGTAGGTAACCTAGCAACTGAAGCTGAAGGTCAGGAAGTGTGTTGCTAAGGGCTTCATCATATACAAGTGTGTTCATGATGGAAAGGAGATTCTCTGATATAACCCCTCGACACTGAAAAGGAAAACACAAGTAATGTAGATCTTGTTGATATTTGAAGGGTCTAAATTTTGAAATAGATCACATTCAATCAGGTTAACATATTTAAACCTGAAGAAACATTAAACAACTGATGTGTTCTGATCACTAAATAATAGAAAAAGAGAATACTGGCATTGTGAATAAAAATAAAACTTGCCAAAATTTGTTTGAAAAAAATAACATGAAATTTACATTTACAAAATTTAAAGCATAAAAATGACTTTTTTTCATCTTTTAACTGTACATTTTGTGAGCTTACAGAACTAAAAACGACAGGCTCAAAAATGATTTTAAGTCTATAGACATTGCTCAACCAAATGCAATGCAATTTTTATATTTCCTTTTTATTAACAGTTCTATTTTATTTTTGTCTAATTACTCAGGTGCAATGCAATAATCACTAACCTTCTTAACCTGAACACGAGGGTCAAGGGTCCAAAAACACATGATATATACATTGCTCTATGAAATGCAAACCAATTTTTATATTTTCAGTTTTATTTCCTTTTTTTTCCAATAATCACAAACCTTGTCAAGTGGAACCAGAGGGTCAAGGATCCTAGCCAGAAGCACATGTAGACCAATCAAGCACTGCCTCTGCTGTACAAGGTCACCAGGGTCATTATTAGTGTCATCAGGGTCAGACTTCAAGTTGCTATGGTGATGAAATTTCAATAGATCGGCCATGACATCTAGGCTTTCAATAAGCTTTTCACTCTGAAAATACATACATAACAAATAAAATTCATCAGGGTTATGACAGGTTGTTTTGCCACTTCGTCGTTTTTCTGAGGTTAATTATTAATCTGAATTGTGTTACTATTTCTAAGTTGTGCAAAAACATTTTCAACTTTCTATTATCTTAATGACATTCCTAATGATTAAGTGTACACAATGGGTTTGTTGGCTACTTGAAAATAATTTTGGAATAAAACATATACCTTTCTTAGGTTCTATACACAGATTTTGAATAAAGGCCAAGAGTTACAATGACAACCATTATATCGAAGGTCATAGGTCAAAGGTTGCGTTCATGGTAATAACCAACATACCATAAGCCTCTCTTACACTGAAAATATCTGTCTTAAGACACACTTATACTTTCCCAAAAAGCCCTAGGCTGGCCCTGGCATAGGGGGTTATCATGGTAACCACAATATCAAAAATACCACAATGTTACCATGGTAATGACCTTTGTAATCCAATCCACATTTGTACATGATTCATCTACAGGACTACACTTACAATTGAGCTGCCATGGACAGATCATGCCGAAGGCCTTAGGTAACCATGGAAACCACCATTACCAAGGTCAAGTCTACAAAATTAAATATTTCCATGGTAACAACCTACATACCAAAAGCCTATTAAATACATAACTTATCTACATATGCACTTACACATTCCCTAGCTGCCATAGACTGATCCTGCCATAGGCCTGGTGTTACCATGGCAATCATTATATCCAAGGTCAAGTGGAGAAGGTGAAGGACTTCCATGGTGATGACCTTGAAAAAAAAAAATGTTCTGACTTAAAACACAAAAAACTGGCCCTGTTTTGATAAAGATTTTAAAACTTATGTTCATAAACTTTCAGACATATCTCCATTTTTAGCGTAAACTGTGTTTCAAAACAATGGCATTTATCGCACAGATTCCACCCATAACTCTAAGGGTATCCCCCAGCACTTTAAAGCAGCTTCAGGTTTAAGACTAAATTATCTTACTGCAATGGGCCAAGAATGATTAGTATTATTATACACTTAAAATCCATATTATCCTTGCTTGTCCTGTATTTCATGTTATAGTTTATATATAAGACATTTCAGATGGTAGAATTGAAGTAATACCCTTATTTTCAAACAAAAACAGCCATAAACAACGAACACAAATGCTCATGTTTGTTTTTCTAGTAAAAGAAGGGGCATAACTCAACAATAAGTAAAGCTAGAGCCATGAACATAGGGACACATATGCCAAGGTTAAAGCTTTGGCATGATGCCAACAATGACTGAGCCACCAAGGCTACGACAATACCCCGATTCTATGAAAACCAGACAAGCTGAAAAGATCATGGCAATACTATTCAGTTCATTAACAAAGAACCGAAATGTATATCTTATTTTTCTAACCTGATCAGTAGAGCGTAGAAGTGGCAGTGCTCTCTCCAGAACCTGGGTACAAAACTGTGGAAGGGTTAACTGCAGGTATTGAAGGGCAGGGACATCCTCAAGGTCAATGGGTTCTCCTCTCCTGCCTTCCGGGCTTAAGCCCACACTGGAAGCCCGAGATGTCCTGTCATATAAATATAAAGTTATTTGCTGAGGTCATGACAAGTTATATGGGAAATGTAAAGGAGAGACCTCTTCAATGGTCAGTGGAATCCAATTGAGTATCAGTGAGCCAAGAATCATGAAAAAAAGATTATTAAAGGGGCTAGACACCAGATGGTCCCAAAATCTGAAATACATTATGTCCACAAGACAAGCCTAGAATTGTCATTACAAACTAGTATGAGGCCTAAAACACATCATTTCACATGATTAAAATATTATTTTGTCGCTGCCTCAGCTCAATTTACTCGCTTAAAATTAATGCATAATGGTTTCCCAGTTTATCATGTGTATGTGAAAGCAACATGATAAGTACAGATACAGATATGCTGTTTTTAAATTAACTTGAATTTACGTAGAAGACAAACCAAGTAAATTTGAATTGAACAAAATACACAATAACTGCGAAATATACGTGTGTCATAAGAGATGAGTCCATGTTAAAGTACACAATATATATATCAGTCATCGAAATAAGACTTTTGGATCAACAAGCCCAAATTATTATACTATTGCTTGGCATCAAATTTTTGAACAAGCCCTGATATATAAAATTCAGAATTAGAGTAAGCCCGAAAGACATTTTACCAGTGCAGGGCTTGCGGGCTTGTGCTTATTTCGACCACTGATATATACAGCATAAACAGTGTATACATGTGTATAGACTACTTACAAGTGTGTATATACAGCATATATATGTGTATATACAGTGTTTACAATTAAAAAAAATGTGTTTATACAGTGTATATATTTGTGTTTACAGCTTATATAGGTGTTAACATACCCAGTGGAAGAACCAGACGTATCTCCATCCCGGCCATCCCCCCGGGGGCGGGAATCTGTCCAACCAATCACCGATGGTCTTCCATCTCCTCCTCCATTTTGATTGGCTGATGAAGAACTGGAGGGTGTAGAGAATGGAGTTGGTGTGGTGCTGAAGTCTGAAATAACCAATGAAAAGGACTGTTTTATATTCCCTTTGAAGTATTCAACGCTCAGCCAATCACAGGTCCTTATTTCCTTACTTTGATTGGCAATCAGAATTGAAACAAATGAAATAGAGTGGGCCTGTCACAAAAGGCATAAAAAAACAATAAACAATGCATTACTGAATTATCATTATTTTAGTACTGTAATCCAAACAAGGACAACCTTCTGTATCCACCTTTATATTGATTTGGTCAATCTTTTAGCATTAACCATGAGTTATAAGGGCATAAAGCATTTGACTACATGTATATTATTTGTTTATACACATGTTGTTTGTTCCCTGCTACATATGATTGAAACTCAAAACTTGAATGTTGTTCAATAATACAAAGACCTTTTTTAAACCAATTTTATCCTTTCTAGCAATGATAAATCACAAAGTATCAGCTAACCTTGTTTTGCTGTGTAAAAGTTGGGATCCTGGTGACATCGTATTCTACTACGCAGACATGTGACATAGTCAGCCAATGTCCTCACAGCCTGAAGCCTCGCCACACCCCCTTCTTTGATTGGTCCACTCAGGAGTGAAAGCAGGTTCTAAAAATAAACCAGGTTCAAAATTGTAACGTTTGCAGTAAAATTGAGTTCTAGTAGTTTTCAATGATATGAAGCATTCAATAGAAAAAATCTGAGAGAATAAACCCCACAATAAGAGCACCTTGCATCACACATTTAAGGCTTTTTGAGTCTATAATATAAGGAAATTGTCAAATATTTAGTAATTTTCAGTCGTAAAATGTTGATATGGTCTAATTGCTTCTAATTTCACAGAAGATTTGTTTGATTTATGAACTTTAAGCAGTTACCTTGACAATATTAGGCCTCTGCAGGAAAATTTCAGCAGGAAAATCTTGGAAGACAACGTCACTTAGAAACTCGCACGTGCTGACAAGCATCGAGGCCTCCCGACTCTGGAGAGAACTGAAACAAGAATTTTCACAACACTATGATCAGATGAATAAATGATAAAAAGACACAATATGAAAATCATCCAGTCTTTGTAAAAATACCATGTTTTATATGATACTGCACCAAACATGATGTCTATCAAAAGAGGCAAACCTGAAGCCTTTTGAACCATATATTGAGCAAGGCATCGACAGGAAAAGGTCTTATGTTCGATTTAAATAAGTTGGAAATTGCTTGAGTTTCCAATCCCTTAGTTAGATTTTAAAGAAAGCACTAACAAATGAATAATTTTCAAGCATTTCCTAGATTCTAAACGCCAACATAAGAGTGAAATTACGACAAACATCCTTAGCCTTCATTTGTTATTTCTGATTTCGAGATTCAAGCACTTGCCATTTTGTGGGAAACTATATTAAATTATACTCCCATGCATACTCATTTTTACTGGAGTATGCGTAGGTAGCCACTGTTCGCCAAAGAGCAGACTTGACTATTTTCTGCCCAAAACACATGAGCTAAAAATGAAACGCTGATTTACTGAATTCCACTCATGCCATTGGGTCTGATTTTCCCATCAAGGCCACATACATATGAACACTATTTATATTACTGTAGAACAAACCTGTTGGTGGAGGAGAGAACATGTCTGTCTGTGGGTGTGAGTGATAACCATGGAAATATGGTCATTCTAAAACAGCTACTGCCCTCTAAAAAATCAACGAATGTTTGTCGTTAAAAACATCTAGCCAATCACAGTTTCTATTTAACCTTATAAGCATGCATGACATAAAGCAGCCTTCCCGTAGCAGAAATTTCATAAAAATCCTGCAATTTTCCCCCAAATTATTTTCATTATCATTCAACTGTTTCACAATCACAACAAAAAAAAAAAATCCCCCACACAGAGACACACATCCCAAGATGATTGGCACCCCTCTCTTTTACCGTAAAAAGCTTTTGAGACAGTGCTCGATATATTTTATATAAACTTAATTATATTAAACTTCAACATTGTTTTGAAGGAAAAAACATGCATTTTAATCAAACAAAGTGTGTTTATGGTTATATTTGCTAACAGCAGGCTCTTACATACCAAGCCCCAGATCAGCTGCTGTGGGGTGACCCCCGGGCCCTGGAGTCATAGGCTGTTGCCCCAGATCTCCCTGACACCCCTCAAAGAACCCCAAAGGTGGTTCCCTGTAATCTGGTAGTCTGGCTCCATGCTCAGAAGGGGCATTGGTGCTAGGGGCGAGGGAATAATCCTGGGTATGACGGGTTGCTATGGTATCCACTGTGGTTTCTGCACCCGCTGTCATTCCTAAAAAATAAATACAAGACTTTATATTTCATTCCTGTTTGCGGATTTGGTCTCATCAAATATACAAACTTTACACTTGAAAACCATTATGCACTATATTTAAGCAGGTAAACTCACAGAAGACAGCTACAAAATATTATTTTAATCATGTAAAATAATGTATAATTGGCATCATACTATCCATTGACAATTCTAGGCTTGTATTGAGAAAATAATGTATTTGCATATTTTGAGACAGTATGCTGTCAAGTCCTTTTATGACACTTTCACACCTTATTCCATGAGAAATGAATAACCCAATTCCTTGTTACAATAGAGATATTTGCCTTTGATGCACTGGATAACACTGAAATGTTTACTCATTGATATCAGGCTTTCATATCAACTAGAATTCTATAACAAATGTACTATAGAAATTGTAACAAGACTGGTGATACCAAACCACTGCACGGCAAGCTGGCTTGGACTTCTTTTGAAAACTGTAAACTTTACTGCTGCAGGGCTAGCGGGCTTGGGCTTCAATTAACAACTGTATACTTTACCACTGCAGACAGGGCTACTGGGCTTGGGCTTCTATCAACAACTATAAACTTTACCAATGTAGGGCTAGCAGACTTGGGCTTCTTTCAACAATAATAGACTTTTGCCATCACATACCTGTATGGTTGTGTCTCTGATAGATACACTCTGGAGCATGGTCCAATTCAATATCAACGTCAGGCAGGCGCATGCAGTTCTCAAGCACCTGATCGACAACTGGTTGCAGGGCCGATGTCACATCTTTTCGCAGACTGGTAAGAAACTCAATAGCACCAATGTCTTGTAAGGTTTCTGCACCAGATGTGTGCTATATAAATAGAAAATAAATTACCAATAAGTTTGAAAATCTCTAGGGATTAGCAATTAAAAGAGTTATGGAAGGGTGCTGCACTCTGTCCTTTTTTAGAAGCGACCTCTTGTAACAATGGTGAAAAGGATGAAAATCCTTTTTTAATTTATTGAAGTTTGCTTAAGACTAAAGAAAAATAGTTTTGTTTCGAAAAAGAAAACTTACAATAAGTTCATCAATACATACAAACTTTACATATTTGGTTGTTGTAACCTAATTTTACTTTTATAAAGCACACTTCCTAACATTTTAGGACAAATTTATAATGTTAAGCCTGATACAATAAGGCCTAAAAAATCATTTGGTTCGGGTCAGCTGACCCTACCTATGAAAATAAGAGCTGACTCTACCATTTTTATAGTCAGTTGGTATAAAAAAATCATCTTTTAAAGTGTGTGTTTTAATATTTATTTTAAAACTTTAAAGCTTCATACAGAATAATAAATGTGTTAAAATTGTTTTTCTGGAATTTCGACTTCAACTTCTCACATATACTGTACCTCTGAAAGCCTGCAGAGTAGATTGAGGACATCTGAATGCCGGGAAGATTTCGGGTAGTTGAACCATTCAAGGAGGCGAATAAACAAGTGGCGTTCTTGGACAAGATCAGAGTCACATATAAGCTTGTGCTCTAACTTGGAAAGAATATTCTCCAAGGCTCGAACACGAATCTCATCCAGATGGTGACCTGCAAACACATTATGATTTAAAAATAAAATTTGTCTTGGTCAAGATATTTGAGACTATAAGAATCAAGATAAGGTTTTACACCAAAATTTGGATCTCATATCTGAGGTGGGAGAAAAAGTTCTCCGCCTAAAGATAGAACAGGGAGAACTACATATATTTCAAGTTATTGATCTTCAACATTACAATTATAGGAATCGGACAGCGTTGTTTTTACATTTCTTGTCTGTAACCACGTTAATCTGCAAACAAAAAGAAGCCGTTTCAAGTGGACTGTACTGTTAATATATTAGGGATGCAAACTACTATTCGAATATTTGACAAGGCAGTCCAAAGGACGGCTATATCCCCCGCCACTGTTTTTAGTAGATTTTGTTTTTCAACTGGTACGTTGAATCTGACAAAAATTGTACACAACCACTGGTCAAGAGTGTGAATATAGGACAAGTTGTTTGATTGGTAACCTAAATATTTTTGGATTACTGGCACAAATTGCAATTGGTTCGAGTTCTTGGATCAATACAGTTATTGTTGCTAAAAGTACATGAAATGCATAAGGTCAATAAATCCAGTAAGAATTGACATGCCTACACTGCTAAATGTAAAAAGCCCGGACACAAGCATGTGTACTTTGACCTTTATATGTCTCATGTGACCTTGACCTTTGAGATATGGACCCGGGTCAAGGTCACTGCACATTGTCTCAATGAGGACAATATTTGTACCAAGTACGGTAATATGGTAATCCATCCATGCATAATTAAGTTATAGCCCGGACATGAAATGTTACAGTTAGATGAAAGACGGACAGATGGACAGACAGACGGACGAAGTGCATTCCTATAATCCCCTCCCCACTCCGTGGCGGGGGATTAAATGTTCCACATTTAGATTGAAAAGTTATGACAAGATCAATTTACAAGTGCATAAATAAATAATTTTTCATGACTATGATAAATTTTAGGTTTTCAATTAGATAGATTCAATTTCCCTATATAACTTATAGATAGTTCTCTCTGTCCAACTACTAGTTCTGGCTTCCATAACTTTAATGTTGATATTTTTATGTTTAGGCCACTCCTTTTTTATTCTTTGGTTTACAAGATTTTTTGGAAAAAAATGTCCACCTGGTGGTTGAAAAAAAAAAAAGTTTCTAATTAAACACACAGTTTAAATCTTACATACTGTGCATATAAAACATCAATGAAATGGACTATAAAACATGTTTACATGTATAAACTGCACGTTTTATCATAGATCCTGCATATTTTAATAAATTATTTCATACAAAGAATGATATGACTGCTATCGTCAATTCCGCCATTGCAATGGAACTACCATAACAGTTGACTGACTCACATGCTATCACTATTAATTGGCGAATACGACTATGGAACAACAAACCAGTCGAGATCTACTTCATTCTTACTCTTATCTGTTCGTTTTTTAATTGTTTCGCACCAAAATCAATACGGTCGGGAAAATAATTTTGAAAAAAAAAGGGAAATTAAATATTATTTTTTTTGTACTTTTCGGAAAATTAGACCTGCCGGTTTTGTAAACCAATTTATATAAAAGTAGTGGCCTTACTACACATTAAGTTATGGCGTAACCCCCGTATAAAAGTCAACCAGAATCAACTGAGTATGATGATGCAAATGAAAGACTCTGCAATCACATGACCATGATGACGTAGATGGATTCTATTTATAGCATCGGATTCACATTGTTCATTTAGTTGAAACCAATTAGGTTGAAAATACCTTTTGATAAGTAAAGACAATTATTCCAAATTTGTTACTAGTTATTTACTTATTGTTCGAAATAGAAAAAATAACAGCATATTAAACACTAAATTTGTGAGGTCAAATGTAGGTCACATGGGTATTTTCGGAAAATCTTGTTATCATGTTATTAAATTTGAACACAACTATGACCTAGTTAAGGAATGCTTATTATCGAATTTATTAAAATGATAAATCAACTGTCTATAAAGCTTTTTTTGGTTTTGAAAATGTGTTTGTGAACTACATTTTACTTCATATACCTGAGGATATAGTTATTTTGTCTTTACAATGCATAAAAGTGAAATATCAGCGTGACATAAAAATGTCACAAATTCTGGTAGGGTTTGAATACAGCGTTCTCTTCAGCGAACACGTCCCAAAACGTAATATATAATGTGTTCCTAAAGTTCTTTAGCTATCCAACTACATGCAATTGGTTTACAGCTGCCGGGTTTCTTTGGCTATTGTTCATTCCGTCCGACATTTAGCCACAATAATGCACGTTTAGGGAACTTTTTTAACATTTGGATATTCATTTTGTTCCCATATACACAAGTCAACTATTCCATATCAATGTAAAATATATTCTTCAACCTTTTCTCCACAATACTAAACACTTCGCTGTTAAATAAAAACACAAAAGTTACACTTTAATTATTTTAGCCAATACCTTTTACTTATTACATATAAGTTATAATGAAACACAAATAATTAGTTTAATTTAGATCGACTTCTGTCAATAATTTAGATCGACTTTTGTCAATAAAGCATCGCCATTTTGAAACCATCTAGCAGGTGCGTGTTATCTTTCCGCTCAATATACTTAGCGCTGGGATCTGTCATTCTTGGCTAGTAAAACAACAAGTGGGATATGGACGCGTAGAGTAGCCAAATAAAAAATCATCAAAGACTCTGTTCAAAGCGGCTGTTTATATGGGCTAGTCTGACATTTAGTCCACCTAAATGGCCGTCAACCAGTCTTTTGACAATTTTTAGACTATGGCAGACTGGTGACAGGGATACACATGAAATGTCAAAATAATAAAAAAAAGTATCCCTGATCGCTCATTATTGTAGCTAGTCCGACATTCATCGAAAAACTCTTCACCATTTTTATAAAAAAACTTAATTGAAAGGTTGAAATCAGTCAATCTTACAAGCAAGTTAAACATTAACTGATATCCACCAATCGGATTTTTTTTTGGTTCAGCAGAAAATCAGAAGACAAGCCGTTTATTAATAATAAACATCTTAAGATTAAAAAATAGTAATCAACGAAACAAAATTTACCCAGCTTCTTGAACAGAGAATTGAAGTCAACATCTTGTCTTAATGTTGACCCCATTTATTACTCCAAATGGAGACTGTCAGAGGTAGAAATCCCTATTTTATGTTATGTATCGTTTTCGTCCGAACTTGTTTTGAAACATCCGCCATTGATTAAAGACTACTCAAGGGAAGTCATTCTGAATGAGTTGGGGTCCCTAGACTTACCGAAATACGATTATTTACCGAAAGACGGATAAAATTACCGAAATACGCATGAAAGTTACCGAAAGACGCCTTCTAATGCATTTATTTTTAAATAACCTTGTATATATAATGATTATACGCATTGTAGCCAAAAATTATAAAAAAATATTTAGAAATAATGACTTGATTGACAAAAGAATTTCCCCTTTTTAGTCAAATAGAGTTATCTCCCGTCGTCAACCGAAATACGATTTATGGATATGGTTAAACTGGAGTAAACATGATAGAAATTTACCGAAAGACGCTTGCTATTGTATTTATTTTTAATATTCATATATATTTGATGATTTTACACATTGTAGCCAAAAATTATAAAACAATATCTTGAAATAATGAGTTTTTTGACAAAAGAATTTCCTTTATTTAGCCAATAAGAGTATTCTCCTGTTCTCAACCAAAATACGATTTATTGATATGTTTAAGGTGAAGTAAGAACATGACAAATATATACAGTTAACATAATACTAAATTTTTATTTTATTTTTCATCATTTCTCTACATACATGACATATACATCTGATTAACATCGAACATGGAAGGCTGCATAAAACATAAGTCATACACATAATAAAATTACATGAAATATTGAACGCTGCAAATACAAAATAAAATGATTAACTTACAATATGTATTTAAATCATTGACAAAGACATATACATGTTAATGACAAAAGCTATGGTAAATGTACATTGAAAATTCACCTTGTGTTACAAACAAATGTGTCAGACATACTAACAATAAAATTGAGATTGAGTTATAAGAATATATTAAAAATTACCTTTGAATGCACCATGCGTACCAGTATATATGACCATGAAGAAAAGAAAGTTGTTGTTACCTAAGTTCATATGTACATGGCAAAAATGTTGCCCGAATTGAATTATGTTTCATTATTATGTGCAATATGTATTATTAACTATGTAGATATCTTCATCGTTGAAATCAAACAGTTTAAGTTGAAATACTTTATTTTTTATGGTTTAGCATGGTGCATTAGAAATAATAGCCTGCATTTCCAGTGTCTGCAATGGATTTGGACTCGCAAAAATCACCCGCAATTATAAATGTACACGTAATGCGGTCCTTTAATGCGTAATTATTATGGTATTTACTCAACACGTGTCACAGAGCCGAAAAGGGTTTACCCAAATTAACACACTTTCAATAATACCAAACTGTCCCCCAAAAAACGTGCCGCTACTTTGTGGGGTGTCATATACCGGGTAATAATTATGATGTTTTAAACATGCCTGATTTTGTGTATTTGGTGTGGTCTGGTTATTATTGTCCATAAGTAAGCTAATTTATCTGAAGATGAGAATTTCTTTTTTCGATTTTCATATAAACAAAAATTAAAGTTTGAAAGCCCTGAACTATACTGTAGATCTAAGTTAGTTTAAAAGAAAATGATTTTAGCGACATTTTCGACCTATTTCAAAGGTAATGTCTCAAGTATATTCCAAAATACTTTCAAATGCTGTGTATTGATCTAACATTTCCATAAGAATATAAATGCTATTATTTTAATCCAAATTCATAATCATTTTCATAATACAACAACTAATAAGTTATTTTTACCTGCGTTAAATCGTCTTTCGGTTGGCCAAGGGAGACAAATATTTCACTGACATATTGTCTTTATTCAATTGAACAATAAGTAAATATTTTCATGAACTTTTTCATTTTTATGAGTGTGTTTTAGTTATATGAATATTATGAGATCATCATTAATTGGAATAATTGATTATTTTGGAAGCTTTTATCTGTCTTTCGGTTGGCGAGTCGGCACGCGGAATTCGATCTCGAACACTGAAATTTCAACTGCCTATTACATCATTATATTTCAATATTTTTCTCTAAAATTTGGTTTGGTAATGTATTTATATAATATTGATATAAAAACAATAAAATAAATGCATTAGAAGGCGTCTTTCGGTAACTTTCATGCGTATTTCGGTAATTTTATCCGTCTTTCGGTAAATAATCGTATTTCGGTAAGTCTAGGGACCGAATGAGTTGGACATATCGGTAAAACCTGAAACGGCTAAATTTAAAAATAAGCCGATATGTCAAACGGGGATCTCTTTCTTTATTATAAGACATTCAAGACTATTCGCGAATTTTTCCTGGAAGCGATTAAAAGTTTGAGTGGACCCATGTATGACCAAATTACTTAATACGATATCGAGGCAGTCATTCATTTTGTACACACTTGGCAAAACCGACGAACATTTGATAAAGGTACTCGATGTACAATTATACCCGGACTTCCTTAACAACTGTGCTTAATTATGCAATGATTTATTTAACAAAGACGCCTTAAGATGTGTGCAGTTAATCAATGACAATGCTGCTCGACAACATAAGCTAATCCTAAAACAGTTATTTATATTCCGCTTTCGAAGAAATATCGTTAAAATCAATAGGAAACATCTGTCTATTGATTTTAGCCGATGCATTTTCATTTTTCTTAATCGTTTGTAAGATCAGTCGACTAGAATGCATCCTTAATTATAAATGTGACCAACGTAATGTGTATAAAACAAACTAGTTATAATTACTGTTACTATGACTTCCTATAATCTCGTTTCATTACTATGAACAGTCGAACCCCGCTGGTTCGAAATCGCTTGGCTGGAAGTCCTCGTTGGCTCGAAGAAGTTAAACAATCCCGGTTGACTCGAATTTTTCGAGGCCCGAGGTATTTTCGCTGGTCCATGGGAGTTCGAGCAATTGGGGTTTGACTGTACTATCAAAATTGTATTGCGTTTGTCAATATTTATTCTTATGTATGTATTACCAAATACCATGTACATCTCCAGAAAATTGAGGAAAAAAGTGTTCATGTTTTATTTAGTTTTGAGGAACGATCTTTTTGGGGGAATGAAACATATACTCTTGGTGACACGTTTTTCAAGGGGTCCAACGTGTTTTGTGTTTTCCGAAATTTAAGTGTGGGAAATGTGTGATGCGGAATAAAATGGCGGTGTTCGAAGACATTAGTGGTGTTTTGGGAAGATATGTTCACCTGGTAAGCATGTTTTATATCTTTTCTCGCAATATAAATACGCATACCCGGAGGTCACACGTGTAAGCTTCTATCAGTTTTTAACCTATGTTTCTAGAGGCATTAACAAAAAAGTTATTGAATGTATAAGCTGGACGATGGCTTGTTTGCAAAGTGAAAATAGAAAATTGCGTGACTTGAAACTGTCTTTTTGTCAAAGTGCACCATTCTTGTACCTATTCTTGCTATTATTCATTTTGCATTTTTTTTCGACGGTTAGTGCACTTACATGGTCACTATAAGGCAAATGTTAGTATGCAGAACTACAGCAAGGTACACGTATAGTGTGTAGTTGGTAAAAAATGTTACCATTTTTTTAGAATAACTTGTTAGAAAAAAGTATTTGCAAAGACCTTTGGCTTAATTTATCATGAAATTTAAGAAACAAATAGAATTTGCGAACAAATTCAGAAACAGTAGTGTACCAATATAAGAGTTTATTGCGAGCGCCAGACTGGGGTGCAAATCAGTGCTCATTGCAAGAACTTATCGAACAATGACAAGGGGACAACCCACATTGCCGCAGAATGCCGTTCTGCATGAATTGGCAATGTAAACGGGAAGATTTTTTTCAAAGATTGAGGGGACCGGGGCGGCAGATGGTGGTGAAAATCAGTGCTCATTGCGAAAGTTAAGCGTAGATTGTTCAGAAAAAATCCGCATTACCTCAGAACCCCATTCTGCTCGAATGTACAATGTAATCCGGAATAAAAGTGGAGGTAGGTTGGACGGGTGCGGCAGGCTTGGATGCAAATCAGTGCTTGTTGCAGATTCTAGAAACAGACTATATTTTATATCTTTATCTCTCTGCATGCCAAGTATTCCTGGTCAGTCTGTTGGTGTACATTGCTTAGCGTAGTTTATAATAAATAGTTAGAGCACTCTTGTGTTTCTTATTTATTATATCACATTAGTGAACATTGAACACACGCAACACAAGGAAAACAAAACATGGTGTCAAAAGTTATTTTTGGATTAACTAAATTTTGATTTGAACAGTTTTACATTAGTAAACATGGAATTTAGTGAATTTCAAGCACCACGCATGGAATTGGACTCGACAAATCTGCCAGAAGCATTCGAAAAGTTTGAGCGTCACGCGAAGCTGATGTTCTCCGGACCATTGAAGGCAAAAACAGAAAAAGAGCAAGTGTCATATTTCCTTTTGTGGATAGGCGACAGAGGAAGAGATATTACGTGGAAAGACATTTCGGAAGCTGATGCAAAAAAGCTCAGTACATTTTATGAAAGATTCAGAGAATATGTACAGCCAAAACTCAATCCAATTTTTGCACATTACAAATTCTTTAATCAGACGCAGGAGAATGATACAATTGATTCCTTCATTACTCGGAAAAAATAGTATATGACAAAAACGCAAAACCACTTTCAAGGTTGCAGGTTAATGACTTAGTACGATTACAAGTTGGAAAGATTTGGAAACCCGCTAAAGTAATTAGGATACACAATGACCACTATCATTGTGGACTTGGATGGTAGTGGTACAAATCAGTGCTCATTGCAAGAGATGTGCGTAAAATGTTCAGAGGACAATCCGCATTGCTCAAGAATGCCTTCTGTGTGGATTGTCAATGTAATCCAGAAGAATGCATTCTGCGTGAATCGGGAATGTACTAGTAATCCAGAATAATTTTTTAGGGGACAATCGGCATTCCTGCAGAAAGCAATCTGCGTGAATTGGTTATACAATCCGGAATACAAAAATCGGGGGTCGAGTGGCCGGTGGCGGCATGCAGCGGTGCAAATCGGTGCTTATTGTGAGAGCTGTAAGTAAAATGTTCTGGGACAATACTCATTGCCCCAGAATGCCATTCTGCATGAATTAGTAATGCAATCCGGAATAACCAAATGGGGGTCAGTTAACATCCGCCAGGCGGGAGTTTTCAGTGTCAATGGTGTGCGTTAGAAGTTCAGTAGACTATCAATAGTGTTCTTGAGTGAAACTCATCGTGAATTGTCAATGTAATTTGAATACAATGGGGATTTGTTGACCCTCCGATTTGTGTCCGAGTGCAATGAAGTGTTCAGTGTGTGTAAAATGTTAAGAGGACTATCCGCACTGTTAAAAGGTTATCTGCGTGAATTGGCAGTGCAATCCGGAATAAAAATTGGGCTGGGAATTTCTGGAATGACACAAGTTGGCGTGCATATAAAACGATTGCTCGTGTAAATGATTGATATCCGAATATATATACAACGTCCCCATATGCCACTGGTTAATCACTTTTGTGTTTTGCATCACTTCAGACGAGGAACGCGGTATACAACACGGTCGGTAGGCTGGTCATGGGTTCTATCACAAAGGTCCGTTCCATAATGGAGCACCCTGGAAATTATTCTCCGCCGGGCGTGAGGGTGCATTTTCAGTGTCCAGTGTCAGTGCGTTAATAGTTGAACGGATTATCTGCAGTTGCTTTAAAGCAAAGCAAACACTGTGATCAGGCCGGTTTATGGATGTTTTAAATCCAGATGTTCTTTTCATATGACACCTAAACCTGACAAACTGATTGGATTTTGATATTTTTGTACAAACGAACCCATGCTCAAGCTTTCCAAATAAGAGAGTGTATGTTCTAAGCCATTGCGCCTATAATTTATTTATCAATTTTATTTTGGACCTTTAATTAAATTTCAGCATTTTTTTTTTCACAGCCAATAAGTGATACTTATTTTTGATTACCATTTTAATGCTGCACTCTCACAGACTGAACGTTTTACAACTTTATTTTTATTTTTTGTCTTAGAACGAGCCAATTTATTCGAAAATGGAAACCAGTGATATAAGACTGCTGACAAAAATTCAGATCGCAGACTTTCATATTTAAGTTAAAAAATGATGTTTTATGCATTTTCCGTAAACCGTTAGTAACGGTTTAAGACATTAAACATTATTTTTCGAACAGAAATATGAAAATCTGCGATCTGATCTTTTGTCAGCAGTCATATACCACTAGTTTGCAGATATTTACACAAAAATGGGTTCAATCCAAGACAAACAAGAGGGCCCTGAAGGACCTGTATCGCTCACCTGATCCAATTCAAGTGTAAAATGTTGCCCCTAGAGTGTTAGCATACTTTTCCTATTATTTGACCTGGTGACCTAGTTTTTGACCACACATGACCCAGATTCAAACTTAGCTTAGAGATTATTAATATAAACATTCTGACCAACTTTTATGAAGATACAGATATAAATGTGACCTCTATAGAGTGTTAACAAGCTTTTCCTTAAATTTGACCTGGTGACCTAGTTTTTGACCGCACATTACCCAGATTCGAACTTGGTCTAGAACTAATCAATATATACTTTCTGACTAAGTTTCATGAACATACAATCATAAATAAGACCTCTAGAGTGCTAACAAGCTTTTCCTATGATTTGACCTAGTGACCTGATTTTTGACCGCATATGACCCAGATTCAAACTTCACTTAGAAATTATTAATATTAACATTCTGACCAAGTTTCCTGAAGATACAGATATAAATGTGACCTCTATAGTGTTAACGAGCTTTTCCTTTAATTTGACCTAGTTTTTAACCCAAGATGACCCAATATCGAACTCGTCCAAGATTTTATTGTGGGTAACATTCTAACCAAGTTTCATTAAGATTGTGCCAAAATTGTGACCTCTAGAGTGTTAACAGTTAAATTGTTGACGACGGACGATCAGTTCGTGCTCAGGTGAGCTAAAAATAAAAAAGTTGTCAAAACGGTAAATCTGTGAGAGTGCAGCTTTAAAACAAATAGATTCCACTTTGTGTTGTTCCCCTTTTCTAATCTATTAATACTCGACAAGTTGTAACAGTTAGCACCAGTCTGTAAACAGAAAGGATATGCACTGAAGGTTTGAAAAGTGAAAACGTCCATGTACTTTATCAAATCTAAATAAAATTGTTAGTGCACTATCAATTTTGTTTTGCTCATTTTCCCCGTTGAAATACCTATTAGAAATAAAACCATTGCTTTTGTATCCTACACAATGCATGAAGTTTACTGAAATATGATTATCGTATTATTGAATTACAGCTAAAACAATTTTTAGTAACATAATTTGTCAGGAGCCATGTACTTTGCCGAAAATTTTAACTCCGAGAAATCAGTTTGTGAAGATTTTCAGAAAAGAGTTTAGGATTTTTAAGACAGTCCTATATAACCATGGAAAGTGCTCTTTATAGTGTGGTTTATGGTTATTATATGACAAAATTCCCCCAATATTAAGAAAGTTAATAGCTTATCTTTAAAAAAAACCTACATGAATCAAAACCTCTTGTTTCTTCACATATGTTGCTGTGTATTTATACCTGCACACGACAACACAAATAACAAATAAATATAAGTTCAGCGCTATTTTCCTTTCATTTTGTTTATGTCTTTATTATTAATGTAAATGTGATTATAATTTATTAAATAATATTATGACAAAAACACAGAATAGAACAAATGAATGCTACAACATTAATGATGATGATGACGCGACAGTATGCACGGCGACTACACACATAATGTCAGACAACATATAAAACTTTTAATCTAAACAAGGAGCCTGTGCCTGTCCTTGCCCCACTCTGTCACCATCTGCTCGACCCAAGTCTCCATAAAGTTGGCAACGGTGGGGTCCTCCATAGACATCCGTAAGATGGCGTTCAACGTTTGATTCTGTAGTATGTTCCGTAGTACGTCGGGCCGTTTTTACACACAGCAAGGTCGAGAACCCTCATTCGCAGTCGGCTGTTGACTACAGAAGAAACAGGCCCGCAGTAGCTAATAAACTTAGGTTAGGCATGGCACCCCGCAACGGTCCGGACACCTTCAGCATCATGACTGTTGTAGTTGCCTGGCGGAGTGTCGTGTCCTGCGTGATAGTGTTTTTCAGCACTCGTTTTTCAGTGGCGGCTTCATTGGCATCTGGAAGAACGCGGGTAAATCGGTCCGCCAGCATTGTAAATAACAATGTCAGATATGAATCTTATATTTGCATATTGAACTACACATGTCATGTTTCAATACAGTAATTTTAAAAGAGAATGTTTTTATATATATATATAAATATGTTGAATATTAGTAAAAAAAATAGCATTTTTGAAACACATGTACTGTTGTGTATTTTCAGATCATTTCCGTTATGAATATCCCTTCCGCTGTGAATAACAGTCTACTTAATTACCTAAGAATGTCTGTGCAATGGTCAATTTACTCTGCTTGGTCGCCGGCCGGTAGGGTGGTAGGGTTGCATGCACAGAACGCTTCCAACACGGGGATGTGTGGAAATCGCTGCTCAAGGTTAAAATGCCACTGCTATTTCTTGAACATACCTGCAGTGCAAGTGACAGATTTGCCAAGACCGGCAACAAGTCGGACATCACCAGGAGAAGCGCCACGAATCTGTACTGCTGCATAAACACGGCCAACCACTATGGCACGGCGTCACATCTTTCTCTCGACTCGTGTTCTAGACTACAAAGGATCACGCTGGTTAAAAAGCTTTTATGGGGATATAATGGCCACTAACAATTGTATCAAGTTTAATAAGGTCTAGTCTTAGTAGATTGTAAATGATTAAGTAGTTATT
Source organism: Mya arenaria (assembly GCF_026914265.1). Classification (NCBI taxonomy): domain Eukaryota; kingdom Metazoa; phylum Mollusca; class Bivalvia; order Myida; family Myidae; genus Mya; species Mya arenaria. Next base: position 27,840,931 of record NC_069129.1, on the reverse strand, counting down.
TGGACAACTTGGTAAATGGTGATTTATTAATAATAATAAATGACATTGAGGAGCATCACACTAAATCCCGATTTTTAATTTGACTATGGCGTTCTTTCAATAGCATGTCGGAAGTAATTAAAAATTTGCTTTTTTACTACCATTCATTGTTTAGAGCAGAACTATATGTAAAGAGTGGACTTGTATTGAAATATTCTGACCAAAAGTCATGAAAAACTTTGAGGGTAGTACGTACAGTTTTAAATCATGTTCAGATGATGACAGACATTTTCAGATAAACATCCTCTTAGCAGCAGGGAATAAGTAAATATGAGGTTATTTCAATAACCAATCCACCATCACCATCCCATCCAGCATCCCATACACCATCCTCCTCCCATACACCATCCTCATCCCAAACACCATCCTCATCCCATACACCATCCTCACCGTATACATCATCTTCCTCCCATACACCATCCTCACCGTATACACCATCCTCACTGTATACACCATCCTCCTCCCATACACCATTCTCCTCCCATACACCATCCTCACCGTATACACCATCCTCACCGTATACACCATCCTCACTGTTTACACAATCCTCCTCCCATACACCATCCTCACCGTGTACACCATCCTCCTCCCATACACCATCCTTATCGTATACACCATCATCCTCCCATACACCATCCTCACCGTATACACCATCCTCCTCCCATACACCATCCTTATCCCAAACACCATCCTCACCGTATACCCCATCCTCATCCCATACACCATTCTCATCCCATACACCATCCTCATTCCATACACCATCCTCATCCCATACAACATTCCCACCCCACTATCACCTACCATATACCATCCTCCTCCTATACACCATCCTCATTCCATACACCATCCTCCACTTATACACCATCCTCATCCCATACATCATTACCACCCCATACACTATCCCCTACCATACACCATTCCCGTCCCATCTAGCTGGCATCATTTCAGGGAGAGAAATACAGACAAGCTTACAATCTACAGAAAGCAAAGTGCTTGCAACAAAACTGCTTACCTCTGACGAGTGTCAGGTACAAGCTGCTATCATGTGCCAGTCTGTGTCTCAGGGAGTAGTCATTTAAATGTATGCAACAAGACTGCTTACCTCTGATGAGTGTCAGGTACAAGCTGCTATCATGTGCCAGTCTGTGTCTCAGGGAGTAATCATTAAAATGTATGCAACAAAACTGCTTACTTCTGACGAGTGTCGGGTATAAACTGGTATCATGTGCCAGTCTGTGTCTCAGGGAGTAATCATTAAAAAAATGTATGCAACAAAACTGCTTACCTCTGACGAGTGTCAGGCATTAACTGATATCATGTGCCAGTCTGTGTCTAGGGAGAAGTCATTAAAATGTATGCAATAAAACTGCTTACCTCTGTGACTTTTGCTATTATTTACAAGGGTCAATCTTGTCATAAATATCCTTCTGAGCACTTTAGCTCATATCTTGAGAAGAGGCAAACATTTAATTCACCCTTTATGTACTTGCCTTTACCGACAAGGGTCTACAATCTGGTCATTAAAGTGTGACTATCATCATTTGTCAGATAAATGTAACTATTGATATTTTCAATACCAACCTTGCAGTATAATGGCGAGTTGGTCCATAGCAGACTTTTTCACCCCAGGATCAACTGAGAGGGATGTAAATATCTCATACACCTTCCGCAACCCATCCACCTGAAAAGCATAACAAAATAATTTAAGAGATAAATAGCATTAATTTAAAACTTTTAACAATCACTTCTTTAGAGAATTACATGACAGTCTGTTTGAATTCCTGGCATGTATAATTCTAAGTCAGTTAGACATAGAGCTATCACTGGTTGTGATTAATACCCTCCACAGAACAATTTCTGTAAAAAATAAGTATAATAATCAACGGCAATAACTCATGACATTAACATACACAAAATAATGTTTCATTTACATGGCACTTCTCCATAACACAATAAATATATTTTTTTTATTGATATGTGAGTTATGGAAAAAAGCAGACTTGTCCTAATGCCTCAATAATTTATGGATGGAGAGACGGACGGGATAACTTTATTCTTCATAGCTCCAACAAAAGAAAATGTTTTATTTATAATGATTGTTTTATTTTTGTATGATTTTATGTAAAATCATAATGACAAAAAGAAAAGCTTCCTCGATTGATTCATTCAGAATTTATCTAATACATGTGTAATATGTTTTAACTACCGGGGTATCACAAAATAATAACAGTTATAGATGCCAAAACTTTATCATCATGAATCATAAAACAATTATGCAGATGTGTTTTTTTCAATTTAGGGCTAATTTAGTTCGGCCACATTTCAATCCCAAAATGTACACGTTTGTCATACCGTAAGTGAAAATAAAATTCCCATGTCCTTTAAATTATTTTTTGAAATTTATTTCTCAAAAAATTGACCCCAGAACCATTTCTGTGTGAAACAGTTGGGAGGGGTCGACATTAACTATATCTGGCAAGGATTCCGAAGGGGCTCCTACATATCAATAAATGTGTCCCTTCTTGAAATTAAAGACACTGTCACTGTTACTGAAGACAAGGAAACTCAAGTTCATCTCTTATGATGCCCATTGTTATTGAGAATAACTTAACATTTCAGTATTCATTATCAATAAAATTGACAATACTATTGACTAAAAAAAACTTTTGCCCACCAAATGGGCAATCATTTGACTAATTGTTTTAATAATTTGTACTCGGATATCCTTCTTACAGTAGTAGCATACTTATGACATTGACGAGCTATTAACAAAAACTTGCACTCTCTGATTTCGTCAATTTATTGATCAAGTATCAATATTGCTCTCTCAGATCAATACTTTTGAAAATGTCCTATGTTGTCAATAATAAAATCCAAATCATGGATTGGATGCTGTAAAGAGACTCACTCATGTTTTGGCACCAATTTATTTCCCCTGGCAATGCATCTGAAAGCATTATTTTACTCTTTAATACTCACATTGTATAAAAACAAGAGCTGTCACAGAGACAGGGCGCTCGACTATTCCGCCGCTTTTCAGTGTAAGGATTTAAAAGTTTTGGCGAAACATGCATGGATCACTGTTAGATTAGATTTCAATGCAATACATGATGTGCTGAGATATTAACATTAATGTGGTTACATGGAAAATTTTAACCAAAATTTTCAAGTCTAATAAATAAAGGGCATTTATTTGCAAAATACAGTTATCTCACTTGGTTATTCAATTACGTTGGGTGATTGAATACCATTGTATAAAGTCTCAATGCAATAGATCAAGTAGTTGCTTAGATATTATCCTATGTGTGCTAACATGAAAGACCTTAACCAGAATTTCTAAGTCGCATAATAAAGGGGCAAAAATTAAATAACATGAAAGATAGAGTTATCTTACTTGATTAAAGAAGAAGGTTAAATGGTTGGAAGCCTGTGTGTAAAATTTCAATGCAATACTTGATGTATTCACTGAGGTCTTGACTTAAATGTGGTCACATGCAAAACCTTAACCAGAATTTCTGTCGAATTAAAAAGGGGCCATTATTTGAATTTAATTTAAACCAGAGTTATCTTACTTGGTAAATTAAGTAGGTTGGATGGTTGAGCACCATTGTATAAAGTCTCAATGCAATACCTTTAGTAGTTGCTGAGATATTAACCTATGTGTGCTTGCATGCAAAGCCTTAACCAAGGTGTGACACCGACGCTTGGGTGAGTTGTATAGCTATCCATATTCTTCAAATAGTCCAGCTAAAAATACACTAAAAAAATTACTTTCACATTTACAATATTTTTGTCAGTTTTATTAATCTTGGAAGAGTGCTTTTCTACCTCAAGTAAGCGACTTCTAACAAGAAAGAAAATTATCCTCAAAATCACAGAGGTGGCATGAAAGCTTGAGCATTTGTTTTAAAAGTCATGATTCTATTATATTTAGAGAAAACCTTAAAAATACTGTTAAAATATATAATTTAGAGATCTTTGACTTAAATAAAATTAAATTGAAAACATGTATCATTTTGATCATTCATGCATTAGAGGACATTAGAGCTGTAAGCATTCGATGTATAAATCTCGGTCATACCCTAATACTTAAATCTAGAATGTAATCCTACACTTAAAATTTGTTTAAAGGATATCAATTGACAAGGTATAAAAGCCAAATGAAGTAATTGACTGTGTTACAGATAACATACTGCTTTTTTAAAAGCAAAATATGAGACACCTTTTTATTATGACAATAATATTGAACTTTTTCTTCTTCTGCTTTAGATTTGCATTGCAATATCAATTGAACAAACTAAATCAAAAATATCTTTTGGTTTATATAAGACGATTTCATATCACGCTTAGTTTCTTTTTCCACAAGTGAATCATTAAACTTCCTTGTTGAGAAATGATCACGCAAAGCTCTATGGGATATGTATACAGTAGTCAAGGAGAAAACAAGACTTCAGATCTTAACAAAAAATAATTATTGCATGAATTTGTGACATTTAAAAGACACATTGCACGGAATACTTAAACTTATTGGTTTAAAATGGCTTCAAAGCACACAAAGTCCTTCAAAGACTCAATGTCAATGGCATCTGATTTGATCCATGACTTTGTCTGCTCTCCCTGTCAAGAAGACAAGCTTAATACTGAGGCCAAGTATTTCTGTGGGGACTGCTCAAAGTACTTCTGTGACAAATGCCTGACATTTCACTCCAAACTCTTCAAACAGCATGCTGTGTTGGGCCGTAAGGATGTGGACAAGTGGGTGGGGCAGGGTGACGCCCTCATTTCATGTGACCTTCACCCTGGTAAGGTCATTGAACTTCTGTGTGAGGACCATGCTGAGATGTGCTGCCACCTCTGTGTGTCCTTGAATCACAGGTTAGTGATAATATTATGACTAATTTGACTGCATCTGTTTTATTGGCACCAAGATATCTTAGGATGAATAACTTAATCACTCAATGTTGATTTCTCTCATGATTTGAGAGGATACTAAAGCTATATGAACTGATCAACAACTAATTTTCAGTAAGGCCACACCAAATTGATAATTTGTTCATCAGATTTTTTCCAAAATATAATGGGGAGAGCGAGCGAAATAATAATAAAAATATTTGTTTTGCATTTAGCAAAAAAGAGGAGTGAGCGAAGAGCGAACAAATATATATAGTGATTTAACTCACTTTTGCTCACATTTTATTCACTTATTAAATAAACAATGATATTGTAAACAGTACAAGGATAACATCCAGTGAAAGAATGATAACACTAAAAGATAATTCTATACAAATATTAGTTTTGAGAAACAAATGCTATTTGAGATCAAGCAAATGTATTTCTTTAAACTATTTCATAAATGAGAGAACTCAAAACCACAGTTTAACAGTTTTTTTAAACCTTTTTGAAAAGTTTTTTTCAAAATACCCTATGCATGGCTAAGTAAAAGCCTGGACACAAGCGCCAATGGTCACAGCCACCTGCCTGCACATGGCATATCCAAACCTATTAACTAGGTTTTCCACTTTTCCTTAGGAAAACTTAAAAATAATTCTCTATTAAAATACATTGTCATATTTCATGCCATGGAAATGACTAGACAAGGTGACTTGAAAAATAACTCACAAAATGAATACAGGCATTTGCAGTCAAATATGAACTACAGCTATCACACTACATGATTGGCCTTGGTAGCCATCTAAGTTCTGGAAGAGAATTTACAAAAAACCTACACCTTATTGTAAATCATTTTAGCTGAAAATTTGTCATAGAAAAAATTCCAGCCAGGGCCAGTTTGATTTTAGGCTTTCTCAGAATTTAATGCCTATCTTTTTTAAATTTGCATGCCTATCTTTTTTAAATTTGCAGATTTTCCTTAATTTTTTTAGATATCTTATTCAAATTTAGACAAGTAATAGAAAACATAAATACAAAAGACTCTTTTACTTCTTTTGTACTGCAAATACTGATTGTGTCAGTTTTCATATATAGCAAAAAATATTTCAAGAAAATACAAGAATATGCAATATTTTTTCATAGACAAAAACCAATCAGCATAAATATTTAACACTTGAATGTTTTCATATATATATATAGTTTAAATATACACATGAACATCTAAAAACATCTACAAACATTTATTTGCAACACAATGCGTGATTAATACCTTTTTCCAATCACACATTCAGGTACCATTTTTGTTATGCTTTTTGACTAATATTTACAAAATATACACAATTCGGCTTGTTTCATGTTTTTGTGTGAATGGTAAAACTCATGGGATTGCATGAAGCACATACAAATGTCAGTCCGGTTAATTTTTAGCGTCATCCTACTATCCACGATAATTGACTCATCGGCGACCAAGGCCTCCACCACAAGCATGCCTTTGTTGCCTCATCGGGACAGGAATTTCATGATCCGCTGCGTCGGAGGAATTGGAAATTTTGACACAGTCAGGCACCATTTTTTTTTATCCTTTTTGACTAATATTTACAAAATATACACAATCCGGCTTGTTTGATGTTTTTGTGTGAATGGTAGAACTCATGGGATTGCATGAAGCAAATATAAATGTCAGTCAGGTTAATTTTTAGCGTCATCCTACTGTCCACGAACATTGACTCATCGGCGACCAAAGCCTCCACCACAAGCATGCCCTTGTTGCCTCATCGGGACAGGAATTTCATGATCCGCTGAGTCGGAGGAATCTGAAATTTTGATAAGCAATTTATACATAAATGTTCATTGTAGTATAATGTAGTATGCATTACTGAAACAGTTTAATGATGACACAAGAAAGGTGGTGCTCGTTTCTTGGCCAAACTTTATTTTTCTATTACTGTACATGCATTGCATATGAATTAAATAAACACTATACTCTGATCTATAGCAAAATAAAAACAAACATGCATTAATCATTAAATGTACTGTAATAATAATATATAATATAATATAATACAAAAAATACATCCTATTTGCTATATAAACAGCAAAACAACAAAGAAGTGAACATACACACCTGAAGTTTTTACCTGGACAGTTGAGTAGGTATAGATGAACGGTTGGAAACTGTCTTTTCACTGTAACGGTCATCCGAATTCCCGTCAAACTTGTCCGAACCAAATTCAAACTTTGGATAATCACTGTCATTCACAATAAAATTCAGCACTTCTTGCCCAGTATATATACGTTTACTTTTAGCGTGAGCCAAATTAAAACAAACACATTTGTCCAAAATTTAATCAGACTTTAAATGTTTGTAGAATTGTCATTTGTTGACGTAATTTTCAAGAATCAGAATGTGAAATGCCAATTTATACTTGATCATCTAGACGCTTGTATCCGGGTCTATATAGTTCATTGACTTTTCTTAGAGCGGCTGCATGATTGAGCCGGTGTTTTGATACTTGTTACGATCGAAAAACGCGGTTATAAGGGAAAAGGCTACATTCTACTAAACAAATTAGCGCTCGTAAAAAAAAAAAAATTGTTTTAGATGGTGCGGGCGCAAGTAATAAAAAAATAAAAATATTTTGTTTGCTTTTCTGAAGAAATAGGTGCGGGAAATCCGATGAACAAGTTATTAATTTGTTGTGGCCTAAGGGTGAAAGGCCGAAAACTGTCCATTATGTCAGAGAAAGAATATACCGGGGCATGCAGTGTGAAGGTTTTTTTCGGCTGACATAATGGACAGTTTGAGGTGTTTCACTAACTTAAAACAAGTAAACACAGAGGTCAAATTCATGAATTTCATGGCGCTATTGTTAACTTATTGGACACTGTTATTTACCATTTGAAAACATACTAATCATGCAAATCTCTTAGGAAAATCAAAATAATTTTGCGCTCATTTACGTGTAGATATAAATTGTAAATAATTGTTTGGTTACATTTAAAATAATCATTTTTAGAATACAACCTATATTTACAGCTAATGAAATTACAGATAGGCAATCATTAAGTACAAGGCTTATGAGGCATAATCATTAAGAAATTCAACTTTTGCGGATGTTTAAAGATCAGCTTACTGCCACTTATCCGAAACAATCCCTGTGTCAGATTTTGCGTTGACAGTGTCAATCAATGAGGTTGTAATCTAAGTCAGTTAGATGACCTGAATTAAAATCTTATGATTAAGAAGGGCTACGCTCTCTACGGCTATTATTTAAGATTACGATTTTAATTCATCTAACTTTTACTTAAAAATTCAACTTGTATGGACATAAAACAAGTGCAAACTGTGTTTTCATTATGCATTATTAACGTAATACGGAAACTGTTTAAATTCAAGATTTTTTTGTTTATCTGTTTATACAACTAATAAACATTTTCCTTTGCCCTAACAGCTGCACAAACCTCTGTCACATCTTCGTTGGGCATTGAGTTGATACAACCTAAAAATCGGGGTTTTATTAAAATCAGCATTTTATAATTATTTATTAAATCTTAGTAATAAAAGGGTTTCAAAGATTTTTTTCTTCAAATAAGTATAATTATAGTTTTTCACAAACAATCAAACTTTACACACAACAACAGAGCTGTAGGCAAAAGGATTTTAATTCTATTTATTCAACTTTTTTTTCGAATATTCGAACACCGATTTTGACATTCGAATACCAAATGTTTGATCGAATATTTGAATATTCGTTTGCATCTCTATTGTGTTGTGAAAATGGCTCTTCGTAGCAAAATTGTGAAAATTGTTTACATGAGTAAATTGCTACAATTTTGACATCTCTTTGATGTTTTAAAAACAGGAAAGTCAATTGACACAGACAAAATAGCCCTCAAGGATGTCCCCTAGTATTTGGGGATGGGGTATGACAGACACTGTTTGTGTATTAAAAATTCATATTTATTTACTGACTTAAGCCGTTTTGGACTAAAATTTACAAAAAGATGATTTTTTCAAACCATTTTTTTAGTCCTTTTCTTTTACTAAATTCCATCCGGCAAAGTCAAAATCAACCCAGACCAGCAAATTGTCGGTTTTAGAAGCCCTGTAAACAATCATCTCTTCTCAATTGACATTCTGTATGCACTTAGATTATGTACATAAACTTCATTCAAAGCTGAAATGTTGATTAACTTTTATCAGTAGGTGAAATATAACAACTCAACGTTATTAAATACAAATGTAGCTTCAAAATATATAGCTATATAGGAAACTGTGCTACATATAAATAACACATAAAACTATTTAAGATTCTATATTTTTTACATGTTTAATCCAGTCACTAATTCACTATTCTTACATCCTACAGGATGTGCAGAACCATCAGCTTGATCTCAGACCTGGCCAAGGGCGTATACAAGATGGCCGATTTCAAGCAGCTTCCATCCAATGTTGCTAAGATAACAACAAGCCTTAACCAGGTTAGAGAGGTCAGAAAGAAGAACCAAGGCTCATTAAAGACTTCTGGAAAGTCCATGCTGACAAAGATCAAGGACTTAAGGAAGTCACTGAACCAGCTGCTAGATAAGCTGGAGAAGAGGACAGTGAAAGAGATGGATAGCATCCTGGCTGACCTGGTTGACACACTACAGAAGGATATTGACTCCTGCACACTCATAAATGACCAGCTCAAGGCCTTGGTAGACACCATCCAAGCCCAGGGCAAGGACGATGAGTCAAGCTCCTACATTGGCTTCAGGAAGTGTGAAGAGAAGATGGCAAAAGCCAACAGCCTGCTCCAGGAGATGTCCACAAAACCTGAATTGACTGTCACTTTCCAGTCAGATACCAGGGTTACACAACTGCTGTGTGATATAAAAACATTAGGCAAGATCCTGGGGAATCCCGAAACACCGACTGGCCATCAACTGTCTGGACAGTTTAGGCCATTGTCTGATAGATCAAGGGTTATCACAGTTAAAAACAAATCCACTTTCAAGCCTGATACCAGAGTTACACAACTGCTGTTTATGCATTCATTAGGCAAGCTCCAGGGTAATCAGGAAACACTGACAGGCCATCAAATGTCTGACATGAAGTCTTCTGAACAGATCAGGCCATTGCATGATATATCAAGGGTTTACACAGTTAAAAACAAATCAACCTTCAATGTGAACATCAAGCAAGATACAGGTACCTGTATTATTATGGGTATTACAGAACTTCCATCAGGAGAGATTATTCTTGTAGATAACAGAAATAGCAGAGTGAAAATATTGAACAGGGAGTATAAGGTAATAGCCCAATATGATGTCCCTCAAAACCCCCAGGACATCTGTCATGTGACTGGTAAGCAGGTGGCTGTAGCAGTAGACTGTGATGATCCTGTCAGGCATGAGGTCCACTTTCTCACTGTGACAGCTGGCACCATCAAGATGACCAGGAAGTTCTCAGTTGATCATGACTGCTTGTCCATCAGGCACCATGGGGACCAGCTATATGTGGGCTCCAAAAATGCCCTGTACCTCTACACCACAGACGGCAAGCAAGTCAAGAAAATGTATGAAGACACATCAAGAAGGCAGACAGTGGCTCAATTTGCTTTTAACCAAGATGGCAAGAGAATATACATCTGTGACTATTCCAATCGCAAACTCATTACAACTGACAACAATGGCATCATTCTAGCCACACTGCAGGATCCAGACATTGCATTGCCATATGGTGTACATGTGAGTGAGGGTGGACATGTGTTTGTGAGTTCATCGGTCACCAACACAGTGGTGCAGATTGACCAGGAAGGCAGGCAGAAGCTGGCCACACTGGTCAGGGAAGGAGAGGGCATCATCTATCCACATGCAGTTTGGTACAGCACCCACACTGGCAGACTGATTGTGGGTGGAGTACAAGATGACATTCTGGTGATGGAACTCCAGTAGAGAGACAGTCAGAAAGTCAACAATAGTTGTAAAAGGTTAATGAAGTGATGGTAGGAAAATATTGAGAGAGACAGAACATCAGATGCAAACCAGTAATATTACATATTGTAACTGTAACTACTTGAATGTAAATCATATTTTAACTATGTTTAATTCAATTCATAATAATCTGTATGCTAATCTAGATTTTACTAATATGACTTTCAAAATACATTTTTAGATAAACAAGAAAAAACACACAGAAATAGTGTAAATATATAGTAAGTATGTGTGTTTGTTTATATTTAATAATTGGTATCTGTAATTGTTAAAACCTTTTTTTAATTAACATTTGTATCATGCAATACCTCATGAAATGATTCGATATAATCATAAATCAAATAGCACAATTTAGTATCACCAAAATCAAATATTTTAATTTAGTATAATCAATAGTTATGTTAGCTGATGTATATATTATTATCATTTAAATTTTATTACTGTTTAAATACAATACATTTAAGTAAGATTTTTTAAATTTACATCTGTATCATGCAATATATATCTCATGAAATGATTTAATATTATCAAAAACAAATAAAGTGATTAACGGTAGTATCACCAAAAGAAATATCCTGATCTAGTATCCTAAACATCTTATACAGTAATAAATTGGTTTTGAAATGTATATTGTTAGTTTAACTGACCCTTGAAAATAACATTGACCCAGAATAAGGCCACACTGTATATTGTCATGTTTATGGTCAATTCCATTTCTCGACACCTGTCTTGGTATAGTGATCTGATTATGATACTCTCACAAGCAATAGTTCCAGAGATTGGCAGTATCTTTTTTACCATTTTGGGAAGAGGCTCAAGGCTTTTTTTCATTGAAAAAATGCCCCTTTTTTAACTATATTTAGGAATGCCAGTTAATTGCTTTAAAGTTAGACATAATAAGATTGTTTTCTTTGAGAATACATTAACTTTTCCATAAAAAACATACGGGAACCCAATTTTGTTTTAAATCAACTTTTATTTTTACATTTTGGAAAAAGTATATGTTTTAACTTTGGAAGTGTGGCAGAAATTATTGGTCAGAATATTTTTCACTTGCTTGGTTATTTCTGGTTTCAGGCAAGGTTTTCACTATCCCAAGTAAACCTTACATTTACATGAAACAAACTAGAGCTATCACAGAATTAATGAATGCCCCCAAAGACAGGGCGAGGCTGGAACTTGATGACACAAATGCAACTCAATTATATCCCCAGCATATACCAAACTTAAGACTGAATGAAGGTCTACCTTTTAATAAGGAAATGCTTGTTTCGTGTCAATATCTTGACAGTTTTTCTAAACCGATGATAACAGTGATCACACCAGAGCTTGGAAATTATACTATTCCCACCCCCTCCCCTCTAAAAAACAGACCAACAAAAAATCTTACCTGAAACACAGACCGCCCTAAATCGTTGTCTACCGATCGTGGTGTATCAACTATTAGAAGATTTGCAAGGTCTGTAACGTTCAGCTCTGAAAATATGGGTAACCTACGCACGCCCCCTTCCTCGTTGGAAAGGTACCAGGATAAGCGCTTCAGTGCCTCTGATTGTACCCTGTATAGGGATGATGAAATCAGTTTAATATATTTTTCTATTTTATTCCACAATACTTTCTTGTTATTCTAGTTTCAAACTTCTTTATATTTAACCTTTGAGAAACAACTAATTACAATATTATACTAATCACTGTCTTTTGCATAATGTTATGGCCTGCTGGTGTGTAAGCTCATTTATACTCGAACTTGGGCCTTGCCCATTCACAAAAATTGAAATGATTAGATATTCGATAAAAAATATTATGGTAGCAATGTTTTGGCACTTTTTTAATTTGGGAATTGTGGCTATGTAGCTATTAGCCTCAGAATTTGTCCCAGAACTTACTTATCATTTAAGGTCACAATGACCTCAAATCAATGGGGATCATCTTTTGACCCTTGACCCTGTCAAATGTGCATATCACATTTGACGACTTTGTCCATTTGATGTCTCTGGAACATGACATTCAATGGATATTGATCATAAACAAACATGTGACGGACAAGTCATTCCTTTGTGTCTGCCATACTCACCAGGCGACACAAAAGCAGACGAGCTTCAGCTATTGTGCGATTCTTGAGTCACCACAATTTTAGACTCAATTAAACACAGAAGCGCTACTCGAAAATTTAAAGCTAATTATTAGAGACTTAGAAGAGTATGGAGCCAACTGCGCTACTGTCCAAGATGATGAACACTCACCGACCTGCAAAAAAACATCACTACCCCTTTTGCGTCTGAATACGTCCCCGAACTTACTTTAGGTCTGTAGACAGCATACAACGCAGAGTTCCCCGGAGTTTCTCCCCTTGAGTGATATCACTTATGGAAGTGGAGGGTTTGGTTTCCAGCATGGCTAGAATATTAGTTCCCAGCACTGTGTTAACACTTGTATAGGACTGAAAGAACATACAAATTTAAGGCTTTCAATAAACCAGCAGCTAAAAAGTAGCGGAAAGAATATCGCCTTTTTTCACTCACTACCATGTTAAGAATCAAAAGATAATCTATTTCTTATTTTTGTAATCTTAATACATTTTTTTCATGCCTAGTGAAATATCATGCTATTTTAACATTTTTCTTATTTTCACTTCAATGAAAATAGCAATTTTTATTTCATTCATTGCATGGTGAAATAAAGTTCGATCTTCTGATCTTTTATTTATTCATTAAAAACAACAATCATAGACTAAAGAGTAGTTATTTGTCAAGAAAAGAAATACATTTACTTGTTACTTTTATTTATGCATACTAATAGAAACCAGTGAAGTCTTGTTTGAAGTTCAGTAATAAACTTGAAACATCTTACAAAATAAAATCCATAAGCATCATACCTGCAAAATCGGAAGTGCCCTGGCGAGTTCTTTCAACATTAACTGCCATAAGGCTGGGCTCATCAGTAACTGACTCTTTAACAAATGAGTCACTAGCTCACTGGCTGCATTGGCCACCTGGGATAAAAACAACAATAAGAAATATTATTAAGTTTCACAGCTTTAACAAGAGATATTTGTCAAACATTATGCCCCCCCCCCTGAGCGCCATGTTGTCAGGATTATATGGACAATTGAATGAAATATGCATGGACCGAAATGACAGCTGATTTGTTGCTGTCTTAAGATTATGACCATTAAAGTGTGAGGATAAAGTGTGTTATGACCGTCATGACCTTTGACTCTATGAACTCAAAATCCAGAGTCATCAGCTGGTCACCAGAAACCTAAATGTCAAGTTTGAGGGCCATGGGTGCAGGCATTGTCAAGTTATCACAAGACAAGTTTTTTTCGTTCAAGGTCACTGTGACCTTGACCTTTGACCCGATGACCCCTTAAATCATAAGGGGTCATCTACAAGTCAGATGCAACTCCAAGTCAAGTTTGAAGGCCATGGGTTCAGGCATTGTTGAGTTATCACTCGGACAACCTTTTACCATTCAAGATCACTGTGACCTTGACCGTTGGCTCTATGAATCCTAAAATCAATAAGGGTGATCTACTGGTTAGGCTTAACATCCATGTCAAGTTTAATGATCATAGGTTCAGGCATTGTTGAGATATCAGTGGGGGAAGATTTGTTAACTTTTTTGCGTTAAAGGTTACTGTGACATTGACCTTGGCCTGATGACCACCATAGTCGATAGGGGTCATCTACTGGGCAGGCCCAACCTTCATGTCAAGTTTGATGACCATAGGTCCAAGAATTGTTGAGTTTGCTTTCAAGGTCACTGTTACCTTGACCTTTGACCCCTAAAATCATAAGGGGTCATCTACTGGTCAGGCCCAACCTCCATGTCAAGTTTGAGGGCCATGGGTGCAGGCATTGTTGAGTTATCACTTGGACAACCTTTTATCATTCAAGGTCACTGCGACCTTGACCTTTGGCCCAATGACCCCTAAAATTACTAGGGACAATCTTCTGGCCAGGCTCAACCTCCAAATCAAGTTTGAGGGCCATGGGTGCAGCCATTGTCAAGTAATCACTCGGATAACCTTTTACCATTCCAGGTCACTGTGACCTTGACCTTTGGCCCAATGACCCCTTAAATCAATAGGGACCATCTTCTGGCCAGGCCCAACCTCCAAGTCAAGTTTGAGGGCCATGGGTGAAGGCATGGTTGAATTATCAATCGGACAACCTTTTACCATTCAAGGTCACTGTCACCTTGACCTTTAGCCCAATGACCAACAAAAACAATAGGGGTCATCTACTGGTCAGGCCCAACCTCCAAGTCAAGTTTGAGGGCCATGGGTGCAGGCATTGTTGAGTTATCAATCGGATAACCTTTTACCATTCAAGGTCACTGTGACCTTGACCTTTGGCCCAATGACCCCCAAAAACAATAGGGGTCATCTACTGGTCAGGCCTAACCTCCAAGTCAAGTTTGAGGGCCATGGGTGCAGGCATTGTAGAGTTATCAATCGGACAACCTTTTACCATTCAAGGTCACTGTGTCCTTGACCTTTGGCCCAATGACCCCCAAAAACATTAGGGGTCATCTATTGGTCAGGCCCAACCTCCAAGTCAAGTTTGAGGGCCATGGGTGCAGGCATTGTTGAGTTATCACTTGAACAACCTTTTACCATTCAAGGTCACTGTGACCTTGACCTTTGAAACATTGAGCCCAAAAAACAATAGGGGTCAGCTACTGGTCAGGCCCAACCTCCAAGTCAAGTTTGAGGGCCATGGTTGCAGGCATCGTCACGTTATCACTCAGACAACCTTTTACCACACTGTGAACTTGACCTTTGGCCTAATGACCCCCAAAAACAATAGGCGTCATCTACTGGTCAGACCCAACCTCCATGTCAAGTTTGAGGGCCATGGGTGCAGGCATTGTTGAGTTATCACTCGGACAAGCTTTAAAATTATTTTACCATTAAAGGTCACTCTGACCTTGACCTTTGACCCGATGACCCCCAAAATCAATAGGGGTCATCTACTGGTCAGGCCCAACCTTCATGTGAAGTTTGATGACCATACGTCCAGGAATTGTCGAGTTATCACTCGGACAAGCTTTGGTCTACCGACGGACCGACCGACTGACCGACCGACATACCGACATGCCTGTGCAAAGCAATATACCCCTCTTCTTCGAAGGGGGGCATAATAAACACAGTGCCATGGCTGGGCTCATCAGTAACTGACTCTTAAAGAAGTAAGTCACCAACCCACTGCTTGTGATGACGACCTCAAGGATAAAACAACGAGTTAGATGGACACTTGTACTAAAACAGCCAAGATCTTTATTGAAACAACCCCCTGGCTCTTAACTTACCGTAAATGACGCCCTTTTTTCCCTCATATTTTATATATAACGTCTTATACCCAGTCATTTACAGTACTAGCTAAATACCCTACTATTGTATTTTAAATTTGTATGTTTTTCGAAGAAATTAATTTGAGAGTTTGACATAGCCTTGATAACATTATCAGTTTTGTCACGAATTTGAACATTGCCAATGACCCAAAAAAATGTCACGGTATTCCAATGAAACTTGGTACAAATGTTGCCAGTGACAAAACCCTACTACTGTACCTTTGTATCCTTATCAGCGAGTCCGAAGACAACGATCTCATACAAGATGTCGGCGTCGATGATGAATCTGACCTTCTCACAGCTTGTTGAGCCAGGTTCGCTGGCTTTAAGCACACTGAGGTTCGTCTGGAAATGTAGAATGTACAACCATTGTTTTTTTCCATCCACCATTATGCTCATATGTTAATGGTAAACCCCTAATCATAAAGAAATGTCTCTTCAAAAACAAATTTGGACATAGCAAAGTGCCTAAAGTTTAAACTCTGAAAATAGTCAGAAACCATATGACAACAAAGGGCTGTTTTTCAGGGAAATCAATCCACCATAACCCTAGGTTGTTTAAAAATCAGGCACTACCAGTATGTTTAATAAAAGTAAGTTCAAGGACAAAAATCAGTGTAAATAATGAGCTTTTTCAGAATTGCATGGAAGTTATTCTTTAAAATTAATATAATTAACAGATTTCTGTAACAATGAGTAACTCATAACAACCGTAAGCAATATTGATTACCTAGCTTAACACATTGCAGTACAGCAGTAAATACACTCAGTCGCAGCTTTCCTTTTGGATGGGCTAGAAGCTGTAACAGCAACTTCTTGTAACGGGCCTTGTGATCTTCGTAGTGTTGAGAACGACTACCACTGTAAAATGTATGCAGTGAATAATTTTAATGACGTATAATTCTAATAATCTTAAACAAGAAATTCAAATGGCACAAATCTGCTCGTTCTAGTTTTAAGACACTAAGCCGAAAGTGGTTATATGTTAAGCCAAATTTAGGGAGCAGGTACTGTTAATACAGTTTTTGCCAATTCAAGGGTCATAACTCTAGAGTGACTGGGGCGAAATAGCTGGTTATCAAACCTGACAAAGATTCTGACTTAATTTTGTGATGATTGGATAAAGGTTCTAAATAATTGATCAGATCAAACCGATGTGAGGTTATTTTTATAATTAAAGGGCTATTACTCTTTGAGTGACTCTAGCGATATTGCTGGTTATCAAACTTTTCAGAGATGTTATGCCTATACACTTTCTGATAAAAATGTTATTGAATGGACAATAATTTTGTAATTTTCTTAAATGAAAGGGAATTAACTCTCAAATGACTCAAGCAATATGGCTTGTTATATTACTTGTTCAATATTTAATGTTCATTTAAGCTCTGATCAAGTTTGGGGATGATTGGGCAAAGGCTTCTAGAGTAAGAAGACAAATTCCAGGAAATTTCTCTCAGTAAAGTGCAATAACCCTCGAGTGACTTAATAATATGGCTGGTTATAAAAAAAAGATATATTATGCCAAAACACAATCTGATTATTTCCGTGATGATTAGACGCAGGCTTTAGAAGATATGGAGGGGACAATAACAATTTAGGGTAATTTTTCTATGTAAAGGTCCAGGCAGAACTCTTGAGCCTGGAGTGACTAGCTGGTTATCAAACTTGTCCAAATTATAATGCCCATACAAATTCGGACTAAATTTGGTGATGATTTGATAAAGGCTCCATTTTGATCGCCAAGCAGATTTTTTTCAGGTAGTAATTTATTAATAGGCTAAAAATAATCAAGTATAACTTTTCTACGCTAGTTTTTGTGTTTTTGTAAAGGGAAGTTACCGATGCGTAGTGTTTTTATACTGTATATCGATCGGTTTAGCATGGGTTTCAATAAATTCAATCAAAATGGCTGCTTCCGGTATAAACAATGTGGCTCGAAGTTTGTAAATTAAATCTTATTTTTGACAATAAATATGTTTTGAGCATGCTTGAAGTCATTGTTGATCGTCTCATGCACTAAACGATCATTATTTAAAGCAATCATTATGTAATAGAGACTGGTAGCGATTATATTGCGTAATTAGTGACTCGATTTGAATGGAAATCGGAATTATCAACTTGGTACTATTTTATTCAAGTCATAATACAAGGGACCAAAATTATACCTCGTTACGACGATGCTGAAGATGTCACAGGTCAACTTAACTGGAACATGAGTCATTGTTTGGTCCAAATTGATATATCAAGCTCATTTTTGATCAAATTCTGACAAAGCAACAGTTTTGAACAAATATCTTTTCACAAAATGTGACAAATAGCGATATAAACACTGGCCGGGATATACCTCAACATAAGTAAGCCTAAGTTTATCCCCTAATATTTTGTTTTTATTTGCAACATAATCCGGGATTGTAATGCACTTGTCAATTGTAACCACTGCCCCGCCCACCCCTTGCCCTTGTTCCAGGGGTATACCGGGGACAGCAGGGGCAATGGGCTGTGTTTTTACCTTTCAGGTGGCCCCGCAGTGCCTAGTGAATGTGGTTTTGTCTTCATATTGAAAATAGTCGGGAATGGGCCTCACATAGGTATTGGGGTTGCGGGGCCATTTGGCAGGGATTTTACCAGCATTGTGTACCTGCAGGTCAGGTATTTTACTCGGGTTTTGAGAGACCAGAAGTCAAAGTCCCCGCTATTCCGGACTTAGGGGGAGGGGGCATATACAATTGGCTGGTGCATAAAAACATCTAAATAACCAAAAAAAGTACTCTGAAAATACCCTTGTTCTTTTTGTTTTAATAAGCACCTGTCATTGCATATACTGTGATAATAAAAACAAAATTTGTTCTATGCTATATGGAGTCTGATGTTTGATGATGCCAGTGTGTAAGTGATCATTTTTTACAAATTCAAAATCAATCTGTCTAAATACAGTTGCATATTATGTTAAACTGATTCAGGTAGATTTATATAAGTCGTTTCAAACTTTTTACTAAAAGCAGGGTTATTTATTATTATGAATGATCGTCATATTAAAGTATGTTTTAATTATATAAGAAATTAGATTTATCCATATAATGTTTGTACTAAACACGGATGAATAAATAGTATGTATTCCGACATTTTCCCAATGTCCATTAGAGGTTCAGTTCAAGATGGCATTAAAATGGGTTTAAGGGCAATTATTTGAACAATCTTTCTTATTCATATTGAAAATAAGGAAAAATATATTTTTCGCTCTTCGCTCGCTTCGGTTTTTATGAAAACTGACAAAAATTATTTTTTTCGCTCGCTCGCTCCAATTTTTTTTTGCAAAAATCCGAGGAACTAAATATTAATTTGGTGTGGCCTAAAGGGTGATAATTCTCAAGTGACTAAAGCAATACGGTTTGTTTTAAAAGTTGTCCAAGATCCAATGCAAAATACACATTCTGACCAAATTTGGAGATGATTGGCGAAGGGCTTCTAAAGTTATTGAGCAGACCAGGGGTTTCAATAAGTGGACGTAGACCTATTATACTTCTGGAAAATCGCCAAAAACGTCCCAGAATTTGACTCCGGGCGTTTTGAAAATTCCTTTAAATAGCCTTGTACGCCTCTTTTAATGAGACCAGACGTTTTCATATGCTGTGCACCATTGACTGGTTCAAATATGCCGTACTGCCCTTTCATCTTCCCATATGCCTTGTACGTGTCATAATTTATGACAGCTTATTGTTTGTAATGAGCAGAAGACCTGTGTATTCATAAACGGCTATCTTCTAATCCGATAATTAGAAAGAGCCAATAAGTGAAACATCGCCAGGAGGCGGAGATATTGAATGTCAGCCAATCAGAATATACAATGAGAACGCGTTCATTCAAAGATGAAAGTTCATAAAATGCTATAAAAAATGAGAAGGGATGTTGAAAATGTTGTCAAACTATTAAACTTTGTATAATAATTGATAATTGTATTGTTCAGACGAGACTCGCTATTTCAAATATTGTTGACTTGAAGCAGTCAGTCACTGCCGATTTGTAGACATAGGAAAGCTGGCGCTAACACAATCAAATACATCAATTTATCACTAAATGTTTTGAAAGTGTATTTGTAAAATATTCATGATGAACATTTCTTTGTTACCCCCCAAAAATATTTTGATGCTTATGTCGCGTTTATCTATCACGTCTACCAGGGCTTCTAAAAACCGGCAATTTGGCGGTCTTGACCGATTTTGACCAAGCCAGACCAATTTCAGTTTCAAAAAGTGTCGAAAAAATCGGTCCGAAATTTTCTCATTTTAAATAATTTCGGTCCAAAACTTCTAAGTCAGTAAAAATTGTAGAAATTGTAATACACAAACATTCTTGGGTCATTCACACATTCAAAATTACCCCCAATAAAAGTATCGAAGTTACCATCAGACCAGCTGCTTTTTCCGCTAGGCTGAACACTCGATATCTGTTAATTAGCAGACGATTGCAATCGGTCGAATCACGTGTAGCATTAGGTTGCAGAAGACAAACAAATCATGTGTAAATAATGCGCTTGCAGCTATCCTGCTTAGGTGTTAAAATCGGTCCATATTTTAACATAGCAATCTGCTTTGTCGTCGATCAAATACAATTGTCATTGTTAATCCGGGAAAGCATTAAAATCGAATTTATTAACCTTGTTCTATAGGATATCGACAGTGACACGCTTGATTAACTACAGAGTCTGAAAGCTGAGTGCGTCCCTTACGTCATTTTAATACACTGTTTTGAAAAAATTGTTGTCGATATCAATCTTAAAGCTAAAAGCCCGATTATATGATATATATGATTATTCAAGATTATCAGTTGAATGTTGAACCACTGTTGTAGCATTACGCATATAAATCATAATGCCATTTCACTTTTTGTCGTCTGACCGCTTCCCACCGGCCGCAGTTATTTACGATCGCTTCTCGATGAAAATCTCATTTGAAATTCAGTTTGTATCAATTTCATTCTGATGACGGTTCTAGAGCCATCTTACGAATTGCCACATTGTGAAAAAATATTGACAGAATACACATTGCGAAAATGTGTGACAGAATACACATTGCGAAAATGTGTGACATTTTTATGTAATCGGACTTTTGAACAGGTTTTTTTTTTGGAGGGGGGGCAAAAAAAAATTGGGGGGGGGGGTGTGTGTGTGTGTGTGTGTGTGTGTTGCCGGGTCCGGACCGATTGAGGTTCCAAACTTTTAGAAGCCCTGACGTCTGAGATCATGTCAAAATTCGCCGAAACAGCCATTTTGTCGGAACGATTTTCAGAGTTATTTTATCAATGTTCTATGCTGTATAAGTGTTTCTTTAAGCAAGGGCAGTGATTTTTATTGTCATTTTATTCTAAAACATCAACATATTACGCATAACTTTACAAAAGACAATTAAACAACAGCCAGGCTGAATGTATCATTCGTACCCAATCCCGATCGCACCAACTAAAATTCGCCCCCTACATATTTTTTTGTGTATTTAGGCCAGTATAATTGTTTCAAATGCTTAACTGTCTGTTTTTGTTTTTTTATTTTACATGAATTTTAGGAGAAAAATGAGACATTGCACTAAAGAAGACTCCGCAGACAAGTACAGTCTTATTACCACAGACAAAAAGACAAATTTTAATTTTGATATTTAAACACACCCTTCTAAATTTTGTGAAAAAGCAACAACATTTTGTACTAGTCTGAAAATCTTGGAAATTGAGTATGAAAACAAAACATTCTACGAGAAAACCCCACAACTCCCCCTCCCCCTTGTGACAGGGGTGGACCCCTCCCACTCCCTTCCCCATGCGCCCCTACGCAAGACTCTTGTTATGGTTGAATATATACAATAAACATAGAAATAGACATTTTGAGATGTGCATCAAACACGCTACTTTACCTACAAATTCTATGAAAATTCCTAAAAATTCCTGAAAATCAGACATGGAATTTTAAAAAAATCCTGATTTTGGGTCTTATTGAAACCCTTGTCAGACAATGCTTTTTTTTAAAATTGAGGCTTGAAAATTTGAAAGAATCCCCTTATACATAACTCATCAATTTTATTTTTGTTACTATGAGTATATACTTTCATTACATTGGTTTTGATTTCAAAATCAAACATATAATTAATCTGAGCCGTGAAGCCAGAAGAAATATAAATTTATAGATCTTTATTTTTGTAAAACCAAAGTATATATGCTTATAAAAAATATGTTTAGATGCAATACATTCAATTCAACAAGAGGGCCATGATGGCCCTAAATCGCTCACCTGAGTAAAAGAGTTTAACCTTTGTTATTAATATAGCTTGTTTCTCAAAGAATATTGAACAAGAGCTGTCAAAGTATGTGACAAATGCCCCCCAATGTAACATTGATCTATGAACAAGTACATAAAAAGTTGATCTTGCCTTTATGTGTCAAATACATATTGCAAGTTATATTAAATTACCTCTGAGCATAGAAAAAAAACAACAATCATACTAAATGACAGCCAACACTCTTTATGTCCTCATATTTAGCATTCCACTGTGAATAAACACTTAGTGTATCTTTCACCTTAGAGGTAGGGACATGGGTCTTGCACACGACACGTTGTCTTGGTATGTCGAAAACATATGGCAAGTCATTTTAAAATCTGTCCATATAAGAGTAAGTCACAGCGCTGACACGACAGCCTATATTTTCCTTCAGGTTGCCATGGCAACCAGAGTTCTGCATGGAATTATTTTTTTTGAACAATTTTGAAAAAGCACCAACCAAGGATCATTCCTATGAAGTTTCATCACAATTGTCCAAGCGGTTTAGGAGAAGAAGATGATTGTAACCAATTGTTGACACTTTTCCTTTAGGTTGCCATGTCAACCAGAGTTCTACATGGAATTAATTTCTTTGAACAATTTTGAAAAAACACCAACCAAGGATCATTCCTATGATGTTTCATCAAAATTGTCAAAGCGGTTTAGGAGAAGAAGATGATTATAACCAATTGTTGACATTTTCCTTTAGGTTGCCATGGCAACCGGGCCAAACAAAATTATGTGAACAAATTTAAGAGAGGTCCATGCAAGGACACTTCAAACCAAATTTGCTGAAGATCTATCAAGGGGTTCATGCGAAGAAAATGTTAAGTTTTTTTTACTAATTTTAGCTCTGGTGGCCCTTAAAAGGGGCCAAACAAAATTATTTGAAAAGACCTGACAGAGGCCCATGCTAGGATGCTTCAGACTTGAAGATCCATCAAGCAGTTAATAAGATCAAGTTGTTTAAAGGTTTTTCTATTTTTTGCTCAGGTGACCCCTAAAAGGGGCCAAACAAAACCATTTGAACAAAGTTGAGAGAGGACCATGTAAGGATGCTACATATCAAGTATGGAGTCATTCTGACCTTTACTTTCAGAGGAAAAGATGTTTAAGTGACAAGACAATGTAAAAACAAATGACTCCTGAGCAAGGCCAATTTGACCCCGGGACAATAATTTGATTACCTTTGGTGTAGGTCCACTAAGTAACACTATATACCAAATATGAAAGCTCTAGGTCTTATATTTTGGAGAAGAGGATTTTTAAAGTTTTATTATATAAGACTATATAAAAATATTGAAAACCTAAGCCTATGAACACGGGGCGTTGCCATGGCAATCAGAGTTCTGCATGGAATTCAATTCTTTGAACAATTTTCAAAGGGGACCACCCAAGGAACATTCCTGTGAAGTTTGGATGAAATTGGCTAAGCGGTTTATGAGGAGATGTCGTTTAAAGTAAAAGTTTACGGACGGACGGACGCGGGACAAATTGTGATCACAAAAGCTCACCTTGTCACTATGTGACAGGTGAGCTAAAAATGGATCACCAGAAAAGTTGATAAGAAATGCCATTGGCTAAAGGCCAGAGGCTGGAAAAACCTCTTCCAGTAAGTACAGTAGTATATGCCTGCCCAGCTAGAACTTCCAGTATAAAACAGTGAGGAAGACCACCATATGCCACCAAGACTCAATAATGGTAAAACAGTATAGTTTGGAAAAAAAATCATATCACATGTGCTGTGTGCCATTTTGTATTTATCAGCTCAGGACATGAAAAGCACAACTCTTATACAGTCCATTTAGACAGAACTACCTGGAAGCTAATTAATCAAGATTCCTAGAAGCTGAGTTCCATTCTTAGGAAGTATTTTCACTAACAGTACTATACTGTAGGAAAAAATCTTTCCTACATACAAAATGGCTCATAGGTACAGAACCGCTTCTAGATACGAAATCGATCCTTGAATTCTTAATTTAAGACTTTACTAATTTCTTCTTAGCTTCATAAAATCTTATAGCTTATATTATCCTTCTTGAGTCTGTTTCCTATTTAGAAATTGGTGCTTGTGTCCATTTTGACAGGCCATGAAAAAGAGTCCCTGGCAAGGCTTTAACCCACAACCACTAAGGTGAGAGAGAGTCAACTCAACCACTAGACAACTCCAACCCTGGTGGGTTTTAACCAACAACCACTCAGGTGAGAGAGAGTCAACTCAACCATTAGACAACTCCAACCCTGGTTGGGTTGAACCCACAACAACTCAGGTGAGAGAGAGTCAACTCAACCACTAAACAACTCCAACCCTGGTGGGGTTGAATCCACAACCACTCAGGTGAGAGGCAGACAACTTAATCACTAGACCACTCCCACCCTGATGGGGCTCAAACCCATAACCACTCAGGTGAGAGGTGAACAACTTAATCACTAGACAACTCTCACACTAGTTGGGCTTAAACCCACAATTACTCCACTTTCACTCTTATGTTCTTGATGTAACTGGTCCTAAGCTATTTTAAACAACATTTTTACAAACACAAACTATTTTCCATTCTACCTTAAACACAACATTTGATCAGTATTACATTCTGAACATTAATATTACATACAAGTACACCAGTACTAAGAGATAGAACACTTCAGAAAGTTTCAAAACTTGACCAATAAAAGTAACAACCATTTCATCACATTGAAACATATGAAATTATACCAAATTATACCCTTTGAAATAGGTATTAGTCAGTCTGAGAGTGCTATGTTATTATACTAATACCTGACATCTGCATTCTTGTGTCTTTAAGGAAAAACAATTTCAATGTAAAGGGAGAAAAACATATTTTAGTAACTATTTTGACCAAAATAGTGAAAAATGACCAATGTATACTTTTAAAGGGACTTGACACCAGATGATGAAATTGCAAGGAAATAGCAAACTGAATTTTTTTTTACATAAGATTGACATCATTGTGTAAAGCTCATTTAATCATGAATCACATCACTTATAACACATGTATCTATCACAGTTTTTGGTGTATTTTTTTCGAAATTTACTTGGTTTGTAAACCAATTTTTTATATTTCCTTTTTATTTTCAGTTCTATTTTATTATTGTCTCATTACCATGTGCAATGCAATAATCACAAACCTTCTCAACCTGAACAAGAGGGTCAAGGATTCCATAACATATCAAACATACCTTGTTCAACTAAATCCAAGCCAACTTTTATTTTCTTTAATTTTTCAGTTTTTTTTTCAATAATCACAAACCTTGTCAACCGGAACCACAGGGTCAAGGATCCTAGCCAGAAGTACATGTAAACCAATCAAGCATTGCCTATGCGGTACAAGGTCACCAGGGTCATGATTTGTGTCATCAGGGTCAGACTTCAAGTTGCTATGGTGATGAAATTTCAATAGGTCGGCCATGACATCTAGGCTTTCAATAAGCTTTTCACTCTGAAAATACAACAAATACACAACAAATAAAATTCATCAGGGTTATAATTCAGGTTGTTTTGCTGATAGGGCAGTCGGCCACTTCATCTTATTTCTGAGGTTAATATTTAATCAGAATTGTGTAACTATTTCTAAGTCGTGCAAAAACATTTATAACTTTCTACTATCTTAATGGCATTACTAATGATTAAGTGTACACAATGGGTTTGTTTGTTGCTTGAAAATAAATTTGGAATAAAACCTTTTTAAGGTTCTATACACAGATTTTGAAAAGAGTCCAAGAGTTACAATGACAACCACTATATCCAAGGTCATAGGTCAAAGGTTGCGTTCACGGTAATAACCAACATACCATAAGCCTCTCTTACACTGAAAATATCTGTCATAAGACACACTTATACTTTCCCAAAAAGCCCTAGGCTGGCCCTGGCATAAGTGTTATCATGGTAACCACAATATCAAAAATACCACAATGTTACCATGGTAATGACCTTTGTAATCCAATCCACATTTGTACATGATTTATCTACAGCACTACACTTACAATTGAGCCGCCATGGACAGATCATGCCGAAGGCCTTAGGTGGCCATGGAAACCACAATTACCAAGGTCAAGTCTACAAAATTAAATATTTCCATGGTAACAACCTACATACCAAAGGCCTTTTAGATACATAACTTATCTACATCATGCACTTACACATTCCCTAGCTGCCATAGACTGATCCTGCCATAGGCCTGGTGTTACCATGGCAATCACTATATCCAAGGTCAAGTGGAGAAGGTGAAGAACTTCCATAGTGATGACCTTGAAAAAAGAAATGTTCTGACAACAACAACAAAAACTGGCCCTGTTTTAATAAAGATTTTAAAACTTATGTTCATAAACTTTCAGACATATCTCCTTTTTTAGTGTAAACTGTGTTTCAAAACAATGGCATTTATCGCACAGATTCCGCCCATAACTCTAAGGGTATCCCCCAGCACTTTAAAGCAGCTATTTAAGACTAATTTATCTTAATGCAATGGGCCAAGAATGATTAGTATTATTATATACTTAAAAATCCATACTTTCCTTGCTTGTCCTGTATTTCATGTTATAGTTTATATATCAGACATTTCAGATGGTAGAATTAAAGTAATACCCTTATTTTCAAACAAAACAGCCATAAACAATGAACACAAATGCTCATGATTGTTCTTCTAGTAACACAAGGGGCATAACTCAACAATAAGTAAAGCTAGAGATATGAGCATAGGGACACATATGCCAAGGTTAAATCTTTGGCATGATGCCAACAATGACCGAGCCAGCAAGGCTACGACAATACCCCCATTCTATGAAAAACAGACAAGCTGAAAAACATCATGGCTATGCCTTTCACTTCATGACAAAGAACGCACATGTGTATCTTATTTTTCTAACCTGATCAGTAGAGCGTAAAAGTGGCAGTGCTCTCTCTAGAACCTGGGTACAAAACTGTGGAAGCGTTAACTGCAGGTATTGAAGGGCAGGGACATCTTCAAGGTCAATGGATTCTCCTCTCCTGCCTTCTGGGCTTAAGCCCACACTGGAAGCCCGAGATGTCCTGTCATATAAATATAAAGCTATTTGCTGAGGTCATGACAAGTTATATGGGAAATGTAAGGGAGCGATCTCTTCAAAGGTCAGTGGAATCCAACTGAGTATCAGTGAGCCAAGAATCATGAAAAAAAGATTATTAAAGGGGCTAGACACCAGATGGTCCCAAAATCTGAAAATACATTAATTCCACAAGACAAGCCTAGAATTGTCATTTCAAACTAGTATGAGGCCTAAAACATATCATTTAACAAGATTAAAATATTATTTTGTCGCTGCCTCAGCTCAGTTTACTCGTTTAAAATTAATGCATAATGGTTTCCCAGTTTATTGTGTGCATATAAACCTTTTGAAAGCAACATGATTAGTAGAGATACAGATATGCTGTTTTTAAATTACGGTAACTTGGATTTATGTGGTAAACAAACACAGAATAAATTTGAAAAATACACAAACACTGAGAAAGATACATGTGTCATAAGCGCTGAATCCATAATACAGTAAAATATACATATATATATATATATATATATTAGGGGTGGCAACGAGTACCCGAGTACTCGATTGAACGTCCGAGTACTCGAGTACCAAATCACTACGAGTACTCGGAAAAAAAAATATCTATAAAAATCACCAAATACGCGATTTACAGACAAAATATCAGATCTGGTTAGTTGCCAAGAGGACAATATACGGTCCCTCTAATCCCCGCTGTGTACACAATTGACCTCAATCAATTAGTTGACAGTTGTTGTGATAGTTGCAAACTGTCAACAAAGGACCCCTATTTCAAATTAGCACTGATGTCAATTAGCAAGTTTTGATAGCAGTACTTTCACCTACACAATTCTATTGTATACCAATTAGAGACCTTTCACCAAACAATGGACGCTAACGAGCGAAAGTGTATCGACCGTTAAGAGAATTGATTTCTTAATGGGCGTATTTTAACTATTTTTGCAATGATTATCACAATTGATTGGTTGATATTTTAAATGAAGAATTATGAATATTAATTAGGTAATCAACAATTACACAGTACACAAAACTATGATTTAAAACTAGAGATTGCTTTTTTGAAAAAGCGCATGTCTCCCCCATTGTGTGGTCGTAGGTGAGAAATAATCAATGATGGACATGAAATTTGTACTTCCTCCCTACCAAGTTTGGTGAACCTAGGTCAAACCATTCTCAAGATATTGAGCGGAAATGTTTTTTACATTGGGGGTCGCCGCGACCTTGACCTTTGACCTAGTGACCCGAAAAACAATAGGGATCTTCTACACCTCATGACCAACCTCCCTACCAAGTTTGGTGAACCTAGGTCAAACCGTTCTCAAGATTTTGAGCAGAAATGTTTTTTATATTGGGGGTCGCCGCGACCTTGACCTTTGACCTAGTGACCCCAAAAACAATAGGGATCCTCTACACCTCACGACCAACCTCCCTACCAAGTTTGGTGAACCTAGGTCAAACCGTTCTCAAGATTTTGAGCAGAAATGTTTTTTATATTGGGGGTCGCCGCGACCTTGACCTTTGACCTAGTGACCCCAAAAACAATAGGGATCCTCTACACCTCACGACCAACCTCCCTACCAAGTTTGGTGATCCTAGGTCATGCGGTTTTCCAGTTATCGATCGGAAACGAACAAAGCATTCTCCTGATATTGCACGGAAATATTTTTTTACATTAGAGGTCACAGCGACGTTGACCTTTGACCTTGTGACCCCCCAAAATATAGGAGTTTTCTAAACCTCATGATCAACCTCCCTACCAAGTTTGGTGAACCTAGGTCAAACCATTCTCAAGATATTGAGCGGAAATGTTTTTTACATTGGGGGTCGCCGCGACCTTGACCTTTGACCTAGTGACCCCAAAAACAATAGGGATCTTCTACACCTCATGACCAACCTCCCTACCAAGTTTGGTGAACCTAGGTCAAACCGTTCTCAAGATTTTGAGCAGAAATGTTTTTTATATTGGGGGTCGCCGCGACCTTGACCTTTGACCTAGTGACCCCAAAAACAATAGGGATCCTCTACACCTCACGACCAACCTCCCTACCAAGTTTGGTGATCCTAGGTCATGCGGTTTTCCAGTTATCGATCGGAAACGAAGTGTGACGTACGGACGGACTGACGGACTACCGGACTGACGGACAGGGCAAAAACAATATGTCTCCCCCAGAGAGGGGGAGACATAATAAATAAATTGTAGAGTAAACAACTGAACAATTGAACTTCGTATTGAATTTCGTTCACTTTTTTTATGTATGCTATTAATTTTCGTTCATTGTAATTCTGATTCTTGTTCATTTATGCAGTGCATACTTGTATAAAATGAAACGAATAAGACAAATTAAAAGCCTGTAACAACATTTGTTTTCTTTTTATATCATTTTTTGTTAAAATAAATAATGAAAGTTTACTTTAAAGGTGAAATTGACCAATAATACGACCAACGCACAATATACGTCATTAACGATACATGTATACACAAACTTGTCTTCGCGAACACATATTCAAATTTTTCAAGTAATCGAGTACCCGAGTACTCGATCGAACGATCATCCGAGTACTCGATTATTAATTTTACTACTCGTTGCCATCCCTTATATATATATATATATATATATATTGTTTACATGACTTTATTAAAATATTGTGTGTATATACAGCGTATACATGTGTATTTACATACCCAGTGGAAGAACCAGTTGTATCTCCATCCCGGCCATCCCCCCGGGGTCGTGAATCTGTCCAACCAATCACCGATGGTCTTCCATCTCCTCCTCCATTCTGATTTGCTGATGAAGAACTGGAGGGTGTGGAGAATGGAGTTGGTGTGGTGCTGAAGTCTGAAAAAACCAATGAAAATGACTGTTTTATATTGCCTTTAAGTTATTCAACACTCATCCAATCACAGGTCTTTATTTCCTTATTTTGATTGACAATTAGAATGGAAACAAGTAAAATGGAGAGGGCCTGTTGCAAAAGGCATAAACAAGAGGGCCAAATGGCCCTGAATCGCTCACCTGTCATATATTGCACATTCTTCCATTATATACAAATATTGAAAACCTAAGCCTATGAACACGGGGCGTGGCCAATTTTGACCCCAGGGCTAAAGTTTGAACAATCTTAATAGTGGTCCGATAAACGATGCTTCATACCAAATATCTAAGGCCTTCGCCTTTTGGTTTCGGAGAAGAAGATTACTTAAGTTTTCATCATATACATATATAAGGAAACCCATGACCGCCCGGGTGGGGCCATTTTTTGACCCCAGAGCCAAAGATTGAACAATATTGGTACAAGTCAACTAGATGGTATATCATGCCAAATATCTAAGCTCTTGTCACTACTTGATTTTACGTGTGTATCTATATATGTATATTTGTAATTAATTGTTGTATGTGGCCCATATTGAAAATTGGTATGTGTACTAAATATGTTATCCAGTTTAAATTAAGACGTTATTTGTCTTTGTGAGTTCGGAGAAGATTTTTTAAGTTTTCACTATAACCCATATAGAGAAAAACCATCAGCCCCGGGGTGTGGCCAATGTTGACCCCAGGGCCATAATTTGAACAAACTTTGTAGAGGTCCACTAGACGATGAATCATGCCAAATATCTAAGCTCTAAGCCACGTAAGTTCAGAGGAGATGATTTTTGAAGTTTTCACTATAAACATATAGAGAAAACCCATGACCCCCAAGGGGGCGGGGCCAATTTTGACCCCAAGGCCATAATTTGAACAATCTTTATAGAGGTCCACTAGATGATGAATCATGCCAAATATCTAAGCTCTAGTCCAAGTAAGTTCAGAGGAGAAGATTTTTGAAGTTTTAACTATAAACATATAGAGAAAACCCATGACCCCCCGGGTCGGGGCCAATTTTGACCCCAGGGCCATAATTTGAACAAACTTTGTAGAGGACCACTAGACTATGAATCATGCCAAATATCTAAGCTCTAGGCCAAGTAAGTTCAGAGGAGAAGATTTTTTAAGTTTTCACTATAAACATATAGAGAAAATCCATGACCCCCCGGGCGGGGCCAATTTTGACCCAAGGGCCATAATTTGAACAAACTTTGTAGAGGTCCACTAGACGATGAATCATGCCAAATATCTAAGCTCTAGGCCAAGTAAGTTCAGAGGAGAAGATTTTTTAAGGTTTTCACTATAAACATATAGAGAAAACCCATGACCCCTCGGGGCAGCGCCAATTTTGACCCAAAGGCCAAAATTTGAACAAACTTTGTAGAGGTCCACTAGACAATGAATCATGCCAAATATCTAAGCTCTAGTCCAAGTAAGTTAAGAGGAGAAGATTTTTGAAGTTTTAACTATAAACATATCAAGTATACCCATGACCCCCGGGGCGGGGCCAATTTTGACCCCAAGGCCATAATTTGATCAATCTTTGTAAAGGTCCACTAGACAATGAATCATGCCAAATATCTAAGCTCTAGTCCAAGTAAGTTCAGAGGAGAAGATTTTTGAAGTTTTAACTATAAACATATAGAGAATACCCATGACCCCACGGGGCGGGGCCAATTTTTACCCCAGGGCCATAATTTGAACAAACTTTGTAGAGGTCCACTAGACGATGAATCATGCCAAATATCTAAGCTCTAGGCCAAGTAAGTTCAGAGGAGAAGATTTTTGAAGTTTTCACTATAAACATATAGAGGAAACCCATGACCCCCCAGGACGGGGCCAACTTTGACCCCAGGGCCATAATTTGAACAAACGTTGTAGAGGTCCACTAGACGATGAACCATGCCAAATATCTAAGCTCTAGGCCAAGTAAGTTCAGAGGAGAAGATTTTTTAAGGTTTTCACTATAAACATATAGAGAAAACCCATGACCCCCCGGGTCGGGGCCAATTTTGACCCCAGGGCCATAATTTGAACAAACTTTGTAGAGGTCCACTAGACGATGAACCATGCCAAATATCTAAGCTCTAGGCCAAGTAAGTTCAGAGGAGAAGATTTTTTAAGTTTTCACTATAAACATATAGAGAAAACCCATGACCCCCCGGGGCGGGGCCAATTTTGACCCCAGGGCCATAATTTGAACAAACTTTGTAGAGGTCCACCAGACGATGAATCATGCCAAATATCTAAGCTCTAGGCCAAGTAAGTTCAGAGGAGAAGATTTTTTAAGTTTTCACTATAAACATATAGAGAAAACCCATGACCCCCGGGACGTGGCCAATTTTGACCCCAGGGCCATAATTTGAACAATCTTGGTAGAGGACCATTTGGTGATCCTACCTACCATATATCAACGGCCTAAGCCTTGTGGTTTGGGAGAAGAAGATTTTTAAAGTTTTTCCTTTTGGTTGCCATGGCAACCAGAGTTCTGTATGGAATTGAATTCTTTGAACAACTTTGATAGAAGACAACCCAAGGAACCTATGAAGTTTTATTAATATTGGCCTAGCGGTTAAGGAGGAGATGTCTTTTAAGTAAATTGTTGACGGACGACGCACGTCGCACGACGGACAAAAGGCGATCACAAAAGCTCACCATGTCACAAAGTGACAGGTGAGCTAAAAAGGCAATTTCATAAAAAAAAATCTAAAAAGATATTATTATAAATTGGAAATAAAATTTAGTAGAATTACGTATGGTTATGTAAATCAATAATAAATCCAAAAATATTTATATAATGTGATTGTAAGTCTTAATAAGAACAATTAATATCTGCCATAAATAGAATGATACAAGAAAATCCAAATAGACATTATTTAAGAGTCGGTAGTTGCACTTGCAAAATGATAATCATATTTATCAGATATATGAAACAGCTGAAAGTTCTCAAACATAGACATTTATGTTCAAATATCACCGGTAAATAAAAATAATTGACCTAGTGACCTAGTTTTTGACCTGGGTTGACCCAATGTGGAACTTGACCTAGCTTATGTTAAGATGATCATTCTGACCAAGTTTCATTAAGATAAGGCTAAAATTGTGACCTCTATTTTGTTCACAAGGTTTTTCTAATAATTGACCTAGTGACCTAGTTATTGACTGTGTATGACCCAATATCGAACTTGACCCAGATTTTATAGAGATGATCATTCTGACCAAGTTGCATTAAGATTAGCCTAAAATTGTGACCTCTATTGTGTTCACAAGGTTATTGTACTAATTGACCTAGTGACCTAGTTATTGACCGCGGATGACCCAATATCGAACTTGACCTAGATTTTATAGAGATGATCATTCTGACCAAGTTGCATTGAGATTAGGCTAAAATTGTGACCTCTATTGTGTTCACAAGGTTTTTGTACTAATTGACCTAGTGACCTAGTTATTGACCGTGAATGACCCAATATCAAACTTGACCTACATTTTACAGCGATGATCATTCTGACCAATTTGCATTGAGATTAGGCTAAAATTGTGACCTCTATTGTGTTCACAAGGTTTTTCTACTAATTGACCTAGTGACCTAGTTATTGACCGCGGATGACCCAATATCGAACTTGACCTAGATTTTATAGAGATGATCATTCTGACCAAGTTGCATTAAGATTAGGCTAAAATTGTGACCTCTAATGTGTTCACAAGGTATTTTTACTAATTGACCTACTGACCTAGTTTTTGACCCCAGATGACCCAATATCGAACTTGACCTAGATTTCATAGAGATGATCAGTCTGACCAAGTTTCATAAAGATTAGGGCAAAATTGTGACCTCTGTTGTGTTCACAAGGTTTTTCTAATAATTGACCTAGTGACCTAGTTATTGACTGCGGATGACCCAATATCGAACTTGACCTAGATTTTATAGAGATGATTATTCTGACTAAGTTGCATTGAGATTAGGCTAAAATTGTGACCTCTATTGTGTTCACAAGGTTTTTGTACTAATTGACCTAGTGACCTAGTTGTTGACCGCGGATGACCCAATATCGAACTTGACCTACATTTTATAGAGATGATCATTCTGACCAAGTTGCATTGAGATTAGGCTAAAATTGTGACCTCTATTGTGTTCACAAGGTTTTTCTACTAATTGACCTAGTGACCTAATTATTGACCGCGGATGACCCAATATCGAACTTGACCTAGATTTTATAGAGATGACCATTCTGACCAAGTTGCATTGAGATTAGGCTAAAATTGTGACCTCTATTGTGTTCACAAGGTTTTTCTACTAATTGACCTAGTGACCTAGTTTTTGACCCCAGATGACCCAATATCGAACTTGACCTAGATTTTATAGAGATGATCAGTCTGACCAAGTTTCATAAAGATTAGATCAAAATTGTGACCTCTATTGTGTTCACAAGCAATTGTGAACGGACGGACGGACGGACGGACGGATGGACGGACGGACGGACGGACGACGGACGAAGAGTGATCACAAAAGCTCACCTTGTCACTACGTGACAGGTGAGCTAAAAACAATAAACAATGCATTACTGAATAATCATTATTTTAGTATTGTAATCCAAACAAGGACAGCCTTCTGTATCCACCTTTATATTGATTTGGTCAATCTTTTAGCATTAACCATGAGTAAGAAAGCATTTGATTACATGTATTTTTTTTTGTTTATACACAGATGTTGTTTGTTCCCTGCTACATATGATTGAAACTCAAAACTTGAATGTTACTCAATAATATAAAGACCTTTTTTAAACCAACTTTATCCTTTCTAGCGATGGTAAATCACAAAGTACCAGCTAACCTTGTTTTGCTGTGTAAAAGTTAGGATCCTGGTGACATCGTATTCTACTGCGCAGACATGTGACATAGTCAGCCAATGTCCTTACAGCCTGAAGCCTGGCCACACCCCCTTCTTTGATTGGTCCACTCAGGAGTGAAAGCAGGTTCTAAAAATAAACCAGATTATAATTATAACAGTTGAAAAATGTAATGATTGCAGTAATAGTGCATTCTTATCCACACACACACAAACGTGACATAGTCAGCTCACAACATGGAAGTCTGGCCACCTACATGTAGTTTTCAACGATATGAAGCATTCAATAGAAAATATCTGAGAGAATAAAAACCCACAATAAGACCACTTTGCATTACAAGTTTTAGGGTTTTGGTGTCTATAATATGGGATGTCTAATAATAAATTTATTTTAATTTCAGTCATAAAATGTTCATATGGTCTAATTGGTTTAATTTCACAGAAGATTTGTTTAATTTATAAACTTAATGCAGTTACCTTGACAATATTTGGCCTCTGCAGGAAGATTTCAGCGGGTAAATCTTGGAAGACAACGTCACTTAAAAATTTGCACGTGCTGACAAGCATCGAGGCCTCCCGACTCTGGAGGGAGCTGAAACAAGAATTTATTTTATAACAGTATGATCAGATGAATAAATGATACAAAAGACACATATATATAATATGAAAATCATCCAGTCTTTGTAAAACTAGAGCTATCACTGAAGGTGATTAATACCCCCGAACGCCGCCTCTCATTATGATTTATCATTGTATGAAGTTTTATGAAATTCCATCCAGTAGTTTTCAAGTTACTGTCCGGACAAAAGTTTGACAAAAAAAAAACACACTGAAAAAGGCAATAACTCTGTAATTTGCTAAAATAGTGTAACGATTCATGAACATCCTGAACTCCTTCTCATTGTGCTGTACCATTGTATAAAGTTTTATTACATTCCATCTGGTAGTTTTCAAGTTATGCTCCGGACAAGAAAAAAAGTAACAAAGGGCAATAACACTGTAATTGGCTGAAATAGAATTGCGGTTCCTGTACACTGCACTTTCTCTCATTATGATCTATCACTGTACGAAGTTTTATTGAATTTCATCCAATAGTTTTCAAGTTATGCTCTGGACAAGAAAAAATAACAAAGGTCAGTAACTCTGTAATTGGCTGAAATAGAATTGCAGTTCCTGTACACTGCACTCCCTCTCATTATGATCTATCACTGTATGAAGTTTTATTACATTCCATCCAATAGTTTTCAAGTTATGCTTCGGACAAGAAAACGTAACAAAGGACAGTTACTATATAATTGGCTGAAATAGAATTGCGGTTCCTGTACACTGCACTTCCTCTCATTATGATCTATCACTGTATGAAGTTTTGTTAAATTCCATCAAATAGTTTTCAAGTAATGCTCCGGACAAGAAAAAGTAACAAAGGGCAGAAACTCTGCACTTCCTCTCATTATGCTCTATCATTGTATGAAGTTTAATCCAATTCCATCCAGTAGTTTTTAAATTATGCTACGGACAAGGTAAATTGCAACAGACTGACCGACAAACCGACGGACCAACTGACCGACCACAGGGTGACTCCAATATACCCCCTTCAAACTTTGATTGTCTGGGGTATAAAGACCATGTTTTATTAATACTGCAACCAACATGATGTCTATTAAAAGAGGCAATTCTGAAGCATTTTAACAGTATATTGAGCGATATATGTCACAAAGGTTGGAAATGGCAGAGATTCCAATCCCTTATTAAGATTTTAAAGAATACAGAAATGAAAGAACCATTTTCAACCATTTCCTAGATTCTAAACGCCGACATGAAGTTAAACTATGACAAACACTTAAAGCCTTCATTTGTTATTTCTGATTTCGAGATTCAAGCACTTGCCATTTTTGGAGAAAATGATATTAAATTGTATGCCCGTGTGTACTGGAGTATGCCTAGGTAGCCACTGATCAAAAATGCCTTAGAGCTATAGGTGAAATGCTGAATTACTGACTTCCACTCATACCCTTGGGTCTGATTTTCCCATCAAGGCCACATACATATGAACATTGTTTATGTTAACAAACCTGTTGGTGGAGGAGAGAACGTGTCTGTCTGTGGGTGTGAGTGATAACCATGGAAATATGGTCATTCTAAAACAGCTACTGCCCTCTGTAAAATCAAAGTATGCTTGAAGTTAAAAAAAAATCTGCTTTTCCTAATAAAGCATGGATGATGAAAAGCAGCCAAACCTATAAGAAATTTCATCAAAATAAATCCCTGAAACCACCACACAAAGATACACATCCCCATGATGACCCACTCTCTCTTCTATTAAACTTCAACACAGTTTTGGAGATAATATCATGCATTATAAGAAACAAGGAGTCTTAATGGTTATATTTGCTAACAGCTCTTCTTTCAGCATGCTCTTACATACCAAGCCCCAGATCAGCTTCTGTGGGTGACCCCCGGGCCCTGATGTAGTAGGCTGTTGCCCCATATCTCCCTGACCCGCCTCAAGATACACATCCCCATGATGACCCACTCTCTCTTCTATTAAACTTCAACACAGTTTTGGAGATAATATCATGCATTATAAGAAACAAGGAGTCTTAATGGTTACATTTGCTAACAGCTCTTCTTTCAGCATGCTCTTACATACCAAGCCCCAGATCAGCTTCTGTGGGTGACCCCCGGGCCCTGATGTAGTAGGCTGTTGCCCCATATCTCCCTGACCCGCCTCAAAGAACCCTAAAGGTGGTTCCCTGTAATCTGGTAGTCTGGCTCCATGCTCAGAAGGGGCATTGGTGCTAGGGGCGAGGGAATAATCCTGGATATGACGGGTTGCTATCGTATCCACAGTGGTTTCTGCACCCGCTGTCATTCCTGAAAAATAAATACAGGACTCTATATTTAATTCCTGCTTGCGGATTTGGTCTCACATTGTGTGTAGACACGCTTGAAACATTCTGCTAGATAACGAGGATGACTTTGGGCTGATTTGATGGAAGAAGTGAGCTTGTAGCCTATGATGGCAAAAAACTTGTTATTAAATTATTCCATTCTTCAAGCATTTATTTCAATAACTTACTTCCTTACTAAGAAATGTTATTCCAAATTTTTCAGAAATGTATCTTTGATAATTTAAAACTACTACATTGGTCAGTAATTTCAAGAAGCATCGGCAGCCAGCAATTTAACCTAACAAACAAATGAACTATATGCACATAATATTTTTGGGGCACTGCATTTGCTGATTTTGGGACCATCTGGAGTCTACTTCCTTTAATACACTTCCACTCCTCGAAATTAAAAAGAAAGTCCTAATATTTTGTTACAAAAGGGATATTTGCCTTTAATGCACTGGAAAACTTTACCACTACAGGTCTAGTGGGATTAAGATTCTTTCAACAACTGTAAACTTTTCCACTGCAGGACTAGCGGGCTTGGGCTTCTTTTGACAACTGTAAACTTAACCACTGCAGGGCTAGCGGGCTTGGGCTTCTTTTAACAACTGTAAACTTTATCACTGCTGGGCTAGTGGGCTTGGGCTTCTTTCAACAACTGTAAACTTTACCACTGCAGGGCTAGCGGGCTTGGGCTTCTTTTAACAACTGTAAACGTTACCACTGCAGGGCTAGCGGGCTTGGGCTTCTTTTAACAACTGTAAACTTTACCACTGCAGGGCTAGCGGGCTTGGGCTTCTTTTAACAACTGTAAACTTTACCACTGCAGGGCTAGCGGGCTTGGGCTTCTTTTAACAACTGTAAACTTTACCACTGCAGGGCTAGCGGGCTTGGGCTTCTTTCAACAACTGTCAATTTTTCCACTGCAGGGCTAGCGGGCTTGGGCTTCTTTTAACAACTGTAAACTTTACCACTGCAGGGCTAGCGGGCTTGGGCTTCTTTTAACAACTGTAAACTTTACCACTGCACGGCTAGCGGGCTTGGGCTTCTTTTAACAACTGTAAACTTTACCACTGCAGGGCTAGCGGGCTTGGGCTTCTTTGAACAACTGTAAACTTTACCACTGCAGGGCTAGCGGGCTTGGGCTTCTTTTAATAACTGTAAACTTTTCCACTGCAGGGCTAGCGGGCTTGGGCTTCTTT
Source organism: Mya arenaria (assembly GCF_026914265.1). Classification (NCBI taxonomy): domain Eukaryota; kingdom Metazoa; phylum Mollusca; class Bivalvia; order Myida; family Myidae; genus Mya; species Mya arenaria. Next base: position 27,801,496 of record NC_069129.1, on the reverse strand, counting down.
TAACAACTGTAAACTTTACCACTGCAGGGCTAGCGGGCTTGGGCTTCTTTTAACAACTGTCAACTTTTCCACTGCAGGGCTGGTGGGCTTGGGCTTCTTTTAACAACTGTAAACTTTACCACTATAGGGCTAGCGGGCTTGGGCTTCTTTTAACAACTGTAAACTTTACCACTGCAGGGCTAGCGGGCTTGGGCTTCTTTTAACAACTGTCAACTTTACCACTGCAGGGCTAGTGGTTTTGGGCTTTTTTTCAACAACTGTAAACTTTACCACTGCAGGGCTGGCAAGTTTAGGCTCCTTTTAACAAATGTAAATTTTTGCCATCACATACCTGTATGATTGTGTCTCTGATAGATACACTCTGGAGCATGGTCCAATCCAATATCAACGTCAGGCAGGCGCATGCAGTTTTCAAGCACCTGATCAACAACTGGTTGCAGAGCCGACGTCACATATTTTCGCAGACTGGTAAGAAACTCAATAGCACCAATGTCTTGCAAGGTTTCTGCACCAGATGTGTGCTATATAAATAGAAAATAAAGATTGAAAATCTCTCTTAAACTAAAGATTAGCTATTAAAAGAGTTATGGAAAGGTGCTGCACTCTACTTTTTCAGAAGCAACCTCTTGTAACAATGGTGAAAAGGATGGGAATCCTTTTTAGCTCATTGAAGTTTGCTTAAGACTGTAGAAAAAATAGTTCTGTTTCGAAAAGAAAACTTACAATAAGTTCATCAATACATACAAACTTTACATATTTGGTTGTTGTAACCTAATTTTACTTCAATAAAGCGCCATTTCTAACATTTTAGGACAATTTTCTAATGTTCAGCCTGATACAATAAGGACTAAAAAATAGTTTGGTTCGGGTCAAGAGCTGACTCTACCATTTTTATAGTCAGTTGATATAAAAAAATCTTCTTCTTCTTTTTAAGTGTGTGTTTTAATATTTAGTTTAAAACCTTTAAAGCTTTATACAGAAGAATAAATCTGTTTAAATTGTTTTTCTGGAATTTCGACTTCAACTTCTCACATATACTGTACCTCTGAAAGCCTGCAGAGTAGATTGAGGACATCTGAATGCCGGGAATATTTCGGGTAGTTGAACCATTCAAGGAGGCGAATAAACAAGTGGCATTCTTGGACAAGATCAGAGTCACATATAAGCTTGTGCTCTAACTTGGAAAGAATATTCTCCAAGGCTCGAACACGAATCTCATCCAGATGGTGACCTGCAAACACATTACGATTAAAAAATAAAATCTGTCTTTGTCAAGATATTTGAGAATCAAGATCAGGTTTTACACCAAAATTTGGATCTCATTTCTGAGGTGGAAAAAAATATTGAAATTGTATTTAGTGTTTTTTAAGATAGAAATGGATAATAAAGGTTTATATTAATATTTTACCATGTAAGTGCAAAGCTATTTTGCACAAAACAAGCATTAAATTAATTTAAACATATGATTTACCGCCGAAAACCGCCGGAACAATATTTTTTCTGATGATTCCCGTCCTTCGGCCGATTTTGCTTATGGATTAAGGCAAGCTGGGTACTATGTCATTTTGACAGCATAATGTCTGGCTAGCGCTTGTGATAATTTGAATTTTGAAGCATTTTCGGCGTATACTGTTTCTCTCGACAAGAATACCGGTTTGAATGTGTATGTAAAGGGCCACTGCATCTATGAGCCAGGTATTTTGTTTGTAGCTTACGAAGAAATTATAATTTTCAAGGAGTATTGGTCTTTGTTTACATTTTCGCCGGGTGAACTTTCTTCACTTGTTTCATATTAGAGTATAGGGTATTTTTGAATGTTGTTAAACCTCATTTTATGTTTATGGCAATGTATTATATGGATGGTATACATGTTCAGGTATGTATAAAATATAATTTTGGCTAGATGAAATTATTTATTGTGACTTTAATGAGCATTTGTCATCAAGCCACTGTGGACGCAATCGTTATAACTCGGCCACATCTGACAAGCTTTGAGATAGACAAGCTTTGAGATAGACCTAGTAAATACAATTGTAAAAACTCGGCTTATATGACAAAGTTGTTCAATAAATACCAGACAGTGATCTAAACTGGGTTTAATTTGTCATTAGAGTCGTTATTTTCACATAAATACATTTTGGGTCACAAATACTGTTATACATGTACACAACCTGCAAGATTTGTCCCAGATTCGCAGATATCCGGATACTAATGATAAACAATCGACACAAGTAAGTGTTTTATGATATCTGAACATGTTTTTTAGGCATAACGACATAAATAAATGTGCTTAATAGTAGGCGAATAATTATTTCATAGAAAGTTGAATTTGTAATGGAGATAATTTCAAAATTGAGGCCGCGTGGATTCTCTGCGCAAGGACCGTTCGCTACTTTTTGCTGGGATGGTGGACATCACAAGTCTGCTATAGTAAAAAACAACATCAAAAGACTTGTTGACGGCCATTTAGGTGGACTAATTGTTCACTATGTCCAACATTCATCGAAAAACCCTTCATGCTTTTTATAAAGAGCTGTCACAGAGACAGAGACAGGTGGTACGTAAATTCAAAAGTAGAAAAAGGGGCATAATTTTTTATCAAAATGCTTGATAGAGTTACCTCCTCCTGTGTACAGGTTAACGGCATGATGATGAACTAGTGTGCAAAGTTTCAAAGCCAGATGTCAATGGACTTTGAAAATATTTGAGGTGGTACGCAAACTTTAACGTAAATTCTAAGTAGAAAAAGAGGTATAATTTTGTCAAAATGCTTGATAGAGTTACCTTTTCCTGTGTACAGGTTGAGGGCATGATGGTGAACAAGTGTGCAAAGTTTCAAAGCCATATGTCAATGGACTTTGAAAATATATGAGGTGGTACAAAAACTCTTACAAAAACTTTAACATAAGTGGTTACGCTGACGCCCCGGTGACTAGGATAGCTCTCCTTATTCTTTGAATAGTCGAGCTAAATTTCATAATAAAAAGGTTGAAATCAGTCAATCTAACAAGCAAGTTTAATAATAACTGATATCCACCAAAGTGTTTAATTATAAGAATTTTGTATTTTGATATAACAATGTTTTGAAAAAAGAAAAGAATGAACAACAAAATACCTTTTATTTAATCCTAAATATGATGAATAAATTATCAATACATCCTACTTTGTTGATTTTTTTTAATATTATATTTATGCATCTCGTGTATTTATGTTACTATTTTAATTGTCATGAAGCTTAAAAGTCTTAGGTTTCATGACGTTCATGCTTAAATTTCTAACAGCTAAATAAACATCTTTAACAGAGTAGCAAATGTGTGAAGTCTTGCATTCAAATGGCGATAATTACTAGTTATTATCACCTTTCAGGCAGTGTGCCATCACACAATAGCCACTATATAATGCATATGTGGTTCACTTGGTCCTGAAATGGTACACTTAAGAACTGGTTCACTTGTGAAATGGTTCACTTCGTCCTGCACCCGTTTATTTTAGTTCAAATAATTGTACGTTGACAGATTTTTTTTACATTTTTGATATGGCAAATCCTTCATGTACAAATTGTTTAGTATCATAAGTGGGTAGTTGTTCCGATCAGGATTCCGGGTTAAAGCATAAAGCATCTATAAAATATCATAAAAACAAGAAATATTACCAGATAATGTTATTTTATAATAGTTCCGTACACAAAAAATAAATATCCAACTTATAATTATGAGTTTGACGGCTTTTCTTCATTTCATTCTGTCAAAACATAACGATATATACATGAAGGGCACCTGCAAGGCTTCAGGGCACAGTTTTAAATCGCTCGGAACATTTCGGCCATGGCCGAGTTGTTACGATTGTATAACGAGGTCTATCTCGCTTTGTCGGAGGAGGCCGAGTTATTACGATTGTATCGAGTTGTTCCCCTTCGCATAATTGTTGTCTGTGTCAGTCAACTTTCGTTTTATTGGAAAGGTAAACAACTTGTTTTAATGCATTAAATGCTTGTTTAGTGCAAAATAACATTTCACTTACATGGTAAAATATTAATATAACTCTTTATGATCAATTTCAACCATAAAATACTTCACTTAAACCCATTTCAATATTTTTAAAACACCCCCGTTTTCGCACATTCCCGTTTAGACGTTAGGGATTGGAAGAATCCCGTATAACACGTCTATTATTTTAGACTACCGTTTATTCATAATAAACATCTTAAGCTAAAAAGCAAAAAATAGTTATCAACGAAACAAAATTTACCCAGCTTCTTGAACAGAGCATTGAAGTCAACATCTTGTCTCAAAGTTGACCCTATTTAGTACTCCAAATGGAGACTGTCAGAGGTAGAAATCCCTATTTTATGTTATGTTTCGTTTTTGTCCGAACTTGTTTTGAAACATCCGCCATTGATTAAAGACTACTCAGGGGAAGTCACTCAGAATGAGTTGGACATATCGGTAAAACATCAAACGGCTAGATTAAAAAAAAAGCCGATAAGTCAAACGGTGATCTCATTTTTTATTATAAGACATTCAATATCAATTTGGATATTTTTTTTCTCAAAAGATGTTAATATACTATTTATTAAGTTGAAATAAAAAACTTTCTGGATGTATGAACAGTATTTACTTAATATCATGCAAGTTTACCGGGAAAAATAGCACCGTTTTGGCCATGCCAAGAAATACCAGCCAATTTCTACACGAGAGTCAATTTCAGCTACACATTAACCCCTAATTGACCGAGAATCTGACCATGTGTTTAATCATGTAATCATATCTAGGGAGTTGCTGTAGCTCGGGTCAAGATTTGGAAGAATGTATTTAATTTTGCCCAGAAAGACGTGAAGAAGTATCAAGTGTTAGACATAATTACTGAGTACTTAATTTAGTAAAACTTATTATTTACTTATTCTTAAACAAAAATATGTTGTTTTTAATGAGTAACATTATTTTTTTAGACATATGACAGATGGAATGAAAATGTATCCTATATTACATTATATATGAATCTGGCCGTCTCATAGGTGGAATTATATTTAAGGATATGCTTTACTAAGCGTATGGATATTGATTTTAAAATGTCAGATTTATTGGGTTCGCATTTTCTAACAAAAATACACACTCTTATTATTCATTTTTTTTTTAAAGCTTTGTTGTTTTTTTCACTGTAAAATATATTGAGTTCGTAAGAATACGTATACACCATTGAAAATGGAAAATACCAATGAAACTTGAAAAAAAACCCATCACATTGGCGAAACTAAATCTCCGAATGTTAAATTTACTTCAATTTTGTTCATATCACCATGAACACATCCTGAGGCGTTTAAAATGCATTTTCGTATAACTGATTGCGATTTGTTTTTGCAATGTTTCAATCTAGAAAATTGCTTAGTTTTGTGTTCATCTGGCATTGTCTTCATACCGTGACCAGTGAAAGAACATATTTGACCCTCATAAAATCACGGCAATGGTCGCTGTCCTTGAGTGACTCATTTTCTGTAAAATATTGACACACCCTCACACCCCAAATAATAACATGACTCCCAACGATCGTTACTGTAAATAGGTATTTAACCCAACCGAACAGAACCGACTATGTTGGTCATTTAATATGTGTGCTCTTAAGTCTTAGTAATACAGGTGGTAATGCTGCAGCTATTGCTGTTGATACTACCACTACTGCTTCTGCTTCTGCTATTGCAACTGTCAACACCACCGCCACAACACCACCGTCACCACCACTACAACCACCGCCACCACCAATAATGATGATGATGATGATACCCCTAAAACTACTGCCGCTCCTGCTGAATTGTTGTTGTTGTTGTTGCCACTTCTACAACAACAGCTACTACTATTCCTTCTACTAACTATCATATAACTACTACTGATGCTGCTAATCTCGCGCTAATCAACAATATGTTGCTGTGAATGAAGGAACTAAGCTTTTTTTTCTGTAACGAATCTCAGGACAATTATCTAATGGAATGTGTTACGCGTTGATATCATAATTGTAAAAAAAGGACCAAAATGTAAATAAAAATGGTGTCGGAGACCAGGTTCGAGCCCGTGTCGCCAAAACTGCAGTCCAGCGTCGTATCCACTGAACTACGACGGCTTACTCTATTAATCACATAATTAAGCTATACACGTACCTCGGTAATATCACGTGATAACACCGACTAGCCAATCATGCATAAGGAATGAATTCTACCTGGTAGACATACCCAGTAATCTTTTTAATGGAATAATACGAAATAACTGCTGAACTTAAATAAATTGTAAACTATGTGGTACTTCAGTTAGTAAGTTTCAATGCATTGTACACATCGATGCCAAGTTTGTCAGTTTTCGAAAATTTTCTCTTTTTTTGCTATTTTATCATACGGAGTACAGCCCGTTTAAGCAGATTTTCGACATCCACAGATAAATGACTCCCCGGTATCATTTTATTAAATATACATGAGTCATAACATTTTGAGTCGGTAGTCGATAAGTTTGACTGGGATTCGTGATTCTATTTGGGTCAAAATACATCCTCACGCAAGCCAAATCCTAATGGCCTCTTATAGAACAAGTCTTTAAATTAAACGACTTGATTACGGTATTGTTCTATAAGAGGCTATTAGGATTTGGCCAGCGGAGGAAAATATTTAGCTGTTTGGGAAATAAGAAATATAGTTAGTACATTTGTACTTGATGTTTTCAATCTTTAAACATAATTCAAGAGCGTGGTTTAGATAGTTAAATATTGTTATCAAGGAGATTGTTCATAAACAATATCAAAGATGTAATGCTTAGCTTAGTTAATTAATAACTAGAACTCCGCGAGTCGGATGTGTCGCCTGACGAATTATTTACTGTCGACATTATAGCTGTTAGATTGGCATTTTATTCATTTATAGACAATGATGTTGCCATTTAACTTTCAATTGTAGGTGGCATTTGAACCCTCAATCAGATATACCTACGGAATAAGTTTCAGGTTGAAACCTCCCATAGTTTACGAGATATGCCACGGACAAAACCTAAGCAAGAAAATTAACAAGTTTCAAGTTGATACCACTAATAGTTTAGGAGATATACCCCGGACAAGCGAAAATGGGACACGGACGCCGCCGCCGACAAAAGTAACCCCTTTATGTCGTCTTTTCAGGCGACACAAAAATGCCTTTCGAAGGTGGATTATCAGCCCCCTCCCACAAACACCATATCCATCTGATCCACCATCTCCATCCCATACTCCATCCCAACCTCGTACACCATCCTCACCCCATCCACAATCCCCATCCCATACACCATCGCTATCCCATAAACCATTCACATCCCTATAGACAAACCCAACCCCATACACCATCCTCACCTCATACACCATCCCCACCCAATCCACCATCCTTACCCCATCTGTTATCTTCACCCCATACATCATCCCCATCCGAAACACAATCCCCAGCCCATACAACATCCCCAGCTCATGCACCATCCCCATCCCATTCACCATATCCACCAAATATACCATCCTAACCAAATACAGCATCCCCACCCCATACACAATCCCCAACCGATACACCATCCTCACCCCATACACCATCCCCACCCCATACATCATCCCCACCCGAAACACAATCCCCATCCCATACACCATCCCCAGCCCATGCACCATCACCATCCCATTCACCATATCCACCCAAAACACCATCCTCACCAAATACAGCATCCCCACCCCATACACAATCCCCAACCGATACACCATCCTCACCCCATACACCATCCCCACCCCATACATCATCCCCACCTGAAACACAATCCCCAGCCCATGCACCATCACCATCCCATTCACCATATCCACCCAAAACACCATCCTAACCAAATACAGCATCCCCACCCCATACACAATCCCCATCCCATACACCATCCCCATCCCATACACCATCCCTACCCCATACACTATCCCAAACAGATACACCATGCCCATCCCATACACCATCCCCATCTCATACACAATCCCCACCCCATACACTATCCCCTCATCCCAACTCCACCCCATCCACAATCCTCGTCACATACACCATCCTCATCACATACATAATCCCCATCCAATACACCATCCTCATCCTATACATAATTCTTATCAGATACACTATCCCTAACTGAAACACCAAAACAATCCCATACCCCATCCTCATCCAATACACCATCCCCACCCCATACACCATCCCATCCCATACATCATCCTCACCCCATACACCATCCCCACCTCATACATCATCCCCATCCCAAACACTATCCACAGCATATACACCATCCCCATCCCATATATCACCCTAACCTCATACACCATCCTCAACTGATCTACCATCCCCACCCCATACACCATCCTTACCACATCCACTATCCCAACCCTATACACCATCCCCACCCCATACACAATTCCCATATCATACTCCATCTCGATCCAATACACCCCACACATAATCCCTACCCCATACGGCATTCCCTACACATACACCATTGCAAACCCTACACAGCATCTGCATCCCATACACCTTTCCCAGCCCATACACCATCCCCACTCATACACCATCACCATCCTATCAAAGATCCAAAACCATCCCAACCCCCAAAACAACATTCTCACCCAATACACTATCCCCAACCCATACACCTGCCATCCTCACCTAATACAGCATTCTCACCCCATACACCATACCCACCTTATACACTATCCCCTAACCCCATACACCATCTCCAGCCCATACACTATCCCAGGCCCAAACACTATCCCTTCAAAAAACAACATCCTCATCACATACACCAAAGTCAATCCATACACCATATTCATCCCACACACCATCTCCACCCCATACACAATCCTCACCACATACACCGTCCACACCCAATACAACATCCTAATCAAATACATCATCCCCAACCCATACACCATCCTCATCCCATACACCATCCTCACCCATACACCATCCTCATCCCATACACCATCCTCACCCATACACCGACCACGCCATACACCATCCCCAACCCATATACCATCCCCAGCCCATACACCATTCTCACCTCATCCACCATCCACACCCCATACACCATCCTCACCACATCCGCTATCCCAACCCCATACACCATTCCCATCCCATACACCATTCCAATCCCATACACCATCGCGACCAAATACACCCCATCCACCCATACACCATCCCTACCCCATACGGCATTCCCACCACATGCACAAACAGAAACCCTTTTCAGCATCCTCATCCCATACACATCTTCCAGCCCATACACCATCCCAAACCCATACACCATCCCCATCCTATCCAAGATCCCAAACCATACACCATCCCAACCCCAAAACTCCATTCTCACCCAACACACTATCCCCAACCCATACACCATCCTCATCCCATACACCATCCTCACCAAATACAGTATTCTCACCCCATACACCATACCCACCTTATACACTATTCCCTCACCCCATACACCATCAAGATCGCATACACTATCCCCAGCACATACACTATCCCTTCCAAATACAACATCCTCATCACATACACCAACGTCAAGCGATACACCATACTCATCCCATACACCATCCACACACCATACAACATCTTCATCCCATACACCATCCTCATCCCATACACCATCTTCATCCCATACACCATCCACACACCATACAACATCTTCATACCATACACCATCCACATCATATACATTATCTTCACCAATACACCATCCTTATCCCATACACCATCTCAAGCCCATCCACAATCCACATCACATACACCATCCACACCCAATACAACATCCTAATCAAATACACCATCACTACCCCATTCACCATCCTCATCCCATACACCATCCCCATCCCATACCGTGATACATAATCCTTATCACATGCACCATCCCAAATTGAAACACCATCCTCACCCCATTAACCATCCCTATCCCATACAACATCCTCCTCCCATACACCATCCTCACCCAGTACACAATCCTCATTCAAAACACCATCATCATCCAAAACACCATCCCCACCCCATACACTATCTCCACCTTATACAACATCCTCATCCCATACCCCATCCACACCCCATAAACCATCCTCATCCGATTCACATCCCATACACCATCAATATCCCATAACCATCCTTAACCAATGCACCATCCCCAACCTCACCTCATCCACTATTCCAACCCAATACACCATCCACTATTCCCATCCCATACACCATCCTCATTCCATACACCATCCATATCCCATAACCATCCTTAACCAATACACCATCCCCAACCTCACCTCATCCACTATTCCAACCCCATACACCATCCACTATTCCCATCCCATACACCATCCTCATCCCATACACCATCCATAACCCATAACCATCCTTAACCAATGCACCATCCCCAACCTCACCTCATCCACTATTCCAACCCCATACACCATCCACTATTCCCATCCCATACACCATCCTCATCCCATACACCATCCATATCCCATAACCATCCTTAACCAATACACCATCCCCAACCTCACCTCATCCACTATTCCAACCCCATACACCATCCACTATTCCCATCCCATACACCATCCTCATCCCATACACCATCCATATCCCATAACCATCCTTAACCAATACACCATCCCCAACCTCACCTCATCCACTATTCCAACCCAATACACCATCCACTATTCCCATCCCATACACCATCCTCATCCCATACACCATCCATATCCCATAACCATCCTTAACCAATACACCATCCCCAACCTCACCTCATCCACTATTCCAACCCCATACACCATCCACTATTCCCATCCCATACACCATCCTCATTCCATACACCATCCATATCCCATAACCATCCTTAACCAATACACCATCCCCAACCTCACCTCATCCACTATTCCAACCCCATACACCATCCACTATTCCCATCCCATACACCATCCTCATCCCATACACCATCCATATCCCATAACCATCCTTAACCAATGCACCATCCCCAACCTCACCTCATCCACTATTCCAACCCAATACACCATCCACTATTCCCATCCCATACACCATCCTCATTCCATACACCATCCCGAACCCCAAAACCACCCCCACCCATTACACAATCCCTTACACCATCCTTAACCAATGCATTATCCCAACCCTCACCCCATCTTCTATTTCCATCTAATACACCATCATCACCAAATGTATCATCCCCACCTAATCCACCATCATCACCACAAACAGCATCGTAACTCCATACACCATCCCAATCCTTTATAATACACCATTCCCACCCCATACATCATCCCTACCCCATGTCCCTTCTTTTCATCAAATACTGGCCCTTACCCTGTGAAGAATCTAGCTTGTTAATCAAATAGCAACAACGTCAGGATATAAGACACCTCGTAGCAAGTTCTATCATCATTTGACAACTGTAGTGCAACTGGAACAGAAAACAAGAGTATGACTATGGTTGAATTAAACAAGAGGAATAATTCATGAAAAATTTAAACTGGTGTAATGGGCCTTCCTTAACATCTGCTCTATGTCTAGTTTTCTGTTCACTCATAAGCAACTCTTAAGTACATAACCTGGTTTTGAACAATTTTGCATGGTTTGAAATTTGCGAAGCGATCATTAAATCATTTGTGGTGTTTGTTTTTTGTTCAAACGAAAATATCATAAGGATTTCAAATTTCGTTGTGACTAATTTTAGAAAATTTAACCCTTGAAAAACAAGAACAAGAGTTCCACATGCAACCATAAATGCGTTTTTACTGTCAAAAAGGGCAAAAATCAACTATAGTTAAAATTTACATTTAAATATAACACTGGTAATACAAGTATGTCATGTAATATTTTGGATTTTTTTGTATAATAACAATGATGATAGCACCAACACTATATTGGACATACAGACAAGCTTACAATAATTATACAGTAAGAAAAGTGTGAGCAATAAAACCTCTTACCCCAAACAGGTGTCAGGTACTAGGTGGTATCATTTGCCAGTCTGTGTCTCAGGGAGAAGTCATTAAAATGTATGCAATAGAAATGCTTACCTGCGACCAGTGTCAGGTCTCAAACTTATGTAACTCAAACTTATCGGATTTCACGATATAGACGAGTTTTAGTCAAATTTCTTCATTATTCGCCTTATTCATGAAAATTAATAAAAAAAATACATTAATTTGTTTGTCAGATAAATGTGACAATTGCTTTTGTCAATACCAACCTTTCAGATTAATGGCGAGTTGGTCCAAGGCAGATTTTTTCACCCCAGGATCAACTGAGAGGAATGTAAATATCTCATACACCTTCCGCAACCCATCCACCTGTTAAGCATAACATGACAGTATAAGGATATTTATCGTGAATGTAAAAAAATAATAATCACTTCTTCAGAGACAAACATGACAGTCACCCTAAGGAGTCTGTGTGAATTCCTGGCATGAATAACTGTAAGTCAGTTAGAATTAGAACAATCATTGGATGTGATTAATACCCTTCACAGAACAACTTCCTGTAAAAAATAAAGTACAATAATCAAAGGGCAATAACTATAAACTATCATACACAAATAAAAGTTTCATTTGCATGGCACTTCTCCGCAATACAGTCGATATGTGAGTTATGGAGAAAAGTAGACTTGTCCTGATGTCCCATGATGGATGGACGGACAGACGAGACATTTTGATACCTATAAAAACCCAAAAGAACAAATATCGAAAATCATAACGACAATAAGGAAGGGCTTCCCTGATACACCCTCACAATTCTTCTTTAATCATTCAAATTTTACCTAATTTGTTTAAACGATCACACAATAACACCTTCTAACAGTTAAATGTTGCCAAAACTTAATGGTTCAGGATTATTAAGCAGATATGCTATTTTTTCTGACCAATTTAGTGCTAAAGTTTGGCCCCATCTTCAATCCCAAAATGTTTTGGTCATTAGTGGAATATTCCTATGTTTTTTCATTTATTTTTTGAAATTGATTTCACCAAAAAATTGGACCCCAGAACCATTTTAGGTGTAACAGTTGGCAGGGGTTGACATTAACTATATTTCGCATGGATTCCAAGAAATGTGTCCATTCTTGAAATCAAAGACACTGTTACTGAAGACAAGGAGACTCGAGCTTATCTGAAATAATGCTCGTTAAGAGTCGTTACTGCTGAGAATAATTTAATATTTCTATATCAGTATATCCAAGTACAACAAAATTTCACCATCAAATACGCAATAATTTGACTACATATTTTTTATCCATTTGTACTCAGACATCCTTCTAATACTGTGAAATCATAAATATTCGTGGGATATGAATTTTCCTGGATTTCGTGGCTCGGCTTAATTACGAATTTAAGATCCAAGGGAAAGTTTGACCTTCAAGTCTTAAATCATACTGTATACGAGTAGTTAAAGGATATACATGTATTTACATGAATATACATGGTCGCAGTTTACACATTGTAAGTACTTAAATCATTGCTAATTGTTATAGTTTATTGCAGAAGATATTGACAAGCTAACAAAAAAACTTGCACTCTCTGATTTTGTCAAGTCATAGCGATCATATTGATCAAGTTTTCAATACTGCTCTCTCAAATCTATACTTTTATCAATGTCCTTCTTGACAATAATAAAATCCAAATCAGGGATTGGATGCTTTAAAGTTACACTCTCACAGATATAGCATTTTTACAACTTTTTTATTTTTTTGTCTTGGAAAGAGCAAATTTTTGCATAAATTTCTGCAAACCAATGATTAAAGATTGCTAACAAAAAATCAGATCGTAGATTTGATCATATTTCCATTCGAAAATTATTAGTTTATGGTTTAAACCATTAGTAACAAACGGTTCAAGAAAAATGCATAAAACATCATTTTTTTTAACTTAAATATTAAAATCTACAATCTAATTTTTTGTCAGCAGTCAGTACAATGTATAACTGGTTTCCATGGATTTTCGCAAAAATATGCTCGTTCCAAGACAAAAAAAGTTGCCAAAACGTTCAATGAGAGTGTAGCTTTAAAGAGACTTGCTCATGTTTTGGCACCATTCTTTCCCAGTTATGCATCTGAAAACTCTTATATTATAACTAATTTACTCTTTGATGCCGAAATTGTTGAAAAAAATACACTTAAAATATTACTGTTACAGTTACAATATTCTTGTCAGTTTTATTATTCTTGGAAGGGTGCTTTTCTACCTTTATTAAGTAACTTCAATCAAGAAATGAAATTATCCACAAAATCACAGGTGGCATGAAAGCTTAAGCATTTGTTTTCAAGTTCATGATTTTATAATATTTAGAGAAAACCATAAAATTACTTGTTCAACTATATAATTTAGTCATCTTTGACTTAAATAGAATCAAATTGAAAGAAAACTTGAATAATTTTCATCAAACATGTATTGGAGGAGAAGAGCTGTAAGTATTTGTTGTATAAATCTTGCTCACTACCGTACCTAATACTTAAATCCGAAATGTATTCCTATACTTTAAATTTGTTTAAAGAATATCAATTTACAAAGTATACTAGCCGAATGAAGTAATTGACTTTGATACAGATAAATGACTGCTTCTTTATAAGCCCAAGATGAGACACCTTATAATGACAATAAGTACATTTTGAACTTTTTCTTCTTCTCTTAAAGATTTGCATTGAAATATCAATTGCACAAACTTATAAAAACACATGTGTCCTTTGGTTTATATAATACAGATTTCATATCACGCTTAGTTTCTTTTTCCACTAGTGTATCACTAAACTTCCTTGTTGAGAAATGATCACGCAAAGCACTATGGGATATGTTTACTGAAGTCTAGGAGATAACACTACTTTAGATCTTGAAATAAATATTTAAATATTGTATGAAATTGTGACATTTAACAGACATTTTGCACGGAATACTTAAACTTACTGATTAAAAATGGCTTCAAAGCACACAAAGTCCTTCAAAGACTCAATGTCAATGGCATCTGATTTGATCCATGACTTTGTCTGCTCTCCTTGTCAAGAAGACAAGCTTAATACTGAGGCCAAGTATTTCTGTAGGGACTGCTCAAAATACTACTGTGACAAATGCCTGACTTTTCACTCCAAAATCCTCAAACAGCATACTGTGTTGGACCATAAGGATGTGGACAAGTGGGTGGGGCAGGGCGACGCCCTCATTTCATGTGACTTTCACCCTGGTAAGGTCATTGAACTTCTGTGTGAGGACCATGCTGAGATGTGCTGCCACCTCTGTGTGTCCTTGAATCACAGGTTAGTGATAATATTATGACTTATTTGACTGCATCTGTTTTATTGACACTAAGATATCTTAGGATGAATAATTTAATCACTCAATGTTGATTTTTCTCATGATTTGAGAGGATACTAGAGCTATATGAACTGATCAACAACTAATTTGCAGTAAGGGTGAAAGGCCTAAAACTGTCCATTGTGTCAGAGAAAGAACATATCGAGGCACGCAGTGCGAAGGTTTTCTTCCGCTGACATAATGGACAATTTGAGGTGTTTCACTAACTTAAAACAAGTAAACACAGAGGTCAAAATCATGAATTTCATGGCGCTATTGTTAACTTATTGGACACTGTAATTTACCATTTGAAAAGATACTAATCAGGCAAAGCAAAATAATTTTGCGCTAATTTACGTGTACATGTATATAAATTGTAAATAATTGTTTGGTTACATTTAAAACATTTAAAATAATCATTTTTAGAATACAACCTTTATTTACAGCTAATGAAATTTCAGATAGGCAATCATTAAGTATTAGGCTTATGTGGCTTTATCATTAAGAAATTCAACTTTTGCGGGTCAACTTCAGCTTTAACTGCCACTTATCCGAAACACAATCCCTGTGACAGTGTCAATCAATGAGGTTGTAATCTAAGTCAGTAACATGACCTGAATTAAAATCTTATGATTAAGAAGGGTTCGTTCGCAACGCTCTATATAGCTATTCTTAATCATTAAGATATAATTCATCTAACTTTTACTCAAAATTCAACTTCTATGGACATAAAACAAGTGCAGACTGTGTTTTCCGTGTTTATTATTCACGTAATACGGAAACCTTTTAAATTCAAGATTTTTTGTTTTTCTGTTTATACAACTAACAAGCATTTTCAGTGAAAAGATATCCCCCGCCAACGATGGCTTGTTTGTGCTTGATGGCTTGTTTGTGCTTGAAGGTTAAAAAAAAAATCAGAAAGAATAAGATAAGCACATTGGTTTTACTGAGAAACGGCTGCAAACAATAATTTTTTAATAAATCAAGGGCAATAACTCTTAAGGAAAATTGACCAATCCAAAAGAAATGTAGACAGGCATCATCACAGTATGTTGGTTCTTATTTATTCCAAGTGTCATGAAATTCTACCAGCTAGTTGCATAGAAAAGGCTGCAAACATGGATCTTTTAATAAATAAAGGGCAAATAACTCATATAGGAATTACACAATCCAAAATATAAATAAACAGGCATCATCGCAGTATGTAGGTTCATATTTATTTCAAATTTCAAGAATTTCTACCAACTAGTTACTGAGAAATGGCTGTAAATGAGTTTTTCAAAAAATCAAGGGCAATAACTCCAAGTACAATTGACCAATCCAAAAAAAAAATGAACACGCAGCATCACAGTATAGTAATTCATATTTATTTTAAGTTTCATGAAATTCTGCCCGCTAGTGACTGAGAAATGGCTGTGAATGTGCATTTTTCAAAAAACCAAAGGCAATAACTCCAAGGACAATTGACCAATCGATTTCTTTTTTGGACGGGCATCATTCCAGTATAGTGGTTCATATTTATTTCAAGTTTCATGAAATTATACCGGCTAGTTACTGAGAAAACGCAGGTGACGGACGGACGGACGGAAGGAAGGACGGAAGGAAGGACGGAAGGAAGGAAAGATGGACGGACGGACGGAAGGACGGACGGAAGGACGGACGGACAACGCCATTTCAATATCCCCCTCCCTATTTCATAGGCGGGGGATAATAAACATTTTCCTTTGCCCTAACGGCTGCAAAAACTTTAGTCACATCTTGAATGGGCATTGAGTTGTTACAGCCTAAAAATTGGGTTTTTATTAAAATCAAAATTATTTATTAAACCTAAGGAACAAAAGGGTTTTAAAGTATTTTTTCTTCAAATAAGTGCATACGGTAACTTTACACAAATAAACAAACTATTTTTGATTATTCGCATACTGATTTTGTCATTCAAATACCAAATGTTTGAACGAATATTTGTTGCATCCCTATAATGTTGTGAAAATGGCTCTTGTAGCAAAAGTGTAACAATTGTTTACATAAGTAAATAACTACAATTTTGACATCTTTTTGATGTTATAAAACAGCAAAGTCAATTGACACAGACGAAATAGCCCTCAAGGATGTCCCCTAGTATTTGGGGATGGTATGACAGACACTGTTTGTGTATTAAAAATTCATATTTATTTACTGACTAAGCCGTTTTGGACTGAAATTTACAAAAAGACGATTTTTTTAAACCAATTTTTTATTCCTTTTCTTTTACTTAATTCCATCCGGCAAAGTCCAAATCGATCCAGACCAGCAAATTGTTGGTTTTAGAAGCCCTGTAAAGAATCACCTCTGCTCAATTGACATTCTGTATGCACTTAGATTATGTACATAAACTTCATCCAAAGCTGAAATGTTGATTAACTTTTATCAGTAGGTGAAATATAACAACTAAACGTTATTAAATACAAATGTAGCTTCAAAATATATAGCTATATAGGAAACTGTGTTACATATAAATAACACATACAACTATTTTAGATTCTATAGATGTTTAATCCAGTCACTAATTCACCATTCTTACATCCTACAGGATGTGCAGAACCATCAGCTTGATCTCAGACCTGGCTAAGGATGTATACAAGATGGCCGATTTCAAGCAGCTTCCCTCCAAGGTTGCTAAGATTACAACAAGTTTGAACCAGGTTAGAGAGGTCAGAAAGAAGAACCAAGACTCATTAAAGACTTCTGGCAAGTTCATGCTGACAAAGATCAAGGACTTAAGGAAGTCACTGAACCAGCTGCTAGATAAGCTGGAGAAGAGGACAGTGAAACAGATGGACAGCGTCCTGGCTGA
The DNA here is from genome assembly GCF_026914265.1 of Mya arenaria. Classification (NCBI taxonomy): domain Eukaryota; kingdom Metazoa; phylum Mollusca; class Bivalvia; order Myida; family Myidae; genus Mya; species Mya arenaria. The sequence goes on along the minus strand of NC_069129.1, from coordinate 27,783,324 downwards.
CCTGGATGTCACACTACAGAAGGATATTGACTCCTGCACACTCATACATGACCAGCTCAATGCCTTGATGGACACCATCCAATCCCAGGGCAAGGACGATGAGTTAAGCTCCTACATTGGCTTCAGGAAGTCTGAAGAGAAGATGGCAGAAGCCAACAGCCTGCTCCAGGAGATGTCCACAAAACCTGAATTGACCGCCACTTTCAAGCTTGATACCAGAGTTACACAACTGCTGTCTGATATGCATTCATTAGGCAAGCTCCAGGGTAATCAGGAAACACTGACAGGCCATCAAATGTCTGACATGAAGTCTTCTGAGCAGATCAGGCCATTGCATGATATATCAAGGGTTTACACAGTTAAAAACAAATCAAGCTTCTATGTGAACATCAAGCAAGATACATTTACCTGTGATATATTGGGTATTACAGAACTTCCATCAGGAGAGATTATTCTTGTAGATAACAGAAATAGCAGAGTGAAAGTATTGAACAGGGAGTATAAGGTAATAGCCCACTGTGATGTCCCTCAACAGCCCTGGGACATCTGTCATGTGACTGGTAATCAGGTGGCTGTAGCAGTAGACTGTGATGATTGTGTCAGGCATGAGGTCAACTTTCTCACTGTGTCAGCTGGCACCATCGAGCTGACCAGGGGGTTCTCAGTTTATCATTACTGCATGTCCATCATGCACCATGGGAACCAGCTGTATGTGGGCTCCAAATATGCCCTGTACCTCTACACCACAGATGGCGATCTAGTCAAGAAAATGTATCAAAAAAAGACACATCAAGAGGGCAGACAGTGGCTCAATTTGCTATAAACCAAGATGGCAAGAGGATATACATCTGTGACTTTTACAATAACAAAATCATTACAATTGACAACAATGGCAGCATTCTAGCCAGACTGAAGGATCCAGACATTGTAAGGCCATATGGTGTACATGTGAGTGAGGGTGGACAGGTGTTTGTGTGTTCATACTACTCCAACACAGTGGTGCAGGTTGAAAAGGAAGGCAGGAAGAAGCTGGCCACACTGGTCAGGAGGGGAGAGGGCATCAACTCTCAAAGGTCAGTTTGGTACAGCACCCACACTGGCAGACTGATTGTGGGTGGAAATCAAAATGACATTGTGGTGATGGAACTCCAGTAGAGAGACAGTCAGAAAGTCAACAATAGTTGGAAATAGTTGATGAAGTGATGAAAGGAAAACATTGAGAGAGACAAAACTCAGATGCAAACCAGTAATATTACATATTGTAACTGTAACTACTTGAATGTGTTAATCATATTTTAACTATGTGTAATTTGATTCATAATAATCTGTATGCTAATCTAGATTTTACTTATTAGACTTTCAAAATATATTGATAAACCAGAAAAAAAACCCAGAAATAGTGTAAATTTAACAAGTATGTGTGTTTGTTTATATTTGATAATTAATATCTGTATTTGTTAAAACTTTTTTAAATTTACTTCTGTATCATGCAAAACCTCATGAAATGATTCAATATTATCAAAAATCAAACAGCACAATTAGTATCACCAAAAACAAATATTCTTATTTAGTATCATCAAAAACAAGTTATGTTAGTTGATGTATATATTATTATCATTTAAATTTCATAACTGTTGAAATACAGTACATTGTAAGAACTTTTTTAATTTACATCTATATATTGCACTATATATCTCATGAAATGATTTTAATATTATCAAAAACAAATAAAGTGATTAACGGTAGTATCACCAAAAGAAATATCCGGATCTTGTATCCTAATAAACAAATTGTGTTGGTTGCTGGTTATTAATTTCTTTACTGTTATACAACACAAGTATTTAATATTTTATACAATAATAGAATTGGTTTTAAAATGTTACATGTATATTATCAGTTTTAGTGACCCTTGAAAATTACATTGACCCAGAATTAGGCCACACTGTTTATTGTCATATTTATCGTCAATTCCATTTCTCTACACCTGTCTTGGTATAGTGATCTGATTATGATACTCTCACAAGCAATAGTTCAAGAGATTGGCAGTGTCTTTTTTACCATTTTGGGAAGAGGCTCAAAGCTTTTTTCATTGAAAAAATGCGCAATTTTGACTATATTTAGGAATGCCAGTTAATTGCTTTAAAGTTGGACATAATAAGATTGTTTTCTTTGAGAATACATCAACTTTTCCATAAAAAAACATACGGGGGAACATAAACTTATGATTTTAACATTTTGGGAAAAGTATATGTTTTAACTTTGGAAATGTGGCAGAAATTATTGGTCAGAATTCTTTTCACTTGCTTGGTTGTTTCTGGTTTCAGGCAAGGTATTCACTATACCAAGTAAACCTTACATCTACATGAGTCTATAATGAAACAAACTAGAGCTATCACAGAATTGATGAATGCCCCCAAAGACAGGGCAAGGTTGGAACATGATGACACAAATGCAACTCAATTATTGCCCGAGCATATACCAAACTAAAGACTGAATGAAAGTCTACTATTTTATAAGAAAATGTTTGTTTCATGTCTATATTTTGAACAGTTTTTTTCAACCGATGATAACAGTGATCACACCAGTGGTTTGACATTATATCACCCACCTCCACCCCCTCCCTCAAAAACAGACCAACAGAAACTCTTACCTGAAACACAGACCGGCCTAAATCATTGTCTACCGATCGTGGTGTATCCACCACTATCAGAAGATTTGCAAGGTCTGTAACATTCAGCTCCGAAAATATGGGTAACCAACGCACACCGCCTTCCTCGTTGGAAAGGTACCAGGATAAGCGTTTCAGGGCCTCTGATCGTACCCTGTATGCGGATAATGAAATCAGTTTAATATATTTTTGCTATTTTATTCCACAATACTTTCTTGTTATTTTAGTTTCATACTTCTTTATATTTAACCTTTGAGAAACAACTAATTACAATATTAAACTAATCACTGTCTTTGGCATAATGTTATGGCCTGGTGGTGTGTAAGCTCAATTATACTCGCACTTGGGCCTTGCCCATTTACTAAAATTGAAATGATTTAGATAAAAAATAATAATAATAAAAATCAGCAATGTTTTGGAACTTTTTTAAATTGGGAATTGTGGCTATGTAGCTATTAACCCCAGAATTCGTCCCAGAACTTACCGTAAATGACTGGGTATAAGACGATATGGGGTATTAGACGCAGGCAAAATAAATCCGTGAAAAATCTATGAAAAAACTTTGGATAGGCACTGAAAAGTACTTAGTGTGACAATTTGTTTCTGGATGGCACTGAAAAGTACCTTTTATGACTATTTGTATGATTTTTTTGACAGTATATCATAAACGATAACTTGTCGAGAATGAAAAGTGAAGTTATGCAAAAACCTTATTTGTACGGGTTTGTTCTCAAAATTAATTATTGTTTTATTCAACATAATATTGAATAATTTTAATCGTACAATATTTTTTTTTAAATTATAAACGTCTTATGATTTACCGTATCCCGATCTTCAACTGCCGTTTTAACCCATATATACTAAGTCATTATGACGTGAGTAACATCCCTTTCTACATAAATCTAAACAAACTCTCGGCCTGAAATCGACCTCAGAAAAAAAGTTAAAAAGTTTTTTACTGGTTATTAGATGCAGGCATGTTTTTACATTGAAATCTGAGGGAAAAAAGTGCGTCTTATACACATTCATTTACGGTACTTATCATTAAAGGTCACCATGACCTCAAATCAATGGGGGTCGTCTTTTGACCTCGTCAAATTTGCATATCACATTTGCTGACTCTGGAACACGACATTCAATGGATATTGATCATAAACAAATGTGTGATGGACAAGGAACAAAATCATTCCTTTGTGCCTGCTATGCTCACCAGGCGACAAAAAGCAGACGAGCTGCAACTATTGTGCGATTCTTGACTCACCACAATTTTAGACTCATTAAGGTGCAACTCGAAAATTTAAAGCAATATCAGAGATTCAGAAAAGGATCAAGCCAACTGAACTACAAGCCAAGATGATGAACACTCACCGACCTGTAAAACACACCACTACAACATTAACCCCCTTTGCATCTGAATACATCCCCGAACTTACTTTAGGTCTGTAGACAGCATACATCGCAGAGTTCCGCAGAGTTTCTCCCCTTGAGTGATCTCACTTGGGGAAGTGGAGGGTTTGGTTTCGAGCATGGCTAGAATACTGGTTCCCAGCACTGTGTTAGCACTTGCATAGGACTGAAAAAATGTGCAAATTTCAGGCTTTCAATAAACCAGCAGGTAAGAAGTAGCTAAAATATCGCTTCTTTTCCCTCACTAACATGTGAATGATCAAAAGAACTTTTATTTCTTATTTTTGTATTCTTTATGCATTTTCTTTTCATTTGACTGAAATATCATGCTACTTTTAGCTTTCTCTTATTTTCACTTCAATGAAAATATCAATTTTTATTTGATTCATTGATTTCTGTGATTTGATTCATTGATTTCTGTGATCACATGGTGGAATATTTGATCTTACACCCAAATTCAACAACTATTTATTAATTTATTCATTAAAAACAACAATCAAGAGTTTTTATTTGTCAAGAAAAGAAATACAATTACTTGTTACTTTTATTTATGCATACTAATAAAAACCAATGATGTCTTGTTTGAAGTTCAGTTATAAACTTGAAACAGGTTACAAAATAAAATCCATACGCATCATACCTGCAAAATCGGAAGTGCCCTGTTGAGTTCTTTCAACATTAACTGCCATAAGGCTGGGCTCATCAGTAACTGACTCTTTAACAAATGAGTCACTAGCTCACTGGCTGCATTGGCCACCTGGGATAAAAACAACAAGAAGAAATATTATTAAGTTTCACAGCTTTAATAAACACAGTGCCATGGCTTGGCTCATCAGTAACTGACTCTAAAGAAGTAGGTCACCAACCCGCTGGCTGTGATGACGACCTCAGGGATAAAACAACAAGTTAGATGGACACTTGGACACTAACACGGCCAAGATCTTTATTGAAATGACCTCCAGGCTCTTAACTCACTGGCTGCCCAAGATCATTCTGTATAATAGTAATAGCTCTGCTAGCTCTTCCAGTAAATCATGACACCATCATAACCTATCTTAACATCTGCGTCTGCATTAACATGGTCAACAACAACTAGTCATGTCACTACAGTAGCTGATGGGTCATGGAAGGGTGCTGCACCCTGTTCTTTGTCAGTGGCAAGATTCTGCCCTCATGGAGACCTGTCTCTATAGAATTAAATGCTCAAGACTGTCAAATATTTCTTTTGAATTGTCTAAAATTTATAATAATGTTGTAAATAAATACACACTTTACATACATGTCTGTTGAAACCTAATATTGCTGCAATGAAACATGTTTCTGACATTTTCTGCCAAATTTATAATGGTTAACTTCTTCATACCCCCATTCAATGTGCCGTTTTTACCCTTAGCACCCGGTTCTTTTTTGCAGCACCCAATCCTTTTTAAATCCTGGCTAAAACCCTACTATTGTATTTTAAATTTGTATGTTTTTTTTAAGAAAATAATTTGAGAGTTTGACATAGCTTTGATAACATTATCAGTTTTGTCACGAAAAAATTTAAACATTGCCAATGACTCAATAAAAGGTCAAGGTTTTCAAATGAAAATTGGTACAAATGTTGCCTTTATCAAAACCCTAGTACTATACCTTTGTATCCTTATCAGCGAGTCCAAAGACAACGATCTCGTACAAGATGTCGGCGTCAATGATGAATCTGACCTTCTCACAGCTTGTTGAGCCAGGTTCGCTGGCTTTTAGCACACTGAGGTTCGTCTGAAAATGTAAAATATATCACCATTGTTTTTTCCATCCTTCATTAAGCTTATTTGTTAATGGTAACAGGTTAGCCACAAATCATTAAGACACGTCTTTTCAAAAACAAATTTGGAATGGCAATGTGCAAATAATAAAGTTTAAACTCTGAAAATAATCAGAAACCATATGTCAACTAAGGGCTGTTTTTCAGGGAAATCAATCCACCATTATGCTAGCTTGTTGAGACATCGGGCCCTATGTTTATTAAACGAATGTTCAAGGTCAAACATTAGCATCAACATTGAGCTATTAAAACATTGCATGAAGTTATTCTTGAAAATTAAAATCATTAACAATCTTCCAAATTTCTGTAACAACAAGTCACTCAAAATAACAGTAAAGCAATTCCCTACCTTAACACATTGCAGTACAGCAGTAAATACGCCCAGTCGCAGCTTTTCTATTGGATGGGCAAGAAGCTGTAACAGCAACTTCTTGTAACGGGCCTTGTGATCTTCATAGTGCTGAGAACGACTACCACTGTAAAATGTATGCAGTGAATACTATATTAGGCCTGCATTATTTTAAATAATATATTTTAAAACAAGGGAGTCAAATGTCACAAATATGCCAGTTCTGGTTTTAAGACGCCAAGCTTAAAGTGTTTGTAGTTGAGTCAAATTTGAGATAAGTGGTTTAACGTTAAGACAAATTCAGAGAGTATACACTGTAAATTTAGTTTTTGCCATTTCAAGGGTCATAACTCTGGAATGACTGAGGCATAAGGGCTGGTTATCAATATTATTATGAAAGGATTCTGAATACTTGATCAGACAATACTCTCGAGTGACTTAATGATATGGCTGGTTATAAAAAAGTCAGATATATTATGTTAATTCACAATCTGATTATTTCCGTGATGATTAGATTCAGGCTTCAAAAGTTATGGAGGGAATAAGAACAATTTTAGGAAATTTCTACATATAAAGAGCCTTAACACTTGAGTGCCTGAAGCAACTGGCTGGTTATCAAACTTGTCCGAAGCATAATGCCCATACACATTCTGACTATATTTGGTGATGATTGGACAAAGGTTATAAGTTATTGATCAGACAAGACAGCTTTGAGGTATAATCTATAAATAAAGGGCGATAATTCTCGAGTGACTCAAGCAATATGGTTGGTAATAAATGTAGTCCAAGATCCAATGCAAAAAACACATACTGACCAAATTTGGGGATGATTGGACAAGGGCTTCTAATGTTATTGAGCAGACAACAAACTGGCATGTTTTTTTTTTAAATTGATTCTTGAAGATTTGAAAAGAATCCCCTTATACACATCTCACCAATTTTTATTTTTGTTACTTTGAGTAAAATACAAAAACAAAAACATTACACTTTCCTTACATTGGTTTTGATTTCATAATCAAACATATGATCAATCTGAGCCGTGAAGCCAGAAGAAATATATATTAAGAAACAATGAGCTCATAACAAGTGATTAATTGATTTGAAATTGTCTGTTTATAGATCTTTATTTTTGTAAAACCTCAACCTTCAGTATGCTTAAAAAACTGTTCAGATGCAATTCATTCAATTCAAAAATGGATAAATAAAAAGTTGATAAGAAAAGCCATTGGCTGAAGGCCAGAGGCTGGAAAAATCTCTCCCAGTAAGAACAGTACTATATGCCCGACCAGCTAGAACTAAACAGTTTGGCCATCAGATAAGAAATGCACACATATCTTTCACACACAAAAAGAGCTTTCACTGAGAGTGAGGAAGACCACCATATGCCACCCGGACTTAAGAATGGTAAAACAGTATGGTTTGGAAAAAAAATCATCATATAACATGTGCTGTGTGCAATTTTTGGTTATCAGCTCAGGACATGAAAAGCACAACTCTTATTAAGTCCAAGACAGAACTACCTGGAAGCCAATTTATCAAGATTCCTAGAAGCTGAGTTTCATTCTTAGAAAGTATTTTCACTAACAGTACTATACTGTAGGAAAAAATCATTCCTACATACAAAATGGCTCATAGATACAAAACCGCTTCTAGATACGAAATCGCTCCTTGTATTCTAAGACATAACTAATTTATTCTTAGCTTCATAAAAACTTATAGCTTATATTATCCCTCTTGAGTCTGTTTTCTATGTAGAAATTTATGCTTGTGTCCATTTTGACAGACCATGAAAAAGAGTCCCTGGTGGGGTTGAACCCACAACCACTGAGGTGAGAGAGAGTCAACTCAACCACTAGACAACTCCAACTCTGGTGGGACCTGAACCCATAACCACTCAGGTGACAGGCGGACACCGTAACCACTAGACCACTCACACCCTGGTGGGGCTCAAACCATAACCTCTCAGGTGAGAGGGGCGCACCTTAATCACTAGACCACTCCCACCCTGATGGGTCTCGAACCCAAAACCACTCAGGTGATAGGCAGACACTTGAACCACTAGACAACTCCAATCCTGGTGAGGCTTGAACCCACAACCACTCAGGTGACAGGCAGACACCTTTACCACTAGAAAACTCCAACCCTGGCGAGGCTCGAACCCACAACCTCTCAGGTGACAGGCAGACACCTTTACCACTAGACAACTCCAACCCTGGCAAGGCTTGAACCCATTACCTCTCAGGTGACAGGCAGACTCCTTAACCACTAGACAACCCCAACCCTGGCGAGGCTGGAACCCACAACCTCTCAGGTGACAGGCAGACACCTTAACCACTAGACAACCCCAACCCTGGCGAGTCTTGAACCCACAACCACTCAGGTGACAGGCGGACACCTTAACCACTAGACAACTCCAACCCTGGCGAGTCTTGAACCCACAACCTCTCAGGTGACAGGCGGACACCTTAACCACTAGACAACTCCAACCCTGGCGAGTCTTGAACCCACAACCTCTCAGGTGACAGGCGGACACCTTAACCACTAGACAACTCCAACCCTGGCGAGGCTTGAACCCATTACCTCTCAGGTGAGAGGGGGACACCTTAGACCACTCCCACCCTGATGGGGCTTGAACCCACAACCACTCCACTTTCACACTTACGTTCTTTATGTAACTGGTCCTATTTAACTACAGCTAATTTAAACATAACATTTTTACAAACACAAACTATTTTCCATTCTACCATAAACACAACATTTGTTCAGTATTACATTCTGTACATTAATACATACAAGTACACCAGTACTAAGGGATAGAACACTTCAGAAAGTTTTATAACTTGACCAATAAAAGTAACAACCATTCCGTCACATGTAAAACACATGAAACTATACCCTTTGAAATAGGTATTAGTCAGAGAGCTATGTTAAAGTACAAATACCTGACATCAGCATTCTCATGTCTTTAAAAAAACAAAAACAATTTCAATGTAAAAACAGAAAAGAAAAGTATATTTCAGTGACTGTTTTGACCAAAATAGTGAATTACCAATGCATACTTTTAAAGCTGCACTCTCACAGATATACCATCTTTACAACTTTTTTAATTTTTGTCTTGGTGATGCCAATGATATAAGGTTTCTGACAATAAATTAATGTTTTATGGCTTAAACTGTTCCTAACAGTTTAAGAAAAATGCATATAACATCACTTTTTTAACTTAAATATAAAAATCTGTGATCTTATTTTTTGCCAGCAGTCTTATATAACTTGTTTCCATGGGTTTTCACAAAAAATGGCTTGTTCCAAGACAAAAATAAACTAGAAGCGCCGCAATGCGACGAAACCAGGTTTTTGTTATGGGCAATCAGAAATTATAGCCAATTAATTTGTTGTATGAGCAAGTTAAATCTGCAGCTTCATATAAGCTATATTCACACTAAGATTCATCACTATCCATCAATTCTAACTAAGTTATTGGGCAGAAACCATTTTTCTATTTTTAGTAACAGTGATCTTGACCCCACCCCCCTCAAAAGAAATTCCAAGCTTGCTCTTCACATAAGCTACTAGTACCTACACACAAAATTTCGTCAATATCTATCAATCCTAACTAAAGTTATTGGGCAGAAACCATTTTTCCAGTTTTAGTAACAGTGACCTTGACCTTAGCTCCACCCCTCTCAAAAGCAATCCCAAGCTAGCTCTGTACATAAGCTACCTACACACCAAGTTTTATCAATATCTATCAATGCTAACTAAAGTTATTGGGCGGACACCATTTTGAAATTTTTAGTAACAGTGACCTTGACCATAGCCCCACTCCCCTCAAAAGCAATCCCAAGCTAGCTCTTTACATAAGCTACCAACACACCAAGTTTAATCAATATCTATCAATGCTATCAAAAGTTATTTGGCAAAAAACATTTTTCTTTTTCAAGTAACAGTGACATTGACCGTAGCCCCTCCCCACTCAAAAGCAATTCCAAGCTAGCTCTTCACATAAGCTACCTACACACTAAGTTTCATCAATATCTATCAATGCTAACTTATGTTATTGGGCAGAAACCATTTTTCTATTTTTAGTAACAGGCGACCTTGACCTTAGCCCCAACCCCCTCAAAAGCAATCCCAAGCTAGCTCTGTACATAAGCTACCTACACACCAATAAGCTACCTACACACCAAGTTTCATCAATATTGGTCAATGCTAACTAAAGTTATTGGGCAGAAATCATTTTTCTATTTTAAGTAACAGTGACCTTGTCCATTTTTCTTTTTTAAGTAATAGTGACCTTGACCTTAGACCCTCCCCACTCAAAAGCAATCCCAAGCTAGCTCTTCACATAAGCAACTTACACACCAAGTTTCATCAATATCGGTCAATGCTAACTAAAGTTATTGGGCAGAAATCATTTTTCTATTTTAAGTAACAGTGACCTTGACCTTAGCCCTCCCCCCTCACTGGCAATCCCAAGCTAGCTCTTCACATAAGCTACCTACACACCAACTTTTGTCAATATCTATCAATCCTAACTAAAGTAATTGGGCAGAAACCATTTTTCTATTTTTAGTAACAGGCGACCTTAGCCCCACCCCCATCAAAAGCAATCCCAAGCTCGCTCTTCACATAAGCTACCTACACACCAAGTTTCATCAATATCTGTCAATGCTTACTAAAGTTATTGGGCAGAAACCATTTTTCTATTTTATGTAACAGTGACCTTGACCATTTTTCTATTTTAAGTAACAGTGACCTTGACCTTAGCCCCTCCCCACTCAAAAGCAATCCCAAGCTAGCTCTTCACATAATCAACTTACACACCAAGTTTCGTCAATATCTATCAATGCTAACTAAAGTTATTGGGCAGAAACCATTTTTCTATATTTAGTAACAGTGACCTTAACCTTAGCCCCACACCCCTCAAAAGCAATCCCAAGCTAGCTCTTCCCATAAGCTACCTACACACCAAGTTTCATCAATATCTATCAATGCTAACTAAAGTTATTGAACAGAAACCAATGTTTGACGCCCGCCCGCCGCCTGTCCAACAACAACCTCATTCTAATAACCCGGTTTTCGTTGAAAACCTGGTTAAAAAAGCTGTCAAAACATTTAAATCTGTGAGAGTGCAGCTTTAAAGGGACTAGACACCAGATGAAACAATTGTAAGGAAATAGAAAATTGTCAAAAATTTACATTAAAATTATTTGTTGTGTTAAACGCATTGAATATAACGTACATGTACTGATGTATCACATCACTTATGACAAATGTATCTATTGCAGTTTTTGTGTATTTTTCAAATTTAAAATTTACTTGGTTTGTCTTCCACATAAAAATACCATTGAAATTTAAAAATAGCAATTTTCTTTTGATCATGTAACTTGATGTATTATCGGCCTCATACTAGCTTGTATGAACAAGGCTCATTTGAGGAAACACTACATTTGCCGATTTTGGGACCATCTGAGGTCTTGTCCCTTTAAATGCTCCTTTACATTAATGAAACAAGACCCCAATGCGGCAACGCCGCATTAAAGCTGATTCTTTTATTTTACAATGCAATTTTGAAACCTAGGATTAGAGCTAGTGACCTAGTATTTATAACCAAAAAGACCCATTTTTAAACTTATCGTAGATATCGTTCATACAAATAACCTGATAGACAGAATCTATCCCCTTTGTGTGAGGAAAAATGAACATTTTATAAATACATCAGCTTTTCCAATAAAGTCTGTCCCAGAGATCTAGTTTTTGACCCTAGATTCAAAACAATGGCATTTATCGCACAGATTCCGCCCATAACTCTAAGGGTATCCCCCAGCACTTTAAAGCAGCTTCAGGTTTAAGACTAAATTATCTTACTGCAATGGGCCAAGAATGATTAGTATTATTATACACTTAAAATCCATATTTTCCTTGCTTGTCCTGTATTTCATGTTATAGTTTATATATAAGACATTTCAGATGGTAGAATTGAAGTGATACCCTTATTTTCAAACAAAAACAGCCATAAACAACTAACACAAATGCTCATGTTTGTTTTTCTAGTAAAAGAAGGGGCATAACTCAACAATAAGTAAAGCTAGAGCCATGAACATAGGGAGACATATGCCAAGGTTAAAGCTTTGGCATGATGCCAACAATGACTGAGCCACCAATGCTACGACAATACCCCGATTCTATGAAAACCAGACAAGCTGAAAAGATCATGGCAATACTATTCAGTTCATTAACAAAGAACCGAAATGTATATCTTATTTTTCTAACCTGATCAGTAGAGCGTAGAAGTGGCAGTGCTCTCTCCAGAACCTGGGTACAAAACTGTGGAAGGGTTAACTGCAGGTATTGAAGGGCAGGGACATCCTCAAGGTCAATGGGTTCTCCTCTCCTGCCTTCCGGGCTTAAGCCCACACTGGAAGCCCGAGATGTCCTGTCATATAAATATATAGTTATTTGCTGAGGTCATGACAAGTTATATGGGAAATGTAAAGGAGAGACCTCTTCAAAGGTCAGTGGAATCCAATTGAGTATCAGTGAGCCAAGAATCATGAAAAAAAGATTATTAAAGGGGCTAGACACCAGATGGTCCCAAAATCTGAAATACATTATGTCCACAAGACAAGCCTAGAATTGTCATTACAAACTAGTATGAGGCCTAAAACACATCATTTCACATGATTAAAATATTATTTTGTCGCTGCCTCAGCTCAGTTTACTTGTTTAAAATAATGCATAATGGTTTCCCAGTTTATCATGTGTATGTGAAAGCAACATGATTAGTACAGATACAGATATGCTGTTTTTAAATCAACTTGAATTTATGTACAAACCCAGTAAATTTTGAATTGAAAAAAAATACGCAAAAACTGCGAAATATACATGTGTCATAAGAGATGAGTCCATGTTAAAGTAAGGAATATGTATACAGCATAAACAGTGTATACATGTGTATAGACTGCTTACAAGTGTGTATATACAGAGTATACATGTGTATATACAGCATATATATGTGTATATACAGTGTTTACAATTTAAAAAAATGTGTTTATACAGTGTATATATTTGTGTTTACAGCGTATATATGTGTCAACATACCCTGTGGAAGAACCAGATGTATCTCCATCCCGGCCATCCCCCCGGGGGCGGGAATCTGTCCAACCAATCACCGATGGTCTTCCATCTCCTCCTCCATTCTGATTGGCTGATGAAGAACTGGAGGGTGTAGAGAATGGAGTTGGTGTGGTGCTGAAGTCTGAAATAACCAATGAAAAGGACTGTTTTATATTTCCTTTGAAGTATTCAACGCTCGGCCAATCACAGGTCCTTATTTCCTTACTTTGATTGGCAATCAAAATTGAAACAAATGAAATAGAGTGGGCCTGTCACAAAAGGCATAAAAAAAATAAACAATGCATTACTGAATTATCATTACTTTAGTATTGTAATCCAAACAAGGACAACCTTCTGTATCCACCTTTATATTGATTTGGTCTATCTTTTAGCATTAACCATGAGTTATAAGGGCATAAAGTATTTGACTACATGTATTTTATTTGTTTATACACATGTTGTTTGTTCCCTGCTACATATGATTGAAACTAAAAACTTGAATGTTGTTCAATAATACAAAGACCTTTTTTCAACCAATTTTATCCTTTCTAGCAATGATAAATCACAAAGTACCAGCTAACCTTGTTTTGCTGTGTAAAAGTTGGGATCCTGGTGACATCGTATTCTACTACGCAGACATGTGACATAGTCAGCCAATGTCCTTACAGCCTGAAGCCTGGCCACACCCCCTTCTTTGATTGGTCCACTCAGGAGTGAAAGCAGGTTCTAAAAATAAACCAGGTTCAAAATTGTAACGTTTGCAGTAAAATTGAGTTCTAATCCATTTATACAAACAAACATCACATAGTAAACTCATAAAAGATGGCCACCTACCCTAGTAGTTTTCAATGATATGAAGCATTCAATAGAAAAAATCTGAGAGAATAAACCCCACAATAAGAGCACCTTGCATCACACATTTAAGGCTTTTTGAGTCTATAATGTAAGGCAATTGTCAAATATTTAGTAATTTTCAGTCATAAAATGTTGATATGGTCTAATTGCTTCTAATTTCACAGAATATTTGTTTGATTTATGAACTTTAAGCAGTTACCTTGACAATATTAGGCCTCTGCAGGAAAATTTCAGCAGGAAAATCTTGGAAGACAACGTCACTTAGAAACTCGCACGTGCTGACAAGCATCGAGGCCTCCCGACTCTGGAGAGAACTGAAACAAGAATTTTCACAACACTATGATCAGATGAATAAATGATAAAAAGACACAATATGAAAATCATCCAGTCTTTGTAAAAACACCATGTTTTATATGATACTGCACCAAACATGATGTCTATCAAAAGATAGAAGCCTTTTGAACCGTATATTAGAGGCATTGACAGGCAAAGGTCTTATGTTTGATTTAAATATGTTGGAAATTGCTTGAGTTTCCAATCCCTTAGTTAGATTTTAAAGAATACACTAACAAAAGAACAATTTTCAAGCATTTCCTAGATTCTAAACGCCAACATAAGAGTGGAATTACGACAAACACCCTTAGCCTTCATTTGTTATTTCTGATTTCGAAATTCAAGCACTTGCCATTTTGTGGGAAACAATATTAAATTATACGCCCATGCATACTCATTTTTACTGGAGTATGCGTAGGTAGCCACTGTTCGCCAAAGAGCAGACTTGACTATTTTCTGCCCAAAACACATGAGCTAAAAATGAAACGCTGAATTACTGAATTCCACTCATGCCATTGGGTCTGATTTTCCCATCAAGGCCACATACGTATGAACACTATTTATATTACTGTAGAACAAACCTGTTGGTGGAGGAGAGAACATGTCTGTCTGTGGGTGTGAGTGATAACCATGGAAATATGGTCATTCTAAAACAGCTACTGCCCTCTAAAAAATCAGCGATTGTTTGTTGTTAAAAACATCTAGCCAATAACAGTTTCTATTTAACCTTATAAGCATGCATGATATAAAGCAACCTTCCCGTAGCAGAAATTTCATAAAAATCCTGCAATTTTCCCCCAAATTATTTTCATTATCATTCAACTGTTTCACAATCACAACAAAAAAAAACCAATCCCCCACACAGAGACACACATCCCAAGATGATTGGCACCCCTCTCTTTTACCGTAAAAAGCTTTTGAGACAGTGCTCGATATATTTTAGATAAACTTAATTATATTAAACTTCAACATTGTTTTGAAGGAAAAAACATGCATTTTAATCAAACAAAGTGTGTTTATGGTTATATTTGCTAACAGCAGGCTCTTACATACCAAGCCCCAGATCAGCTGCTGTGGGGTGACCCCCGGACCCTGGAGTCATAGGCTGTTGCCCCAGATCTCCCTGACACCCCTCAAAGAACCCCAAAGGTGGTTCCCTGTAATCTGGTAGTCTGGCTCCATGCTCAGAAGGGGCATTGGTGCTAGGGGCGAGGGAATAATCCTGGGTATGACGGGTTGCTATGGTATCCACTGTGGTTTCTGCACCCGCTGTCATTCCTGAAAAATAAATACAAGACTTTATATTTCATTCCTGTTTGCGGATTTGGTCTCATCAAATATACAAACTTTACACTTGAAAACCATTATGCACATTAAGCAGGTAAACTCACAGAAGACAGCTACAAAATATTATTTTAATCATGTAAAATAATGCATAATTGGCATCATACTATCCATTGACAATTCTAGGCTTGTTTTGAGAAAATACTGTATTTGCATATTTTGAGACAGTATGCTGTCGAGTCCTTTTATGGCACTTTCACACCTTATTCCATGAGAAATGAATAACCCAATTCCTTGTTACAATAGGGATATTTGCCTTTGATGCACTGGATAACACTGAAATGTTTACTCATTGATATCAGGCTTTCATATCAACAAGAATTCTATAACAAATGTACTATAGAAATTGTAAGACTGGTGATACCAAACCACTGCAGGGCAAGCTGGCTTGGACTTCTTTTGAAAACTGTAAACTTTACTGCTCCAGGACTAGCGGGCTTGGGCTTCAATTAACAACTGTATACTTTACCACTGCAGACAGGGCTACCGGGCCTGGGCTTCTATCAACAACTATAAAGTTTAAAACTTTACCAATGTAGGGCTAGCAGGCTTGGGCTTCTTTCAACAATAATAGACTTTTGCCATCACATACCTGAATGGTTGTGTCTCTGATAGATACACTCTGGAGCATGGTCCAATCCAATATCAACGTCAGGCAGGCGCATGCAGTTCTCAAGCACCTGATCGACAACTGGTTGCAGGGCCGATGTCACATCTTTTCGCAGACTGGTAAGAAACTCAATAGCACCAATGTCTTGTAAGGTTTCTGCACCAGATGTGTGCTATATAGATAGAAAATAAATTACCAATAAGTTTGAAAATCTCTAGAGATTAGCAATTAAAAGAGTTATGGAAGGGTGCTGCAATCTGTCCTTTTTTAGAAGCGACCTCTTGTAACAATGATGAAGAGGATGAAAATCCTTTTTTAATTTATTGAAGTTTGCTTAAGACTGAAGAAAAATAGCTTTGTTTCGAAAAAGAAAACTTACAATAAGTTCATCAATACATACAAACTTTACATATTTGGTTGTTGTAACCTAATTTTACTTCTATCAAGCACCATTCCTAACATTTTAGGACAAATTTCTAATGTTCAGCCTGATACAATAAGGCCTAAAAAATCATTTGGTTCAGGTCACCCGACCCTACCTATGAAAATAAGAGCTGACTCTACCATTTTTATAGTCAGTTGGTATAAAAAAATCTTCTTTTTAAGTGTGTGTTTTAATATTTAGTTTAAAACCTTTAAAGCTTTATAAGAAGAATTAATCTGTTTTAATTGTTTTTCTGGAATTTCGACTTCAACTTCTCACTTATACTGTACCTCTGAAAGCCTGCAGAGTAGATTGAGGACATCTGAATGCCGGGAAGATTTCGGGTAGTTGAACCATTCAAGGAGGCGAATAAACAAGTGGCGTTCTTGGACAAGATCAGAGTCACATATAAGCTTGTGCTCTAACTTGGAAAGAATATTCTCCAAGGCTCGAACACGAATCTCATCCAGATGGTGACCTGCAAACACATTATGATTAAAAAATAAAATCTGTCTTGGTCAAGATATTTGAGACTATAAGAATCCAGATAAAGTTTTACACCAAAATTTGGATCTCATATCTGAGGTGGGACAAAAAGTTCTCCGCCTAAAGATAGAACAGGGAGAACTACATATATTTCAAGTTATTGATCTTCAACATTACAATTATAGGAACCGGACAGCGTTGTTTTTACATTTCTTGTCTGTAACCACGTAAATCTGCAAACAAAAAGAAGCGGTTTCAAGTGGACTGTACTGTTAATATATTAGGGATGCAAACTACTATTCGAATATTTGACAAGGCAGTCCAAAGGATGGCTATATCCCCCGCAACTGTTTTTAGTAGATTTTGTTTTTCTCGCAACCTGACTGGTACGTTGAATCTGACCAAAATTGTACACAACCACTGGTCAAGAGTGTGAATATAGGACAAGTTGTTTGATTGGTTACCTAAATATTTTTGGATTACTGGCACAAATTGCAATTGGTTCGAGTTCTTGGATCAATACAGTTATTGTTGCTAAAAGTACATGGAATGCATAAGGTCAATAAATCCAGTAAGAATTGACATGCCTACACTGCTAAATGTAAAAAGCCCGGACACAAGCATGTGTACTTTGACCTTTATATGTCTCATGTGACCTTGACCTTTGAGATATGGACCCGGGTCAAGGTCACTGCACATCGTCTCAATGAGGACAATATTTGAACCAAGTACGGTAATATGGTAATCCATCCATGCATAATTAAGTTATAGCCCGGACATGAAATGTTACAGTTAGATGAAAGATGGACAGATGAACAGACGGACGAAGTGCATTTCTATAATCCCCTCCCCACTCCGTGGCGGGGGATTAAATGTTCGACATTTAGATTGAAAAGTTATGACAAGATCAATTTACAAGAGCATAAATAAATAATTTTTCATGACTATGATAAATTTTAGGTTTTGAATTCGATAGATTCAATTTCCCTATATAACTTATTGATAGTTCTCTCTGTCCAACAACTAGTTCTGGCTTCCATAACTTTAATGATGATATTTTTTTTATGTTTAGCCCACTCATTTATTTTTTGGTTTACAAGATTGTTTGGAAAAAAATGTCCACCTGGTGGTTGAAAAAAAAAAGTTCAAAGTTCTCATTAAACACACAGTTTAAATCTTACATACTGTGCATATAAAACATCAAAGAAATTGACTATAAAACATGTTTACATGTATAAACTGCACTTTTTATCATAGATCCTGCATATTTTAATAAATTATTTCATACGAAGAATGATATGACTGCTATCGTCAATGGGGGACTACCGCTATCAAGAGTTGTCTCGTAAATTTACAAGAGTTGCGCAGCCTGATTTTACGGGCACCTGCTTTGGGTAGTTCCGGTTGAAAAACAAAACAGATAGAAGCGAAGAGAAGAAAATCAATAATTTAACAAATAATAAGTTTAAAGCGATAATTCTGCTATCTCACAACGTTAAACATTCATCGAAAAAACCCTTCACCATTTTTATAAAAAAACTTAATTGAAAGGTTGAAATCAGTCAATCTTACAAGCAAGTTAAACATTAACTGATATCCACCAATCCGATTGTTTTTTGGTTCAGCAGAAAATCAGAAGACAAGCCGTTTATTAATAATAAACATCTTAAGATTAAAAAATAGTAATTAACGAAACAAAACTTACCCAGCTTCTTGAACAGAGCATTGAAGTCAACATCTTGTCTTAATGTTGACCCCATTTATTACTCCAAATGGAGACTGTCAGAGGTAGAAATCCCTATTTTATGTTATGTATCGTTTTTGTCCGAACTTGTTTTGAAACATCCGCCATTGATTAGAGACTACTCAAGGGAAGTCATTCTGAATGAGTTGGACATATCGGTAAAACCTGAAACGGCTAAATTTAAAAATAAGCCGATATGTCAAACGGGGATCTCTTTCTTTATTATAAGATATTCAAGACTATTCGCGAATTTTTCCTGGAAGCGATTAAAAGTTTGAGTGGACCCATGTATGACTAAATTACTTAATACGATATCGAGGCCGTCATTCATTTTGTACACACTTGGCAAAACCGACGAACATTTGATAAAGGTACTCGATGTACAATTATACCCGGACTTCCTTAACAACTGTGCTTAATTATGCGATGATTTATTTAACTAAGACGCCTTAAGATGTGTGCAGTTAATCAATGACAATGCTGCTCGACAACATAAGCTAATCCTAAAACAGTTATTTATATTCCGCTTTCGAAGAAATATCGTTAAAATCAATAGGAAACAACTGTCTATTGATTTTAGCCTATGCATTTTCATTTTTCTTAATCGTTTGTAAGATCAGTCGACTAGAATGCATCCTTAATTATAAATGTGACCAACGTAATGTGTATAAAACAAACTTGTTATAATTACTGTTACTATGACTTCCTATAATCTCGTTTCATTACTATGAACAGTCGAACCCCGCTGGTTCGAAATCGCTTGGCTGGAAGTCCTCGTTGGCTCGAAGAAGTTAAACAATCCCGGTTGGCTCGAATTTTTCGAGGCTCGAGGTATATTCGCTGGTCCATGGGAGTTCGAGCAATGGGGGTTTGACTGTACTATCAAAATTGTATTGTGTTTGTCAATATTTATTCTTATGTATGTATTACCAAATACCATGTACATCTCCAGAAAATTGAGGAAAAAAGTGTTCTCTGTTTTAAGGGCCGGTCACAATGCAGAAGTGGGTGGGGAAGGTAAAAAACTAAAACGTTTAAAAACTTCATGTTTTATTTAGTCTTGAGGAACGATCTTTTTGGGGAATGAAACATATAATCTTGGTGACACGTTTTTCAGGGGGTCCAACGTGTTTTGTGTTTTCCGAAATTTAAGTGTGGGAAATGTGTGATGCGGAATAAAATGGCGGTGTTCGAATGTTATTGAATGTATAAGCTGGACGATTGCTTGTTTGCAAAGTGAAAATAGAAAATTGCGTGACTTGAAACTGTCTTTTTGTCAAAGTGCACCATCCTTGTACCTATTCTTGCTATTATTCATTGATTTGTTTGCATTTTTTTCTTTTCGACGGTTAGTGCACTTACATGGTCACTATAAGGCAAATGTTAGTATGCGGAACTACAGCAAGGTACACGTATAGTGTGTAGTTGGAAAAAAAATGTTACCATTTTTTTAGAATAGCTTGTTAGAAAAAAGTATTTGCAAAGAACTGTGGCTTAATTTATCATGAAATTTAAGAAACAAATAGATTTTGCGAACAAATTCAGAAACAGTAGTGTACCAATATAAGAGTTTATTGCGAGAGCTATTAGTTCAGAGACTATCCGCATTGTCCCAGAAAGCCATTCTGCGTGAATTGGCAATGTAATTCGTATAAAAGAAAAGTAGGAATCGGGTAACTGGGGACGCCAGACTGGGGTGCAAATCAGTGCTCATTGCGAGAACTTATCGAACAATGACAAGGGGACAACCCACATTGCTCCAGAATGCCATTCTGCATGAATTAGCAATGTAAACGGGAAGATTTTTTTCAACGATTGAGGGGACCGGGGCGGCAGATGGTGGTGAAAATAAGTGCTCATTGCGAGAGCTAAGCGTAGATTGTTCAGAAAAAAATCCGCATTGCCCCAGAACCCCATTCTGCTCGAATGGACAATGTAATCCGGAATAAAAATTGAGGTAGGTTGGACGGGTGGAGCAGGCTTGGGTGTAAATCAGGCAGTGCTCATTGCGAGAGCTGTGTTTAAAAGGTTCAAAGGACAATTAGCATCGCTCCATAATGCTATTCTTCGTGAATTGACATTGTATTCCGGAATTAAAAGATTCAGGAGTCGGATGGCTGGGACGGCAGACGGCGTTACAAATTAGTGCTCATTGCGAGACGTGTGCGAAAAATACTGAAGGGACACTCCACATTGCTCCAGATTGCCGTTCTGCGTGAATTTGCAATGTAATACGAAATGAATTAAACTGGGATTGGATGGCAGGGGGCGGCAGACTGTGGTATAAATCAGTGCTCATTGCGAGAGATGTGCGTAAAATGTTCAGAGGGCAATCCGCATTGCTCAAGAAAGCATTCTGTGTGAATTGGCAATGTAATCAAAAAGAATGCCTTCTGCGTGAATTGGCAATGTCATCCAGAATAAATGTTAAGGGAAAAAATCGGCATTCCTGCAGAATCGGGGTTCGAGTGGCCGGTGGCGGCAGACAGGGGTGAAGATCGATGCTTATTTCGAGATCTTTAAGTAAAATGTTCAGAGACCATCTGTATTGCTGAAGAATGCCACTCTGCGTGAAGTAGTAACGTAATCCGAAATAACAAAATGGGGGTCAGTTGACTACCGACAGGCGGGAGTTTTCAGAGTCAATGAAGTGCGTAAAAAAGTTGGAACTATCAATAGTGTTCTTGAGTGAAACTTGGCGTGAATTGTCAATGTAATTTGGAAAAAATGGGAATTTGTTGACCCTCCGATTTGCGTCCGAGTACAATTAAGTGTTCAGTGTGTGTAAAATATTAAGGCGACTATCCCCACTGTTAGAAGGTTATCCGCGTGAATTGGCAGTGTAATCCGGAATAAAAAAATGGGACTGGGATTATTCTCCTCCGGGCGTCAGAGTGCATTTTTAATGTTCAGTGTCAGCGCTGTGCGTTAATAGTTGAGAGGAATTTCCGCAATGCTTAAAGCAGAGCAAACACTGTGGTCAGGCCGGTTTATGAATGCTTAAAATCCAGATGATCTTAAAACATACCGTAACACCAAAACCTGACCAGCTGACTGGGTTGTTTTTAATGTTTGTACAAACGAAGCCATGCTCATGCTTTCCAAATTAGAGATTGTATGTACAAAGTTATTGCGGCTATGACTTTTTAATCATTATTTTTAACTACACATGTATAATTAATTTTATGATATGCGATACTTGTTTTTGATTACCATTTAAAAAATATATTTCACTTCATGTTGTCCGTTTGCAATCGGAACTCCTCGGCTCGTATCAAGATATGGCCTCGGCAATCGGAACTCCTCGGCTAGTATCAAGATATGGCCTCGGCAATCGGAACTCCTCGGCTAGTATCAAGATATGGCTACCTCGAAGCTTGCCGGAGATGGCCGAGTTGTTACGATTGGTCCGTTTGTTATACGAGCAGTTATATTTGACGGGATCCGGGACCCAAATTTTAATTATGGTTTTATCTTTGCGTTTGTAATGTTTGAGCTTGTACAGGCCATTGAAAATAGTGAATACCTTAAAATAAATATATTAATAGCATATAAATTATTTCAATGCATATATTATGATGCACTTATGTATTTTTGGGTGCGCTTGTAACTAATTGTATGTTTGATTTTATGTACATGCATTTCCTTTTTCAAATTGTTAATAAATCAATAAGAAATATGGAAAAACAACAACATATACTAAGGTTTATATTAACGTCAGCGACAACTAACCCGGGCTATCTTTGAATAAGCCCGGACTTTTACTGATTACTGTCTATATCGATACTATTCGATATACCCGGGACCGTTGTGGTCGGGACTTTATAGCTTGTAACTGCCGGGATCGATTTTTGAGAAAAGCCGGGACTTCTGAGGTCGGAACTCTATAGCTCGTTACTGCCGGGACCGCTGATTGAGAAAAGCCGGGACTGCTGTAGCCGGGACCTTACCTGATAACTGCCGGGATCGTTTATCGACTTCATTGTAGAGATTGAGACAAGACACAACACGCGTATACAACTTCTTAATTGTATTTGCATATTATATATATAATATCAACAATGTTTTAAAGAAAACATATAAGTTAATAACCAGGAACAATAACATCTGAAGGATAAGAATAAAAAACAAATAACATTTGCTTCAAATAAGAAAAATAGTATAAGAAACAAATCATTTATGATTATATTTAAACATTTGAGCATCATACAATAAATGACAAATAACTTAATGAAAGCATCGGCAGTGTCCGAAATTGGTACATATACTAATCAATGTGATTTTCACATTCTGTCTTAATTTCTTGTTGTTTGGTGATGATGTTGGCGAATTAGAGATAATTATGTTTTCTTTTGTAACTGTCCGAAATATAATCATCATAGCAACTTCCATTAATCTTTGTATTATTTTCCGAAATTTCTTCGGACACACATTCTTTTCCGAACTATTGCTATTTTTGAATCAGGTGCAGACAGTTCATTTTCGAAGTTGATAGGTTTCTGTTTCTCAATTGTCTTTACTGTTTTTATATCTCATAAGGCCTGGGAGTAATTGGTCCCAGATAGGGACTATTAATTTATTTTTATTTTTTGGCTATTTGTTGGATTGCCAATAGATTTATTTGCAACTATGATGTGTTAACACGTACTGGTTGATGGACATTGACACGTCTCTATGGGGAATAAGGTGACAGCGTATTTCCTGTCACATACACCACTTACCATTAAGGCGTTCATGTCAGGCACCAATCGCACGCCGCCGAGACCACTGATGTCAATTACTGATACCGAGATCCCGGCTGTGATGGTCCCGGCAAATATCAGAACAGATCAGAATTTTATTACTTGAAACTATACACTTTTATGTGTTTCATATACATATTAAACCAATTACAATTAAACAATGAAGTGTGAAATATTAAATCAATATTATAATTAATCTATTTTTAAGGATGAACTGGAATAGAAAACACGAATCAAACTATCATAGTACACACTACAATATTTACACCTCAACTTCCATTCCTTAAATGAACTGCCTTTTGGCAATTGCTTTCATTAAGCGATGAACGCAACATCTTCGGATACATCCTTACAATACATGACAATAGCTATTGAGATAACCTAACGGTATTGCCTTTATACAGCTGGAAACGGCCCGACTGCATTCACTTCTTGAAGTGGAATCGGAGACTTGACAAATCTCGGAGCACATCAAATGTTTATTTAGACTGTTTCATAACCACGTCTAACGCCAATGGCCACGCCACGCCTACCGCAATTCTACCGTCATCAATAATCCACGCAATGTTTGTTCAATCAGCGACGTCTACGCCTTTCACTTATCAGCAATGTCACGACCAAATCATTCCCTTTATTATGTAAACTTTGTTCACGACAGGGTAATCCTCGGCGACGTTTATTCTTCTGCACACGGAATAACTGACGTTGAAATGAAGCAAGGTTCCGAAGTTTGTACAGCGGGTTAAGACCGTGAAGAAATTCACGGAAATTGTCACACGATGTTCAGTGTTTCAGATTTCAGGTGTTTGAGACCGAGCCAATCCAACATCATTAAGGTGGAATACGGTAATAGCGCACCAATCCCATAAATGGTCCACAATACTGATACTGCTTTTTAAACCTTTTCATTTTGTTATAAAAATTGTAAAATATGTGTAATTTGTGAATGTGTATTTTGTTATATACCCGTCAAAGTTTGTTAGTTAGAAACATATTGTTTGCCCATAACAGTTATACTCAAGGTTGGGAAGATTGGAGTAAAGGGTCCCCTCAAGTTTTCCAAAGCGGTCAGGCTGGTTATTATTTTTATGGGGATATTATGGCCATTAATAGCACAATTTTTCATAAGGTTTACAGGGTTTCCGCCAGGATTTGCCGAAGGCTTGTCGGAAGTGACAAATAGGGTGGGTTTGGTAGAGGTGTCCCTTCTCTACCCCGATATTTTATTGGAACTGAAGTGTGAATGATGCGTTTTCATGCATTCTAAGCTAAACAAACCTACTATATAGTTCACCTTAAAAATTGTTGCTTGTCATGTGTTTCGTATTCATTTTTTATGTAACAATTTCACATGGTGTTAATATTTAAACCGGTGATGTACTCCGTGAAATTTGTAAAATGTGGACTTGAGTCTGCTGTGCTTGTACATAAAGAGCTCGCACGTGCACGTATTTATTGCTGCAAACGGCGACAAGGAAAACACATAAATATAAGTAACCGTTAGTTTCTTTTCACTTTTAATTATTTATTATTCATTATTAATGTAAATGTACGAGATGAAAATGCATAAAATAACAAAATGAAAAAAACACATGATAGAAGAACAAAGGAATGCTACAACATAGATGATGATGATGCGACTCTAGACGCCGTGACTTCACACAGAATGTCAGACAACATATAAAACTTGTCAATCTAAACAAGGAGCCTGTGACCGTCCTTGGCCCATTTTGTCACCATCTGCTCGACCCAAGTCTCCATAAAGTTGGCACGGTGGGGCCCTCCATAGACATCCGTAAGATGGCGTTTAACGTTTCAGTCTGTAGTATGTTCTTTAGTACGTCAGAGCGTTTTAACACGCTTCAAGGTCGAGAACCCTCGTTCGCAGTCGGCCGTTGACGATGGAAGAAGCAGGCCCGCAGTAGCTAATAACCTTAGGTTAGGCATGGCGCCCCGCAACGGTCCGGCCACCTTCTAGATCATGACTGTTGTGGTTGCCTGGCGGAGTGTCGTGTCCTGCGTGATGGTGTTTTTCAGCACTAGGTAGTCAGAGGCGGCTTCGCTGGCATCTTGAAGAACGCGGGTAAATCGGTCTGCCAGCATCTGGAATTAACGCTGTCTGATATGATTCTTATATTTGCATATTGAACTACACACGTCATGTTTCAAAACAGTATTTTTTAAAAGAGAATGGTTTTACATACAAAATGTATGTTGAATATTAGTAAAAAAAAATATCTTAGCATTTTTGAAACACATGCATTGTTGTCTATTTTCAGATCACTTCCGCTGTGAATATCACTTCTGTTGTGAATAACAGCCTGCTAAATTACCTGAAGTTCGTCTGTGCAATGGGATTTTACTCTGCTTGGTCGCCAGCCGGTACGGTGGTAGGGTTGAATGCGCAGACTGCTTCCAACAAAGGGGATGTGTGGAAATCGCTTTCCAGGTTGCTAACTAGAGCGTCAATGAACTTGTCGTACACTTGCTCCTTGAAGTCAATGTCGTCTCACGGCTTTGGGTGGGTTAATTGGAACGGTTGCTCGGTGAGATGGTCAATGGCCTGTGGAAGATGCTGGAGGTTCTGCCCAGGGTGCTCCTTCACGGAACGGACCGTTGTGATAGCATC
Source organism: Mya arenaria (assembly GCF_026914265.1). Classification (NCBI taxonomy): domain Eukaryota; kingdom Metazoa; phylum Mollusca; class Bivalvia; order Myida; family Myidae; genus Mya; species Mya arenaria. Next base: position 27,756,813 of record NC_069129.1, on the reverse strand, counting down.
CATCACCAGCCGTGTTGTATACCGCGTCCCTCATCTGAAATGATGCAAAACACAAAATGCAAAAGCGATGTAACCAGTGGCATGTGGTCACGTTGTATATATATATATATATATATATTTACATATATATTCGGATATTAATCATGTGTACGAGCAATCGTTTTATATGCACACCAATTTGTGTCATTCAAGAAATAAATGTTGAAGCTGTCTTAGTTTCATAGAATGTTTGAAAAACATGGAGTTATTTGTATTTTATGATACTGTTATTTCTTGTACAAACCTGCAGTGCAAGTGACAGATTTGCCAAGACCGGCAACACTCAGACAGCATTAGGAGAACCGCCACAGATCAGTACTGCTGCATTAACACTGCCAACCCCTGTGTCACGGCGTCCCATCTTTCTATCGCCTCGGGTTCTAGACAACAAAGCGATCACGCTGGTAATAATTTAAAGCTTTTATGGGGAATATTATGGGCACTAACAATTGTACAGTAAAGTCTTAAAGCTGTAAATGGTTTAATAGTTAAGAGGAAAACTTTGTAAATGGTAATTTATTAAAGATAAAAAATGAAATTGAGAAGCATCACATTAAAGCCCGATTTTTCAATATGACAATGGGGAGTTTTTTCAAAAGCGTGTTGAAAGTTATTAAAATTTGCTTTTTTTCAACCATTTATTGAATGGATATGAACTGAAATATTCTGACCAAGTCATGTAAATAGGATAGAAACGTTAGGAAATGAAACGAAAGGAACAAATGAAATTGGCAATAGGCTTTGTGTTTAACTGTCGAGTAATAGCAAGTGATAATTTTGTTTTTTGACTGATTTTATTGATTTTTAATTGTGTTATGTGTATATGATTATATGAAATGGTTATTCTTCAATGAGATAAAAAAAAGTAAATAAAAAAAGTAAACAAAAGAAGTTAAAAATACCTTTCGAAGGTGGATTCTCAGCCCCCTCCCCCAATCACCATATCCATCCCATCCACCATCTCCATCCCATACACCATCCCCACCCCGTACACCATCCTCACCCCATCCACAATCCCCATCCCATACTTCATCGCTATCCCATAAACCATTCACATGCCCATAGACGAACCCAAGCCCATACACCATCCTCACCCCATAAACCATCCTCACCTCATACATCATCCCCACCCAATCCACCATCCTTACCCCATCCGTTATCCTCACCCCATTCAACATCCCAATCCCATACACCAACCTCACCCCATACACCATCCCCACTCCATACATCATCACCATACGAAACACAGTCCCCAGCCCATACACCATCCCAGCGCCTGCACCATCCTCATCCCATTCACCATATCCACCAAATATACCATCCTAACCAAATACAGCATCCCAACCCCATACACAATCCCAATCAAATACAACATCCTCATCAGATACACTATCCTTATCCCATTAACCATCCTCATCCAACACACCAACTCTACCTCATCTGCAATCCTCATCGCATACACCATCCACACCCCATACAACATCCTCATCACATACATAATCCCCATCCAACACATCATCCTCATCCTATACATAATTCTTATCAGATACACTATCCCTAACTGAAACACCATCCCAATCCCATACTCCATCCTCATCCAATACACCATCTCCACCCCATACACCATCCCCTCCCATACATCATCCTCACCCCATACAACATTCTCACCCAATACACCATCCCCACCTCATACATCATCCCCATCCCATACACTATCCCCAGCCCATACACCATCCCCATCCCATACATCATCCCAACCTCTTACACCATCCTCAACTGATCTACCATCCCCATCCCATACACCATCCTTACCACATCCGCTATCCCAACCCTATACACCATCCCCACTCCATACACCATTCCCATATCATACACCATCTCGATCCAATAAACCCCACACATAATCCCTACCCCATACGGCATTCCCACCACATACACCATTGGAAACCCTACACAGCATCCGCATCCCATACACCTTTCCCAGCCCATACACCATCCCTACTCATACACCATCCCCATCCTATCAAAGATCCAAAACCATACACCATCCCAAGGGTATGACTGAAGTGCGAAAAGCTGTTTTATTTCGTGAAAAGCCGGATATGAAATATCAAACATGTACTTCTAAAGTTGTTAACCGGAATTGCAAGTTAAATACTATGTAAAATATAGTTTTTAAGTTAACGTGACAAAACTGAAGTTATTCGAATGCGTTCACTTGGAAAGCCGCAAAACTGGGCCTTTCGCGAAAAGTCGCAAAAAGCCGGGCTTTTCGTGAAAAGCCAGATATAAAGTGCCAAACGTGTAATTTTAAATTTGTTAACCATAAGTGCATGTCTAAAAAAATCAATGTTATCGTGAAAAAAATGAAGAAAAGGCTAGCATTTTCTTGACAAGCCGTTAAAAGTGTAAATCGCCAAATACGGGTTTTTGCGAAAAGCCGCCAAGAGCCGGATTATCGTGAAAAGTCAGATGAAATGACAACATGTACTTTAAAATTGATAGCCAGAAACGCAACTTTTATTACAGTCATGTATATATTAGTTTTTACAATGTAGACCTGACAAAAACAAACAACGAAATAAGAGAGCGTTTTGTTATATGAAAATGGTTTTCCGGGTTTTCAAAGTTTCTTGTACACTCTGCACATATAATACATGTGATACGAGGTTTACCACAAATAAACATACAAAAATTAAATCGGTCAAGCTGTTTTAGTAATAGTCCAATTCTTCTAAGAATTAACACAGTTTTTAAAGTACTTCTCTCTTTCACTTTGCTTTCAATCCCTTATTATTTATTGGGACCGTAGGGGAGTTGGCACGTGCAAGCTGATTAACTTAATTGCCGACAAATTCACAAGCAGATGTTAATTGAAGAATCGTTATCGCCAATTATTCACTTATCTTTTGGTAACACATTTTAAGTAGACTGGTAGAGTATTCTTGGCCTTTCGTAAAACAAGTTGACGTTATGTCGTATCTTGTCAATTATGATATATAATGAAGAAATGGCAGTTACTTTATAAATTAAGTTGATTCGTGTTTACTATGGTATTTTAATGTTTATTATAAAACAGTTATTATCTAATCTTACCTAATTCAGATAAGACTATTACAAAAGTGAATTTTAAAGTTTTAGTAATTTCCCTTAAGCTTCCTATAGTTTCATTTTGTATAGGTTGACCGATATAGGGAGTTACAGATATTTGCAAACATAACTCTCATCATAGCACAACTATTGGATATATGTACATGTATACCCTTTATTTCCACTTATCTGTGGTTAAACATATAACGTTATTGACACGTTAATTTAATTGATAGATTGCATTATAAATTATTTTGATTTATAATAATAATAATAATAATAATAATAATAATAATAATAATAATAATAATAATAATAATATCTTTATTTTAAGAAGGTGACATATTAAGATCATGTACAAAACTACAGAATCTTATTTTCGATATGGCCCTCTGAAACAGAATGAAAATATGGCAAATAATCATAAGACAAACATGAAGACGATGCTAACAACGATGACGATGATGATGATGATTATAAGTATGCTGTTGATGCTGACGATAATGATGCATATGATGACATGATGATGATGTTGAATCAATATTAGACAGATACGCTCAGTTAAATATAATTATGAATAAAACATCACAATTTGTATAATCACAAGTTTCCTATGAGGTACTGTTTGACCTTTATTTTATACGTATTAAAGTTTTTTGATTCTCGTATTTCCAAAGGTATATTATTCTAAACAATTCTGCTGTAATATGTAAACGATGCTTTCATATAATTAGTACGAGGTCTAGTTTGTAAAACAATATCTTTGTGTGCCATTGATCTTAGCATATATACATTATTGTCTGAAACTGTTACTAATTCTGACATATATGATGGAGCCATGCTATTCAACGTCTTGTAAACTAATACTGCTGCGTGGTATTTACATCTATCCGATGTACTGAACTTATGAAGTTGATGTATTTGTGTATTTGATATTTATGTTTTTGTGTTTTTTGGTTGTCTAGTTTTGTAATTTGTATGCATAGAATCACCTGTAAACACTATATTGTATATATATTTGTCCACATGGGCTATGGCCTTCTGGATATTTTGTAAATAAATTTTGAATCTTGAAAAATCTTGAATCATCACCGTCTTCGAAACCACATATAATAATTGTATATACATACATGTACGTAAGCACCTAAAACACAGATGTATGAATCAACGAAGGTGAGGATGAACAGAATTACCATTATATTCATTATTCAAAGATGTTTAAATCTCCGATCAAGTTTATGGCATATTAACAAAATTGCGACCAGACAATAGTTTATACCTTCCACGAAACTTATAAGTGTGACACAACTAAATCTTCATTATTTTCTTTTATTTCTTAATTCTATTCAACCAAATTTTTAACACAGAATAAGTATACAGATACCGATAACGATATATTACGCTATTTATTATTTAATTATTCAGACAATTAAATTGCATTTGTGCGTTATATAGCCTAACCCGTTAAATGCACGATGAAATCGCTCTATGCCGCGAAATAAAATCACACGTGGTTAAATATACAGTAGACCCACGAAAAACAAAAAATGACTCGGACGTCCTACAAGAAAGGAGGGTAGCAGTTGGATTGACTTGGGCAGATGCCTCAATGGAGGTATGTTTATCCTTTTTACATTTACAAGTTAATGATTTGCTTTGAAATATCAAAATTAATATTAAACAAATGCGTTATAACTGCCTTACTACCTGGCATAGTTTTTAACTGCATGATATACCAGTTTAGTACCGTTACCATAAGGTTTACCCGTTCTTTAATGGTACCACTTTATACTTCACTGAGGATGCTTAGCGCGTTTTAAATCATCCCTACAATATTTTAAAATATTAATTATTATTATTATCTTAAATAAAAAGTGAGAAAAGGTACATGAAACAATTGAAATAAAATTTTCAAGTTTGTACAAATTTTATTAAAAGCGTTAATGCTCATAATGCAAAAGTAGTCCTGTTATACAGGTAAGCACTGTATAATCACTATAAGATTGTTTTTTTCGTATTAATGATTTCAGGTCGCTCGAAGAATGCATTATTAGTTAAAAAAATGAAACTCACAAATTTATTCATGCTACATTATATAATGATTTGTGGTTTTACCTTTTTGACAAATGTTACAAAAGTATTTATATATTGATGCAAACATGAATATTTTGCAATAAAGATTATTAAGATATACGTGTACGTCTGTCATGTATATGTCATGCAACATGTACATAAAACAAAGAAAACCTTATATGGATATCATTTTTCGCAACCTCGTACAGTTTCATAAAATGTACATCTCATAAACCAGGACTTTGAATCGAAAACGTCGATACGACAAAAATGGTTCTCCTGGCCCAAACAACACTTTAATTAAATAATTTATTTTATTTAATAATTTGCCAATACTCAATACAACATCGTTCAATGCATCTATTTTAAACTATCATCCCATAATTTTGCTGGATAAGTAGCTTAGTTATTCATTTACTTGGAAATCTTCATACAATTCAAATGATTCAACATTTCACTACTACATTCTTGTAGTGTAGGCTCTTAGTACATTTCATTAGTATGAACACACCAATGTCCTTCGTGGCTTTAAGTTACGTCTTCAATTGCAAAAAGCCGTATGAAAGTCAGTGTTCTTTACAAAAAGCCACGGCTTCTTGCGAAACGCCTGGCTTTTTGCAGCTTTTCGCACTTTAGTCATACCGCCATCCCAACCCCCAAAACAACAATCTCACCCAATACACTATCCCCAACCCATACACCATCCTCATCCCATAAACCATCCTCACCTAATACAGCATTCTAACCTCATACACCATCCCCACCCAATACACCATCCTCACCACATCCGCTATCCCAACCCATACACCATTCCCACCCCATACACCATTCCCATCCCATACACCATTTCCAGCCCATACACCATCCAAAACCCATACACCATTCCCATCCCATACACCTTTCCCAGCCCATACACCATCCATAACCCATACGCCATCCCCATCCTATCCAAGACCCCAAACCATACACCATCCCAACCCCCAAAACTCCATTCTCACCCAATACATTATCCCCAACCCATACACCATCCTCACCCAATAAAGCATTCTCACCCCATACACCATACCCACCTTATACACTATCCCCTCACCCAATGCACCATCCAGACCCCATACACTATCCCCAGCACATACACTATCCCTTCCAAATACAACATCCTCATCACATACACCAACATCAATCCATACAACATCCTCCTCCCATACACCATCCTCACCCTATATATCTTTCCAATCACATACACTATCCCCACCCAGTACACCATCCTCATTCAAAACACCATCATCATCCCAACCACAAACACCATCCCCACCCCATTAACCATCCCCATCCCATACACTATCTCCACCTTATGCAACATCCTCATCCCATACCCCATAAACCATTCTCATCCCATCCACGGTTCTCATCCCATACACCATCCATATCCCATAACCATCCTCAACCAATACACCATCCCCACCCTCACCTCATCCACTATTCCAACCCAATACACCATCCACTATTCCCATCCCATACACCATCCTCATTCCATACACCATCCCTCACCCCAAAACCACCCCCACCCACTACACAATCCCTTATACCATCCTCAACCAATACTTCATCCCAACCCTCACCCCATCTTCTATTCCCATCTAATACACCATCGTCACCAAATGCAGCATCCCCACCTAATCCACCATCATCACCACAAACAGTATTATCACTTTATACACCATCCCAATCCTTTATAATACACCATTCCTACCCCATACATCTTCCCCACCCCATGTCCCTACTTTTCATCAAATACTGGCCCTTACCCTGTGAAGAATCTAGCTTGTTCATCAAACAGCAATAATGTCAGGATATGAGATACCTCGTAGCAAGTTCTATCATCATTTGACAACAGTAGCGCAACTGGAACAGAAAACAAGAGTATGACTATGTTTGAATTAAACAAGGGGAATAATTCATGAAAAATTTGAACTGGTGTAATGGGTCTTCCCAATCATCTGCTCTATGTCTAGTTTTCTGTTCACCCATAAGCAACTAATCAGTACATAACCTGGTTATGAACAATTTTGCATGGTTTAAAATTTGCGAAGCGATCATTAAATCATTTGTGGTGTTTTTTTTTTGTTCAAACGAAAATATCATAAGGATTTCAAATTTCGTTGTGACTAATTCTAGAAAATTTAACCCTTGCAAAACAAGAACAAGAGTTCCACATGCAACCATAAATGCGTTTTTACTGTCAAAAAGGGCATAAATCAACTATAATTAAAATTTACATTTAAATATAACACTGGTAATACAAGTATGTCATGTAATATTTTGGATTTTTTTTGTATAACCACACCAACATTCTTGATAGCACCAACACTATATTGGACATACAGACAAGCTTACAATAATTATACAGTAGGAAAAGTGTGAGCAATAAAACCTCTTACCTCGAACAGGTGTCAGGTACTAGGTGGTATCATTTGCCAGTCTGTGTCTTAGGGAGAAGTCATTAAAATGTATGCAATAAAACTACTTACCTGTGACCAGTGTTAGGTACAAGCTGGTACCATTTGCCAGTCTGAATTTCAGGGAGAAATCATTAAAATGTTTGCAATAAAACTGCTTACCTCTGACAAGTGTCAGGTACAAACCGGTATCATGTGCCAGTCTGTGATTGAGGGAGAAGTCATTAAAATGTATGCAATAAAACTGCTTACCTCTGACAAGTTTCAGATACAAGATGGTATCATGTGCCAGTCTGTGTCTCAGACAGAAGTCATTAAAATGTAAGCGATAAAACTGCTTATCTCAATTGAGTGTCATGTACAAGCTGGTAACGTATGCCAGTCTTTATCTGAGGGAGAAGTCATTAAAATGTATGCAATAAAACTGCTTACCACGAGTTTCAGATTCAAGTTGGTATCATGTGCCACTCTGTGTCTTAGGAAGGAGTCATGCTAAAATGCTTAAAATAAAACCTTTGACTAGTTTCAGATACAAGCTGGTAACATGTGCCAGTCTTTGTCTAAGGGAGAAGTCATTAAAATGTATGCAATAAACTTATTAACTTTTGACCAGTGCCAGGTACAAGCTGGTATCATGTGTTAGTCTGTGTCTCAAGGAGTACTAATTAAAATGTATGCAATAAAATAACTGACCCTTTGAACTGTCGACAACAAGCTGTTAGCATGTGCCAGTCTGAATCTCAGGGAGAAGTCATTAAAATGTATGCAATAAAAACGTCTTACCGCTGACAAGTGTCAGGTACAAGGTTTCGTGTGCCAGTCAGAATCTCAGGGATAAGTCATTACGAACGATGCTTCTCAGAATGGATGAACAACCAGGGAGGTAATTGCCTGCATGGCGCTCTGAAAAAAAATCCTTGTTATACATTGTACATGTTGGACTGCATTTTAGATCATTGTTATCTAATTGATCTCTGATGGCCGAGACAAAATTAGACAATATTTTTTTTTGTCACTGGTAACATATGTAGAAAGTTTTATGTCTATTTCAATGTTTCTTTACTTATTGCCAAGATATTGTAGGATGATGAAGCCTCAGAAGATAACGACTTAGCGATTATCATACTTCTGTGACTTTTATTCTTTATGAAAAACAGCCTAGAGAACAAAGTCACGGTAATAAAAATTTCATCCTGCCCTGAAGCCCTGCCATTTAATTTATTGTTTTTTACAATTATGACAACAAGAGCTGTCACAGAGACAGCGCTCGACTATTCCGCCACTTTACAGTGTAAAGATTGAAAAGTTTTGGCGAAACATGCATGGATCACTGTTAGATTAGATTTCAATGCAATACATGATGTGCTGAGATATTCACATAAATTTGGTAACATGCAACATTTTAACCAGATTTTTTAAGTCTAAAAATAAAGGGCCATTATTTGCAAAATACAGTTATCTAACTTGGTTTTTCAATTAGGCTGGGTGGTTGAATACCATTGTATAAAGTCTCACAGGTTCATGATTTTGAACAAGTGTGCAAAGTTTGAAAGGCATATGTCAATAGACTTTGAACATATCTGAGGTAGTACGCAAACTTTAACGTAAGTTCTAAGTAAAAAAGGGGCATAATATTGTAAAAAAGCTTGATACATTGACCTCCTCCAATACACAGGTTGAGATCATGATGGTGAACAAGTGTGCAAAGTTTAAAAGCCAGATGTCAATGGACTTTGAAAATATTTGAGGTGGTACGCAAACTTTCACGTAAATTCTAAGTAGAAAAAGGGGCATACTTTTGCCAAAATGCTTGATAGAGTTACCTCCTTCTGTGTACAGGTTGGGGGCATGATGGTGAACAAGTGTGCAAAGTTTCAAAGCCAGATGTCAATGGACTTTGAAAATATTTGAGGTAGTACGCAAACTTTAACGTAAATTCTAAGTAGAACAAGAGGGCCAAGTTGGCCCTATATCGCTTACCTCAGTAAAACTTTGTGCTATAGACTTGTTGATAATTAAAGGGCAATAACAGGGATTTGGCTTCTCTGATGTATGAATTTGTTACCTCTAGAATGTTAACAACGTTTTCCATATTTGTTCTCTGTGCCCTTGTTTTTGACCCCAGATAACCATATTCGAACTTGAGGTAGAAATCAACAAAATAACCTTACTGACAAATTTCCAGGATATTTGAGCTGAAAATGTTACCTCTAGAGTGTTGACAAGGTATTTCCATGTTTGAGCTCTGTGACTTAGTTTTTGACCCCCAGCTGACCCATATTCAAACTCGTCCCAGTAATGATTGGGACAAACATCCTGACCAAGTTGAGGCAAAAATGTGACCCCTAGAGTGTTAACAAACTAAGTGTGGTCGGACGACTGACGACTGACAATCATCGATCCTAAAACCTCACCCTCAGCCTACGGCTAAGGTGAGCTAAAAAGGGGCATAATTTTGTCAAAATGCTTGATAGAGCTACCTCATCCTGTGTACAGGTTGGGGGCATGATGGTGAACAAGTACGCAAAACTTCAAAGCCATATGTCAATGGACTTTGAAAATATTTGAGGTGGTACACAAACTCTCACAATAACTTTGTGTAACATAAGTGGTTACGCCGACGCTCGGGTGACTAGGATTGCTCTCCTTATTCTTCGAATATTCGAGCTAAAATCAAGTCAACAGTGCGTTATAAGACTTTATTGATCTAATAGTATATGGTTGTTTATTGCTGATGTAATGTTTCAACCATTACAAGGCTACAGACCACTAAATAAATTTCCTATATATTCAATAGTCCAATTTGCATGCAAGATAACACTGATTTCTAGTGTTTCACAACCACAACACCGTTTATAGGGAGAGAGCATCTCTTGTGTACTATATGTTAAACAACATTGGAAAAAGAGTTACGTTTTTTTTTCTTATAAAAATAAAATTGGTTGAATGTAACCACTGTGCATTCGGTAAAATGACAATTTCCGGTGTATGAGGGTGAACAATGCGGGGAAAAGGTAAACAATTAAAAGTAGATCAAGAAGATCCAGCATGTTCAGCCTGTGTTTGAATTAACAAACCATTCAGCTTCAAAACCTATCAATATGAAAGGTAACCAGGTCTGAAATGTTATAACCATTATATGATTCACTGTCATATTCCAATTAAAAGAAATAAGGCATGTTACAATGAACACAGGCGTCTGAATCATTGTTTGTCTCTAAAATGTTGATTAAAATCATTTTGGGTACACATAAAGAGATAAACAACACATCTGAAGATATTTTGTGCCTTTGATAAACAAGATAAAAACAATGTATGTAACTCAAACTTACCGGATTTCACGGTATAGATGAGTTTTAGTCAAATTTCTTCATTTTTCGCCTTATTCATGCAAATTGATAAAAAAATCATTAATTTGTTTGTCAGATTAATGTGACTATTGCTATTGTCAATACAAACCTTGCAGTATAATGGCGAGTTGGTCCACGGCAGATTTTTTCACCCCAGGATCAACTGAGAGAGATGTAAATATCTCATACACCTTCCGCGACCCATCCACCTGAAAAGCATAACATTACAGTACATGTATTAGGATATTTATCATGAATTTAAAAAAAAAAAGATCATTTCTTCAGAGATTAATGTGACAGTCACTCTAAGGAGTCTGTGTGAATTCCTGGCATGAATAACTGTAAGTCAGTTAGAAATATAACAATTATTGGAAGTGATTAATACCTTTCACAGAACAACTTCCTGTAAAATATAATTACAATAATCAAAGTGCAATAACTATAAATCATCATACACAAATTAAAGTTTCATTTGCATGGCACTTCTCCACAATACAGTAGATATGTGAGTTATGGAGAAAAGTAGTCCCTGATGTCCCAGGATGGATGGACGGACAGACGGGACATTTTGATACCTATAAAAACCCAAAAGAACAAATATCGAAATCATGAAAATCATAACGACAATTAGTAAGGGCTTCCCTTATTCACCCTCACAATTCTTCTTTAATCATTCAGATTTTACCTTATTTGTTTAAATGATCACAAAATAACACTTTCTCACAGTTAAATGTTGTCCAAACTTAATTATCGTGAATCATAAGATTATTATGCAGATATGCTTTTTTTCTGATCAATTCAGGGCCAATGTTTGACCCCATTTTTAACCGCAAAATGTATACTTTGTTATTAGTGAAAATAAATCCCATGTTTTTTTCTATTTCTTTTAAAATTTGGACCTCAGAACCATTTTTTTTAGATCTTACAGTTGACAGGGGTAAATATTAACTATATTTCGCAGGGATTTAGAAAAATGTGTCCCTTCTTGAAATCAAAGACACTGTAACTGAAGACAAGGAGACTTAAGTTCATCTCAAATAATGCTTGTTATGGCTGAAAATATTTAAATATTTCAGTATCCAAGTACATTAAAATTTTGCGACGAAATACGCAATGATTTGACTCCATATTTTTTTATCCATTTCTACACATTCAAATACTGTGAAATCATAAAAAATATTCGTGAGGTATGAATTTTCGTGTACTTCGTGGGTCGGCTTATCTGCGAATTTAAGATCCAAACCACAATTTGAGTCTTAAATCATACTTTATATGTAAAAGGGTATACATGTATTTACATGAATATACATGGTCGCAGTTTACACATTGAAAGTCCTTAAATCATTGCTAATTGTATACTAGTAATTTGTTATAGTTTATAGTAGAATAAATTGACAAGCTAACTAAAACACTTGCACTCTCTGATTTTGTCAATATATTGATCAAGTTTTCAATATTGCTCTCTCACATATACCTTATATACCTATCTCATTCATACTTTTGTCAATGTCTGATGTTGTCAATAATAAAATCCAAATCAGGGATTGGATGCTTTAAAAAGACAGGCTCATATTTTGGCACCATTTTTATTTCCAGTAATGCATTTGAGAACACTTATATTATAGTTAATTTACCCTTTGATACCGAAATTGTTGGAAAAAATACACATAAATATTGCTTAACATTTAAAATATTTTTGTCAGTTTCATTATTCTTGGAAGGGTGATTTTCTATCTCAATAAGTTACTTCTATCAAGAAAGAAAATTATCCGCAAAATCACAAAGGTGGCATGAAAGCTTGAGCGTTTGTTTTCAAGTTCATTATTTTATTATATTCAGAGAAAACCTTAAAAATACTTGTTCAACTTTATCATTTAGACATCTTTGACTTAAATAAAATTAAATTGAAAACATGAATAATTTTGATCAAACATGTAAACATGAGTACATTAGCTGTAAATATTCGTTGTATGAATCTTGGTCATTACCCAATACTTAAGTCATAAATGTATTTCTATTTTCTACACTTAAAATTTGTTATAAGGATATCAATTACAATTTAATTGACCGTGCTACAGATAAAGTACTGCTTCTTTATCAGCAAAATATGAGACACCTTAAAATAGCAATAAATCCTTTTTGATTTTTCTCTTCTTCTGCTTACACTGTGCATTGAAATATCAATTGATCAAAATAAATCACATACTTTTATGTCTTTTGGTTTATATAGGATTTCATTTCATGCTTAATTTTTTTTTCCACTAGTGTATCATTAAACTTCCTTGTTGAGAAATGATCACGCAAAGCACTATGGGATATGTATACAGTAGTCAAGGGGGTTACAAGGCTTGATAAATCGACATGAATATTTAAATCTTGTTGGAAATTGTGACATTTAACAGACATATTGCACGGAATAATTAAACTTATTGGTTTAATATGGCTTCAAAGCACACAAAGTCCTTTAAAGACTCAATGGAAATGGCATCTGATTTGATCCATGACTTTGTCTGCTCTCCGTGTCAAGAAGACAAGCTTAATACTGAGGCCAAGTATTTCTGTGGGGACTGCTCAAAATACTACTGTGACAAATGCCTGGCTTTTCACTCCAAAATCCTCAAACAGCACACTGTGTTGGGCCGTAAGGATGTGGACAAGTGGCTTGGGCAGGGCGACGCCCTCATTTTATGTGACCTTCACCCACAAGAGGTCATTAAACTTCTGTGTGAGGACCATGCTGAGATGTGCTGCCACCTCTGTGTGTCCTTAAATCACAGGTTAGTAATTACTTCTTTAAAGCGCAGCTATTTCATTGACACCAATATATCTTAGGATGAATAATTTAATCACTCACTGTTGATTTCTCTTATGATTTGAGAGGATACTATAGCTCCTGCCTATATGAACTGTTTAATTTTCAGTAAGGGTGAAAGGCCTAAAACTGTCCATTATGTCAGAGAAAGAACAGACGGAGACAAGCAATGAGGAGGTTATTTTCGCTGACATAATGGACAGTTTGAGGCGTTTCATCTACTTAAAACAAGTAAAGAAAGAGGTCAAAATCATGAATTTCATGGCGCTATTGTTAACTTATTGGACACTGTTATTTACTATTTGAAAAGATACTAATCATGCAAATCTCTTAGGCAAAGCAAAATGATTTTGCTCTCATTTACGTGTACATATAAATTGTAATATAATTATTTTTAGTAAACAACTTATATTTACAGCTAATGAAATTGCAGATAGGCAATTATTACGTACTAGGCTTATGAGGCTTAATCATTAAGAATTTCACCTTTTGCGGGGTTAAAAGATCCGTCCACTGCCATTTATCCGAAACACAATCCCAGTGTGAGATTTTATGTTGACAGTGTCAGTCAATAAGGTTGAAATCTAAGTCAGTTAGATGACCTAAATTAAAATCGTATGATTACCTGGTAAGAAGGGCTCGTTCGCTATGCTCTCTACAGCCATTCTTAAAATTAAGATTTTAATTCATTTACTTTTTACTGTAAATTCAACTTCTATAGACATAAAACAAGTGCAAACTTCGTTTTTATTGAGCATTATTCACTTAATACGGAAGTTTTTAAGAGATTTAAGATTTGTTTGTTTTTCTGTTTATACAACTTATAAACATTTTCCTTTGATCTAATGGCTGCACAAACCTCAGTCACATCTTCATTGGGCATTGAGTTGTCGCAACCTAAAAATCAAGGTTTTTTAAAAGCAACATTGTATTAACAAGTAATAAAAATATTTAAAGTATTTTTTCTTCAAATAAGTGCATAGTTTTACACAAACAAACAAACTTTATACACAACAACAGAGCTGTAGGCAAAAGGTTTTAAATTCTGTTTATTCAACTTTTTTTCGAATATTCAAATACCAATTTGACATTCGAATACCAAATGTTTGATCGAATATTCGTTTGCATCCCTATAATGTTGTGAAGATGGCTCTTCGTAGCAAGAGTGTGACAATTGTTTACACGACTAGATTACTACAATTTTGTCATCTCTGTGATGTAATAAAAACAGCAAAGAAAATGGACACAGATGAAGTAGCCCTCAATGATGTCCCCTGGTATTTGGGGATGGGGTCTGTTTGTGTATTAAAAAATCATATTTATTAACTGACTAAGCCGTTTTGGACTGAAATTTACAAAAAGAGGAATTTTCAAACCAATTGTTTAGTCCTTTTCTTTTACTAAATTCCGTCCGGCAAAGTCCAAATCGATCCAGACCGGCAAATTGTTGGTTTTAGAAGCCCTGTAAACAATCATATATATTCTCTTTATGCGTTAAGATTATGTCCATGAACTAAATTCAAAGCTGAAATGTTGATTAACTTTTATCAGTAGGTGAAATATAACAATTAAACGTTATTAAATACAAATGCAGCTTCAATATCTATATATACGAGCTATATAGGACACTGCGTTACATAACAATAAGTCTGGGGATGCAAATGAATATTCGTATATTTGATCAAACGTTTGGTATTCGAATGTCAAAATCATTATTCGAATATTCGAAAAAAAGTTCAATAAAAAGAATAAAAAACCTTTTATCTACAACACTGTTGTTGCTGATCAAGTTTGTTTGTCTTGTTATTTAAAATAAAACATAAACACATGAACACATAAAACTATTTTAGATTCTATAGATGTTTAATACCGTCACTTATTCACTATTCTTACATCCTACAGGATGTGCAGAACCATTAGAACAGATCAACCGACTAAAATAGTATCATTTTAATTTGCACCTGTGAAATATTTATTTTATTAAAAAAATATGATTATATTTTGTTTTCACAAAAGCATTTGTTTTTTAAATGACATTTTTTATTCATGTTTAAAGAATTGTACAGATAGTTTGCGAATGCATGATATTGCATGAACGCTAAATTAATATTGGGAGAACGTATAATATAAACAAGCAAATAAAACTATTAAAGATTCTATAATAGTTAATCCAGTCACCCATTCACTATTCTTTCTTTCTTTAATTCAGGATGTGCCGAAGCATCAGCTTGATTTCAGACCTCGCCAAGGGCGTATACAAGATGGCCGATTTCAAGCAGCTTTCATCCAATGTTGCTAAGATAACAAGAAGCCTTAACCAGGTAAGAGAGGTCAGAAAGAAGAACCAATGCTCCTTGAAGACTTCTGGGAAGTCTATGCTGACAAAGATCACGGACCTAAGAAAGTCACTGAACCAGCTGCTGGATGAGCTGGAGCAGAAGACAGTGAAACAGATGGACAGCGTCCTGGCTGACCTGGATGTCACACTACAGAAGGACATCGACTCCTGCGCACTGATACATAATCAGCTCAATACCTTGTTGGGCACCATCAAAGCCCAGGCCAAGGACAACGAGCCAAGCTCCTACAATGACTTCTGGATGTGTGAAGAGAAGATGGCAGAAGCCAACAGCCTGCTCCAGGAGATGTCCACAAAACCTGAACTGACCGCCACTTTCCAGTCTGATACCAGGGTTACACAACTGCTGTCTAACATGCATTCATTAGGCAAGATCCAGGGATATCAGGAAAGCAAAAAGATCTCTGAACAGATCAGGCCATTGCCTGATAAATCAAGGGGTTTTGTGGTTAAGAACAAGTCAACCTTCAATGTGAACATCAAGCAAGATACAAAAACCTGTGATATTATGGGTATCACAGAACTTCCATCAGGAGAGATAATTCTTTTAGATACTAGCAATAAAAGAGTGAAGGTATTGAACAAGGAGTATAAGGTAATAACCCAGTGTGATGTCCTTCCAAAGCCCGAGGACATCTGCCATGTGACTGGTAACCAGGTGGCTGTAGCAGTAGACTGTGGTGACAGGGATGAGGTCCAATTTCTCACCGTGTCAGCTGGCACCATCAAGATGACCAGGAAGTTCTCAGTAAACCATGACTGCAAGTCCATCAAGCACCATGGGGACCAGCTGTATGTGGGTTCCAATACAGCCCTGTACCTCTACACCACAAATGGCAAGCAAGTCAAGAAATTGTATGAAGACACACCAGGAGGGTGGTCAGTGGCTCAATTTGCTGTAAACCAAGTTGGCAAGAGGATATACATCTGTGACTTTACCAATAACAAAATCAAAACAATTGACAGCAATGGCAATATTCTAGCATCACTGAAGGATCAAGACATTATTGAGCCATATAGTGTACATGTGAGTGAGGGTGGACATGTGTTTGTGTGTTCATTGTGCTCCAAGACAGTGGTGCAGGTTGACCAGCAAGGCAGGAAGAAGCTGGCCACACTGGTTGGGAAGGGAGATGGCGTCAACTATCCACAGGCAGTTTGGTACAGCACCCACACTGGCAGACTGATTGTGGGTGGAGGACAAGATGATATTGTGGTGATGGAACTTCAGTAGACTGTCGGAAAGTCGACAATAGTTGGAAAAAGTTGATGAAGTGATGGAAGGAAAACATTGAAAGAGACAGAAATGAGATGCTAACCAGTTATATTATATATTGTAACTGTAACTGCTGGAGTGTGTTAATCATATTGAACTATCTTTAATGTTATCAATTCATTACTATCTGTAGGCTAATCTAGGTTTTACTTACATGACTGTCAAATACTTTTGTTAGTTACCATAACAAGAACAAAACAGAAATTGAATTTTACAAGTATGTGTGTTTCTTACAATATTGCATTATCAATAATTATATTTATAGAACATTTTGAATTTATATCTGTATAAAGTAATATCTTATACAATGATTAAATATTATCAAAATTAAGGGTAAAATAATATATGATTTAGGATCCCCAAAAACAAACATACTGATTAATATCCTGATTTAGTGTGTTAAAAAATAAATACCCGTATTTAGTATCATCAAAACCAAAATGTGTTGATTATTGGTAGAATTATGATTGTTTAAGTACAAGTAGTAAGTACCTTATACAATAATAAATTGGTTTTGAAATGAATATTGATATTTTTACTGACCCTTGGTAGTTACATTGACCCAGGGTTAGGCCACACTATTTATTGTCAAGTTTATCCCCAATTCCATTTCTCTAAACTTGTCTAAATGTAGATATAAGGGTTCAATGCCTTTTCCATTTTGACTACAATAGGAATTGATTTGTCCTATAAATGATCAACTATGCGTACTAGACATAACAAGAGATTGTCTTCATCATTTTGTAGTTGTAGGTGAGAAATAATCAATGATAGACATGGAATTTGAACTTTTGGACGGAGAAAAAAACAACACAGGGGCATACCAAGTATGATGTTCCTGGTTCCAAGTAAGAAGTTCCTGGTTCCAAGAATGAAGTTTCAGGGTACTAGACTTGTAGGTCACAGTGAGCTTGACCTACTGACCTCAATATCAATAGGGGTCACCTACTAATCAAGATCAACTAGCAAATCAAGAATGAAGTTCCTGGGCTCAAGCATTATGCTATTCAGCTGAAATACTTATTTTACCTCAAGGTCACCTTGACCTTTGACCTGCTGACCTTAAAATCAAAAGGGGTCATTTGCTAGTCATGAACAAATGGCATACTAAGTATAACGTTCCTGGATGCAAGCAATCTTTAGTTATTTAGCGGAAACTGTTTTTTTTACCTCAAGGTCCCCGCGACCTTTACTGCAACCTTGACCTATGACCTTCTGATCCCCAAATCATTAGGGGTCATCAACTAGTTATGACCAACTAGCATACCTGGTATGAATTATACCTTACGTCAATATGAGTCTATGCAGAAACAAACTGAAGCTATCACATGATTGATGAATGCCCCAAAGACAGGGAATGGTTGGAACTTAACAAACAAAAGCAGCGTTCCTACCTGAAACAGCTCTAAATCGTTGTTTACTGATCGTGGTGTTTCAACTATCAGAAGATTTGCAAGGTCAGCTCCGAACATATGGGTAATCGACGCACTCCCCCTTCCTCGTTGGAAAGGTACCATGATAAATGATTGTAACGTGTGTGCGGATGATGCAATACCATCACTTTAGTTTCAAACATATTCATTTTTAACCTTTGAGAAACAACTTATTAGAATATTACATTATTCACTTTTTTGGCATAATGTTATGGGCCAGTATTCGAAATTGATCTTATCCTTATCCTTATCCTAAGAAATGCCTCAGTGAATCCGTTCAGCCTATTGATCAGCTAAATATAAAGGCAAACCAAAACACTCAGATTCTACCCTTGAACTTAGGTTCCATCTAAGTTGGTTAATGAATATGGCACATTGAAGAGAGTGGTCGTCATGTGTTGAATTTAATGGTAGATTAACAAATTAACATGGTACCACGTTGATAGATGATTTATATGGTTTATACATTCATAGCAATAATTTGACTGCAGTTAGTTAGCGGTATAGCTAAAGAGTTATGGGAGACTGTCTGCAAAGAGTCAAGCATGTATACCATTCTGCCTTCATTGAAATGAATGCTTAATGGCGCACAAAATAGGTTGATGCAGATTTTAATTGTTATTTTGATTGTTATTTTAATGTATTATTGTGTGTTGCTCATTGCCTTTAATGATCAAAACACAAGAATTAAAATGATTAAGGTATAGAATAAAAATATCAGCGATGTTTTGGCACTTTTTCATTTTGTGGCTACCTAGCTATTGATAAAAAAATCCATATATAAAAAATGCATCAATTTATATTGCGTACCTTTAAATTAACCAAACTCACATTATCTTTAAAATTTACATTCTGCAGATTGGATGTGTTGCCTGTTGAGAGCGCCCATTATTAAGGTCACCATGACTTCAAAGCACTAGGGGTTATCAATTGACCTCGTCAAATGCGCATATCACAGATGCACATTCGACGACTCCAGAGAATGACATTTACTGTGTTAACACTTGCATAGTACTGAATGAACGTGAACATTTAAGGCTTTCAATAAACCAGCAGCTAGCTGGGGGAAATAAAGTACTATTTTCTCTCACTTCCACGTTAAGAATCGAAACAGAACTTTTTTTTATCTTAATACATATTGTTCCATGCTTTGAGTGAAATATCATTCTATTTTTACCTTTCGTTATTTTTACTTCAATGAAAATTTCATTTTATATCTGATGCATTGATTTCTGTGATCACATGGTGAAATTTAGGTTCATCTTACAGCCATCTTACACCCAAATACAACACTTTATTTTTGTTAATTCATTACAAACAACAATCATAGGATAAAAAGTATTTATTTCTCAAGAATCGAAATGCATTTGTTTGATACCGGTACTCGCATGTATGCATTCTAATAAATACCATTGAAATCTTGTTTGAAATTCAATAAAAATTATATCTGCAAAACTGGAAGTGCACTGGTGAGTTCTTTCATCATTAACTGCGATAAGGCTCGACTCCTTAGTGACTGACTCTGAGTCACCAACTCTCTGGCTGCATTGGCCACCTGGAATAAAAAAACAACAATAAAGATTATTTAGTTTCACAGCTCAAATTAACGAAGTGCCATGGGTGGGCTAATCAGTAACTGGCTCTTTAACAGGTAAGTCACTAACTCGCTGGCTGTGTTGACAACTTCTATAAATACAATCAGTTAGTTCATTTAGTTTCACAGATATAGTAAATGTAGTGCCATAGCTGGGCTCATCAGTAACTGACTCTTTAACAAGTCACCATCTCACTGGCTGTGTTGACAACTTCTGGCATAAAAGAACAAGTTAAATTATGCAATGTTACAGCTACAAAGTATAGTAAAAATGCCTTGGCCATGCTCTACAGCATGGACTGCCATAACGCTTGGCGCATCAGCAACTTGGGCCCGTTTCAATTAAGAATTCTAGCCTTCAATCTTAAATCTGTATTAACGTCACAAATGGCATTACATTGATTTTTCTATTGCCTCATATTTAAGTTATTTTTTAGTATTTGTTTTATTCACCCATAAATGCAGAAGTAAAGTGAAACTGTGAAAATAACATAATCTATGACACATATAATTTCAATTTACAACTCAAATTGGCTAAGATCTTGATTGAAACAAGCCCCTTGCTCTTAACTCACTGGCTGCATTCGTAGGTTAGAAAAGTCAGAACTTAATCATTCTGTATAATAATAAGAATGGTCTGCCTGCTCTTCCAGCAAATCATGTCACTATTAGAACCGATCTTAACATTTGCGTCCGCATTGTCATGGAAGGGTGCTGCACCATGTCCTTTTTCAGTAGCGCAGCCTTTTACCCTCATGGAGATCTGCCTTTATATAATTAAATGCTGCAGAATGTCGAATATTTCTTGTTTATTGGCTAATAATATTGTAAATACATACACACTTTACATATCTGTATGTTGAAACCTAATATTGCTTCAAGAAAGACAATTTCTAACTTTTTCTGCCAAACTCATAATGTTGAAGTTCTTCATAGCACAATTCAATGTGCCCTTTTAACCTGTCCTTTTTCTGCAGCACACTTTTCTTTTTAAAAGCTGGTTAAAACCCCTGTATTTTAAGTGTGTATATTGTTTTAAGATATCATTTACGGTTGTGGCATAAAAAAATAAACATTGACAATGACTCCAAACGGTCCAGGTATTCAAATGAAAATGGTACAAAAGTTGCCTGAGTGACCTTAACAGCGAGTCGAAAGACAACGATCTCGTACAAGATGTCGGCGTCATTGGTGAATCTGACCGTCTAACAGCTTGTGGAGCCGGGTTCGCTGGCTTTTATCGCACTGAAGCCCGTCTGAAAATGTAGAATTTATAACCATTCTTTTTCCCTTCCATTATTAAGCTAATTTGTAAATGGTTTGCCTCATCAATTAAGAGAGGTCATTCTGCATTAATTGGCTATGTTAACCGCATTTGTGCTCATTGTGAGAGCTAAACGTAAAATATTCAGCGCAAAATCCGCATTACCCCAGAATACAATTCTGCTTAAATTGGCATTGAAGTCCGGTGTTAAAGAAATCGGGGTCGGGTGACCGGGGGCGGCAGACTCGGTTGCAAAACAATGAACATTATTAGAGATGTGCGTAAAATGTTCAGGGGACAATACGCATTGACCCAAAGTGTCATTCTGCGCGAATTGACAGTGGTATCCGGAATAAATAAATCAGGGGTCGGTTGGCCAGCGGCGGCGGCCTGGGTACAAGTCAGTGCTCATTTTGAGACGTGTGCGTTAAGTGTTCAGGGGACAAATTACATTGCCCCAGAATGCCTCTGCGTGAATTGGCAATGATATCCGAAAAGAAATAAATTGAGATCGGGTTGCAGGGGCCGGCAGACTGGGGTACAAATCAATGCTCATCGTAAGAGCTGTTTGTTAAAGGCTCGGAGGGCAATCCGCATCGCTCCAGAATGCATTATGCGTGAATTGGCACCGTTCTTCCAGAAGAAGTAAAAAATAGGGGGCCGGGTGGCAAGACTGGGTTGCAACGCTTATCTGGGTGTATTACGAAATGACCAAAAGGGGTTAGTTGACAACCGCCAGGCGGGAGTGTTCATAGCCAATGATGTGCCTAAAAAGTTCTTGGGACTATCCACAATGTTCTAGGGTGACACTCAGCGTGAATTGTCAGTGTTATTACTAAAATGGGGATTTGTTGACCCTGCGATTTTCGTGTTCAGTGTGTGTAAAATGTTAAGGGGACTATCCGCACTGTTAGAAGGTTATCCGCGTAAATTGGCAGTGCAGTTTTACAGTTCAGTTTCAGTGCTGTGCGTCAATTGTTAAAGGGGCTATCTGCAATGCGTCAAAGCAAAGCAAACACTGTCGTCAGGCCGGTTTATGGATGCGTTATATCATGATGTCCTTTAAATATAACATCAAAACCTGACCAACTGACTGTTTTTATATGTTGTTTTTTTGTAAAAACTAACCCATGCACATGCTTTCAAAATAAGATATAATATGTTCGAAGTCATTGCGCCTAAGATTTTTTTATTTATTTTATATGTTAAACAATTACAGCATTAATTCTTTCACAGCCAATATGCGAAACTTATTTTTGATTACCCTTTTAAAACAAATAGGATTCCACTTAGTATTGGGACCTTTTTTCTATTAAGTTTCGCTAAGTTGTTACAATTGTAAGCAACTGAATGTATGCAATGTATACAGCATTACACTACATGCTTAAAATGAAGATACGTATACCGGTAGATGGATCACATAAGAACCTACCATGTTTCTGTATTATTTCATGACTAAAGCTTTCAAATTTACCTTTGCACTGCTCTTATACAGCTTGAAATCGTCCGACTGCATTCACTTCTCGCATTGGAATCGGATACTTAACGAATCTCGGCGCACATCAAACGTTTATTTCAGACCGTTTCATTCAGACCAATTATGGCCACGCCTACCGCAAATCAACCGGCAAATCACACATACCAATTAGATGCGACTTCACCTTTCAAGAATGTCATGACCAAATCATACCCTATACCATCACTTTGTACACGACGGGAAAATCATCGATTACGTCTATTTATCTGCACAGGGTATAACTGACGTTGGGTCCGTTGGAGAAATGTGAACACTTGAAATGAAGCAAGGTTCGGAAGCGTGAATAGCGAGTTCAGGTCGTTGTGAAATTCACGGCAACTGTCACACGATGTTCAGTTGATTTCTGCTGTTTGAAACCTAGCCCACAAACATCATTGGCTAAGGGTGAATACGCTAAACACGCGCCAATCCCATAAGTGGTTCTCAATGCTGTTTCTGCTTTTTTTTTTACTTTTTCATTTTGTTATACAACTTGTGGAACATGTGTAATTTGTAAAAGTGTATATTTGGTATATACCTGTTACAGTTTAGTTAGAAACATGTTGTTTGCCAATAATAGGTATAACCAAGGTTTGGCAAGATTGGATAACCAAGAAAATGGATTGGATAAGCCAGTGAAAAATGCAGGTTTTTTTTAAAAATAAAGGGGCCTCTCAAGTTTAACAAAGCGATCAGGATTGTAATTCATTTTTATGGGGATATTATGGCAATTAACAGTACCAAGATTCATAAGGTCTATCTAATTGCTTTATATATATATATATATATATATATATATATATATATATATATATATATATATATATATATATATATATATATATATATATATATATATATATATATATATATATATATATTATCATATTAAATCGTTAATCTTAAATGACTATGGTAAACACTTAAAAGGCAGTCCAGAATGCTTTATAGTCAAACCAGAAGGTTTCCATGACATCTGTTTTTGGGGCATATCTGATTTTTTAATTGAGTTGACTTAAAACACAAAATAATCTTTCTTTTGTTCAGTTGAAGTCAATATCTCAAAAACATGTAAAGTTATGGAGGGAAAATATGGCACCAAAATTATTGTTCTTGTGCACTGCATTTCTCCTAGTGAGTTCAATCTGTATATGAAGTATGAAGTATACACCTTTAATACTTTTCATAATAAAGCTGGATAATAAATAAGTATGACAATCATCAAAGGGAAATAGCTAAAAAATCATCTGCACCCAGAGTTATGGTCCATTACTCACAAAATGTAATAATTTTATGTATATGATACTGTGTTTTTGATACTAAAAATCAGTAAGTTATACCGGATTTTAAACTTAAAGTGGAAATCGAAATTATTAGAGAATCGCCTTATTTGTGGGTTGGTCACTTAGATATTCATTCAGCAGAAAATAAAGTACCATATATTTCATATGTTTATCCGTTGTTGTACAATCATCATTTCCAAGTGACTGTCCCCATTTCTACCACCAGCTTAGAAAATCCCCACTAGGTAGTCATAGACTGCATCTGATACTTTTAAAAATGAAGAAAACAACACAATCATGAACCCAACAAATGAAAATAATATTGGGCATGCGTTTTACATTCAAAAGTCTTCGTCTCAGTTTCTGATGTTGCTTCATTCAACAAAAACAATTACCAATTCTTACCTATTATTACTAGAGCAATCTATGAACTCTACCAGAAGTTTAATTTCTCACGAACAAGTGAACATAAAAATTACAATCCAAATATTAAAACCAGAACTGTGTCAAGTTGACACCAGGTCTTGTGTTGCTTGCTAAATTGCATATGGGAATGAATATAGATAACAAAACCACAGGGATGTCTCATATTATGACAAAGCTTGGTGAACATTAGTAACCCGTACAATCTCCCTATCTGGACTGCATGTCTTTCAGACTAGGCAGCATCATTTGAAAATATGGGCCATGTATATCATCTGGGTTTTATCTATAATGGACCATATTGTCCACTATCCCATGTAAGCAAATGAGTTATGGAAATAATTATCATATAAACATTTGTATATTTGTGTCTTCTTCAGTATTATATAATCAAATATCTACATTATTTTTTAATAATAATTAGGTTTATAAGTTACTTTACAGTACACATACATTCATATGTAGATAAATGTATTTACATTGTTTCAGTTACATATAAAGAACTAACTTAACTAATCATTGGTATGCTGCTTATCATCATGTAGCAATTTCAAAACATGTAGCATCTTATAAATTTAAAGTCCAAACATCTACAAAAAAGGAACTTAAACAATAAACTAAAAAAACATGGTTTAAAGAACACCCATCTTGTAACAATCTTAATTGCGCGGGCGCATCGGCGCCCGGCGCATATATTGATTGTTTTAGAAGTGTCCCTGGTGCAATGGGCTTGCGCATGCGGCGTTTTCATTGTTTTGATCGCGCATGCGCCGTTTCTTACCGTCCGCTCTCGAATAATTCCGAAGCAGTTCGCCATTAGACTGGTTCCTGTTCGATATTGCAATAGAAGATTGGTAATCTTCTAATATGTGGAGCTTTGAAAATATAAGGCAAATTAAAACTAGAGATTTTTTTAAATAACTCTTTTAGAGAAAAAATATCATAAATGCACAATTGTTGAGAAAACTTCTGTTTTTTTATTTAAATATTTTTACATAAAAGAATAAACCACGAATGCGCAGAATGTATCTTACAATAATCTTAGAAAATCGGTGAACCAGTCTATTATTTGATTACCCGGTTATCACACGTACGGGTCAGATGCAAGCGTCCAGTACACTAGGGATATCGAGGTCAACACGCTGGCGGTTGGGGAAGGTATTTTCATTTTCTTTTTACGTAGTGAACTGAAAAACTATTGTTATTTTATATTTATCATTTTAAAAGCAGGTTTCGTGTCTTTCGATTTAAACAGTAGCACGGTTTTTTGCGGTATTCCTACTTTCATTTTGGACAACATTTGAAGGCTTTTCCAAATTGCGTCATTAAAACCAGGAATGATAGCCGTCCAATGAAAACGCTTCTTGCATTTCAGATATAGGCGAGTGTGCGGTCAAGGTCAAAATTGCGAGAGGGTGATTCGAAGTGAAATACCGCAACAAAAACGTTCGATTTGGACATTAACGTGTCTAACTGAATGAGTCACATTGGTAGGGATGATATTTCAAGCCCTTCTTCGTAATGCATGCGCAAAGTTTGCATGTCAGTCTGTATGTAACGAGTTTAAGGTGATTTGTTCGTAGTAATTAAATTTTTGCATCGTTTTCATTACGCACCAGTTATTATTTTAGACTAATGCATGAGTCAATTGAAACCACGCCCCCCCCCCCTCGGTCAGGGGAATAGCGAGGAGCCTGATCATAGGTCCAGCCAATCTTGGCTAAAATCACGTCCTGCGGGGATGAACAGATTGTTTAATCTCGCCAAATGCCCCCGCACCCCAGGGGCCCTAGGTAAGGCCCATTCCCTGCTATATTTAAAGCGCGACATAACCATCCCATTCACCCGGCAATGCAGGGCCACCTGAAAGTTAAAAACATGGTCCATTTCCCCGGCTATCCCCGGTATACCCGCGGACCTTTGGGGTCGTGGTTACAATTGACTGGTGCATTAGTTTAAAATAATAAACATGTTTTACGGGATTCTGTCTCAATTACGGGATTCTGTCTCAATAAAATGTATATTTATCATCCTACATTCCAGTTTCTATCACAAGAGTTGTAAATATTGAACAGAAAGGGCTTCATCTTCAAGATGAAAACTGCAAAAAATGGCCACCAACAATAATGGGCCAGGACTGAGGAGTTCCAAGAAATGAGTTATCTTCAGTCCACAAATATCAGTGCTGCCCCGCTGCCCAAAACCAGGTTTGTTCTCTTTCTTTGTTTCCTGTTAACTTTATGGTTTCAGAACAATAGCCAGCATTCATATTAAAAATGAAATCCCAAACCTTCTGCATTTTGTGTTGTTATGTAACACAACTAAAGCTAGGCAAATATTTTGCTAAGTTTTTAACTGCAACTTTAAATAGCATTGCTTTTGGTATTAACATTCAACCTTTAATAAAACAAAAACATATGGATGTTTCAATGCATTTCAATAAATAATTGAATGTATTTACAATTATTCACAATTTCATAGAATGTTTAAAAAAAATTAACTCTACAAGCTTACATTTTTTCACAATATAATCTTTTTTTAGACGTCATTTTGATATTTATTTCGCACAAAATAGAAATTACATGACCTATAAACAAGCCTTCCTAAAAATTAATAACATTTTTTCACTTTTTCTATAAAAATTGCTTAACTCAATAGCTGAATAAAGGAATGAAATCATTACTTGTATATAAATACTTAATCTTAATTATTATTCTGCAATTCATGCATCAATGTTTGATTTGTATTTAACCTGATTCAGAATTGACATCAAATTGCAAATTACCTGTCAATTCACATTTCGAATAAAGCTTATGAAATCAACCTTGAAACCTAACAAATTCACCTCAGTTTAATGTTTAGAGTTATTTTATTTCTCATGTTTCATGTTATCAGGCCCCAATTTCTCAAAATTTCTTAAGCTTAACAGGCTTAAGTAGCTTATTTCAACTAGCCAAAATACATACTTAAAGAGAATTTTGATAAATGAATAATTGTTTATTCTGATAATCATGATTATAATTCCCATCTCAAGGGTAAAAACACTTAAAGAAGTTAACATTACGCAAATTATTGAAAACCAAAAATAGTGAGCTTAGCTTAATCCTGTTATAAGGGGCTTAAGAAGTTTCGAGAAATCGGGGCCAGGTCTTCAGTGCTACATTCACTTATCATGATATCATAACACACTCCTTTCATATCTTTTTAGAGTGTGGCAACAAGTTAATGGACCTTGACAAATGTCCTCTATGTTAGAGCCAGCCCCTTACACAAGTGGCCTACTTTTGCACAGCTGAGGTTGTTATCAAACGCAGCAGTAGGCATGAAATGCGGAAACTGTTCCAACTTGATCTTCAACAGTTGAGTTACTCCTCATCACAATACCTGAACTGAAAACAATCGGTGACGATCCTGCACTTCACTTCTACCTCACAGTGCTCTTCCCTATAAACGCTAGAGGAAAGTTTGAAAATGGAAAACTTGTCATTGCAAGTGTGAAAGGACCAATTGATTCTTAACGAAACAACCTGCCTCAATGCTTTAGCTGACACTACATCAAGTCAACACAAGGCAATTTGTTTTTCTCGCAACCTGACCGGTATGTTGAATCTGATCAAAATTGTACACAACCACTGGTCAAGAATATAGAAATACAAGTTGTATGATCAGTAACCTAAATTATTCTTGAATATTTGAACATAATAAAAGAGTATTTGTTAAAGTTATACATATTGTGTGTAGTGTAGGTAAGATCAATGTCAAGGTTATTTTGGCTAAAAAAAAAGGAAAATGAGTCTTGATTCATAACATCGATGAAATAGCAAGCCTTAAGTATTTTCGATAAAGTGATACATATATTTTGTGGTGATGTCATAACCTTGTTTCACTGTTTTTGAAGAGAAAACACATGTTATAAATATATTATCACATTTGTGTTTTTTAGCTCGACTATTTTAAGAATAAGGTGGGCTATACTATTCGCTCTGGGGTCGGTGTCCGGTTCAAGTTTTAGGGCAAGTTGGGATTTTCACTTATAAGTCCAATATCCTATATTCAATTGACTTAATATCTCACACAGTTGATCAGGGCCATGCTACAGGAACTACATTGGCTCCCTGTGCAATGCAGAGTAGAGTACAAAATTCTAACACACACATTTAAAGCGCTCCATGACCAATCGCCTGCGTACATTGTGGACATTTTAGAAATATAAAGAGCATCCAGAAATCTGAGGTCGAAAAATAAGTCACTGACGTTAGTTGTGCCTAAATGTCGGACGGCGCGTTATGGTGACAGAAGTTTCCAGCCAGCATCAGCTAAGTTATGGAATGCCCTCCCAACTGACATCAGAGACTGTAACACCTTGCAAAGTTTTAAGAAGGCTCTGAAAACCCACTATTTTATACAGTATTATGGACGATAAGTGTTTTATTATTTTATTTCCGAGTGCAAGGATCTATTCGGGATTTAACTGCTTGTTGTTACTTTATCTTTAAATTTTATTGGTTTTCACTAACTCTGAAATTATTATTCTGTTATTTTATAGTTATTTCAAACATTTTATATTATATTAATTTTGTACATTATAAATTTTAGGGCAGGTTGATATATTTATTGATAACATTTTAATATACCCTTCATTCACATTATCCTTAATACAAGTTATGGCCCCTGATTGACTTAGGTTAAAGTTTTAGGGCAAGTTAAAGTTTTAGGGCAAGTTGGGATTTTAATAAAAAAAACTTCTATACCTTCATTCAATGCATTTAATACTTCGCAGAATTATTGACGACCATCTTACACTAAGGAACATAACTTCATGTTAACCCTAAATACAAATTATTGCCCTTGAATGTTTTTTTTTTCTTTTTAACTCTTCTTTTAATTTCTTTTGAAAGGCACATTTTTATATTCCTAACCACATTCTCATAAAGGGAAAACAAGATATTTGAATGACCTGTGTCATTGTTCGGGCGGGCTGGTGTTAGAGCAGCGTCAAAGTCACCTTATGTATCGAATAATTTTAGCTAGGTTTGACATAGAGAGACCAAACTTGGTATATGCAAAGAGTTTATGGAGACCTTTTATGGGAATGCGTTTGAGGCCCCTATGATCAAGGTCAAGGTTACTATTAATAGAAAAAGGGTTGGTTTTGAATTACTTAAGTAAGGGTCTTCTAATTGGTACCAAATTTGGTATATAGGGAGAGTTTATAGAGACCTTTCCTGAGATTGTGTTTTTGGCCCCGAGAGTTATGGTCTAGGTCAAGGTCAAAATAGAAATATGGTAAGTAGGGTACTGAATAACTCAAGTAAGGGTTGACATAGTGTGACCAAACTTGGTATATAGGACAAGTTTATGCAGATCTTTAATTTTTGTTGGCTCCCTAGGGTCGTTGTCACTGTTACTAAAAATAGATTACTGTTTCAGTTAAGGCGGACATACTGTGACCAAACTTGATATATGTAGGAAGAGTTTATAGCGCGGACACGAGTATGTGTACTCTGACATTTAAATATCTCGTGTGACTTTGATCTTTGAGTTATGGACCCTGGTCAATGTCACTGCTCATCGTCTCAATGAGGACAACATTTGAACCAAGCAATATGGTAATCCATCAATGCATAAGTAAGTTATAGCACGGACACGAAATGTTACAGCCAGACGGACAGACAGACTGATGAAGTGTTTCTGTAATCCCCTCCCCACTCCGTGGCGGGGGATTTGAAATTCTGTCAATATGTTAAGTGACAGTTGTGCCAATATCTTACAGTCACAATATATGACTTAACAGAGTAACATTATTTAATAACTTCATCATAATGATTACTTATCTTCCTATTGTTTTCTTGAATGTTCTGCAATTTCAATAATTATTTACAAAACATGTTCCTAAAATCAGAGACATTTGACAGTATTATAAGACTTCTCATTCAAGGTTTTGTCTATCTGAACACTGATGTTTGCATAACGCTCTGTAGATATCACTATGCTTTTGCTTAGTTTAATTCCCATTAATGTTTAAATTAATTTCTCATATGTACATATATTTAACAATATTCTTTTTTTTCAACATCTTACTTAAACAGTTACAAAATGTTAATTTACAAGAAATACTTGTATTTATATCACTGTGTCATTTTGCCAATTTTTCATATATGTACATATATATAACAATGTTCCGTTTTTCAACATCTCACTTAAACAGTTACAAAATGTTAATTTACAAGAAATATTGTATTTATATCACTATGTCATTTTGCCATGTCACCCTTCTTTACTACCTGTTATGCTTAAAGCTGCACTCTCACAGATTTACCATTTGTACAACTTTTTTTATTGTTTGTCTTGGAAAGCGCAAATTTTGTGTTAATATCCGCAAACAAATGATTTAAGATTACTGACAAAAGATCAAATCACAGATTTTCATATTTCCATTTGAAAATTATGTATTATGGCTTAAGCTGTTACTAACAGTTTAAGAAAATTGCATAAAACATCAATTTTTGAACTTAAGTATAAAAATCTGCAATCTTTTTTTGTCAGCAGTCTTATATAACTGGTTTCAATGGATTTTCGCAAAATATGGCTCGTTCTAAGTCAAAAAATGAAAAAGTTGTCAAAACGTTCAATCTGTGAGAGTGCAGCTTTAACTCTGATGAATATATCATTCAATGTCTCTTTTATAGGCACTGACTCTCCATTTACAAACATTAGAATTCATAATGCTTAAAAAAGTATGCTTGTTTCAACTTCTCAACTTACCCTGCTTTTTTGCATGACCCTTAACCATTCTATTGTGTGTTGTTGTTTTTCATTTTCGTGATTTATGACTTTTCAAACTTTAAAAAATAATGGCCTTTTGGCTATCAACCATATCAGCAATGCTTATACTGATAAAATAAAACTCCAGGCATATCATTTATAGTTTTGGGTTTGACAACTTTCAACTTTTAAGATAGTAAATCATTTAACAAATATACTTATTTTCAACCCAATTCATTCCAACATAACAACTGAAACTGAGTCTTTTTAAGCCCCCCCCCCATGTAAAAGATATTTATCACCCTATAAATAGTTTCATTCAAATACTGTGCATTTGCATACCAGGTACATATTACTAGGTTTTCATGCATTTTCATTTATATCCTTTTCTTTCATACCTGTTCTATTTCATTGCTTATGAAATAGTGGCAGCATGTATTTTAGTATTGTATTAATTTGTCTGTGTGCATTCTTATTCCAAATATTGGTCATAATGTATATGTCGCACTTACACCAAATTATAACAAATATTCTTTCTATTGTTTATTACATTTCAGTGCAACTCTACCATTCCCAGCATACATACTAACTCTGTATATTTTGTTATCATGCTTATTACTCTTTGTTGTATGCAAAATGTATATAAAATGTCATATTGCTCATGTTCTTTCTTGTTTGTACATATGTTCATATTTCAGTAATACTCAATGCAGTATTTATTCTTATATTTCAATGTCATATTTTAAAGAATTGAGAAAATTTACAGGCAAAATAACATTAACACATTTCCACCAAACTTTGTACAAATGCTTCACTTTTCATGTATTAAAATATATTCCTCACTTCATTTCATTGTAACCTATAATTTTCAGCACTTTCTTCATAAATCTTTTGTGTCATTATATTTCTATACACATTAAGTGATCAACTTCCTAGTCATACCACTATCAACCTGCATCACATTCTACTCATCATTCTTATATCTTATGCCTTAAAATTGCATAATGCATGATGATTACATAATGTTTATTACCTATAAGTGTCAGTATATGCTAAACTTGTTTCCTTTGTTTAAAACATCCTGCATGCCTATAAATCATCTACGCCACAGAACAAGGAAAATGACATTAATAATGATGATCAGACTTCTTTCTTTCAGCTCATGTATAACCAACTTCTTTCAGTTTATGTTAAATGTATTTTTTTAATTGTGTTAAAATCTGTTACATAAGCAAACAGTTTTATGTGTTTTTCAGTTAGAAACAATGGCTCTGTAACACTTAATTATAACGGTCAACTTGTTTCGCGGAATATTAGCCAAAAGTAAACAGTGTTTTAAGCAGATGTCCTTACTTAGTTTTTTGGATAACTCTTTGGTGCTACTCCTGTTTAAAGTCAACATTTCACCAAAGTACTTCAAATTCTCAACGTTTCGAACTTTGCCCAGAATTTACCAAATCATGTTGGCATATTTAACATTTCAGCTATCATATCAGCCACTCCAAAAGAAAACCACCACTGTGGCCATGTTGTCTTTTATAAATGTGTGTATGTTGATACAGTTCACGAATAAAGTTATTTGATACAATTATGGTTTCTGTCATAGATATACCATCAGTTGTACAATTGTTAATGTGTTAAGTTTTATTTTCATTCCAAAACAACAGCCCAATTCTGTCATCTTTTAAGTAACTTCATTTCACTGACATCTACAATCAATGTTAGTCCTCACTTTATTTACTTTGTTCTGACCCTACATATAGACTTGCATAACCAATAGTTGGTCCGCGCTAACATCCAATTGCTGCATCTTGCAGCAACTTTTGTACTTGTATTACCATAGACTTGATGATCACACTGTCGGAACACTAACATGGCGCTATATCCAACTGAGCTACATGTAATTGGGTGACTGGTTACAATAACCTTTTTACTAGTTTTAGGCCAACAGAGGCACTCCTTCCATTTATCTTTGCCACCAATTAAGAAATCCTGGAATGAAAAGTTCGCCCAATGTGGGGCTCAAACCCACAATCGCAGGAACTCTAGCACAATACTCTAACTAATTGAGCTAACCGGGCGACTGGTTCTTACCCACACGATTCACATGTATCTACTTGTATATAAAACACTTACTCCAGATCCGAATCCTAAGCATTGGCCATGGTTCCCGACAAGTATATATTCCCTCATGCCATGCTACATTCCATGTGACTCCCATCAGTTTAAGGTTCAGCGGCCGGCAGCATTTTAAGTGGACTTTTCTAATAGTGGATAGTGGGCCGGGCCGGAATGGTAGGTTGTATCTGTAAGATAATTATAGGTTATTGTACTATACCTCATTGAAATGTCCAATCTTAAACTCTCATTTTCAACAAGTGACGGTACAATATGTTTCCGTAACACCAGATGTGGACGCACACGCTTACAAACAAAACGTCAAAATGAAATCAACGTTTATTATAGAGTCCAGGGAAAATAGAAAAAAGAAAACAAAACCACATTCTTACAAGTAAACATACATAAACATAACCTTTAGTTGAAAGGTGTTATTCATATTTCATATACCAAGCTTATTTGCTAAATACTGAGGCCAAGTATTTCCGTGGAAACTGCTCAAAGAAATACTGTGAAAAATGCCTGGCACTTCAAACCTCTAACAGCATACTGTGTTGGGCAGTAAGGATGTGGACAAGTGGGTGGGGCAGGGCAACACCCTTAATCATGTGACTTTCACCCACAAGAGGTCATACAACTTCTATGTGATGACCATTCTGAGATGTGCTGCTACCTCTGCCTGTCCTTGAATGACAGGTTAGAGCGTAAATTACTTATTTATTAAATGCAGCTGTTAATGTGACCTTCACCCACAAAAGGTAATTGAACATTAGTATTGGGCGAACTTGTATGAACTTACACATAAAACTGTTTTTGAATCTAAATACTAAAGTAATCCAGTCACTTATCCATTATTCATAATTTCTTAAAATCAGAATGTGCAGAAGCATCAGCTTGATCTCAGACCTGGTTAAGGGCATATACAAGATGACCAATTTCACACAGCATCCATCTAAGGCTGCTTAGGTAACAAGTCTCAACCAGGTAAGAGAAGTCAGAAAGTAGAACCAAGGCTCATTGAACACCTCTGGCAAGTTCATGCTGACAAAATTCAAGGACTTGAAAAAGAAACTGAATGTGGATGAGCTGGAGAAGAGGACAGTAGAACAGATGGACAGTGTCAGGCTTCTGGAAGCGCGAAGAGAAGATGGCAGAAGCCAACAGCCTGCTCTAGGAGATGTTGACTAAACCTGACCTGACTGGCACTTTCCAGCCTGATACCAGGGTTACACAACTGCTGTCTGATATTCAATCAGAACTTCCATCAGGAGAGATTATTCTCCCCCTGCCCTGTGACTGAAAATCAGGTGACTGTAGCAGTAAACTGTGCTAATCCTGTCAGGCATGAGGTCCACTTTCTCACTGTGTCAGCTGGCACTATCAAGATGACCAGGAAGTTCTCAGTTGACCATGACTGCAAGTCCATCAGACACCATGGGGACCAGCTGTATGTGGGCTCTGGCACAGCCCTGTACCTCTACACTACAGACGGCAAGCAAGTCAAGAACATATGTAGACAAATCAGGTGGTCGGAACATTTTGCTTTGAACCAAGCTGGCAAATGTGAGTGAGTATGAGCATGTGTTTGTGTGTTCATGGGCCTGGTGCAGGTTGAACCGGAAGGCAGTTAGAAGCTGGCCACAATGGTGGTGAGTAGAGAGGGCATCAACTGTCCTAGGGTAGTTTGGTACAGCTGCAACACTGGCAGACTGATTTTTGGTGGAGCTCAAAATAACACACTGGTGATGGAACTCTAGTAGAGAGACAGTCCAAAAGTCAACAAAAGCTGGGAATAGTTGATGAAGTTATAGAAGGGAAACAATGAGAGGGACAGAAATCAGATGCAAAACAGTAATATTATATATTATAACTGTAACTGCTTGAGTGTGTAAATCATATTTTAAATATAATTTAATTTAATTCAAATCAATTCATTGTAATCAGCATGCTAATTAGATTTTACTTATATAACCAGTGTGCGAAATTAACCTTTTTTAACTTGGAAGCAAATGGGGCTAAGACTTTGAGATTTCTGCAGCACGAGCCAAATTTCAGTAGCCAACAATTTAAAAGAAAGCATGGGGTACTTTACATATTTGAAAATAAGGAATGGTATTAAAACTGTACACTATCTTTTTTATTTAGTGTCAGATGCAAATATGGTGATAGAGTGGTCCTGTGTTGCCAGGGGGTTGGGAGGTAGCTGGTGGTTCGATGGAGGGGGTGCTGGCTCTGTCAACCTGTGTTTCACGGGGGTGGGATAGTTGGTGTAGGGGGTATGAAGGTCCTGTCAACATTAGTCCATACAAATAGCCGCTTCAGAGTCTTTGACAGTTTTTGTTTTGGCAAAGGCTAAAAGAGTTCCCTAAACGCACATTATTGTGGCTATTTCAATATATGCTGTTTGTAGTGCTAGTGACAGGATTACTAACATCTATTTAATATTTTCTGGTAACTCTATAATCAAAGTATTTTCGATAAAGTGATACATATATTTTGTGGTGATGTCATAACCTTGTTTCACTGTTTTTGAAGAGAAAACACATGTTATAAATATATTATCACATTTGTGTTTTTTAGCTCGACTATTTTAAGAATAAGGTGGGCTATACTATTCGCTCTGGGGTCGGTGTCCGGTTCAAGTTTTAGGGCAAGTTGGGATTTTCACTTATAAGTCCAATATCCTTCATTCAATTGACTTAATATCTCACACAGTTGATCAGGGCCATGCTACAGGAACTACATTGGCTTCCTGTGCAATGCAGAGTAGAGTACAAAATTCTAACACACACATTTAAAGCGCTCCATGACCAATCGCCTGCGTACATTGTGGACATTTTAGAAATATAAAGAGCATCCAGAAATCTGAGGTCGAAAAATAAGTCACTGACGTTAGTTGTGCCTAAATGTCGGACGGCGCGTTATGGTGACAGAAGTTTCCAGCCAGCATCAGCTAAGTTATGGAATGCCCTCCCAACTGACATCAGAGACTGTAACACCTTGCAAAGTTTTAAGAAGGCTCTGAAAACCCACTATTTTATACAGTATTATGGACGATAAGTGTTTTATTATTTTATTTCCGAGTGCAAGGATCTATTCGGGATTTAACTGCTTGTTGTTACTTTATCTTTAAATTTTATTGGTTTTCACTAACTCTGAAATTATTATTCTATTATTTTATAGTTATTTCAAACATTTTATATTATATTAATTTTGTACATTATAAATTTTAGGGCAGGTTGATATATTTATTGATAACATTTTAATATACCCTTCATTCACATTATCCTTAATACAAGTTATGGCCCCTGATTGACTTAGGTTAAAGTTTTAGGGCAAGTTAAAGTTTTAGGGCAAGTTGGGATTTTAATAAAAAAAACTTCTATACCTTCATTCAATGCATTTAATACTTCGCAGAATTATTGACGACCATCTTACACTAAGGAACATAACTTCATGTTAACCCTAAATACAAATTATTGCCCTTGAATGTTTTTTTTTCTTTTTAACTCTTCTTTTAATTTCTTTTGAAAGGCACATTTTTATATTCCTAACCACATTCTCATAAAGGGAAAACAAGATATTTGAATGACCTGTGTCATTGTTCGGGCGGGCTGGTGTTAGAGCAGCGTCAAAGTCACCTTATGTATCGAATAATTTTAGCTAGGTTTGACATAGAGAGACCAAACTTGGTATATGCAAAGAGTTTATGGAGACCTTTTATGGGAATGCGTTTGAGGCCCCTATGATCAAGGTCAAGGTTACTATTAATAGAAAAAGGGTTGGTTTTGAATTACTTAAGTAAGGGTCTTCTAATTGGTACCAAATTTGGTATATAGGGAGAGTTTATAGAGACCTTTCCTGAGATTGTGTTTTTGGCCCCGAGAGTTATGGTCTAGGTCAAGGTCAAAATAGAAATATGGTAAGTAGGGTACTGAATAACTCAAGTAAGGGTTGACATAGTGTGACCAAACTTGGTATATAGGACAAGTTTATGCAGATCTTTAATTTTTGTTGGCTCCCTAGGGTCGTTGTCACTGTTACTAAAAATAGATTACTGTTTCAGTTAAGGCGGACATACTGTGACCAAACTTGATATATGTAGGAAGAGTTTATAGCGCGGACACGAGTATGTGTACTCTGACATTTAAATATCTCGTGTGACTTTGATCTTTGAGTTATGGACCCTGGTCAATGTCACTGCTCATCGTCTCAATGAGGACAACATTTGAACCAAGCAATATGGTAATCCATCAATGCATAAGTAAGTTATAGCACGGACACGAAATGTTACAGCCAGACGGACAGACAGACTGATGAAGTGTTTCTGTAATCCCCTCCCCACTCCGTGGCGGGGGATTTGAAATTCTGTCAATATGTTAAGTGACAGTTGTGCCAATATCTTACAGTCACAATATATGACTTAACAGAGTAACATTATTTAATAACTTCATCATAATGATTACTTATCTTCCTATTGTTTTCTTGAATGTTCTGCAATTTCAATAATTATTTACAAAACATGTTCCTAAAATCAGAGACATTTGACAGTATTATAAGACTTCTCATTCAAGGTTTTGTCTATCTGAACACTGATGTTTGCATAACGCTCTGTAGATATCACTATGCTTTTGCTTAGTTTAATTCCCATTAATGTTTAAATTAATTTCTCATATGTACATATATTTAACAATATTCTTTTTTTTCAACATCTTACTTAAACAGTTACAAAATGTTAATTTACAAGAAATACTTGTATTTATATCACTATGTCATTTTGCCAATTTTCATATATGTACATATATATAACAATGTTCCGTTTTTCAACATCTCACTTAAACAGTTACAAAATGTTAATTTACAAGAAATACTTGTATTTATATCACTATGTCATTTTGCCATGTCACCCTTCTTTACTACCTGTTATGCTTAAAGCTGCACTCTCACAGATTTACCATTTGTACAACTTTTTTTATTGTTTGTCTTGGAAAGCGCAAATTTTGTGTTAATATCCGCAAACAAATGATTTAAGATTACTGACAAAAGATCAAATCACAGATTTTCATATTTCCATTTGAAAATTAATGTATTATGGCTTAAGCTGTTACTAACAGTTTAAGAAAATTGCATAAAACATCAATTTTTGAACTTAAGTATAAAAATCTGCAATCTTTTTTTGTCAGCAGTCTTATATAACTGGTTTCAATGGATTTTCGCAAAATATGGCTCGTTCTAAGTCAAAAAATGAAAAAGTTGTCAAAACGTTCAATCTGTGAGAGTGCAGCTTTAACTCTGATGAATATATCATTCAATGTCTCTTTTATAGGCACTGACTCTCCATTTACAAACATTAGAATTCATAATGCTTAAAAAAGTATGCTTGTTTCAACTTCTCAACTTACCCTGCTTTTTTGCATGACCCTTAACCATTCTATTGTGTGTTGTTGTTTTTCATTTTCGTGATTTATGACTTTTCAAACTTTAAAAAATAATGGCCTTTTGGCTATCAACCATATCAGCAATGCTTATACTGATAAATATAAAACTCCAGGCATATCATTTATAGTTTTGGGTTTGACAACTTTCAACTTTTAAGATAGTAAATCATTTAACAAATATACTTATTTTCAACCCAATTCATTCCAACATAACAACTGAAACTGAGTCTTTTTAAGCCCCCCCCCCCCATGTAAAAGATATTTATCACCCTATAAATAGTTTCATTCAAATACTGTGCATTTGCATACCAGGTACATATTACTAGGTTTTCATGCATTTTCATTTATATCCTTTTCTTTCATACCTGTTCTATTTCATTGCTTATGAAATAGTGGCAGCATGTATTTTAGTATTGTATTAATTTGTCTGTGTGCATTCTTATTCCAAATATTGGTCATAATGTATATGTCGCACTTACACCAAATTATAACAAATATTCTTTCTATTGTTTATTACATTTCAGTGCAACTCTACCATTCCCAGCATACATACTAACTCTGTATATTTTGTTATCATGCTTATTACTCTTTGTTGTATGCAAAATGTATATAAAATGTCATATTGCTCATGTTCTTTCTTGTTTGTACATATGTTCATATTTCAGTAATACTCAATGCAGTATTTATTCTTATATTTCAATGTCATATTTTAAAGAATTGAGAAATTTACAGGCAAAATAACATTAACACATTTCCACCAAACTTTGTACAAATGCTTCACTTTTCATGTATTAAAATATATTCCTCACTTCATTTCATTGTAACCTATAATTTTCAGCACTTTCTTCATAAATCTTTTGTGTCATTATATTTCTATACACATTAAGTGATCAACTTCCTAGTCATACCACTATCAACCTGCATCACATTCTACTCATCATTCTTATATCTTATGCCTTAAAATTGCATAATGCATGATGATTACATAATGTTTATTACCTATAAGTGTCAGTATATGCTAAACTTGTTTCCTTTGTTTAAAACATCCTGCATGCCTATAAATCATCTACGCCACAGAACAAGGAAAATGACATTAATAATGATGATCAGACTTCTTTCTTTCAGCTCATGTATAACCAACTTCTTTCAGTTTATGTTAAATGTATTTTTTTAATTGTGTTAAAATCTGTTACATAAGCAAACAGTTTTATGTGTTTTTCAGTTAGAAACAATGGCTCTGTAACACTTAATTATAACGGTCAACTTGTTTCGCGGAATATTAGCCAAAAGTAAACAGTGTTTTAAGCAGATGTCCTTACTTAGTTTTTTGGATAACTCTTTGGTGCTACTCCTGTTTAAAGTCAACATTTCACCAAAGTACTTCAAATTCTCAACGTTTCGAACTTTGCCCAGAATTTACCAAATCATGTTGGCATATTTAACATTTCAGCTATCATATCAGCCACTCCAAAAGAAAACCACCACTGTGGCCATGTTGTCTTTTATAAATGTGTGTATGTTGATACAGTTCACGAATAAAGTTATTTGATACAATTATGGTTTCTGTCATAGATATACCATCAGTTGTACAATTGTTAATGTGTTAAGTTTTATTTTCATTCCAAAACAACAGCCCAATTCTGTCATCTTTTAAGTAACTTCATTTCACTGACATCTACAATCAATGTTAGTCCTCACTTTATTTACTTTGTTCTGACCCTACATATAGACTTGCATAACCAATAGTTGGTCCGCGCTAACATCCAATTGCTGCATCTTGCAGCAACTTTTGTACTTGTATTACCATAGACTTGATGATCACACTGTCGGAACACTAACATGGCGCTATATCCAACTGAGCTACATGTAATTGGGTGACTGGTTACAATAACCTTTTTACTAGTTTTAGGCCAACAGAGGCACTCCTTCCATTTATCTTTGCCACCAATTAAGAAATCCTGGAATGAAAAGTTCGCCCAATGTGGGGCTCAAACCCACAATCGCAGGAACTCTAGCACAATACTCTAACTAATTGAGCTAACCGGGCGACTGGTTCTTACCCACACGATTCACATGTATCTACTTGTATATAAAACACTTACTCCAGATCCGAATCCTAAGCATTGGCCATGGTTCCCGACAAGTATATATTCCCTCATGCCATGCTACATTCCATGTGACTCCCATCAGTTTAAGGTTCAGCGGCCGGCAGCATTTTAAGTGGACTTTTCTAATAGTGGATAGTGGGCCGGGCCGGAATGGTAGGTTGTATCTGTAAGATAATTATAGGTTATTGTACTATACCTCATTGAAATGTCCAATCTTAAACTCTCATTTTCAACAAGTGACGGTACAATATGTTTCCGTAACACCAGATGTGGACGCACACGCTTACAAACAAAACGTCAAAATGAAATCAACGTTTATTATAGAGTCCAGGGAAAATAGAAAAAAGAAAACAAAACCACATTCTTACAAGTAAACATACATAAACATAACCTTTAGTTGAAAGGTGTTATTCATATTTCATATACCAAGCTTATTTGCTAAATACTGAGGCCAAGTATTTCCGTGGAAACTGCTCAAAGAAATACTGTGAAAAATGCCTGGCACTTCAAACCTCTAACAGCATACTGTGTTGGGCAGTAAGGATGTGGACAAGTGGGTGGGGCAGGGCAACACCCTTAATCATGTGACTTTCACCCACAAGAGGTCATACAACTTCTATGTGATGACCATTCTGAGATGTGCTGCTACCTCTGCCTGTCCTTGAATGACAGGTTAGAGCGTAAATTACTTATTTATTAAATGCAGCTGTTAATGTGACCTTCACCCACAAAAGGTAATTGAACATTAGTATTGGGCGAACTTGTATGAACTTACACATAAAACTGTTTTTGAATCTAAATACTAAAGTAATCCAGTCACTTATCCATTATTCATAATTTCTTAAAATCAGAATGTGCAGAAGCATCAGCTTGATCTCAGACCTGGTTAAGGGCATATACAAGATGACCAATTTCACACAGCATCCATCTAAGGCTGCTTAGGTAACAAGTCTCAACCAGGTAAGAGAAGTCAGAAAGTAGAACCAAGGCTCATTGAACACCTCTGGCAAGTTCATGCTGACAAAATTCAAGGACTTGAAAAAGAAACTGAATGTGGATGAGCTGGAGAAGAGGACAGTAGAACAGATGGACAGTGTCAGGCTTCTGGAAGCGCGAAGAGAAGATGGCAGAAGCCAACAGCCTGCTCTAGGAGATGTTGACTAAACCTGACCTGACTGGCACTTTCCAGCCTGATACCAGGGTTACACAACTGCTGTCTGATATTCAATCAGAACTTCCATCAGGAGAGATTATTCTCCCCCTGCCCTGTGACTGAAAATCAGGTGACTGTAGCAGTAAACTGTGCTAATCCTGTCAGGCATGAGGTCCACTTTCTCACTGTGTCAGCTGGCACTATCAAGATGACCAGGAAGTTCTCAGTTGACCATGACTGCAAGTCCATCAGACACCATGGGGACCAGCTGTATGTGGGCTCTGGCACAGCCCTGTACCTCTACACTACAGACGGCAAGCAAGTCAAGAACATATGTAGACAAATCAGGTGGTCGGAACATTTTGCTTTGAACCAAGCTGGCAAATGTGAGTGAGTATGAGCATGTGTTTGTGTGTTCATGGGCCTGCAACCCACTGGTGCAGGTTGAACCGGAAGGCAGTTAGAAGCTGGCCACAATGGTGGTGAGTAGAGAGGGCATCAACTGTCCTAGGGTAGTTTGGTACAGCTGCAACACTGGCAGACTGATTTTTGGTGGAGCTCAAAATAACACACTGGTGATGGAACTCTAGTAGAGAGACAGTCCAAAAGTCAACAAAAGCTGGGAATAGTTGATGAAGTTATAGAAGGGAAACAATGAGAGGGACAGAAATCAGATGCAAAACAGTAATATTATATATTATAACTGTAACTGCTTGAGTGTGTAAATCATATTTTAAATATAATTTAATTTAATTCAAATCAATTCATTGTAATCAGCATGCTAATTAGATTTTACTTATATAACCAGTGTGCGAAATTAACCTTTTTTAACTTGGAAGCAAATGGGGCTAAGACTTTGAGATTTCTGCAGCACGAGCCAAATTTCAGTAGCCAACAATTTAAAAGAAAGCATGGGGTACTTTACATATTTGAAAATAAGGAATGGTATTAAAACTGTACACTATCTTTTTTATTTAGTGTCAGATGCAAATATGGTGATAGAGTGGTCCTGTGTTGCCAGGGGGTTGGGAGGTAGCTGGTGGTTCGATGGAGGGGGTGCTGGCTCTGTCAACCTGTGTTTCACGGGGGTGGGATAGTTGGTGTAGGGGGTATGAAGGTCCTGTCAACATTAGTCCATACAAATAGCCGCTTCAGAGTCTTTGACAGTTTTTGTTTTGGCAAAGGCTAAAAGAGTTCCCTAAACGCACATTATTGTGGCTATTTCAATATATGCTGTTTGTAGTGCTAGTGACAGGATTACTAACATCTATTTAATATTTTCTGGTAACTCTATAATCAAAGTTTGTTTGAAAGGCAACAACAATAATAGCATCCAATCTTCAGTATTGACAGTCTGAAATAAGATTTTTGTCAAAATAAGTTGGTAACCGGTGTCGAGGTTAACATTGACCCGTCATTTTTTCAAATAACAAGCCTGTGAATTGTATGTTTAATGTGTAAGTTTAAATATTTCATTATTAATATTTATAATTGAAAGACTTTTTTAAATTTACTTCTGTATCATATTATATCTCATGAGATGTATATATCAAGAAATACCAGATGGCGTTCAAGATGACCGCCATAGATATCTTCTTTTTTATCTCTAAATATTGCACACATTTATATATATAAGCTTGTTTATTTTAATCTATATTGTTCTTGTTCCCAGTGTACCTAAAATGTACATGCAGCATTGTTGACCTCAAGTTCAAGTCAAGATCCTTTCACGTTCAATGAATTAAATGGCCACAAAATTTGATACTAATTCAATTTGTGTGTATCTGGGATAACATATTAAATGTTATTTGATTTTTTTTTCAGTTACATCAGCTATCTTTTTATAGAGTCGTTAACATAATTTAGTAATCTACTAGTGTTATGGAAAGGTAAAGGAGCCT
The DNA here is from genome assembly GCF_026914265.1 of Mya arenaria. Taxonomy (NCBI): domain Eukaryota; kingdom Metazoa; phylum Mollusca; class Bivalvia; order Myida; family Myidae; genus Mya; species Mya arenaria. The sequence continues at coordinate 27,712,362 of NC_069129.1, read as the reverse complement.
CTCAGATTATATCCAATATCTTCACCAAATCCAATATGCCCACCACGTGGCATTGATTACTTGTCTCAACTATAGAGCTGAACATTAGTTTGGTTGGCTTTGAATGCGCTTTATGGTTGCCAAAATGTGAAGTTATTTGGCACTGAAAAGGCCTAATATGAAAAACACGTGGCTCTAAATGAGCTAAATTGCTGCCAACATGGTTGTAGTCTAATAGGGACTGAAAATGCTAAATGACAGCTGCACCTTTTTGTTTGTTCGGTTTTGAATGGACTTTAAGGTTGCCAAAATCTGACTGAGTAGGCTAATGAGAGCTACACATAGGTTTGTGTTGCACTGAATGGGGCCCAAATGATGCAATCTTTAGGTCTTAATTAGATTTTTATACATGTTCTATGGCTCTTAAAAGCGTTATGGTTGCCAAAATAGGTCTCTTTGGCACTGAATATGCTTAATTAGAGCTGCGCATGTGTTTGGTTCGTTTTAAATGGTCTTAATGGTCAGTGACAAGAGTTGGTCTATTTGGCCTATATTTGACTTAATAAGAACTGCATATTGGTTTGGGCGATATTGTTGCCAAACTTTAATATTTGGCACTGATCATGCTCAATAAAAGTTTAATTTGTGTCAAAATGTGGCGCTTTTGAAACTGAGTAGGCTTTATTACATTTAATCGCTTTACTGCAGACAACTAGGTATTATTTTTTCCATCTGCTGTAAGATTTGCTTCCCTTGACTTGAAACAGTATGAAACAAGTAGAGTATACATGTTTGTTGTTGTCTGTAATGCAGCAATTGATACAATGGCAATTGGTTATGAATTCGTTGATTTTTTTGACAAAATTTGAAATACTTAAGCAAAACAATGAAAATAATGATGTAAACAACAACTTACATTGAAAATGCAAGAGAAAAACAACTAACTGAAAATAAATAACAACAAAAACAAAAAATGGTAGAGCAAGTAAGGTATAAAACCGTAGACGTGGACAAAATTATATCTGAAAACATTTACAATTTACATTCATTTAAAAGAACAAACAGCGATAATTATAAAAGTTAATGATTTTACTCTTAAAATGAGATTCAAAAAATATTCAATTCATTCCTGCGACTGAGCTTAATGAATTTTTGTGTCAATTTTATATTTCTAATAGAAATCAAAATTGTGACAAGAATGTGCCAACAAGCCTTTAAAGCTTTGAGCTATGTCGAGAGACATCTTGAATATGTAAACACAAAACTATCTGTCATTCATGATGTTGAATTTGCTAAAGTGAGACACGTCTTGAAAAGCAAACAGAAACAACTGAAGATGATGGCAACAAGCCATGAGCAGCCGAGACTCTCACTGACACCCATCTAGAGCAGATGTTTCAGCCCCACACTCATGGTAATACCAGTGCACGAGCCCTCATCCATACCATTTGGTACACATGCACTACATTTTTTTGGTATGGGTACTGGAGCTGAAAAACGTACCACGTTCACCTGGGGTTGGACACTGGAACTGGGCTTGAGTTCATTAACCTCAAAACTGAGCGACAAACAAAAACAAAGACTGGTGAAAACACTCAAAATGTTAAGTAAGAAGAGTTTTTATTACAGTAAAACTGCGATCAATAACTGAGGACGCTGGGGACAATTATCGGTAAGTCGAAAACGGTGAAAATTATGACCTTGAGGTGATCATAATGTTTTGTGCGTGATCTGTGTATTTGGAAGTGACAATGGTGCTCGATTCAGTTTGCTTGAATGTAATATAAAAAGATGAAATGTAATAAAAATGTTAAGTGATTTCATTAATGCCGTGACTTTTTATATAAAATGAAGGAATACGTAAAAGCAAATTCAAATGAACTTGATTTTGAAATGCTTAAGTGCATCATAAAATAGTTATATCATATATACACAAAGATTCATGTTTTATTGCGACGTGGACAAATTTGCACCTGGGGTATTATTTAGACACGTTGATATGGTAATTCAGAACATTTAATTTATTCAATAAAATGCAAATAGTTTGTGTTGAAAAGAACTTTGACAATGATGAAGCTAATATTACCAAGGTAAAATATCAATTTCTGCATAAAGTAAAACTCTTATTCACTGAGTGATGTTATGTTGCAGTAATTAAAGATGGGAAAAAACGATATCTGTCTACCAAAAATGCAAATGTCATATTGTCGGAAAATATTTTAACTGCATGAAGTCACGTTAATTTTATTAAAAAAGAAAATGAAAAAAGAGTGTTAAGTCAATAACGTATTAAGAATAAGTTGAAATAGGAGTGTGATAGCATTTATAAATAAATGTATTTAAAAGTTGAGCATATCATTTTGATAGCATATGATTCTCCAAGGGAGACCAAATAGCTTAACTAAAAAAATAATTTCTAAATAAACAAGAGCTGTCATAGAGACTCGACTATTCCGCCGCTTTTCACTGTAAGGATTGAAAAGTTTTGGCAAAACATGCATGGATCACTATTAGATTAGATTTCAATGCAATACATGATGTGCTGAGATATTAAAATAAATGTGGTAACATGCAAAATTTTAACCAGAATTTTTAAGTCTAATAATAAAGGGCCATTATTTGCAACATACAATTATCTAACTTGGTTATTCAATTAGGTTGGGTGGTTGAATGCCATTGTATAAAGTCTCAATGCAATACATCAATGGACTTTGAAAATTTGAGGTGATACGCAAACTTTAACATACATTTTAAGTCGAAAAAGGGCCATAATTTTGTCAAAATGCTTGATAGAGTTACCTCATCCTGTGTACAGGTTGGGGACATGATGGTGAACAATCTTGCAATGTTTCAAAGCCAGATGTAAATGGACTTTGAAAATATTTGAGGTAGTACGCAAACTTTAACGTAATTTTAAGTAGAAAAAGGGGCATAATTGTGTTAAAATGCTTAATAGAGTTACCTCCTCCTGTGTACAGGTTGGGGGCTTGATTGTGAACAAGTGTGCAAAGTCTCCAAGGAAGACCAAATAGCTAAACTAAAAAACAAACCCCAATAAAAAATAGACATGATCTTTCAGTCCTTTGTAGACTTAGTCTTCTAAGAAATTAAAAAAAGGTTTACTTAGTAAACAAAATTGTATTATTATAAATTTTCTTTCTTTACTATTACACGGTTAAGCCATTCAAAATTAACAAATACTAAAATATAGATTGTTGCGTTATCTGATATGAAATACCACTGGTCAATTTCACACTAAATCAATATTTATATGAAAAACTACAGAAACCTGAAGACCTTGGGGCAAGTTTGTACCTATGTGTAAATTTACCCCATGGGTATTTCCATTCATATGCACCTATTTTTACCTGGGGTTCATTGGCCCACAGGGGTGTATTTGCCCCTGAGGGTAAGTTTACAAGTTTTTACAAGTTTATTGATACACTTAGCACATACATACATGTGATAAATGGTTATACAACAGTATATTAATAACTACAATAACCAGGCTGTGGGTTGTTACTATCAGAAGGAAGAAATAATGCGGAAAAGTGGCTACACATTTATAAAAATAATATTGTTATATAATCCAATTAATATAAATACTGTAAAATATTTAAATCTCTTGGAAACAACACTACTCATCTTTTATTGAGACAACCCTCAAGAAACCCAAGTGTGTATTGCCACTGGTAATGTTTGTAGGAAGTTTCATGTCAATATCAATGTGTTCTAGTTATTGCCAAGTTGATGATTAGCCGCAGTAGATGACAACTGAATGACTATCATGCTACTGTGACTTTTTATTCTTTACGAAAAACAGACAAGAGAAAAAATAGAATATCATGGAAATAAGAATCTCACCCTACCCTAAAGCCATGTTGTCTAATTTATTGTGTTCGACATGGCTTTGGCATATAACGACAAAAAGTCAAGTAAAGAGTGCCTTATCAGACCTTCATGGCTCAGACTATTAGCTTGTATATTACTTAGCAATTTTTTTAACTTTGAGAAGGTTACAGACAACAGAATAATTTTCCTATAAATTCTATAGTCAATTGACCAATTTGAATACATGATAACACTGATTGCTATCGCTCCACGACCCCGAACACCATTTATTGGGGAAAAGCTCCACTTGTGTACTAAACATTAAACAACATTGGAAAAAGGTTACATTTTCCCTTAGAAAAAAATGTATTGGTTGAACGTAACCACTGTGTATTCGGTAAAATGACAATATCTGGTGTACGAGGACAAACAATGCGGTGAAAATTTTAACAAGAGGGCCAAGATGGCCCTATATCTCTCACCTCAGTAAAACTATGGGCTAAAGACAAATTGATAATTAAAGGGCAATAACAGGGATTTGGCTTCTCTGCTGTATTATGCCCATTCACATTATCACCAAATTTGTTATGATAGGACAAATGCTTAAAAAGTTATTGATAGGACAGGAGAAATTTTAGGTAATTTTTTTGATAGGAGCGCAATAACTCTCGGGTAATTACAGCAATTTTGCTAATTATCAAACACGTTCATACACATTCTTACCAAATTTAGTCATAATTGGACAAAGGGTTAAAAAGTAATCGATCGGACTACATACTGGAGGGTTCCTGTCTGCCCTTCCATACACCATAGGTGGAACTATTATACGTCCGGTTTTCAAACACATGACAAATATGTATTTGTTTTAAAAGATACAAAGGGCAACAACTCATACAATATTTTGGTTGAATGTTATGTAACTCGTCAATAAAACTCCCAATATACTGTGAATAAGCTGATGAAGTTGGAACCGTCAATGATTTTAAAACAATAAATAACAATAAAAAAACCCAGATGACCCATATTCAAACTTGTCTGAACAAGGTTTTTCTGTATTTGGGCTCTGTGACCAAGTTTTTGGCCCCAAATGACCCATATTCGAACTTCAGCAAGAAATCATCAAAACAGCCTGACAAACAAATTTTTGGGATATTTGGGCTGAAAATGTTACCTCAAGGGTGCAACGTTTTTCCGTGTTTGGGCTTTGTGACTTAGTTTTTGACTCCAGATGACCCATATTCGATTATGAGCTATAAATCATCAAAACAACCTTTTGACATATCTCCAGGATATTTGGGCTGAAATGGTTACCTCTAAAGTGTTAACAAGGTCTTTCCATATTTGGTCTCTGTGACCTAGTTTTTGACCCCAGATGACTCATATTCGAACTTGAGCTAGAAATCATTGAAACAACCTTTCTGACAAATTTCCAGAATGTTAGTTTTTTACCCCAGATGACCCATATTCGAAATCGTCCAAGTTATTACTGGGACAAACATCCTGACCAAGTTTCGTGACAATTAAGGCAAAAATGTGACCCCTAGAGTGTTAACGAACTAAGTGTGGACGGACAACAGACGACGGATAACGGACGACAGACAATCATCGATCCTAATAGCTCACACTCAGCCTACGGCTAAGGTGAGCTAACAATAAAAAGTACATCAAGCAGATTCAGCATGTTCAGCCAGTTTTTGAAATTACAAATCATTCAGAAACCTATTTATATGGAAGGTAGCAAATGGTCAGAGATGGTATAGCCATACTTTGATTAACAATTAAGGAAATAAGGCATGTCATAATGAGGAGGCACTTCTGAATTGGTGTTATTTACCTTGAGAAAGCTTCATACTGTAGTAGAGTCGCTGTCTTTGAGCACACCGAGCTGGATGTATTTTCCACCCCACCATCTTTTTTGAAGGCTGCATGCAAGGAAGGATCTGAAACATATCAAGCTTGTCGGAAAACAGCTCATTGAGCTAATGTTTCTTGTTAGCATATTCCTGACTAAAATAAAGATTCTTTCTTTTATCTTGTATCTTAGGGTTAAATGAGTTTCACAAAATTAAATAAGTGTATTAAATTAAAAGGCCCATCATATCTTGTCCTTTTTTCTGTTAAAAACTGCCATAAACTGAAAGGCAGCTCCATATAAATGAAAATCAATAAAAAAAATATATACTAAAGTGACCACAATTTATTTAAAAACATATGTTCATATTTTCAAAACTGCAATAAAATTATATAAAAAGAACAGTAGTGAAAGAATAGTTGTGAATTAAACAACAATTAAATGATAATGTGAGTTTTATAATCTTTAATATGACATTAAATATCCTTCCGGGCACTAAAGCTCATTTCCTAACAAGGGGCAAACTTGCATACAAGGGTTTAATTCCCACTTTTTATATTTGCCTTCATCTACAAGGGTCAATCTTGTTATATAAGCGTGACTGTTGCTATTATCTACAAGGTCCAATCTTGTCATATAATGTGACTATTGCCCTTACCTACAAGGGTCAATCTTGTCATATAATGTGACTATTGCTATTATCTACCAGGGTCTATCTCTTCATATAATGTTCCTATTGCTATTATCTACAAGGTCCAATCTCGTCATACAATGTTCCTATTGCTATTATCTATAAGGGTCAATATTGTCATTTAATGTGACTATTGCTATTATCTACAAGGTCAATCTCGTCATATAATGTTCCTATTGCTATTATCTATAAGGGTCAATCTCGTCATACAATGTTCCTATTGATATTATCTATAAGGGTCAATCTCGTCATTTAATGTGACTCTTGCTATTACCTACAAGAGTCAATCTCGTCATATAATGTGACTATTGCTATTATCTACCAGGGTCAATCTTGTCATATAATGTGACTATTGCTATTATCTACCAGGGTCTATCTCTTCATACAATGTTCCTATTGCTATTACCTACAAGGGTCAATCTTGTCATATAATGTGACTATTGCTATTATCTACCAGGGTCTATCTCTTCATATAATGTTCCTATTGCTATTATCTACAAGGTCCAATCTCGTCATACAATGTTCCTATTGCTATTATCTACAAGAGTCAATCTCGTCATATAATGTTCCTATTGCTATTATCTACAAGGGTCAATCTTGTCATATAATGTTCCTATTGCTATTATGTACAAGAGTCAATCTTGTCATATAGTGTGACTATGGCTATTCTCTACAAGGGTCAATCTCGTCATATAATGTTCCTATTGCTATTATCTACAAGGGTCAATCTTGTCATATAATATTCCTATTGATATTATCTATAAGGGTCAATCTTGTCATTTAATGTGACTATTGCTATTATGTACAAGAGTCAATCTCGTCATATAATGTTCCTTTTGCTATTATCTACAAGGGTCAATCTCGTCATACAATATTCCTATTGCTATTATCTATAAGGGTTAATCTTGTCATTTAATGTGACTATTGCTATTATCTACAAGAGTCAATCTCGTCATATAATGTTCCTATTGCTATTATCTACAAGGGTCAATCTCGTCATACAATGTTCCTATTGCTATTATCTACAAGGGTCAATCTTGTCATATAATGTGACTATTGCTATTATGTACAAGAGTCAATCTTGTCATATAATGTGACTATTGCTATTATCTACAAGGGTCAATCTTGGCATATAATGTGACTATTGCTATTATCTGCAAGGGTCAATCTCAGCATATAAATTGACTATTGCTATTATCTACAAGGGTCAATCTTGTCATATATTATGACTATTGCTATTATCTATAAGGGTCAATCTCATCATATAATGTGACTATTGCTATTATCTACAAAGGTCAATCTCGTCACATAATGTAACTCTTGCTATTATCTACAAGGGTCAATCTTGGCACATAATGTGACCATTACTGTTATCTACAAGGGTCACTCTTGGCATATAATGTTCCTATTGCTATTATCTACAAGGGTCAATCTCGTCATATAATGATACTATTGCTATTATCTACAAGGGTCAATCTTATATAAGCATGACTACTGCTATGTTCAATACCAACCTTGGTGTATAATGGCCAGTTGGTCCACAGCAGATTTTTTCATCCCAGGATCAACTGAGAGGGATGTAAATATCTCATACACCTTCCGCAACCCATCCACCTGAAAAGCATGACAAGACACTATAAGGATATTTATCATGAATGTAAAACATTTAACAATCCCTTCTTTAGAGACTAACATGACAGTCAGCCTGTGAGTTCCTGGCATGTATAATTCCAAGTCAGTTAGACTTAGACCTATCACTGGGTGTGATTTTTTTATTTTTGTATGATTTTCTGTAAAATCATAATGACAAAAGAAAGGCTCCCTCGATTTTTTCATTCTGATTTTACCTAATATGTTTAAACTATCACAAAATAATAACAGTTATATATGCCAAACTTAATCATCATGAACCATAAGATAATTATGCACTGTGTTTTTTTTTACCAATTTAGGGCCAATTTAGTTCGGCCACATCTTTAATCTCAAAATGTACACTTTTGTCATACCATAAGTGAAAATAAAATTCCCATGTCTTTTTATTTATTTTTTTGAAATTTATTTCTCAAACATTTTGACCCCATAACCATTTTTGTGTAGAACAGGGAGTGGTTGACATTTACTATATTTTGCAAGGATTCCAAAGAGGCTCCTACATATCAATAAATGTGTCCCTTCTTGAAATCAAAGACACTGTCACTGTTACTGAAGACAAAGAAACTCAAGTTCATCTCTTATGATGCCCATTGTCATTGAGAATTATTTAACATTTCAGTATCCATTATTAATAAAATTGACAATAATATTGACTTAAAAAAACTTTTGCCCACCAAATGGGCAATCATTTGACTTATTGTTTTAATCAATTTGTACTCAGATATCCTTCTTACAGTAGTAGCATACTAATGACATTGACGAGCTATTAACAAAAACTTGCACTCTCTGATTTCGTCAATTTATTGATCAAGTTTTCAATATTGCTCTCTCAGATCAATACTTTTGAAAATGTCATATGTTGTCAATAATAAAATCCAAATCATGGATTGGATGCTTTAAAGAGACTCACTCATGTTTTGGCACCAATTTATTTCCCCTGGCAATGCATCTGAAAGCACTATTTTACTCTTTAATACTCACATTGTATAAAAACAGGAGCTGTCACAGAGACAGCGCTCGACTATTCCGCCGCTTTTCAGTGCAAGGATTGAAAAGTTTTGGCGAAACATGCATGGATCACTGTTAGATTAGATTTCAATGCAATACATGATGTGCTGAGATATTAACATTAATGTGGTTACATGGAAAATTTTAACCAGAATTTTAAGTCTAATAAATAGAGGGTCATTATTTGCAAAATACAGTTATCTCACTTGGTTATTCAATTTAATTTGGGTGATTGAATACCATTGTATAAAGTCTCAATGCAATACATCAAGTAGTTGCTGAGATATTATCCTATGTGTGCTAACATGAAAGACCTTAACCAGAATTTCTAAGTCGCATACTAAAGGGGCAAAAATTATATAACATGAAAGATAGAGTTATCTTACTTGATTAAAGAAGAAGGTTAAATGGTTGGAAGCCTGTGTATAATATTTCAATGCAATACATGATGTATACACTGAGGTATTGACTTAAATGTGGTTACATGCGAAACCTTAACCAGAATTTCTATGTCGAATAAAAAAGGGGCCATTATTTGAATTTAATGCAAACCAAAGTTATCTAACTTGGTAAATTAAGTAGGTTGGATGGTTGAGTACCATTGTATAAAGTCTCAATGCAATACCTTTAGTAGTTGCTGAGATATTAACCTATGTGTGCTTGCATGCAAAACCTTAACCAAGGTGTGACGCCGACGCTTGGGTGAGTTGTATAGCTCTCCATATTCTTCAAATAGTCGAGCTAAAATACACTAAAAATATTACTTTTACATTTACAATATTCTTGTCAGTTTTATTATTCTTGGAAGAGTGCTATTCTACCTCAAGTAAGTTACTTCAATCAAGAAAGAAAATTATCCGCTAAATCACAGAGGTTGCATGAAAGCTTGAGCATTTGTTTTGAAGTTCATGATTCTATTATATTTAGAGAAAACCTTAAAAATACTGTTAAAATATATAATTTAGAGATCTTTGACTTAAATAAAATTAAAGTGAAAACATGAATCATTTTGATCATTCATGCATTAGAGGACATTAGAGCTGTAAGCATTCGATGTATAAATCTCGGTCATACCCTAATACTTAAATCTAGAATGTATTCCTACACTTTAAATTTGTTTAAAGGATATCAATTTACAAGGTATAAAAGCCGAATGCAGTAATTGACTGTGCTACAGATAAAATACTACTTTTTAAAAGCAAAATATGAGACACCTTATTATTATGACAATAATATTAAACTTTTTCTTCTTCTGCTTTAGATTTGCATTACTATATCAATTGATCAAAATAAATCACAAATATCTTTTGGTTTATATCAGACCGATTTCATATCACGCTTAGTTTCTTTTTCCACTAGTGTATCATTAAACTTCCTTGTCGAGAAATGATCACGCAAAGCACTATGGGATATGTATACAGTAGTCAAGGGAATAACGAGGCTTGAGATTATGATTGACATGAATATTTAAATCTTGTTGGAAATTGTGACATTTTACAGACATATTGCACGGAATACTTAAACTTATTGGTTTAAAATGGCTTCAAAGCACACAAAGTCCTCCAAAGACTCAATGTCAATGGCATCTGATTTGATCCATGACTTTGTCTGCTCTCCGTGTCATGAGGACAAGCTTAATACTGAGGCCAAGTATTTCTGTGGGGACTGCTCAAAGTACTTCTGTGACAAATGCCTGACATTACACTCCAAACTCTTCAAACAGCATGTTGTGTTGGGCCGTAAGGATGTGGACAAGTGGGTGGGGCAGGGTGACGCCCTCATTTCATGTGACTTTCACCCTGGTAAGGTCATTGAACTTCTGTGTGAGGACCATGCTGAGATGTGCTGCCACCTCTGTGTGTCCTTGAATCACAGGTTAGTGATAATATTATGACTTATTTGACTGCATCTGTTTTATTGACAGATTGAAGATTTCTTAGGATGAATAATTTAATCACTCAATGTTGACTACTCTCATGATTTGAGAGGATACTAGAGCTATATAAACTGATCAACAACTAACTAGAGATTGCTTTTTTGAAAAAGCGCATGTCTCCCCCATTGTGTGGTCGTAGGTGAGAAATAATCAATGATGGATCCCAAAATCAATAGGGGCCATCAACTAGTCATGACTAACTGGCATACCAAGTATGAAGTTCCTGGGTGTAAACGTTCTTGAGTTATTGAGCAGAAACCGGTTCTTCACCTCAAGGTCAGTGACCTTGACCTTTGACCAACTGATTGCAAAATCAACTAGACATCATGACCAACCTCACTTCAAAGTTTGGTGAACCTAGATCAAAGCATTCTCCTGATATTGCACGGAAATATTTTTTTACATTAGAGGTCACAGCGACGTTGACCTTTGACCTTGTGACCCCCCAAAATATAGGAGTTTTCTAAACCTCATGACCAACCTCCCTACCAAGTTTGGTGAACCTAGGTCAAACCATTCTCAAGATATTGAGCGGAAATGTTTTTTACATTGGGGGTCGCCGCGACCTTGACCTTTGACCTAGTGACCCCAAAAACAATAGGGATCTTCTACACCTCATGACCAACCTCCCTACCAAGTTTGGTGATCCTAGGTCAAACCGTTCTCAAGATTTTGAGCAGAAATGTTTTTTATATTGGGGGTCGCCGCGACCTTGACCTTTGACCTAGTGACCCCAAAAACAATAGGGATCCTCTACACCTCACGACCAACCTCCCTACCAAGTTTGGTGAACCTAGGTCAAACCATTCTTAAGATATTGCACGGAAATATTTTTTTACATTGGGGGTCGCCGCGACCTTGACCTTTGACCTAGTGATGCCAAAAACAATAGGGATCCTCTACACCTCACGACCAACCTCCCTACCAAGTTTGGTGAACCTAGGTCAAACCATTCTCAAGATATTGAGCGGAAATGTTTTTTACATTGGGGGTCGCCGCGACCTTGACCTTTGACCTAGTGACCCCAAAAACAATAGGGATCCTCTACACCTCACGACCAACCTCCCTACCAAGTTTGGTGAACCTAGGTCAAACCATTCTCAAGATATTGAGCGGAAATGTTTTTTACATTGGGGGTCGCCGCGACCTTGACCTTTGACCTAGTGACCCCAAAAACAATAGGGATCTTCTACACCTCATGACCAACCTCCCTACCAAGTTTGGTGAACCTAGGTCAAACCATTGTCAAGATATTGAGCGGAAATGTTTTTTACATTGGGGGTCGCCGCGACCTTGACCTTTGACCTAGTGACCCCAAAAACAATAGGGATCTTCTACACCTCATGACCAACCTCCCTACCAAGTTTGGTGAACCTAGGTCAAACCATTCTCAAGATATTGCACGGAAATATTTTTTTACATTGGGGGTCGCCGCGACCTTGACCTTTGACCTAGTGACCCCAAAAACAATAGGGATCTTCTACACCTCATGACCAACCTCCCTACCAAGTTTGGTGATCCTAGGTCATGCGGTTTTCCAGTTATCGATCGGAAACGAAGTGTGACGTACGGACGGACTGACGGACTGACGGACTACCGGACTACCGGACTACCGGACTGACAGACAGGGCAAAAACAATATGTCTCCCCCAGAGAGGGGGAGACATAATTTTCAGTAAGGTGGAAGGCCTAAAACTATCCATTATGTCAGAGAAAGAACATACCGAGGCACGCAGTGCGAAGGTTTTTCTCAACTGACATAATGGACAGTTTGAGGTGTTTCACTTAATTAAAACAAGTAAACACAGAGGTCAAAATCATGAATTTCATGGCGCTATTGTTAACCTATTGGACACTGTTATTTACCATTTGAAAAGATACTAATCATGCAAATCTCTTAGGCAAAGCAAAATAATTTTGCGCTCATTTACGTGTACATGTATATAAATTGTAAATAATCATTCTTAGAATACAACCTATATTAACAGCTAATGAAATTTCAGATAGGCAATCATTAAGTACTAGGCTTATGACATAGGCTAAATCATTAAGAATTTCAACTTTTGCGGGTGTTTAAAGATCAGCTTACTGCCACTTATCCGAAACACAATCCCAGTGTCAGATTTTGCGTTGACAGTGTCAATCAATGAGGTTGTAATCTAAGTCAGTAACATGACCTGAATTAAAATCCTATGATTAAGAAGGGCTCGTTCGCAACGCTCTATATGGCTATTCTTAATCATTAAGATTTAATTCATCTAACTTTTACTTAAAATTCAACTTCTATGGACATAAAACAAGTGCAGACTGTGTTTTCGCTAAAGCGTCGCAAAACGATGCCTAAAGCTTCGCAAAACGATACTAAAAGCACCGCAAAGCGATGCGGTATTGGCCAAAAAAACAAAGCTTTAACGAAGCTTTCGATTTGTTAAAAGGGCAGCTTTTTGGACATAAAAGCGCAGCTCTTCGCAAAAGCTGTATTTTTTGTTCGCAATAGCTGTGTTTTTTGATTGAAAAAGCGCAGCTTTTGCGAAGCTTCTTCCTTTTTTTTGCCACAAAAAGTGCAGATTTTGCGAAGCTTTCTGCAGTATTGGCCAAAAAGCACAGCTATTCGCAAAAGCTGCGCTTTTTCAGGCCAATACCACACAAAGCTTTGCTATTTCAAGCAAAAAGCGCAGCTTTTGCAAATAGCTGCGCTTTTTGAGCCAATACAGCAGAAAGCTTTGCAAAAGGTTTAGAGAAGCTTTTTTTACTAAAAGTGAACCTTTCATGAAAAAAACGCAGCTTTTGAAAAAAAAAAACGAAGAAAAAGCACAGCTTTTGCGAAGCTTTTGAAAAAAAACGCAGCTTTGGAAAAAAAGCCCAGCTTTAGCGAAGAAATAGCTTCGCTTAAGCTGCGCTTTTTATGAAGCTTCGTTTTTATTTGGCATGGGAACCCTTTAAATTCAAGATTTTTTGTTTTTCTGTTTATACAACTAATAAACATCTTCCTTTGCCCTAACGGCTGCAAAAACCTCAGTCACATCTTCAATGGGCATTGAGTTGTTACAAGCTAAAAATCGGGTTTTTATTAAAATCAAAATTATTTATTAAACCTAAGTAACAAAAGGGTTTTAAAGTATTTTTTCTTCAAATAAGTGCATACGGTAACTTTACACAAATAAACAAACTATTTTTGATTATTCGAATACTGATTTTGTCATTCAAATACCAAATGTTTGAACGAATTTTTGTTTGCATCCCTATAATGTTGTAAAAATGGCTCATGTAGCAAAAGTGTAACAATTGTTTACATAAGTAAATAACCACAATTTTGACATCTTTTTGATGTTATAAAACAGCAAAGTCAATTGACACAGACGAAATAGCCCTCTAGGATGTCCCTGGTATTTGGGGATGGTATGACAGACACTGTTTGTGTATTAAAAATTCATATTTATTTACTGACTAAGCCGTTTTGGACTGAAATTTACAAAAAGACGATTTTTTTAAACCAATTTTTTATTCCTTTTCTTTTACTTAATTCCATCCGGCAAAGTCCAAATCGATCCAGACCAGCAAATTGTTGGTTTTAGAAGCCCTGTAAAGAATCACCTCTGCTCAATTGACATTCTGTATGCACTTAGATTATGTACATAAACTTCATCCAAAGCTGAAATGTTGATTAACTTTTATCAGTAGGTGAAATATAACAACTAAACGTTATTAAATACAAATGTAGCTTCAAAATATATAGCTATATAGGAAACTGTGTTACATATAAATAACACATAAAACTATTTTAGATTCTAAAGATGTTTAATCCAGTCACTAATTCACCATTCTTACATCCTACAGGATGTGCAGAACCATCAGCTTGATCTCAGACCTGGCTAAGGATGTATACAAGATGGCCGATTTCAAGCAGCTTCCCTCCAAGGTTGCTAAGATAACAACAAGTTTGAACCAGGTTAGAGAGGTCAGAAAGAAGAACCAAGGCTCATTAAAGACTTCTGGCAAGTCCATGCTGACAAAGATCAAGGACTTAAGGAAGTCACTGAACCAGCTGCTGGATGAGCTGGAGAAGAGGACAGTGAAACAGATGGACAGCGTCCTGGCTGACCTGGATGTCACACTACAGAAGGATATTGACTCCTGCACACTCATACATGACCAGCTCAATGCCTTGATGGACACCATCCAATCCCAGGGCAAGGACGATGAGCCAAGCTCCTACATTGGCTTCAGGAAGTGTGAAGAGAAGATGGCAGAAGCCAACAGCCTGCTCCAGGAGATGTCCACAAAACCTGAATTGACCGCCACTTTCAAGCCTGTTACCAGAGTTACACAACTGCTGTCTGATATACAAACATTAGGCAAGATCCAGGGTAATCAGGAAACACTGACAGGCCATCAAATGTCTGACATGAAGTCTTCTGAACAGATCGGGCCATTGCATGATATATCAAGGGTTTTCACAGTTAAAAACAAATCAACCTTCAATGTGAACATCAAGCAAGATACAGATACCTGTAGTATTAAGGGTATTACAGAACTTCCATCAGGAGAGATTATTCTTGTAGATAACAGAAATAACAGACTGAAAATATTGAACAGGGAGTATAAGGTAATAGCCCAATATGATGTCCCTCAAAAGCCCATGGACATCTGTCATGTGACTGGTAATCAGGTGGCTGTAGCAGTAGACTGTGATGATCCTGTCAGGCATGAGGTCCACTTTCTCACTGTGACAGCTGGCACCATCAAGATGACCAGGAAGTTCTCATTTGATCATGACTGCTGGTCCATCATGCACCATGGGGACCAGCTGTATGTGGGCTCCGAAACAGCCCTGTACCTCTACACCACAGATGGCAAGCAAGTCAAGAAAATGTATGAAGACACATCAGGAGGGTGGACAGTGGCTAACTTTGCTTTAAACCAAGATGGCAAGAGGATATACATTTGTGACTATGCCAATAACAAGATCATTACAATTGACATCAATGGCAGCATTCTAGCCACACTGCAGAATCTATACATTATAAGGCCAAATGGTGTACATGTGAGTGAGGGTGGGCATGTGTTTGTGAGTGCATTGTACCCAAACACAGTGGTGCAGATTGACAAGGAAGGCAGGAAGAAGCTGGCCACACTGGTCAGGAGGGGAGAGGGCATCAACTATCCAAGGGCAGTTTGGTACAGCACCCATACTTGCAGACTGATTGTGGGTGGAGATCAAAATGACATTCTGGTGATGGAACTCCAATAGAGAGACAGTTGGAAAGTCAACAAAAGTTGGAAATAGGTGTTGAAGTGATGGAAGGATAACATTGAGAGAGACAGAAATCAGATGCAAACCAGTTATATTAAATATTGTAACTGTAACTACTTGAATGTAAATCATATTTTAACTATGTTTAATAATTTTATTCATAATAATCTGTATGCTTATCTAGATTTTACTAATACGACTTTCAAAATACATTTTTTGATAAACAAGAAAAAAACGACAGAAATAGTGTAAATTTATTTAGTATGTGTGTTTGTTTATATTTAATAATTGATATCTGTAATTGTTAAAACTTTTTTTAATTAACTTCTGTATCATGCAATACCTCATAAAATGATTCAATATTATCATAAATCAAACAGCAAAATTTAGTATCACCAAAATAAAATATTCTAATTTAGTATAATCAATAGTTATGTTAGCTGATGTATATATTATTATCATTTAAATTTCATTACTGTTAAAATACAATACATTTAAGTAAGATTTTTTAAATTTACATCTGTATCATGCAATATATATCTCATGAAATGATTTAATATTATCAAAAACAAATAAAGTGATTAACGGTAGTATCACCAAAAGAAATATCCTGATCTAGTATCCTAAACATCTTATACAGTAATAAATTGGTTTTGAAATGTATATTATTAGTTTAACTGACCCTTGAAAATAACATTGACCCAGAATAAGGCCACACTGTTTATTGTCATGTTTATCGTCAATTTCATTTCTGGACACCTGTCTTGGTGATAGTAATCTGATTACATACTCTCACAAGCAATAGTTCCAGAGATTGGCAGTGTCTTTTTTACCATTTTGGAAAGAGGCTCATGGCTTTTTTCATTGAAAAATGTGCCATTTTGACTATATTTAGGAATGCCAGTTAATTGCTTTAAAGTTAGACATAATAAGATTGTTTTCTTTGAGAATACATCAACTTTTCCGTAAAAAAACATACGGGGACCCAATTTTTTTTTAAATCAACTTTTATTTTTACATTTTGGAAAAAGTATATGTTTTAACTTTGGAAGTGTGGCAGAAGTTATTGGTCAGCATATTTTTCACTTGCTTGGTTATTTCTGGTTTCAGGCAAGGTATTCACTTTACCAAGTATACCTTACATTTACATGAAACAAACTAGAGCTATCACAGAATTAATGAATGCCCCCAAAGACAGGGCGAGGCTGGAACTTGCTGACACAAATGCAACTCAATTATATCCCAAGCATATACCAAACTTAAGGCTGAATGAAGGTTTACCTTGTTATAAGGAAATGCTTGTTTAGTGTCAATATCTTGACAGTTTTTCTTAACTGATGATAACAGTGATCACACCAAAGCTTGAACATTATATTATTCCCGTCCCCCCCCCCCCTAAAAAACAGACCAACAACAAATCTTACCTGAAACACAGACCGCCCTAAATCGTTATCTACTGAATGTGGTGTTTAAACTATCAGAAGATTTGCAAGGTCAGTAAGGTTCAGCTCTGAAAATATGGGTAACCGACGCACACCGCCTTCCTCGTTAGATAGGTACCAGGATAAGCGCTTCAGTGCCTCTGATCGTACCCTGTATGCGGATGATGAAATCAGTTTAATATATTTTTTCTATTTTATTCCACAACACTTTCTTGTTATTTTAGTTTCATACTTCTTTATATTTAACCTTTGAAAAACAACTTATAATAATATTAAACTAATCAGTGTCTTTGGCATAAGGTTATGGCCTGGTGGTGTGTAAGCTCAATTATACTCGCAATTGAAATGATTTAGATATTCAATAATTTTTTTTATTGTTTTGGCACTTTTTAACTTGGGAATTGTGGCTATTAAGCTATTAACCATCTTTTGACACCGTCAAATGTGCATGTCACATTTGACGACTTTGCACATTTGAAGACTCTGGAACATGAAATTCAATGGATATCGATCCTAAACAAACATGTGACGGACAAGTCATTCCTTTGGGTCTGCCATGCTAACCAGGTGACACAAAAGCAGACGAGCTTCAACTATTGTGTGATTCTTGACTCACCACAATTTTTATCAATCAATAAACTGCCTTAAGCTCTAAAAATCAAATATCACTACACATTCTGTACCTTCAACTAGGATAACATCACCTTCCCCTCCAATTTTTAGAATCAAATTCTTCTTTATATAAGGCTTATTCACTATCCACACAAAAGATAAGATTGTAGCTTAGAATAATCTACATGAAGATTACAATAATATACAGTTGAACACCGCTAATCCGAACACCGTTTAGCCGAAATTATCGCTATTTCAAATTTATTTTTCGGTCCCGATTTTACTCCTTTTTTGTTTAACTAAATTTTTGGTCTTTAATCCGAAATCGCTATTCCGAAATAATCGCTATTCCGAAGTAAAAATTACGGTCCCGTAATAATGACATTGAGCACGCGTATGTTACAAACATCGATGTCAGAAAAGGAGCGATTCATTTCGGTGATGTAGTATATAATTGCTGGTTAACACAATCTGAATATCATACGAAAATGTCATCAGATGTATACATGTGCTGTCATTTTGTTTTAAATGTTTTATGTTGTTTTGATAAAGAAGTATAATAACGAATTATTTGTCAATTATTAAACAATAAATCAACAAATATTCTTATATACGAAAGATAACTCAAACCGAGTTTATCGTATTGGTAACATGTAAGCGACATTGCAATTTTCACGACTTAGTATGTCAAGTATCCAGGGGTTTAATTTGAATAAACATGGTAGATAACCAAAAGACAATGTTACACACCAAATATTTAAGCACTAGGCCTCATAGTATTTGCCAAAAAAGTTTTGTAGTTTTTCCTTTAGGTTGCCATGGCAACCTGAGTTCTTCATGGAATTCATTTCTTTATACAAATTTGAAAAAGCACCAACCATGGATAGTTCCTTTGTGCTCAGGTGAGCTGAAAAAAGTGAAGTCTTGTTTGAAGTTTAGTAATAAACTTGAAACATCTTACAAAATAAAATTAGCATTATAAATATATAAAGCATTATACCTGCAAAATCGGAAGTGCCCTGACGAGTTCTTTTGAAATTGTTCATTTCTATATGGTGGCATCGAAAAATGTTACCCATATTAAATCCCTTGCTCTTTATGTTCATACACTCATGTCAGCTATAGATAACACCTTATTTTGTTAACAAAGAGACACAACTCTTATTTAGTTACATATATGCATTTTGTTATATTTGATTTGCATTGTAACATGAATTATGGGCTGGAGGCCTTTCATTGAATAAACTTTCGTTCGTTCGTTCGCTCATCAGTAACTGACTCTAAAGAAGTAAGTCACCAACCGGCTGGCTGTGATGACGACCTCAGAGATAAAACGAGTTAGATGGACACATGGACACTACAACGGCCAAGATCTTAATTGAAATGACCCCCTGGCCCCAATTTCTCGAAACTTCTTAAGTCTCTTATAACAGGATTAAGTTAAACCCACTATTTTTGTCTTTCAATATTTTGCGTTGTATATACTCCTTTAAATGTTTTAGAAATTAAGATAGGAATTATCGTTCCGATTATCACAATAAACCATTTTTTATTTATCAAAATTCAATTAAAGTATATATTTTGGCTGATTGAAATAAATAACTTAAGCCTGTTGAGCTTAAGAAGTTGCGAGAAATTGGGGCTTGGCTCTTAAATTTCTAGCTACCCTAGATTATTCTATATCATAGAAAGTGCTCTGCTTGCTCTTCTAGTAAATCATGACACCATTAGAAACTATCTAAACGTCTGCGTCTAAATTTTCACAGTCAACAACAACTATATATGTCACCACAGTAGTGTTTTAGCTGAAGGGTTATGGAAGGGTAATGAATCCTGTCCTTTTAAAAGTCTTCATAGAATTAAATGCTCAACACTGTCAAAAATTTCTTTATTATTGTCTAATTATATTGTAAATATACATTAAAATGGTTTACAGCCCGAGTATGTAGTATAAAATACCATCATAAGAAACGTTTGTGTTTAAAAAAGCTGATGCAACGAAACATAATAGGTGCTTGCATGACGTTATGAGTGATGTCATTGAAAATGTTTTACATTAAGCTCGATTAGGGCCGCAACATAATAATTTTTGTTGTTTTTACTTTCCAGGTGCTCCCACAGGGCATGGTTGTGTGAGAGCGCCAAATTTAGCGGAGATTGGGCCTTATATAGAGTCTCTGGGGTGCGGGGGCATTTGGCCGGGGTTTAACCATCAGTTCGTCCCCGCAGGGCGGGGATTTTACCCCGGGATGGCTGGACCGAAAGTCAAAGTCCCGGCTATTCCCCCGGACCTGGGGGCCGTGGTTACAATTGACTGGTGCATTACACACAATACCTATTGGGCAATTGATTTATTACAGATATGGTCCTGTTTAACCTTTATTTGTTTTTACAACTAATTTAAGCCTGAACAACTTGTTCTCGATGTACATGTAAAATGTACAGCACCTTTAGCATCAGAGAAAAAAAATATTTGAAATTTCTTCGTGCATTGCATACGACGTAATGGAATCATGTCCATATAAGTCGTTTGTTCAGAATAAAATCGACAGAAATAACTAAAGTTGAACGTTTTAGACTTAATTTAGTGCTTTTAAAGCAAACAAATAGTCAAAACAACTGCAGAAAGTACTATCTAGTAAATACACATCAGCTTGCCATGAAAAGACAACTCAAAATAAATTTGAAGTTAATTGCGGTATATTTAATTTGTTGATATTTATCTACAGCTATATGTGCTGAAATTTGTTTTGGTGCCAAAGTTGGCATCTCTGACCCACTTTCAGTCAGAAACCAGGTCGCTCAGCTGCCATTATTTTGATGCGAGCCCTGAAAGCGCTTATGTAAAACAAAAAGCCGGTCATTAACGGCATGTGAATTTACTGAATAATGCACGTTTTTCTACCGATAACGCCCAGGTTTTTGCATTTTAACACACCACTTTAGCGGACCGAAAACACAATATGCAATAATATCAGTTGTTTTCATGAATTTAAACATTGCCAATGACCCAAAAAATGTCAAAGTTTTAAAATGAAACTTGGTACAAATGTTGCCAGTGACAAAACCCTACTACTGTACCTTTGTATCCTTATCAGCGAGTCCAAAGACAATGATCTCGTACAAGATGTCGGCGTCGATGATGAATCTGACCTTCTCACAGCTTGTTGAGCTAGGTTCGCTGGCTTTAAGCACACAGACGTTCGTCTGAAAATGTAGAATGTATAACAATTGTGGGGGGGGGGGGTTCTAAGCATTTGTTAGTGGTTAGCCCACAATTGTAAAAAGATCTCTTCAAAAATAAATCTGAACATAAAAATGTGCTTTAAAAATAATGTTAAACTCTGAAAATAGTCTGAACCATTATGACATTAAAAGGCTGTTTTTCAGTGAAATCAATCCACCATTATGCTAGCTTGGTGAAACATCGGGCCCTATGTTCATTAAACGAATGTTCAAGGACAAAAATCAGCATAAACATTTAGCTATTAAAATATTGCATAAAGTTATTCTTTGAAACTAATATCATTAACAAACTTCCAAATTTCTGTAACAACAAGTCGCTCAAAATAACAATAAGCAATATTGATTCCCTACCTTAACACATTGCAGTACAGCAGTAAATACATTCAGTCGCAGCTTTCCTGATGCTGTAACAGCAACTTCTTGTAACGGGCCTTGTGATCATCATAGCTGAGAACGACTACCACTATAAAATGTATGCAGTGAATATTTTTTAAACATTTAAAGGGGTCCCCATTAGTGTGAATGATATATTTTAAAACAAGACAGTCAAAAGTCACAAATATGCCAGTTGTGGTTTGAAGTTTTTATTAGGAACAAAAAGAAAAGTTGGGGTCGCCGGTGGCCGGGGACGCCAGACCGGGGTGTAAATTAGTGCCCATTGCGATAGCTTATCGAAAAATGATTAGGGGACAATCCGCATTGCCATTCTACACGAGTTGGCAATGTAAACCGGAATATATTTGTTGCAAAGATTGATGGGTCGGGGCGCCAGAAGGTGGTACACACCAGTGCTAATTGCAATAGCTAAACGTAAAATGTTCAAGGGAAAATCCCCAGAATTACCCCAAAATTCAATTCTGCATGAACTGGAAATAAAGTCCGGTATAAACAAAATCGGGGTCGGGTGACCGGGGGCGGCAGACTCGGTTGCAAAGCAGTGAGCATTGTTAGAGATGTGCGTAAAATGTTCACATTGACCCACAGTGTTAATTGGCAGTAATTAAAACAATCAGGGGCCGAGTGGACTGCGGCGGCAACCTGGGTGCATGTCAGTGCTCATTTCGAGACGTGTGCGTAAAATGTTCAGGGGACAATTTACATTGCCCCATAATGCCTTCTGCGTGAATTGGCAATGGTATCCGAAAAGAAATAAACTGAGATTGGGTGGCAGGGGCCGGCAGCTAGGGATACAAATCAATACTAATGGTGAGAGCTAAAATGTTTAGAAGACAATCCGCATCGCTCCAGAATGCATGATGCGTAAATTGGCACTGTTCTTTCAGAATAACTAAAAATAATCGGGGGTCGGGTGGCCAGACTTGGGTGCAAATCAACACTCATTGCGACAGATGTGAGTAAAATGTTCAGAGACAATCTAAATTACTCCAGAATGCCATTCTGCGTGAATTTGTAATATATTCCAGAGGAATGGCATTCTGGGTGAATAAGTAATGTAATCCGTAATATGGTGTGCGTAAAAAGTTCAGGGGACTAACCACAATGTTCTAGAGTGAAACTCAGCGCGAATTGTCAATGTAAATCGTAAAAATTGGGATTTGTTCATCCTCTGATTTGTGTCCGAGTAAAGTAAGTGTTCAGTGTGTGAAATAATGTTAAGAGGACAGAAAATTGTCCGCGTGAATTGGCACTGTACTCCAGAATGAAAAAATCGGAGTTCGGGTGCAAATCAGATCTTATTGAGACAGCTGTAAGTAAAATGTTCAGAGACAATACGCATTGCTCCAGAAAGCCATTCTGCGTGAATTGGTAATGTAATCCGGAATAAACAAGTGGGATTCAGTTGACAACCGCCAGGCGGGAGTGTCCAGAGTCAATGGTGTGCGCAATTCACAGTGTTTTTGAGTGAAACTAAGCGTGAATTGTCAACGTTATTCGTAAAAATGGGGATTTGTTGACCCTCCGAGAGCAATTAAGTTTTCAGTGTGTGTAAAAAGTTAAGGGGATTATCTGCATTGTTAGAAGAAGGTTATCCGCGTGAATTGGCAATGTAATTCGTAAGAAGAAAATGGGGCTCGCCAATTATTTTCCGCCGGGCGTCAGGATGCATTTTTAGTGTACACTGTCAGTGCTGTGCTTTGTTTGTTGTAGGGACTATCCGCAGCTTTTAAAAACAAAAAAGCAAACATTAGGATCAGGCCGGTTTATGAATACTTTAATTCAGATGTTCACTAGTGTCCACAATGCTGTTTCTGCTTTTTAAACTTTTCTTTTTGTTATACAACTTGCGGAATATGTGTAATTTGTCAAGGTGTATTTTCACTATTTCAGTATATATCAGTCACAGTTTAGTTAGAAACCACATGCGTCTGGCTTATTGTTTGTTTCTAAAATGTTGATTTATATCATTCTGAGTACACATAATGAGATAAACAACACATCTGAAGATATGTAAAGCCTTTGATATATAAGAAAAAAGCTCCCTTGAGTCTGCTAAGCTTGTATATAAATAGCGGACATCACACGTGAATCACGCAATCGTATTTAAATAATTATTAACTGCAATAAAGGAATATTGCGAACGCTCATTCATTCATAAAGGCGACTATTAAGTAGGAAAAGCCTCTAGATTCAATTATATATCGGCGACAATATCACCAGCTTTAACCTCACGCTGGCTGACGTAACCCGCACGTGTATGTATTTATAGCTGCAAACAACGACAAGGACAATAAATAAATATAAGTTAAGCGCTAGTTTATATTCAATTTTTAATTAGTCGTCATTATTCATTACTTATGTAAATGTACGAGATGAAAATGTATTAAATATCATAACGACACAAACACAGAATTGGAGAACAAAGAAATACTACAACATTGATGACGTTGACGCGAGTGAAGACGCCGTGACTACACACAGAATGTCAGACAACATATAAAACTTTCAATCTAAAAAAGGAGCCTTTGTCTGTCCTTGTCCCACTCTGTCACCATCTGCTCGACCAAAGTCTCCGTGAAGTTGGCATGGTGGGGCCCTCCATGGACATCCGTAAGATGGCGTTCAACGTTTCATTCTGTAGTATGTTCTGTAGTACGTCGGGCCATTTAAACACGCAGCAAGGTCGAGAACCCTCGATCGCAGTCCACCATTGACGATGGAAGAAGCAGGCCCGCGGTAGCTAATTGCCTTAGGTTAGGCATGGCACCCCGCAACGTTCCAGTCACCTTCTGCAGGACTGATATAGTTGCCCGGCAGTGTGTTGTGTCTAGCGTGATAGTGTTTTTCAGCACCCGGTTTTTAGGGGCGGCTTCACTGGCATGGAAAAACGCGGGTAAATCGGTCTGCCAGCATTGTAAATAACAATGTCAGATATGAATCTTATATTTGCATATTGAACTACACACGTCATGTTTCAAAACAGTAATTTTAAAAGAGAATGTTTTTACATATGTTGAATATTAGTAAAAAAAATATAATTTTTGAAACACATGTACTGTTGTGCTTAATTACCTAACGTTGTGTGTGCAATGGTTGTTTTATTCTGCTTGGTCGCCGGCCGGTACGGTGGTAGGGTTGAATGCGCAAAACGCTTCTGACACGGGGATATATGGTAATCGCTGCTCAAGGTTGCTAACCACGTCGTCAATGAACTTGTCGTACACTCGCTCCTTGAAGTCAGTGACGTCACAGGGCTTTGGGCGGGTAGATCCGAACGGCTGGGTGATGAGATGGTCAATGATCCTGGAAGTTCTGCCATGGGTGCTCCTTCATGGAACGGACCGTTGTGATAGCACAAATCACGAGCGTACCGATCGTGTTGTATACCGCGTTCCTCATCTGAAGTGATGCGAAACAAAACACAAAGGTGAACCCGTAGCATTTGCGGATGTTGTATATATATATATATATTCGGATATCTATCATGTACACGAGCAATCGTTTTTTTATGCACGCCAATAAGAAGAAATACATGTTGATGCTGCCTTAGTTTCATAGAATGGTCGAAACATATGGAGTTATTTGTATTTTATGATACTTTAATTTGTATTTTATGATACTTTAATTTCTAGTATATACTTGCAGTGCAAGTGACCGATTCGCCAAGACAAGCAACACGTTAGACATCATGAGGACCGCCATGTATCTATACTGCTGCATAAATACTGCCATCCCCTGTGGCACGGCGTCACATGTTTCTCTCGCCTCGTGCTCAGACTACAAAGCGATCATGCTTGTTTTAAAGCTTTAATGGGGGATATTATGGCCATTAACAATTTTGTGTCAATTGTACCAAGTTTCATTAGGCTTCATAAGGTCTAGTCTTCGTAAGTTGTAAATGGTTAAGTAGTTAAGTGGACAACTTGGTTAATGATGATTTATTAATAATAAAAAATGACATTGAGGAGCATTACATTAAAGTCCAAATTTTCAATTTGACAATAGCGTTTTTTCAATAGCGTGTTGGAAGTTATTTAAATTTGCTTTTTTTTCCTTATCATTAATTGTATGGAGCAGAACTATATGTAAAAGGTGGACTTGAAATGAAATCTAACCAAAAGTCATAAAAATAGGATAAAAACGTAAGAAAACGAAACGAAAGGAACACATGAAATTTTGCATGAGGCTTTGTGTTTAACTGTCAAGTAATAGCAAGTGATTTTTTTACTGATCTTATTGATTGTTTTTAATTGTGGTATATACAATGTATATATGATTATTCGAAATGGTTAATCTTAAATGACTATGGTAAACACTTAAAAGGCAATCCAGATAGCTTTTTAGTCAGTCCAGAATGTTTCATGACATCTGTTTAGTGAGGTCTAATTTCAATGGCTGAAGTATCACAAAATTCATGATGACATCTCATGTGAAGTCTAAATTCAAAAGAAAGCAAATTTCACTAAAATTAAAGTGGCTATGTAGCAATTCGTACTGGATTTTATCTAAGTATACATTCTTTTACTTAATTAAAATAATGAAATGTTCCTTTTGTTTCAACCCTTTCTGGGTACTACATTTCTGAAATTCATTAAGAGAGGGCATTGGCATTACTTTGTGGTATACGCCCCATCAGCAGCATAGGCGAAACAGTCATTGTTTTTACCGGAAACAAGCTTGTGATCAAAAGAATCTGACACTCATTATCATCATTTATTACATAAAAAGTTTTCCGAAACGTCCTAAAATATGTTAGTTAAGTTTTTAAAGGCTTGTTTCCTAACAGTTTCCTTGAACTTGTTGAATAAAATTGTCTATTAAATGACAACTCCCCGAGCGCCATGTTGTCAAGAATATTTGGACAAACACAGATATTTGCAAATAATCATGTATCCTCTTAGCAGCAGGGAATAAGTTAATATTAGGTTTTATCCACATTTTTCGTATTTTCTCGGCAAAAAGGGCATATTTGTGCATGGTCTAATTGTGTTTGCATGTATATATTCCTATTTTCCAAACTTCATGGTGTTCACTTGGCAGTACACGTTTCCTTACTAATTGTTTGCTCCTTAACCCCCTATTTTGTTTATTGCAAGCATATGTGATTTAAACATTCATACCTTAGTTTGACAAAGTTCAGCACAGAAAAGGCCCTGTCTTACTGCCACTGCAAAGAATAGAAAACAGGTTTATTTATCATGTACATAGTAAATGTATTTAGTTTTATTGGAGTTATATTTTAACATTTTAATAGTTGAAAGGAGAACATATATAGAGATTACACAAGATTCTGAACATGACTGGATATCTCTGAAGTCAAACTGCTCGATATCAAATACATGAACGCCAAACACAAGGCCATGGCCAAATATATCCTATGTTTAGCATCTGAGGTTCAAACTAAAATCCAACCTATCCAGCAGGAAGTCAAACAGCTTGCTAAGAAATAATTGGACGCCAAAAATAAGGCCATAACAAATCTATTATATGTTATATTATAGAATCTGAAGTTCCAATTTTAAATCCTACCTACACAACAGGAAAAAATAAAAGAGCCATTAAAAATCAAACAAATGTTATTACGCCTTATGCCATTAAAAAGGTCACCAATAAAAAAACCATCAAGAATCACCAAAGGATTGATCACATTTTTTCTTGCGTCTATACTGTATGAACTCAGTAGGGCACACGAGCAAATTCCATGAAGCGCGCTAGAAAAAATGCGATCAATACTTAACATTAACAAAAAATATTCATTGCTATTGAAAATAAACTGTATCTTCTGCAACTGATTGTTTGTTTTTAAAGAAGTGTAACCGACAGCATATGTTTGTATGAAAGAATAGCTAACATTTATAACATCGTATAAAATAGGAGTGCAATATTGAAATTGTGTTTTTTTAACAATGACGTCATAACTCCTTGCGTTTTATACAATATGAGTGTCAAGTTGTATATACACAAAGGACTAGGAGATAGATTTAACAGTCAATACATTGTGCCACTGTTAAATTGTACAATGTTATCATAATGTTTTAACAACTGCATGATGCATAATCGTCACTGTCAACATACCTATATTTATCCGGATGAAAGTGTACTAAATTTAAATATCTTGAGTTATGACCTGGAATGGCCAAGATTTTACATGACCATGCCAACAACAATAAGGCTATCACAATATCACAACTTTTGTCGTGGAAAAACTGAGGAGCTGAAAAACAAAATCCCAAAAGTAAATAAATAAGTTGCGAAAGCCCTTCAAAGGTTGATTCATGACCCCCCCCCCCCTCAAAAAAATTATAAATAAATAATAATATATAAAACAAAAAAATAATGATTCCACTTTTGGCCCTTACAAATTCGGAGTAGCTAAAAACTATACCAGAAAGTAAACAAAAGAAGTGACGAAAGCCTGTACGAGGTGGATTCTCAACCCCCTCATACAACATCCCCACTCCTCCCACATAAACAAATCCCCACCCCATTCACCTACTTTTGATCAACTATTGGCCGTTACCAAATGTAGAATCTAGCTTGTTCATCAAACAGCAACAACGCCAGGATATGAAACACCTCGTAGCATGTTCTATCATTATTTGACAACAGTAGCGCAACTGGAACAGAAAACAAGAGTATTTTTTATGATATGAATTAAACAAGGAGAAAAGTTTGAACCAGGATAATATGTCTTTCCAAACATCTGCTCTATTTCTAGTTTTCTTTTCACCCATAAATCAGTCTTAGGTACATTGCCTGGTTTTGGACAATTTCACATGGTTTAAAATAAGCGATATAATCATTAAACGTCATTAAAATGTTTGCAATAAAACTGCTTACCTCTGACCAGTGTCAGGTACAAGCTGGTATCATGTGCCAGTCTGTGTCTCAGGGAGAAGTCATTAAAATGTATGCAATAAAACTGCTTACCTCTGACGAGTGTCAGGCACAAGGTGGTATCACGTGCCAGTCTGTGTCTCAGGGAGAAGTTATTAAAATGTATGCAATAAAACTGCTTACCTCTGACGAGTGTCAGGTACAAGCTGGTATCATGTGCCAGTCTGTGTCTCGGGGAGTAGTTATTATGAATGATGCTTCATATAATGGATAAAAACCAGGTAGGTATGGCTGCACGGCGCTCTGGAAAAAAATGGTTGACATACATTGTACATTTTAGACATTTGTAATATATTTGATCACTTGAGCCCAAAGCAAATTTGACAATGAATTTGTCGTACACTGCAAGTGATGACTGAAAAGGGACATCATTGCTCATCTGTTATGGAGACAACACTCAAGAAAATCATGCCTGTATGGTCACTGGTAACGTTTGTAGAAAGTTTCATGTCAATATCAATGTTTTTTAGTTATTGCCAAGTTGTTGTAGGATGATTTGGTTGCAGGAGAAGACGACTGAACGACTATCATATACCTGTGACTTTTTATTCTTTACAAACAGACAAGAAAAGAATTAAAGTCATGGTAATTACAATCTTACCCTACCCTGAAGCCATGCTGTCTAATTTAGTGTGTTCGACAAAAAATGGCTTTGGCATATAACGACAAAAATCAAGTAAACAGTGCCTTATTAGGCCTTAATGGTCTAATAATAAGATTGTATATCACTGAGCAAATTTTTTAACTTTGAGAAGGTTACAGACAACCGAATAACTTTCCTATGTATTCTGTCAATAAACACATAAAATTTGCATGTACGATAAAACTGATTTCTAATGCTCCACGACCCCGAACACCATTTATGGGCATAAAGCTCCACTTGTGTACATTAAACATCATTAGAAAAAAAAGTTACATTCCCCTTAGAAAAGTAATATTGGTTGAACGTAACCACTGTGTATTTGGTAAAATGACAATATCTAGAGTACGAGGACAAACAATGCAGTGAAAATGTAAATAATAAAAAGTAAATCAAGCAGTTTCAGCATGTTCAGCCAGTTTTCTAAATCACAAATCATTCAGTTAAACCTATTTATATGTAAGGTAGCCAATTGTCTGAAGTTGTATCACAGTACTTTGGTTCACAACTAAAGGAAATAAGGCATGTAACAATGAGTAAGCACTTCTAAATTGGTGTTATTTGCCCTTAGAAAGCTACATACTGTATTAGAGTCGCCGTCTTTGAGCACACAGAGTTGGAAGTGTTCCAATATCTTTTCCACCCACCATCTTTCTTGAGGCTGCATGCAAGAAAGGATCTGAAACATATCGAGCTTGACGGAAAACAGCTTATTGAGCTAATGTTTCTTGTTTGCATATTCCCGACTAAAATAAAGATTCTTTCTTGTATCTTGTGGTTAAATGAGTTTAACAAAATTATATAATGTTGTCCTTTATTTCTGGTTTAAAACTGCCATAAACTTTAAGACAGCTCCATATAAATGAAAATAAAAAACACACACTAAGTGACCACAAATTATTTGAAAACTTAATTTCATATTTTCAAAACTGCAATAATATTGTAATAATGGAAAAGTAGCGTTAACGATAATATTTTATTAAACAACAATTAAATGATAACACAAGTTGTATAAACTTTAATATGACATTAAATATCCTTCTGGGCACTTTAGCTCATATCTTGAGAAGAGGCAAACATTTAATTCACCCTTTATGTACATGCCTTTATCTTCAAGGGTCTTCAATCTTGTCATAAAAGTGTGACTATCATCATTTGTCAGATAAATTTAACTATTGATATTTTCAATACCAACCTTGCAGTATAATGGCGAGTTGATCCGGCAGATTTTTTCACCCCAGGATCAACTGTGAGGGATGTAAATATCTTATACACCTTCCGCAACCCATCCACCTGAAAAACATAACATGACACTTATAAGGATATTTATCATGAATTTAAAACATTAAAGAAACCTTTCTTTATAGACTAACATGACAGTCAGCCTAAGGAGTATGTTTGAATTCCTGGCATGTTAAATTTTAAGTCAGTTAGAATTAGAGCTTTCAATGGATGATATTAGTATCCAGCACAACTTTCTGTATTGTAAAATATAAGTTTAATAATCGAAGGGCAATAACTATAAATTATCATACACAAAATAAACAAGATATGTTTTGATGTTTGCTCCCCCCCTCCCGCCCCCTTGGACATTGGATGCCTTTGAGGCAGTTTTAAGATTATGACTATTCAAAATGGGATGATAGTAGGTACAGCTTTTAATCATGTTCGGATATTGATTAATATTTGCAGATAAAAATGTATTGTCTTAGCAGCAGGGAATAAGTAAATATGACGTAAATCTAAATGATGAATATGAGTTTTGACCAAGACCTTTCACTCTATGATCTCAATATCAAAAGGGGTCATCAACTGTTCACTCCCTACCTAAATATCAAGTTTAAGGGCCATTGGTGCAGGCATTGCTGAGTTATCACACAAACAAGCTCTTTACATTCAAGGTCACTGTAACCTTGACCTTTGACTCAATGACTCCTAAATTCAATAGGGGTCATCTAATCGGCATGCCCAGCCTCAATGTCAAGTTTTATGATCATAGGTCTTCTAGGCATTGCTTAGATATCACTTGGAGAAGCTTTGTTAACCTTTTCGCATTAAAGGTCACTGTTACCTTGAACATTGGCCCAATGACCCCTAAAATCAATAGGGGTCATCTACTGGTCAGGTCTAACCTTCACTCAAGTTTGATGACAATAGGTCCAGTTATTGTTGAGTTTGCATTCAACGTCACTGATACCTTGACCTTTGACCCCTAAAATCAAAAGGGGTCATCTACTGGTCAGGGCAAACCTCCAAGGCAGGTTTGAGGGCCGTGTGTGCAGGCATTGTCTAGTTATAACTCGGACAACCTTTCATCATTCAAGGTCACTGTGACCTTGACTTTTGACCTGATGACCCTTAAAATCTAAATGGGTCATCTACTGGTCAGCCTCCATGTCAAGCTTGATGACCATAGGTATAGGCATTGTTGAGTTATCACTCAGACAAGCTTTGAGAACATTTTACCATTAAAGGTCACTGTGACCTTGACATTTGACCTGGTGACATCTAAAATCAATAGGGGTCCTCTACTGTTCAGGCCCAACCTTCATGTCAAGTTTGATGACCATACGTTCAGGAATTGTCGAGTTATCGATCGGACAAGCTTTGGTCTATGGACGAACCAACTGACCGACTGACATGTGCAAAGCAATATACCCCTTTTTCTTTGAAGGGGGGGGGGGCATAAAAATGTACACAAAATGTTTCTTGTGCATGACACTCCTCTCAACACAGTCAATATATGAGTTATTGAGAAAAGTAGACTTGTCCTGATGTCCCAGGATGGATAGACGGACAGGACAACTTGATTCTTATATAGCCCCTAATATAGAAACTCAAAAAGACAATGTAGAAGGGCTCCCCTGATTCACTCTCACAATCATTCAGATTTTACTAAATTAAATAATATTGATACTGAAGTTGTAGAAAAATTTACACTTAAAATATTACTTATACACTTACAATATTCTTATCAGTTATCAGGGCATTTTTCTACTTAAGTAACTTCAACCAAGAAAGAAAATTATCCACAGAATTACAGAGGTGGCATGAAAACTTGAGCATTTGTTTTCAAGTTCATGATTTTATTATATTAAGAGATTTCCTTAGTAATACTATTTCAACTATACAATTCAGACATCTTTAAACTAAACATACACTGTATATAAATTGAGAACATTAATAATTTCGATCAAAACACGCATTTGAGGACAAGAGCTCAGTAAGCATAATCAGGGTTCATACAACCAGATCCACAAAAAATTCAAGGAGTTTTCAATGAGATTTCAAGGACCTTTTTTGATTTCCAAGGACTATCGTTGATAACAAACTATGAGATAACAAATATTTTCTGCACATTCAGACATAATTTACAGCAATCTATGAAAATAACACAACTTTGTGATATAGTTACCTGTCAAAGTTTTATTAATCCTTTAAACGTGTACAATGTATTGTCTGATACCTCTGAGATACTTAAGCACATCTCTATACTCTTTCCCTGTCCTGTTACATTTAAAAGGGAATGGTGAACTTGTCTAGGGTATAAATGCTTGTGTAAATACTAACTAGAGCTATCACTGAAGGTTATAAATACCCCGAACGCCATCTCTCATTATTATTTATCATTGTATGAAGTTTTATGCTATTCCATCTAGTAGTTTTCAAGTTACTGTCCGAACAAAAGTTTGACAAAAACCACAGAAAAAGGCAACAACTCTGTAATTTGCTAAAATAGTGTAATGATTCATGTACATTGAACTCCTGCTCATTGTGTTGTACCATTGTATAAAGTTTTATTACATTCCATCCGGTAGTTTTCAAGTTATGCTTCGGACAAGAAAAGAGTAAAAAAGGGCAATGACTCTGTAATTGGCTGAAAAAGAATTGCGTTTCCTGTGCACTGCACTATTTCTCATTATGATCTATCAATGTATGAAGTTTTATTAAATTCCATCTAATAGTTTTCAAGTTATGCTTCAGACAAGAAAAAGTAACAAAAGGGCAGTAACTCTGTAATTAGCTGAAATAGAATTGTGGTTCCTGTACACTGCACTCCCTCTCATTATGATCTATCACTGAATGAAGTTTTATAAAATTCGATCCAATAGTTTTCAAGTTATGCTCCGCACAAGAAAAAGTAACAAAGGGCAATGACTCTGTAGTTAGCTGAAATAGAATTGCGGTTCCTGTACACTGCACTCCTTCTCATTATGATCTATCACTGTAAGAAGTTTTATTAAATTCCATCCAATAGTTTTCAAGTAATGCTCCGGACAAGAAAAAGTAACAAAGGGCAGTAACTCTGTAATGGACTGAAAATTGCGATTCCTGTACACTGCACTCCCTCTCATTATGATATATCACTGTATGAAGTTTTATTAAATTACATCCAATAGTTTTCAAGTAATGCTCCGGACAAGAAAAAGAAACAAAGGACAGTAACTCTGTAATTAGCTGAAATAGAGTTATGATTCTTGGGTACTGCACTTTCTCTCATTGTGCTTTACCATTGTATTAAGTTTTAATAAATTCCATCTAGTAGTTTGCAGGTTAATGTCTGGAAAAAAAATGACAGCAATAAAAACTAATAAAGGGCAATAACTCAGTAATTAGCTAAAGTAGAGTTATGGTTCTTAAACACTGCACTTCCTCTCATTGTGCTTTTCCATTGTATGAATTCCAATGAATTCCATCCGGTACTTTTCAAGTTATACTCGGGACAAAAAAAAGTAACAGAAGGCAATAACTCAGTAATAAGCAAGAATAGAGTTATGGTTAGTGTAGACTGCACTTCCTCTCATTATGCTCTACCATTGTATGAAGTTGAATTCATTAGTTTTTAAGTATTGCTCCGGACAAGGTAAATTGCAACGGACCGACCAACCGACAAACCGATCGACCGACTGACCGACCACAGGGTGACTCCAATGTACCCCTTCAAACTTCGTTTGTTGGGGGCATAATAATAGGCAGATTTCTCTTTTGTTTTTCTGACTTTCAGTTTGATTTCAGGGAAGACTCACCCCCTGAACTGATGTCAATCAAATGCAATGTTTACACATCGGTTTATGTTTTTGTTTTCGTGGTCAACTAGTCTATCTTAAGCAAAACGCCACTTTTTGTTAAAAACACAAGAAACAACAGCTAAAACAAAACAAAGAACAGAAATAGACTTAACCAGTGTCCGCATTAATTGTACTCTTTGGATAAAAACCGGTACCATACCCATACAATCATAAGCATGGCAACATATTCGAAAAGTAAATGAAGGGTCCACTTAAATAGAAGTTTTTTTTCTAAAGATAAACCTCTTTTACTACAAAGTACAGACACTACTTTTGTGACAGAACAAGGAAATTAAAGGACAGTTTCTAAAAATACAAGCACTTTCCAAGCAGTTTTCACATAGATTTAAGGATGTTTTTAGCAAATAAAAGGACTTTTGATCCAGCAGCCTAAAATTCAAGTACTTTTCAAGTCCGTACAAACTTGGCATTTGCTGCAACATTACTCAATACTTAACTTTAAATTGTATTCCTACACTTAAAATTTGTTTCAAGGATATCAATTTACAAGGTATAACAACCGAATGAAGTAGTTGACTGTGCTACAGAGCACAGATAAAAAAACTGCTTCTTTATCAGCTCAAAATGGGGAACCTTTTGATAACAATCAAAACATTTCATTTTTTTTTTTGCTATAGATTGAATTAAAACATTATTTAGACAAACTAAATCCCGAAATGTCTTTTGATGATTTTAGAGAAAAATATTATGCACAATTTCTTTTTCACATAGTCTATCATTCAACTTTCTCGTTGATAATTTATCACCGAAAGCCCCATGTGATATGTATGTACAAAGTCTATAGTGAATGAGATAACACGACTAGATTATGACGTTGATTGAAATTGTGAGTTTTAACTGTCATTTTGCATGAAATACTTAACGATTTAAAATGGCTTCAAAGCATACATATCTAGTTCTTGCTTGACATTGTGACATTTAACAGGCATATTAATATGTGGAATATTTAAACTTACTGGTAAAAATTGGCTTCAAAGCACACAAAGTCCTTTAAAGACTCAATGTCAATGGCATCTGATTTGATCTATGACTTTGTCTGCTCTCCGTGTCAAGAAGACAAGCTTAATACTGAGGCCAAGCATTTCTGTAGGGACTGCTCCAAATACTTATGTGACAAATGCCTGACATTTCACTCCAAACTCTTCAAACAGCATGTTGTGTTGGGCCGTAAGGATGTAGACAAGTGGGTGGGGCAGGGTGACGCCCTCATTTCATGTGACCTTCACCCTGGTAAGGTCATTGAACTTCTGTGTGAGGACCATGCTGAGATGTGCTGCCACCTCTGTGTGTGCTTGAATCACAGGTTAGTGATAATATTATGACTTATTTGACTGCATCTGTTTTATTGACACCAAGATTTCTTAGGATGAATAATTTAATCACTCAATGTTGATTTCTCTCATGATTTGAGAGGATACTAGAGCTATATGAATTGATCAACAACTAATTTTCAGTAAGGGTGAAAGGCCTAAAACTGTCCATTATGTCAGAGAAAGAACATACCGAGGCACGCAGTGTGGATGTTTTTTTCCGCTGACATAATGGACAGTTAGAGGTGTTTCACTTACTTAAAACAAGTAAACACAGAGGTCAAAATCATGATTTCATGGCGCTATTGTTTACTTATTGGACAGTCTGTTATTTACCATTTGAAAAGATAC
The DNA here is from genome assembly GCF_026914265.1 of Mya arenaria. Lineage (NCBI taxonomy): Eukaryota > Metazoa > Mollusca > Bivalvia > Myida > Myidae > Mya > Mya arenaria. The sequence goes on along the minus strand of NC_069129.1, from coordinate 27,676,171 downwards.
TAATCATGGATATCTCTTAGGCAAAGCAAAATCATTTTTACGCTTATTTACGTGTACATGTATATCAATTGTAAATAATTGTTTGGTTATCATTTCAAATAATCATTTTTAGAATACAACCTATATTTACAGCTAATGAAATTACAGATAGGCAATCATTAAGTACTTTGATTAAGAGGATTAATCATTAAGAACTTCAACTTTTGCGGGTGTTTAAAGGTCCGCACACTGCAACTTATCCGAAACACAATCCCCGTGTCAGATTTTGCGTTGACAATGTGTCAATCAATGAGGTTGTAACCTAAGTCAGTTAGATGACCTGAGTTAAAATATTATGATTAAGAAGGGCTCGTTCGCTACGCTCTCTACGGCCATTCTTAATCATTAAGATTTAAATTCATCTAACTTTTACTTAAAAGTCAACTTCTATGGACATAAAACAAATCCTAACTGTGTTTTCATTGTTTATTATTCACGTAATACGGAAACCTTTTAAATCCAAGAGTTTTTCAGTTTATACAACTTATAAACATGTTCCTTTGCCCTAACGGCTGCACAAACCTCAGTCACATCTTCAAATTCAACATATATTTATTATTATTTATTAAACCCTAGTAATAAAAGGGCCTTTAAGTATTTTTCTTCAAATAGTTTTACACAAACAAACAAACTTTATACACAACAACAGAGCTGTAGGCAAAAGGTTTTTATTAACTACTATATTTATTCAACTTTTTTATTCGAATATTCGAATACCGATTTTGACATTCAAATACCAAATGTTTGATGGCATATTCGAATATTTGTTTGCATCCCTATAATGTTGTGAAAATGGCTCTTCGTAGCAAAAGTGTGACAAATGTTTACATGAGTAAATTACTACAATTTGGACATCTCTTTGATGTTATAAAAACAGCAAAGTCAATTGACACAGACGAAATAGCCCTCAATGATATCCCTTGATATTTGGGGATGGTATGACAGACACTGTTTGTGTATTAAAAAATCATATTTATTTACTGACTAAGCCGTTTTGGACTGAAATTTACAAGAAGAGGATTTTTTCAAACCAATTTTTTAGTCCTTTTCTTTTACTTAATTCCATCCGGCAAAGTCCAAATCAATCCAGACCAGCAAATTGTCGGTTTTAGAAGCCCTGTAAACAATCATCTCTTCTCAATTGACTAACTTTATGCCTCAGATTATGTACATAAACTGATTTCAAAGCTGAAATGTTGATTACTTTTATCAGTAAGTGAAATATAACAACTAAACGTTATTAAATACAAATGTAGCTTCAAAATATATAGCTATATAGGACACTGTGTTACATTTAAATAACACATAAAACTATTTTGTATTCTATAGATGTTTAATCCAGTCACTAATTCACCATTCTTACATCCTACAGGATGTGCAGAACCATCAGCTTGATCTCAGACCTGGCCAAGGATGTATACGAGATGGCCGATTTCAAGCAGCTTCCATCCAATGTTGCTAAGATAACAACAAGCCTGAACCAGGTTAGAGAGGTCAGAAAGAAAAACCAATGCACATTAAAGACTTCTGGCAAGTCCATGCTGACAAAGATCAAGGACTTAAGGAAGTCACTGAACCAGCTGCTAGATAAGCTGGAGAAGAGGACAGTGAAACAGATGGACAGTGTCCTGGCTGACCTGGATGACACACTACAGAAGGACATTGACTCCTGCACACTCATACATGACCAGCTTAAGGCCTTGATGGACACCATCCTATCCCAGGGCAAGGACGATGAGTCAAGCTCCTACATTGGCTTCAGAAAGTGTGAAGAGAAGATGGCAGAAGCCAACAGCCTGCTCCAGGAGATGTCCACAAAACCTGAATCGACCACTAGTTTCCAGTCTGATACCAGAGTTACACAACTGCTGTCTGATATGCATTCATTAGGCAAGATCCTTGGGAACTCCGAATCACCGACTGGCCATCAAAAGTCTGACAAGAAGTCTTCAAAACAGATCAGGCCATTGCATGATATATCAGGGGTTTTCACAGTTAAAAACAAATCTACTTTCAAAGTGAAAATCAAGCCAGATAAACATACCTGTGAAAATATGGGTATAACAGAACTTCCATCAGGAGAGATTATTCTTGTAGATAACAGCAATAACAGAGTGAAGGTATTAAATATGAAGTATAAGGTAATAACCCAGTGTGATGTAACTCCAAGGCCCCAGGACATCTGTCATGTGACTGGTAATCAGGTGGCTGTAGCAGTAAACTGTGTTGGTCCTGTCAGGCATGAGGTCCACTTTCTCACTGTGTCAGCTGGCAAAATCAAGATGACCATGAAGTTCTCAGTTGACCATGACTGCATGTCCATCAGGCACCATGGAGACCAGCTGTATGTGTGCTCCAATTCTGCCCTGTACCTCTACACCACAGACAGCAAGCTAGTCAAGAAGATATATGAAGACACATCAGGAGGGAGGACAGTGGCTAACTTTGTTTTAAACCAAGATGGCAAAAGGATATACATCTGTGACTCTACAAATAGCAAGATCATTACAATTGACATCAATGGCAGTATTCTAGCCACACTGAAGGATCCAAACATTGGAAGGCCATGTGGTGTACATGTGAGTGAGGATGGACATGTGTTTGTGAGTTCATGGGTCTCCAACACAGTGGTGCAGGTTGACCAGGAAGGCAGGAAGAAGCTGGCCACACTGGTCAGGAGTGGAGAGGGCATCAAATATCCATGGGCAGTTTGGTACAGCACCCACACTGGCAGATTGATTGTGGGTGGATCACAAGATGACATTCAGGTGATGGAACTCCAGTAGAGAGACAGTCAGAAAGTCAACAAAAGTTTGGAATAGTTGTTGAAGTGATGGAAGGAAGCATTCAGAGAGACAGAAACTATGTTTAATTCAATTCATTATAATATGTATGCTAATCTAGATTTTACTTATTTGACTTTCTAAATACATTTGTTGATTAACAAGAAAACCCCAGAAATAATGTAAATTCAATAAGTATGTGTGTTTGCTTATATTCAATGATTGATATTTGTAATTGTTAAAACCTTTTTTTAATTTACTTCTGTATCATGCAATACCTCATGAAATGATTTAATATTAGGGATGCAAACGAATGGCAAAATTGATATTTGAATATTCGGTAATTCTTGCGATCGAATATTCGAATATTCGATTGAATTACCGAAATACATATTTTGGAAGATGTAGTAAACTACTATTATTATTCGCTTAAGTAATAGCCGGGGCAATTTTACCTTACTTTGTCGCAGCCAGTACGCGCGGCAGACCCCGATTTCCCCCTAATGAGCCTTTGAAATTCGCAATTTTCAGGAAGAAAAAACAATACATTATAAACAGACAAACAACAAAATCGAATAATTTCAATTCCGCTGCCTTTATACGAGTAAACAATGTGATATGAGATGGATTCCTGGTCAAATAGCGTTTTGCACCAACGGAGGGTCTTTCTGTAGGACCAGCAGCCTCGTTCTGAGATTGACTTCTAAATTGACTAAATATAACTATGGAAACCCCAAACCAACTCGGGAACTAGTAAAATAATAAAACTAAAACATATCTGGATTTGACTCATCCAGTGTTCAACAATAGAGGAAGTATATTCTAAAACGCTATACTATACATTTACATTTCAAAGCACGAACATTGTATCGAAACAGGGAAAACAGTTAAAAGCACATACATGTAACAACATTATTGTAGCTCAGCTTAATTTGCAGCCAAATCAAAACATTGGTCTTAAAGACGATTCCTATTGAGTTATTGTTAAAGTACGGGGACTTTTTACAGTACCCTACGATATGTCCATAAATTACATATGACCCGTGTTTTGTGTATTGTCATCACATTCACACCTCTGGCATTATGGGCCAGTCGTTGTAAAAGCAAAATAAACAAACTTTATAAACAACAACAGTGTTACAGTGTTGTAGGCAGAAGGTTTTATATTATCTCTATTGAAAATTAGTATTATTACCGGTACTCCTTTTTTCGAATATTCGAATACCGATTTTGACATTCGAATACCAAACGATTGATCGAATATTCGAATATTTGTTTGCAACCCTATTTAATATTATCAAAAACAAATAAAGTGATTAACGGTAGTATCACCAAAAGAAATATCCTGATCTAGTATCTTAAAAACAAATTGTGTTGGCTGCTGTATATACCGCAATTATTATAAATTTCTTTACTGTTAGAATACAATACAAGTATTCAATATCTTATACATTAATAAATTGGTTTTGAAATGTATATTATTAGTTTAACTGACCCTTGAAAATTACGTTGACCAAGAATTAGGTTACACTGTTTATTGTCATTATTTATGCAATAAGCTACAGAAAATGTTTATCGTCAATTCCATTTCTCGACACCTGTCTTGGTATAGTGATCAGATTATGATACTCTCACAAGCAATAGTCCCAGAGATTGGAAGTGTCTTTTTTACCATTTTTGGAAGAGGCTCAAGGCTTTTTTCCATAGAAACAAGAGCGTCGTCTTGGTATGTCGAACACATGTGGCAAGTTATTTTCAAATCTGTCCATACAAGAAAAAGTTACTGCCCGGACATAACAACCAATACTCTGTATCCTTATATGCAGCACTCCATTGTGAATAAACACCTAAGTGTGACCTTGACCTTAGAGGTAGGGACACGGTTCTTGCACGTGACACGTCGTCTTGGTATGTCGAACACATATGTAAAGTTATTTTAAATTCTGTCCATACAAGGGAAAGTAACAGCCAGGACACGACAACCTATAGTTTATGTCCTTATATGCAGCATTCCATTGTGAATAAACACTAAGTGTGACCTTGACCTAAGAGGAAGGGACACGAATCTTGCACTCGACATGTCGTCTTGGTATGTCAAACACATGTGGCAAGTTATTTTATTATCTTTCTATACAAGGGAAAGTTACAGCCCAGACACGACAACCTATACTCTATGTCGTTATATGCAGCATTCCATTGTGAATAAACACTAAGTGTGACCTTGACCTAAGAAATAGGGACACGGGTCTTGCACGTGACACGTCGTCTTGGTATGCCAAACACATGTGGCAAGTTATTTTAAAATCTGTCCATACAAGGGAAAGTAACAGCCAGGACACGACAACCTAAACTCTATGTCCTTATATGCAGCATTCCATTGTGAATAAACACCAAGTGTGACCTTGACCTAAGAGGTAGGGACACGAATTTTGCACGCGACACGTCGACATGGTATGTCGAACACATGTGGCAAGTTATTTTAAAATCTGTCCATACAAGGGAAAGTTACAGCCCGGACACAACAACCTATACTCTATGTCCTTATATGCAGCACTCCATTGTGAATAAACACCTATGTATGACCTTGACCTTAGAGGTAGGGACACGGGTCTTGCACGCGACACGTCGTCTTGGTATGCCGAACACATGTGGCAAGTTATTTTAAAATCTGTCCATACACGGGAAAGTAACAGCCCGGAAACGACAACCTATACTCTATGTCCTTATATGCAGCATTCCATTGTGAATAAACACTAAGTGTGACCTTAACCTAAGAGGTATGGACACGGGTCTTGCACTCGACATGTCGTCTTGGTATGCAGAACACATGTGGCAAGTTATTTTAAAATCTGTCCATAAAAGGGAAAGTTACAGCCCGGACACAACAACCTTTACTCTATGTCCTTATATGCAGCACTCCATTGTGAATAAACACTAAGTGTGACCTTGACCTTAGAGGTAGGGACACGGGTCTTGCACGTGACACGTCCTCTTGTTATGTGGAACACATGTGGCAAGTTATTTTAAAATCTGTCCATACAAGGGAGAGTTACAGCCAGGACACGACAACCTATACTCTATGTCCTTATATGCAGCACTCCGTTGTAAATAAACAACTAAGTGTGACCTTGACCCTAGAGGTAGGGACACAGGTCTTTGACGCGACACGTCGTCTTGGTATGTGGAACACATGTGGCAAGTTATTTTAAAATCTGTCCATACAAGGGAAAGTTACAGCCCGGACACGACAACCTATACTCTATCTCCTTATATGCAGCACTCCATTGTGAATAAACACCTAAGTTTGACCTTGACCTTAGAGGTAGGGACACGGTTCTTGCACGTGACACGTCGTCTTGGTATGCCGAACACACGTGGCAGATTACTTTAAAATCCGTCCATACAAGGGAAAGTTACAGCCCGGACACGATAATCTATACTCTATGTCCTTATATGCAGCATTCCATTGTGAATAAACACCAAGTGTGACCTTGACCTAAGAGGTAGGGACACGAATTTTGCACGCCACACGTCGTCTTGGTATGCCAAACACATGTGGCAAGTTATTTTAAAATCTGTCCATACAAGGGAAAGTTACAGCCCGGACACAACAACCTATACTCTATGTCCTTATATGCAGCACTCCATTGTGAATAAACACCTATGTGTGACCTTGACCTTAGAGGTAGGGACACGGGTCTTGCACGCGACACGTCGTCTTGGTATGCCGAACACATGTGGCAAGTTATTTTAAAATCTGTCCATACAAGGGAAAGTTACAGCCCGGACACGACAACCTATACTCTATCTCCTTATATGCAGCACTCCATTGTGAATAAACACCTAAGTTTGACCATGACCTTAGAGGTAGGGACACGGTTCTTGCACGTGACACGTCGTCTTGGTATGCCGAACACACGTGGCAAGTTACTTTAAAATCTGTCCATACAAGGGAAAGTTACAGCCCGGAAACGATAATCTATACTCTATGTCCTTATATGCAGCATTCCATTGTGAATAAACACTAAGTATGACCTTGACCTTAGAGGTAGGGACACGGGTCTTGCACGCGACACGTCGACATGGTATGTCGAACACATGTGGCAAGTTATTTTAAAATCTGTCCATACAAGGGAAAGTTACAGCCAGGACACGACAACCTATACTCTATGTCCTTATATGCAGCATTCCATTGTGAATAAACACCAAGTTTGACCTTGACCTAAGAGGTAGGGACATGAATTTTGCACGCGACACGTCGTCTTGGTATGCCAAACACATGTGGCAAGTTATTTTAAAATCTGTCCATACAAGGGAAAGTTACAGCCCGGACACAACAACCTATACTCTATGTCCTTATATGCAGCACTCCATTGTGAATAAACACCTATGTGTGACCTTGACCTAAGAGGTAGGGACACGGGTCTTGCACGCGACACGTCGTCTTGGTATGCCGAACACATGTGGCAAGTTATTTTAAAATCTGTCCATACAAGGGAAAGTAACAGCCCGGACACGACAACCTATACTCTATGTCCTTATATGCAGCATTCCATTGTGAATTAACACTAAGTGTGACCTTAACCTAAGAGGTAGGGACACGGGTCTTGCACTCGACATGTCGTCTTGGTATGCAGAACACATGTGGCAAGTTATTTTAAAATCTGTCCATAAAAGGGAAAGTTACAGCCCGGACACAACAACCTTTACTCTATGTCCTTATATGCAGCACTCCATTGTGAATAAACACTAAGTGTGACCTTGACCTTAGAGGTAGGGACACGGGTCTTGCACGTGACACGTCCTCTTGTTATGTGGAACACATGTGGCAAGTTATTTTAAAATCTGTCCATACAAGGGAGAGTTACAGCCAGGACACGACAACCTATACTCTATGTCCTTATATGCAGCACTCCGTTGTAAATAAACAACTAAGTGTGACCTTGACCCTAGAGGTAGGGACACAGGTCTTTGACGCGACACGTCGTCTTGGTATGTGGAACACATGTGGCAAGTTATTTTAAAATCTGTCCATACAAGGGAAAGTTACAGCCCGGACACGACAACCTATACTCTATCTCCTTATATGCAGCATTCCATTGTGAATAAACACCTAAGTTTGACCTTGACCTTAGAGGTAGGGACACGGTTCTTGCACGTGACACGTCGTCTTGGTATGCCGAACACACGTGGCAAGTTACTTTAAAATCTGTCCATACAAGGGAAAGTTACAGCCCGGAAACGATAATCTATACTCTATGTCCTTATATGCAGCATTCCATTGTGAATAAACACTAAGTATGACCTTGACCTTAGAGGTAGGGACACGGGTCTTGCACGCGACACGTCGACATGGTATGTCGAACACATGTGGCAAGTTATTTTAAAATCTGTCCATACAAGGGAAAGTTACAGCCAGGACACGACAACCTATACTCTATGTCCTTATATGCAGCATTTCATTGTGAATAAACACTAAGTGTGACCTTGACCCAAGAGGTAGGGACACGGGTCTTGCACGCGACACGTCGTCTTGGTAAGCCAAACAAATGTGGCAAGTTATTTTAAAATATGTCAATACAAGGGAAAGTTACAGCCCGGAAACGACCACCTATACTCTATGTCCTTATATGCAGCATTCCATTGTGAATAAACACCTAAGTGTGACATTGACCTTAGAGGTAGGGACACGGTTCTTGCACGCGACACGTCGTCTTGGTATGCCAAACACATGTGGCAAGTTATTTTAAAATCTGTCAATAAAAGGGAGAGTTACAGCCCGGACACGAGTTATTGAGCCGGACACACGGACGGACGGAAGGACGGACGGACGGGTGCGATTTTACGATTTTAATTTGCCCACCTTCGGGGGCATAAAATGCGCCATTTTGACTAAATTTAGAAATGCAAGTTACTTGCTTTAAAGTTAGACATAATAAGATTGTTTTCTTTGAGAATTAATCAACATTTCAATAAAAAAACATACGCGGACCCATTTTTTTTTAAATCAACTTTTATTTTTACATTTTTGGAAAAGTATATGTTTTAAGTTTGGTAATGTGTCAAAAATTATTGGTCAGAATTTGTTTCACTTGCTTGGTTATTTCTGGTTTCAGGCAAGGTATTCACTATACCAAGTATACCTAACATCTACATGAGTCTATGAAAAGTCTGAAACAAACTAGAGATATCACAGAATTGATGAATGCCCCCAAAAACAGGGCGAGGTTGGAACATGATGACACAAATGCAACTCAATTATATCCCATTATACCAAACTAAAGACTGAATGAAAGTCTACTATATTATAAGAAAATATTTGTTTCATGTCTATATTTTGAACAGTTTTTCTCTACCGATGACAACAGTGATAACACCAGTTCTTGCCAATATATCATTCCCCCCTCCTCCTACAACAAAAAGACAGCGTTCTTACCTGAAACACAGATTGCCCCAAATCGTTGTCTACGGATCGTGAAGATTTGCAAGGTCTGCAACGTTCAGCTCCGAAAATATGGGTAACCGACGCGCACCACCTTCCTCGTTTGATAGGTACCAGGATAAGCGCTTCAGGGCTTCTGATCGTACCCGGTGTGCGGATGATGGAACCAGTTTAATATATTTTTGTTTTTTTATTCCACAATACTTTCTTGTTATTCTAGTTTCAAACTTCTTTATATTTAACCTTTGAGAAACAACTAACTACACTATTATGCTAATCACTGTCTTTGGCATAATGTTATGGCCTGCTGGTGTGTAAGCTCATTTATACTCGCACATGGGCCTTGCCCATTCACAAAAATTGAAATGATTTAGATATTCAATAAAAAAAAATCAGCAATGTTTTAGCACTTTTTAACGTTGGAATTGTGGCTATGTAGCTATTAACTCCAGAACTTACTTATCATTAAAGGTCACCATGACCTCAAATCCATGGGGGTCATATTTTGACCCCGTCAAATGTGCATATCACATTTGATGACTTTGCACATTTGACGACTCTGGAACATGAAATTCAATGGATATTGATCCTAAACAAACATGTGACGGACAAGTCATTCCTTTGTGTCTGCCATGCTCACCAGGTGACACAAAAGCAGACAAGCTTCAACTATTGTGCGATTCTTGACTCACCACAATTTTAGACTCATTTAAACACTAAGTGCAACTCGAAAATTAAAAGCTAAAGAGACTCAGAAGAGTATGGATTCAAATGACATCACTACAACAGTAACCCCCTTTGCGTGTGAATACGTCCCCAAACTTACTTTAGGTCTGTAGACAGCATACATCGCAGTGTTCCCCGGAGTTTCTCCCCTTGGGTGATCTCACTTGAGGAAGTGGAGGGTTTGGTTTCCAGCATGGCTAGAATACTGGTTCCCAGCACTGTGTTAACACATGCATATGACTGAAAGAACGTGCAAATGTCAGGTTTTGATAAACCAGCAGCAGAAATAGCGGAAAAATATCGTTTTTTTCTCTCACTAACATGTGAATGATCAAAAGAACATTTATTTCTTATTTTTGTATTCTTAATGCATTTTCTTTCATGCTTTGACTGAAATATCAAGCTATTTTTATCTTTCTCTTATTTTCACTTCAATGAAAATATCATTTTTTATTTGATTCATTGATTTCTGTGATCACATGGTGAAATATAGTTTGATGTTCCACCCAAATACAACAAGTATCTCTTTATTTATTCGTTAAAACAACAAACATAGGATGAAAAGTAACAAGAGATGTTTGTCAAACATTATGCCACCCGTGAGTGCCATGTTGTCAGGATTATTTGGACAATTTTGGAATGAAATATGCATGGACTGAAATGAAAGCTGATTTGTCATTGAGGCAGATTTAAGATAATGACCACTCAAAGTGTGATGACAGTAGGTACATAGTTTTATCATGTTCAGATGATGAATGATATTTGTAGATAAAAGTGTATCCTCTTAGCAGCAGGGAACAAGTAAATATAATGAAATGTTTATGATGAATATGAGTTATAACCATGACCTTTAACTCTATGACCACAAAACCAAAATCAACTGGTCACCCCAAACCTAAATGTCAAGTTTGAGGCCCATGGGTGCAGGCATTGTCAAGTTATCACACAGACAAGCTCTTTGCGTTCAAGGTCGCTGTGACCTTGACCCTTGAACCAATGACTCCTAAATCAAAAGGGGTAATCTCAAGGACATGCCCAACACCAAAGTCGAGTTTGAGGGCCATGGGTGCAGGCGTTGTCGATTTATCACTAGAACAATATTTTCGCATTCAAGGTCACTATAACCTTGCCTCGATGACTCCTAAAAGCAATCTACTGGTCAGGCCCATCCTCCATTTCAAGTTTGATAACTATAAGTCCAGGAATTGTCAAATATGCCTTCCAGGTCACTGTGACCTAGACCCAGCCTCCCTGTCAAGTTTGATGGCCCAAGGTCTAGGCACTGTTCAGTTATCACTCGGACAAGCTTTAAAATCCGTTTTACCAGTAAAGGTCATTGTAACCTTGACCTTTTACCCGATGACCACTAAAATCAATAGGACCATATGTCAAGGAATTGTTGAGTTATCACTCAGACAAGCTTTGGTCTACCGACGGGCCGACCGACCAACCTACAGACCAACAGACCACCACGTGCAAAGCAATATACCACTCTTTTCCGAAGGGGGGGGGGCATTCTTATGTGTAAAAAAAGAACGCATTTGCTTGTTACTCTCATTTATGCAAATTAATAAATACCAGTGAAATCTTGTCTCAAGGTCAGTAATAAACTTGAAACATCAAACAAAATAAAAGCATCATACCTGCATAATTGGCAGTGCTCTGGCGAGTTCTTTAAACATTAACTGCCATAAGGCTGGGCTCATCAGTAACTGACTCTTCAACAAATGAGTAACCAACTCACTGGCTGCATTGGGCACCTAAAAAACAAGAAAGATTATTCAGTTTCACAGCTCAAATAAACGTAGCACCATGGCTGGGCTCATCAGTAACTGAGTCTTTAACATATATGTTACAAATTCACTCAGACTGGCTGCGTTCAAAATTTAGAAAAGTCAAAACCAGATAATTCTGTATAATAGGAAGTGCTCTGCTTGCTTTTCTAGTAAATCATGACACCATTAGATCCTATCTTAACATCTGCGTCTAAATTTTCACAGTCAACAACAACTATATACGTCACCACAGTAGTGTTTTAGCTAAAGGGTTATGGAAGAGTACTGAACCCTGTCCTTTTAAAAGTCTTCATAGAATTAAATGCTCAACACTCTCAAAAAATATTTCGTATTGTCTAATTATTTTATAAATATACACGCAACTTTATATTTCTGTCTGTTGAAACCTTAAATTTCCTCCATTGAACACAATAACTACCATTTTCTGCCAAATTCATGTTTAAGTTCTTCATAGCCCGATTCAAGGTGCCATTTTTACCCTTGGCAACCATTTTCTTTTTCTGCACCACCCAGTCCTTTTTAAAGCCTGGCTAAAACCCTACTATTTTACTTTAAATCTGTATGTTCTTTCAAAGAAAATAGTTTGAGAGTTTGACATAGCTTTGATAGCATTATCAGTTTTGTCACGAAAAAATAAAAAAAAATGCCAATGACCCAAACATGTCAAGGTTTTCAAATTCCAATCTGGTTTTTGCTCAACCTATTCACCACCGGATAATATATTTGTGCTGCACTGCTTAATACAAATAGTAAAAGCCAAAAAGAAGAAATCATTTTGTGCGTGTATTGACATTATAGCTGCATTTAACTCTGTCTGGCGTTCTGATCTTTGGTAAAAACAAAGTTCATATAATATTGGCGGTATTTTTCTAAAGTTAATGAAAGCATGTTTAATTCTATTAAATCTTTTGTTAGGGTTAATGAAAAGTCGTTTAACTATTTTGTAAGCAATATAGGGGCCAGACAATGAAAAAATCTTTATCTGATGTTATTTTCCCTTTTTCTAAACGACCTTCAGGATTCTGTAACACGAAAGAGCTAAATGGCATCGACATTGGTGGTAATCAGTTATTATTTTGTATACAAATGTTTTATTTTTCTATGTTGATGACACAAACATTGTCTGTAAAACTGAAAATGATATCCCATATTGTTTAAATGCAAACCATGACTACTGTCTCTTGTGGCATTTAAAAGTTAATATTAATTAAACAATGATTCTCATCTGGTAGAATGATGAATCAGACATTCGAATTTGATAATATGGGCATAGAAACTGTGACAGAGTACAGGTATCTAGTCATATTACAAATCACGCTAATAAAGCTATGTATTTCCTTCATAAGAAATGCTTAATCAGTATACTTTCCAATTAGTATGCAAATTTACTTGTCAATACTAGGGCCTTTAGTTTGCAACATCTTCCTTAATGACATCTACTACTTTATCAATGATGCGCAGCTTTGTATGATTATGCAGATGACAATACTCTTTCTGTGTGTGATAAAAATCCTGATGCTGTTGAGACCACTCTTGAAAAAGAAAGTAACATTTTGATAAACTGGTTTACTTCCAATCAAATGCAGGTTAACACTAACAAATTTCAGGCAATTTCAGTTGGCTCAAGGTCAGTTAAAAAATAAAACAATTCAATATACTTAATCACACCATTGTTTGTGAAGAGCAAGTGAAAGTTTTAGGTGTTGAAGTAGACAGTTTATTAAATTTTGATGCCCAGATTTCTAAAATGTGCAAAAAAAGCTGCTAAGCAATTGAATATTCTTCAAAGACTAAGCAAATTTGACAACCAATACTAAGCTTATTATCTTTAAACTTTTTATCAGATCCAATTTCAACTACTGTCCTGTCATTTGGCATTTTTGTATCAAGACCAACACAGACAAATTAGAAAAGATTCAATACAGAGCTTTAAAATTGTTTTTAATGATTACACCTCAACTTACGAAAATCTTCTTCATATAGTTCAATTGCCAACATTACATTTGAGTAGGGTAAGATACATTGCTATTGAAACTTACAAATGTCAGTATGGTATCTCAGCAGAATATGTTCAAAACCTTGTAACTTTTAAGACATGTAATTTTAATCTGAGATACGAAAACTGTGTAGACGTTCCATCAGTAAGAACAACTAAATATAGAAAAACTCTTTCCGCTTTGAGGCCAGTCAGGTATGGAACAGCCTCCCAAAGGAAATAAGGGTCTCCCAAAACTACCTGGAATTTAGAAGGCTGATCCGCTACTGGAAAGGTCCCTCTTGTAAATGTTCAATGTGTAAAAAATGCCTTTTTGCATTGTTCACGATGCTCTAATCCTATTTTGCTTTTTGTATTTGTATACGTGCTCCAATATGTGTTCATTTTAACATATATACTTTTATTTCTAGGTCACAAGCTCATTGTTATTGTTATTTGATATGTTATGTATGTTTGTTGTTCATGTCGGAAAATAGCTCATTGAGCTAATGTTTCTCTTTAACACATACCCGACTTTAACTAAGATTCTTGTATCTTGTATCTTGTTTCTTGTTTAATAAGCTTGTTAAACCAGTATTTCTTTATGGGTGTAAAATATGGGGATTTTGAAACTTAAATTGATAAAAGGTACAACTTTAATTTTTGAAGCACAATTTAAGCCTTCGCTACTTTATTTTGCCATATAAAGTCTTTATGATCATCTGAAAAAAAACGGGTATTCAAATAAATTCATCTTGATCAATACTATTTAAGATATGTTAATAAAAAGAGGAATGTATGGGATTTGGTTATCACATACATTAAGTAATTGTAGATGCCTAACCCTCTTAGAGACACAAAAGTTAAAGGATTTGTTTATTATTAACTGGTCAAAAACATGAAATACATCGACACGTTTTAGATAAAAAAAAACACATCTAAAAAAACAAAGTTTTAAATGAAAAATTATCTTAAGACCATTTATGACATAAATACAAGGAGTTTTGCAATATTACGAAAGAGATGGAGAAATATGAGAAAAGTAAAATGAACATGTTGCAATAGCACGATAGGTGATGATTACATTATATTGAAGAATGTCCTGATTTTCTTTAATCTGAGAAAAACATTAATAAAAGCTGTATTTAATGATTCACCGAGTTATGTAAAATTCCTGAACCTCTTCATCAGTAGAAAGAAAAAATAGTTCATGAAACTATCAATATTTGTTATACACGTTTAAAAATCATTCAGCACTTAGTGTTAAAAAAATATGTAAACGTTCATCACTCGTTTCTTAGGCGTATAAGTAAGTAAATTGTTTATTATTGTGACATGTGCAATTCAAACAGAATTGTGATAACATATATACAAACATTTGCACCCGACCCATTGTGTCTATAGGTCACCATATCTTAAGTGTAATGAAAGTGGCATAAGGTATATAACATAAATTGACAAGTATCATAACACAGTTAGTATTACAGATACAATGTAAGTTCCAAGAGCGGTAGAAAAAAAAGTGATCAAATATCACATTAAGCGTACATAATAGTTCGTCTTTTTATGTAAGCATTTACAATATATTTAGATAGTTTCCTAGGGTATGAGGACATTAGAATGGATAGTTTACTGTCTATATCATGACGTGAAATTATTTTGTTCATGTATAACAAACGCAGATCACTGTAACGATTGCATTCAAAAAGAAAGTATTTCTCGTCCTCAATATGATTAAGCTGGCATAATCTGCATATATTAAGATCCAGTGGTTCCCCAATAAAACGTCCAGTTTCCACTCTCGTATATTGATTGGAGAATTCTCACATGATATATATTTTATAGGTTTTTAATATATATACATACATTCTCTTCCGGAGAAATTTGTTTTTGGGATAACGTTTTAAAATGTTATAATTCTATGTAATCCTATTTGTATTTTAACAGCATTTGAAACTCAATGTATAATTCCGTTCGGACAACTTTAAACTCAGTGCATTCTTTGTTTTCATATATGTATTCATTATGACCCTGCATAAAGTATCTGCATACTTTGCATTTATAATGCTCTCATGTTTGTAAACTATCTGCAATGAGTGTATGAATCACTTTTGGTAGTTTATATGTGAAATAAAAAATAATGCACTGTTATGTATAAAAAGAAAAATGTTTGTTTCAGTACAATAGTGCAATATATTATCTCATAAATACCAATAGTATATATTTTCCTCATGGCTACGGATCTGGTGCTAACTCGGTGACATATTTTACGATCTGACACTGAAACAAACAAGTGACCTCTACATAAATTATGCCAGAGAGCATGTCTACGTATTTGAAGGCATGCGTTATCTTACAAAGCACGCCGATACCAAATGTGCCCAGGTCATAGATAATATCTATTAAAGGAAGTTTGAATGTGGTTCTATTCATGTATGGAAACAAGATGACAGACATATGGATATTCCTTGGCCTTCTGGTCACGAATGCAATAAGTCATATTGCATGTGTTAACAATGAAAATGAAAATACATTTCAAAAAGTTGTTGACGAAAGACTTACTAATCTGGAGAAAGCTGTGGTAACCCTTGTCGAAGAAAATATGCACCTGAAGAAAACGATAAAGTACATCGAGAGCCAGGTTTGTTTTGATGAAGCTTGTAAAGTATTTAGTCGTTGGAAAGAAAATGTTTCCGGTTTTACAACCTACATTAATCAAATTCATTACCTTGATTATCTCAGACCACGTAATGCGGCAACATTAATAATGCATCCACACAAAACAGTACACGGATAGTATACTGCAATAGAATTATTTACGTGATGCGGCACCAATTTCTCGAAACTTCTTAAGCTTAATCGGCTTATGTCGCTTATTTCAATTAGCCAAAATACATACTTAAAATCGATTTTGATTAATGAAAAATAGTTAATTGTGATTATTATACAAATATTTACTTCATAACGTATACAAACTCTCGCATAATTAAATGTTTAGAATAATACATGTATAGAAAAACAAAAATAGTGAGATTAGCTTAATCCTGTTATAAGGGACTTGAGAAGTTTCGAGAAATTGGGGCATGGTGATATTTACTTCAAAATGTAAAAATGAATTGTTAAACTAATTCTACCCATTCTACCTCCTGACAAAAACAGATGAAGAGAAGAAAATTCCATACACTTCATTTAACAAATGGAATTGGAATACACCCGACGACAATTTAGTTTTCGATTTTTTAATATTTTTTTTTGTTTTATTTATTGGATACTTTTATAGGTTCTTGCAAGTCAAACTGATATTCAAACACATCTTTATTGAGAGAAAAAAGGAACATGACTTACCTACTCAACTATATTTAGTTTAATCTTATTGATTTCACAACGATTGTGAAACCAGTTTTTACATCATTATATTAATCACTCTCATTGGCACAATGTTATGCAAGGGTGTGGTCTTGTGTTGTGGGTGAAAACGGAGGAACCGTGGGCCTAGCGACCATAAACCAAACGCACATGGGCTTATTATAATTCAAAACAATTGGCAGAAACAACAGGAACATACAAATTGCTTCGTACATATACACAAAGCCAACACTACTTGCTTTGGCTTTTCGACAAGAGTGATGGGATACGTATAAAATCAAAACTTAAATTATGCGGTGCATTTCAGGGTGAAAATGAAAAAAAAAAATGTTTATATATAAAAATCATACATAAACACAATTTCACATTCACAATCTCTGGCTAATACTGTTATCATTCATGCGATTAAAGCTACATCGAAAGAAGCAACATACATCAAACACTCATATCAGTATAAATATCCGGCTTTATAATTTATGTTTATAAAACCATTTTTTTTCATTTAAGCATACGACTACAAGAAATCGACACGCAATCCCGGACATCGATATTGGAAATAAATTCGCTCGCCAAGCAGGTAAGCGTCAAGGTAAAGCGGTTTCTTCGTCAGCAACCCCGGTTAATTCATTTGGGGCTCTTTGGCCTTTTTCCATCGAAAATAACCTCGGATGTTAATGGACGGTTTACAATGTCAGTTGTTTTATATATCTAACTACAATGCAAGTAGATCGCGTAGTAATTTCAATTTAGCTGATTAACTTAATTACTGTACTCTTTGGAATCTTAATGTTTATGCAATTACACATTTCACTTGCAATAAATTTGAACACGTTTAAACACCACAATAAATTAATACAATTATGTAAATTTATCAAGGTACTTCTACTGATGTACCGGCATTTATCCGATATGTTTTATGTAAAACGGGCAAGAACTTCCACAAGCAGTAAAATCCGTTTACACTACATGAGAACGAGACATTTGCAATGTGGACACCTCACATTAATAAAAGACATCAATTTTAATTAAATACAGGTTGCCGGTCGAAGCAAACACTAAGTCAAGGCCGGTTTATATATAAGCGTTTGATGCAGATATTCTTTAAATATAACACAAGAACCTAACCAGCTAACTGCCTTTGGTATTGTCTTTGTACTACATCTGATAAATAGAGTGTATGTACTCATTTGCAGCTATAATAACCTTTCAGCATTATTATTATCACAGTCGATATGCATTACTTATTTTTGATCACCGTGTTAAAACAAATATATTCCACTTTATGTTGTCCACTTGTTCTATTTATGTTTGATAAGTTTTAAGTTGTAAGCAATTGGACTGTATGTATGCAATGTATACATCATTGCTATGCATGTATAAACTAAAGATAAGTATACCGGTAGATCGATAACATACAAATCACCTATTTTTCTGTATTAATTTCCTGACTAAATGTATAAAAATAACTATTGTCTTGTCTTAATACAGCTGGAAACGGCCCAACTGCATTCACTTCTTGCGTTGGAGTCAAAGACTTGACGAATCTTGGCGCACATCAAACGATAATTTTCGACCGTATCATAACCAACTATGGCCAAGCCTACCGCAATTCAACCGGCATATTCCACGCACCAATCAACGGCGTCTATGCCTTTCACCTATCAGCAATGTCACGACCAAATCATTCCCTGTATCTTAACTTTGTTCACGACGGCGTTATTATCGACGGCATCTATTCTTCTGCACAAGGTATAACTGAAGTTGAATCTGTCGGAGAAATGTGGACACTTGAAATGAAGCAAGGTTCTGAAGTATGGATAGCGAGTTCAGGCCAAGGGGAAATTCACGGCTACTGTCACACGATGTTCAGTGGGTTTCTTCTGTTTGAAACCGAGCCTACCAACATCATTGGCTAGGATGGAATACAACATAACAACGCAATAAAATTGATAAAGTCAAATTTGATTCTATATGACATCTGTTTCCAATAATGTTTTTTGTTTGAATCAATTTAGTATTTTAGTTTGGATTCGTAACCTGAATATCAATGTTTTGATTCGAAATAAAGTTTGAAAGTTAAGTGAATGTCCAAACTTTCAAAACGATTGTGTTGTAGTTTTCCTTGTTCACTTAATCGATTAATTGCCGAATAGTCGACATTTGGCAAACACATACAGGTTAGAGACCACTAAATAAATTTTCTAAATATTATATAGTCAATTTACCAAAATGCATGAAAGATAACACCTATTTCTTATTCTTCACGACCCCAACATCATAAATGGGAAGAAAGCTCCACTTGTGTACTTAACATTTAACAACGTGAGAAAAAAAAGTAACGTTTCTCCTAAGAAAAATAAAATTGGTTGAACGTAACCATTGTCTATTCGGTAAAATGACAATTTCCGGTGCACGAGGACAGATAATGCGGTGAAAAAGTAATTCAAGTAAATCCAGCATGTTCAGCCTGTTGTTGTTTTTTTCAAGCACCAAACATTCAGCTTCAAAACATATGAAAATGGAAACTAGCCAATGGTCTGAGGTGGTATAACCATGCTTTAATTCACTGTCATGTGTAAATGAAAAGAAATAAGGCATGTGACGATGCGTAGGCACTTCCGAATAGGTGCACTTCGTGCCCTACTGGGATAAACATGTTTATAACAATTGTATTGTACGAACAAATATACGGCTACTTACTTTTTTAAATTAAATTTTATCTTTAAAGAAGCAAACATCGTAAGACTGATACGACACCCTTGACTCAAACTTGCGAATAAATAATGTAGCATTTTTAATATTCAGAAAACGATAAGAAATGGGGAAAAAAATACTTATATTTCGGTGCATTTTACTGCGTATCTAAAATGGATCTTATCCCGGTGTGTGTGCTTTCCGGTAGTATAAATATATTTTTTCGGTGAAATAACATTGATATTTCACTGTTTCAGGTGGTGAAAATATCAATTTGATATTTTTCACTGTTTTAAAATGTCCGCCCAAATCAAACACAATCACGCACAGGGCGTAATTCTTATAAAACGCAATTAAATGTATTGTAATACCGATTTTACATATGTATGTAAAACAAACATAAATTTTGAGCGATAAACCTTTTTCTACTTCCTGAATAATGGAAAATATTAATAACTGATTGTAACCGTGAATTTAATAGTTGAATTCGCAAAATATTAAATGGTTAATGAGTGCTTCAAGACTACTGCAATCTTCTATCGCCTCATAAGGTAGAAATACCGTGTTTTCTGCACCTTTCTTTCAAATTAAGCTCGGTATCTCTTAAAAAACCTCATTGTTTTCGACATCTATTCATAATTTTTTGGTTTATTAAAAAAAAACATTAATGATGGTAAATCTTATTTGGGAGTAAGAGTGCATCTTTAAATAAAAAAATAACGTGCATAGGGGATATTAAGACGCTCTTCTGGTGACCTGTATAACGTCGAGAGGTTAGTAAACACGTATCCGTCGAGACCGCAGACTGAGACGGATACATGTTTACTCACCGAACGAGACGTGATGCAGGTCACCAGAAAAGCGTTTTATTGTAATATTCCAGTGATTATATACTTGTTAATCAAATAACGAATTTTTATGTTTCGGTTTCAATTTGATTAAAATTTACCGCCATCTGTCAAATGTCAAAATATGGAATGACTTGCGCTTATGATTGAGTAACGTTCTTTTGTGTATTGAAGTCAAGGGAGGCTACTACAGCGAAACGAAGTCAGAAGTTACTGAATCACTTTATTGAGCAAAATAAGAAGAAAATATTTTATATATCAAATATTATTATAGAAAAGCTAATACGAAAACTATTATTTAATGTCACAGCACAAAAACAACAACAACAACAACAAAGTTTGAAACTGTACTTATTTTACGAGTATACACTAATCGTCATTTTTTGTAGACGTAACGCGGACATTTTTAACTTTTTAACGAAGTGAGTATTCGTGGGATTTGTTGACGGTCATTATATACAGAATTGAGTCAATCGCTATTTCTGTCGATGACGCGAATTCGCCCACTTCATTGTAATGGCGAGCTGCTCATGTTTATGGTAATCCTAATTTATGAACTTCGAAATGGCAAACATCTAGTTGTCTATATAGATTGGAAGTGTTCTCTGCTTCGTACGTATCCTCATGTTTCTTTGAAGAACTATGTTCCTGAATATCTACATGATTCTGGAGGGTGAGTAAAGCTAGATAATTTTATGTATCTTATATCAATGTTGACAGGTTTTACCAGTTTTTTTGTCAAGCTAGTTTTAGCAACGCGAAATAGTTCTGAGACTATACACGGTAGTGCATGAGAATTACGGAATTAGAAAACGACAGGATGGTGATGCGGATTTTTCAATACGGCGTGCTGCATTTTCACTGTTGGATATGAAAAATAACATTGATAGGCATATAATAAAATTTGATACAATACAGGCCTATAATAATAGACAGTAGCGTTAAAGGCAGTTTTCTGCTGTTTGTGCTAATATGTTTAAAAGAAATGGTCCATAGAATCAAACAAGATAAAATATTAATGTTTTAACAAATATTTCAGAAAAAAAATCAATAACAATATTATATGAAAAACTACAGAAACAAGCCCAGTGGTCGAAAGTTTAAACATAAACCCGTTTGATGGCGCAAGGTCAACGTCAATGACATAGAATACAAGACACTACTTTTCATATCTAAAGCAATAACGTTTAATGCATGCTATAACTCCTTAACCCTCCAACAGCGAAGAGGCAGAAAATGGCAAAATATTCAGTAGGTTTTTTTCCAGTAAATATAGATGTGGAAAAGTACCTCTGCCTATAGCCTAATTAAGTGCACGTTTTCTTTCGCGTATACAAATAAATATATTTACAATAATAAATAGTTTTAAATACGTATTACTAAGTTCTCTCCATCAATAAAATTGAAAGCATTTAAACCTTTTAATCTTGGTTGCAGCTGAGTGAATGAAACAAATTGCAACTATCAATCATTTTTATAAACGTATACATGTGCAAACAAATGTTGAATAGTTAAAGTGACACTCTTATTAAAAATCAATACATACACATGTATAACAAACACAATTTTTGACTGATAAACCTTGAACTACTTACTTAATAGAGCATTTATGGAAACTATAAACAAACATATTCAATAGCGGAAAGTGCAAACATATTAAATGATTGGTGAATGCTAAAAGATTTACTGCGGTATACTGTAGTCTCATAAGGTAGAAATACTGTGTTATTAAATATGCTTATTTTCTTCAAATCAAACTCGTTATCCTTTATAAGAACAATTGTTTTTGACATTTATTCATCCTTTTTTGAAATTAAAACACTACTATTAATTTTGGAAAATCTTATTTGGGAGCAAGAGGTCTCTTTAATGCTTTTCATTTATTAAACGATTGTTTACTGTGATAAATTGACGGTTGTAAAACCACCGATGCAAATAAAAGTGATTGATACGGCACCGCCAATTCGAGTTATTGACATCTTACGCTGTAGCTATATACATGTGCATGTATTATTTCAATCACGAGGTTGTGTGTTACGTAACTGTTATGTACCATGTTATCATCGTTCAATAAATAGCGTGCGGTAAAAGTGAACAGCGTTGTAATATATCCGCACGGTAGTTATAGTCCGCATGGGGCGGATCCAGAATTCGACGTTAGAGGGGGCGTAAGTTAGGGGGGCGTTCCCTTTTAACTTGCGGCCCTCCCTCAGAAACGTAATTTATTTGGTTAAAAGTGTTGACAGGGGTTTGGCTCTCCCCCAATTTTTTTTTTTTTTTATCAATTTCTAGTCCGAAATGGTGTATTTTGGGAGTATTTTATGGGTGACCTCCTCCCCCTGAATTCGCTAGTAATAGAACATATACAAGATACAAGAATCATTATTTAATGTTGGGTATATGATAACAAGCAGCCTAAGCTAAATTAGCTATTTTTCCATATGAATAACAAAGTATACATAACAAAACAAAATATAACAATGAGCTTGTGACATGGAAGCATATGCAAAATGTAGTTTAAAATAGGTACACGTATTAGAACAAGTGTTTACAAAAGCTGTTCCTTAATATATTCATACAATTACAAAAAGAAAAATTGATGAGAGCACTGAAAACAGTGATAACATCAACTAGTTTTCCCCGGCTGTACAACCAGTCCACACGCGCGCAGTTCCGCTAGTTGACACACCACTATAAAATGTTCATTTATTTCAAGAATATAATTTAAAGGATAATCGTAAACATTTAAATAGCAATAAATTGTAATCATCATTATATACATGGTAATCACAGCATGGTACATTGGTGTGTAGTTGGTAATTATAATGATATAATCAATCAATCTAGCTTGATAGGAAAGTCTTGCTCATTTTCTATTGTTACCGTTCCGATAGAGGCTTTAACATGTTAAAATTGCACAAAAGTCACTCTCGATGGCCGATGAAACGCGGGGGTGCGGTCGTGTGTTGCGGGGGAAACAGGAGTACCCGGGGAAAACCCACTTGTCCGGCTTGGTGATCACTTACCAAACTCGCATGCGCCCAGGCCGAGAATCGAACCTGGGTCGCCTTGGTGAGAAGCGAGTGCGCTAACCACTGCGCTTACCGGACAATCAACATAATGCTTGCAGAGGTAATTAAGAAAATAGTTGTCCTCTTGCACGTGAAACTCAGCTTCAGTAGAAAAAAAGACTGTACGTAAACTGGTGGTAATCCACAGTGATAAGTTTGTGTTTATAACTGACCATTATATGATGGTTAACCCGATTATTTATTGATTTTACAGGTACATGTATATGCCAAAGGTGACCGGACCTGTGTTTACTTCTCGTTATCCACAGTGATAAGTCTGTGTTTATAACTGACCGGTATAAGATGGTTACCCCGATAATGTATTGAATTAACAGGTTTATGCCAAAGGTAACCAGACTAGTGTTTATTTATTTTTTTTCCTGATTGGATTGAATTCTTTTGATGAAAACATAATTCAAGGGTTAAGTTCCAGGGTTAGGGTCACGTCACCTACAAACTTCGAGACTGAAATAATGCATTCGCAATAAACCGTAACTCCTTCTATTTTCATACGGACCGTGTCGGGCTAAGAACTCGAATTGTCCAAGCTTTGGCTTCAATTAGTTTTTCCTTTAGTTCCTTTTTACATTTTAAAGATGCACTCCCAAATGAGCAGTTCCATCATTGATACAAATGTTCTTATGAAGGATACCGAGTTTAATTTGAAAGAAAGGTGAAGAAAACACGGTATTTCTACCTTATTGGACAATAGTTGATCACTGAAAAATTTTAAGCACTCGCCAGTCATTAAATATTTGTGCGTCTTCAGCTATTATATTCACGACTAAATTATTGTTATCAATAATTAATATTTTGCATTGTTTAGAAATTAGTTAAATGTTTACATCTCAAAATTCATGTTTTTATACATGTGTTTGTATATATGTATTTGGCTACGAACATGTTAATGTTTATGCCTAATAAAAGTTCTGTTCTGTTCTGTATTGATTTTGAATAACAGTGTCACTTTAACAAGAAATATCTTTAAAAATGATACACGGCACTGGTAAACTAGCGGTTGACTAGTGTTCGAAGGTTAGTTGAATATGTTACTACACTAGAGATTTTACATGGTGTAATTGTTGACCGGTAATGAATGTTTATGCGTTGATTACCCAGGGTTGCAATACAGTATTTGACAAAAAGAAATAACTATAATAACTTGCACACCTTTTCAGATACCGAACTCGTTTCACGTGGAGACTTTTTGACTAAACTATGTCCAATACGGCGTAGGGTGATCTTGACATATAGTCATCGCATTCGAATCTCCTCGGCCATTTTTATCAAAAACAACCTCGGATGTATGCCGGTACATCCGTTGAAGTAGTTCGTATTTTTTAAATTATATCATTAATTAAATGTAGTGTTTTGGGTTTGTATTTATTGATCTGAGTTTAAATTGATTGTTAGTGAAGTGTATTTTTGCAAACATAATTAAGATTCCTAAGAGTTAACTCATAAAGTTTAACTGCTAAATAAAATAACTATGCGATCTACTTGCAGCGGACTTAAACGTATCACTTTTTGAGTATGTAACCCGTCCATAGACGTTTTTTTTCGATTAAAATGGCCGAGGAGTTCCGAATGATAGTCATCGGTCAACCAGATCAATTCCGAAATTGAATCATATTTTTAGCATTCTTGTCGGTGTAGTCAGCGTTAAAACAACATCTGTCTTAATTTTCAGGAAAAATTGTTCGTGATTTTTTTACAGATATTTTCAATTTTTAAACTACAACAGAGCTAAAGCGATCGTATTCGATACTCCTTTATGTTTTTCGACTTTCTTTACAATATATGGCCAATAGTATTTCTAACTATCGCTTTAAAAGCTTTACAATTGCCAATGATTTATAGTTTCATTTGACAATAAACAATGAAAAATTTAATTACATTTAGTTCATCTGTGTTCATTCCACAGATAGCAAGGTTGAATTCAGTCGGCCTTGGGCCCCCAAAAACATGTTTAAGGAATCTAACCAGCAAATAAGCTAGTTAACTGATAGCTTGTTATGTTGAATGTCGATGGCTGTTGGTCCTTTATCATGTGGGTATCGTCTGAATGGCATTTGGTTTTTGACAACTCATATGTAATATAAATGACCGGAAGAACATAATGCATAAAGGTACTCGCTCATATTTTTGGAGTTTTCCCGGCAATGCATGTGAAAACACTTATTTTATCATTCTTTTACATTATTATATCGAAATCACAGAAAATGAAATGGAAATTGCAGAAAGTGCAACATGTTCATAGATATGATGAATGACATTTGAAATGTTTAAGTATGTTTTGATTTCAGTGCAGCACAAAGTCTTCAATGCTTCGATATTATAATGAATATTGATATGTTCACTTTACCATACACATATGTTAGGCTTTACAGTCCAATTTTCTCTCCTACCTATTTCAAATTCAAATTAATGTTATCATTATATAAGCATTTTATACACTTCCACCTTAAAATAACATCACATTTTAAGTCAATATTATTACAAATTTTCAGTTTTACTGTCACTTTTTGTTTATGTTTTAAGCACATCCTGACTGCAAGAGTTTTCCTATTTGCAACACTATTTCCACATATCAACCTTACAATGAATATGCCGGTGTCTCCTCATTGCTGGGCACTACTTCTTCTCAACAGAAAAAGCACAATGTAACAATTACTTATTAAATGGAATAAGGAAATGTAAATAATAAAAATGACTTTATATTTAGTAATGAATTCTTTGAAGCTAAGATATTTCTCTGCAGCTTTAACAAAATTTAAGTTACCCCCGATTTTGATTACTTGAATAGTAGTCTCAATATAATTTGTTTAACAATTAATGCCCCCTGGGACAAACACAGGACAATATATTTTATCAATTACTCTGGTTTATATGTGATTTGTTACCATCGATACAGACATCAGCCTTGATGTCAGTTATAACAAAACAAATAGTTTAAAAGCAGATGGTATGTTGAAAAAGAGAATTTATTTTTGTGTATGATCTCCGCTCAATTGAGGCCGCCATTTTATTGAGACCGCCATTTTGAAAACAATTTTTAAAACTGCATCCTTATGTTGCAAAGGAATAGGCAACAGGTTTTACATCATTTCATGTGCGCAAAAAAACAACAATCTGATTTACTTTTTTTCAATATTTAAAAAAAAAAATACAAAAAAAAAATATTTATTTTTTTTCATTTTTTTTTAAAGGGGGGGGGGAAGTTTTCGAAATAGTTGGGCGGCGGATCCGTTAACCATTTTATTAAATGAAAAAGGTGGAACAATTGTTAGTATTAGTTTCGGTTAAAAATTTCAACCGAAACCCTTTCAGTTGATATACAAATTAATATCTTTATAATATGGGTTAAACAGGCATCATAAATCCCTTATGTCTGGGTCTGGTACCTTAAAGTGCAAGGTAAGCTAACATTTGCAAGATGTATGTCAAGCTTACCGAAAGGCTAATTTTCATATCATTAATTTGTTGCACAACTATGTTTTTTTTTACTTCCTTGGGGTTTTATTTCTTTATTCAGTTGTAAACTGCTTAAGGGAAACGGGGCGATTTATAGTGTCTATCTGCATGGTGTGCATGTAAATTGCTGTCTGTCTTCGCGATGAAGGATTGTTAAAAAGAATACGTGCAACATCTAATATTGATTTATATTTTTAAAATTGGTCTGGGTGGGCGAATCTGTTTCTTTACAATTACTTGCTCAAAGTGTGTGGTTCGGTTGAATTTATTGTGGACCTTATTGTCATCCAACTTCATGTCACGTGTTTTTGTTTGATTTGACGTAGATGTATATATACAAGTACAATTAATACGCTTTTGATGAATGTTTGCCATTAGATATCGTCTAATTACAGGCCAGATATTCTCAAAACACCGTCGTGACAATAAAATGAAACTCAGAGGCTTGGATGCACAAAATTTAAATAGGTCATAATTTCACGTGTAATTTCTGCTGAACTATTGAGCACCTTTGAACTTCTTGTAATTTACAATACATGTTTAGTCTTAAATTCAGCGAATGAGCACACTTAAGATGTCATTCACCGTTCCAAAATGGTAATCCTATCATTTAAAGCTATGTTGTTGCGTATGTGGTCTGTTTGTGATGTATGTACTTGTAAATGGGGCGTTAATACATCTGTGTCTCTAGTTCAATGCAACTTGTGCCCTTGCTTTGTGCATCCAAACAGGGATCATTTTCTTTTGATGTTCAACTACTGGGCTTGTGTCTGTTTTTATTGTAATAATTAAAAGCTATTGGGTTAATGCCCTAAGAATACAACAAAACACAAACCGCATAAACGTCAAGAAGATGTACCGACTCATTGAAGTCTGAATTCATCTGAATGATGATAAAGTTTATATAATCCCAGCTAATCCATCTTAACCGCTATTGCATTATAACTTTATGTAATATGGAAACAGATTCAAGAAAAAATTGTCTCGGTAGTTCAAACAGCAGACACTTTCGTTCTGTCTTCATTTGTCATCCTTTTCGTGCAAATGTTATTAAACTTTAAAGGGACTAAACACCGACTAACACAATTGAAAGAAAAAAAAATGACAAAAACTTCCATAAATAAATATAGCTGTGCACAATGCATTGAATCTTTCTGACTGATGTTCCACATCTCTTACGACACGTGTATCTTTTGCAATTTTGCCCTTTTTTGCTATTCGAAATGTATAGGGTTAATCTACCAACTTAAATTCAGTTATTTTAAAAAAAAGACTTTGTTATATGTATCTGTACTTATCACGTGACTTTCTACAAACAAAATAAACACACTATAAACGATTAAACCATTATGCGCTATTTTCAAACGGGAAACTCAGCTGATACAGCAATAAAGCATTCTTCTAATCATGTAAAATAGTGTATTAGTGTTATGCCTTAACTTTCTATTGAATAATCGATATGCTGTATATGCATAAGATAATAAACATTCTGTTCTGTTCTGTTCTAATCATGTAAAATAATGTATTATTGCCTCATACTAGTTCGTATTGATAAAAGTCTAGACATTTTTTGAAATACCATATTCGCCGAATTTGGTGTCTTGTCCCTTTAAAGAAATTAAAATACCTGATAACGTACATTTATAATTGCACTGTGAATAGTTCTAATGGCCATTTAAAGGGACTCGTCCACGTTTTTGAGGGCTTGACATCAAGAAGATGTGTTTGAAATGTAAATTAATTGCCAGTAGGAATGATATAAAATCCTCGCAAGTTCAAATATGGAAGGGGTTATCCGCAAGTTCGTTCATGATGCTTTATGACATTCTAACATGCAAGTCACATTTGTATTCGTACGATGTATTTCAGAATTGATTTGTTTTCCTTATGGTCAGCTGTGCTCTGTTTAATAGTTAGATGACATGAAGTAAATTCTTAATGATTAAGAATGAGATCGGATGAGTGGCAGTAGGTAGATCTTTAAAACACCTGCGAAAGTTGCAAGTCACATTTGTATTCGTACGATGTATTTCAGAATTGATTTGTTTTCCTTATGGTCAGCTGTGCTCTGTAGTCAGTTAGATGACATGAAGTAAATTCTTAATGATTAAGAATGAGATCGGATGAGTGGCAGTAGGTAGATCTTTAAAACACCTGCGAAAGTTGAAATGCTTAATGATCAATGATAAGTCAGTTACTTTATAATCTGCAATGTCATTGACCGAAAATGAAGGCTGCTTTCTAATGATTGATATGCTGTTATTAAATAGTTGTACTTGTGACGTAGTTCGAATTTTTTATGAAATTGGAAACATTATAATTCATTTCTTAGGCTTTATGAATACGTAAACATACAAAATACAATAAGAGAGGTGAAAGCGAAAAGGTTCTATCTGCTTCTTTATTTAAAGTCACTTAGAACCTTTTCGCATTCACCCCTCGATTTATTTTGCTAGCTTTTAATTTGTCTTTCCTTTATTTGAATATGTTTTCTAAAATTAATTTAATACAACTTTTTTATTACAGTATTGTATTTTTTATTTGCTTTCTACAAAAAAGGCATGATCATTTCAGTCGCATGCGGACATGGAGTATTATGTATTTGAAACAGCAGTTTGCTAATTTCAAGTAGGAGTGTCAAAGTGTAATTTAGAATCCATTATGATGGGAAAATCAGGAGTTTATTCTTAAAGCTGCACTCTCACAGATTAAACGTTTTGACAACTTTTTTTATCTTTTGTCTTGGAACGAGCCAATTTTTGCGAAAATCCATGGAAACCAGTTATATAAGACTGCTGACAAAAAAAATTAAATCGCAGATTTTTATATTTAAGTTCAAATGTTCATTTTTTTATGTATTTTTCTTAAACCGTTAGTAACGGTTTAAGCCATAATACATTAATTATTGAACGGAAATATGCAAATCTGCACCCTGATCTTTTGTCAGCAATCCTTTATGATTGGTTTGCAGATATTTACGCAAAAATTTGCTCTTTCCAAGACTGTAAAAACTGTAAATCTGTGAGAGTGCAGCCTTAAGAAGGACATTTGCGATACAAACAATTAAGCTCCCGTTGTAGCTATTCGCCAAGGGAAGCTACTGTGTAGGAAGGGAGATTGCGAAACATATAGAAATTTGTAATAGGACCGTGTAACCTTCATCTATTCGGGGGGGGGGGGGGGGGAGTTGGTATTTAAAATCAATATCTAAAAAATATATCCATGGCCGTTATAATTTAACACTTCGTTATCAATTAATAAAAACAATGTGAACACTGTACTTCACATTTTATTGTGCAAGATGGACAATATCAAAAGCATTCTTCTGCAATTTATGAACTTGTCCCTAACTTTAAGTCCCGTTATTTTTAAGTGATATAAACTTAACTATTTGTATGTATATCCAAAAGATTATTTCCACTTTTTTACCATTTTTACCCCAAAGTGATAAAAAGCAATAACAAAATGCAACAAAACCGAAAGTATAATCGAAGTATAATCTAAAGTTAGCGCGCACAACTTCATTACGAAATTTGCAAGTCAAGTGAGTTACTCAGAATACCTGAAATTCTATGTTGTATCAGAACTTGCATTTTTTTAACAACAACAACAACAACAGCAACAAAAACAACCTTTATTGACATGTTACCATTACTAACAAAATACTATAAAATGCTGAAATACAACGTCGGCAACAAGTTGGGATATATATAGATGGTACTAACAATACATTTCATGGTTGAAAGGGTTTAAAGCTGCACACTCAAGATATACATTTTTTACAACTTATTTTATTTGTGTGTCTTGGAAAGAGCAATTATTTTGCGTAAATATCTGCAAACCAATGATATAAGATTGCTAACAAACAATAAGATCGTAGAATTTCATATTTCCGTTCGAAAATTTAGCGTTTTATGGCACTAAAGGTTTAAGAAAAATGCATTAAACATCAATTTTTGAACTCTCATATAAAAATATGCGATCTTTATTCTTATATAACTGGTTTCCATGGATCTTCGCAAAAAATGCCTAGTTCCAAGACAAAACATAAAAAAGATGTCAAAACGGTCAATCTGTGAGAGCGCAGCTTTTAATCGGTTATATTTAACTGCGCATTATGATTATTATTCGAAAAACATGCGCGTGCAAAATGAAGCTCAAAACAATGCGAGCACGGTGACATGGTTACAGTAAATATAAAATACATTTGAGCATTTCAAAAAAAGATCACAGTGATACCAATATGTGGTTATAGTATTTTCAAAAACATAAACCTTACATATAATGGTCTGGCCTTTACCCTGACCTTTATTAAGGTCATATAATAGTTATAGGGAGTATAAGACCAAGCCGGTCGAGGTTCGTTTTATGTCCTAATGTGTATAACTAACAAAAGCTGTTATCCATAGTTTACTCTTCGTCTCTAATTACATAGGAATCGTGTATCAACATGAATCATGAAACGTGAGGCACGAAGCACGAAGCAACACACTGAAATATAATATAAACAGTAATCAGTTAAATGCATCATCACATTTAGTTATTACAAAAGGTTAAAGAAAAGGTTTATCTCATACAATAATCATGTGCTTAGTGGCCCGTATTAACAAACGACTAATGAGATAAACAACATTTCTTACAAAGATAATACAGTAATGGCAACAACAATAAAACATGTATGACATCAACAACTACAGATACACTTACAAGTTTATGGAACTAAGTGTTCTCACTGTATACATGTCTCTCATCTCTCACCCATGGTGTCTGTTAATCTGGTCACTGTGGTTACTACTGTAAACAATTATGAACACAGTGAAACACATGAAAAGGGTTACTTAAAAGGGCTGCTATCTTGAAATACTGTGATAGAACAGAATTTACCAAACCTTCCAAAAATACAGAATGCACAGCCGATACAACATATTGCAATTAAAAGAATAACACTCTTGAATTCATTTAATACATACCAAACATGGAAATACTTCCAGGAACTAGTTAAAATAATAAAGCTCTAAAAGTGCGCCAAAAGCTGCAATCCTGGCAGATTGCTATTCTCACAATAACCTCAAATATCAGGGGGGAAAGGTAGCAGTCAACACAAAATATGAGAACTGGAGCAGACAACACTTTTTACTAAATGCTGAAATATCCACAGGGCTACATACAGATACTATTCGATTGATCTAACTTATTGCTAAAATAATAATTGTACATGATCTCTAGCACACTTATTGCAACAGCTACGGTAAAAGTTTACATAACGTGTTTAATCAGGTCACGGGCATGCCGTAAAAAGCCACGTGCTTCAATACACTTTGAATGAATGTGTTCATTTAAACTGTAAAAGGTGAATGAAATTCCAATGGATACCCACTTTGGATATGAATTACTTTCACAGGTATGTTTTGGTACTTGGATTTTCATAGTTGTTTTATTCAATTACTGTTTTAATTACAAAAAATGCAAATTTGCCAAGATCATTATTTACAGTTTAATTTTATTTTTATTTATTAGAAAAGTGATATAACTTACATACTAGGTCAAAATATCCTCCCAAAAACACCAAAATCCTTTCGTAAAATGCCATTTTGTTCCGCATCTAACATTTCCCTCGCTTAAGTTTCGGCAAACACAAAATAAGTTGGAGCCCCTGCCATCGGTGTTTTCAAATCCCATTACTTAACACCCGACACCAGAGGGCCAGCTCAATAATACTCCAATGGGTTAAGGGCCCTCCACAAAGCAAAAGTGGGTGGGGAAGGTAAAAATGCTTACTAAATATTGAACCCCAAACTAAATAAAAGTAGATTGTTTCTTCAAGATTTTTAATTTTGGTCTTTCAAATGATTTTACACTGTCGAACGCCCTTAAAAACCACATTATATGCTAGCATAAGCCAGTGTGAGGACTTTGGTGGGGTTAATACTACTAGAAGGGGGTGATGTGTCGCTCGAAGGCCGGGGTACTGGTACTTCGATGACATCTAGTGCTTACACCTGGTATCAGCGAATAAGGGCCAGCCTTGTGTCAGGTTGACCAAAAATGACTCATTGTGTCACAAACCAAATAGTTTGCTATTATAAACCAATATTTACACCTCAACTTCCATTTCTTAAATGAACTGCTTTTCGGCAATTGCGTTCATCAATCGATGAACGCAACATCTTCGGATATGTTCGGATCGTAATTCATTGCATAACAATATACATGAAAGCTATTGATCTTGTTATTGGTTGTATTGTGTCTGCAGGTCCCGTAAAATATAGATCAACATTTTTAAAAGTGTTAGTTTATTATATTTTAAATATATTGGTACCAGAAGTATTTCAAGTTTACGTTTTAAAGTGATTTCAAGTGGTTGATCTTTTCCCGCGTTATTGTGACGTCATTTGAAAAAAAGTTTCCGGTTATTGTCGGGTCGTTCTATTTACAGAATGGGTAAGAACGGATTACTGAAAGGTTTTCTTAAATGAAATAAAGTATTTTTTAACAATTCTTGAATGAAATAATGAACTAGTGGTGTAAATATAAGGAATGAATTGCGGGGTTGATGTCATTATCGGGGATATGAACGCAATTGGGTTGGTCAAAGTACGCGTGGAGTCCTTTGGACTCCACACACATTGACCAACCCAATTGCGTTCATACCCCGATAATGACATCAACCCCGCAATTCATTCCTTAAATAAACCAGTATGTGAACGTTAAGGGATGAGTAATAATACTATAAGGATGCGGATACTGGCACATAGGGACCATTAAGTGCTCAAACCTGTTATCAGCCAACAAAGGCCAACTTTGGAACAGGTTGACCGCAGATTGTGTTATTATATCCCAGTGGGTGGACTTTGTGTCGCGGTTGATATTACTACAACTTATTTTTGGTGCAAAGAAATAGAGCGTGGTAAAGCTGTGCATCTTGTATTTTGTACATACGTAGTTGTGACTTATATTTCATCTAATAATTCTATTACATGGACTTATTTCGTTTCTATAAAGTTCAAATTATGGTGCCAGGACCTCTTTGTCCGAGTCCCAAAGACACACGGAAAGAACGTTTAGCGCATGCAAAAAAAACGGTTATGTCGCAGGTACACATTAAAAATTACAAACGCTTAAATATATGCAAATTTTTATAGACGTGGTGGGGCTGCTGTTCTTGCTATTAAACGTACATCTTTCTAAAATTCTGAGAGATGTGAATAAAAATGTCTTTAATACTTTTGTTTTAAATGAAAAACAATGTCATGTATCACTTATGTAACAAATGCATGACTAAAAAAATGTCTTTCGTATGCAAGTTGAAGAAGTGATTTGGCTTGCTCAAAACGAACAAATTCCTTGTGCATTTCGGCTATTTTTGGTATTTGTTCAATGTTCTGTCATATTTCTGACATGATATTCCGATAAGTTTTATCAAATTGAGTGAAATAATTGAGACCCCTAATACTTAAAGCTGCACTCTCGCAGATTTACCGTTCAAACAACTATTTTTAACAGTGATAATAGATCAGATCGCAGATTTTCATATTTCTGTACAAAAAATAATGTTTTATGGCTAAAAGCGTTACGAACGCTTTAAGAGAAAATGCTTAAAACAGCAATGTTTGACATAAAATAAATATGAAAACCTGCGATCTAATTTTTTTGTCAGCTATCTTATATAAAAGGTTTCCATGCATTTTCGCAAAAAAATGGCTCGTTCCGAGACAACAAAACAAATATCAGAACGTTCAATCTGTGAGAATGCAGCTTTAAGTGTCAATCATTAGAAAATATTTTATAGCAATTACAATACATGTCATTTGAAAAACTGTTGACCCTTTTGTCAAGTGTAGATAACTTATCTTGAGACTATTTATTTCATAAAATATAATCCTATTATTAATCGACTGATTATTTGAACGGCGACTGGAAATTTAATGTGCATAATGAGATATCGATTATAATCTAACATACGAAGGAATAAACGTGGTGACAGGTATCGCTTTGAAGTATTAAATTATTATTAATTGCTAACAAAGTGTTATCCTTAAAGGGACAAGACACCATTCCAAAAATAATGAAAATCGTCAGAAACTTTTATAAAATCGATATCTTTGTGTACAACGCGTTAAGCCTTTCTTACAAATAAATATATATCACATCGCTTACGAAACAGTTTTTGCGTATTTTTTCCAATTTCAAATTTACTGGATTTTTTTTACCACGTAAATCCCAGTAAGTTTAAAAATAGCGCCTGGTTTTTGTATTTGTACTTATCATGTGACTTTCACATGCGAGATACACACACTATAAATCTATATTAACGGGGATATAAACTCAACAACAACAACAACAACGCTATTAACGGGTGAACTCAACTGAGACAGACGAAATAATTTTTAACCACGTAAACTAATGTTTTATCGACCTCGTTATTGATTTATTTGATAAATAAATACTTGTTTTGAGGTCATAGTGTGTCTGCCGATGTCTATGTTTATATGAAACACAAACAAACTGTATAGTTTACATGTAATAAATTATGTTCTGATGTCGGGACCAGCTGGTGTCCAGTCCCTTTAATTTGAGTTATTACACTTAAACAATATAGCACATTCCTATAGTATTATGTTGTCAAGTATACATAATAACAACTTATTAAGAACTTTCAATAGAGAAAACACTGCCTAATTTATGTTTTTACAGGTTAATTTGATAACACAAAATGATCACACCTAAGATGCTTGCCGTGCCGCAGATAAATATTTGCTTTTCACATCACTTTTGAAATTGACATTGTTTAATTCAAAATATATTTAATCTATACTGTTTCTTTGAATTCTAAAACATCTGGGGAACGTTATTTTTGTCTTTCACTAAATAGATTCAGCCAAATTTAGTCGATTATTACTATTTCACGGACCGTTTCATACAGCTTAATTCGTGGTCATTTTTTATCTTTTTAAACAATGAATATTTCAAATTTATTTATATGCATTTTTATTTGAAACTTCACTTGCTTATCCTAATAGTTTTGATATAAAACTTTGATAGTTTCCTTTAAATTCATCGTATAAAACACATTGTTGCATCAGTCAATTGTACCCCCCCCCCACCCCCACCACCCAGGTCCGATGAATAGCGGGGACTTTGACTTTCGGTCCAGCCAAGCCCGGGCAAAATCCCCGCCCTGCGGGGACGATCTGCTGATTAAACCCGCGCCAAATGCCCCCGCACCCCAGGAACCCTAGATAAGGTCCATTCCCCGCTATATTTGGTGCGAATACAAATCCACCGCATTCACCTGGCACTGTGGGGGCACCTGGAAGCTAAAAACATGGCCCATTTCCCCGGCTATCCCCGGTATACCCCCGGACCTGGTTAATTTGATAACACAAGATAATCACACCTAAGATGCTTGCCGTGCCGCAGATAAATATTTGCTTTTCACATCACTTCTGATATTGGCATTGTTTAATTCAATAGATTTAAACTGTAACGTTTTTTTTTTTAATTTTAAAACATCTGAGGACCGTTATTATTGTCTTTCACTAAATAGATTCAGCCAAATTTAGTCGATCATTCTATTCACGGACCGTTTCATACAGCTTAATTTGTGGTCATTTTTTAATATTTTTAAACAATGAATATTTCAAATACACTTTATTCTTTCAAATTTATTTATATGCATTTTTATTTGCAACTTTACTTGCTTATCCTAATAATTTTGATGTAAAACTTTGATAGTTTCCTTTCAATTAATCGTATAAAACACATTTTTTCATTTAGTTGAACATTTTTTTGTAAGGCCAAAATATGGAATGTGGTTTGGCTAGGATTGCATCCTTTTCAAATCAAGCAAAGGGGGGGGGAACTTTGATATGTTTATTAGGCTTTATGTAAGAACGTTATTGTCATTTTTAGATAATGGTGTATATAACTATTACTTTTTGAATTCTCTATAAAATGGTCGGCGCCTATTTCGTAGGTCAGGTAATCTTAAAGTGACACTCTTATTCAAAATCAATACATACACATGTATAACAAACATACATTTCACTGATAAATCTTTAACTACTTACTAAATAATGCATTTATGGAAAATATTTATTACTGATAACAAGATTCTAACCATGTATTTAATAGCAAAAAGCGCAAAAACATTAAATGATTGGTGAATGCTAAAAGATTTACTGTGGTCTACTACATAGTCTCATAAGGTAGAAATACCGTGTTTTATGTTCATTTCGCTCATATTAAACTCAGCATCCTCCAAAAGAACCATTGTTTTCGACATTTATTCATCTTTTTTATTATTAAAACAATATTATTATTTGTGTTAAATGTTATTTGGAGCAAGAGTGCATCTTTAATGTATTTTTAGGCCTAAGATGCTTTATGAATGTGACCACAACATTCTGAACATTTATGAAATATCTTAAATTTTTAGCAGGTGGTCTTCAAAATCCAGAGCGTTCTTTAAACAATACATATCTACAACAAACATTATAATCCCTGCTTTCGACTTAATAAATATGTTTACAATAGTATGACATACAAGCTTGCATTGTTAAATATATAATGTTGAATAAAAGGTGTTAAAATTAACATGTTCTCGATGTATTACAAGTAGAATAGCAGTAATTATATCCGATTACAACACTTAACAAATACAGACCTGGTGTTTTTATCAACAGAAATTTATAGTTTCTATTTTTTTTATCTTGCATACGTATACCAAACATCACACGCTTGTTTTTGTTTTGTTTTTTTTGTACAAATCGGGATTATTTGCATTGACCAATCACTGGTCATCCATATCGATTTCTATTGGAAATGGTTTGACACCGATCTCTCCATAAACCATTCAACCAGCAACAGGGTTATAACACAATTTCTTTGAACTACGAAGTTCGTCGAAAGAAAAACGTGGAATTGTACTGGACATGATAAATGTAAGTTTGAATACTTAAGCAATAAACTGATTTCTCCTCTTTTTGCTTGACATCACTTTTTGTTAGTGGTGTTTTAATTTTTATTAACTGCTGAAAACCATATATTTTTTGGTAAAAACACGGCAAACAAATTGATTAAACTAAATTAAATTTCATCTATACTTTTATATCTCAAAGTAAAAAAAAATATGAGAATATTTTGTGGTCAGGAGATTTATTTTCTAAGATTTGTTTCATATCACTTTCAGTCAAATTCTTTCTTTGTGAATAAGAACCATGAAATGGCGTATGCATTATGATACGCGTATGAATGTTCGATAAATTTCATAAAGTATACTCAATCAGACTTATATCCAAAGCCCTGTTCTTAATTGTTCTAAAAATCTTAATCATTTTTATTTTAAAATAAACATATTTCACAATTTATGCCCAAACTTCTACTAGTGTATTATGTGACTTGTAGAATTTGTAGATGAGTTTGATATTATTTGACTATGTACTTTGATGGTACACGTCTAATAAAATAGGTTCTGTTCTGTTCTGTTCCTTAACTCAATTCAACTTAATATTCTTTTATTATTCCACACTTTACAGTTATTTTGTTAAAGCATGTGAACATACATTATTATTATTATTTCATGTAGTCAATGTTATAGGGGTGGTTTAATTGCGGTTAGAATTTATAATATAATAAATAATTAGGTAGCGTCAAAAAAACGTTTATTCTCTCATACCATTATGTATGGCAAATGAGGTATATATTGTATACCTACATCAGTGTGTGTATACTACGTGATAAATTGCGTCATAAATGCAACGTCGGGAGGCAATATTTTGCTTCAAATGAAGACTATAAACAAAAATAACTTCACTATTTCTTCACCTTTTTGAATGAAACATAGCACAGTCTACGTCGCTTAGGAAGCCCCGCCTTCGGCATTTAACCAGAGTTTGATTGAGAGTTTAGTTTCTTAAAACACGTCAACAAACCGTTTCACAATACAAAAATTATAATACCGAATATGTAAAATAATATTGAAAATTTTTTTTTTTTTAAATATACACTTTGTACTGTATAATATACTAATTATATTAATTTTTCAATATTTTTTTACATATTCGGTATTATAATTTTTAGTAAGGAATTATAAGATTTTTTTTATTTAAAAAAAAAAATGATTGAGTTTGAAAATCCGGTGCGTGTTTCGAATGCACTGCCACAATGCAAATCACGTGATCATATCCCATATCGCTAAAGATTGATTATTTTTTTTTTATTTTTTTTTACCCCAATGCACATTGAAATGTGTTAAAATGATCAATGTGAGAGTGCAGCTTTAAAGGACTCTTGGAAAAGTTGGAATCGTAGGTTTATAATTGTACGTCTGTCCCATCATCATTCATCTCGTTTATAAATGTCTTGGAGGGAATATGCAACTGCGTTAAAAATATATACACCACTAGTCAAAGAAATAAATTACATGTTTTAAATACAGTTGTTATTGCGTAATATCAACGACCTTTTTAATTTATGTAAACAGACCAATTATAAAGTTAATCATTGTGTTTACACTAGTTTTGACTAGTTTACATC
Organism: Mya arenaria; assembly: GCF_026914265.1. Classification (NCBI taxonomy): domain Eukaryota; kingdom Metazoa; phylum Mollusca; class Bivalvia; order Myida; family Myidae; genus Mya; species Mya arenaria. The sequence goes on along the minus strand of NC_069129.1, from coordinate 27,636,420 downwards.
TGCTAGCGCAGTTTGATAAATAGAGGATAGTGACGTGTATTTTAGGAGGAATATTTTACGGATATAGTTTTCTGTGATAACAACGAATGAAATAACGTGGTTATTACACCGTCTATGTTTATTTAAAACAAGGCAATTTAATTGACGTTAATTGGAAAATCGCGTGGGAAACATACAGTTGTGACGTCATTTTAGTGACATCATTTAAAAGACAAATCAACCGGTATAGGGAACATACATGTAGCCTTATTTATATTCCGTGAAAATAACAGCGGCGATATAACAATATGATATTTCATGGCAGCGCATAACAGAAAAACATATTTGAATCCTCATATAAATAATATTCAAGTGATAATAAGCCCAGTGTCAAATTGTTCTTTGCATGGAATATGTACGATGAAGTTTGTGTATTTGGACATGATTTGATGCGGAACGTTTTGAACCTATTCATCGCAAGTGCAGAAGAAAACTGACGTCACATTATGCGCTATTTTGTGGTAACCGTATTTTTATATATAAATTTATTGTTTGAATTTGTTTTCTAACAGAGGGACCTTAATTATTGTCGACATACGCAGACAAATTAGTTATATCGTGTGTTTCCGGTGCGGGTCGAAGTACATATGCCGATAAAGAGGCTCGCCGAGTACCGCATTCGGAACTCCTCTGCCATTGTTATCGGATATATGCCAGTACATCATAAGAAGTATTTTTATATAAAATTGTTAATGAAATGTAGTGTTTTAGCTTGTTTTTGTTGATCTCAGATCAAATTGATTGCAAACATAATTATTAAGATTCCCAAGAGTTAAGTCATTAAGTTTAACAGCTTAATTGAAATAACTACGCGATCTACTTGCAGCGTAGTTAAAGTATACTGATTTTTGACATTGTAAATGCGAGTACCGACCCAGCGAGCCCGAGGGTCGGATTTTACAATCCGTAACGGAAACACATAATTGATTTATTTCTTACAAACCGTATATCATTATTAAGTGGAAAAACTTGATAAGGTATTATCTAGTCTAAGGGCCTTTTTCCAAAAGAGCGTGCGGCGTGCTTTAAATAAGTCATGATGCGCAGTTATTTTTAGTTATTAAGGTCGCCGTCAAAAAGTTCCTATAAGGATTGCGTTTTGACGATTACTTATTTTTTCAATTTTATGAATAATGATGTACAAATGTATGTATTTGATCGCTATATTGTCTTTCCATTAACCCACAGATTGGCACCAAATTATTATTTTTTTCTGTAACGAATCTCAGGACAATTATCTAATATAATGTGTTACGCTTTCATATCATAATTGTAAAAAAAGTACCAAAATGTAAAAAAAATGTATTGGAGACCAGCGTCTTACTCACTGAGCTACAAAGACTTATACTAATCGGGTGACATAATTAAGCTATACACCTACCTCGGTAAAATCACGTGATAACACCGACTAGCCAAGCACGCATAAGGAAGGAATTCTACCTGGTAGACATACCCAGTCATCTTTTTTAATGGAAAAATACGAAATAACTGCTAAACTTAAATAAATTTTAAATATGTGGTACTTCAGTTCACTGCATTGTACACATCGATGCCAAGTTTATGTCAGTTTTCGACAAAAAAATTTATTTCGCTTTTTTATCATACGTGAGACAGCCCCTTAACTAAACAGTAAAATAAATTAGAAGTGTTGCGTAGTTGCTCGTGACGCAGCTGGCATAAAGGGTGAGTGGGAGATCGAATTTTCCAGTACGCCCAATTTTACCTATCCTATTTCAATAAACAAGTCTGTACGAAACCAGGCGATGGATTCCCGTCTTTGCGAATCCCTCAAACAAGTCAACAACAACTCACCACCCAAAGGACTGTTTTTTATTGTTTACTTTTTTTGCGCTTGAATATCATGTTGTTTTCTTCAAAACCTTGACACTGATAAAAACAGCCATCTTCTTTATAAATATCATGCATATAAATGACCATAGATAAAAGCATAACAATAAGCATAAACATAACTCAAATTCTAGAATTGCCACCGTTAATTTGTTAAAAGATAACGCGACGAAATGGACCGTGCAAACTGAAAGATGCGTTTAATAAGATTACGTGATAGACGTGAAGGTTATACGTTTTAAACGTTAACGCTTAAATTCCCACTACGGGGCTCCGTAAATGCATATAAACCGATGAGAAGTTAATCCAACGTCATTTGAAATTTCTCAGTCCAGGACATTTAAATAACCTACAGGTACGGTTCATGTCTTAATACAAAATATTTTATTTTGGATATTTTCCAATATTTACTATTAAATTTAAGTCAGGAATTTCTATAATTACAAGTATGTAGTTTCGTTTTAAGAAAATAATAATTCAAATGATTTTATTGTACATTTTCTTACGATTTGGTAATGATATTTTTAAAAACGTTTTCGTTAAAAAAACTTTTTATACTAGCAAAAATTGTTTTGGAAACATAAAAGCTGAATGAATGTATATAGGCTATTGCTGGTATTCAATATGAGACAATCTTTTTGTCATAAATTATTGATTTCATTCACTTCATTGGTCAGTTCTTAACAACAAGTAATCCGATTAGCTACATCGTTCTTGGATCCAATTAAGACCAATATTGAATGCCATCCTATAACGGCGAATATGGAACTTTTGATTCTTCATATACGTATAATCATAAATTCAAACTTGACAAACTTACAATGATATAATTGAAAAGGAAAACGATCATTATGTGTTTAAACAACATTTCAAAATTAGACATAATAATGTAAAACAGCAAACAATTATTATAAATTTGTATTGAGTTAATGCTTCATTTAGTTTTAATGCATGTTAGTCTATTTTTCAAATAGTTTAACATTCCATGTACATTTGATATTTTACGACGTTTTGCCGAACTCTATAAATCTCTTTGAAAATGACATCTGTTCTTTTTGACAACAGTTGACAGAGTGCGGAGATGCATTGTAATACGTTGTTGTAATAATGTAAATTTCCCGAATTAATTGAGCTTATTTGATGATGCATCACTATTAAGATGTTTGAGATGCAAGTGATTGCGTAATTTAGGTGTTATATATTAGTTTTGTACCATAGTTTCGCTTGAAAGGGTTTATGATTAGAAAAGAAAAACGTAAAACCATAAAGAAAAATAGTATTGTAAACAAGATGTTTTGGTCTCGAAATTTTGCAAAAAAAGTAATTTCATGTCTGATTTTAGTTGAAATAAAAATTCGACCTTCAAATACATTATTAATTATCCTAAATTATATCTTAATATTATTTCATATGTACTCAGTTTGCAATTCCCTTTTTAAAAGATACCTAGCAATGGTTGAAATTTGATATTACGTACGTGTGATCTCATATATTTTAGTGGTTTACGTACACTTGTGTAAAGTACCAACTAACTGGGACAGCCACTTTTTATATAAACCGGTTCACCTGATTTAAATAAATAAACGGTTGACTGCTGATTTACTGAAATTAATGTATTGGCAAACGACCTTTAAGTTTTATAAAAGAATATGTTGACCACTAAGAGGATATGGTGTCACCGCGCATCTTAATTGGCATTTAAAGCTTATTAGTACATATGCAAACTTAATGCAATACAATAAAATGTTGATCGCATTCTCCGGTAAATTGCTTAAAGATGCACTCTTACTCCCAAATAAGATTTACCACAATTAAAACGTTGTTTTTTTATATACCAAAAAGGATGAACAAATGTCGAAAACAATGTTTCTTATGAAAGATAGCGAGTATAATTTGAAAGTAAGGTGAAGAAAAAGCTGGTATTACGACCTTATGAGACTAAAACAGATCAGAGTAAATCTTTAAGCATTCACCAATCATTTAATATTTTTTTGCATTTTCCAGCTATTAAATACACAGTTACAATCTTGTTATCAGTACATTCATGTGTAATTAATATTTTCTATAAATGCATTATTAAGAAAGTAGTTAAAGGTTTATCACTCAAAATTTATGTTTGTTATACATGTATATTTTATTGATTTTGAAAAAGAGTGTCACTTTAAACAACGATTTAAAATGTTCTTGGTATACCACTTTAAAAATCGAGATATCAATAAAGGACATATGTCTAGTTAATGGTCGAATAAGGGTCTAGAATGGGCATCAATGCTTGGTTTTTGTCGTGTTTATACTTTGTGTGCATATAAATGCTCTGTTCTGTTCTGTTACGTCCTTTATCACTTGTCTACTTTTCATGGATGGCACATTTTATCCGTTGAATATATTCAGACTTTTCATATCTGGATATGGTAAATGTTTTGTTGAAATGAATATTGTTTAATCGAAGTTACAGTGACACTCTTATTCAAAATCAATACATACACAATGTATACCAAACATAATTTTTGACTGATAAACCTTTAACTATGTATACTTACTAAATAATGCATTTATGGAAAGTATTAAATACTGATTACAAGGTTGTAGCCGTGCATTAAATAGTTGAAACCTCAAAAATATTAAATGATTGGTGAGTGCTAGAAGATTTACTGTGATCTACTCTAGTCTCGTAAGGTAGATATACCGTGTTTTATGCACCTTTATTTCAAATTAAACCAGGTATCCTTCTGGAAAACTTTTGTTGTCGACATTTATTCATACTTTTTTGTAGTTCAAAACATTTGTATTAATTGTGATAAATTTTATTTGCTTTCGCATGCTTTCTGGTTCTCGTTACATGACTTTCTAGCGCTAATCCATCATTGAAATTAACAACTATTTCACATCAAACCATCTAGTACCATCAATATTACATATACAAAGTTGCACTGTGTGCCAACAGGGGGCAGAAACAAATCATTTTTGTTCATTTAAGCCTATATATATATATATATATATATATATATATATACATATAAGAAAATAATTTGTGTTTGCCCCCTGTGTGTGCGCCCCTTGTTTAACGCTGTTTATGCGTTTTTTTTTGCAAATGGATGCCTTTCATTTCTCATTTTTAATGCGTTATATAAGATTTTTAAAATAAATGACAATCACTATAAATGATTACATTAAGTAATTGACGGGAAACACACACGAATAAACGTTTGTTTTTTCTCTTTTCTTCTATACTTTACGACCTGAGCAGGGCTTGACAAAAGAAGCATCAGTAGTTTTGAAAGATTGCTCTGCACAATAAACATTACCAGTAACACCAGAGTTGTTAAAGCTGCGCTCTCAGAGATATACCATTTTTACAACTTTTTTTTTATTTTTTGTCTTGGAAAGAGCAAATATTTGCGTAAATATCTGCAAACCAATGATATAAGATTGATGGTAAAAATCAGATCGTAAATTTTCATATTTCCGTTCGAAAATTAATGTTTTATGGCTTAATACTAACGGTTTAAGAAAAATGCATAAAATATCAATTTCTTAACTTAAACATAAAAATCTTCGTGTGACTGGTTTCCATGGATTTTCGCAAAATTTGGCTCGTTCCAAGACAAAAAAAAAGTTTCAAAACGGTCAATCTGTGAGAGTGCAACTATAAAAGGTAAGTGAGCATTTTAGGACCTTAACGGTACTCTATAACAGTATCAAAATATTTGGGGTTTCGGACTCATCAAATTACATGTTTGGTCAATGTTTATGCATATCTAGTTCTGATTAATGTGTCAGGGTATATACAATATGATTTTAGCTTTTCCAAAGTGTACGATTAAGGCACTGGCACTGGATTTTCAAAGTCAATCATTTTTTGTTTTAAAAATCAAACAAATCTTATAATTCCTAACTAAAAATTACAATAACAAACTTTTAAAAAATATTCAATGATAATTTTGATATTGTTATTTTTAGTTTGGAAAAAATAATGATTGAGTTTGAAAATCAGGTGCAAGTGGATTAAGGTCATAAACTCACCACTCGCTCACCTCAACAACTATGGTAACACTTTGAATGTATATTTGGTTCTGAATTTGTACAACAAAAGCACGACAAGATGTTAGACCAGACGCATCTTTCAACATTACATAGTGTGTCTCTTTTTCTCCACTTGGCGTGCAGCAAAAGCGAACTCAGACGTTCGGTATGCATTATATACGCCCTGGATTAGACTTCGTGCATCGTATTATTTCTATCGGGTTTAAAGTGACTCGCTCATGTTTTTGGACCAAAAATTAGTTTTCCCGGTAATGCATATGGAAACCCTAATTTTAATATTATTTTACTCTATGATATCGAAATTGCAGAAAAAAATATAGTTATCGCATGAAAAGTATTTTGGTTTTAGTGGAGTTCGAACTCACGCCGTTAAAGTCAAGAAAAAGTATAAAAAGGCCGGCTAGTCCACACGGCCACTTTAACAGAAATGGTGGATATGTTGACCTGTTAAGGATACATTAATAACACCACGTGATAATGTCAATCAACCAATCACGCAACACCACAGCTGTCATTAATTGTGGTCTTCAAAAACGATATTTGAGCAAATATCAACATTTGCTGAAGGGTTCCAGCTTTAGGTATTTTTGTTTTAACACTTCTAATGACTTGAAACTCGAACATACTTGATCACTGAACACTTGTATGCCTTAAACCTCATTTAAATCTTGTACATACTTGATCACTAAACATTTGAATCCCTTAAACTTCACTTGAATCTCGTACATACTTGATCACTGAACATTTGAATCCCTTAAACTTCACTTGAATCTCGTACATACTTGATCACTGAACATTTGAATCCCTTAAACTTCACTTGAATCTCGTACATACTTGATCACTGAACACTTATATGCCTTAAACCTCATTTAAATCTTGTACATACTTGATCACTAAACATTTGAATCCCTTAAACTTCACTTGAATCTCGTACATACTTGATCACTGAACATTTGAATCCCTTAAACTTCACTTAAATCTCGTACATACTTGATCACTGAACACTTGAATCCCTTAATCTTCACTTGAATCTCGTTCAGTACATGATTGATTACTGAACACTTAAATCCCTTAAATCTCACTTGAATCTCGTACATACTTGATTTTGACACATAAATCCCTTAAACCACATATGGACTCTTACGTACTTGATCATTGTACAGTTGAACCCCTTTCACTAACGGTTTTAAAGGGGGCGCACCCGGCGCGCGCCCCTTTAAAATCGTCCAAGTACTTTCAATATCGGTGATAAAAACATAATAAATACGGTCATAATGCATAATTTCCGACTTCAACTTGTTAAAAAGATTCTTGACAGAAACGCCCCAAACCCAAATGGAAACAGTTTATGTCCCCTCTTATGCCAATTACTGGAGCCGCCCCTGCCTTTAACTTCGTACCTCTTACGTACTTGATCACTAAACGCTCTAGCCCCTTAATCCACATGTGGAATGAATTCATATTTTACGACTGAACTTAATGTGCAAGATCCTGTACCGCTCCTAGTTAAATAGCAATGTTCATACATGTTTGCATTCAGATGCACATGTTACGTGAGTCATACTATGAAACATATCATATATGCTCGTGTGTACATAGAGAGATTATTAGAAGTTGATTAAGAATATTAGAAATAACCTTTCTGAATCATATATCAAGGTATTCCATAAATCATTCAAAACTGCCACTGGTAAAGTTTCCTTTTAAAGTTACAAAACGTTTGAATAAATATTAAAGTTTTCATGGAGAGCTTTTTTTCATACTGACATTACGTTATTTAGTAGAGTACGTTGCTCAACCAAATGCTGACGTCAACATGGAATATTGGTAGCGCCATTATGGTGTTGTTGTTGTTGTTGTTGTTGTTTTGTTTTTTTTAAAATGTAGTCCATGAAAAAAAGATATATTATGTTTTATCAATATAAATCAAACATGATAATAAAAAAAATCTCGTCGACGATGTTAATATCGAAAATGCACGTATTCGTCCTTGTTTCATGATGATAGATGACTTACCTTAAACACAGATGCCTTTCAAATCAATTCATGCAAGAAGCATGATTTTCCAAATGTAACAAATATATATGTAGTATAACTTGCAACTATCATCTATCACAGAATGTCAACATGTCCTTGTACCAGCAACATCATGACAACAAAGTTGTTTATTGGTTTAAAACATTGTCATTTTTAATTCGTTATTTTAACTCGTGATAAATGCTTACATCATAACTGTTATTTCACCATTTTTTCACACGGCATTCGCTGAATAGATTTATGAATCATTTGTGTATGTATTTAAAATGTTTTGTAATTGTTGTGGTACGAATGCATCATAGCATAAACGACTGTAATCATGAGACACCACATGTTTACAAAGCACATTTTGAAATCGATCATCACTCCCTAACAAACATATTGCAAAGGATTTTTAATGGTAAAATTGTGTTGTTTTTAGAGGAATACTCTTGACAGCCATGGATATGGTATGTTTGCAACCAACGATAGAATACGCTTTGATTTATTAATTTGTCCAATATCAGACAGACACCGGCATAATTAAATCGCCCGATTTTACATGAATATTGTAAACACGTTTGAAAAATAAAACCTATGTTACTCAAGCAATCAAGCATCAACTTTCGATATACTCAAAGCTGTACTCTAACAGATTGACCGTTTTGACATTTTACAATTTTGTATCGGAATAAGCCATTTATTCCGGTTATGTCGAAAAACGAGTGAAACAAGACTGCTGGCAAAATATCAGATCGCAGTTTTCCAGATGATTTACGTTCGAAAAATGATATTTTAAGGCTAAATGCGTTACAAACGCATTAGAAAAATGAATATTTCGACAGTTTCCCAGACAACTGAGATCTGTTCTGTTGTGAGTTATCTTACATGAATAAATTGAAGGCACTGATAATAAAATCATTTGATTCTGAGACAAAAAATATTGCCTGAATTGTCAATATGTGATAATGCAGATTTATATGTCAACATATATTTCCCAGTCATTTATTTATTAAAACCATCCATGAGAACGTTACCTATGTAACTCAAGCATTAGTCGTCGAATATTCTCTAATTCTTACCCATTTGGCCGATTGTTTAGAACGTGTTAAAGTAAACAGCGTTTTTAACTTCATCGTTGTTAACTCATATCATGACTGGTCTGGAAGTTTAATAGATCTGCTGTATTTTTAACAATTTTTTAGATAACTGTCTCAACTGTAGTTGTCTACATCTATATGTAATAGCACGTCTTCAAATAGTTCACATTTAAAAGTTAACGACAAGGTCATCATATATGTACTCCGTAAGACAACGATAAATTAATTAAAAGGTTTTCATCCTCGTCCGCCCCCTCTTTTTTCGTCAATTAAACGTGTTTAACAAGGGTCCGTATTTGCGTATGGGTCGGGTACTGCCCGGAAACGGCGTTTATTCATACCTATATTCACATGTAAAAAAATGGTTACGATCGTGTTCGTTTAGAAAAATACGTATATGGTCTCTTATGCAATAAGAAAAGGAATGAAAACAAATTCAACGAAGAAACAGTCATCTAAGAAAAATAAAATGGCACCCCGACGCCAATAAAAATTGATGAACATCTAGCACTTAATTTATTTAAGCCTAAGTAGGAAGGTCATCGCTGTTAAGCATACCAAAGTGAACTGGGGGATCTTAGTTGTTGTGTTTCTCTAACGTGCACCACTAAATCGCACTGCCACACGTCCCTAACGGAACACGGTGAACGTGTGTCTGTACTCTCTTCTCTCCCCTACATCTTGGTGATTTGTCGCATTTGTCTCCCAGTTGTAATATTAGCGCGAGTCTCCCAGTTGCAGTATAATCGCAAGTTTTTCAGTTGCAATATTATCGCGAGTCTCCCAGTTGCAATATTATCGCGAGTCTACCAGATGCAATATTATCGCGAGTCTACCAGATGCAATATTATCGCGAGTCTCCCAGTTGCAATATTATCGCGAGTCTACCAGATGCAAATAAATCGCGAGTTTACCAGTTGCAATATGAGCGTGAATCTCCCCGTTGCAATACAAAGCATGAATCTCCCAGTTGCAATATAAGCGTGAATCTTCCAGTTGCAAGCGTGAATCTTCCAGTTGCAATATAAGCATATATCTCCCAGTTGCAAAATAAGCGTGAATCTCCCAGTTGCAATATAAGCATGGATCTCCCAGTTGCAATATAAGCATATATCTCCCAGTTGCAAAATAAGCGTGAATCTCCCAGTTGCAAAATAAGCGTGAATCTCCCAGTTGCAATATAAGCATGGATCTCCCAGTTGCAATATAAGCATGGATCTCCCAGTTGCAATATAAGCATGGATCTCCCAGTTGCAATATAAGCATGAACCTCCCAGTTACAATATAAACGCGGTATGATTGTGTGTTGGCTTGTGCCTGAAGTTATAAAAGACTTCGTTGTATTCAAAGGTGGCCGTATTGGGAAGTGATGGTAAAAAATATTTTAATATCATTAATTTCACTCTGTCTGTTAGGTTTAATCCTTAAGTTGCAAGAAGCTTTGTTGCGTGCATTGGTGAAAATATGCGTAAGGGATTGGTAAACATTCAAAAAATGTTTTTTTCACCATAACATTCTTAAAAATAGAATCTAAGTAATTATTATAATTATTTTAACATGTATAATGACGCAACGCCATTCCCCCATTACTGGTCATGCGGTGACACCATATTTTTATCTATTAGGGTCAGTAAAATAAACGAACCAAAATGGCGTCTATTTTCCGATTCCGATGAATAATTGTTTTTTTCCATAATTCGATGAATGAAAACATGTTGTCGACGTATGATATAAGTTTCGAGGTTAGTGGGTGACCCGATATGTAATATATGGGAGGAAGAACCATATGCGAATTCGAGGTCACATACAAACGCCGTTACTTTAAATATCAATACTGTCGCCTATGGAAGCATTACAACCGATTACAAGTATCCTACTTCAAAAATAGGTGGCAATAAAAATATTCTGACTGTATCTTATATCATCAGTAAAATCGTTTTATGGTCAACATTTTTTGTCAAATGAGAAAGCAGTATACTTTCAATTTATCAGCAGTCAGCCGTTATTGATTTGCATCATGTGAAGGGCTAGATATGAACTATGTTGGTGGGTAGTTTACACAGTAGAAGATAGACCACTAAAGAGTGAAAGGCCGTTTATATGCACTTACACGAAATAAATGGTAATGCGACTGTTAAGAACATATAGTTTTAAAACTAAATACAAGCAACATTTAACCATTACGCAGGGTATAATTATTTAGTTTTGCTCAATCTGTCAGCCCAATATTTTTCTTGAGATAAAACAGTGGCTATCTATAATTTATATCTAAGTATTTGAATATTCAAATGTTTTATTCCAAAATAACTTTTAATCGAGACATATTTGACTTAAAGCCGGATGTTCTGGTAAAAGAATAGATGACGGTAATTAGATTCGCAATTAATAAATCAGTCGTCAGCGCAGTGGCAATTAAACTGGACACGGTTTCCATATTCGTACAACTGTGGTTTGAATTACGAGAATCAAATCTGCATGTTTATGCACAATTTTGTATATTCAAGGAAGTGTTGCACGTGCTTTTATTAATTAGAATTCAAATATATGCATTGGTCTAAAATGCTGCATGCGAAAACAATAAAATTGTCATGTTCAAGTATAGAGAACAATGCATTGAATATAATATCAATTGTATATATAAATAGAAACCGTATGGAAGTTACATTTCATGATCATTAATAATAGCAATCATTCATTATTCTTGATGCGCAATGAATTGCAGTAATTAAATTATGCATCCGGCTTGCACACATTTGGACTGCGCTGACATATTTAATGCTGACGCCAATTTATATCCATTAGCTCAGATGGACACTTTCATATAAGCAAAACCCAATCGGAACACCTCGGCAATCTCCGTCATACAACGAGCCGCCGATGTATACTGGTGCATTTGTAAAAGAAGTTCGTAAAGTTATTATATCTATAGACCTACAGCCGTGACAAAGCTCTGGTCTAAAGACCAACATCAGTGGCAAAGCTCTGATCTATAGACATACAACCATGGCAAAGCTCTGATCTATGGATCTACATCAGTGGCAAAGCTCTGATCTATAGACCAACATCAGTGGCGAAGCTCTGATCTATAGACCCACAGCCGTGGCAAAGCTCTATCTACAACATTTTTCAACTGACAATAATTATTTTAAATACCCTCTACATTTATTTAGATTTATTTACATGCATACATGGTTTAGACCATTTTCTTGCTTATTTTCATATTTTTTGTGTACAAACAATGTTAGTTTACTTAAATTTAAATTAGAAAAATGGCATTTTTCCACTAAGTTGAAAATTGTTACTTAGTAATGAAAACGGCCCCTGATGTTTAGACTGCGAGCGATAAACTAAAATGATGTTTTGCTTCTGTCCCCATCTGTTTAATGCTTTGATTTCGGCCTAACAACTTTACGCAAATTCATCAAATTTAATAGTTTTGCTTTGAATTCTTGTGTATGTATATGTTGATTTAATTCTTTAAAGTGTGCAATTTTAAAAGCGACGTAACGTACAAAAAACAATCTTTGTCAGACGTGAGTAGTAAATAAGTCGGTGAGATAAAGATTACTATTAAATATAGAGTTTTTACGTAATAATTTTTCAGTAAAAAACACATTAATCTATTATCTGTCAACTAACAAAAAATAGAGTTACCTACGTGATAATAACAACCCACATATTGTACTGTATTGTTTACTTTCAGAAAACAGATTCAAATCGTTTGTAATTTTTAGGATATTTGTAACTAAAATGATATATCTTGGATCGTGCTGACTATTTAGAAAAACAAGAACAATTTCTGTTTACCATATAGAAATTGTATTTATATTTTCAACAACACTTCTGTTATTTTATAGCCTTGTATCAAAGTCGTAGACTTTAAAGATCCTTTAAAACAGTCAATATCGTAGGGCTATTAGAACTGAGTTTTGATCGGAAACGTTGTATATTACTCGAATGGAATGGATTTACATATCCGATAGCCGAGTGAATCTAATGCACCAGCCAATTGTAACCACGCTCCCCCAGGTCCGGGGGTATACCGGGGATAGCCGGGGAAATGGGACGTGTTTTTAGCTTTCAGGTGGCCCCGCAGTGCCGGGTGACTGTGGTGGTTTTGTCTTCGCTTTAAATATAGCGGGGAACGGGCCTTACCTAGGGTCCCTGGGGTGCGGACGCATTTGTCGGAGATTTTACCATCTGTTCTTCCCCGCAGGGCGGGGACTTTAGCCTGGGTTGTCTGGAACGTCAAAGTCCCTGCTATTCCCCGGAAGTGGGTGGGGGCGTGGTTACAAATGACTGGTGCATAAAATCTACAAAAATCTACGAGATTGGAATACGACATACCGTATAATACGTAGTATTAATAGCCATTTTCTTATTCATTTTACTGGTTTCAATCCCTTATAAAAAAGACATATGCTTTCATGAAAAAACGTCATTTTAATGACGCACTAATTTGTTTCATGACGTCATATTAACATTGCACAATGATACTTGTTATGACGTGACGTCAGCAGAATGGAAAACGGCCGTATTGCACTGCAGTGAAATCCGGACTACCGTATTTTGTGATATGTATTCCGTGTGGATTTATGATGGGTATGTAAAAAAACACACTGTTTATTAGTATAACCATGTATAAAACCAGTGATGATCATTTCGACATGGCACATACATAGACGATCATTGTTTTTTTAGTGTAAGATCGTTAAGTATTTCATCGTGTGAGTACCATCAGCCATATTTCACAGTGGCTTAGCCACGATTGAAATAAACACTTTTGATATACACGATGCGAAATATATTGCGATCTGACAGTGAATCGAACATTTATTATACTAATCAGAAAAGCGCGCCAAATTGAATGCTAACGTAACGCCAGTTTGGAAATGGCGTCGTTGAAATTGTGGCCCATGCCCGTGCGCGCTGGCAATTGATTTGGAATTGAGAAAGGGCTAAAAATTCAAAACAGTGAAAAATATCGTAGTTCTATTTCACTGTTTGAAACATCATCAAGATCTATAAATCACCGGAAAGCATATGATAAATCTTAAAATTCGTGTGGAGTATTTTAGGCTGTATGCTGTAAGCCTACATACTTATCGTAACAGTTAAAGACCATTAAAAAATGATAATTTTGATTTTATTGCCTATGAACAGAATTGTAAAATCCCGCTTATCGCGCCTACGGCTTTTCAACGCTTCCATTTACTTCGTGTGTTTCTATAAGTTGTCGTTGGGCTGTTTTTTGGTATTTTTGATTACTTTTAAACCAGTTTTAGGCCCACAATAGGCTGGGTTTTCACAGGCTACGACAAGGCATTACCCAACGTATTCCATTTCATTGGCATTATTTTGAGGGGGTGGTGGAGGGTAATGTTTGCGGCCTAATGTGACAGTTTGTCTCTTGATAAATGCTTGTTTGGCCTTGTGCCTTTAAAGTTACTTGTTCGCAGTCTGCTTGTTTGGTCTTGTGCCTTCAAAGTTACTTGTTCGCAGTCTGCTTGTTTGGCATTGTGCCTTCAAAGTTACTTGTTCGCAGTCTGCTTGTTTGGTCTTGTGCCTTCAAAGTTACTTGTTCGCAGTCTTTTCTTTTTAATGGTCTTCATACCTTTGACTCTATGCGTTTGTCGCGATAAAATCTAAATGTATGTTTATCATGATATAACCAGCATTTAACTCCACATTATAATACTTAATTATCAATGTTTATTCGCACTAACATATATTTAGTCTTGGTACAGGGCATTCACCTGAGAGATTGACAACAATAACAATATTTAGGTGTAAACTGTATTGCATACATTTTGTGTGATGTTCAAATGTTAAAACATATAACAAAGAACTCTTTTAATGGATATGTTCATGGTCGGCTACCGATTGTTGTTCTTTTGCTCTTAGCTTCTCATATTTGACATCTAAGTGGCTTCTGAACCGAACGACAGTTACAACTACAGCATTTGTTAAAAGTGTCGTTTTGTTGAAAGTGGGATATTGTCTTTTGGATTTTTAAAACCACTTCGGTTCAATCAGCCTGTCTAGCAATGATCAATACCGTATGCCTCTTTTGGTACAATTATAAGTTCTTTATCAACTGCTGTCTGATATTCAGTATTCGAAAAACCCTTTTCAAACACCACTTTCTATATTTCATTGGATGCTCCTGGCAATGCATTTTTGAACAAAACGAAACAAGAACATTTTCAGTATGGTGTCTATGAACTATTTTTATATCCGCGTAAGTGCTGTTTAATGAGCCTTACACATTTTGCATTTAATCAAATTAGAACATTGAGATGTTTGGGAATAAGCATACTGGCTAGGGATTCAATTATCTATTTCGATTTCTCAACTTGTTTAAATTTGGATTCTTCGATGAAGCAATTACATTTATTATACGTAGTTTTAAAGAATACCAGCACATTTTTATCTAAAAATACCAAAACTTATTCAATTTATTTCGCACTGTATCTAATGCCATACAACAAAATGTGTGATGCATCGTTTGTTTTCTCGAGAAAAAAAATGTGGAACCTGTATGAAATGTGTATGAACTATATCGAAAATTTGTATGATACTTTGTTGACATCAAAAAGCTTGACAAGCATGGTGCAAGTGTCATTCTAAAATAGCATGCTTTGATCCGCAGTATTTCTATCGACTGGAAAAGCCGGTATAAAAAGTAAGACTTATCGTTTATTCACATGGATACTTACTCTGATATTTATGCGAAAAGCTATGATGATAAAATGAAAAAGATACAACAACAAAATTATATATTGAAGCTTATCCAATAAATGTACGCGTCAATATGCTAAAGGCGTTATACAAATGTCCACTTGGATTGACTACTATTAAGAGAAGACTTATTTTTTTATAATCATTTATTTGATAGGCCAATGACAGTAATACAAATGCGCACTTTGTCATCGGCTTAATTTCGAAGTTAAAAATACAGTTTATTGAAATGTACTGAGCAAAATAGCACATTAAAGTTATGTATTTCAACTTTCAAAACACTTTTCGGAAATACATCTAAATATTATGAAAGAAAGGGATGATAACATTTTAATAAAAAAAAGAAAAAGAAAGGTTTCCTAGCCATATATTGACATTTTCCAGAAACAATTGTTAAGCTATAACATACTAGGTATGGTGAAACCCTTTAATAAGAGTAGTGGGACTCATAAGCACGGCGATATGTTTGCGTTTAGACGTTTTTCTCTCTCAAAGAAATGAGTTCTTGTAGACGGAATGAGAAGATAAGTTAATCAAAGCTAACCTCGTGATTCAAATATATTGTTGTTTACTGGCATAAAACACCGTCACGATTGATACTTTGGTAACATAGTCTCTTGTCTTGCTGTTGAATATAAAATTTAAAAAGAAATTGCTTATTATCCCCAACGTACGAAATACCGATGGTTACCAATTACCGGTGTAATCCCCAAAATCCGAATATCAAGTTCATGAATCCTTTGTTTACAATATCTCTTGGTATATGTCAATATGAAACTTTCAATAAATTTGTAGTTCTTAAGGGTAAACAACACATTTTTTATATAAAAAATCATTAGAAACATATTTTTTGTACTTTTTCTATGCATATATGTAACAATAAATATATAAATTTTGAATAATTCACAAACAAATTTTGACAGTCGGCATCCATTTTGTTAATTACGTCATCACTGAGCATGTGCTTTTTGGGAGCACTGCTACTCGATTAAACTTCTGACTTTTTAATGTTGAATAAAAATGCCAATATTGAATTCCAGAAATGGTGGTGGGATCCTTTTATAGGGGTAAAATAACATTGTTTGGGTTAAAATGGGGAAATATTAGCATAATTTATTTATTGTTCACCTTTTTTCCATACTTTTTGTTTAACTAACCTATCGACATTGTCATGAATGGCACTGTATTGCTACATTTGTTAAATGAAAAAAAAGGTCTATGCTCCTCCAAACATTTTAGGGGAATAATCTGTTTTATATACACTTTATTTCTGCAAGGTGTACTACAATTCTATACCCAGACCTGCCAACATTGCTGACATAATCATTTAAGCTTACTGACTGGAAGTCAGTAGCTACATTTCTCATGATTATACCAGTAATTGGTAACTAAAAATCAAAGATGGCGGCCACGGTCGGTTAAAAAGGCAACTAGAAATCGATAATGTTTTTTTCTGGTATACAAAACTTACTGTTTCTGACCGCAAAATGATTTTTTTCTTAAATATGAGTGAACTTTAAAGAAGCTTGCATGAAACCTGGCCAACATTCCATTGGATAGTTTCTAAATACACCGGAAATTGGTACATCCAGGATACTTTTAAGAATGTTATTTAAAGAAATCCAATAAAGGCATAACACACGTAACTATAGCATGGTGTAGATGAAATATAACCTTTTGTCATCAAGTTAGGTCTCAAACATTCTCCCTAAGGCAATGAGGTGCTCTAAAAACTACCTGGAATTAAGGAGGCCATCAGTAACTGGATAGGTCCCTCTTGTTAATGCGCATGTGCCACTAATAATTTATAACTTAAATGATAAAATGAAATTAAGAATTTAAATGTATTTCACTGAATATCTTTTAACATTTGTGTTTACGGAAAAGGAGTTTGCTTTCAGTGGTATGGCGCACACCCACTGGACAAGATATGGCAATCAAAAACCAGAAAAGATTTTAGCGGTAAACTTGAATTTGAATAACAATTATCAAATTAAAGAACATGTTCTTAAATTTATACGTGTTTGTTCGAATATGTATGTCATTACCAACTGTCGAACAAAAACAAATACTTGATTGTTTGTTTTGGCAAGTCTTAGTTAAGGTAATACGATTTGGTATTTTGAATTATCAGTCTTACACAGTGGTTTGAGCTTATATTGTCAGGACGGTGGCCGGGCGTTGATTTGACTGGTTACCTGAAAGTAAGGATTGACCAAATCATAGAAGCAACCATGTCTTTCAACGCTACTGTTTCTGATATCAGTCTGGTAGTTTTTAAATTACTCATAAATAAAGTACCTCGTCTAAGCAATACTTTCAAGCAAATTTGTCTAGCAAGCTAAATTAGTTATACCATTTTACCAACGTAAGTATTCCATGCTGAAATTCCCATGTTCATAATGATACTTTTAATTTTGCTGTTTAAAATGTAAACGAGTATCTGTAATTCATACTCTTGAAAGAACTAGCCATTTTACATTTAACAAGGTGAACCTTGTGCATGTTTTGCTCTATGTCGTCCCGGAACAAATATATGTGTTTTCTTTTTGTATTGTATGAAATGTCAGATTCTAGAGTGCTTATTAAGGTCTGCATTCCTCATGTCAAAAGTAGAAAATAATAAAATGTATAATGTATTCGTTTAAATGAATGATGACCGTTCAGGGTCCCCTCTTATCACCTTAGATAATATTTTAATCAGTTATGCTTAAGAGAGAATCACAGCTTGTCAACTGTGTTGTGTTATTCGGCATATTTAATTTAAAAATAAGACATTATTTGTTTCATTTAAATCATGAATGTAACAAGTGTTATCAACTGTTGAAAGAATGGGTCAGATGTCTTGTGATGTAAATTATTGCGTTAGCAACAGTGCATGGAAATGGCAATAGCCTTCTGTTATAAAATGTTCCTTTAATCCAAAATTCAATGTGTTGGTCACGGTGAGGTTTGTGGGGATTTTCATCAGGATATAACGACATTTATTTAACATTTGATATTTGCTTGAATCATGCCCTCTATAAAAAACAAACTCCAAAATACGTATGAATTGTACTTGGTCAGTGCCTAATGTTGCTTTTTGATTTACTTCCCTTTTGTGTAACTACAAACTTAGCATGAAGTGTATAAAACTCATAAAAATGCAGCTAAACCTACGAAGATTGTGATTTGTGTTCCCTCTAGTTGGACCCTTTTCAAAACAATGTTGTAAGGATTGGGTATACTTGATTCAGCTTGTCCACTATCTGTCTGTTTGTCCGTAGACATACTTTTGTGAGCGTTTCATCTCAAAAAGCCTTAATCGAATTCAAATTAAATTTTATCGGAGTGATTAATATTTAGCCTTGCGATGCATCCCGTCCACAGTGTTCGCTAAGACCTTTCTCAAACGAAGTGGTGCATTTCCATTGGCAGTGTTCGGTTAGAGTATTTTTCAACAAATAATGATGTATTTTTACAATATCAATTGTGTGTAGCGCATCCTTCCAATACCTCTGGCCGGTTCTGTCGTGGACAAAGGATTGATTAATATCAAGGCTAATGGTGCATTCCGCTTGCAGTGTTTGAATAAAGAACCTTTACGAGAGTTATGGCTTTTTTTACAATATTGAGTACATGAAGATAAATTTCCATCCTGTGTGAACAGTGCATGCGGGAACATTCATATTACTCCTGCGAGATATATATTGTGCACTATATTATCAAGATGAAGTATTTCACATACAATGAGGAAATGCAAAAAAAATAGAACATAGACTACAACGAAATCTTGGACGACCCTTCACGTGATGGTTGATCGAGAATTATCACAGACTATTATCATTATGTAAAAGATGTTCTTATTGATTAATTGCTTTACTCTTTGTTTTATCAATACTATCAACATACAACACTGTGTATGTTGATTAAAGGTTGACTAAGTAATCAAATACATCGTTTGGCTTGATATTATTGTGATGTTCATTTAATTCCACCAATTTCGTGGTAAAGATATTCTTATTTGAACTAACTGACCTAATACGTATTTCGACAATCAGCACTGACCATCGATCTTTCACATGTGTTTTCTTGTCGCACATGTTATCACACGCATCCAATTGAGTGCATCATTCTTTACAAGAACAACAAGATAATCACAATCAGTGCGTGGCAATTTCTGAAATATTTGACATGAACGTTTTCTGAAAATAATACGGATGTGTTTTCATGCTTTGACGACGTTAGCGTTTGGAGTGGCCTTATCCTTTACTGCGGTTTCATCGTCATAACTTTTAAGACATGTCATTTTAATCTTAGATATGAAAACTGTGTAAATGAGTCATCAGTAAGAATATTTAAATATGAGAATAACTCTTTCTGCATTGAGGCCAGTCAGATATTGAACAGACTCCCAAAATAAGATGCTCTTAAAACTACCTGGACTTTAGAAGGCTGGTCCCCACCTGTATAGGTCCAGCTGGTAAATGCTCAATGTGCAAATAATCTTCACGATTAGAAGAAATTGATAATTAATACGCTTTATTGTTTCTCTCAACGGAACAGGAGTTTTGTGTTCGATTATAAAGTAAATGAAGTTTTCGTCAAAACGTTAAAAAAGCATTTCGGTATAACGAAATAATATTTCGATCTAATTGAACACGTATTTCGTTAAATCGAAAAAGTTTGACATGTCGAGTATATTAACTAATAATATTAACATATCCTTATCGAGAAACACAAACAAACATTTTTTTCATTGTGTAAGGGATTGTTTTATTTGTGATGAACGAGATCAACACAAAGTAATAATAATGTAGACGGCAACAGCGTTATTGGAAGATTTGGTTTTCAGCCGTATATCGATATGTTTCTCCAGAGGAATGAAAACAATATAAATGACTTTTTGATGTCTTTCTGCATTAACACTATCGTCGATAATACAATAACGTGTTAACGTTGGAAACAGTGGTAGATGATAACTTGACTGCACCAAACATGTGGACTATTATGAAACATTAGGGTTTGTCCAGACCAATAACAGCTTCAAAATCTAAAATAATTCCGTTATGAAAGTGATCCTCCCTCTCCAAACCAGCCCCCAAAGTTTAATAGAGCATACATGTTTATTCGGTCCTGCGTACATAAATGCAAACCTGCCATTTCCCTGAATTCCTTACCTTAGCAGAATGTAATGTCCACATTTTATATTTTCATTTCAAAATTTGATGGATATACTTTCTCTGTTCGATATTTCCTTGTTCGCTTCGTTTGATATGCGTTATTACGTGCGATTAAACCATGTTATTGTTAACTTTACTTCTCGGTTAAAAGAAGTTCAAACATTCGTTGAAATTAAAATTGAAAATCATTAATGGTAAATATTTGGTTTTCCATATTTACATTTCTATATCCTAGGAGGACATATGGACACCACTCCAGCTGCCCCCTCCCCATCGAGTAGATAAACATGTGGCCAAGACTCCATAGACTGCGGTGATGAATTATTTTAAGGATAATATAGAACATATTTTGGCTAAAGAAAAATTATCATTTCTGGATCAAATGTGTGTTTGGCAAGTATCGAAATGAAAAAAAAAAGAATTTGGACTAACGAATAATTGCGATGATAGTATATTGTATACCTTTAAGTCTGGAAGAATGAAAGCCACGTCAGAAGAAGTATAATTAAGTAAACAAAGGCGAAGCTAAAGAGTTGCAAGTTTCCTTGTTCTTCATTAATAATTGTATTCGGAAGTTTGAAGTTAACTTTATACATTTCTCAGACTTTCAGGTCATTCAGTAAGAAAAATTTCTAAATTAACTGACTTGCAGACATCAATTACATCACATGTTCCCTTTAAGCTAGATAAGTTCCATCAGAAAATCTTTTAATAAATTACAAGTCGTTGTCTCCATCTTCTGGTTAAATGACGCAACATGGAATAAATTTCAAAGAAATGCCAAAAGCAATACGCCCTCTTTCAAAAATACTTTGAAAACATTATTCGTATATGTGCTCGCTCATATATTAAATAAGCATTTGCCTGCTTGATAAATCACAATGTGTTTGTTATGCCTCAGTCATTTTGAATTTAAAATTAATTAATAATTTTTGATCTCATGATACCTATTATAATGCACGAGACACCATTGGAAACACTTTCATCATCTTTATCGACACGATCAACGTCAACACTTTATTGTAATCTTCATGGTTGTCAATTTCCGCCATTGTTCGACAACCGAGTAGCTACCGTATCAAAGACGATATGGAAATTGGATTTTGAGCAGGCAGACTATGCATACAAATGGATACGTGCTTGTCAGTGAGTATATTCTTGCTGACATTGTGTTTTCTTTACGGACTTTACTTTAGGTTTACAAGTCTAAGTCATTACATTCACCCACACATTTAATTCTTGTCTGACAGTCAAACGTTAAACGTGCCATGACAACAGATCTTGTTTAATTCGAATAGTTTTGTCCTTTACCTTTTCCCCAATTATGTGTCAGAAAGTGACTTGAATCATTATCGATAACACATTATTCATACCATGTCATCCTGTAGTGGATGAACCTACCATTAAATAGATTTAGGTTAAGTCTGCCAACACATATTGTCTACGGTATTGATAATTTATTACCATTTATTTGTAAACATTTGAATTGGTCAAATCGAAAAGATATAGAGGTATTTTACTTATTGATGTATTAAGTTATATTACTTATTATTGATTTCCTGATTTCGATAAATACATCTATGAGTTTAATAATACAACTCATAATTCAGGAACTCTGTTTAGAAACACAATGCGAGTGTGCAAACTACAATGATTTAGAGTTACAAACGTATGCACACCTCTTACACAAATACAATCAACTTAGACAGATAACACACTCATCCATATAAATTTATCAATATATGATGGAGGTTCGTCTTGAAACGGTTAGTAAAACACAAGTTTACTGGAACCCGAGTTCCCTAGAACACGAGTTTTCTGGGAGCTTAAACAAATCTGGTGACCATAAACGAGCACTTGTCCCGATAGTAATAGGTTCTAATTACAAAACGAATAAATCAAGCCGAACCATAAGTGCAATCACTTTCCGCGGCTGAAATGAATTCCATTGCAAAATCAATTTCCTTACAGGCGCGATTAGTCTCTTAAATATTTAATAATAGATAGGCGACCTTTCGCTTGGGTCAACTTTTTAAAATTGACCTACTTTTTCTCATTTGTCAGCCGGAATAGCTCAGTTGGGAGAGCGTTAGACTGAAGATCTAAAGGCCCCCGGTTCAATCCCGGGTTCCGGCACGAACGGAACATAGTTCGGCGGCTGATCATCTTTTTATTGCTATATAACTTAAATCGCTGATGATCAGTAATTTGCCTTATACAAACAAGCAATTAATTATGGAATGAATTACGTAGTTTATGTCATTATCGGGGTATGAACGCAAATGGGCTGGTCAAAGTGTGTGGTGTCAAATCCGCAAATCATTTCTTTTATTTACACCAATAGTTCATTATTTCATTCAAGAGTTGTTAAAACAATACTTCATTTCATTTATTAATAATAAGGAACCTTTACAGTAATCCTTTCTTACACATTCTGTAAATGGAACGATCCGACTGTAACCGGAAACATTTTACCAAATGACGTCTCAACACCACGGGAAAAGATAAACCACTTGATCATTTGCAATACATAACGATTTAAACATCATCTTAAGTCTCAAAATATTTGTATAAATATGTTAATGCTCATAATCTGCCTAGATTGAATTTACTACTCTGGCTCTGGCTTTTTTCTGACACTGAAAGCAAGGATTCAGGTCGCAATATTTTATTAAACGATTGGTGACTTCTGCTCATTCATTGTTCTTTACGCAAGAAGAGAGAAGACATGCGGGCATAGGTTTAATCGAAACAAAGCGGGTCAGGTTACGTTGACATATCTTTAGTTTTGTTCAACTTAACAATTTAAAATGGATGTAATTAGGTTATACTTCATCGATTCATAACCGTGGGTGAATCAAAGCCATCAATGTCATATTGTGTTGTTGACATTTTTTAATTTATAATTAAATCAATATTTCGTATTCTTCTTGTGTTATTTTATTTTGCTTTTTTCGGTAGAAATGCATAGGGCTATTGTTTGGTATGTTTCATTTCATGAAAACCGAGATCAGGCCAAATTAGCTATCATAATTTCAAAATATATGAAGGGCCCTCCACAGTGCAAATGTTGGTTGGATAGGCCCAAAAAGGTTATGCATAAGTTTGAGGAACAATCTTTTTCGAGAGTAAAACATACATTCTTTATGACATGCTTTGGGATAATTAGGAGTTGATCCAATTTCGCCAAAGGAAATTATATCAGTTATATTTATAAAAAAGAATTTGCATTTTCGGAAAATTATGTTGACAATATCATTATGTTTTAATGTGATAATGCAACAGGCTATCTAATCAACAAGCTCTTGTTGTTATTATTATATCCTTTAAATAAGACAAATACACAATGAAATGATGGAAAGTGTAGTTTAGATTTGAAGCAATTACAATTGCATTTAGACTTTTAAGATATGATTAGGTAACTTTGAATGACAAAAACATAATTTTACTGAAAAGACCACTACTTCAAATATTTTGCACAATATCCGTATAACCACGTTTGTGATGACATAGTTTCTTTTACCTATATATGCAGACAACGACCAAAATCGCCCAAGATACCAAATAAAGTCGTTGTAATACAGAAATGGCACGGCGCAGAAAACTGTTATTGGCAACTTAATTGCAAATAAGATTGTAAATAGTATCGGCTCAAACCGTCCATAATAAAATCCATTGCTTCCAAATAACTAATGTACAGGGCAAAAGAATATTGTCTTGTTGACTTGACAGTTCAGTGGACATAGAGGTGTGATATGTTGTAAATGGAAAATCAAGTCGTAGTAAAAAGGGCAGCTGCGCTTAATTTGGAGGGAAAAATGCATTTTTTTAAAAAAAACCATTATTAATTTCTAAAAAATATGATGAGCACGGACAGTCTTTCAATCGATACTTTTTATTAGCTTAGAATGGCGTCTTTGGTCCAGAGAGTTGTCCAAAGATGTCTTAATATTGACAAATTGAAGAAGTACAATTTATGAACTGACAATCAAGAAATTGTGACACAATTCACATCAACAAAAAACAACCTATTTAAATGTTTTTGTAATGCGCATTCCGTGCACAAAATATTTGTTAAGATAATTAAAGATATCTTTACACATTTTTCTTTTCAAATGTGAATGCACCTGCTCAAATTTATACGTAAGAAGTACAGTTCGGTTCCAAATCTTGGTTGCGATTTTTACACAAAGATACATAGTAGTATTTTTCTCTCCTATAAATAGTAAAAAACAAAATTATTTCGTTTCTCGGAAACAAAACTTAAGCATATTGAATGTAATGGGATTTGACTAATTCACATAGTGGCCGTAATGCATTGTGAAATATACAAGTATGTAGCAAAATCGCCACTGAACTTTGCACTTAATACACGCTTATTTCAACATTGTATACATTGAACACATTTCTACATCATATATCAGTATTTTTCATAGATAGACAGATAAACAGACAGACCGTTTATATCCGACCTGTTAAAATTCGTTTTGTACAACAAGTGTATATACTACTTTTAACAGCTCTATTACTTTCAACATATACAGGCGCTAACAAAAGATAATGAAACGATCAAACATTACTTATAATAATTGGAACATCTTTATAATTTTCAACAGTAATAATTCTATAATTTTGCACAGACTGTATATATAATACACTGCTATGAGAACTGCAGGGACAAGCCCAGTTTATTAATAAACCTCCTGTTAAGGAGCACAAGGCAAGGGCCGAAACGGCAATAATCTAGAGACACAAAGATATGCACACATTAAGTGTTATTGGAAGAAACATCATACATTTGCGTAGCTTTTTGAGAATGTTGCCATATAAATCCGGCTAAGAAATAGCAATCCGCAAATTAAGACTGTAATTGTGTTCAGAAAATATTTCGTAATAATTAATAAAGAAGGGCTAACTCAATTTCTGCTGTCTTAATCATTGTTTTGACAAAATAGCAGTCATTATGTACTACGGGAACAAAATTCATCCACATCCAAACATACTTCAGCAAATCAAATAATTGCGAAATGAAGACACCATAAGAAGGGACATTGAAACATCGCCATCAAAAGACGGATAATTTTCAATTTTGAAGTTGCAAATTTGATGTTAAGTATTTTATGGTTTGGTTGTATATTTCTAAAACAAGGTAACCGAAGTTGCAAGAACACAATGGATTAGCTGTTTTTGAAAAAGGTAAACGAAAAACCTAAGTTATGCACGCTGGTGTATAAAAAATGTAAACCAAAAACCCAAAAGTAAAACAAAAGAGAAGAACCATAAACACAGAACTAGATCTACGTAATCTTTACTGGAGAATATTTATACCCACACATGCCAGTTTGCACTGGTGATTCCAGTATTATTACATTTTAAGAAAACTACCTGACAAAAAGTTATAATTACCGATACACTACAAGATCTTTAAGAACTTGTCGGGTTTGCTTGTTTCACAAGGATTCAAATACAAACATGTTTTGGATTGCCATTTGGTTCAAATAGCATAGAATTATATAACACAACTAAGATAATTTCACTCTACGACTAGATATTTTAATGATTTGGGCGCGACGACCGCTCCAGGTCTGTTTTGTTTCATGCAATCTCTGTGTTTTCTTTCAGGGTGTTTCAAGCATACCACTAGCACCGTCTAAAGCGTCCTTACTGTCTGAGGCATACACTATCAAAGAGACGGCAATATTTCCCCACTATTTTTTAAGTAAACGCCCCTGAACGCAGTTCCGAACTTACCCATGTATAAAACCAAAATGTTTACTACTTTTGCCTTACAATCCTTTTTAATTTTTAAAATCAAAAGTATTGGATTTATTTCATCTTCTGAATGCCCGACCTAAGAAAGCATCTGGTATTATCAACACGCATATCGTTCAATCGCTTATGCAATTAGCTTTACCGTATTCGAAAGGTTGACTGTAACAGGTCAATAGATAATTATACTTTTTAAATTTATAAATTGCCGCCTGAAAATATATCCCAGTCAATGCGATTAGTATTTCTTATTCAATATCAAGTATTAGAAGGAAATAAAAAATGCTCACTTTTAATAAGCACTGTTTAAACACAATATTACCGGATGGGGATCGCTGACTTCGCTCAATCTTTTTCAATATTTAGTTTTCCATATTTACATTTCAATATCCTAGCATATAGACACCACAGCACAGTTGTCCCCGACCCCGCCATCGATTACATAAACATGTGGCCAAGACTCCATATACTGCTTTTATGAAATATTTGAAGGACACTATAGAACATATTTTGGCTAAAGAAAAAAACCTATCATTTGTGGATCAAATGTGTTTTGGCAAGTATCGAAATGAACAAAAAAGTTTTGGACTAACGAATTATTGCGATGATAGTATATTGTATACCTTTAAGTCTGGAAGAATGAAAGCCACGTCAGTAGAAATAGAGTAAAGAAACTACTGAAAAGCGAAGCTAAAGCGTTGCAACTTTCCTTAAGGAATTGTTCTTTAGTAATAAATGTATTCGGATACAGTTTGAAGTTAACCTTATACATTTCTCAGACTTTCAGGTCATTCAGCAAGAGTAATTTCTCAATAAACTGCCCTGCAGACATCAAATACATCACATGTTCCCTTTAAGCTAGATTAGTTCCATTAGAAAACATTTTAATAAATTACAAGTCTTTGTCTCCATCTTCTGGTTAAATGACGCAACATGGAACCTTAAGTAGCAAAATTCAAAGAAATGTCAAAAGCAAGACGCCCTCTTTTCAAAAATACTTTGAAAACATTATTCGTAAATGTGCTCGCTCAATATTAAAAGAAAGCATTTGCCTGCTTGATAAATCACAATGTTTTGTTATGCTTCAGCCATAAGGAATTTAAAATTAATAAAACCATTGGAAACACTTTCATCATCTTGGTCGACATGAACAACGTCAACACTTTATTGTAATCTTCATTATAACCTACATGATTGTCAATTTCCGCCATTGTTCGACAACCGAGTAGCTACCGTATCAAAGACGATATGGAAATTGGATTTTGAGCAGGCAGACTATGCATACAAATGGATACGTGCTTGTCAGTGAGTATATTCTTGCTGACATTGTGTTTTCTTTACGGACTTTACTTTAGGTTTACAAGTCTAAGTCATTACATTCACCCACACATTTAATTCTTGTCTGACAGTCAAACGTTAAACGTGCCATGACAACAGATCTTGTTTAATTCGAATAGTTTTGTCCTTTACCTTTTCCCCAATTATGTGTCAGAAAGTGACTTGAATCATTATCGATAACACATTATTCATACCATGTCATCCTGTAGTGGATGAACCTACCATTAAAATAGATTTAGGTTAAGTCTGCCAACACATATTGTCTACGGTATTGATAATTTATTACCATTTATTTGTAAACATTTGAATTGGTCAAATCGAAAAGATATAGAGGTATTTTACTTATTGATGTATTAAGTTATATTACTTATTATTGATTTCCTGATTTCGATAAATACATCTATGAGTTTAATAATACAACTCATAATTCAGGAACTCTGTTTAGAAACACAATGCGAGTGTGCAAACTACAATGATTTAGAGTTACAAACGTATGCACACCTCTTACACAAATACAATCAACTTAGACAGATAACACACTCATCCATATAAATTTATCAATATATGATGGAGGTTCGTCTTGAAACGGTTAGTAAAACACAAGTTTACTGGAACCCGAGTTCCCTAGAACACGAGTTTTCTGGGAGCTTAAACAAATCTGGTGACCATAAACGAGCACTTGTCCCGATAGTAATAGGTTCTAATTACAAAACGAATAAATCAAGCCGAACCATAAGTGCAATCACTTTCCGCGGCTGAAATGAATTCCATTGCAAAATCAATTTCCTTACAGGCGCGATTAGTCTCTTAAATATTTGATAATAGATAGGCGACCTTTCGCTTGGGTCAACTTTTTAAAATTGACCTACTTTTTCTCATTTGTCAGCCGGAATAGCTCAGTTGGGAGAGCGTTAGACTGAAGATCTAAAGGCCCCCGGTTCAATCCCGGGTTCCGGCACGAACGGAACATAGTTCGGCGGCTGATCATCTTTTTATTGCTCTATAACATAAATCGCTGATGGTCAGTATTTTTACAAACAAGCAATTAATTATGGAATAAATTGCGGGTCAATTGGGCTGGTCAAAGTGTGTGGTGTCCGAAGGACTCCGCGCGTACTTTGACCAGCCCGATTGCGTTCATATCCCCGATAATGACATCAAATCCGCAAATCATTTCTTATATTTACACCAATAGTTCATTATTTCATTCAAAAATTGTTTAAACAAAACTTCATTTCATTTATTAATAATAAGGAACCTTTCAGTAATCCTTTCTTACACATTCTGTAAATGGAACGATCTGACTGTAACCGGAAACATTTTATCAAATGTCGTCACAATAACGCTGGAAAAGATTAACCACTTGATCATTTGCAATGCATAACGATTTAAACCTCAGCTTACGTCTCAAAATATTTGTGTAAATATGTTAGTATTCATAATCTGCCTAGACTGAATTTACTTCTCTGGCGATTTTGTTAAAGACATATCATTTGTTGTATAAGAAAGTGTTTTGAAGTTTCATATATATATATACGGTTGTAGTAAAAACCATTAGCAGAGCAATATACGTGTTCGTTGGCAGTTTTAATCAAGGCTCATTTCTGCGAGAAGAGATTTTCTTGAACCGAATTCAGAGCCCAATCAATGTTGACTCGGAACACTGAGAGTATTCGCTTCCTGGGAGGTAAACTCTAATATCTCCTTGTCACGATTAACTAAAGCCTATTTGTTTACTGTATCTCAAAACATGGTCTCGTGTACGCGTTTAAATACTTTAGACTGTCTTTATGCATTTTTGTATCCAATGCAAGTGATGTGTGTTGCTGTATATACCTGCAAATGTGTGTGAAAATGTACTTGTAGTTTCTTTCTGCAACCAAATCAATTGAGGTATTGTGACTTCATCTGTGCCATAGTTTTCGGCGTAATTATCGAGCTCTCAACGTTTCGTGCAAAACCTATATGTCATGCACATTACTAGAAATTCCTTTTGACATGATACATAGTAATCACCACTTCCACCGCGCATATTTTACATTTGTTGATCATTCTGCCAATAACCGATGTGTTTAATATGCCTTCAAATATGCTTGTAGTTACATTGTGTTTGTCACGTTGTTCTGTTAGTGTTTTAAGGTCTACAGTCTTGAAGCCTAAAGAGGGAGATCCCCCATCACAAGCTCTACCAGCGCATCCATAGCAAGCGGGAAAACAAATCGCTCATGTCAGCTTACTGAATTGCTGTGCATCCCTTTATATCTTAGCATATACACTGAAAGCAAGGATTCAGGTCGCAACATTTTATTAAACGATTGATGACTTCTGCTCATTCATTGTTCGTTACGCAAAAAGGGAGAAGACATGCGGGCATCGTTTACAACTAAACCAAACCGGTAACGTAACTTTGACATATCTTAAGTTCAACTTAACAATTTAAGTTAGATGTAATTAGGTTATACTTCATCGATTCTTAACCGTTGGTGAATCAAAGCCATCAGTGTCATGTTGTGTTATTGACCTTTTTTAATTTAAAATTAAATCAATATCTCATATTCTCCTTTTGTTATTATATCTGCTTTTTCGGTAGCAATGCATTGGGTAATGGTTTGGTATGCTTTTAGTGAAAACCGAGATAAGGCCAAATTAACTAGCATGAGTTCAAACTTTTTGAAGGGCCTTCCACAGTGGAAATGTTGGTAGGATAGGCCCACACGTTCCTATTTAAGCTTGAGGAACAATCTTTTTTTAGAGTAAAACATACATTTTTTTTGCGTCATGCTTTGGGATAATTAATTCACGAAAGGAAATAATATAAGTTTTATTTATTATTTTTTTTGCATTTTTCGGAAAAGTCTGTTGACAATATGATTATGTTTTAGTAAGAGTGATAATGCCTTAGGCTATCTAATCAACAATGTCTTTAAGATGCACTCATACTCCCAAATAAGATTTACCAAACATATTAAAGTTGTTTTAACATATCAAAAGGGATAAATAAATGTCGAAAACGATGGTTCTTATGCATTAAACAGAGTATTGTTTGAAAGAAAAGTGCAGAAAACACGCTATTTCGACCTTATGAGGCTAAAGTAAATCACGGTTAATCTTTTAGCATTCACCAATCATTTAATATTTTTACGTTTTCATCTATTATATATTTGGTTACAATTCTGTTATCAGTAATTAATATTTTCCATTAATGCTTTATTATGCAAGTAGTTAAAGCTTTTTCACCCTAAATTTATGTTATACATGTGTATGTAATGATTTTGAATAAGAGTGTCACTTTAGGGTTCTTGGTTATATTTTTTCAAATGATACAAATATACAATGAAATAATGGAAAGAGTAGATTAAGTTTGTTTTTCGATGCAGCGCTTACATATTTAGGCCTTTTAGATGGGATAAGATAACTTGGAATGTATGTTTTTATATGTTTTTAAAGCGAATGACAAAAACATAAATTAAGTAAAAAGACCACTACTTAATCAATTTTCTTTGTACTATATCCAATACCGTACAACGACGTGTGTGATGACAGCGTCTCTTTCCCCGATAAAAGATTTATAATGACAGGTATGAAATGTGTATGAAATATATCAAAAATCTGTATGACCTTTTGATAACATCGCGAAGCCTGACAAATATGGTGCACTTGACTTTCAAACTAACATACCCTGATCCGTAGTACATCTATCGACCGGAACAGCTGGTTAAAAAACGAAGAATTATGGTAAATTCACATTAAGATACAAAAACAAAGCACATATATTGAAGTTAATCAAATACATGTGGGTGTCCTTATTCTTCATGTGTTATACGAAAATGCAGTCTGATTGACTGCTTTAAAAAAAGAAGATTGACTTATTAGATTTATAGATTTTATTAGTTTGACCAACGACAATTATACAAACGAACATTTAGTCTATATACTTTTTAAGGTACAATGCTGTTTATAGAAATGTTCGGAGCGTATGAGTCCAAACAAGTTATGTGTCTCAACTTTTGAACACTTTTCCGAAAGATATCCGAAAGTTATGACTGAAAGGATCATTCCCTTTAAAAAACAAAAACAAAAGAGAAAAGAGAAGGTTTCTAAAGGCACAAATTAACATGTTCCAGAAACAATTGTTAAGCTATAACATACTAATTATGGTGACACTGTTGTACAAGTGAAGTGGGACTCATAAGCATGACAATTTATTTGCATTCAGACGTTATTTTGTCCCGAAGAAATGAGTTCTTGTAGACTGAATGAGAAGACAAATTAATCAGATGCACCCTCGGGACTTAGATATATTGTCGTTTCCTTGCATAAAACACTAATAACACCCTATCACGGTTGATACTTTGGTAGCACAGAATAGTAAATGGCTTTTGAATACTTAAACAAAATACAATTTTCGAGGATTTAGTGCTTTGTTTGCAATAAGCATATATTCAATAAAACTTTGTCTATGTCTTTAATAATTGTTAAGTTAACTACACAGCGAAACTTTGAACATTTTTTAAATTAAATTAATGATAAATATATTTCATGTAAATGGCCCTGTATGTGATATGCATGTTCTATATAATGCCGACGTTGCGTATCAGGCAATGCAATCAAAGATTTAATGAAATGTACTTAAGTTTTATAAATGACGCGTTGAAAGTGGTACAGATATGTTTGCTACAGGAGCTGAAATGACATTCATTACTTTCCTATAAACCTCTAATATATTGGAATTTTAAAACTCAAGAAATTTGATAGGTGTATCCCATCGCCCATTTTATAACAATTTCTTACAAACGATCGAATGTCTTTACAGTGTTCCTGTTAATTACGTTCTTAGCATTGCGAACGCTATTTATTAATCGGAAGACTTTTATTTTAAGGTTATAATTTATGTAAAACATGAAAGTTTGATTGTGTTTCGTTTGACATTGTTCAGAAACATTTGTGAGGAATTCATGCCTTCCATCCCCAATCAAACTTTATCACATCCACAAAAAAGGTACGAGTTCTACACGGTTACAGACTAGTGTTGCTTCATAACTTAGTTTTGTGTTCCCTGTAGTTAAACCTTTCAGAACAATTTTGTAATAGGTGGATAAACTTGATTCAGATTGTGTATTGCTTGTCTGTCTGTCTGTCTGTCTGTCTGTCTGTCTGTCTGTCTGTCTGTCTGTCTGTCTGTCTGTCTGTCTGTCTGTTTACACGTTGTGCACGTGTTATGTCCATTAGCCTTTATCAAATTGGAATGAAATTTCACAGGAGTGATTAATATTTAGCCTAACGTTGCATCCTATCCTCAGTGTTCGCTAAGGCTTTCTGTGACATAGTTATGGCACTTGTTATTTAACAATATACATGTTGTGCTTATAAAGATTCTTGGTCGCGGTTCATCTCCATAATTCCTGGCCGGATTTGGATTAACTTAACACGAGGGTCCTCTATCAAGCCAAGTGTGGCATGCCATTTGCAGGGTTCGGTTAGAGTACTTTTTCGACAAATAAGGATGGTTTGTATTTTTACAATATCAAACACATAGAGATTATTGAGTGCCGTTTAACTCAAAATCTCTTTGGCGGATCTGACTTAAATTCGAAGGATTGATTTATATCAAGGCTTATGGTGCAAGCCGCTGGCAAGAGTTGTTGCCTTTTTTTAATATAAAGAACATAAAGATTCAAATCTAATCCTGTGTCAACGCTACCTGCGGGGACATTTTCATAAATTATGCGATAGTCCTAGTTTGCACTAAATTATCAAGATGTAGTATGTCACATACACTGAGGAAATGCAGAAAGTCGAATTCAACGAAATTATCAACGGCCCTTTACGTGACGGTTTATCGTGAATCATTTAGTAAATTTTCTAATTCATTTACAAATTTTCGTTATATCAACACTATCAGCATATGTACATTTTGTATGGTGTCTGAAGTTTGACATAACTAATAAGATACACTGCATGACTTGATATCATAGTGTTGTTTCTTTAATGCCACAAATGTTGTGGTAAAGATATTCTGAATTTAACTGACCGATCGAAAGACCTATTTCGATAATCAGCACAAATGAAACAACTATCGATCTATCACATGCGACTACTTGTTGTAACTAGACTTTATTGCATTCCTTTAAGTGCATCGTTCTTTACGACGGTGACTTGATAACCACCAGCAGTGCCTGGTGACCTATGGTATTTCCTTAAAATCTTGCCATAAACGTGTTCTGAAAATAAGGAGATCAAATGCTTAACATGTTTTGTTTCTCCTTTTATTGGAGAAAATGGCCTTATCTTTTACGGCGGTGTCATCCTTTTTCAAAACCTTTATCTTAAACTAACGTACGTATTTGGCCTGACTATTAATTTCATATTTGTGTCCGTTGATTGAGTATCAAAAAATCGGGCAAACTTTAAATCGGTGAATGTTTTACATAATAGCTAAGATATAACGAATTCTAATATTTATACCCATTAGACTAACCACCTACTTTGTAACCAACAGTATTGAGTAAACCAGATTTCATCGTAATGTTCAATTATCAATATATATTCAATATGCACACACGTAAAAAACAAAAACAAACATAAAAAACATGTCACTAGGAGGAAAAAAGCATGCTATACATTCCTATCTTTCACACACTAGTTATAATATATTTACATAAAGGTTCATACCATATAAGAGTGAGATAGTCATCAACTATATACCATAAAGCTTCGCATTCTAAAGTCAATGACAAGTTGCAGACAACTACCAAAATCCCCGAGATACCAAATCAAGTCGTTGTAATACAGAAATGGCACGCCGCAGATAACTGTTATTGACAACTTAATTACATATAAGATTGTAAATAGTATCTGCCAAAACCATATTGAATAAAGTCCATTGCTTCCAAATAACTAATGTACAGGGCCAAATAATATTGTCTTTATGACTTGACAGTTCAGTGAACATAGTGGTGTGATATGTTGTAAATGCTTATTTCGTGCACATATGTTCTAACGATGGAAAATCAAGTCGTAGTAAAAAGGGCACGTGCGCTTAATTAGGACGGGAAAAATGCATTTTTACGCATTATTTATTTCTGAAAAATATGAAGAGCACGGACAGTCTTTCAATCGATACTTTTTAGTAGCTTAGAATGGCGTCTTTGGTACAGAGAGTCAAAAAAATGTCTTAATATTGACAAATTGAAGAAGTACAGTTTACGAACTGACAATCAAGAAACTGTGACACAATTCACATCAACACGAAAACACATTTTTAAATGTTTCTGTAATGCGCATTCCGTAAAATTTTAATAGCGATAATTTAAGATTTTTTTACCCATTTTTCTTTTCAAATTTGAATGCACCCGCTCCAATTTATTCGTTAGAAGTACAGTTTAATTCTCCATCTTGGGTGCGATCCTTACACAAAGATACATAGTAGCATTTTTCTCTCCTATAAAAAGTAAAAAAAACCAAATTATTTCGTTTGTCGGAAACAAAACTTAAGCATATTGAACGAAATGGGATTTGACCAATTCATACGGCGGCCGTAATGCATTGTGAAATATACGAGTATGTAAAGAAATCACCACTGAACTTTGCACTTACTACACGCTAATTTCAACATTGTATACATTGAACAAATTTCTTCATCATATATCAGTATTTTTGGTAGATAGACAGATAAACAGACAGCCAGTTTATATCCGACTTCTTAAAAAAAGCGATTTGTACAAAAAGTGTATATACTACATTTAACAGCTCTTTTACTATCAACATAAACAGGCACTAACAAAACGATCAAACGTTACTTATAATAATTGGTACAAAAAAGGTACATACTACATTGAACATCTTTATAATTTTCAACAGTAAGAATTTATAATTTGGCACAGACTGTACAGATATACAAAGA
Source organism: Mya arenaria (assembly GCF_026914265.1). Classification (NCBI taxonomy): domain Eukaryota; kingdom Metazoa; phylum Mollusca; class Bivalvia; order Myida; family Myidae; genus Mya; species Mya arenaria. The sequence continues at coordinate 27,600,460 of NC_069129.1, read as the reverse complement.
GAACTGCAGGGACAAGCCCAGTAGTCGAATTTTCATAAACACCCTGTTAAGAAGCACAATGCAAGGGCTCATACGGCAATAATGTGCACACAAACATATGCACTTTTTAAGTCTTATCGGAATAAACATCATGAATTTGCGAAGCTTTTTGAGAATGTCGCCATAAAAATCCGAATGAGAAATAGCATTAACAATCCGAGATTTAAGACTGTATTTGTGTTTAGGAAATATGTCGTAATGATTGATAAAGAAGTTAGAAAAGGTTATCCCCAATTTCTGCTGTCTTAATCATTGTTTTGACAAAATAGCAGGCATTATGTACTACGGGAACAAAACTAATTCACATCCGAGCATACTTCAGCGAATCAAACCAATTGCGAAATGAATACATAATAAGAAGGGAACATCGCCATCAAAAGATGGATAACCTATGATTTTAAAGTTTAGATTTCAAAGAGAATAGTTATACTCAATCATGCCAGTTTGCATTGGTGATTTCAGTATTATTACCTATTAAGAACACTTCCTAACGAAAAGTTATTATTATCGATACAATACCAGATCCTGTAGAACTTGTCGGTTTTGCTTAATTCATAAGGAACAAATACAAATATAGTTCTGGATTGCCATGTGGTTCACATAGTTGGAAATAGTATAACACAACTAAGATAATTTCACTCAACGACTAAATATTTTTTCGATTGGGCCCTTATTATTCGATTTACTACTATTGGCATACAATCTTTTTTTAAATAAAACAGTATTCGATTTCTTTCATCTTCTAAATGCTCGACCTAAGAAAGCATTCCGTATTATCAACACGCATATATCCATTTATACCATGTAATTGTTAATTTGACTTTTCGGTGAAGGGTTTGGACAAAATATACCGTAAAAGAACTTCAAACATTAGTTGATAAAAAATCATAAATGGTAAATATTTGGTTTTCTATTTTAAAATTTCCTAGGAGGACGCATGGACACGACACCATCACCCTCCCCCATCGAGTACATACACGTGTGGCCACGCTGCGCCCCGGCCCTTATGTGTGTTATCAATAACACTCAAATTGTCTTTTTGAAAAATTGTTAGGTGTTAGACTTTTTCCTGACAAAGGCGAATTTGGTTTGCATTGAATTTTGAATATAAATTATGCAAAATTGAACTTCATTAATTACTTTGCAATTATGTAATTTATGTTTTTATAAAAAACTAAAAGCAAAGCAGGAAATCACCTATATTCCACAATATCATTTTTCCTATGGGTATGAAGCATCTTCCAGGACCTCCATAGACTGCTCTAGTGAAGTATTTCAAGGATACTCTAGAACATATTTTGAATAAAGAACAAAGTATTATTAATGGATCAAATGTGTATTTGGCAAGAATCGAAATGAAAACAAAAGTGTTTTGTCAAACGAATTGTTGCGATGATATTCTTTTATACCCGTAATTATGAAAGAATTAATGTCACGTCAGTAAAAATACAGTAAAAAATGTTGCAACATTCCTTTAGGAATTGTTCTTCAGTATTAGTTTTATTTGGACACAGTTTAAAGTTAAACTCATACATTGCTCAGAATTTCAGGTCATTTAGTAAGAGCAATTTCTAAATTAACTGTCTTGCAGACATCAATTAAATTACATGTTTCCCTGAAAGGTACATTAGTTCCATTAAAAACCTTTTACACAATTACAAGTCTATGTCTCCATCTTCAGGTTGCATGACGCAACATGGCAGCTTAAGTGACAATTTGCCAAAAGCAATACGGTCGCTTTTCAAACGTACGTTAAAAAATGCATGATGATAACATAACCTATTCATATATGTGCTCCCTTATATTAAAAGTAAATGCATTTGCCTGCTTGATACATCACGATAATGTTTTTGTTATGCTTCAGTCATAAGGAATTTAAAAATAATTAATAATTACAAAACTTCATGTCGTGATACCTATTATAAGGAACGAGACACCATTGTCTTGTTCGACATGAACAACGACAAAACTTTATTATAATTTCATTTAACCTACATGGTTTGTCAATTTATGCCATTTTTAACAACCGAGTAACTACCGTCACAATGGAAACGTGCTTGTCAATGAGTACAATCTTGCTGACATTTCGCTTTTCTTTAGGACTTTACTTTAGATCTACAAGTCTAAGTCATTACGTTCACCCACACATTTAATTCTAGTCTTACACTCAAACGTTAAACGTGCCATGACATCAGATCTTGTTTATTTCGAATGGTTTTATCCTTTTACTTTTACCCAATTATTTATCAGAGAGTGCCTTGAATCATTGTCGATAACACAATATACACACCATGTCATCCTGTATTACTGTACTGCCATTAAATTAGATTGAGGTTTAGTCTGCCAACACATATTGTCTACGGTATTGATAATTGTATTACCATTTATTTGTAAACATTGGAATTAATTCATTGCTTCAGTGTCATTTCCTGAAAATGGTCTCATAGAAATACATTTCCATCGCACGAAAAGGCCATTTGGTCAATTCGAAAAGTTATAGAGGTATTTCACTTATTGATGTGTTAAGCAAAATTTATATTACTATTGTTGCCGCTCGTGTGACATTTTATGCTGAAGCATTAGTAGATTATCTGAAAGCCGTGCTAGTTTTAGAAGAAAGGATTACTGTTCTACGGATAAAACTGTTGTATTATACTATGTTATAACGACATACTTATATCACAGGGCTCAAGCATAAAACAATCAAGTAAATGTATGCTTCTTTTAAATGTATTGTTAAAAACAAACAGGACTTTCGAATATTTTTATTGTCCAATAGGATAACGTCAAGGTTGAAATTTAAGTCAAAAATTGTTTGCTTTGTTTATAAAATAATTTGCATAGCTTGCAATGTGGGTTTTCATTACAAGAACATTATCTCTGTATAAAATTGCCGATGTATATTTACGTATACTAAAAGGTTAAAGGATCAGTATATACAAGACTGTAGAGCTAGATTTTGCGAATAGAAAAGTATTATTATATACTGAATATACTATATAATATGAAAAACGAGTTTAACAGTTCAATAATATGTTAATGTACTAGCTAAAGCTGTATTTCGTAATTGTTTTACGTCATTAAGATCATCTGTACATATTTTTTAGCTATTGAAATTGGTAGACATTATGGGATACACAGAAGAAAAAAAACCGAACTTGCACATGCTGGCAAATGTTTAATTGACGACGGATTCCATTTTCAATTGATATGTCCTTTAGAAAATACTTGTAGGAATGCATTTTTTGCAAAATAATACCTGTATGTATTCAAATACAGTGATTATTTGTAAAGTAGCAATGTTTACATCTTACGCATTTGAAAAATAAATGGATTGAAGTTTGGTTTTTAAATCATTACATGTCATTGTCACTATCTATCGCGTTTTTATCATATATGTATGCTTTTTTTTTTGTTTATAAAAACTAAAAACAATAACAATAAACGTTGAACTTTGAATCATTTAAGATAACAACATGTCCACACCAAGTCTGCTGTCGGATCTTATTGATGTAATCAAGAAATGTAATTTCGCCTTTCGCCGTTCAGCTAGACTTTAACAACTGTTTCTGTTTCTCCATAATGATTTAAAAAAATAAAATGACTCACGGATCATTCTGCACGTTTAAACGAACCATAAGTCAAACGCCTCTACGATCATCTTACCCATATCCGCTTACGTACTATATGGTATTGGGCGTTTGCTAACGAATATATTTTGATGATACTTAATTGCCTTAAGATTATTTTTGTATTAAACAATGAATTGCAAAAACTATGCATGTGCAGGATGATTTGCTTAAATATATGGCACAAAATGTGTGACCTTTGACCTACATAAACGGATTGTGGTCGGGATGATTGCTGTTGTGATTATTCTTTTAATTCCTTTTATATTATAGAGTGTTATGTATCAGCTTACCATTAAAGTTAGCCAACAATAAAGACACAATATTCTTTTTTTTTTTCTTTTAGGCCAAAACATACCTTTATCCGAGCAAATCTAGTAAAAACCAACAACGGGAACCCCGATTTTATATCTACTCGAGCACCCGCAGTATTGTCACTGATATTGTTGATATGAGTGTAACATTGTCAGCTGCACATGTGCGAACGTCTGTTAAAATGCCAAATGCATTACAAACACATTTCATATCCGACGCATTTAAAAACAAAGTTTTATGATCATCTGTTGACATTTTCTACATGGTGAATGTGTTTAGTGCAATTGATTTACTACTTCTTATAATATGCATTAGCTCAATTCGGAGCAGTAAAACATTTCGGAAAGAAATGCAGTTTGCTTACGTCTAATATCTTCGTCGTGTTTTCAAAAATAAAAATGATAGAAATTCTGGTAAAAAGCCATATATCAGTAGCAACGGCCTCAACCTCAAGCAGATTTTGAATTAGGATCATGTGTTTTTGTTTTATTTTCTACACTGTGTTTTAATACTAATGAATATTGACCAAGTTGGTTGAAATTGTGCTTAAAACAGGGATTGAAATACATATTTATTAAATGCTTTCCTGTGGCTAATTAAGATTTATCAGAACTTTAATATTGAATTTCACTGCTTAAACAGTGAAAATTTCAATTTTATATTTTTCACCGTTTTAAAATTTATGTCCGCTCTAACACCAAAATCAAACGTAAGCGTGCACAGAGATGGGACACAAATTCAATGCCGTCAATTCCAACGTTAAGTTCTCATTCAATTTTGGTGCGTTTTTTTAACTACAGTAGATTGTGATTTTAAATTCTTTATTAACACATTTTGAAACAATTATATTTTGTTTGAGTGTAAAATCGCCAAACACATCACTTCGTAAATACCAAAAATAGAGGTTTAATTCGTTGCAATGCCATTCGTGAAATACAGTTTTTGGTGCTCAATCAAAGAAGTTTATGTTCTACTAAAACGAACAAGTTTCCTCCCTCTATATCACAACGTTGCATGATTTGTAAAAGCATCAATGATGAAAGCAAGGTTGTCCAGAAACGATGTGTTATGGTTCTCTGTAGCATAGTAAAACGAAAGTTAACGAGGACAGCAGATGCTGAATGCTTTGTTCATATTTCACATTCAGATAACCAGATGTGCCAAGACTATTTCAGATCGGATCAAAGATGCCTTTAACAGTTTCAGAGGACTTAATGATATATAATTACAACTTTTCAAAGCATAAAATGGTATAATTATTTTCCAGATGTTTCAACCTCTATTCGTTTATTGTTTGAGTACAATAGAAGAGACAAAGATATTTTGGAGTATAAAGAAAAAATATGACATTTGATTTGATGCAAGCCCCTTTATCGATTCAGTTGATGCGTGGCACGGAATTGTTTTTGTTCTCATAAATCTGTTAAGATTATTTCTTCGAGAAGAATGAGAAGCTCATACTATTAATTCAATGCCGGGTTAAACAATAGTTGCTTCCAGGCAATATTTATATGAAAAACTACAGAAACAAGCTCAGTTACCAAAAGTGTATACATAAACCCCGTTAAATGGCACTGGGTAAACACCAAAGACAAAGAACACACACAAAAAACCCATAACATCACAAACAAGAAACATTGGACAACAGAACAAAACTCCACAAACAACACAGTGCAATACAATGATAATTTCTTGTCACGATCATCATGAGAGTACAAATGCACGATGGCCTACCCTACTCGCGTATAAATGTTATAGGATGAGATATGCCAAGCTTGTAGGTTCAAAGGTTATGGTTTGAGATGAGCCTCCCTGGACATTTCTATTTTTCAATGTAAAAAAGTGTATTTCTGTCACATATTTTTCATCAAGTGTATTGATCAGACAGTTTTAGATGCACGGACATCCATTTCATATTTTTATATTAGTTGATGTTTATATTCAGTGACATTGATTTATCTGTTGAATTGAGAAAGCTACGGCTTTTTATGCATGGTCATATTAAGCATGTTTATTGCGAACTTTGACGTGACACTTTTCATATCACAGCAATTTAACTGAATTCAATCAATGCTTATGAAAAAAGGTTTGATGAAATATTTTAATATTATATTATAACAACCGGGACATTTGGAAAAACTCCATGTTGTACAAATAATTTGTTCCGAATAAATGTTAGGTATTTGTTAAAACTCTGTTTGAAAATGATGCGCAAATACGTTTCCATCCATTGATATTAATTTCTAAAGAAATTGTTTCCAATATGTTGTTTAACTATGTGTTGAAGTTTTTAACAATGATCATATCAAATGAAAAACAATATTCTCTAAATCTTAGGCTTAGGTCAAAATACCGCGATGCGGCTTAGGCAGTGCACCCTACGAAATTTCTAAAAATGAATGTCTATCCCTCAACTAACATTCCAATTTCATTTAACTTTCCTTTTTGGCTTATTCTTTCCGAACATAGGCCTTAGCCCTTTTAACTTTCTCTTACGGCAGATATAGTATGATTGAGCATTATTTGCATGTTGTTTTTAATGTGGTCATTAGGTATTTTACAAAAATAATGCTAAATGGCTGTTAGTTTACTTTTATTTAATTCAATTTATTAAATAAAGAAATAAATGTAGCGAATGCAATATTAACAAATTGCATAAAGAATAAGAATAATGGCGTTAGCTCTACACAAAAATGGAATTAAACAATTGATATAGTTCGTTGCATGCCTTAATATCGTATGTATTAAATTGGTCATACATGTGAACATTACTGTATTTTCATAATTTATTTTAAAGTTTAAATACTTCTAACACAAATAGCTAAAACAGTGCATTCCAATTTATATCAAATGACCATGTACAGTTATCGTAACAAAAAACTCTACATACATTTGTCCAGTGTAAGTAATAAAGTGCATAGCATGAAGTTTACTCTTTTGCACGAGGAATGACATACAATGATATCTGTTACGTAGACTGATTTTCAAATAGCTCTTTTCTTGATCATCTTGCGTTGCGTAAACGATGCAACGACGTTGACCCAGTGACTGCTAACCATAAGATTACGCCATAAAGATTGCCTCATTCAGACACAACTACCAATGCCTAATTGCATCTGGTTGTGGTTTAACGCAATTACGTGAACGCTAGTTAATATAATAATATAATGCCAATAACTTGGACAGGCCACATGTAATGTTTTTGATCCTTTTTTGAAAGGAAAAATCGCAACGTTTGCTGTAGATTTACAGCTTTCGTATACACAAAAAGTGCCATTTAAAAAATGAGCGAATACCTACCGGAGTTTTTTCACTTTACAACATTGATGCAATGCTCAATCCACTTATCTGCCTCGTTAGCATTTATTAAGTCCATGGACTAGTTTGGAATTCTGTTAGTTTGTTCCCATACATTTCTTTTTAATAAGCATCGTGTAGACCTCGGGAATTTATCAGACTTTATCATAGTTAAGTTTTCACCCTTTTCTTTAATTATTTAATCCTAAGTGACATTGAGGCTTTAAGCTTATTAAGACTAAAAAACAACTATTTTCTTATAAATGTTAATGATATTGGTTCAACTATTATAAATATACAAATATTCCAGTACATATATACTGGTTAGTTCTGATAGACAAACTGTTTTTTTTTTAATTGAAAATCAGAACGTGTTGTATTGCCAAGTAATATCACTGAAAGTGTTCTATTGTCTGCTTGTCATTCACAATGCTACTTAATCAGTTCAAAAACGGCCACTTCAACGATAAATTTAAAACATTTAAAGACAGAGCGTGTATGGTGCAAGCTTTTAGTAATCTTACTTTAGAACTACAAACGGTATGCAGTACTTCCGATTGTGCTTTAAAAACATAAACCTTTTTTATTCTCAGAGATTCTCAGAGATTATTTAGCTTACATGTTCCCGGAGTGTAAAACTGGAAATCTTTTACCACCTAATTTTCAGATACACATGTCCAAACACTAGAATTCTTAGGATATAAACATATGGGTGCATATATCTGTTCTATTTTAAAACAAACGCTTTGCAATAGCCGATTTCTGAAACATTCCGATATTCCGTCGAGGTGGGTATAGCATAATAATGATAATTGACTCCGATCATTTTATATTATATCTACACTAATCAGTTAGTTTAAGCCTTTTCGTAAATTCACATAACCGTTTGAACTAAAACTAACAAACTATTTGATATAAATGTAAAGTAAATTAGCAACAAAGCTGTGGACGTGCAAGGTCTAATGACGTAGGTTAATGTTATGCATAGGATTGCCAATATCTTGTCCTGCACGAACGATGTAATTACTTTGTTCGAATTAAATCTGCATTAATTGTTATCACCTAATTGCGCCATAATCCTCTATGTTTCAGACACAATAAACAATTCTTAATCACTGCTTGGTCTACAGAGTCTACAATTCTTTAGAGTCTACTCAAATACTCACGTAAACCTTTTATGAACTTGTATTGGAAATCAGCTTACATTTACAAACGTACATTATATCCTTAGGTCTATATCGCCGTTAAAATTTGGAGATTTTTTAAATACAAAAATAAACATCACTAGCCAAACACTAGTTTAAGACGTGGTATGATGCATTGAGTCTATATTTGTTTTTTAATTGTATATCTACTCAAAAGGTTTAGTTTAATAAGTTTACATTTTATTTTAATCCACACAAATTGCTCAATATATGTTCTATTATATACTGGTATTTTGGTAATTTGGTTATCATCAGATGTGATAAAGTGTGATTTAAATGTTCTAGAGTGGCCTTGAATCCCTTAAGCATTGTTTGGAAACATAAATAATAGTTCCTAAACCGCTTAGATTATATTTATTTTATTGATTAAACAGTTTCGCTTAAATCTAATACTGATCATACTGTAGCAATGTCCATCAGGCCTTCAGACCTTCAATTCCATCACATTAAATGTGGAAAGGCCTTTTTAATTTTGTCTTTATTGATAAATTTTTGAACAAGTGTGAGGTTATGGCCCTAGTCAAATAGGTTACCAGTGAACTCCTGTTTAAATTACCGTTCCAATTAATCCCGTTATCGATAAAGCAAGTTTGATGTGTGTGCGTGTGTGCGTGTATGCGTGCGTGTGTGCGTGCGTGTGGGCGTGCGTATGTGTGTGTGTGTGTGTGCGCGTGCGTGTGCGTGTGTGTGTTTGGTCTATTCGTGGTGCTTGTATTTGAGCATGTGGTGTTTTTACGTTTGTTCTTCAACATTATTGTCGCTTGGGCCCTTGTTTGGTGCCTCTAAATAGGTTTTTTTATAAATTTTCGACTACTGGCCTTGTCCTTGCATTTTCTGTATACAATTTTAGGAATAGATATTTCAAATCTCCGTTATGGAATATATATATATATATATATATATATATATATACATTAATCATTATGTAAATATAATGATGTATAAATTACACCATTAATTTTATTGTATGTTTTAAATATAGAACGTGGATTTAAGGGAACATTAAAATCGCCAATATCAGTAGACAGTATAGCGAGTATATTGTATGAAACCCATAGTTTTCTGTAGGTCAAAATAAAAATTCTATTAAGGCTGACTGTTTGTTTATGGTCTTGCTTCACACCAACGCAAATACAGCATAAGTTATGTTAACATTATTGTTCTTATTATGTTATTAGTAACACGCGCTTTGCAAAACAGCTGCACTCTTTCATGTACTCTATCGAGTAATGTTTGGCACGCTACCTTCTTGTTTGCCCCAGTGTGTTTTCACAAAAAAAACATTCCAGATGTTCATTTGGTAGTGCTTTAGTTGTTGGACTCTCCCTGAAATAGAAGAAATGCTCTTGCTTTATAAACATTGAAATGAACACTAATTGCACTTCAAAAATCACATAGCTGTGACTTTATAAATGTCTTTTAAACAACCTACAAATACACTTAAATGCAGAAAATAACCTCTTTACCACAATTTCTTTTTATCTCTCTAGCCTCCATCCCCCTATGTTTATATTTCCGTCTAGCTACGAGTATATCTTATGAACTATTTCAGGCATACTCTAGAACAGACTTTGGCTGAAAACCGAACTTTATATCAATAGTTTATCGAGGGTTAATTTTGACAAGTCTCGTATTGCAAAAACTCGTGCGGTGATATTTAGCAGACGATGTAAATCTGAATGAATAAAAGCAAAGTTATTTGAAGCGCAGTAAAATGTTGAGAAGAGATGCTAAAATGTTGTAATTAACCGTCAGGTATTTGATTTTTTTTATTGGAATTGTTTTGAGATAAAGTGTAGAGTTTAATTCATACCTTCCTTTGAATTTTGGTTCATTTAATGAGACTTATTTTTAAATTAACTTAATTGTAAACATCCATTAGAGCCATTTCAGATGTAACTTTTAGTATTTCCATTATAAAGCATTTTAATCAACTGTAGACCAAAGTGTACATCTTGTTGTATTACGCAACATGGCATCAAAAGTAACGATTTATAAAGAAATGCGATAAGCCAAACGGTCTCTTTTCAAAAATGCTTGGAAAAGCATGATGATAATGCGACTTTTAAAGAACCACTCTTCTTATATGTGTTTGTTGATATAAAAGATAAATCAATAACACTCTTCGATGTATCTCAACACTATTTTGTAATGTTTGAACAAAAACAAATATATAATTATTATATAAAATTTTCAAAACTCATTAATAATTTCAATGATTAGATGTCGTGATACTCTTATCATATTTGAGCCACCATTAAAGCCAGATTCATCGTCTTGGTCGGCTCAACCAACGTCAAAATGTAATCTCCATTTTAACCAACATGGTTGTTTATTACCTCCATTTTTACGATCAACTGAGGAGCAACCGTATCAAAGACGGTATGGAAATTGGATTTTGAGCAGGCATTCTTCGCATACAAATACAAATGAGCTTTTTAATGAATACAATCTTGCTGACATATCGCTCTTCAAGGACTATAATTTCTACTTACAAGTCTAAGATATTAAATTCACCCACACATTCACTTCTAATCTGATAGCCAAAGGCTAAACGTGCCATGAAATGAGATCTAGTTTCGAATAGTCATGTCCCTTGTTATGTCAGATGTTGAGAGTTTGCTTACGAATATAATTTGATGAAATTTAAGATTGTTTTTATTTTGTACGATGATTTGCAAAGACTAGGCATTTACAGAATGGTATGCCTAAAAAAGCAGTCGTGCCTTTGTGACCTTTGACCTACATACACAGAGTGTGGTAGGGCTGCTTGCTGCTGTGATTATTCTTGCAGTTCCAGTTGTATTATGAAGACATTTTAAATGAATCAATAATTTACCATTATATTTACCCAACATTTAAATATTGAATATTCAACTGTTTGACTTAGGCCTAAAAAAACATAAATCCCATCAAACCTTGTCAGGAAAATCCGGGAACGCCTTTTTTATATCTACTCGACCACCAGCAGTTTGCCACTGATATTGTTGATAGTCTAGTAGTCTGTCAGTTCTCATGCGAACTTCTGCTATTATCCAAACATTTATTGTGTTACAAACATATTTCAGATTCGACGCATTTATAAATATTATTAATAATTTCTAAACATTTCCTTCATGGTGTATGTTGTCAGAGCCTTATGTTTTACTTCTTCCGACAATCTGCAATACCATTCGGGCCAGAAAAACATTACTACAAAAAAAATAGTTTGCCTACATGTGAGAAAGTCCCGTTAATATATTTCTGGTTGTCTCAAGAATAAGATTAATACAACATACAACGATCTCGAACTCAATCCGTTTTTTTAATAAAGACCATGCTTGTTTTGATTTTTTTTAAATATTTATTTTGTTTGTTTTTTCTTCAAGATGAAATTGTGATAGCTTTAATAATTACGATGGTTGACAAGGATAATGGAATATGTGCTTAGACACGGTTTGAAAGACATTTTTATTATATGCTTCCCTGAGGTTTATAGAGATTAATCAGTGGTGTTATATGATACTTCACTGCTTAAAACAGTAAAACTATTAATTTGATATCGTTCGCTCTCACATCCAAATCAAACGTCATAATAAACAGAGCTGGGACCCAATTTCAAAGAAGTAATTACCGACGTAACGGTCGTATGCAATTTTGACGCGATTTTCTAAAACACTACAGGAAACTGTGATTTTACATACTTTATAGGCATATATTGAAAAAAATGTTTTAGTTTAAGATCGAAATAAACATCAACTCGTAAACACCAAAGGTACACATTTCATTTGAGGCAACATCATTCGTGAACTATAGATTTTGGTGCTCAATCGAAAAAGTAAAATGCTGTGTAACACTGAAATGAACAAGTATCCTTCATATCACAACCTTAGGTGTTACCCGATTGACATTTGGTAATCTGTGAGAGAATTGTTATGTAAAAACTATTGACAAACAGACGTTGAATGAGTTGTCAATGAATGAGTGAATAATGCTAGGTTGTCCAGAAACGAGGTTTACAGCTCATACCAAATGTTTTATGCTTCTTTGTAGCATAAGTAAAGCGGAAGTTAACGAGGGTAGCAATTGCTGATTGCTTTGTTTAAAGTTCTCATTCAGATACCCAGATGTCTCCAGACTAAATCAGATCAGACCAAAGATGAGTTTTACGGTTCCAGAGTACTAAATGATAAATAAAAGATATGATAAAACAAATTCAAAGGATGAGATCGTATATTTTCCAGATGTCTAGACCTCTTATTGTTCAACTATTGACTACAATAGAAGTGACACAATTATTTGAAATATAAACGAAAACTATGGCATTTGAAATGAATCAAGCCTCTTAATCGATGAAGTTTTAGCATGGGACGGATATGTTTTCTGGTCTCATTCGTCTGGTAAGTTAATTTCTTCGAGAAGAATGAAAAGCTCAACTGTTCAATTCAAAGCCGGGTTCAAATAGATAGTTGTTTCCAGGCAAACCACTTATTAGTTCTTGTCATCTCGATAACAAAAATGCAATGTGGCGTATCCTAGTCACACGTTTAAATGTTGTTGGATGAGTTAAGTCAAGCTTGTAGGTTTAAAGGACACTAAGAAATTTTTAAATAAACATAAAGTGTGTTTTTTTCGCATATTTTAATTTATGTTATTGATTAGCCATTGTTAGGTACACGGTAATACATTTTTTAATTGTTTTTTGTTAGTTGATGTTTAAATTAAGAGAAACTTTTATATCAGTTAAATTGAGAAAGATAATGCTATTCATGCATGGCCACGTGATGCATGTTAACTCTTAATGTTGACGTGGCACATTTGATATCACAGCTATTAAACTGAATTGAAGCAATGCTTTAAAATATCGTATCAATATCAATTGCCCCTTAATTGTAGTGTTTACCTCAATGACATTTGAAAAGGGCGTCACATGTAAATGCTTTAGAAATAGATTATTACATTGGTTTGGTACTTAGAAAATGAAACATAGAAGCCTATCCATTCATTGATATTAAGAATCAAAGTATTTGTTTCTCATAAGATGTTTAACTATCATTTGTTTCTTTTTATTATCAGATGTAAAATGTGTTTCCTTAACCTTAGGCTAATATCAAACTAGCGCGATGTGGAATTTCTCAAATTGTATTCACAATGTTTCGTCAAACATTCTTTACCTAAACTAACATTGTTTCGTTTGACTACCATTGTATGGAAAGTTCTTCCGTCGTTTCCAAGATTGTGCTAAACAGTGGAATTTGATAATTGATCATTTCCTTTACATGCCTTAATATTGTATGCATTAAATTGGACATATATGTATACATTTATGTATTTTTAGATTTTTTTAAAGTTTAAATACTACTTACACAAAAAACATCAACTGTACAAGCAGATTTATATTAAATGACCATGTACAGCTCATCGTAACAAAAAACTCCGCATACATTTTAAGTATCAAAGTGCACAAAATGAAGGATTCTGTTTTGCACGAGGAATGACATACACTGTTTACCTTTACGGCTAATGATTTTCAACATATATTTTATTGTTCATCATATGTTGCGTAAACAATGAAATGTTATTGTCCCAGTAAATGCTAACCATGAGATAAGGCCATAAATATTGCCTCAATCAGACACAATTAGCAGTGCTTAACTGCAACTTGTTGTGGTTACACGCAATTACGTGATCGCTAGTCAATAGAATCTGCCAAGAACTGTGAAAGACCACTTGAAATGTTTTATACTATGTTTGAAAGGAAGATAATGCGCCAGGACATCGGCAATGTTATTCCTATTTCCTAAGCAGGACACTAAGTACAGATATCACAAACGTGTCCTCGGGTTGTTGTCATCAAACCTTTTTAAGATGTTTTTAACTTAAGTCAATTTCACCAAAAAAATAAAAGATTTTTTTTTTAAATGTTTTTAATATAAAAGTTTACATTTTTTAAATAAAATCATTGAAAATGAAGTATTTCAAATATTATTAAGTCATAATATCAAATGCTTAGACAGATTCTTAAGATGTTTTGTGAATACCACCTCTCATTTCTACAACGCATTCATTTCACTATAACGTGAACTAGCCAACTTATACGTTTTCTTTTAGTTTAAGCCGAATATTTTCAAATATATTATACAATTGAAAATTAATATTTTAACATTAATCATAAAAGTGGTATAAATAATAAAAAAACACAAACATTTGGTTTTCTTCATTGGTAAGTCAGAAGATCAATGTCGCTGATATGTAAAATAGAAAAAAAAAAGCTTAATAACTTGAGTAAGGAATAGCGTATACTAATGCAACGGGTTATGTAGAAAACTTTTGTGAATTCAAATAAACTGGTCTTTGGGTCGATAGGGTAAAGGTCGCATTGACTTTAGAGTAAGACCATTATTGTGTCGCTCAAAAACAAAACTTGTAGTGTTGACACTTAATGTTTGGATGAACATACCGACTGCATTAATGATATGTTTGATCAAAGTCAATGTCGCTGTTTCTTAAACTATAAATTTGGTTTCCGTTGAAAGATGAGTTGTTGTGTAGGTAGATAATGTGAATACGTACATTAGAATTTAGGTGTGGTATCTAGAGTCAGGGTCAATGTCGCTTAAAATGAAAATATAAAACATGTTTTCCGGAAAACTTTTGCAGTCTATTGAGGTCGAAACATCCTATCCATTCAAACATCTGAGAAAATAGATATTCATAATGATGAAACTTGTTCTGAATGTAGCTTATGTGAATATACACCTAGGAATTGCCTTTTGGGTCAAGGTCGCTTTTACTAAAAAATAAAATAAATTTTCTCTCTCGGATATAACTCCTGTGTATGGATGGACCTGACGCTGTTACTTAGATAAGGAACATGTACGTAAATTCGATTGCTAGAAAAAAAAGATTTACGTCAAATTACAGAAAATTGCAAAAGAAAATAGCCCAATACTTTTTTACCACAGGAAGGACAGCGAAACGTTCGTAAGTATACATTATTACTACATGAAGACAGTCACTGCTGGCATCTAACTACCCTCTTTAATGCACAAAATTGCCTGCATTCGTCGCATCGCGGCGTTTCTACTTGAAATTGAACTATTTTATGACCTTTCTTTATGAGTAGTTGTTTACATGGTACACAAGATTCGAGTTATTGTCCGCAATGTGATGAAAATAATTGACTTTATAGACACGTCGAATCGTCAGCTTTTGTGGTTGTTGCAGTTGCTGCTGCCTCTGCAGTTTGTATCGCTTGTTGGACGACTGAATGACAGGAACGCTATAGTAAAAACAGTTGGATGAAAGAGTGAAATTTATGGTAGTAGAGGTTACTTGCAAATGCTATATGGTTATTTCAGTTAACATGGCTGAATTTCCGACAATATTTTAAAACATAATAGATCACCTGTGAAAAAGATACTAACTTAGTCAGAATACTATGTACAATACTTCCTTTGGATGCCAAAGGAATGCATACATCATTAACTCGATTACTAAGGACTGTTTAATGATAGCAATGGTAAATTCAACACGACCTAGCATTGGTTTAGCGGTATTCTATTCTCAAGATGTTACCATCACCAGCAGAAAATGCATCTACCCCTTGATGATGTACATGTCGACGTTGAATTTATGTTTGACTCTAGTACCGTACACATGCAGTATTCTGTTTCAATTACTTAAATATTCATTAACAATGTTTCCATAGTAAATATAATATATCTATCAG
The DNA here is from genome assembly GCF_026914265.1 of Mya arenaria. Lineage (NCBI taxonomy): Eukaryota > Metazoa > Mollusca > Bivalvia > Myida > Myidae > Mya > Mya arenaria. The sequence goes on along the minus strand of NC_069129.1, from coordinate 27,584,264 downwards.
ACAATGAGTTTTGTTTTTCCTTTGTAGTTAAAATGAAAATGATTTGATTCGCATGAAATAGTAGCTACTTGTACTGGCGTTTTTACGTATTAAAGATGCTCTAATACTCCCAAATACGATTCAACACATTTAATACAATTGTTTAAATTTACCAAAATCGATGAACAGATGTAAAAAAAATGGTGTTGGTGAAGAATTCCGAGTCTAATTTGAAAGAAATGTGCAGAAAACACGGTATTGCTAACTTATGAGGCGATAGTAGATCGCAGTTAATTTACCTTTTAGCATTCACCAAACATTTTTTTTTTTCGTTTTCAGCAATTATATACACGGTTATGATATTGTTTTCAGTAATTAATATTTACCATAAATGCATTATTTAGTAAGGTGCTGAAGGTTTATCACTCAAAATCATTAAAAATGTGTTTGATATACATGTGTATGTATTGATTTTGAATAAGAGTGTCACTTTAAAAAAAGGCTTTATCGAAACAACGATATTATTGTAAACAAATGCTGGTACCATTTCATTCTAAAAATTATAAATTTCGTCGTTTAATTTAAACAAAAAAGATTTGCATTATTCAATGATAACATGGACATAACTATATATAACTATAAAGAACTATTTCAGGCATACTCTAGAACATAGTTTGGCTGAAACCCGAACTTAATATCAATAGTTTATTGGAGGGTTAATTTTGTCAAGTCTCGTATTGCAAAAATGTTTTGGCGGACTAATTTTTGCGGTGATGTTTGGCAGTCTATGTAAATCTGAATGAATATAAGCCAAGTTATTTAAAGCACAGTCAAATGTTGAAAACATATGATAAAGTGTTATAATTTGCCTTCAGATAGTTTTAATTTCGTATTGGAATTGTGTTGAGTTAAAGTTTAAAATTTTACTTATACCTTCCTTTGAAATTTAGTTTATTTAGTGAGACTGATTGTTTTATTTAACTTCAAAGTAAACATCCATTTTCACCGATTCATCGGTGTAACTTTAAGTATTTCCATTATAAAGCATTTCAATTTTTACTACAGACCTAAGCCTCAATCTTCTTGTTGTATAACGCAACATGGCATCAAAATAACAATTTATAAAGAATAAAGAAATGCGATAAGCCAAACGGCCTCTTTTCAAAAATGCTTGGAAAATGCGTGACGATAAGGTGACTTTTGAAGAACCACACTTCTCATATGTGTTTTTTTGATATAATAAAGAAATGCATAAGCCTCATTCATGTATCCCGACACTATTCTGTTATGTTTAAACAGAAAAATTAGAAAAAAATGTTGTATAAAAGTATTGATATTAGTTAATAATTTCAACAACCAGATGTCGTGATACTAATCAAATATGAGCCACCATTAAAAACAAAATTATCATCTTTATCGGCATAACCAACGTCATAACGTTATCTCCATTATAACATATATGGTTGTCAATAACTTCCATTGTTACGTTCAACCGAGGAGCTACCGTACCAAAGACGGTATGGAAATTGGATTTTGAGCAGGCATACTTTGCATACAAATAGAAATGAGCTTTTTAATGAATACAATTTTGCTGCCATTTCGCTCTTCAAGGACTATAATTTCGACTTACAAGCCTGAGCCATTAAATTTACCCACACATTCATTTCCATTTCCAATCTAATAGCCAAGGGCTTAACGTGCTATGAAATAAGATCTAGTTTCGAATAGTCGTATCCCTTTAACTTTCCCTTATTACTTCAGAAAGTATCTTGAATCATTTTCGATAAAAATATATTCACACCATGTCATCCGGTATTGGATGTTTTTTAATGAAAACAAAGAATATTATTTCGTCCTGTACCGTTCAGTTAGACCTTAAAAACCGTTTCTGTTTCACCATATCAAATATTTAAAATACTGATGGATAATTAGGCACTTTGAACCGAACCATGAGTCAAACGTGGGCTAGATCAGCATGCCTATAACCGCTTACGTCTTATCTGATGTTGAGAGTTTGCTTACGAATATATTTTGATGAAATTTAAGATTGTTTTTATTTTGAACGATGATTTGCAAAGACTAGGCATTTACAGAATGGTATGCCTAAAAATGGCTATCGTACCTTTGTTACCGTTAACCTTCATACACGGATTGTGGTAGGGCTGCTTGCTGCTGTGATTATTCTTGCAGTTTCAATTGTATTATGGAGTTATGAAGAAATTTCATAAATGTATCAACAATTTACCATTATATTTAGCCAACATTTAATATTGAATATTCAACTTTTCGATTGAGGCCTTAACATTCATATATCCCATCAAACCTTGTAAGGAAAATCCAGGAACGCCTTATTTACATCTACTCGAGCACCCGCAGTATTGTCACTGATATTGTTGATAGTCTTGTAGCAGTCAGCTGTTCATGCGAACTTCCGCTACTATCCAAATTGTGTTACAAACATATTTCAGAATCGACGCAGTTTTAATCTTTATTGATAATTTGTAGACATTTCCTGCATGGTTCATGTTATAGTGCCTTATTTTGTACTACTTCTTACAATTTGAAATACCTACATTCAGGGCTGGAAAATATAAATATTTATTTTATTTATTTTTTGAGATAGTTTTGATTCTTATGATGGTAGAGGATGATACTGGAATGTGCGCTTGGACACGGTTTGAAATACATATTTATTATATGCTTCTCTGATATTTATATAGATTATTCAATGGTATTATATGCTATTGCACTGCTTCAAAACAGTGATACTATTTATTTGATATTTTTCTCTCTCACATCCAAATCAAACGTCAGTTTGCACAGAGCTGGGACTCAATTTCAAAGAAGTAATTACCGACCTTTCTGTTCGTATACAATGTTGGCGCGTATTTCTAGAACACTACAGGAAATTGTTATTATACATACTTTATAGGCATATATTGAAAAGAAATGCTTTAGTTTAAGATCGAAATCACATCACCTCGTGAAAACCAAAAGTGGATATTTCATTTGTGGCTACGCCATTCGAGAAATCTAGATTTTTGTGCTCAATCGAAGAAGTATATTGTTATCTAACACTAAAATAAACAAGTATCTTTTATATCACAACCTTCGGTGTTATCCGATTGACATTTGGTAATCTGTGACAGAATTGTCATTTAAAAGCTATTGACAAACAGATGTTGCATAATGTGTAAATGTATGAGTAAAAAATGCTACGTTGTCCAAAAGCTACTGAGTTTTACAGTTCATATCGAATGTATCATGCTTCTCTGTAGCACAGTAAAGCGAAAAGTTAACGAGGGTAGCAGATGCTGATTGCTTTGTTTAAGTTTCTTATTCAGATAACCAGATTTCAGATCGGACCAATGATAAGTTTAACGGTTCCAGAGGACTAAATGATAAATTAACGATATGATCAAAACTTTTCAAAGTATGAAATGGTATATTTTCCAGATGTCTAGACCTCTTATCATTCAACTATTGACTACAATAGAAGTGACACAATTATTTGAAATATTAACAAAAACTATAGCATTTAAAATGAATCAAGCCCTTTTATCGATTCATTTTTAGCGTGGGACGGAATTGTTTTCTGGTCTCATAAATTTGGTAAGTTAATTTCTTCGAGAAGAATGAAAAGCTCATCTGATCAATTCAAAGCCGGGATCAAATAGATAGTTGTTTCCAGGCAAAACACTTATTAGTTCTTGTCACGATCATCACGATAACACAAATGCACTGTGACGAACCCTAGTCACGCGTATAAATGTTGTTGGATGAGTTAAGTCAAACTTGTAGGTTTAAAGGACAATTAGAGATTTTTATTATTCAATGTAGAAATAAAGTGTGTTTTTTCGCACACTTTTCACTTAGTTTATTGATCAACCAGTTTAAGGTACATGGTATTACATTTTATTTGTTTTATGTTAGTTGATGTTTAAACTAAAAGAAACTTATATATCAGTTATACGCCTTTTCATGCATGGCCATGTGAAGCATGTTAACTTCTAATTTTGACGTGACGCATTTGATAAAACAGTGATTAAACTGAATTCAAACAATGCTTTAAAATATCGTATTAGTATCTCAATTGCCTCGTAATTCTGGTTACAGATTAATGTAACCAGCGTTATCGCGGCGCACAGTTCCTTTTACCATACAAGTATATACTACCGTAACCAGTCTATCACTCTAGAATCTATCCGATGACGTCAGCGTTTACCTTGTTACTTCCCTTTTCTTCTACAACTTTCGAGAAGGTAGCCCGTACATTTTGTGGGACCTGGGAAGTTCCCTAATGGTCCTTTCAAAACTTCAGAAACTCTTAGATCGGCATCCAAATAAGTCTGTTGCTAAAATGTTTTAGATTGGTTTACAGAAGGATTTAGGCTGAATTATACCGGCCCAAGGTTAGGAATGGACTGCAAAACTTATTGACGGGTAAAACTCATTTTTCGGAAACCCTTTGCATAATAAACAAAGAAATTGCATTATCCCGTATGGCCGGTCCTTTCAAGGAACCGCCTTTAGCTAATTTTCGTACTTCCCCAATAGGTGTTGTTGCCAAGTCTAGTGGGGGATTTCGCTTAATAACACACTTGTCTTACCCCGAGAGTAAAAGCGTGAGCGATGGGATCGAACATAGTCTTTGTTCGGTTAAATATACTTCGTTTGACGCCGCAGCGGACATGATATTTAATCTTGGGGAAGGGGCATTGATGTCAAAGCGTGACTTAAAATCAGCATTAAGATTAATGATTATTCATCCAGCCGACTTCCACTTGCTTGGTTTGAAACTCGGGGACAACTATTACTACGACACATGTTTATGTTTCGGCTGCAGCTACGCCCCTTCTTTATTCGAAAATTTGTCAACATTTTTACATTGGGCAGTATCCGATGCTTCTGGCTTAAACACAATTGATCACTATTTGGATGACTTTATTTTAGCCGGACCTGCCAATTCTAACCATTGCACGGAAGTCTTGGGTAATTTGCATTTGATTTGTAACTCGCTCGGCTATTGCCGAAGAAAAATCTGTAGGGCCAACAACTTGTTTAGTATTTCTTGGCCTAATAATAGATTCCTCCACTATGACAATATGTATTCCCCGAGAAAAGGTGGATGATTTAATAATAACAATAAACTCGATGCTTAGAAAGAAAAAAGTTCAATTGCGGGAATTACAGTCCTTGGCAGGGAAATGAAAGTTTGCCTCTCAGGCAGTGCGTGGTGCGCGTGCCTTTATCCGCCGGTTTTACGACGCAATGTCCAATGTTAAAAGAAAACGCTTTTATATCCGTCTAACAGTTGCATTAAAGGAAGATCTATTGCTATGGCTCAAATTCCTCTCAAATTTTAATGGTAAGGTCAGAACCCCAGAATCAATTTGGCATTCGAGTGAATCTTTGCAATGGTGGACTGGTAGCGCAGGGGCAGTAGGCTTAGGCGCAGCCTGCTACATGAGAGGTCGATGGGCTTTCTTTCAATGGCCCGCGTCATGGAAAAACACACATTTGTTAAAAAAATTGCTTTCCTAACGCTAGTCCCGGTCTTATCGGCTGTTTATTTATGGAGTGAACACATTGCGAATAAAAAACTTGTCATGTGGTCAGACAATCTTGGACTGGTGCACATTCTTAATAAGCAAATGGCTAAATCGAAACCAGTAATGCACCTCCTCAGGCCTCTTATATTTTGTATACTATCAAACAACATCACGTTCAAAGCTCGCCACATATCCACCAAACTTAATGTAATATGTGATTCTATTTCTTGTAAGCGCTGTGACAAGTTCTGGCAAGCGGCGCCAGAGGCGAACTAATGCCAAGATCCAATCCCCCTGGCGTTCTTGTCAGTGATTTACTCGACGAAGCTGAAAGATTGTTAAATGTCTCCAATCCCATAAATACAAGATTGTCATACACGCAAGGCATTAGTGCATTCTCTCAGTTCCGGTGCGCGCATCAGCTTATGGAAGACTGGCCCCCTCCCGTAGACCACATAGTTCTGTTCATTTCTTTTTTATCATTACAGAGCCGTTCCCACACCACGGCCCGCTTATACACAGCTTCCATTAGTTACCAATGCAAACTCTTAGGCGTATTCGATCCAACGTTCAGTTTTATAGTTTTAAAGTTACTAAACGGTATGAAAAGGCAGTGCATCCGCAAGGACCCTCGCTTACCTATCACGCCTCAGATTCTATGTTCCGTGTTTGGTGTACTTCCAGTTATTTGTAAAAATGCTTATGAACAAACACTTTTCTCCACTGGCTATATCGTCGCCTTTTCTGCGTTTTTACGGGTCGGTGAAACTTACCGTCACAAAGGGAAATTCACCAGACAAAATAATTTCGGCGGCCGACGTCTCTGTTTGTAAGGAAGTTGCTCAAATAAGACTACGCTTTTCAAAAATAGACCAGTATGGGGCGTCACAGTGGATCAAACTACAGGCTTGTAGTGGTCCAATTTTCCCCGTGACAGCAATTACCAAATATCTAAGTATTCGTCCAAAATTCGGGTGCCCCCTATTGTGTCATTTCAATGGCTCCCCAGTCACCAGGTACCAATTCTCGGCAGTGCTTAAAAAATCTCTCTTGCACTTAGGCCTCAATTACGTCTGCTTTAGCTCCCATAGCTTTCGAATTGGGGCTGCAACTTCCGCAGCCCAAAAAGGGGTTCCTTTGGATGAAATTAAGCTCGTCGGTAGGTGGCGCTCTGACTCTGTCCGCACCTACCTACGCCCGAATATGGTTTCCGTTCCTAGAATACCATAAACATGCTCGTTGGCCGCTGTACACCAGGGTCATTCATGAATGAAATTATGTTTTCAATTTTTTTCAGTTTGGATGTTTGGTTCATCAATAATCAAACAGGCGTTCTTTGCTAGCCGCAAGAGTCCCGGGGGTTCAAATTTGGGGTTTCAAAACCTAGAAATATTGTGGCAAGGCTACAGTGGTCTTGGGGTAACAAAGTGCCGGGGCAAACTCAGGACTTTGTTAAAAATAAGGTATCCCCCGAGTTTTATATTGATTCACTGTGGAGCAAATGATATCGGTGAAACAAAATCCGTTCAAATATGTAATTTGATCCGGGCTATAGTTAAATTCATCCATCTGAACATGCCCGGCACTATTATTATTTGGTCTAAACTATTGCCTAGAATGTCATGGCGCCATAGATTGAATTTATCTGCCGTGGACCAGGCAAGAAAAATAATAAATAGCTTTGCAGCCAGTCTTGAACAGGGGGGGGGGGGTGCAGGTACATCAAGTATAGTGACATAAAGCTAGGCGCTTCTCGTCTGTTTTCTGATGGGGAACATCTTTCCGAATAAGGTAACTGTCTTTTCCTTAATGACATCTCGGCTGGCTTCGAGTGTTTTACTACCAGTGGCCAAACTGTTTACCCCCAATAACAAGTTGCTAGCCCAGTTCAGGGCCCGTGTGGTGTGGCCCCAGGAGGTATGCATACTTAATATGGAGATATTTTTGGAGTGGCGCTCAGGTCGCTACATTCTGGAATAAATCAAATGGTGTTCGCAACTGGGCGAACTGTTCTTTATTAATTCATGGCGTGCACGGGACTTTTTTGTAAATCGCCCCCCAAGAAAAATAATATATATATATATCAATAAATAAGGAGTTAAATTATTGGGGTATCAATTCTTGTCGTTTCGTATTATTTTATTTTTTTGGGCGGTGAACCTTTGCTTCGCGCAGATTCAATTGGCGAGGTGGCGATTTACATTTTGTCAATACGTAAAATATTTGGTGGTGTTTTAAGTGTACAATGCGTCTTTATGGTGACACTTTGGTACCCCAAAAGCAGTTCTCGCGCACACATGCTGCTAAGTGTACGCGGGTCCCGTCTTTTTATACTGGCGTCCGTCGATAATTCTGGTTACAGCTTAATGTAACCAGCGTTATCGCGGCGCACAGTTCCTTTTACCATACAAGTCTCTACTACCGTAACCAGTCTATCACTCTAAAATCTATCCGATGACGTCAGCGTTTACCTTGTCACTTCCCTTTTCTTCTACAACTTTCGAGAAGGTAGCCCGTACATTTTTTCTCAAATCCCTGCCCAGCCCACCCCCTTTACATGATTATAATAAACTATATATATATGTGTGTTTTCAGTTCATCATTTGTGTGTATAGAGCTTAATGTTATCCATAGTTGTTAATATATTTCTGTATACTTGAATCGAGGAATAGCCCGGTCATCTTAACTTCAACATAACATATGTTACTTTTTAATTAAATGTGTTTTGTTTGCTCGCGTCTGTGATGTTTATTTCAGTCGAGCCACCAGAAACCATTGCCATTATGCCCATACCTTGCCACATCTTCTGCACGGCTTCATGTTGTCGACCATGACGTACCGAATCCAAGTTTAGCTTTCTATCATGCATGAATATATAACCCAACGTGAACCCGAGGATCAGGACGTTTGTTCCGGGAAGGCGCGGTGGCGATTTACATTTAGTCAATACGTAAAATATTTAATACGCCTAGGTAGTTTAGTCCCGCTGTTACCAGGGTCTATCTGCTGATGGTGTTTTAAGTGTACAATACGGTGCGCCTTGGAAGGGTCTATAATGGTGACCCTTGGACTTGATAGGGACGACAGGTTTTCAACCACCGCGTCTCCCGCCTTTAACATTAGCCGTGCAAGTTTGATGCCTTCTTTCAAAATTAAATTAAATAAGTCTGTGGACATAATGGGTTTCTTTTTGTTTACTTTTAAGCTTTGGTACCCCAAAAGCAGTTCCCGCGCACACATGCTGCTAAGTGTACGCGGGTCCCGTCTTTTTATACTGGCGTCCGTCGATAATTGTAGTGTTTAGCCCAAAGAGAGTATCCTTATAAAACCTAGCTGTAGAAAGGTTTGATATATTGTTTCAATATGCTATAACAATCAGGACATTTGAAAAGGGCATTACATTTAAATGTTGCACACATACATTATTACATTGGTTTGGTATTTGTTATCAATCCGTTAGAAAATAAAACACAGGAGCCTTTCCATCCATTGACATCTTGTACTGTCACGTCATATCACTGAACGTATGCTGCGCAAGCACATTGCTACTTATGCAGTTCAAAAACGGCGGCTTGAAAGATACGTTTTAAACATTTAACATGCTTAGTCTTTTATCTAGGAAAGCATACACTCAAAACAGTTGCTGTTGCCAATCCGTGAAATCATCCCATTTAACTCAAAGGCTAGATTTTGTTTCTTTTTCTTGTTATCTTCTGAGTTTCACTCGGTTAAGGTTTATCCAAGAGATCATTGAGTTCACATGTTTACAGAGTGTTTAACTAAGAACCTTTTATCTCTTAATTTTCTGACGCACATGTCCAAACACTACAATGATTGAGAAATAAACATGCGTCCATTTATCTGTTCTGTTTCGAATACCTATTACACACACTCCAGTGTTCGCGTAATGCATTAGTCCTTATGGCCTATGTTTTAGTAAAGAAGACTTATATTGCTACAGACCAGAAGTGCTTTGGTGTTGTGTTGGCAATTTACGGTACATACATGTACACGAACGCATCCTTTTCATCGGGTTTTGTGTGCAAGATTCATCGTGTACGTGTCTTGTTTTGTATCACCGCCGCCCACCAAAGTTCACACTTTGCAATAGCCGATTTTTTGCAACATGCCGATATTCCTTCGAGGTGAATATAGCATAATAATTATAAACTCCGATCTGAAATTCACATGACCTCATCAGCTAAACCTTACACACTTTCTTATACAATTGAGTAGGGATTCAGCACTAAAGCTCTGTACGAACAACGCTGAATGACGTCGTTTTGTTTTATGGATATAATTGCAAATGTCTTCTCTTGCACGAGCGATGCAATGACTTTGTTCGAATAAATCTGTATACGTTCAATTATTTTATTGCGCCAAAATCCACTCTATTTCAGACACAACAAACAATGCTTGATCATAGCTTGATTTGGAATTTTGCAATTTCATATCAGCTTATCTTTATAGTCTACCAGCAAAAACATACATTGTATCAAACAACTTAAATCTTAGCATTATGCACTTACTGTTTTTTTTGTTTGTTTCTTCCCTTGTATATCTACTCATTCATTATAATTTGATATTGTATTTTTCTCCACACATATTGTACAAGATGTGTGTATTAAACCTATACTGATATTTTGGTTAATGCTCAGATATGATAAAGTGTGCTTCAAATGTTTTAGAATAATCTTGAACCAGTTAAGCAATGTTTGGAAAGAAAATATATAAACAAGGAAATACTTCAAAGGGTATGTACTACATTAAAATGTTACGGGAACGAACAGATAATTCAAAAGCTCGATTTGATTCAGACTAAAAGCGAAGGTATAATTGATTATTCTCTTGACAAATACTTTGATATTGATAAATAATTATGAGAAATATCACTTATTCGGGAATGGACAATTTCCACAAACTTCGCAATATTGCTTAACTATTTGTACTTATTTCGCTGTTGTGAGGATCGCTTTGCATCTATTTTAGTGTTGATCACTGTTGCAATATTTACGTAATGATCTAACTCATCTCCCTGTCAAGTATAGTATTATCATTTAGAATAGAAACGAGAAGCCTTGATACATATAACCGTCAATTTTTTATTGAATACTATTGAAGAGGGACCAGACACATTGTTCTATTCATTTCCTAAAAGCTCTTTTTGGTGATATAACTGGCATAATATAAGTCTTGGTGTTTAATAAGACAGCTAAAAACCCTTATGAAACCCATAGTTTTCTGTCGCTCTCATTGCTCGCTCAACTTCTCATAAGTTAGGGCTGACTGTTTGTTTGTTGTCGTCTTGCTCAACACATACTTAAAGACGACATTAGTTATGTAATTCTTAAGCTTCCGTTTTTGGTCAAACAAGTGCACTAATTCATTCAATGCTATTTTTCCAATTACCAATTATATACAGATTCCAAATAATTTTGTTTTTAAATAGGAAAGGCATAAAAAAACAAATGACTCTGGAAACTGGAGTTACTTGTTCTTATTTAATATCAAAATGCATAACTTTTATGAGCCCTTTGAAATCTGTCAGCCCCCAAACAAACAGAAAAAATAACATATACATGCATAATAGATAAAATGAACGAATCATGTAAAGAAAGCTAACATGATTTTAACATGAAAAATATTTTTTTTTATTTCTTTAATTGATTTCGATAGTGTTTGAACATAACATGCAGGGGCTGCCCTACCAAACCCCATCCCAAAACATAAATGAAGCCTGCATATTTATATATTGAAAGTCCTGCAAGATTTAGTGCAGACATGAAATTTGACCGTAATCCCTATATAAAAAGAATCTACCTTACGGGTTTATTACGGTGACATTAATATCCTAATCATTGCTAAACATAATGTTTTTGGCTTTTGTTTCGATCGCCTCTAAGGCTATGTCCTAATTATGTACTTAACCATGCCTTTGTTGCTTTTCGATGAAAGTTCGGGCAATTTAATACATATTTACTTCAAACAAATAGTTGGAAGCTATGTTGCAATTCATTAGAAGTGAATGACTGGTGTCCCTTTTTATATCGGGGGAGGACCTCCGCAGATCATGAGAAGGAATTTCACTATCGAGTACAAGGTTAGCCACGTTACGTTCGTGTTTGGCCCTTGTGCATGTTCACAAAAAGTATTCCATTTGTTCATTTTGAAGTTCCTCAATTAATAGACTCTGCCTGATATGGAAGAAATGCTCTTGCTTTTGGTTAATGAATAATAAAATAAAAACTAATGACATGTCATAAATCACATTGCGGTTACCGTAAACATGTCTTTAAAACAACCTCCAAATAATCGGAAAGTGCAAAAAATACCTTATTTTTTCTACTTCTTTTTTCGGTAGTTGTAGGGAAGCAGCTGTCTAGACCCCCATTTACTGCCTCTGTCTTCATTTACATCTAACAACGGAAATTTCATAGTTAACTATTGCAGTCATACTCTAACCCAGTCGAACATAATATAAATAGTTTATCGAAGGTTTATTTTATATTAAAAAGAGATGCTAAAACATTCCGTTAGGTGATTTTCTACTGTAGAAACTGCATTGTGATAGTTCGAAGTTTATTTTATACCTTGCTTGAATGAGATTATTTTTTATATAACAACTTCATCTCAGACATCAATTACGTAACATATTATCGATTTAACAATAAGTATTTCCATTAGAACAAAACCCTTTTAATCAATTACAGATCTTTGCCCCAATCCTCTCTTTGTATAACACAACAAGGCATCAAAAGTAACATTTTATAAAAAAAAAACACGACAAAATCAATAAGGTCTCGTTTCAAAAATGATTTAAATACTGCTTGAAGATAACGTATCTTCGGAAGACCCGCTATTTCTTCAAGTGTTTGCTCTCATAAATGATAAATTCATTAGTTGACTGGATGTATCACAACACTTTGCTTTGTTATTTGTTAATCGATTTATTTATACTTATTTAAAACTTTAATTATTATATATTTTTAATCTTGTGATACCATTCTCAAACCTGAACTTATATTTTCAAATAAATTCATCACCACCACCATCCTGGCATTTGCCTTAACTTTATCGTAATCTATATCATTTCCGTCATGGTAGTCAATAAATTCCATTGTTTGCCAACCAAGTTTTGGTGGTGACTACCAAAACGGGTTGCTATCAAAACAGGGACAAAGTTTTGCTTTATACATTAGTTTTTGTGCGTATTTTGCCTACAAATACAAACGTTCTTGTTCATAAACTTGACTCATTCTGGATAACAGACCCTTGACTCGTTTTGAATCGAATATCCATGGCGTGTCATCCGGTGTTTTTTTTTATAAATCAAACGATTGCTTTGTGTTTTGTACACAAAGGATTGCAAAATGATTGTGTGCCACTGGAAATAATAATTCGACATTAGTTATTTTGTATTCCATTAAGAAGGGATTCTTTTTCTTTCCTAGAGTTTGAAGATTTCTTAAATGTACCAACATGCGCTTTAAAGGGATTCACTCATAGATTTGCACGTGATTTCAGGACCATGCACGATCTATTGATTTAATTGAAAGTGACGCATTTATGTTTAAATATAAACACAAACTAAGGCATATAAAATAAACCAAACCCTAATATCGAATCCCTCTATGCGTGGGAGGGATTGTTTTGTTAGTATAAATCTAGTTCGATTATTTCTCCGAGAAGAAATGAGAAGCTCAATGTATCAATCTTGAGCCGGGGTCGAAATACAAATTGGTTTCCTGGCAAAGCAGAGGCCATTTATTGTCACGATTATCTCGATAGTACAAATGCACCGTGGCCTACACAACTTTTGCGTATAAATGTTGTAGTATGAGTTAAACACGCTTGTAGGTTTGAAGGTCATGGTTTTAGAAGAGCTTTTTTGGATATCATTAGTTTTCAATGTAAACATAAAGTTTTCTTTCGCATATTTTTCCTTTAGTTTATAAATCACGTATTGTTAAGTGTATATTTTTTACCAACAGCCGAACCTGAACTCATCCTATAGCATTTTATCTTAACCCCGCGGCTAAATATTTTAATTCTGATTTTTAGTATCACAAGCCGGTGGTTATTTTGAAGCCATAATACGTGTTCCCACATTGATGAGGATCAGATGCTTCCCAAGTACTGATGTGTGTGTTGTGTTACTGAAATTAGGCATAAATCCTACCTCCCCTTCAGTTTATAATTGAGTTTCTGTCTTCTGACAAACATCTTATTTTCTGTTATTAGTTGATAATTCAGTTCAATGGCATTGCTATCAATGTTAATTTGCGAAAGATATACGGCTTTTCATGCAAGGCCATTTGAAGCAAATGTTTGCTGCTAATTTTGTCGTGACACATTAGATGTCACCGCGATGAATCCATATTGAAGCAATGCTTATTACTATCGTTCCAATTTCCGAATTGCCTTTAAATTTCAGATTTTTGGCTTAACACGGGATCCTTATTATACATAACTGAAACAAGGATTGATTTATTATTTTGATAACTTATAACGATATAGCGATAATAATGTAAAAGACATTTTTAAGGGCATCAATTAAAAATGTTGTCCAAATAAATCCATTCGAAATACTTTATTACTATGGAAACATGGTTGAGACATTTGTTATATTTTTAAAAGAAAATGATGCGAAAATACTTTCCAGTTCATTGAAGTGAGTTTTAAAGTAAATGTATCTAATAAGACATTATTTTGTTTTAGTGTATGTAACAATTATTATATAAAATGTAAAAATGATGTCCTAACCATTAGGCTAAGTTCATAAATGTGCGATGTGGCTTAATAACGTTCTTAAAGTAGAACATAATGCTAAGATTAACAGCTTATAGAATCTGAAAATCTGTTTTTCCCTCAAACAGTCCTTGCCTCAACCTGCGAGTTTACTTTATATATACGCGTCTTCCAAATATACTAGCTTATTATTTTAGTGTCATGTAAGTCAACAATTACGCTTTCTTTCGAAGCTTGTAAAAGCATATCAAGCAGGAGTATTCATTTCCTTTCATGATTGAAATAGCAGCAGAAATCATTATTTGCATATGTTATTTAATGTGCAGTTCATTATAGCAAACAGCTCCATATACAATATTGTTCAATAATAATTAAATAACGCAAAGCATTATTGATGCTTTTTACACTAGGAAAACAATGACAGCATCCCAGAAAATAGTGTTCATTGAATATCTTAACATGTATTTTCTTGCTAATCTTGTGTTGTGTCAACAATGCAGTGCAATTATTCCAGTGAATGTTAGTCATGATATAACGCCATAAAATATCCCACAATCATGCACAATTACCAACGCTTAATTACAATTGCATGTGGTTTCTAGCAATAACGTGAACGCTGGTCAATATAATCTGCAGAGAAATTGAGCATACAATAGTTTATGGTTTTGTCAACTATCTTTGATAGAAAAAACTTGGGCAAAGCCACAATGAACGTTATTTTCTACTGTCTTATATGTTAAAAGGTACATAAATCACAACGCGACCTACCAAGAATTCATTTCAAAAGTACGATTACCAGACAAATTATCAAACGAGTTAAACTGGTCGTGACAAGTTTTTGTATTGTTTTAAACAAAACTTATTAAAATAAATATTCAACATAAAGAGATGGTATAAATTAAGCAAAATGAGAAAACAAATATTTTGATTGCTATTTTGGTTGGTTAGGTGAATATTAATGTCGCTGATCCTAAAAAAGGAAACATTGTTGAGGAATAACTTATATTTATGTAACACATTGTAAAGAAACTTATGTTGATTCTTACCTTGAGATTACTCTTTTGATAGATGGGGTCATTGTCAATGTCGCTATGACTAAAAATGAATGTAAAAAACAAATCGCTCAAAAACTAGGAAGAACTTTTTGTTTTCGAAGCTTGGTATATATACACGCTTATGTTACGATGAACATTGTAAGTGCAGCTTGGATCAATGATATCAAGGTCAATGTCGCTGTTACTAAAACTAGAAATATGATTTTCGTTCAAAAAATGTATTTCGGAAAATCTTATATTTTATCATGTGTTGTATGAAGATCATGTGAAGACGTACCTAAGAATGTATTGTGTGGCCATAAGGGTCAAGGTCAATGTCGCTGTTACTGAAAAACGAAAAGAAAATGTTTTCCCCTCAACACCTTTAGTTGCATTGATAGAGAGTGATGAAACTTAGTATGTTGGAAGCTGTTGTGAAGACGTCAATTCGGAAAGCTGTTGTTAAATGTTGGTTCGATGTCAATGTCGGTATTACTTACTGATTTCCTTCAATAACCTCAGTTAAGAGTAATTTATATTGACGAAACTTGTGTAGAAATTTGATATGAAGACGTACTTTATGATTGCTTTTGGGGTCAGTAGAGTCAAGAACACTGTTTCTAAAAAAAGGAACACGATTATCGTTCAAGAACTTACTATATATATACTTGATGTTTATGAAAACACTTGTCGATGTTGCTAAAGGTGGTGAAAACATGTATATATATATATATATATGAACTTAGTGAACACTTAGTGAACACTTTATTGGCCGGATTTTCCTGATCGTACGAATTAAACCCTGGTCTCGTCGTATTATGGCGTTTATAGTACAAATTTAACTAGTTTATCATCAATTAGAAATCAAAAGAAATATACGTTTTATACAATTTATTCATGCAGTGGCATATCGGTTTTTGAAATGTAAAATCTATCTTCTTCTGTTATTGTTGCTGTTGATTTTGATGTCACAGCAAGGGCTAAGTATATCCCACTAGTCTGGATACGGATGACGGGAAAGCAAATGGTTTGATATACAAAGCAATCAGCAATGGATGTACTGCAATGTGTGTGCACGTCATGTGTTATAATTCAACGTTTGGTACTCTGCAACTAGTGAAATGACACTTTCTTTGCTCTATAAGTGGGTAATGCCTCGCTGTTTCTCCGTAGGTGGAGGAATGCCATGTTCTTTGCTCTTGGAGTAGTGGAATGCCACGTTCTTTGCTCTGCATGTGGAGCTTTGATCTGTAGGCGCTCCAATACCTTAGGAATAGAAATGTCACAGTCAAGAAATGACAATGAAGATGTGTTTTATTTTATTTTATTTTTTTATTTTATAATATTGTGATTTAAAAAAATCCCTTATAACATGCTTTCTTTATTTACAGCAAATCGATTCTTTACGAATGTTTAGGAAGCAGGAAATACTCGAATAAACATTAAGACTGTTTCTCTCTTGGTGTTCTCGATAACTGCTGCCCAGAACAACATGACTTATTCCTAAATACGTTTTCGCTTTTTCTTTTGTTTAAATAATGTTGCCCTTAAAATAACATTGATAGCAATGGTTATTTCAGATTTCAGGATGTACCGATGGCCCGAAATAAATGCCTCTACTCCTGATGGAAATACATGACGACTTTAAAAATGTTTTTTATCTCCAGTATATATGCAGTATTTTGTTGCAATGACTTTAAAATATTAAGGAAAAAGTACTCATATCGTATATTTTATCTCTTACATTTCTCGTAGTGAAAGAAAGAATGATTGAACTGCATTAAATAGCAGCTAATAATTGTCTGACGATTCCTTGCGGATTTAGAAGACGGCTTTATCGACAGTTCGTTCAAACAAAAGCTAATGTGACACAACAATTATAAACATCTGCTACGGATACTATTTAATTCTAAAACTGATGATGAGATGCCGTTCAATAAAACCAAAATAAAAGTATGGCAACACTAATCATGATAAGAATGTCTTGAAAATATCCTGCCGGGTTACATTTTAGCCCTCAGTTTATTTAGACATATATATAAAGGATTGTTCAAATGGTCTCTTAGAACTCATATAAGGTAGGGTAAGTATTAACTAAGAAAAACACGAACTTTTATTTTATTATTCATAGGGATTATCACGATTGGCACTAAAAACAGTACACATTAAACCCAAATTAATCTAGTTGGTGCAAGCACATATAACTGTTTTTTTTTCTAAAATGGTAAAGACATTTGCGAAAATATACACATTTTCTAGGAAACATACTGGTAATATCTAATAGGAAATGTTGTTTGAAATTGAACACGAGTACCTGTGGTTTTGTCCCGTAATATCACTTAAAGTATGGTATTGTCAGCTGCGCATGCGCATTGTTACTTATTCAACTCAAACACGAATAATTGAAAGACACGTAATAAACATTTAAGTAGAAGTTCGTGCATGGTAAAAGCTTTAAGTTGATTAGTTTTAGTGTTTCTAGCAAAATGCAATACATGCAATTGTAGTAGGAAAACATACTCCAAAAAGGATGCTGTTGCCAAACCTTGAAATCTTCCCATTAAACATTAAAGCTAGATTTCATTTTATTTGTTTTGTTATTTTCTGCGCTTTGCTCGGTTAACTTAAACTTCTTAGAGATCATTTAGATTGCATGTTCCCGGAGTGTATAACTGGAAATCCTTTATCTCTTATTTCAGAAGTATATGTTCAAACACTAGAATACTTGCAAAATAAATCATCCTTGTTCCTTATAACAAAGCAGTTTTTTTCGAAATGGATTTGGCCTTTTCCCTAAAAAGATGTTTTAGGCAAAATAATGTAATTTGCTATAGGTCCGAAGTGCTTTTAATTTGTGTTGGCAGTTTACAGTGTTTACATAAATGTGAATGTAAACCTTTTCAATGCCTTGAATTTGAGAACAGAATTCATTTGTTCTTAAAAAAACATGTCACATCAACTGAATATGAGATTGAACCAAGTAACAAACGTGTCCTGTTTTGTGGAACCGCCGCCATTCCAATGTTAATATTTTACAACAGCCGATTTTCTGCAACAATCCGCCTTAAGGTGGATATAACATCATGATAATAATGTGCTCTGATAGGTTAGTATTTTTCGATATCTATACTAATTAGTTAAATATTTAACAATCACTGTTACTAGAATTGCATTGAGTTAAAATGTCAGACTTTTGGCTTTCTCTTAGATCTACATGACCGTTTGAGCTCGAGTTAGTAAATTATGAATTTATAGTAAAAAGGCAACAACGATATGTTCAGGCAACGAAATGTGACGTCTGTATATCGTATGCATAAAATGCAATTTTCTTGTCCTGCGTCAACGATACTATTATTTTGCCCAAATAAAATGTGTAATAATTTGATCGCGTTAAAATCCCCTCTGAGTCAGACACAAATAACAATGCGTAAACACTTGGTTTGGCATTACGTCATTACATAACCACACGTCTATAGAGTCTACTTTGAATAGGCCAATCATCAACTATATAGTATTGGAAATCAATAAAAACTTACAAACGAATATTGTTTTCTCCGGTTAATTACGCCTTTAAATATGTGTAGAATTTTTAAATACAAAAAATAGCCAAACTATGAATTTGATTAAACTACTCAAGTCTTTGCATTATTCATTTAGTGTATATGTGTTTCTACTCTTCAGTATCCAGTCAATGATTTTAGTTTTATAATATTGCATTGAATGTTTCTTCACACAAATTGCTTGACATTTGTATTTTAAACATAACCTGTTATTTGTTGCAGTTCTTTATCGTCAAATGCGATAAAGTTTGCTCCAATGTTCTAAACCAAAATCGAATTGAACAATTAAAGCAATGTTTGGAAACATATTTATATAAAAAAAGCAAAACAAATAAATATCATGCACTACATACCATGAATCGGTCTGATTTAGACTGTGAGCAAGGATTGTAAGCATATTTCAAGTATGCCGGGCGGATGGAAAATCTGATTGAAGGGCACTTGCGGAAGCCTGAAATGATGTTCAAATCTTAGTTTTGAATTTTAGTGCAATTCTGACGATGTAAGTGTTGTTTTAAGATATTCCACTAAATTACCAAATTTCGCGTGGAAAATTGTTTTTGACGTCAACGTCATGACGTGCAGTAATTTGAAGTGTTGAAGTTTTATCTAATTGTGTATAAGTTTTTTGTTGATGTACATTGTTCTGACTCTGCTCTTTTAAATCGTTCTATTTTTAATTTAGTATAATTACCAATTAAAATATTGTTCTGAAGTGGCGCGTAGATGCACGTGATTCGTGTTTTCCGGGCTAGGGAAGACAGACATTCCAGGCCTGGGAAAGACTTGAAAACACATGTCTGTTTTGCAAGAAATGAAAATATATAGATTTTCCTCAGAACTTCTTGGAAATTTACAAAATGTTCACAACAATTGCAGAGATTTGCAACATTCCTTTAAATTAGCACCCATTCACCTGTTCAGTTGGTCGTTCAATTGTACGTTAATACTTGAATCAGACGTGCCCCTGCAATACTTGGCATAATGACAAAACAATAGGCAATAAGGATCCTGATATATTTAACCGTCAATTTTATGCGAAAGACAACAGAAACAAGCTCAGTAGCAAAACGTTTAAACATAAACCCGGTTTAATGAGACTGGGTTAACGTCAAAGACATAGAACATAAAAAACAACAACAAGCTCAGTAGCAAAACGTTTAAACATAAACCCGGTTTAATGAGACTGGGTAAACGTCAAAGATATAGAACATAAAAAACAAAAAATCACAAACAAGAAACCTGGAAGAACAGCACAAAACTCCACAAATACATGTAATATATTAAAAAATTATCAAGGATTGTTAGGTATCGTCTTGGAACGGTCAGTAAAATGTAAATTGGTGATATATTACTGAAAGAACCAAATGCATTGTTTAATTGATTCCCGTTTAGCTGATACAGGTGAAATGAAATGGCAACATCTCCTCAGCATAAAATTATAAATCGATGTATCTATTCTGTTCTTTCCTGTAATTTGCTCAGTTCATTTTACATCTTAAGAACAATTTGATCGTATGTTTAAAATTTAATTTTAGACATTTATTCGTTTAGTTCTTTAAACACTATTTTTGAAAAACAAAGCAAATTTTTAGCGTAAGAGAAATGGTAGCCATCCGCCCCAACACGAAAGCCACATACAAAATAAATGGTAAACAGTTTGATTAGTCGCTTGCTTTCTACAATCATAAACGAATGCATTGGGGACACCATTAATGGTCCTCGACTATCTCAGAACGGAATAGCATCATAATGTCGTATGCATAAAAACGATAATGTTTTGTCCGTTGTCAATCAGACTTTTATTCTGCCTAATTTTAACAAACTGAGCCAATTATACAATGACAATCTTACAGGGACAAGCTACTCATACGATGAAGCCATGGGTAATTCGCCTGTGCTGATCATATGATTATGCCATAAACTTCCCAGCGTCAGACACAATTAGCAATGATTAAGTACAACTAGCTGTGCCGTCCTGCATAGACATGACAGCAAGTCAATACAATCCATTTAATCAATTGGCAAGCACACCATTAATGGAATTTTACTATCTTTGAGTGGATATCAAAACAATGGGCAATAAAGGTTCCAGTAATATCTGGTATACGTTTGCAAAGGTGTGCCTTTTTTGAAAATAGGATAATCAAAGGAACGAAACGTGACAAGCCGAACGATGTGTGTAATCAAAATCCTGAATGTTTTTCTTTATGAAGTGAAGTTTCAATTTCTGTCCGATGTAATCAGATGTGCATTTGAATTAATGAAAGAAAATGACCTTAAACCATTTTAACTTATTTGAATAAATAGTAAATAAAATGACACAGAATAAAAATCTTCGGCACAACTTTAAAGGCCTTCTATAAGAGATATTAATCGAAAACAAAGTAGTGCGGCAATACTTGTTTCGATTTGATTGAACATGGTCTTTGTTAAAGGTTTGGGAATAGGGCGTATTCTTGTAGTTTCCCTTATATTATTGAATTAGAGCAAAAGTGAGGAAATTTTCAATTTTAAAAATGCTCTCAAAAAGTTATGATTAAAGTTGATAGGAATGACATCGTATTGGTCTTTATTGACCTTTAAACCATCTTTTAAAAAATATTTGCAGATATTAGCAACATTATGATACTATTCAATGGTATTGCCTTCTCTCAAATTTGCACCCATTTACCAGTTAAGTGATATTGACATTTGCAATTTTAAATCATCATGTTATGAGCATTCAAGTATTGCCCTGTATTATTCGTTATATCATTGACATTTAACAACCAGAATGCATGGTGTATTACTGAAAGAAGCAAATGGTTCCCTTCTATATCATTAAGGTAGTATAAACAAAGAAAACTACTTATTTTGGTATTACAGACTAGTTCTGATGGATTGATGTCGTTGTTTATTGCCTTTTGTTCGGTGCACCAAACATTTCAAAGAGCAATTAGTTTGCATGTTCATTGTTTGTGGAAACGTTATATCTTAATTTAAAACGCAATGCTCTGTATAATATTCAAGTAATAGCCCGAACAGAATGTGTACGGGACATGAAATGTCAAACGGTTAGATCTATCGTTGCTTATTTCGAATGCGCAAATGCGTCTATGTTTGTAAAGAAATTTCTCTAGAAGTTCATAGTTAGTTATTTAAACGCTTGTTATCCAATCCGATCGAACTGCAAACGTCCCAAGGCTTATGCATTTAAATTAACTTCAATATTTCTACAGTTGGGAAATGTTTGTTTCATGTGTTGGCATTGTTCAAAACAAAAACAAGTGCTGATTGCAGATGCCCAAACAGCATGTGCTTTAAAGGGACAGTACACCACATTGGCATCTAAAAAAGGGTTTTTCTATAACGAATCTCAGGACAATTATTAAATAAAATGTTTTTTTCTTTGATATCATAACTGTAAAAAAATACCAAAATGTAAAACAAAATCGAGTCGGAAACCGGGTTCGAACCGGTGTCGCCAAAATTGCCGTCTAGTGTTGAATCCACTGTGCTACACTAAACGTTTGGAATATTTAAGCTATATACCTAACTTGGTAATATCACGTGATAACATCGACTAGCCAATCACGCACAAGAAATGAATTCTACTAGGTCGACATACCTAGTAATCTTTTTTAATGGAAAAATACGAAAAAAAAGCGAAACATAAATTAATTGTAAACTATGTGGTACTTCAGTTAGACAATGAAATTAAGCCCAACAGTGTGACATTCGTGGTGCGACGTTATAACGCCGAATCTTTAAAAGAAAATTGAAGAACTTCAATAAATATTTTTACGTCAGTTTAAAACGAAAAAAACAGCAACAGTAACGGGAACTTGACGAAACAGTAACTTAAACGAAGAGTGTCTTGATTTTGAGAGAAACAAGTACTGAATGGAAAAAAATAATAACAAACAGTCTGAAAACGCTGCAAACCTCGAAAAACTGCATGCCGAAATGAAAATATTACACTGATTTCAAGTTGATGACAAGATATTAACTCACGTCAGAAATAATTAATATGCAACGAATATGTTAAATATATTTTTTTACACCAAACTAAGATGAACTTAACACTGAGTTCTTTAAATAAAAAGCAAGTTGTGAAATGATAACCGAAAACGACTGTCAAGCAGCGTTTTAAGACATCAAATTCGAAAATAGTCTAGTTTCAAGATCAAGTACTGTGGAACTAGATCTGTTTTAGAAAGAATTTTTTATCTAGAATATCTATTTATGTAATGCCTGACATGTTTATTATGTGTCTGTATTTTCGTTTATGTATGTTCTGTCCCCATAATGTGAAAATGCTTCAAGTTTATTTTTTCCATGAATTCAAATTCACATAGTTATATTGGCCTGGAAAAAGAACAGAACAATAAAGATTGCATGCAAAATGAAAAATAAACTTATACGATAAAATACATAAAGCATTCACTATTCCCAAGTGACATTCAAAATGAAACACACTTTATTTATAAAAAATGTCCTGGGCTGTTTGACTACATTCATGGTTAGGTTTGTCATGTTCCGTTTGTTTTAACATACTATATATGTTCGATAACATTGTTTGTCTTTCTTGATCAAGTTTACATATTACTTTTGTACTGATTTGAAATACAAGATAGAACAGGACCATCAATTTTTGCCTATTTAAATGCAAATCCTAATGTTGCTGCCATGTAAAAGTAACAAATAATTGCCTGCTTATAAGACAAAGGTACTAGCTAAAACGATTAATCATCTTTTTATTAGTGAAAGGTTGACTAAAAATGTTTGTACACCATAAATATTAAAAAAGCAAAACTTTAAACAATTTACGCATATGAATAAATTTGATGAAAAGGAGAGGGTATTTAAAATTATTATATTAAAGAAACGAAATTTAAATAAGTTGAAAATATTTACTAAAACATGTTTCATGAATACGGCCAAGCTCTCTTTTTTGCTGATATCAATATAATTTTATATTTCATATATTTGTATTTTAAATCTTAATACGAGCTTTTCGTCTTTTACCCATCGCACAGAACATGAGTTTAAAGGTTTGTTTTAACTTTTTTGTTTGTAAACCTAATTCTACCAAAAATCACAGACCGTGTAAAACGCCATGGTGATGCATTCTTAAATACAATCATTAACATGCAGCAAATTATCTTTTGTATGATATATACTTTAAATCATGAAAACGAAAATGACCACCAAGGTAACAAAACTGTTGAAATCAATCACTGTGCTATTGATGTAGAATAAGTTGTGTAAGTGTAATCGTACATGCTTTTTTTATTATAACTGTGTTTGTCAAGTATAACAAACTGTTAACACTTTTAAGCAGTTTGGATATATAAACACTTTAATCAGATGTCGGTGATACAATGGTTCCATTGGCCAATTTGAGACTCAGAATAGTCTGGAAGTTACTAGATCGTGTGGTTTTGAGTTAGAAGATAATGTAATGATGAATAAGTATTTTAATTTGACTTACTACCTGGTCTATGTCCAGCTACATGATAAAACTTGAAAAGACGATGTCAGCTTTACAGTTTTTTTCTGTTTTCTCGAAAAAGAAGGCGACGTATCGTTTTTCATTAATATAAAATGTTTTGTATTGATTCCAATATACAATGCCTTGTATAATGATATTACAAAACATTTAATGCGAAAGCAGTGCAAGTGAGCAAGCTGTGGCTCATAGCATGATTGTATTGTATGATCTTGTCCCATTAAAGGGACTAATAGCTTTTGTTACCTGTAAATGACGGTGTTTAGCAATGTTTAATAATGGGTTTTGCACTGCCTTTTCAAAGACATTATAGTTGAATTGTTCAATATGAAGTGATTTCAGACGACTGTTGATTGAAAGCAATTATTCAACACGCACTATGGCTTCTTTTTACTGCATTCTATTCTCAAGATGTCGCGATGACCCGACATAAAAGCCTCAACCCATTGATGATGTAAATGACTACTTAAAAATATATATTAAATAACATTGCAAATATTAAGTACAATCTACTCAAACATAGTATTATATTGCCTTATAAATTATAGTTAAACAATTTTGCAGTTAAAGCGAGAATGATTTAATTCGCATTAAAGAACCACGCAACTATTAATAATCTGATGGTTACTATCAATTAGGGGACGGCTTGATCCGCAGTTCCGTTCAATAAAAGCGAGAGCTTCACCACGATCGATTCTAAATCATTTAATTCTATAAATGATAATGCGATGCCTTTTAAATCGAAGTGGCAACGTTCAATCAAGATATGGAATTAACTTACTTAAGAAAACAAACTGCTATGAACACGTAAAGCTTGTCTTGAGATTTAACATTTTTACTGTAATGGGGTAGCAAAATTTGCATTTCTGTAAAAAACAGTAAAAACTACTTGCAATGGTACATCCACTAGCCAGTGTGTTTCGAGCAATTCTTCTGAATCACCTAAATGAGTCTATCACTATACTGTTGGAAACGATTTTACTTTGAAAGTTAACACACCGGATACAGTTTAATCCTCATGTTCTTTTATTTGAAATTGTAAAGGAAACAAATTCATTGTTAACATGGTGTTGCGTTTTAGAACTTCTCAGGTACTCAGTATTTACTAAGATAATAACTTGCTTTGATTTTAAAAAAAATGTTTCCCGGAGAGATTCTGTTTTGAAGGTCAGTACCTGCGGTATTTTTTCGTTATATCACTGAAACTATTGCATCGTCAGCTGCTTATGTGTAGTGGTACTAACATAGTTCAAGGACGTCGGGTTCAAAGAAACGTTTAAATAATAAAAAAGACAGTTCGTACATGATGTAAGCTTTAAGCTTTCAGTAAATTAGCTTTAGTACTGCTTACGATATGCCATACTTGCAATAGGTCTAGAAACAATTCCCCAAAAAGGTGTTGTTACCAATCGTTTGAATTATCCCATTAAACTTTATAGCCACATTTTTTTTTCATGTGGTTTCCTGCGATTCGCTCGGTTAACGACTCAATGATCATGAAGCTGAAGTGTGCATCTTCCCAGAGTGAATAACCTGAAACCTTTTGTCTTTTTCTTCCAGACGCAAAGTCATAAAACAAGAGTGCCTGAAAAAAATACGAATGCGTACATGTATATGCCCTGTTCCTTACACCGATTAAAATCCAGTTATAAGTGATAAGGTCCGAACGCAGTTTTCTTGTTACATATGTTTCAGGTAATGCAGATTTATGATGAACAAGGCCGAAATGCTTCAAGAACGTCACATCAGCAGACGACACAATTGAACACAGCAGCGAATGTGTCTTGATTTGTGGCGCCGCCGCCATTCCAAACTTTATACTTAGCCGACTATCTGCAAAATGCAAGTATTGCTTTGCGGTGGATAAAAATAATAACGGTCTTCAATAATCAATAAAATTGCACTGTTTCTTGAAAATAATTGACTTGATATGCCTTTTGGCCTTCTTATGCATGCACACGTCTGTGTGCTCTAAATAAACTCGTATAAATAATATCGTAAATTTATATAATTAAATACGATGCCCTGCACGTGCCACGCTGAAAGAAGTAGGGGATCTTCTCCATACAATTGTCAATACATTTCCCTTCATCAGCGATGCATGCAGTTGTCACAGTTCAATATATACCACGATTGGTCATCTGATTATGCAATTACCCTCACAGAGTCAGACATAACTAACAACGATAAAACACAACCTTGCAATTAAATGGAACAAGTCCATAAAGTCTAATTATAAACGGTCCAGGACACTATTGATGATTTTCAACGTTCTTGTATTGGAACTCTGTATAGAAATACAAACGTTCATGAATAACGGCGTTTTAAGTCAGAATGTAATTAACCATGACATTGCATGGTGAATTAAGTGTATATTTGTTTCTACACTACATATCCAATCAATACTTTAGTTTGATGAGTTTGAATTTATTTTTTCTTCAAAGAAATTGTTATAACATTCATATTTTAGATATTCACTGGGCAGGCTTGTAATTTACAAGAATTTGGTTATCGCCCAATTTGAATGTAAAAGATAAGGCTTCAAAAGTTATAGAATGGTTTCATAATATAAAGACATGAACGGATATTTATAGTACACAACTATATGTCGCGATGACATTGAGACTAAAGCGACGAATAAATAAACAGATACTCTTAAAGAACATAAAGTGAAATGTCAATGGATAGATTTTTCCAAAAACTATTTCGACATTGACAATATATTCACAAAGTTTGCAGATATTCATTCACAACCCTGTTGATATTTGCATCCATTTACCAGTTCATTTATGTTAATCGTTTCAATTGTACATACTAATTTGATGACTACTTTC
Organism: Mya arenaria; assembly: GCF_026914265.1. NCBI lineage: Eukaryota > Metazoa > Mollusca > Bivalvia > Myida > Myidae > Mya > Mya arenaria. Next base: position 27,557,063 of record NC_069129.1, on the reverse strand, counting down.
CCGTGAAAAAATGGTATAACCATTGCCAATAAGAACTATGAATAAATTTTACCGTAAAAGGTATAAGGTTTATATCTGAAAGAACCACATTCATTGTGCTCATATACCTGAGATGAAGTTAAATGTCTAAATCTTCGCGACGTTAAACTTACTAGAAATATATTGATGTATTCATCCCGTTATTTCCTGTCATTTTCTCGATTTATTTAACATCTCAATCAACTTGATCCACATGTTCAAAATGTGCTTTTTCTGGGAACCTGTTATCTCTTAGTTTTTTAAACACAATTGCTCATCACAACTTTTGAGTAACAAAGCGAACGAATGACGTAAGATGACTGGTTATGATCCATCACAAAACAAAAGCGGCACTACCACAACTGTTAAAACTTTGAATTATCGTTTGCTTACTTCTGTTAGGGACGATCGCATCTTTGTTTGACATTTAATATGTGTAGAATTGCAGAACCAACGCTTTACCGTTTCTTTAAAATTTTAAAAAGTCTGAAGGCCGACGATAGTAACATATCTTCATCTCCGAAGGGTTTATGTTTGTGTTAAAATTGTATATTAATACATATGGTTATTCAAGACGCCAAAACGTCATGTACTATTACATTATGTCACATAAACTGACAATGTTATTAAAATTGAACAAACAATGTGCCACAACTAAAATAATATATTACAACTATGTAGAATATAAATCCCAGAACTTCAGAAATCAATTCCGGACTTTTCGCAATCGTTAGATAAATTTCCGCTGCAGAATGAGTTAAAAAATAAATAATAAATATTTATTTTTATTTGTATGTGAGTGTGATGGTCATAGGAATCACATGGAATGCACTTTTCTGATATCATTTGCCAAGAATACAAGGTCAAAGTATGAATCATGATGTGTAAACTTGTTTTCTGAGGTCAGAATCATGGTGAAATGATACTCATAATTATATCCAGTCTAGTCTAAGGAATTACCTGATATCGTGTTTTAACTTATATTTTATATCCTGCATAAAGGGTATACAATTTTAGAAATTATTAGAATTAGAATGCAGATTTAAAACTGACTGGTACGGCCTTATATAAGTAGAAGTCTATAGAGTCTACTCATAAATGGGCCAGGACAATAATTTGGTCCTCAACTACCTTGTATTCGGATATCATCAGTTTATTCTATGCAAAAAATACTAATGGTTTGTCCATCTTCAAGATTACTTTGCTTTCAGTCTAATGAAACTGAATCAGTAATACAATGAAAACTACAAGGACAGAATTGTATCGTCATATACCATACGCCAGTGCTAATCATACGATTATGCCATAAACTTCCCAGCGTCAGACACACTTAGCAGTGATTAATTGCAGTTTGCTGTGTCGTCTTGCACTGACGTGAGAGCAAGTCGATGGAATCGGCTTGTAAATGGGTAAGGACAATTAATGGAATATTATTATCTTTCATTAGAAATCCGTACACAGGTCGATGACGCATCATCTATTCATTGGTCCGCGTCTGAAAAAGTGTTTCGAATAAAATTATCCAAATAACGAGACATGACAAGCCGATAGAATGAAACCAAACATCTGAATATTTGTCATTTTGAAATGTATGTACACTAGTTACATCACCTGAATAATCGGTGAATTATTTAAGTCCTTAGTGGTTTCTATTTTATCAGCTGTCAATGCAACGTTTATTGAAGAGTTCTAATATTTGTCCGATGTAATCAGATACATCTTGGCATTCCTAAACAATAATCATTCCCCTTAGTCATTTTAGAGTTTTTATGATTAACAATCAATAAATCAAAACAGAATGAACATGTTCGGCACTACGTTGAAGACAATCTAGTTCATAATTCATTCAAATGAAACATATATCGATGATGTTAGTTTAGTCTGATTGGACAGAGTCTTTATAAAGGATTTGTCAATTGGGCTTATCATTCTGCTTTCCCGAACAATTTTATCGCTTCTGTGCAGTCGAAATGTTCATTTATCGACCTTTTAGAGTGATTTTGACCGAAGGCGTAGTCCGAGGTTGATATCGCTTCATCATGTCACTACATCACCTAATGAACGAAACTCAAGTACAACAATTGTTTATTATTAAAACTACAGCTAAGATAATAAAACAAATGGATTGTTTTAACAATAATCCTTGTAATACTTATGTGAAAAACTACAGTAATAAGCTCAGTAGCCAAAAGGATAGTTAGGTACCGCCTTTGAACGGCCAGTAAGTCATATACTTAATAGAATTAAATATAAAAACCTTAAAACTCATTGGATTATCATCTAGAGATAATTATTCGTCTGGAAATCCTTCGTCACGTATATATATTTTATTCCATCCTCATCTGAGGTTACAGCAAAGTCCTTCCGTGCCAATCCAGTAAGGTCTTCTCGATCTCTTAAAGGAACACCTTAAACAAAGTGTTATATTTATACATATATATGTAAAAACAACTATGTTATAACATAATGCTGCACTTAGTCGGACACTTGATGGTTTTATTGGGTCATTTTTACCAAACAGTGTTTTTAATTGATCATGAATACTATTAACACTATTCTGAATATTAATGTCGACAAAGTGTTTAAAATACTGTGTACCGAAAGTGTATTAGCTGAATCGTGTCTAGTTGAAAAGATCTCTGTAGTTCATCGTCAGAGATGTGATGCTCCGCAGCTGATTTCCGCTGTCTTCTAAGTTCCTTTGACATTGCCTTGAATGCTTTGTTTTGAACATTTCCCTGGTTATTCATGGCATCTTGAAGAATATCGCCAGTCAAGATATTCAAATAATCGGATGGAAGGTTTTTAAATACGGATAGGAAATTCTTGCTTCGTAGATAGTCCTGAAAACATTTCACCACTGTCTTGATTACTGCAAAGTGTTGTGTTCGTTGCGTCTTTATTTTCCAGTATTTGATGATTTCTTTCGTCTGTCAAACAAGCGAAACGTTCGGGGCGGGGATGACTTTACACGGAAGACACTAGTCAATACGTATATTCATTAAACATCAAATGCCCATGTTTAAATCAAGGGAAATCGCAGAACCAATATGTTTCAATTGTAAATCAATTTAATTATATATTAGTGTTTTATAGTGAAGGTTCAATTTTAAAAAAAGCTTTTAATAAACACATGGTTAACTTATTATTGATATATTGCATTGTATATATTAAAATTGACCAATGAACTATTCGGTTATGGACACTCTTTGAACAAAGGTTGCAGATACTTGCAACATATTGATACAAAAAAGTTGAATTTAATTGTAGAGGATACTCTCATATTTGCACCCATTAACCAGTTCAGTGATATTAACATTTATGTAATGAGCTTTCTACTATTACCCATTATTAATCGTTATTTCCATTGACATTAACCAAACGGAATGCTTGTTTTACCATAAATGGTATTTGCCGTATAATTGAAAGAAGCAAAAGCTTTCCATAATACATCATTAAGGTAGTATTAATCCAGCAAACTACTTATTTTGGTATTAGAGACAGATTATGATAAATTGATATCGTTATTTCCTGCCATTTGCTCGGCGTATTTAACATATCAAAGAGCAACTGGTTTGCATGCTCACTTTTGTGGAAGCCTTTTATCTTTATTTCAAAACCAATTGCTCGGCACAACCTTCGACTCATAAAGTGAACGGAATTTGAAAGGGAAATGCAAAAAGCTAAAAATCCATTACCCTAAATGTTAAGGTGATATACTGCATTATGTTTAAATGGATTTGTCGCGGAACCGGAAGCAAACACATATTTAGTTACACGTTACATGTTCATGCTTGCTTTATTTTGCGGGTTTGTAGATTGCAAATTATCTAGCTGTCGTTAGCTTCTTTGAGCCAGACAGTACTTTAGAAAGTGCCGTGCGACATTTGCTGCATCATTGTTCTAGATATTTGTTCTGATTATGGTGATTAAAAATAAGTATATACTGTTTGCGCTGAGGACAAGTGTGCATCTTGTTAGCTTAAGATAAAATAGACTGATGATAGTGTTTGCCAAGGGTTCACGACATGCACTATGTATTCATGAACTTGAAAATGAGGTCTTTGCAGCAAATGTTGTTCATTAAAATACTGAGTGAAAAGTGATCAAGCGTATATTAACTTTTAAACGGCATTTGAACAAATTGTCAACCGATTTCGTTTCTTAAATCTTACAGAAAACATTAATTGCAAAAATGCATTTCGCGTATAGGCCAGTGTTCATGATTTTTATCCATCAACTCAAAACTCAATGTTTTAATTCGTAAATTTACCACCAATATTTTAAAAAATAATACCACAACAAATGGACACACATTAAGACGAATGCTGTCAAACATTCGATGTACTTTCAAATCTTTCATACATACCTCATGATGTTTTAATCAATATCAGTGTCATAAAACAAACTTCTTTAAGAAAACTATGTTAGTAATGAATCAGTAACATTTTCAAACAACTCTTCCTTCATATCAGAAACCTAGTAAACATTAAAATCCTTTGATCGAGCCTGCAGAGAACGCAGGTGGTAGTGGTAACTGGGAAACTAACATCGTAACTGTACATATGAAGGAATAATTGAGTCAGTTTAATACACGATCAGTTTATTGACCTTTGGTTAATAAAATATCTTACATATCAATGAAGTTAACCATTGCTTACGTGCATCTTAGCAAAAGACACATAGATGCCATTCGATGCTCTTTGAATTAGAAATATGTACAAATACACGAATTAATAAATATATATTTAGATCCAAATGTAATTGTTGTCGTTATTGTTTAACTAATGCCATGGTTGGCAAATAATTCCTTTAAGTTTCGTTCCATTATACACAACCATGTAGGTTAGGATTATCAGTAACACCGCATTAATGGAACAAGCCCATAGTTAATAATTAATGAAAAGAACATCGCCGTTCGGATCGTTTCCAAAAGTAATTGTCCCGTTTTCAAATAACATTGGTTAATGTCGATTTTATAATCCCTAGATACAGATATCCATTTGCCACCACTTGAATGAACAATAAGCGCCGTTTTTTATGGTAAAAGCACGTAAACACATTGTTTTGCCAAAAGAAGGCAATATCTCTCTAAACGGACTTTAAAGCAGTTGATTTACACATGTCAGAAAATGTGGATACTTTTGAGAAGATTGCGAATCGCTAATTTCACGTGCACGTGTAAACTACTGTGTGAGTGTTACGTCATCAGTGTGTACAATTTATTCATTTCAAGCGTGAAGTGTGTTACTAGGGGCCGTTTTCATAAAGCAACTGAGTGAGAAGTTTTAACTTAGGCCATACCAGGAAGTTGTTTTAGGTTAAGTGTCAACTTGTAGTATGAAAACCTTTTTAGCTATCATGGAAAACTATCCCCTTCACCCAATCCCCCAAAAAATAAAATAAATATAAATACATATATATAAATAAAATAAATAAATTAAAAACAACAGCAAAATCAACACGGAATGTTTAAACTTAATTTCTTTGCTTTTCACCCAGTTTTTTGTATTTTTGAAATGGGTTTGTTTATGGTAATAATATTTTTGATTCCTGATATTTGATTAAGTAATATATAAACCACAGCAGCCTCCGAACCATTCTCAAATAGTTTTATTTAAGTGTGCTGAACATTGGACATCACACACATTGCATCATTTCTTGATATCAAATGCCAAGAATACTAGTACAAAGTATAAAGCATGTTGTTAACTCTTGTATTCTATAGTCGAAAATATATTAAAACAAAATTAAATTTATTCCACATTTTCGATCGGGAAGCCCAAAACCAATCCGTCCGCGGACACTTAACATATGAGCGATTTGGTATAGGCTTTGCAAAATTATCAAAAGAGTTGACATATGTTATTTGAAATCACATTTCAATTTCATAAAACATATTTTTATGCATGTATAAGTATCAAACATACCATTTTTCATGGAAATCTTTCAGTTTTAGGTGTACTCATTTTTATTGTTTTCTTAATATTGTCCTGAACGGGCTAATGGCCATGATGTCAAATTAATTTACAAATGGCCAACTTAATTTCCAACGGTTTAACTTGAGTCAGAGTTAATCATTTTTGAAAACATTATACAATACAAAATTTCTGTGTCCTGTGTCGTGTATTCAATAAATATTAGGGAAGTTTCTTCGTCGTGGAGAAGCACGTTCACAACCTTTTCAGTCCCTCCAACTGAAATATCGGAAAGAAAATAATATGTTATTGTTAAGGTTTCGCAATTCCATGATATGTTCTAGACACGAGCTGTACGTATTGACTCAACTATTGTTGCGTGCCAGATAAGCTTAACTTATTTTTGCCTGTAAACAGGGTTATGATTGAACATACTTTCATTAAGTAAAACGGAAAAAAACTCTGCAAGTGTTGTGTAAAATATCCTTTTGATATAAGGGATAAGATATGATATGTGAGTCACAAAGCAAAATACGTTTGAGTCCAGAGACTGCCAAAAGGAGTAAGTGAGAACCCTGGTTTAAGTGGTAATTATTTGCAGGAAGAAGTCTCAATATTGAGTACAATCGCGGTCATTTAGTACTTAACTGTTGTCCTTAAACTTTCAGGTTATACTGTTTGTGGATCGAAGAATAATGTAATAGGCTCCGAATGATCTGTGTAACATTTATACTATATTCTAAATATGTTTATTCATAAATGATGCAACGTCGTTATATATTGTCGATATATGACTAGTAATATTACTTTGACGTGACGTAATCAATGAATGTCATTATATATGTAAACGTTAAATACCGACGTTGTATGCATGTAGTTTGTAAATCATCATACTCATTTAGTATTTCTGATAATAAACGCACTGCCTTCGACGGACTCTAGCAGTAATGCACCCTGATTTGTGAAAATTTCAATTAGCAAGGGAACAATGAAATACTTGAGCTATAATCCAGTATTGATACAATTCAACTGTTAAAAAACTTTTCATATGATTTAAAGCGGAAGTCTTTCATGCTTTGTATTCGCATAAGCGTGAGATACAAAGTTACCTTTGTCTGTGAGGATTTCTCCGAGATATCTATTTTCGGGAACTGTTTCGAACACGTTGTGACCTTTCTGGAAACGAATTATGTTTATCTCGTCTGTGGACGCCGGAAATGCATGCCATTAGATATACCAGTGTATATAAATATTCGCCATTTTTTGCAACAAACGTAAAAGGTATCGAGCAATTCAATTAAACTCCTTATTAAATACGTGTCCTAGCAAACATGGTACAAAAAGTTACGTAAGCCTCACATCTTTTGATTGAATTCAACGCTCGCATTCATCTAAAAATGTGCCTTATTAGTGCGACACTTTTTGTTCTGTTTATAAATTTTTACCCACTTATTAATATTTGTATGTTAAGAGAAATACGAGTACATTACATTTGCATGCTCAGTTATTCTAGTTCTTAGATTTACCCTAAAGTATGTGTTTTTTAACATTATCAGTTCTAAATGTTTCCTGAAACTCAAATTAAGGCCTATCATTATTTAATTATTTTCTCCTTCTTACCATCAACACTTTTAAGGTGATTTAGCTGTTCTATGAAGAGCGTAAGCGTGTATAGGGATAGTTGCATGAAAGATCAAACAAAATAATTTGATTTTACATCTCTGTCAGTGAGACGTAATGTTGATATGCTAAAACTAATTTGCCGGCTGTCAATTTAAGGTTGGGGTTACATTTGAACAAATGGTATTATGCAAGAGCGCTGTAATTCGAGTTTAAACTTAAATACGGTGTTAAGGGGGACACTCTTTGCATCCATGTTTTAGATACAGTACCTTACTAAGACATGGTGTTGCTTGGCAAAAGGGGACATTCGTTCCGTACCATTCCCGTATTTATTTTTGAATTCAATCTCTGAATGATTATCAGCCGGGTGGTTGACAGGTCATCCCACATCTTCCTGTCCATCAATTTAGTGTCTGGCACAGCTATTTTAACGGCCCGCAACAGCAACATCCATCTTTTCAGTCATAAACTCGCACTCAGGCATGGTGTAGTAACCCCTCCCGTACTCTCCCCGTTAAACATTTTTGTTTGTACATTTACAGAGAAAGATATGCGCATCTAGTATTTTTCTTGTTAACATTTTTAATGAAACGACCGATTTTGCGATGACAAAAACTACCGTACGCAGTCTCGTCATGCTCTAATGAAATTTTGGTATCCGGCATTCACGCCTTAAAATGGTTTGTGAAATAAAAATAATACTGGTTCCATCACATTTTAGTTTTTTTAAGCTCATATTGGTTGTGCTTTTGACATAAAGTAGTTCTAACTGTATACACGCATACACGCAATATAGCTTAAATAGGGCTCTACCGAGCTTAGCTCTGTTTAGAGCTCGTACAAATATAGTATGATATGTGTGGTCATTCAATACAAATTCAAAACATTGTACAAAACTTTAACTAAATTCCGTATTGAATGACCAATTATATATCACCATCTATATACATAACATTAAAATCATGTTGATGCAATGCTTTATTTAACTTTATTTAAACCATTTGAAGCGGAAGCAGTACAAATAAACAAGGTAAGTAGTTAATCATAACCTGATTGTATTACCATGTTCCTTATGGAGGGACAGAGCTTTTGTACTCTGTAAATGACAGCGAAAAGCAATATCTCATAAAATGTGTTGCACCTCATTTAATTTATCCTGGCATATAGTTCATGGAACCATTTATCAATGGGCTTTAGAGCATGTGGTAAGAAGCGATAGCATTGCATATTTACAGCAAGAGAACAATACATATTCTCATATAAAATAATGAAAATGTGGAACTATTCTTAAAATAAGCGGTTATACAGAACTTATAAGTCAGTTAACATCATCCGTGTCATAGATATGTGTGAATGTTGTTAAGGAGAGCACAATATGTATAATATTATTAAGTGAAAAAGCATGTTCATATAGTATGTCATAATTACCCTTGACCGATATGTCGGATTCATATATATTATTTCAAGGTGCTAATGTGATGAAGAAAGTGCATGGAGACTCCATAATGCCTTAAAGAGATTTTAACAAAATAATCAAGAGAGTCGCCTTATTATCCAGTAGTTATATCGGCACTTAGAACTGTGTGGTATGTACCTTAAAGTATGATAATATATGATACTGTTATTTCAAACCTTTGTACACATTTAATTGATATTTAATAACTTGTCCACGAACTCGTGGGGTACATATTGTATAGCTTTGTTCACAGTCATTATGACCCGATCCACCAACGTTCGAAAATGATTTCGGAGAATCACAGAAAATAGACAAAAAACAAGATACTAAACAGATTATACCGTTATTTCAAACTTTTGTACTCTTTTAATTGATATTTAATAACTTGTCCCCAAACTCGTGGGGTACATGGGGTACATATTGTATAGCTTAGTTTACAGTCATTATGATCCGATCCAGCAAAGCTCAAAAAAAAAGTTTCGGAGGAACATTTGCGTATTTGAAATATGACAATTTTAAGTGTATAAAGCAATGAGGTATTTTTGCAACTTTGTTATTACGATAAATGCATTTTTGTTTTATCAAACTTGAGGATAAAAATGTCAAAGAGGTTAATATAAGTCATTTGTATATACATTTATTTCGATATACAATTACAATAGTTAAAGGCATTGTGACTATGGAAGATAAAAATGAATGTTGTGTTAACATTTTCCATTTCCTTTAGCCATTGTTGATGTTTATCGTTTTGTTTTGTTTTATTTTCTAAACGAAAACTTAAGATGGAGTTTAACTTATGATATATTCTTCAGGAGATATCTCTATTGTACATGGTATTCATGGGTTCTGAAAATGGCCATAAAGCTTTACCTCCTGATATAATCATAAAAAATATATTATTATTCAATGAATATTTGTTGAATTATGGTGTAAGATATAAATATATTTCAACAAATCATCTCAGATAACAATTTTTGAACGAGTGAAAATATATAATCCTGTGATCACCAGTGAAATACACTCGATATTACATCGAATGTTCTGTTTTGTTCTGCTTAGATTTTAGAATATTGTCAATATAATTGGCGTTAATTTGAAAACCCGCGAAGGAAGCAAAACTGCGTAACGTAATTTAGGTGATATCATTTCAAGCTCTAACCCGGCATTGTGAACGCTTCCTTTCATTCATTAAGCCACATGGGAACAAATCCCCGTAAGTGCAGTGTACAATAAACTTTTGATATATGGGATATGATATGATATGTGAGTCACAAAGCAAAACACGTTTGAGTCGAGGGACTGCCAAAATGGAGTAAGTGAGAACCCTTGTTTAAGCGGGGTTTTTTTGCAGGAAGAATTCTCAATAGTACCATCGAGATCATTTAGTACTTACCAGTTGTCCTTCAACATTCAGCTAATACTTTTTGTGGATCGAAAAATAATGAAATTGGGTCTGAATGATTTGTGTAACATTCATACTATTTTCTAAATATTTCATATCATAAATGACACAATGTCATCATATACATTTTTTATATATAACTAGTGTTTTAACCTTTGACGTGACGTTATCAATGAATATCATTAATAAGCACTTCATGTTGTGACCGATCTGGAAACTAAAGTATGTTTGTATTGTCCGTGTACGCCGGAAATGCATGCTCTTAGATTTACCAGTGTTTATGAAAACTCGCCATTTCTTGCACCAAACGTGAAGGGTATCGAACAATTCAATTCAACTGCTTATTAAATACATGTACTTGCCAACATGGTGCAAAAATGTTGCGTTTGTCTTTTTTACGTTTATTATTCCAAAACATTCAAGTAAAATCTTAAAAATAAGTTTGAACAGTTATTGTAACAATATGTTTCGTCATACTGTAAACATCATGCACTGACTTTCTATGAAATTCCTTACTGTACACTGTTACACGGAAAGGAACTAGTAGTTTTCCAATCAATTTCATCTGTCTATTGCTGTAGTGTTATTTTGTATATATGAACTGAATAAAAATATGCTAAAACTAAACAATAACGATTTCAACAACCCTGATTGAAAATGTTCATCCAAAAATTCGACTTGTTGACTTGTTGGTGCCGTACCTTTTGTTCAGTTTATGAATTTGCACCCTATTATAAATATTTTTTTATGTTAATAGAAATACATTACATTTGCCTGCTCAATAATTCTCGTTCTCAGATTTACCCCCAAAGTATATGTTTGTTAACAGTATAAATAACAAATGTTTCCTGAAACTCAGATAATGGCCTATAATGATTTTAATTATTTTCACCTTTTCATCATCAACAATTTTAAAGTGATTTAGCTACTGTATGAAGCGCGTAAGCGTGTACAGGGAAATTTGAAATAAAGATCAAACAAAATAAATTGATTTTACATCTCTGTCAGTGAGACAAAATGTTCATTTGCTAAAACTAATTTGCCGTCTGCCAATTTAAGGTTGGGGTTATAATTGGAACAAATGTTTTTATACAAGAGCACTTTAATACGAGTTTATACTTAAATACGGTGTTAAAGGGGACACTCTTCCCATCCATGTTTTAGATACAATCCCTTAGCCAGACATGGTGTTGCTTGGCAAAAGGGGACATTCGTTCAGTACCATTCCCGTCTTTATTTTAAATTCAATTTCTTAAACACTGTCAGCCGGGTGGTTGACAGGTCATCCAACATTTTCCTGTCCATCCATTTAGTCATATTCTCTGGCACAGCCATTGTGTCGGCCAGCAACAGCAACATCCATCTTTTCAGTTACACTCTGGCATGATGTGGTTTCCCCCCCCCCGTACCCTCCCAGTCAAACATTCTAGTGACAGTCTAACAGACAAACACGTTGTTGCATGGCAAGAGAGGACTCCCTCCTCGTTAAAGTACACGTATGAGGATAAGTACGTCCTTTTTAGTTACAAAATCTCACATACACAGTCGTTCTTGGCGGGAGGGAAAACTTCTCAATCACCCATCCGTATGGATGAAGGTGTTTCCATCATTTGATTTTTTAAGTCACAATCTCTCATTCAGCCTGGTGGTAACCCGCAGTCAATCAATCCATCTCTTCAGTCACAATGATTGAAACTTTCACTCAATGACTCAGATATAGTGATGCAGTATCAAAAGTAGCACTCAATCATAGTTTTAATTATAATGATGATCCAATCTGATTCGAAAAATACAATAAATGTACACTAGTGACATTTGTGTCGAATGGAAAATAGTGCGTATGAATATATTTCTTTAATGACAAACTGAATTCATAATATGCAGCTACCAAATCATATAAAACTGTAATTTAGTTATGTTTGTAAATTTACAGAAGGTTTTCATATTTGTTTTTAATATGCATACTTTAAAGAGTTTTGAGATTTACTGGGGGAAAATATGCGCATCTGGTATTTTCATTTTTCATGTAAACATTTCTTTACTTAAACGGCCGATTATGCGATGACGAAAACTACCGTACGCAGTTTCGTCATGCTCTGATGAAATTTTGTACGGCATTCACGCGCTCAATATGGTTTGTGAAACAAAGAAATACTGGTTCCATTACATTTACATTTTTTAGGCTTATATTGGTTGCACTTTTGACAGAATGTATTTTTAACTGTATACACGCATGCATGTAGCCTGAATAGAGCTCTACCAAGCATCGCTCTGTATAGAGCCTATATAAATTTAGTATGATATTTGCTTTCATTCAATAAAATTCAATAATTTGTACAGAACGTTTACTGAATTCTGTATTGAATGACCACATGTATCACAATCGAAATACACAACATCAACATCATGTCAGTATAATGCTTTATTTGATTTTATTTAAACCATTTGAAAGGGGAGAAACTGCAAATGAAGTTTATCATAACCCGATTATATTACCATGTTCCCTTTGAAGCGACAGAGCTTTTGTAAATGACAGCGAACAGCAATATCTCATAGTACGTGTTGCACCTCATTTATCATGACAAATGAATTCAATAGTTCATTGAACCATTTATCAATGGGCTCTAGAGCATGTTATAAAGCAGCGATATCGGGAAAGCATTGTATATTTACAGCAAGAGAACAATACATATTCTCACATGAAATAATGAAAATGTAGAACGATTCTTAAAATAGCCGGTTATACAGAACTTATTTATAGGTCAGTTAAAATCATCCGTTTCAAAGATATGTGTGAATGTTGTTAAGGTGAGGACTATATGTATGATAGAATTGAGAGAAAAAGCATGTACATATACTAAGTCATAATTACCCCTGACCGATATGTCGGATTGATATATGCTATTTCAGACACCATAAGCTTTTCAGAAAATTTAACAAAATAATCAAGAGTCGCCTAATTTTCAAGTGGTTATATCGGCACTTAGAACTGTGTGATATGAACCTTATAGTAAACTATGATAATATACATGCTACTATTTAAAGTAAAATTTTACTATATAAATTCGTTCCCGAAACATGATTATCGTTTTCACCCGTGAGATAATCAAGGCAAATGCGGGCGATTATGGCATAATTGTCCGTTGAGCACGTGCAAAATGACATTTAAACAAGAAAATCTCTAAAAGGATGTAAACGGAACTATCGCTGCAAGAAAAGTGAAATTAGTTTTACCATCAATGACACCTCCCGTGTTAATGTAGCCAGTACTACCTGGAACCGTACCGGATGTTTACATTCGGTGAAAGTCATAAAGCAGTGAGACAAGGAAATTTTTTGTTGAAACTAAATGCTATTCCACAACATAATGTTTAAAACCAGTTCCAATCATTGACAATTGACAAAGCAGATGTATTATACAGGATAAAACCTGGTTGACCATGGCTTTTGGTTGATTATTGCCCTAGTGAAGATAATAAATATTCTTCCTACTGGGGCAGACTCAGCTAATGTATGGACTATTTAGCTTCTCACAGAGATTCAACTTATTATTTTTTTTTTGTCGATAGCTACCGTAAACAAGATAGTAATTAAAGTGGTTTATAAAACGCTTGTACTAAATATAAGGGCCTTAATACGTTCGTATTAAATGACTACTCAAAGGTACGATCATGTTTGAGCAAGGTCGAAAAAGCTGTTTGTCTTAAGAAACAGTGCAAAGTATAATGTTATTACAGCTCATTTTTATTCGGTAGCAGTGAAAATGAACCTGCTGTTTCTCATATCAGAATTGCATTGTTTTGTCCCTAATGGAGTGACTAATAGCTTTTGAATTCTGTAAATTACAGCGATCAGGAATTACTCATAACATGTTTTGCACCACATTTATCCGGACATAATAGTTCAATTTTCAACTAACCGTTTATCAATTGCCTTCAGATAATATTACATAGCACCGATAATTGCGCTAGTTGCAGTGCTATCAGTGTTTATTAAGAGCCAAGTAATACAAATTTACATATGAAATAATGGCGGTGCCTCCAATAATTATGGGAGACGCGATAATGTAGAAGTTTGTTGGCCGTATCAGTCAAGGATAACCTGTGTTTACCAAGTGCTTTGTACACAACAACGTGATCCAGTTATTGGCCAGGTTGGAAACAACCGTGAAATTGCAATTGGAGCGTTATATATTCGACAAATCAAGCATTGTTTTATTTAGTTATACAGGGAATTAATTCCTGAAAATGACTTGACTGTCAACAATATTCATGATACTGTTTCATTTCTGTGGACATCTCAAACGCGATAAGTACATTTCATTGAACTTTATCAGACCTCGTTTTGTGAAATAAATTACCGTATTGAATGTAATTACCTCTTTACATTTAACACACACATGCTTAAGCAAGGTCTAAAACGCTGTTTGTCATCGAATTCAATGCCAATGCGAAAGCAGTGTAAATGACCTAGGGGTTTCTCAAAACGGTATTATTATGTCCCTAATAAAGCGACTAATAGCTTTTGTATTCTGTCAACGGAAGTGATCAGGTATTTCTAATAACAGGTTTTACTCTGCATTTATCCGGACATAATAGTTCAATTCTCGGCTAACGGGTTATCAATGGACTCTAGATAAAATGATATAGCACTGATAACGGCTTTAGTTGTCGTGATATCATTGTACGTGAACAGCAAGGTGATAATACATATTCACATGAAACAATGGCAATACCTTCATCAGCAGATGTAGAACTTGTTGACCGAATAAGTCAAGGATAGTCATTCTTAAGATATATATGCAGGTTTATACATATTGAAGCCGCATAGAAACGGGTCGTCAGTGTTGGATGGGTTTCAAAGCTGTACCATGGAGCACGAGTTAAAAACGTGGACCACTCAACATTATTATTGTAAAATAAAATGCAACCTTTATGAACAAGCAAATGAATAAACACATAAAAAAATAGAAAAACACAACAAGATACTAAACAGGTTATACTGTTATTTCAAATCTTTGTACACCTTAAATTGATAATTGATAACTTGTCCCCGAACTCGTGGAGTACATATTGTATAGCTTTGTTCACAGTCATTATGACCCGATCCATCAAAGTTCAAAAATGGTTTCGGAGGATAATTTGCGTATTTGAAATATGACATTTTTAAGTGTATCAAGAAATGAGGGATTTTTGCAACTTTGTTATTACGATAAATGCATTTTTTTAATCAAACTTGAGGATAAAAATGTCAATGAGGTTAATAGAAGTCATTTTGATATACATTTATTTCGATATACATTTACAAGACTTAAAAACACTGTGACTGGGTCTTTATACATAGAGGTTAATTGTGGCTTAAAGTTCTAATATGATCTTGAAATATATCATTTTTATTTTATATATTTAATTTAATAAATTCAAAACTTACATAAAATGCTTCTGTAATACAGATCCTGTTGTACTTCTTACAATGTCTTCAATACAGTACAGTTTATTTTATTTAGACCGTTGTTATCCTGCAAATCTATGAGTATACACTCGTGTGAATTTTATTTTTGATATCATTAATGCTAAGTTTTATTAAAAATACCATTCCACTTGTTATAATGACTTTGATTTTTTCTCATATATGCTCCTGTTTTTATTGATGTTCTCCTTATAAACAGGAAGCGTATATAATTTGCCCTATTCACCAAAGGCTTACGTAAAACTGAACTCTTTACTAAAAACATTAAACTTTAAGTTTATTAGTGTTAGTTTTTTAAAGCACCTGGGATATGTATGCCCCCAATGGGTGGCAAATATTTACTGATCTCTGCGCCCACCCGTCCGTCCTCACGGTATTTGAAGAAAGCTTAAACCCAGGGTTTTGAAACGTTGTCGGCCAGGGGCTGGTCATGAGCAGCAAATAAAACGTTTGTTGAGGTCAGATAGCAAAAGGTCAATGTCGTGGTTCCCTTAAGGATTGCTTTCAGGTGGAAATCGGTTTCCGATCAAAGTATGAACACTTAGGCCGAGGGACATTGAATGTTCTAGGTAGGATGATCATAATGTGAACTCTATTTATTTTGATATTTTCAGTAACTAAAAAACGGTTTAGCACATGGACCTCACACTTTGTATGATTGGTCATGACAAGCAGATGAACACTATTGCGTCTAAGGTCAGTGGGTCAAAGGTCAAGGTCGGTGTTACCTTTAACTGACTATTCGCAGTGTCGTATCAATAATTAAAAAAAAACGCTTAGGCATAGAGACTTCGAGCTTGGTAGTAGTCCCTCAAACATGACCAGCACCACAACTATTTAACGTCAGTTGGTCATAGTTTAAGATAGTATTTCCCTTGAGCTGATTTCGTTCAATAACTATAGATTGCTGTTATTTTAGAGCTTCAAATTTGGTATATTTTGGAACTGCATCTGCTCCCTTTTCGTCATGTTTCAAAAACATTCGCGGTGTCGATGATGCTGGGCATCAAAACTAGTCTTGTGTAATATAATACCAATATTGTGAGAGTGCTCGTGAGTTTATGGTTTATTATCCCTGACTGGTTCAGATAGTTTTAAGGTGCTGATGTAATTGAAGATGTGAATTGTATTATCCTTATGAATGAACCATGCTCATTCCTGTAGTCTGCTATTTATATCTATATTGCATGCTGGGATAACACGGTACTTCCGGGATATAAGATCTATAATATGGCTGTCCAAATAAACGTAGTTACAATCAATGTGTTTCTTATAATATCTAGCCCTAAGACATAACATGAATGAAGACACCACATATCAAACAATTTATCACAAACTTGAGGTAATCAACGAGTGATTCAAAAGCAATTCCGGTGTCCTCATCCGCGTGAAGCAGACTTCTAATTAAATACCAATATACCAGTTTATGAATTTGACTCCAAAAAGCTACAGCCATTGTCTGTGTGCATGTCTTTCATTTGATACAGCTTTGTAGTTATGAGGTCAATGTAGAGACAAGTTAGGTAACAGCTGTGAAGCTGTATTTGAAGCGTTGTATGTTCGGCAGATTCAGCTTAGATATTAAGAAGTTAGCTAACTTACATAGAAAATCAATTGCTTAAAATGACTTGAATATCGACAGTATCCATAACATTGTTACCATGTCAAGAACAAACGAACGCAATCTACATTGTATCGTTTAGTTTAAACTAATCCGATAAAGGGTAATATATCAAATAATTGCATTGTGGAAAGCGGTCAAAGAATCCAAAACAACATCTTCTTTCTGATTAACTAAATATCCCTCCCATTCTGGTAAAGTTGTTTCTGTCATACTTACACCCGATGACAATCGGCCTGGGTAAACGCGAACAAAAGCGTTATATAAAAACAATTCATCTTGGGGTTTTCCAAAAGCAATCCATGTAATATGTTTTAGGAAAGAGTAATGTGAAAGAGTGTGTATAAACCTAAAACATCGAAAATATTATTTTTTACAAATTATAAACTGACTTGATTTTTTCTGATTTTTCAAATATCTATCGGAACAAAAATGAAATTATAAAATATATTGTATATAATTGTCTGATTACCAACCACAAGAAAACACATAGTTTTAAGTTTTATTTATGCCTTCAATATTAAAACACATTTAATAACAAAAATAGAATAAAATGTTATCAATACTTATGTTTGATACGCATTCATATCTTTCATATACTTTTTAAGACATATATACGCAAAGGCACATACAAAACTAACAGTAAGACGATTGTCAAACACATCCTCATAAAGCTGACTAAATTCATAGAGTTCCCCTTCTTGTAGGCGTATCGGCAGTCCAAGTCAAATCGCAGACAACGACAGTAAAAGTAAATAATTCAGAGTTATCAATTGTAGCCCCTTCTTTACAGAACTGGTGAAAGGACAATGTTTGTATTACTGACTAATCATTGGTTGAATGTTTCAGTTCTGCCTTTCATCGGTGTAAACAAAAGTTGGTATAAAAGTATCCATGCCATGACCATTAAAATATGTTTTATACAAAAATAAACCACAATTCTAACATATTCCGTGTTGTTATTTGCATTCGTTATTTGCAATTTTTCTCTGTGATATTTCAACCATAGCCATGGAAAATAACGCTTAAACGTGTATTGAACATAGTATTAATTCGGTTGTTTAATCTGCGGCATCTTCATTGACGTCACTTCTTTCATTATAATCACATATATTTATTAAAATAGAACGCCATTTATCCAATGACGTCGTTTCTTTAACCAATGACAAGTGTCGTTTCTTTAACCAGTAACAAGCGCTGTTTATAAACCAATAAGAAGCGCCGGTTTTGTACAATGAGAGGTATTCCGTAGATGTAGCATTCTTCGTGATAGAAAGCAAACGAAATAATATGCGTTCATCTTAGGAGACGCAATAGGAATGTAAATATTTACAAGTTAGATTTGCCGTACCCTTTTGAAGAGAGTCGTTCCTGCTGGCATCTCACGAAAACCTACTAATCTGACAGAAGGAATTTATTAATTCATTTAAAACAAGGGTTAATATATTGAGATATTTTTTATCAAACAATTTGTATGTATGTTAGTCAATATCCGTATAAAAGGATTCCTTTTAAAAAATAAATCCACACATATGTATTGTTTTTCAACGTAACTTATTTCTTTACATCTAACAAGGATTTTTCATCGTGAGTTGTTTATGTGTATGTTTTCAAATTATACACTTTAAGACAAAACTCTTTAAAAGAACAAGACAAAATATAAAATATTATAAAATTGAATAGATTATATTCAAATATCAATAGTCTTTATATGTATACAAGAAAGGATCACAATGTCAATATATGAATATTTTACAATTCCACACATTTTTTCCTTAAAATCAGACACTTTGTACAAATTGAAAGCCCTAGAGCGAGCCTGCAGAGAACGCATGTAGCATGCTTTCTATAGGTAGAAGTGTTTACTCGTACACTGACAAAGTTACTTGACTTTTGAAAACATGCAAGGGTCAGTTTAATACATATTCGGTATGTTTATGTATGTTTGTTTTATAAGAATATCTTACATAGCAAGTTTGAGCAAACGATACACATAGGCGCCATTTTATGCTCTTTGAATAAGAGCACGTAAAATATATAAAACGAAAGTAAAGCTATTAATGTAGACTTAAATATATTTATATCGTCAGTATTTCAACTAATGCAATCATCGGCTAAGAATGCATTTACGTTCAAGTGATATCTTTGATTGTCATTGTTTAGAAAAATAAGTTACTTTAATTATTAAAAACATTAATTTTAGGGATTAAGTTTTGCGTGTTTCACTTTTATATACCCGAACGAACAACAATATTCGTCAAGCAATCTTAAAATAAAATAAGTAGTTCGCTTGCCCGTGTTATGCAGTTGGGTGATAGTGACGTGCCTCATTGTTAAATATCTGCAATATAAAATCAAACCCCCTTGGCTCGAACTCGCTTGACACGATTTCCTCGATGGCTCGAATTGGATGTAAAGGGCGGATTTCTTTCTTATGAAGGTAATCATTTCCGCTTGGCTCGAATGCTCGAGGTGTTTTGCCAGTCCTGGTAGTTCAAGCCAACGGGTTCGGCTGTATTCTACATTATAAATTCATAAAGCATTGTTTTTTTAATTGAAGGCAATATTTTACTTTGCAGACTTTTGAGCAGATTGTGTATTTATATATATGTACACATACAAAGGAAATGAAAACACTGATTAAGAGGTGCAAAACGCTACCCGCACATGTACGTTTGAAAATGATTGCAAGTGCAATTTACCTTTCATAAAATGTAAATGCATAAATATTAAATAACTTATTTCTTTGCTGAATTTCACCTATTTTTGGTGTTTACTTCCTCTGAGATTTTTTGTTAAATCAACTTTGAAAAACCCTTTAACAAATTTGAAATATTCACTTAAAATGCTTCATAATTACGAACATAAGTCAAACAGGTATGGATAGGCGGGTAGAGGGTGTCCCGTATGTGATATGCGTGACAAAGGAAACCAGTTAGGGTTAGAGTGAAGCTCATACACTGAATATAGCTTACTAAGCCCCGTATATAACATATCGGGTCACCTAGAAACCCCGTAACGTATATATCACGTCGACAACCTTATAACATTTATCAAGACGCCAACACAGTCTGGCAAATGCTTCAATTATTCATCGGAATCGGAAAAAAATGGATAAAGATAAATGACCAATTATGGAAAAATAAGTTTTGTCACGTGATCAGTCCTGGACTAATGGTGTTCCGTCGTTTGAAATATTCACATTTACGATCAGATTTGTATTGTCGTGAGTGACCATCAGCCAACCCGTACGCGTTGAAAAAGAATTAGCAGAATACTTAACGGCAAACTGCAACTATACTTATACATGTACAAGTGTTTTGCAACCTCGCTAATCAATTGTAAAAAAACACAACTCTCACAAAGTATACAAATTTTCACAGGATTTCGATATAGGCTCTTTCTTGAAGATTTTGCTGAGCAACGATTTACTTGACGACGCACATCCTGGAGAGACCTTTTCACGCTTGGATTTCAGGTCGTCTCGAAGGCGTAGCTGTTTCACAATACCAACAAGAAGTTCGTCTACATTTACATTCAGAACAACGGAGGTCTCTATGAATTTACAACCATATGTCTTTGCCACAGCTTTGGCCTCTGAAAATATAACCAAGAAATTTAAACAAAGCAATATCATGATCTTAAGACTATGTATCTGACATAAGCGTGATGTTTCAGAACTTGCTAAATGCCTTGTAAAGACATCTTGAAAATGTTGCAAAAACATGTCAAATATAATGAATTAATGAGTAGTTTTCCTGTTTGTTTGCTTAACGAAATTTGGACAACATCAGGAATTATAAACGGTTGTCCATTTTGAGACTTCACATTTATTTCATCATTCATGCTAGCCATTACTGTTATGCAATTAAATGTAACATCTTTTGTAACCTGTAGCTAAACATACCATCGGATGAGACGCATCTTGAACGCACAAGGTCCGATTTGTTCCCTACAAATATGATGATCTCCTCATTGTGTTGTTTTTTCCTCAAAGTGTAGAGCATGTCCACTGCCCGATCAAAGGAATCTTTGTCATCACATGCGTATACTATCAAGAAGGCGGTGATGTTTTCCCCAAGTTCTTTCAATGAATGTCCCTGAAAGTAGTTCCATGCATGATAATGATGTTATGTATTGCATAAGCATTGGTTTTCATGCATATTTGCAAGAAAGAGTTATTATGAAGTCATTATATGTATAGACAACCGTAGGTAATATGACGCCCGTACCAAAAACAGGTGTACCACTAGTCTTTTGAATCTGTCTTTAGTATCTTTGACAAAGAATTTAAAACTGAACATATGACTTAACAACTAGGATACAACTAGTATACATTTCATTGAGTATGTGGAAAGAATTGATTCATTAGAGCAGGGTTACATTTGGAACACAGGCAAAATATATATATCACTTATATCTTCCCACTCTTTCGACGCCTGTCCTCTTGGAGATGAGTAACGTGATCTTTCTTATATATATAAAAAACTATCTAATAGGTGCTACCATAGAATATAGAGCTTGAATCACTTGTTTTTGAAAGAAACCTAGATTAGCATAGTCATAAAGCATAAGATGATTTTGTATGAATGGATCTGGTAAAATGAATCTGCTTTGATGAACGCAATGTTATTTAAGGTAGCTGACAGTCTACGTTATCTAAATCAGACGATGCTTATTAGAAAACAAAATATTGACAAGGTAATCGCTTTCCTTGGTTATGGTTTAGATGTTTAATTGTTTTATACTTAAAATATCTATTCTTTAAGTAAATGCGTAATTTTGTTTTTAAATGTAATTCATTCGCAGAAAATCACATCGATATTGGTTAAAAGTATTTCCATTAACGTCTGATTAGGAAACCTTTTAATCAATAACAGGTCTACGCTTTCATTTTCTGTTTTGCACTGCATAAAATTGCATGTTGCAATTTGTATAGAAAATCCAAACCTTATCCATTATGATATTAGGCAACACCATCACCAATACATTGCAAATTAGGCCTAAAATAATACATTCGGTTCGGGTCACCCGACCCTACCTACGGAATAGGCGCCGACCCTACCGTTTTTATTGTCAATTTGAAAACAAAAAAAAAACAAATGAAAAACTAAAAAACATAAAAAGAAAATAGATGAAAAAAATAAAAAATGATAATTGCTTTTTAATATGTCGTTTACAACCTTAAATGCTTATACAGAAGATAAATTATAAAAATTATCATTTTGTCAACTTATGTATGAACAAACCTAGTTGATTTTTATTGGTTTAAAGTGACACTCGTATTCAAAACAATATATACACATGTACAACAGACATGAATTTAAAGATAAACCTTTAATTAATTACTTAATCATGCATTTATGGAAATTATTAATTACTGATAACAAGATTGTAACCATGTATTTAATAGCTGAAAACGCACAACTATTAAATGACTGGTGGGTACGAAAGGATTTATCATCTCATAGCGTGTTGTTTCGTTAAAATTAAACACGGTATCATTCATAAGAACCATTGTTTTCGATTTAGTTTATCCTTTTACGATAAATTAAAAGAATTGTATTAATTGTTAGGGAGTCAGAGTGCATCTTTAAACTGAGTCATAGTTTAATCATTTCGGAAAACACACCCTCCATACCGTGTCATCCTGTGTCGTGTGTTCGATAAATGCCAGGGAGGTTTCTTCGCCGTTGAGGAGCACGTTCACAACCTTTTCAGTTTCTCCATCTGAAATATTGGAAAGAAAATAATGGATTTTTCTGAACGTGTCCCAATACCATGGATAAAATATGCTCTTGTCACGTGCTTAACCTCTTGGCTGTAAGCTACCATTGCGTGTCTTTATAGCCTAACTTATTGTGCCTGTCAATAGGATTATGGTTGAACGTGGTTGTCGGGTCCTGGATGTGGTCCTGAAGTTTGATATGTACTTAAACGCTAGAGAAACAATTTTCCAAATAGAGTCGAACTCCGTTGGCTCGAAATCGCTTGGCTCTAATTCCTCGATGACTCGAACTTGGTGAAAAGGACCGATTTTTGTATTTAAATGGTTAACATTCCCGCTTGGCTCGATTTTTCCGAGGCTCGAGGTATTTTCACGGTCGTTGTGAGTTCGAGCCAACGGGGTTCGACTGTATATCAAAATTTCATTTATATTGTCAATTATAATGGTGTACGTAATACTGTTTTATCACATTGTTCAATAATTATCACCGTCAATGTCTTTTTGATAGTATTTGATTTATAAGCGTTGTGGTAAAATCCCATGAATTGCGTGAAGAATATTAAAGTTAGATTCAAAATAAGTTAATGAATTTCGAGTAACCGTGTCAATTTAGATCAATGGAGATCGGTTAAATTTTGAATGTTTATCCAGTGATATAATTTGTATAAATTGTGTTAATCCTCTCGAAAGTTGTTAATTAAATCGAAACGAGGAAAGAAAATGATGATTGTCTTGTTATTTAAGATAAAGTACTCTTTCAGGAGACTAAATACAAAATACACCCGTATACGAAGTATTCGGAGATTCTTCATAAATCTTGTTCATGTGTACGCAGAACCTGAATCAGAATAATATTTGATACGCAGACTCTATCAGTCATAATACGTCATTCGTTACGCATTATTCAGATAAAGTATGTTTTTGTTATAGTTACACAATATGGAAAGGGTAACATTACAAAATGTTGACCATACTGTAATTTTCTGTACTGTAAGTAAAAGCAAAGCATTGGACAGTAAGGAAAAGGCCAATGAAATTTTGCATCTGTAATAAACAGGAAAGACAAGTAAAAAAACAGCTTTTAAAACTGAACTCTCATAGATGGACAGTTTTGACCCAAAATTAATGTCTCCGATTCAGCTGTTTTTGTCATCAATGCCTTCAATTCAGTCATATATACTCATAATAGAACATAATAGAACATAATAGAAGATAATAGAACATAATAGAAGATAATAGAACATAATAGAACATAATAGAACATAATAGAAGATAATAGAACATAATAAAAGATAATAGAACATAATAGAACATAATAGAACATAATAGAACATAATAGAACATAATAGAAGATAATAGAACATAATAGAACATAATAGAACATAATAGAACATATCTCAGCTATTCGACAAGGATTCGAGAATTGCAGTTTTCTCAAAGCGTTAGTAATGCGTTTTGCCATAAAAGATTTTTTCGACCATAAATATGAAAAAATGCGATCTTATTTTTGGTCAACCTTATAAAATATCTTGTTCCCAGACTTTTTAACAAAAATGAGCTCATTCCAAGATGTCAAAACATTAAAAATGTGATAGTGTAGCTAAACATGCGAGCGGACAGCATTATTTTCTTCCCAAGAAATCTATTAGAAATTGAGAAGCGCACTCACACAATCTTAATGCGGGACCCAAATAGATTATTGTTTCCTGAAGATAAAAACATTATCACAAACATCAGGAAAGAACAAATGCGTTAACGCGTTAATTCACGATATCTTAAACCATCTACTGAATATTTTAATTCTGATTTTAATTAAACAGTCATGCAATTGGCATCAGTTTGACACCAGTAACCTGTAGTACGATTTATATTAGGCGCATTGTGTATGTTTTTTCTTGTAATCAAAGAGGATGAGGATTGAATATTTGTTTAGTTCTGTGATAATGGTATGTATTTCAATCCTTATATAAAACTCGTCTGGTTAAAAACTCGTTTATTTTTTCAAATTAAATGCTAATTGAAGAGAATTGAGCAAATGCATTACGTTATCGATTCGGATAAAGTGAATTAAGAGAGCTTTAATTTGCAATATCGATTTTAGAAAATTGCTCTGAACGTCAAGCTACACAGACAGATTTTGAAGTGTTTATCTCTTTTCCCCTTATAATTTTCTTGATGCATTAAAAATCTCAAGATCAATTAGATAGTCTATACACCGATGGATATGTGTTTTGGTATTGCATTCTAAAATATATTTATGTTTGTGCCTTCAAATTTTCCATCGGCTCTATAATATTGACAATAATGTAGTTTCAAATGGAGTTTACTGCAAAATTATGTATAATGACGATGGAATGCCACATTGTTCCTATGAATTTGATTATTTTGTAGTCAGAAATGGAAGGTACTAAAGAATCATGCCGCCTTACATTGCTATGGATATGTACCTCTGTCTAATTTGTATAGTACAAACAGTGTATTCATATTCACCCTAGGGCCTATGGAATTGAAGATACAGAATGTATTGTACTTTCAAATCATGTCGCATCCATTGGCGTTTATGTGTACCTTTTAGCTAATTTAATACAAGCAACAGACGAAAACGACCTCTGCTTTTCATGCATATGACGGAACACAAATTAATGACACCATGTTTACTGGATTTAAACTTTTGAAATCATTCTCAATCAATCATTTTTATAGTAAATATGATTAATAAGATATGTGACGTCGCCAAATGAGTCATAAATGACTCGTAACTCATATGCAGGCAGTCACTTTATCGAAGGACACGAACTTTAACCAATAAAAATTCGAATATATTTGGAATATATAGACAGCCCAAGCAACATATCATGTTGTAGCAAGCTCCGAAAGACTTGGCCTCCACATGCAATGCCTTGAATAATGATGTTACAAATCAATTGACGCAGAAGCAGTGCAATGAACCAGCTGTTTCACACGACCTTGATTGTCTTATCATGTTCCCAATGGAACGCCTAATAGCTTTTGTGCAAGCGCGATTAACAATATCTCATGTGTTATGCTCTGCTTTTATCCAGACATAATAGTTCAAAATAAGAGCCATTTATCAATGGTCCAGAGATAATTTGCAAAGTCGCCGATATGTGGTCGTTATATTATTGTATATTTACAGCAAGGCGATAATACATTTTCACACAGGATAAATATCAATGATTGTGGAAGGGCAAAGGTGCGTACCTAGACCAGAAATGATGTGCAGGCCCGATTTTTAGAGGGTGCGGGGGCATATTCCCAAGCTTTTTTCTAAACACACAACATAGCTTAGTTGCGTTCTTTGTTTATACCGTTAATTAAGAACACACCCATACACCACATTAAAAACAAAGAAATGCTGGCTAGTATTCTTATCCCATACTATGATAAGCTTTCAGTTTTATATTGATTTACTTTGTTTTATAAAGAAAAAAAAATATTTTGAAAATCATAAATTATGCAAGTCCTTGCCTATAGTACGTACGTGGAGCTACGCCATTGGGCCGCCGGTCATTTAGATGACAGCGCGTATGGCTATTAAACTTTCAGAGAAAGTGTGTATACAAGATACCATTTTAAGACTTCTGTTAATTAACGGTAACATTATGTATGCGTTTCTCACAATGGTTCAGGCTTTATAATAAATATAATTATTTTTACAATTTTAATAATGTCGCGATAAATGACTTTAGTGTTATTTTGAGCATCGACATTGTTTCAAATGAATGATGGTTTACATTGAACAGTCCCAGTTAAAACAGAGACTGCTGTATTTATTTCGTACGTATTGCTTTTTTCACTATATATTGAGGAGTAAAGACATGAATAAATTTTGCATTTATAACCTTATTATGTAGGAGATAAATTAGGTTACTGTTGTTGTTTTGGTGATGGATGTTGTTGGTCGTTCACGTCTAATTATCATTTGATTTACGTATCATTTTAAACATTAGCCTGATTTTCCGGCAATGTCATAGAAACTTGGATAAAATACGGATTAAATGAGGAAAAAAGGTGAAAACAACATTGATCAAAATGACTTTATAATAATAACGGTTTACCTAGAACTAATCTACGGGTCAATCTCATAAGGAAAGTGGAAAATAATAATCCTACTATTTATCTGACCTGGCGCTGAACTCTAATAATGAAAATCCTCTCGAAGGATTAGTTAGCTTGAACTCACATATCCTGTTTTATTAGCTGTAAGTTAAGAACATACATCATTTTAATCAATTTCGGTTGGATTCTTAAATAAAAGGTTTGTTGAAGGAATTGAACTATTCACCTCACCTAGCGCTCTCTTTAGTTAAATGTAGTATTGTACAGATTAGCAAATAGTTATAGCTACGTAGAAGTCCCATGTCAAAAAATATATGTCAGAATTAAGCGCGGTGCATTAAAAGAATTGTTTAATATATTTGTCATTATTTACCTTTTTGTGTTTTTTGTATGACCTTATTCTTTTATTTTACTAGTATAGTAGTTGTGACATTTCTTAAAATATTTTGAGTAGTTACCGTTTAAGAAGATATTATAATTGATAATTATTATTGTCCTGATCTATATTAATGATATTACATACGTGCCTTAATTCACTTTCGATGTGATAAAATCGTTCTAGTCAAAAACAAGCGTACGTAACTATGTCCAAAATCGTGCTGATCCTAGAGGCTGTGCAATAATGTTTTGAACTGCACCTACCAATGCTAGTGTTAAATCCCCCTAAGTATTCCGAAGTCATAAACTGCTGCGTTATCGCCGTTTTTCCGCAGCCCACAATTCCCGTCACAAGTACCCGTGCAGGAGGAGCTGATGGCACGGGACTGGGTGCTACACTGTCACGTGACAATGAACTTGATGTTCGGGACGTGGGTGATATTGGACAAAAGTCCCCCTCCGACGACATTACGCTGTTTGTGCTTCGCGACCGCATTGAGTCGCTCCTGTGGACAATTACGCCTTTTGAGTTCATTTCAAATTCTCGAACTGTGTAGGTCTCTAATTCTGGCTCAATGTTTAAACCAAGTAAAGTTTTTTGGAGTAGTTGTTCGTGTGATCGCTTGAAGGCATTTCTTGAAGGCATACTACTGGTCCTTGGGCGCATATCGTTGCTTAGAAACATGTCGAGGTTTTTTTCTCGTGGCTTTTTAAAAGACGAAGCCCTTTTTCTATTCATTGGCATAATGTTTAGATTGTTTGATGATCCCAGCAGTGGGCTTGGGCATCGGTGTTTGCCAACCGGCCCATTTGAGTCGTCGGGAAGTCTGAGCATTATTTGAGCGGTTCCAAAATTCATTTTGAATTATTCCTTTTGGTTCTCACAACACGACTATGAAACTAATACTATAAATAAATAATTAAATTTTGTACGTCTATTTCCTTATTTAATCCGAAACAATTCCGACATCATATATTGAATCAGATGTCCACAGACAAAACGCTAATTCACTAACCATTGGCGAAAATCAAATCAAACCATGTTTATATGCCGACGCCAGAATGGCACTGTCAACGAAATAGGAGCGTGGACCTACGCGCAATATTTGGAGATGCCAGCAAAACACCACAGAGCAGCGGAGACATCGAGTACAGAAATCCAATACAATACAGAAGTCAGGAGAAATTATCGCAGCATTTCATTCGAGACAACAATACCACAGAGGATACCAATTTGTTTCCCAAAAGCTAAGCGCAGCTTATATTGCCTTCGAAGTGCATTCAAACACTAGTAGTCGATCATGAATTATTTATAAGCTAGGGACTCGATTTGTACAGAATAAAACATTATTGAACAAAACTATCAGGTTGACAGTTAATTAAGAACGCAAGAAGAGCTCAAATACTGTAACAAATATCGGACAATGCACATGTGTTTGCGCTATTCATTCCCATAATAGATGAATTAATAATTCAATGGTAAATGAAATTAACCTTAACAATACTATTCATTTACACATTGCGTTTTATTCACGATCTCATTTTACGTAAATCTCTTTAAGTATTCATAATATTGCTGCTAGAATTGAATCGTGAATTGAACGCACTGGGAAAAGTAAAACGATAGAAAACATGATATTACTCTTCAAAGGGAACGCAAACAAAAACGGTCCTACAATGGAACTCTTTTCAATATTTAATGAAACTTGATGAGACTTGATGATACTTGATGAAACAATAACAAACCTAAAGCGCACTTGAATTCCTTAAGTCCTTAGCAAATGGAAATGGCTGAAAAACTTTGCTTTTACAACAATTCCTACTTTAAAAATATAAAATGTCTACAAAATATCCGTGTATTTTTTTCATCGATGAGAACATAATGATTTAGGAAGTTCCCAATAACAAGGTTAACCTAAATTCACTACAGTCAAACCCCGATGGCTCGAACTCCCAGGTACCGGCAAAAATACCTCGAGCCTCGAATAATTCGAGCCAATCGGAATTGTTTACCTTCAGTTTAAATAAATCGGTCCTTTACATCTAGTTCGAGCCAAAAAGGAATTCGAGCCAACCCAGTTCGAGCCAACGGGGTTAAACTGTATTTCTGTTTTGGTATAAGTTGTATCGTGTTTTTAAAAGCTTTTGAACTTTAATGGAAAATTATCTTCACAATAACGATGATATACTTATTTGTATTTAATAAAGTCAAGATTAAGGTAGAAATCTGGCTTAATGATATATAATAAGCTCCCTTAGCGTCTTATGCTTAAGAAGTTTCGAGAAATCGGGGCCTGAATATTACAATGAAAGTTACAATTAAATCTGAGTTATAAAAAAATCCATGATGTTTTCTTTCCAAATGCATTGTTTTAAACCAACCAACCAATATTATTTTTAAACTGATATATTATTTCTATTTTGAAAAAAAAAATTAATAGTACATTCTAAAAGAATTATATTTAAAGATTTTTTCATAAATTTAAAACTGGATTAGTGTATTGATATATATTTTCTTGGTAAGTATTTGATAAAAACATTTTCCATGAAAACAAAAACAGGTTAACCGGTAAGTGAACCTCATGTGTTGTTTGAGAGTGTTATAAAGTAATGCCTATTAATAATCTTCTACAATAGTTTATGGTCAAAACAAATAAAAGCCGTTTACTGGTAACATCTGTTACTAACGTATTTACACACACATGACATCTGGGCTGGTATTCATAAACACATCTAGAGCCAATTTATAGATTTAGTCAATTTCCTATACTTTCTGTAGTGACATCCATAAAAGGAAATTTAGATTAGAGTAAAATGATATATTTACATTATAAAGCTATTATATTCAATGACCAATGAGATACTTAGCGTACGAAAATGACTTTAGCTAGGAAATGACTTAAATGTTTTATGAATACTCTTAAAGTACAAATAAGGTAGTTTGAGATCACTTGAGTGCAGAACTTTGCTTTTCAATTCTGTATTTTGGGGCAATGCATGTGTGTCAAAATTGTTAAAACAAACAACAGCATTTTCTGCACTCAAGCCCTTTCATAATTAATATTTCTTTTAGTTAATCCATAAAACGTTTATCTTTCGCATTAGGTGTTTTGACTTAAGCGAATAGTACCAGTATTCGTTAAGTAGTTTCTTTAGTGTTGTTATTTAAAGCTGCACTCTCACAGATTGAACGTTTTGACAACTTTTTCATTTTTTATCTTGGAACGAGCCAATTTTTGCGAAAATCCATGGAAACCAGTTAATATATAAGACTGGTGACAAAAAAATAAAATCACAGATTTTTATATTCAAGTTAAGAAAATTATGTTTTATGCATTTTCTTAAACCGTTAAGCCATAAAACATTCATTTTCGAACGGAAATATGATGATATGCGATCTGATCTTTTGTCAGCAATCTTTTAACATTGGTTTGCAGATATTTACGCAAAAAATGCTCTCGAAGACAAAAAAATAAAATAAAAAGTTGTACAAATGGTAAATCTGTGCGAGTGCAGCTTTAAAATGTATTTATTTAAAGAAAAAGGTCAGGGACATGTGGAGAAGCATGACGTTTTGAAGTCTTTGATACCGGATAAAATAATTACTCTAATTAGAAACAAGGGATAGTTAAACTAAATTGGCAGAGACGCAGTAAATGCAGTTTGTGTCGGGGTAATTATTTGTCATTAATTTTCTATTTGCGACCTTTTATAAAACGGCGGACCCGTGTTAGCTTCCGACCAGGCTAATGAAAGTAACTGATCTATCATTGTATCGATCTTGTAAACATTGAAGTGCTTCATTAGCTTAAAGCTATTGTTAAGAATTATAAACAGATGCGTCATTCTGTGTGAAAACGCAGCTGGTGTCTTCAAATTATACTTGTTTTTGGGATCAATTCAGTGCAAGAGCGCTCATTTTATAAAAACAGTATGTAATGTTGGTTTTTAGAATTTAATGTTAGAATGAAGTAACGCTTATGAGAAAACGCAGCTGGTAATTTCAAAATTATAATTGCATTTGGGATCAATTCAGTTCAACAACACGTATCTTATAAAAGCAGACTGAAACACTGAGTTCAGGATGGACTGTTGACGCTGACTATTTAACATTGAAATACATGTACAGTCGAAACCCGTTGGATCGAACCCGCTTGGCTCGAATTCCAACTTGGCTCGAACTGTATAAAAAGGAACGATTTCTTTATGTACTTGGCTCGAATTTGCCGAGGCTCGAGGTATTTTCGCCGGTTCCTGGGACTTCGAGCCAACGGGGTTCGACTGTATATCGAAAAAAGTACTTTTCTTAGTAATGATATTTTTCACGCCATGCTAATGATGGCATGCTTGCTCGCAGTACATTTTTTTTCAACCTTACAATAAATCAATGAACAATATACGAACAAGCCGAGTAGTCTTAATTTTAACCAGTATTCTGTATAAAGGTTCAAGGATTTCGGTCAGACACACAACAAATAAGAACAATTAAGTTTTAATGATGTTATGCCGGCTGGTTATACATAAAGAAAAACAATTTAAGACAATTAAACAATGGAAAGTTAAGGTACATATCAAATCAACTCAATTTAAATCAAAATTCCGTTAAAATGCACTTACACCAACCAGACAAGAAAACAACTGAATGCTTTAGAAAACGTGATTTTCAAGAAGTGTTAATGACGGTTTATTGCTTGCTTGCAATTTTAAGCAAATACAGAAAGGGGGACGAGCCTTGTTGTCAGAACTTTTAAACTGAAGCAAAATTATGAAGGCCAAAACCTATAAACCTGATCCAATAATGAACAGCACTCATTTATTTTGTGTCGTACTCCGTCCTTCACATAAATAAGTACACGTTCTGCATTACCTTATGATTACACATACTGTAATTTCTTCTTATTTATTAGATTTAAAATAAGTACATTTACAGTTCAAGCGGAGGACTAAGTATTTTGTAGCTTCAAACGTAGTGGTCTATCTTGATGAATAACGGATATTTCTGTCTCCATAAAGGGGAAATAGGTGCATTTCAGCTTGTTACCGCTTAAACATGTTTTCTGTATGTGATATGTTACCGTTTAAGTTTATAATATTAAAGACTCAATTCTTAAACATATTTGAACATTACAAAATTATATCATAATCATCTGACTTTTATAATCACGTGATTCGCTTCGAACTAAGGGAAGTAACCGTTATGTGTATATGGTTCAACGATGGACAACAGTACTGCCATTAAAAGTCTACCGGTAGAGTTTATATGGTCAGTTAGTATTTTAGATCTTTAATTTTCATTTATGATTGTAAACATGTGTTGAGCAGTATAACCAAGCCAATATTTACAGAAATGTCTTAAGAATGCCTTAAAACATGTCGAAACAAAACAAAACTGTTAAAATATGCTGTTAACTATGGTTTGAACTTTGAATATTGTTATGTATGCAGCTATGTTCACAAACAATGCGTTGATGGTAGGAATTTAACAGAGTTCAAAATTAATTGCAAATAGCAAAGAAAGAACAAAACGATATATAACAGATGTGGAACTTTTATGAACCATTTAATTCGCCCAGGGGAAAGTTCCATAGCAATCTTAGATATATCAGGCTTCATTTAATAGCTTTCAAGTGGAATCGTTTAAGGTAATTGCTACCTCGGTCGCAGTAAACCACGCAAAATATAAGCAAATCGTTTTCTCTTGAAGCCAGGTTTAACATTTGTACATTTCAATAAGATTAACACATCAAAAATACATCTCGGTAATATAATTCTAAGCTCATAATCCAGAAGTCGTTGCCCCTAACTCCACAATTTGTAATTATATGGGACACAAGCACGTTTGCCTTCATCTGCCCCTTTTAAAGACATATTTTGCTAAAATTCATCAAACAAAATATTAAATTAGTGTTGTTTTTAGTATTTCTTTTGACATCGTTTTAACCCTTAATTTTCTTTAGATTTACAACAAACTATTGAAAACCCAACAGTTTGGAGAGAAACATTTGCAATTCGATCTCGGCAA
Organism: Mya arenaria; assembly: GCF_026914265.1. Taxonomy (NCBI): domain Eukaryota; kingdom Metazoa; phylum Mollusca; class Bivalvia; order Myida; family Myidae; genus Mya; species Mya arenaria. Next base: position 27,523,348 of record NC_069129.1, on the reverse strand, counting down.
CTAAAGGTAACTCAAGTCAGAAAAATACTGACTTTGAACAAATACAGAAGATAAAATCAACGACTAGTTGGAAATTTAAATACATGTGATTTGTTTACCGAACATGAATGATTTCACTGATCCAGTTTGCTAATTTGAATCATCATTTTTAAAGGCGACGTTTGGTTATCTAAGCATACTCACTATCAATATGGCATTTACTAACAGCATCACCGACAGCAGTAACAACACGTGTTAAATGTCCTTAAAATCTAAAATGTTTTCTGACTAAGCTGCTGAAATGTGAGTTCATAAAAGAAGCGTAACTAGGATGTTGCTAGTAAATTTCCAGACAGGATTTTCTCCCTTCAATAAAAATGTTTCAGCAATTATATAGCCAATAGAAACGTATTGTCACTTGGTTTTGTAACTCTTTGTCATGCTCTATCGATACAACATTGGAACATCAGAATATTACCGTTGTATGATCCGAAAAAACGAACGTTTATTGGCCTTCTTAAACTGATTTTACTCGTTATTATATTACAGATGTGCAAGACAGATTCAAATGTATCCGATTTATTTGCATTTTGGATGTCTGGTGGCCCATTCTACTTTGGTGTCATTTGATCGGGTTTTAGGCGTAGAGAAAACTATGTAAAATATAGAATAAACAAACACACTGCAATTACTATACATGGTTCTTTAATGTATGCTCCGAAAACTATATCATAATTTAGATATCAGCAAGCAGTACCTGATCAAATTATATGAGGTTATCAGGCATAAGTCTTTCACATTGCTCTCGTAATTCAATGTGTAACGACAAACTTGATAAATTAATAGTTGATGTTTTGTATCAGTATACCTGTATTGGTATGCATTGTATTAATTTTTGAATGAAAGATAAATATCACTTTAGGTAAAAAATAATAAGTGAATTGTTTAGAGCAGCTATGGATTGATTTTAAGACAAAAAAAGAATTCTTAGGGAGCGCATTCAGGTAAGCAAATCATAATTGTGATGTTATGGCCAATTATTTGAATATCATCACGCACACCAATAACCAAGATAAAGTGCGCGACATCCTTGCCTCTGATTGGCCTGTTTGAAGGGATGAACTATAGAATGCATAAAACCTACAGGACGTCTACTTTATTACATAATTCAATGCTTATTGTGTAACATCTAATGGGTCTCATAACATTTGGCGGCAGACGTTGTTTGTAATTGGATTCTATTCAGCAATAACAACGTGCTTTGTGTCGTTAACTTTCCAAGTGCATGCTGAGATGAAATTTGTGTCATCATATAAAGCCACTCAGTTACACCAACGTAATGTTTCTGTTTTTTTGTCATTCGATATTCAATGAAATAACAGAATAAGTTCTTGAGCAGTGATCCAAGCAAACCATGAAACAATGTCCCTCGGACAAAATTCCATCTGCACAACAGTTTCTCATAGGCAAACAAAATTCAAATTAATGAATTTAACCATGCATGCCCATTTCTAATGTATTTTTATGTTATGCTATGTACAATGTAAAAAATATATAGTTTTATAACATTTTACAACAAATTTACTCATAAACATACATACAAAAGCGTTTAAGATTTTTGCTATATCTTTGCAAAAAAAACGGTGGGAGTGTGAAGAGGGGAGGATTTGTCAGATTATATTTCGTCTCACAATCTGACAAACAACATGGTGAATGAAATTGTTGAAACTGTTCATTGTCATGTTACGTGTCGGGGAATCCAGAAGACATACAAGTTTAGTGGGAAATTTATTTGACACGGAATTGACACAGGACGCTTTGGACGTGTGACGAATGACCATGGACAGGATTATTTATTAAAAAGTATATTTGAATAATATATCAAAGAAGGCAGGTAGAATACAGCCTTCCGTGCGTTTAATAAAGGTATTTAAGGCTAACGTTTGCGGTATGGCTTTCTGCTTGCGGTGCAATAGGGAAACAAAACAAAACACTTTGCGGACGTCAGCGTATGTGAACGACTGTTAGTCTTGACGGGACGGGAAGGCAACTAAAAGATAATTAGTATTCTTAATTAATCCACAGGGATGAATGCTTAACAAACATTCAACCAGACGCCTACAACGTCAAATGAAAACGAGAACTTCTTTATCTGAGGAAAAGCAGTCTGAAATCATATGTTTTCATCAGAATGTCTGGCGGTTGTCTCTCTAAATCAACCGCTTCGTTGGCGTATTTTGGGATTGAAAATGGTCGTCTGTCTTGCAAAAAATCATGTCCCGCCAAATTACAGAACAATTCTCTGATATTTTCCGTAATCATAATAATAGTCTACAATAAAATGTTCATACAAAAGCAGCTATGTCAGATTATCTTCAAATAACCATACAATGTCATCCTGAATTTCGTCTTTGTGACCCTCTAGCCGTGTTTATCATTTACTATGGACAGTTTGTAATGGTTCGATCATAGTGTGTAACATCTTAATGATGAAGATTCAAGATTCAAAATATTTATGAAAGTAACTTAAACATAAACATGCTTCTCGTTACATGATATTATGTGATAATCAAACATATCATCAACCTGAATATTTTTAGAATAAAACGTGAAAAAGAAAGAAGAAAAAAAAAAATATAACATATATCATTAAGGTTGTATCACAACAAGTTGGTTATTTAATTACTACACACAGTATTTTTTTTAAATCATGAAATGTAAAGTAAGAAATAGTATCGAGAGAGTGGACTTTATAAAGTACAGTGAACCTATATATATAATTGTTATGTCATTTAAGCCATGTTAATGTTGTTCGCATTTCACAGCTTGTCTAGACACGTTTAGTATCACCTATTGTGTGTTAAAACAGACGGAAATATGACAAATTAATCCGATCCATTGTCGAGAATGTCTGCATATGAGAAATAAATACCCCTTTGGGTTTACTACATTTGTATTTTGTTCCCTGGTATGGTGTGTCATCGAATGACTCGATGCATACATCCTTTGCACAAGTATAGGCAGATTGAACTTGTGACGGAAGCGAGATATAATATATTCTTCAAAGCTGCATTTGCTATCCTGTCATGGTTATTTCGTTGTGTTCATATGCCATTTGCCCACTTTTAAGTAATTATAACTACAGTATATCCTTTGATTATGATAAAAAAATAGTGATTGCGTTTGCTGCCTTATCAGGGGCCGTATTCAATAAGCATCTTAGTAATAATTTTCAACTTAGTGAAAAATTGCCTTTTTTCTAATTTGAATTTTAAGAAAACGAACAATGTTTGTACACCAAAAATATGAAAATAAGCAAGAAAATGGTCTAAACAATATATGCATATAAATAAATCTGATGAAAAGAAGTGGGCATTTAAAATAATCGTTGTCAAAAATTACGAAATTCTCACTAAGTTGAAAATATTCACTAAGATGCTTATTGAATACGGCCCCAGGGCATACAAACGTGTGTCATAGTTTGCAAAGATACATAAAAAAAAATACAATAGCACAATGTTTATAACGAAATATAAATAATAAACAAACACTTGCACAAACGCGTTAGTTGTCTTAATGTTTCGGCGTTTTGTCTCCATTATTTCTTTTTTTGATAACATGATGTGGATATTTGGGTGTCTATATAGTTTATTTATATGAATCAAGCCCACCAGGATCATCTTGTCCTGTCCCACTATTGTTTGTTGAAGTACACCTAAAATAAGTCATATAATCTACTATTAAACTACATGCCACCTATTTTCCTCATATAATCTACTATTAAACTACATGCCACCTATTTTCCTCATATAATCTACTATTAAACTACATGCCACCTATTTTCCTCATATAATCTACTATTAAACTACATGCCACCTATTTTCCTAACCTTCCAACATCCTTTACTAGTTTAAACTCATTTTAGTTTAGTTTATCCTTTACTATTCAGAAATCATTTTTAGCCAAAAAGATGTCAGTATTTTTTAAAGTATGTCGTATATTTATTTCGGTAAATCGGCATTTATTGTTTAATATGACTTTCACCTGTATATCAACTGTTAAACAGTTACAGTATTTGGCACTAAAAACATACGCAAAGGCTAATTAAGTGGCGTGATTTCGGCTTTATTACGCAACACGTTCGAGTGTTAAAATACCTGAATACGTATCGACCAATGAAACAACTTCTGAGTTGCTTGTTGACGTGAAGTTTTCAACGTTTATAGTTTTATCAGGGCATCTGCTGGTCCAATTGTTTTCTTATACACATACTATTGACCTTAACCATTACTTAATGTACTTCAAAATCATTATTTTCTTGAAAATCTGTACTCTAGCCCCTTATATACTATATGTTATTATAAAAGAATAAAACAACTCTACATAGTGTTGGTGTATTTAGCAACAATTTAACAAAATGTCAAAGAGTGTACTTTATAAAAGAGAATTGCAAATTAAACGGACATGCCATGTCACCTTGTTATCCTTGTGGATTATTGAGAAGGACATTTCCGGGATTACTGCTTGAACGTTAATGTCTTGAAGGATTGAAGGATTGACTATCAAAGCTGTTTTGCAATGGAAACAAAAACGAATGGTTTGTCTGTACTTTACATAATTGGTAATTCTTAGACTCAGGGCGTAGCTTCCTATCTGGCTGTGGGTAGGCCCCTTCCTACAATTTTTCCGAAAAATCGAAAACATAACAATGCTGAGTTTGAATGAAAACTGTAAACTGCCAAATGTCTTCTTTAGCTATAAGATACTATAGGATATTAACATCTAAAGTAAATTGCTATTGCTATTGATATTTTTAGAAAACAAAAGACGATACGAAGTATAAGCCAAATCCTAACTCCTTATGAGGGAGCGGCATGTCGCCTAACCCCCCCCCCCCCCAGGACATGGCCTACACAATTTCAACCAGGCTCTGACCCCTTATACGTATATAATGGTAACTTTCCCGTAGTTTATAGATATCACGTTCACCATCCTTACGCTGTAGAGGTGGTTAATGTTTTCCTTAGAAGGTTTAGTTTAAAAGCCACATACACAACCCTTTGAATACAAAGAGAAACATTTGCAAAACACTTTGAACACAGTATAACTCGTTAACCTAGTTTCATAGAAAGTGAATTGGTTTCCTTCGACTTCTAACTAGGTGTGTCTTTGACAATGTTGGAAATACGATACATATAGTATTTCAGAATCGACTATAATGTGTAACGTTTATCGAAAATAATACCATGGTTATTTCTGTCAATAAAAAGATTGTCATTAAACATCTTAGAAAATATCAAATTTACTTACATTAGATCTCATCTAGCAAACAAATGAAACGCACCCGTGTTGTTTTTTTCAATAAGTGCTCAACGCCATATGAAGTTAACAAGGGAGAAGAATCACGTGACTTCAAAGTGGTTCTCACATTGGCCACCACGGGCCACAACCGTTGTTAACAAACAAATACGTGACGTGATGCAATCGACAAAATTCAAGCCTCAAACCTCAAGTTTGTAAACATCGGTTGTGGCCCGTGGTGACCCATGTGAGAACCCCTTTAAAAGCACATGTTTCCTCACCCTGTAAACGCTAAATTCATGATTGTTCCAGTTGGACAGTCTTTTCTTTGTTTTTGTCGATAGACTATCTTTTATATCGAAAATAATTAAAGAAGGCGGGGCTTAACAATTGTATTATTATCGTGGGGATAAATTACAACGCTATACACTTATACCCTACGCGGCTCATTCAAGATGCCATTGACGACATGGTTAAGGCTGCTACAGCCCCTAAACCCCTAATGATTAAAATGATAAACTCATTAACTCACTGATCTCGTGTATAATTTAGCGCTGTGGGTGCAATTACTATTTCAAGGTATGAAAACTTGTCTTCGTGAGAAAGTAATAAAACAATCATCTCAGAAATACCTCTTTATGGCTAGAAAAACTAGATAAGGTAGGTTGTCATATAACCTTAGGATAACCCAAACATTTGATGACTAAGCCCAAAATAAATTGACTGTTTACTGTTTATAATTATTGAAACATTGTATGTAACATGTTAAAAGCAAATTGTCCTACAAACATTCATGTACATGTTCAAAATTTAAACGCGTCTTCTTTTGTCGAAGAAAAAAATCGAGGTATTGTCTTGGCGATGATTTCGACGTCGTTGGCAGTAGAGTATTGCAAACATTCGAACGTTTGGCATAACACAATTGCGTAAGATATATATCTCAAGACAACAAGGCACACCTTATAAACGAATGCCAATGCGCACTGCGCACGTGTGCAACAAGGCACATTCCTCTTAAATATATATCCCTACTAATAACTACTAATAACTATTGATCAATTAAGTGGTAATATTCAATTTCGTTTTCATAATATTCTTCTTTATTGATGAAATGAAGGTAATATCTATACACTATATTATCCTTAACATCTTTTGAAATGTGATGTGCATTTAAAAGGTTATCTAGACCACTAGAAACACAGGTTTATTGCATCATATCATATTTCCCTTTTTGATGTTTATGAGCTGTGCTTTTCTTACTAAAAGCTTCGTTATGCATTATATTCTCATAAAACATTAATTTGAACGTAATTTATTAATTTTCCGATGCATTTTCCGTTGTGTTTTATAGAGGAGAAAAAATAACACCCATGGGCATAATGTCATATATCAGATTTCATATTATATTGTGATTTACTGAGAACTTCCTTGTGTGAAACTATGTATATTGTACATTCCACTTACTCAATACACGCATTAGACCAACTAATGTAATTGTTTGTTTACGATTTCATTGCTAGAAAATAAAGTGAAGGTAGATCAGGATGTTTATGTTTCGTCATTCAGTGTGTGTATAAATTACGACGTATATGCTACATCAGAAGGCAGCAATTTGCTCAAAATGAAGACTTAAATCAAAGATAACTTTTCTTTTACAACACCATTTAAAACGAAACAAAGGGCAGTCTATGAGGCTTGAAGAGCCCCGCCTTCGATTTATGATCAGAGTTTTATAAAGTGATTAGGTTCATCAAACACTTCAACAAACCATTTTCCAAAATATTGTTTTAACAGTGCTCCATCAGACGGCCGTATTGTGAAAAGGTTTGTCGACGTGTTTTAAGAAACTAAACTTTCAACTCTGGTAAAAGACCGAAGGCGGGGCTCCGTAAGCGGCGTAGACTGCGCTTAGCTTCCTTTTCAAATGGTGAAACAATAGGAAAACTGTCTTTGTTTGAAGTCTTCATTCGAAGCAAAATATTGCCTTCCGACGTAGCATTTATGACGCAAATTATCACGTGGTATACACACACTGCATTATTAGACTGAAAAACATCGTCTTGTTGTCACTTTGTTACTAACAAGCACGAAAAAACGAATAGCTTAATAGAAAGGGAAAACAAATAGCGGTGAGATTTTTTTAGCTGTCATATGCCAATTAGAATAAAATCGGGTGCAAATCTAGGGAAGGTCGGGAAACCAGAAACTAATATTTGTTTGTAACGCCTTACTGATGTTTATTGTGAGCATGTCTCCACATTTTTCAGCTAAAAAAAATTGAATACGCTAAGAGGAATGCTTTTTGCCTTGAACATGCAATTTTCTGAAATGCAATAAATCTGCAATGCAACTATACCGAAAGATTGCCTTTTTTAGATAATGCGTTTGCTCACACTGCTATTCGTAAATTTGCTTTTCTGGTTGAAACATTAATCAAACTAATGGATCGCAGATTGAATGATATTTTACGATTTAGGATAATTCCCAACATTTTAAGGTGTTTGTTATAAATCAAAACACAGAAAAAATCATTTAAATAAAAAAAATAGTCTGAGCTTCAACTGATTTTAAAGCACAAAGAAATATCACTTACATAGTGGTGTACATAGCTATTGACTGTAATTGCTTAACAGTTTAGTATCTTCTATATGTCTGCTTAACGCCGGAAGTAAACTTAACATGGACATTTCTTTATGCAGTAGTATATTCTTTGTATATCTTGATAATTATGAACTTCTTAAACAGCCTAATGTCGCGCTTAACAATACGTTAAAGCTAAAAATAGATAATTGTTAGTTAATACTTATACTTTTATTATACCACCTATACATGTAACCTTAGTTCGTCACTGTTTGTGATATTTTCAGCACAACCATGTAGTATTTAAGTTACATGATAAATTAAGTACCTCCTCTAAACAATACATAAAAAATATTCTAGCAGGCTTAATTAATTAAAATATTTTACCAACTTCACATAACTGCACCATGCTGTAATTCCCGTATACAAAATACTACTTACAGTTTTGCTGTTTTAAATGTATACGATTCTCTTGAAACAACTAACCATTTTACAATGGTAGAGGAACCGAGAGGAATGGCCGGGTTAACTAGTTGAGCTTTTATTTTAAGCCATCAGCTGTTTGGTATGTATTGCTATCTCATCTTGATTAGTGATTCATTTCTGAAAATAGCTCATTGAACTAATGTTTCCTGTTTATATATAACTGCGTTCAAAGAAAGATTGTTGTATATTGTAGCTTATAAGTAGCCTTTATATAGTCTAAGGTCGCGCCGTGGGGGTCAAGTTAAACAATACGTAAACAAGTTGTCATTGTCAAAGAATTCAACCGAAAGTGCATTTCGTAGACTTGCACTAGATTGATGACACCAAAGTCAAATGTTTATATAACTAATAAACAGCAAAGACAAGACAAGCGAACAACAATTTATAAGAAATATAGCGGTAAAACAGCTGGTTTTGTGTGTTTTTCCTGTTTGTAAATGCTTGACACAGGAGTGCGATAACGTGGCTCATGTGATTCGGCGTAGAACTATATGCTTGTGGTCCGTCTGCTCAGAATTAATCAATTTGTTGTTGAAGGATGGGTTCTGTCTTGAATCAATTCCGACTTAAAACAAACACTTAATGATGCACTCTTACTCCAAAATCAGTAGAACCCCCAATAAATACAGTTGTTTCAATTTACCGAAAAGGATGGAAATAAGTGCAAAAGGAAAGTATTGAAATAAGTGCAAAAGGTTAGTTAACATGACCATGTTTTACCTACAGGTTAAACGCTCAATATTCATTAAGTGGACTTTGCGATATTTAGTTTATGGCCAAGGGCAGATCAAGGATTTGGCGTTAGAGAAGCATAACTTAGGGGCGTAACCTTTTCACTTTCGCCTATCCCTAAATACCGAAATTTATTGGGTTTAAAATGTTGGCCGGATGGGTGGTGGGGCGGGGGTACAACAGCTTCAATATAATGCCCCAACAACGTCATTCGTTTCATTGCAGTTTTACATAAACAATAGCACAATGCTCATTGCAAAATTTAAATAAAAAAATGTCATACACAAACACTCAGAAAAACGCATTAATTGTCTAAAGGTTTCGGCGTTTTGCCTTCATTCTTTTTTTTCGATTGCGTTTTGTAGTATGTAGATATTTGTGTGTCCACATAGTTATTTTATATAAATCAAGCGCGCGAGGAGTGTCTTATCCTATCTTATAATTGTATATTGATGTGTATCCAAATATTATCCTTATATAATCTACTTCTTACCACGTGCCACCCATTTGTCCCAACCTTTCAACATGTTATCCTTTTTGAGTTCAAAATAATTTTAGTTTATTTCATCCTTTATTATTTCAAAATCATTTTTGGGCAAAAGAATGTCAGTATTTTTTTTCAAATATGTCGTTTATTTAGTTCGATAAATCGGCATGTATTGTTTAATATGACTTTCACTTGTAAATCAACTGTAAACAGTTTGGCACGTGTGCGGATGTGCTAAGGCTAATCAAGAGGCGTGGTTTGTGCTTTTTTTACGCAACATGTTCGAGTGTTAGTACCTGAATACGTATCGACCTATGAAATAACTTCTGTGGTGGTTGTTGATAGAAGTTTTCAACGCTTTTAGTTGTATCAGGGGCTTCTGCTGGTCCAATTATGCTCGTATACACATACTATTGACCTTTTACCATTGCTTAATTTACTTTTAAATCATGACTTTCTTGAAAATCTGTACTCTAGCACCTTATATATTTTTATTTATGATATTATAAAAGAATAAAATAACTGTGCATATTGTGGGTATATTTTGCAAAATTTAACAAAATGTTATAGAGTATACTTTATAAAAGAGAATTGCTAATTAAGCGGACAGGTCATGTCGTTTTGTGATCCTGGTGGATTATTGAGAAAGGACCTTACCGGGATTAATGCTGCCGGGACACAGGCTACGGCCTACACACGTTCAACCAGGCACTTCCTCCAATACGAATATGATGGTAACGTACCCGTAGATTAAAGATATCACGTTTACCCTCTTACGCTGTAAATGTAGTTGATGTCTTTCCTTAGAAAGTTTAGTTTAAAAGCTACATATAAGCCTTTGAAAAACATTTGCCAAACGGACTCAACTAAAATATGACTAGTTTATCTATTTCCTTAGCAAGTGAATGGTGTTCCTTCGACTTTTAACTAGTAGTAGTAGTAGTAGTAGTAGTAGTAATACAAATAGTATTTCAATATCGACTATAACGTGAAACGTATATCGAAAATATTACCATGGGTACTGCTGTCAACAACAAGATTGTCATTATACATCTTAGAAAATATCAAATCTACTTACATTAGATTTTATCTAACAATTAAATTAAACGCATCCGTAAAATTTCAATTACTGCTCAACGCCATATGAAGTTAACCAGGGAGAAGAATCATGTGACTAGAAAGGAGATACCACATTGATCACCACGAGTCACAACCGATGTAAACAAACAAGTAAGTGACGTTAATTTCTAAATAACTTATTCGAAGGAAATTTTGGTTTGCTTGTATTTTAATTATGCGATCCTCAAAATTTCAACTCAAACCTCAAGTTTGTTAATGTTGGTTGTGACCCGTGGTGACCCATGTGAGAACCCCTTTAAGTCACGTGATTACTCACCCTGTAAACGCTACATTCATGAGTGTACCATGTTGGTATTTTATTTGTTTTGTCAATACGCTGTCTCCCATATCGGAACGGCAATAAGAAGGCGGGACTTAACTGTGTTATAACTATCGTGCGGATAATTTTCTACGATTTTGACTTATACCGCACGCGGGTTATCAAAACATGTCCTTGACAACATGGTACATAACAGATACACCAATCCCTCTCCTAGTGATTGAAATAATAATCTCATTAACTAACGAGGAGCTCGTGTACGATTTCTAAATATCGCGTTTTGGGTGCAATAACTATTTCAAAGAATAAAATATTATCCTTGTGAGAAAGAAATAAAACAAACATCTCAGAAATACCTCTTTATGGCTAAAAAACTAGATAAGGTATTTTGTCATATATCAGTATAGCCTAGGCAAGCCCAAACAATTGATGACTACGCCAATTTGTATTGTCTGTTTACTGTTTTTATTTATTGAAACATGTATGTAATAACATACTTAAGGCCCACGATACCTCCTATTGTGTTTAAACAATTTGTCGTACAAACAAACATGTATATTTTTGGATATAACCTTTAACTCGCCTGCTTTTGTGAACGAAAGAATTCGAGGAATTGTTATTGGCGCTGATTTCGTCGTCGTCTGCAGCAGTGTATTGCGAAAATTCGAACGTTTGGTATAACATCTACAAATGTTTAAGAGAATTGTCTGAAGAAAAACAAGGCACACCTTATATACGATTGTCAATGCGCAGAAGGCAAATTCCTCTTTAATATATATCCCACTTATAACTATTGATCATTCAGTGGTAATATTGAAATTCATTTTAAAGCTATACATAATGTTCATCTTTATTGTTGAAATGAAGGTAATATCTATACACTTTATGATCATTAAAATCTTTTGAAATGTGATGTGCATTTAAAAGGTAATCTAGACCACTTGGGAGTATTGTTTAATGTTTTAATTCGGATTGAGATATGAGAAATTGTTGATTGCTTTTTAGTTTAACCGGTTTATATTACGAGTTAACATAAACGCGGGCTTATTGCATGATATCATATTTCCCTTTTTGATGTTTATGAGCTGTGTTTTTCTTAATAAAAGCCTCGTTATGTATTATATTCTCAGAACACATTTATTTTAATGTATTTTATGAATTTTCCGATGCATTTTCCGGTGTGTTTTATGGAAGAGAAGAAAACACATAATGTCATATATCAGATTTCATGTTTAATTGTGATTTACTGAGTTCTTTATTGTATGAAAAATGTATATTGTACACTTCACAAACTCCAGACACGCATTAGACTCACTTATATAATTGCTTGTTTCCTCTTTCATTACCAAAAAAATAAAGAGTAGGTAGGTCTGGAATTTCAGTTTTCATAATTATCAGACTGAAAACCGTCGCCTTGTTGTCTTGGTAAATCTAGATGAAATTGTCACGCAAGAAACAACAAAAAACTTAATAAAAGGGAACACAAAAACGGTGATCTTGTTTTTTGCTGTCTGCTGTCAATTAAAATAAGATCGGGTGCAAATATAGGGAAGGTCGGGAAACCAGAAACTAATATTTGTTTGTAATGCCTAACCGTTGTTTATTGTGAGCATGTCTCCACATTTTTCAGCTAAACAGATAATTGAACACGCTGAGAGGCATGCTTTTTGCCTTGAATATGCAATTTTCTGAAATGCAATAGGTCTGCAATGCAACAAACCTGAAAGATTGCCTTTTTTAAATAATGCGCTCGCTCACACTGCTATTCGTAAATTTGCTTTCTGATTGAAACATTAATCAAACTAATGGAGCGCAGATTGAATGATGTTTACGTTTGAGGACAATTCACACCATGTTTTTAAGGTGTTTGTTAAAAATCAAAACACAGAAACAATCATTGAAATAAAAAAAGCATAGTCTGAGCCTCAACTGATATTAAGGCTCAAACAACGATTTATTAGAGAGTCATGTATTTGGCTAGATTGACTGTTATTGCCTTACAATTTAGTACCTTCTATATCTCTGCTAAACACCGGACGTCTGCTAAACATAGACATTTCTTTTCGAAGTAGTAAATTCCTTGTTTATCTTTATATGTATTTTTTAATAGTCTAAGGTCGTTCTTAACAAAACGCTAATACTAAACCCAGATAACTGTTATTAATAATTATATTGTTATTAAACCATAATTATATACAAGTAACCTTTGAACACTACTGTTTGTGAGAAGTTAAGTACATAGGGTTATTAGTACTGCGTTTTGATCCGGCAGGTTGTATTCGAATCGAGTGGATTTTTGCAGATTCGGATTTTACGAGGCGCAAACACGTTAAAGTTGGTTGCTTAAATCTTCAAACACAATCACTTCATTTTTGATTTGAAACGTTTCTTAACACAATAGTTGCCTTTCTAACATTTAATGGGAAAAGTAGGTATTGAAATATGTATATCGTTCGTATTTTGGGAAAAGTCAGAATTGGTCAATCTCCAGAAAAGTTCGTTTTAAAGATCCGTAATGAAGTATTATATCAACCCTGTTACAAATGGCCTTTCCTGGATAATCGTCGGAAATCTCTTTTGACTTTGTCTGAAACAGATATTTAGGTTATGGAGGTGAAACAATCGTCTGTTATCAAGCTGCTGATGTATGATCTAGCGTAAGCGATTAAGGTCACCCTACAGGCAATTTTTTTAATTGATTATGTTATATCATATGATCTAAAATAATATTTTTTTTTTATATTTAAGTAGTGGGTGATTCTGTTTATCTGCATGTTGTGGTACAAACACCAAAAGCTTTATTAGTTATCGTGTAAGGAGAGTTAGCCAAATTCAGGAAAGCAAATAATTACATACAGGATGAGCTAGACATTAAAGAATTGTAACACCTTTCTGAAAAACGTAAAACAAAACACAACATAACATACCACATTCCGTCTCGAAAATGAGGAATAAAACCACGCAATGGTGGATTTAAAAGAATAAATTACTGCACACACTACCCGACTTATTTGAATTATGCTCCTACGAGCACCGGAAAATAATGATCTGGTTAAACTAAAGCTATCGGCAATGGAATCAGAAACCTTCCGATTACATAATTATTTCTAGAGCTGTCGTCTGGGTTTTTTTGTTCTTTAAAACGCCCGTTTATGTTAACAGAATGGAAACGTTTGACAAGATTTTACATAGAATGTACTGCATCGTCTGCCCTCGTGATTGGAATTCTCATAAATGGCGCTGTTGTGCTACAATGTCACCTCACTCGTTGTTTGGGAAATGAATAGAGTTACTTTTACTTAATCTTAATATGACTTAATCAAAGGAGTTGTTGCGGAAACGCAACATATCCGGCGCAACGTGACAAATAGCGCCAAAACAAGGACGGCTAAACTCTATATAGTTGTACTAGGAAACGATATTTGCATAGATTTTCTCCTAGTAGTCTTGATTTATCCCGCAGTCTTTCCAATGTAATTACAAAACACGCCAATAAATCAGCCATGTCTAGTCAAACAAATAATAAACTTGCGCATATTAAACTCTAATGGTTGAACTACTTGAAAATGTCCCGTAGAAGTTTGTATTGCGTTGTCATCAAAACATATAAAAAATGTTATATGGCCCATTTGGATTTTAGAAGACATTGAATGTGAAGTTAAAAAAGGAGACATGAACTTTAGTGAAAAGACACGAATGTAAAAACATTTGCCATTTGTAACTGATACATTGGCTTCATTTTTTCACAAAATTCAAACCAACATTTGCTCTGTATCTATGAAACGTAGAGTCGTGTACCTACATACGTTTTTTTTTAAACAGAGACACAATGGGTTTTTTTTTCAAGCTAAACGTGCCTTGTCATAATTTTTACCATTAGAAGTTGCACTAAATATACAGATAAAATCTTTTTCAGAGAAATAGGAAGTAACGTTGTTGTATATCAAACGTTTCCTAATAACACATATTCCAGTATGAATCACATGTATACCGAATATGCTCAAAACACGTTTAATCAACTGAGATAAAAAAATAATATTGCATCATGCATTTGAAATGGTCCTGATATTATCTATAAGGTGCAATAAAATCCGTTTGTAATTGTCACGATTTCACCTGTAATACCGTTCAAACGACATAGAGCTTGCCATTTATTGTCTTAAACCAGTGAGTTGTATCGGTTTGACTCAAGCTCTTTTATGACACTTATCAGAGCATCATCACTGCAACGCTTAAAGATGTTATCACTTACTAAAACAGTCAATAGCCCAGTTCTGGTGCCTTTTTACAACCGTCATATAACATGCAAAGCATAAGCTGTAGTGAAAGGTCAAATCATTTTGGAATTTAGACAAATCGGACGCAAAAAGTGTAAGAATTAATGTTCTGGTTTGAATAAAACTTCTTTTTGGCGGATAAGATAACAAAGACCTAGAAGTCAATATCCAGTTATATCATTCAATGACAACGAACCGTTAGTAACCATTTTCCTTACATGCAAATCGGGCCAAAATATCGACCTTGCTTCTAACTGAGATATTGTTGATATGAGAAAATGTTATTGTAGACATTATGCAACATTATTTTGCCATTTTAAATTTCGGCTATCGACATCGTTTGTAACATTATAAATGCATTTATATCACTGAAAACCCAACGCTAAATAAAACATTACCAAACGGTTTAACCTTTAAGTGTTTATACCTTGTCCAGGGGGAAAGACGTAGTTTTGTTTGAAGCAAACAAGTGAGAAAAATGTTCGGTTGCAAACAAAATAGCGGGTTAATAACAACAAGTACCGATTATGGTACAACCTTTTGCCTGGTAGATGGACTTTCTCTTTTTGTATCGAATATGCAAAAAGCATATTCTTTGAACGGCATTTTAATTTGGAATCATAGGTTTAAAGATAAAACAAGTCATTGAACAGATACTGATTAACGATACCATGTTTTCTTATTGAATGTGTTGATTTTGACCACAATTATATGTATGTTCTCGCCAAAATGGCTTTTCTGTACATCTGTTAACTGTGCGTGCATGTATATTTTCTTATCTTCCAAACTGCATGGTTATAATTCGACTTTATATGTTTCCTGGTCGATTCTTTGTGCCTTTACACCCTTATGTTTACAAAAAAAATCCACCTTTGCTAGAACATGATTTGTTGGCTTGGATTAAGATTAAAGCAGAAACTGGAATTTAGTGAAATCGTAATCTGCAGCAGCATAATTTTCATAAAACTATTATTTGGTTCCGTCAAAGTTAGCCAAACAATATTTGGATAGGTTAATATTTATTTACAAAATTATTAAAACAATATCAAATAATTAAAAAAATTCAAGAATCAAGATTTATTATCAGAACATCTCGAAGTCCATGACCACGAGGTAATTCAATTACACTGTTACATTTATGTAAATGTATATATGTTAAGTTCCTGAGGAAATACAATATTCATTTGAAAGAGCTTGCTTCATTTTTAATATAAAAAATAACATTTTGCTATGTTTCGTTCATTTTAAAGAACAATTTTTAAAACAACTTAATATGTAATACTGTTCGAACGCTTTTTTCTATTGTCGGTTTGTTTTATATTTGACTGTTTCGAATAGAAGATGAGACGATACATAATACAAACGACAATGCACACATGGTCCATTACTCTAAACTATTAATCTATGTCCACTTATGATTATTGACCAACTCAGTAAAATCCAATTTCGTATTTTGAGTCCTGAACTAATAATACTCTCCTTGCTTGTTCGAATGTAGGTTAATCTAAACACTGAATGCCAATTCAATTAGATCAAAATGTCTTGTGCATTTCGAGGATCATTAGATCACATCGGAGGATTGGTAAATGTGTTAAAGCAGATTGAAACATGACGAATTGAATTACTGCTTCCTAGTTTGGACAATTCATTTTATGACAAGTAAACATAAACATTGGTTATTTGCATGATATCATATCTACCTTTTTGATGTTTTCGAGCTGTGCATGTCTTACTAAAAGCTTCGGCATGCATTGAATTCTCAGAGCTCATATATTTCATCAATATATTGTATTAATTGCTTAATCCATTTTCCGTTTAATAGAGGAGAAAATATAAACACACATAGGTCTAATATATATAGCCCGGAATTAACTTAACTGGGTTTTCCCATCCCGGAACAAATAAAAGGTGAATATCGAGCTATTGAAATTCATGTAACAGTCAATTGACTCTATTGTCTCCGAAGTAACGTGTGTATATAACAACGGTTTAATTTTGTTTGTACCGGAGGATTAGGCTGGGAAAACCCGAATAACTATAATTCCGGGCTTAAACTATTGTATCTATCATATTTCATGTGATATACTGAGAACTTTCTTGTTTCAAACAATACATATTGTTCATGCCACAAACTCCAAACAAGGGGGATAAGACTCACAAATAATTTGTTTCCGATTTAATTGCCAAACAAAGGTATGTAGATCGGGATTTTATCTCATCAATTTTACATAGAAGTCGTCGCCTTTGTGTCTTTCCATTGATATATTAACATGACATTGACACGCTAGAAACTACTGACAACCGAAAATGAAAGAGAGAATAAAGAGCGGTCGTCTGTCATTGCTGTCTTCTGTCTATAAAAAATGTTAGGGTGCAAACATAGGGTAGGTTGGGAAACCGAAAACAAAGATATGCTTTTGACGCCTAACTGTTGTTAAATATGAGCATATTTGCACATTTTTCAGCTAAACTGCTCATTGAATACTCTGAGAAACATGCTTTTTGCCTTGTTAATGCAATTTATCTGAACTGCAATTAACCCGCAATTCAATAAACCTTAATGATTGCCGTTTTAAATAATGCGTTTGCACATCCTGTCACTCTTCTTTGCTATCTGATTTAAACATTAATCAAATTAATGAAGCGCAGACTGAATATTGCTTTACGTTTGAGGACAATTCCCAACATTTTGAGCTGTTTGTTAAAAATCAATACACAGAAAATTGTTAAAATAAAACAAATCAACATAGTCTGCGTTTCAACTGATTTTAAAGCACAAAAAATATCAATCAAGAATGGTCGTGTATGTGGCTAATACATGTACCTTCTTAACAGTTTAGTACCTTCTATATATATACCGAGCTTCTACTAGACAAAGACAGTTCTTTATATGTAGTATATTCTTAGTATATACCTATATATATATTATAATTTATTCTAAGGTCGCACTTATCAATATGTAAATACTAAAAATAGATAATTGTTATTAATTATTATTGTTTTATTATTTCACATACATGTAACCTTTGTTTACTTCTGTTTCAGATCTGATAATATCAGCAAAATATATAGAAGTATTTAAATTAAATGATAAATTAAGTACATCCTTGCAGCAAAACTCTCCAAAGATTTTTTTCTAGCAAGCTAAATGAATAATACCATTTTAACCAACTAACACACCATTTTACCATGCTGTTATTCCCATGTACATAATGCTACTTATAATTTTGCTGTTTTAAATGTATACGAATACCCTTAATTTATACTCATAATTTACAGCGATATGCCAACTAGAAGAGCCATGCGCGAAAGTGAGGACTGGCCGTACAGCTTGAAATGTAGAGTACTAATCCATCTTATGTTTTGTAATCTTATGCATGAATATAATAAGAAATGATTTTTTTTTAAAACCTTGTTCGAACATTGTACCTATTAAAAACTAGTTGCTTTTAATTCTAGTCACAAGCTCTTTTTCATGTTTTGAATGTTATGTATGTTTGCTACTCATGTCGGAAAATAGCTCATTGAGCTACAATGTTTCTTGTAAATATATACCCTCGTTTGTATCTTGTATCTTGTAAGTAGCCTTTAAAAAGTCAAAGGTCGTGCCGTTGGCATCAAGTTGAACAATACGTAAACAACTTGTTATTGTCAAATAATTCAACCGAAAAGTGCATTCCTAGACTTGCACTAGATTGATTAAACCAAAGTCAAATGTTTATATAACTAATAAACAGCAAAGACAAGACAAGCGAACAACGTGGCTCATGTGATTCGGCGTAGAACTATATGCTTGTGGTCCGTCTGCTCAGAATTAATCAAATTGTTGTTGAAGGATGGGTTCTGTCTTGAATCAATTCCGACTTAAAACTATCACTTAATGATGCACTGTACTCCCAAATCAGTAGAACCGCCAGTTAATACTGTTGTTTTGATTAAGGATGAATAAATATCAAAAACAGTGCTTCTAATGCATGATAGCGTGCTTAATTTGAAATGATTTAATATTTGTGCGTTTTCAGCTATTAAATACACTGTAACAATCTTGTTATCAGTAATTAATATTCTCTATAATTTCATTTGATTAAAAATGCGAGTTAAAGCAACACAAAATTATTCTTCAGTTATTTTGGCCGTAGAAAATGTGAGCGGACGAGCACAAAATTAACACAGTGCGTTAACAAGGAAGTAAAGGCGAAACAACTTCTATTTCTACATAATATATAATTTAAAATAATAATCTTCAATAATTATTACTAAACTCTACCTTGAAATTGTAATAAAAGGAAATAGCCTACGTACTATATATTTTACAATTATAATCTTTCACTATCCCGGAAGTTGACAGAGACATATTAAAAGATGCCTTTTGGTAAGAGTGATCGCTTAACACAAATGCAAATATTTGTTTGCTTTTGCTATTTCTAAATAGTAATTTGAGTGAAACAATCGAAATATACATACAAAAATAGCTCGTTTTATTAGATAAAAACTTCCAGACAAACACTAATCTTTGATTTAATACTTATAATTAATGAAATACTAGTAGGTATTAAAATATGTTGGTCAGTTGAATTATTCAATCTCGGGACAAGCTCTTTTTGGCTGATCCTTAAAGAAGTAAACAAAAACAACTGTGTTACAGACGACCTTTTCTGGACAATCATCAGTAATCTCTTTTGACTTTGTCTGAACACGATATATACGTTATGTTGGTGAAAAAATCAAGGTTCTGATGTCTTATCTAGCGTCTGCGATTAAATGGGCTCGACACCAGATGGTCAAGCTGGCAAATACATCATTTCAACAAAACAAGCCTGGAACTGTCAATACAGGCCAGAATGAGGCCGATGATACATCATTTTATATGATTAAATGACTTATTTGTTCTTGACTCAGCTAAATTCACTCGTTTAAAATGAGCGAAGAATGGTAATGTTTAGCATGTGAGTTACGTGATTAGTACATACATATACACCGACGCTATTTTTTAATTAACTGTGAATAACGTGGTAGAAAAACCCAGTAAATTTCGAGTTGGAAAAAAATACACAAAAACTGCGAAAGATACATGTGTCGCAAGTTATGTGATGTGTAACGGATTATATGTGGTGTACACAACGCTTACAATTTAAGGTAAGTTTTGGACAATTTTCTTTTTTTCCTTGCCATCTAGTGTCTAGTTCCTTGAGGGTATATTACATTATATGATATAAATTATATTCTTCGTATTTGGGTAGTGGGCGAATCTGTTAATCCTGATGCTGTGGGCACATAAACCCCCGAAGCTTTATTGGTTGTCATGTTATACGGAAAGTAGAAACCGCAATTTTGAAAGCAAAATATTACATACAGAATGTATCATCATCAATCCGATAAATGTCACAAAAAGACACATGACATACCAAACTGTGTGTGTTATTTCCGTCTCGAAAATAAGTGATACATTTAGGCAGAAGTGAAAAAAGGTAATGAAGACAGAAACATTCTGATTACATAATTATTTCTAGAAATGTGGACTGTGTTTTTGTTCTTTAAAACGCCCATCGGTGTTAACAGAGCGTAATCTTTGACGTTTTACAATTTTTTACAAACATTTTAATGCATCGTCTGCCCTCGTGTTTGGTATGCTCATAATTCGCGCTGTAGGGCTGCAATGTTAGCTCACTCGTTGTTAAGGTAGTGAATCCAGAAACTATTACTTAATCTTAGTATGGCTTAATCAAAGGAGACATTGAGTAAACACAACGTATCCTGCGCACGGTGACAAATAGCGCAATAAGGTGAAGGCTTTACCTGTCTTTATAGTTATACTAGGCATATATATCTGCACAGTGTTTCTCGTAGTCTTGATTTATCCCGCAGTTTTCCCGATATAATAACAAACAACCCAAATAAAAATGTCGTGCGAATAAATAATAAAATTCCTCATATTTAACTCTAATTGTTAAATTACTTGAAAAGAACCGTAGATATTTGTTCCGCAATATCATAAAAAGAAAACAAATGTTCAATTTTCCATTTGGATTTTAGTGAACATGGAGTTCTAAGTTTATAAAAGGGGACATGGGCACTTCTGAGAAGACTCGTACGTAAAGTATTGCCATTGATAACATATACCTTTGCTTTAATTTTCCACAAAATCGAAACGATGATTTTTTCTGTAAATATGAAACATAGAGCTATGAACCTACAAACAACTTTCTTTTAAAACAAAAACACAATGCTTTCTAGCAAAACAGGTCTTTTCACCAGTTACATCGACTATTTAATGAGAAAAGGTGTACAACTGCACTATTCTCTGTTTTTGTTTGAAGAAATAACTCCATTATGATCCTTGTATGAGTTCGTTTTTTGACGTAATTATAAAAACTAAATAATCTGTTCATTATAATAATTCAACTGTAAACTACTCGAAACTTTCTTAATGTTAATATAGTTCAATCAGAAATATAGCAACAAACGTTGTCATGTATCAAACGCTTCCAATGTACACAGTCATATTCTATCATTTTATGTTTTATACCAGTATTCTAGGTTTTACTGTAGCTGTTGTTTGACACTAATAATAAGAGCATCACTGCCAACGGTTTAATTGGTATTCTCTTACTACAAACTATCGATGACCAAGAAAGACCAGTCAACTGGATGATGTACTGATGCCAATCGTAACACGGAACTTCAGATGCACAAAGTATGAAAATAACAGTTCTGTTTGATGACGCATAATATAAGTTCAACGTAGAACTCAGTATCCAATTATGTCTGAAACTGACCATAAACCGTTACCCTTTTCATCCCATGAATATCGGGCCTAAATATCAACTTTGTATCTAACAGTGAAATTAAAAGAAGATGATAATGTCAAGAGAAGATATAATTGTAGACATCGTTCATCAGTTTGTTAAGGTTTAATTTCGGCTGTCGACATCGTATTCAACAATAGCAATATATCTATTCCATGGAAACCAAACGCTGAATGAAATTTTAATCCAATGGTATAACCCTTTAGTGTTTATACCTTGTTCACGGGAAATGACGTTATGTGGTTTAATGTTAACATTAGGTAAGGAAGAAGTTTCATTGCAAATAAAATAGCGGGTTTAAAAGAAAAAGTACCGATTAGTTTTAAGATCTTTTGCCTGGTTTAGTCTCTTTTTATTTAAACGCCTTCACCCACTTATGATTTATTTAATAATTAATTATTTTGTCAAGAAAGTTAAATCAAGAAAATGAAAAAAAATGATATTCACAACTCTTAAACAGTTCAAGATTTATACGTGAAAACTAGATTACAATGATGCAAATGACAATGCGTACAATAATGACAAAGGCCCATAACTCTTAACTCTTAATCTTTGTCCACTTAATCAAATTATGATAATTTACCAACTCAGTGGTAATATCCTATTTGGTGTATGGAGTCCTTTATTCATGGTGATGTACGTTATTGTTTAAATTGAGATAAATCTATACAATGAATGTCCATTTAATATTATCAAAATGTTTTGTGCATTTCGAGGATCATCTAGACCACTAGGAGGATTTATTTATATTAAAAAAAACGGTTTGAAATATGAGAAAATCAATGAATGATCTCTAGTTTGGGCGATTTATTTCATAAAAAGTAAACATAGACACGGCTTAATTGCATGATATCATATTTCCCTTTTGATGTTTATGAGCTGTGTATTCTTTACTAAAAGCTTCATTATGTTTTGCATTTTAAGAGCTCATAAATTTTGAATATATTGTAATAATCTTTCCCATGCATTTTCCGGCGGTTTTTATATTTAAGAGGATAAAAAAACACCAATGGGTATAATAGTAGCTTTCAGATTTCCTGAGTTTTTCCTTGTATGAAAATAACGTATAATGAACATGTGTGCTAGTTACCTAGACATGCAAAATACCAATAAATTTAATTGTTTGGTTAAAACGTATAGGGTTTTTGTATTTTATCATTTTACTCCGTGGTCTTGTTGTCTGATACATAAACATGAACTTATTGCAAGAAACAACTCAAAAACAGAAGTTTGTTTTTTAGTTGTCAATAAAAAAGATAAGGCAAAGTGCAATAAAATAGGATAAGTTGGGTAACAACATCAAACGAATTTTTAAACAAACGCCTTAAAATATAGGAAATTGTCCTCAAACGTAAAATATCATTCATTAAGCGCTCCATTAGTTTGATTAATGTTTAAATCAGATATCAAACTGACGAGTGACACTGCACATTGCAGTTCAGATAAATTGTATAATCAAGGCAAAAAGCATGCTTCTCAGAGTACTCAATGAGTTGTTTAGCTGAAAAATGCGAATACATGCTGACAGTCATTAAGGCGTAACAAACAGATCTTTGTTTCCAGTTTCACGACCAACCCTATGTTTGCACCTTTATTATAGACAGACGACAGCAGTTCAATCCCACAGCTCTTTGTTCTCTATTTCATTTTCGTTGTTCAGTACTTTCTTGCGTAAATATGTCTTGTTAAAATACCAAAGGCAAGACGAATTGGCGACGGTTTCAAATGTAAAAATAAAAAAAGATCTACCAATCCCATTTTGGCAATGAAACCGGAAACAAACAACCTATTTGTGAGTCTTATGCGCGCTTATCTGGAGTAAGTGGAAGGTACAATATACATAGTTTTATAGAAGGAAGTTCTCAGTATATCTCAGGAAACATAATAGATACCATTATACCCATGTGTGTTTTATTTCTCCTCTATTAAACACGCACTACAGAACATTATCAAGTAAGTCAACAATAAAAGTGCTTTATGAAGAAGTTTATTATTAATTTGAACAGACGTGGCTTATTTATTGGCTTGCTTTGTAATTACATCGGGAAAATTTCGGGATAAATCAAGACTTTGAGAACATGTGCGCAGATATACTTTCCTAATACAACTATACAGTGTAAAGCCTTCACCCTTATTGCGATATTTGTCACGTTGCGCCTGATTTGTTGTGTTTCCTCAACCTTTTGATTAAGTCATAATTATTATATGTTTATTATGGTAACATATTGCCAAACGTCAAACTGTATGCTCTTTAAAAACAAATGGGCATTATAAGAGATAGAAAAACAGACGGTAACTCTATAAAAAATTATATTATCAGAAAGTTTCTAATTTAATTGCCAACAGCGTGAGTTTTCCGGTGCTCGTTGGTGCCTAATTTAAATTACTCGGATAGTGTGTGCAGTAACTTTCATCTAAAATTCACATGTGTGGATGTATAACTCGATTTTGAGACGGTATCAACACGTATATGGAGAGCGGACACAGTCACAGATAATTGTATGTTGTTGCTTCTTTTGTGACGTTTGTCGGATTGATGTTAGAATTCTTCAATGTCTAAAACATCCTGTATGTAATATTTGCTTTAAAACATGTGTGTACTTCTTAACGTATAACACGACTACCAATATAGCTTTGGGTATTTATTTAATCACAGCATCCAGATTAATAGAATCACCCACGAATTAAATATGCAGAACATATTTGGATCATATAATATAATATTACCAAGTTGCAGTACCTTCTTAAAATCTTACCCGTATAAGCAGGTCAAGGATTTGCCTTTTGCGATCTCCGTGGCAAAATGTTTTCACTAGAAAGTGTTTCTTTGTAACTGTAATTTCTTTTTCGATGGAAAATTATAGCGGTCATTTTAAACAAATGCGAAAAATTTTGCTTTGCTTTTTCTGAAAAGTAAATGGGGTGAAACCATCGAACGAAACATCATTTTGGGGTCGCCTTATAAAAATAGCTTCCAAATTTTAAATAACAATATTAATTGTTAAAGTCGGTTTTCTTAACGAAAAGGTACTTTTTACTAATATTCATTTGAAAAGAAGGTATAAAGACATATTTATCGTTGGTATTTTGGGAATAGTCAGAATAGGTCAATCTTAAGACTGATTCGTATTAAGATTTTCTTGGCAATCGTCTGTGATCTTGTTTAACTCATTTTAACCCAAATTTTCCTCTTTTTCGATGACAAAGTTGTCTGATAGCATGTGTCTGATATGTTATCTAACTGTATGTTAGGGGGAATACTTCTAACATAAAAAAGTTGTATAAAATCGATAAAACATTTGTAATAAATAATCCTGTTAATCTGGATTTGGTGGTTAACTAAAGACCCGAAGCGTTATCGATGGACATGTTTTACGTAAGGAAGTAAGCTTTACTAAAACAAAAGTCCCAAAAAGAAGCATAACGTTCTGCATATTCCCTTCCTTATGGTCTCTTACTCTGTTCAATCTCCAATAAAGTGAATTTTCTGTCTCCATAATGGGAAATAAACCAACACAAGTGTGATATGCAATAGTAACTGCAAAACCTACCCGAGTTATTTTAATTATATACGACGCATAACAGAAAACATCGATTTAGTTGAACTCAAACGCCGTGTACCGGAAAACCCTGACCTGGTTGAATAACTGCATCAGAAAGCTACTGGGTACATACTTTTACGAGCTGTCGTTTGTTTCTCTTTGAAACGCCCAAGGGCTGCTAAACTTAATCATCAGTAAAGTCGAGAAAACTCAATATCTTGAGCAAGCTGACAGAGAGAGCCAAAAGGGAAAGTTTTAAACTAAAAAGTTGTTCAAGGAAAGATTTCCGCAATTATTCTCGTAGTCCTGCTATATTCCGAATTATACAAGAGGTAATTGAAAACCACGGCAATAAATCAGTCATGTCTGGACATTATAAATAAAAACTTCCCCAAATTGTATTTGTTTTGTTGAATAACTTGACCAGATTCCGTAGAAGTTTGTTTTGCAGTGTGAGGTATAGAAACAAAACTGTTTTAGCTATCAATCGAATTTCACAATTTTAGAAGACAGTCTTTAATGAGTAAAAGAAGGTAAAATGCATCATTCCGAAGTGAAGAAATCAATATAAAAACCTTGGCCATTGATGGAATATACCTTTGCGTCAAAGTTTTGAAAAATTCAAAGCATCTGGTCATCATAGCGCTTAAACTGCAAGCTACTCGAAGTTTTCTTGATGAACATATGTTTCAATCAGAATATAACAATTAACGTTTTAATATATCAAACACGTCCATTGTACATACTTTCCCTCATGAATCTAATGAATACCGAAACATACTGCAGTTTTGGGTCTACTAGACAGCCTTCGGGAAAGCATAAAGAAATCTGAAATTCGAGAGGTCAATGTTACATTTGATTTACATAAATGTAGTTTTTTTTGGTTTTCATCAGGTGATGGAATGTTTCTTTGAAATGGTCCTCAGATTGTAAGACGCTATCACATACTATCCCGTGATAGCATTAATACGATGCATAAATTATTCATTGGAATTGTCCTCGGATTCTGTAAAAGACCCAATAAAATGCTTTTCTCATCTGTCAGGATTTCGCCTGTGATACCATTAAAAAGGCAGAGAGCTTGTCATTAAGTGTCTTAAAACTGTAGTATCGGTATGACTGGAAATTTTGAATACAGTAAGCATGTGATCAAACAAATTTAGTTTCTTCGTATTTGTACTAAATATTTCTGAGCATTCAACTTCATGTAATAACAGAATACGTAATTATTATCTCTCACAAGGAAAATAATTCGCAATGCACGACACATACGAACGGGTTATCATTATCCACATCAACAGGATTAATCAATGTGCAACACTTCCAACGTTAAAACCCGTTATCACCAACTAGAAACAGTCGGTGACTCAAATGGATAGGATTTCTAGAAAATAAACGGCTGCCTATATACAACTGTCACATATTAACACGTTATGCCAGCTGAAGTGAAATATATTTATTTTGGAAGAAAGATACTTAGAAGGCATATACTTGATCCAAAGAACGACAAGAGCAGTATCGGTTGCATTAAACTGTTTATTGACTAAATATATATGTTAAAGACCATGAACCACTTTGTTTACTTCTAAATCGGGCCTAAGTATCGACTTTGCTTCTAACAGAGATGTTTAAACAAAATGCTATAGCTAAGAGAAAATGTGATTGCAGACATTATGCAATCTATTTGCCTGATTCAATTACGGCTGGCGAAATCGTATGGAAAATAGCAATACTTTCATTCCACGGAAATCAACGCTTGATTAAATGAATACCCAACAGAATAACCTTTAAGTATTTACACCTTGTCGGTCATAGAGCTATTTTTGTATGGGATTCTATAGTTTCATTGAATCACGTTTTAACATATTTGATATCATTATGTTTTATTCTCGAATTTGTACAAGTACCGTTACCGAAAGATTTGTGTGTTATTACCCGGACTGCTGCTCATAGTATTTCATAAGATTTAGAATAAAGCTGACTATAGGACAAAAGTTAAAAGAATATTTATCATACAATTAATTCGCCTGGACGAAGGTACCCGTTGTAAAAAAGCGCTTCTCAGTTGAGATATAATGAAAAGTTATGTTGGGTTCTGCTGCGTGTTGACCGAATATAATGTTTGTATTTTTTTAAATAGTAACATGTGCTTATTAGTTATGTGTAAACATATTACAACATTATTAAAATTTTGGCAAAACAATATGGGGTCACCAATTAGATAAATTTCACAAATTTTTAAAGTGTATATCTTCTATAAATAGTACCAACCAGGTCAAGTAAACAAATTAACTTAAACTCCACATTGCGACACACTCACTTCACTGTAGTAGTGACATAAGATGACATATTCTGACGTTGCTCTTACATTCTCGCGTTCTACTTCAAAATTATTGATTTGCTTGATTTAAATGGATGGATTGAAATATGTATTTTTGTTGTTTTTATGTGAAACCTTTGAAAATCTGGTGATAATTGAGACATGATTTATGGTTTTATTGAAAAAAAAAATGTTTTATGTCTGACTATTTTCCCTCCTGTAAATGAAGAATCCTAATAACAGAACAGAACAGAACAGAACAGAACATATATTTTATTAAGACTTATACAAAGTACATCATCTTCTTAACCACATATGAATAATAAATAAACAAACACATGGTATGACATAGGTTATACATAATATGGAATAGAATCATAAATACATTAAAAAAAAAATATATATATATATATTCAAATCAGGTGAGGATGAACAAAACTATTATAATTATAAGTCAATATTTAAAGTTGATCTTCTAATACTCAGAGCTTGTTTGACAAATAAGGATAGTTTTATAAGTTCTTGTTTATTTCTTGTGTTTAACAGTTCGATGAACTTAAAAACAGACAGACGTAAATAAAAATAATACCGTTTTATGTATTTCTTTCTTATAGTTTCAAAACGTGTACGAACTTTGCCCCTGATATGCTGGCCCGGTGTCCTGTGTACACGCTCGAACCGGATGTTGTCCGCCGTCTCCTTGGCAATCTTCAAGGCGTCCTGCAGGTGTTTTCGCAGTTTCCTTTCGGTGCGACTTTATGTATGTGAGATCGTCGCGCAACTCGTCCCTCTGCTTCTCCAGGACCGCCTCCCTGCTGGAGACAAGGCCCATCCCCATGTCTGCTGAATCCACGCGATCCTCCAGTCTTGACACTCGATCCTCTGTTTTCTTCGCTCGATCGTCGAGGGCCAACCATATTTTCTTCAATTCTTTATCAAAGTCCGACACTTTCTTTTCTTACTCTTCCATAGTTCCCAGTTTCTTTTCCACCTCTGCCAACTTCGCTCTCATGGCCTTCATGCAATCCATGAGGTCCCTGTTGGTTGGCTCGCGGCCGCCCTCTGCCATTTTGTCCCCGCCAATAACAGCCTCCTCTTGTGTATCGTCACTTATAAATACACTATTATCACAGTTCTTATCCAAAGCACCATTTTCTGCATATAAAACAACATTTGTCTGGCTTATTATGTCACTCACATTATGGTCAAAATCCTCTGATGGGCCTCTTTGTTTACAGATTTTACTCCTATTTAAATCACTGCTGTTTCCACTCTATTCCGATCCTTTCTTTTATTGTTTTTACTTTTAGTCATGATACACGATATCCCATAACATATCTCGTATTCTATACACTTTTTGTTAATAGTATCCGTTTATTCACTAAAAATATCAAGTTTTACTATTTTTTCACCCCCGACTTAAAACCACGTCCACTCCCGCGTAAGTTTAATCGATTAACACACAATGTACATTTTTGAAGTAGAACACGAGAATGTATATTGACGAAACAATGACTCTTTGTGTGTTATACAATATGATTTTTATCTAAATAAACTAGGCGAATGTAAATATTCAGTAAGTGACAATAAATCAGGAAATCTGAAATATGGAGTATCTCAAATGAGTGTTCATTTTGTATCGAAATCATTCAATGAATTCATTTTAAAACCATTAAAACGAGACTCTGCAGAGTTTTTTTTTCGTTTTCATCTGTTATATCTATCTTGTATAAAGATAAACCTTGACTTTCGTATTGCAAAACATTGAAGGAGTAATGACGTCATTGTTTATTTCAATATAAAATGCTCCGATTGGATAAGCGTAACGTAATTTTACCAATGATTTACGACGTTACAAATATCAGCTATTAATTCTACAAAGGTATGTTGTCGGTTACATTTCTTTAAAAACAAATACTCAATTTCAGAAAAATCTCCTTAATCGTAATGAATACTAATTTAAAATATAAATATAAGTTGTATTGATCGCATTTACTTGCGTTTATACTGTATAAACGCAATAGGGAAAGCGAGCAAATTACCATGAAGCTTCATGGAATTCGCTTGCGTGCACTACTGTGTTCATACATCATGTATCCGAAAACATAATTTTGTTCTATGTGAGAATGCGTCTTCATCAATCAGCTAAACAGTTAATTGAATAATTGAGGAACATGCGTATCGCCTTGCATCTGCAATTATATGAAATGCAATAAATCTGCAAGTAAATAAACCTGAAAGAGCGTTATTTGAATAAGGCGTTTGCACACACTTCCACTTGTCATTATGCTATATGATCTAAACATCAATCAAAATTATGAAAGACTGCCTGTAGTCTGAAACGCAGATTCAATAAAGCTTTATGTTCAGGGACAATACACCTCAATATTTAAAAGTGTTTATATTTAATCTAACAAAAAAACAGAAAAAAACAACATTAAAAGTGCATCGTTAGAACATCGGCAGGACAACGGTAGCATATGTGTACATATGTACTAGAAATGTACAAATTGAGGCCACCGGTGAGCCGACGATTAATAACAGGGCACTACCGGTACACTACCGGTACACTGCCGGTATACTTCCGGTTCAATGCCTTAACAAAGCCATACCGGAGTACTGCCGTTTTAATTCTTTGCTCGCTACGACAGAGCAACGGTAAAAGTTTTAAACATGTTTTCAACTTCATACCGTCTCCGGCCGATGCTATTTCTTTCGCCAATGTTCTGACAATGTCCTGACGATCTTTGTCCGTTCGTAACGGATACCGTTGCACTGCCGTTGTAGTACCGAATACTATAAATCTACAAATATGTGCTCCGGTATTGCCTTTAGAAGTTTAATTCATGTTATAAATATAGTCTAATAGATTCGACCTATATTACACATGAATATGCTCCAAAGCAGTTTGGATCTGCACGTCAAGAGATAAGCTAAAAGAAAAAAAATATATAAAAGATATTGCACATAGAAAGTCTGGATATTAAAACAAGTCAATGGTTACATTCTAAATATTATTTTCATACATTTCTATCCATTCGAAAACCCTGTTGTTAAATTGTCTATTCCTTGTGAATCAGGCTGAACAATAATGGTGTTCACATTATTTGTTATTGTTAAAGAAATCCAACGGAGGCGTATTTGCTTGACTTGTACTAGATCTATGTCACCAAAGTCTCATGTTTTTATAACAAATACAATGCAAAGACGAGCGATGAATATATTATAAATGTTAAAAGGTGATTCCTGTTTTATATATTTGGCACAAGAATACCTGAAATACAATACGTGAGACATGAATATATACGGCTGTGACATCTGATTGTTAACGATGGTCAGAAATTATTTCATGTTGAAACACTAGGCAATATCATTGAGTTCAATTCTGACATTTCACTAATACTTCGGCGACGCATATTAAATATTTAATTAAGGGACTTTGACTGGATAAGTGGGAGCGGGTGAGCGAAAAAAACAACAACAAAATACAGTTGTTTACACTTCGTTTAAAAACAAGAGCGTTTAAAGGCGAGACCATTTCTTTCTATATGAATTTTATTTTAGAAATGATAATTATGAATAATTATGAATCTGCGGTCCCTTGAATGTAATGTTTGCAAAATCCACGGAATATCATCTCATATTTAAATAAATGTTCCAGTCTTTCGGGACAAATTGTAATGCACTTTTTTGCGGAACGATGCAAAAAGGCGTTACAAGTAAATGTTGTAAAGTATATAATCGATTGTTTTTGTGAAAATAAGATTTATCCAAAAAACGTTGTTGTTTTTTCTCAATTGGATACTGTTAACCAATCATTTGGCCTTTTAAACGTAGATTTCCGTCTCTTGAAAAAAAAACTACACGTTAAAAATGATTGCTTCGAAGACAATCACTTCATCTTTCATCGGTGCGTTGTCATAACGAAATAATTGTATTGCAAAACGAATGCCCCAAGCTGAGGTAGTAAAGCAGGTAATTAATTGATACGCAAAGCAGTCAGAATTATTTTCCGCTCGTGTTGAGTATGAACGAGGATGAATTGCTATCAACGTTAAAGTGGCTTCCGGTTACGTTTAAAAAGTAATCTATCTAATTGAATCACAAGACGAGTATTCACGGATTTCTAAACATTTTTTAAACTCTTGTGTAAGAAATGGCTTTATTTCCTTTGGACACATTATCGTAATATATGATTCCGTCTGAACCTGATATTCCCGCTTTGTCTATGCACTATTATCATACCAGACAACTTTGTCATTGCTTAAGACAATGCCAGCCGAGGGAACGGGTGTATGTTTCTCATGTCTTATCAATCGTCTGCGGATACATTCTTACATTCATTACATTATTGAGCTGTTTTTAGAGACTTAGGAAGGTACTTTAACTTGATTATACTTTATCAAGCAACTTGATTATACTTTATCAAGCCTGACAGAAATGTAATATATTCGATGCAACGTGACAGAAAGAGCATAACAGGGAAAAATCTTGAACTATTTGTACTAGAATAACATCGCGCACAATTTCTCGTTGTTGTGATTCATCTCCAAACCGATGCAATTACATTAATACAATAAAAACTATTGGGACAAATTCAGTCAATACATTAGTCAAGTCTGATCCATATAATGAATCAGCGCTTCATAGTGTATTGGTTCAATTGCTTGACCAGATTTCCTTATTTGATTTACAAATGTTTTGTTTTAGTTTACACAAAATATTTATTTCCTAACGATTGGTCTCAAATATATATGCTTAATATACTAAGTCACTCTCGTTGGCACGATGTTGCGCGAGATTGCGGTCTTGTGTAGAGGAGAAAACCGGCACACCCGAAGAAAAAAACATTTGTCCGGCCACCAATCAAAATTACATGCGCCAAGGCTGTAAATCGAACTCGGTTTCTATAGTGAAAAGCGAATGCGCTTACCATTGCGCTAAACGGACAACACAAATTGCTACAAGAAACCATGAAAGTAAATCAAATGATCCAAAACGGCCATGAATTAAATGACAACATTTGTGTTTGGCCTTTATGTTCGCAAAGATGCCACATACACATTCAATGATTTCAAAGAGCTTTACATTAAATGAAAACGTTTGCGTTTTGTCTTCATGTTCTGTAAGGATGTCACATTTACCATATAAATCTAGTTTACAATTGTATCTGCCAATGACTCTTAACCTTTGGCAATTTGTGCACGTACAAATCCTGCTTTAGCATCGACTTTGCTTCTCACAGAAATGTTTAAACAAGATCGTGTTGCTAGGCGATAATGTGATTCTCGGCATAACTTGACATTCATTTGCCAATTTCAATTGTTACAGTGAAGTAAAAATCGTACGAAGAAAGCTTTACTTCTATTAAAGAAAAACCTTGTGCTACATTTATTGGAAACCCAACGGTATATCTTTTGTGTCCTTGAGTGTAAACAAAGTGTTTTTTTCCGGTTTCCAGACCTACCATTTTTATTGGCCCTTATCATAAATCTTTTTTATTGCCTTAAGAAATATTTGTTATGAATTGTTTGATTTTTTAAAAAGTTAAAGATTAAGTATTTTAAAATTTAAACAATAGCAGTGATGCTAATACAGATTGTATAGATGTTCTTAATGAGTCTTATATATTAAAATTTAGTAATTATTGATAAATGAAGGGCAAA
Source organism: Mya arenaria (assembly GCF_026914265.1). NCBI lineage: Eukaryota > Metazoa > Mollusca > Bivalvia > Myida > Myidae > Mya > Mya arenaria. Next base: position 27,489,773 of record NC_069129.1, on the reverse strand, counting down.
GTATGTTATGACCATGCTTACTAGTTTCCCCTCCGAGAAGACTCGAGTTCCAGTGAACTCTTGTTTCACAGACCGTTCGAAAGCGGTAATCCCATCATTTAACGGTAAAGCAATTTTGATGAGGGTAAGGTTTGTTTGTATTTGTGTATATGTATACAAGTATATATTTTTTAACCTACCTATCTTTCTATCGGGAGTGGCATGAAGCCGGAAATAAACACATTAAATTCAACACCTAGACTTTTTATATCAAATTTAGACTATAATTTTGCGTCTGAAAGCTGTAATGGATATGATGTTATTTTCAAACCTTTTAACGTATAGTTCAACTTTGTTTCTACCATATTTCACAGAAGTGACATTGTAGCACTGCAAGCCCTAGATTACACATTCAGTTTCTAGTTGATTTATTCATTTGTTCAACAAGCCCCTCGATAAGATTATCCTTTATGTTACATGATTTGATTTGTATGGTTAGAAATTGTATTATGGATTTTCTTTTTTCGTCTCTCAAACAGACATAAATAATTATGACAGTCTAGTAGCATACTTAATGTATTATACATTTCTATTCAACATAGGTATATTATATTCTTGATGTATTGTTAAGACTACATAAGTGTTGTCAGCAAAAAGCCTACAACAAAAGGTTGAACTGTTTATGAACTTAAATGTTTAAACTCAAAACCCTAGTCCAATAATTGGGCTCAGACTAATATGTTTTATATCAAATGAATGTTAATATCTAAAGCTACTGTAATTAAGAGCATCGCATTATGCTTGTTATAACCAACAGCGAAATTTCTGATTTTTTTACACGAACTTGAAACAATGAGCTGTTTGTTCAACGAATTGAACTTAATTCGAACCATACAGATGAATAGTCATAATTCTGCAAATAAAGAAGAGGTAGGTAGACGAGATGAAAGAAATATGAAGTTAGTATGAAAAGAAAGAATATTTAAAATGAGTTGGGGTAGAAAGAGCCTGTGCGCAGATACAGAGGGAAATGAGAAATAAAGTGATGAGGAAAGATAAGTGGAGGTAGGGTGAGCTATAAGGGAGTTAAGGAGGGTGCTTTGCGGACGGATTCCGGAAGGAGAAAGTAAGAATGATAGACTAGCTTTGCTAGTTTCCGTACAAACTCGTCCAGGATTTGAAAACTACACAATCTGAACCATTGAATGGCAGTTTTCTTTTTTATATTCCATGGAATCGCTAATTAAACAAACGCACACAGTGGTAAACAGAAAAACAACATGTTATATTATAATAAATGTTTAAACTTATGTCATTAACCCGGTTCTATTGAAAAATAAAACAAAATATTTATTTAAACATGCAAACTGGCCTGAAGGTAACCAGTCGACAATTTATCAACGTTTTGAAGAGTTTACTGCTATTATCACGTCTAAACGGATGTCTATACTGATTGTTGAGTACTTAATTGATACGACTATGGACTTTTTTATTGATTAATTTGCTCCGCTACCGCTAATTAGCTTTCGTTGACTATATCAGTAATTCTTGAACAGGTGTAGTGTTGAGATCTTTAAAACAGGTATAATGTATTGTTTTTTGCTGACCGCTCCATTGTAGTTACCCCATATTGTGTTTATAAATATATATTGGTGATAACAGTAGAAGTGCGTGTGTGATGTGTTGTATTGTGCTTGCGAGCTAGCGTATGTGATTTCTTTCTTTTTCATTATTTGTACTTAAATTAGTTTGTCCCTCATCAATATCACAGTATTTTGATAACTTTAGTTTCTATTTCATAATGTTTAGTTGTTCGTGTATAGCATGACTTGAACTGTCTTTTTGCTAAATATTTTTATCGTATTTTTTTTCTTATTATCCTGTCGCGATTTAAAAGCGTTGGTGTCTCTCGTCAACAATATTTATTTTCAAAGAAGAATTATGTTGCCACGTACGGCTTCCAACCAATATAAAACTGATTGCATTCGATGAAAAATGGGTTTCGTAAATTTGGCTACTTAATCATAATAATAAATTTAGTCTCGAGGCAATCTTGGCATAATGTAAAATTGGTTTATTCCGTTTCAAATCCTTCATTATTAAAGTTCACTGAATTTCCTCCTTTTTCCCTTATAATGTCAAAATGTTCACTGTAATATGGCAATGCGTTCGACTGTAGTTGTGTCTTCTTTTTTCAATCAGCGTAGATAATTTCAATCAAATACACTATGTAATATTTATATGAAAAAACTACAGAAACAAGCTCAGTAACCAAAAGTTTAAACATAAAACCCGTTTAATGGCACAGGGTAAACGCCAAAGACATAGAACACAAAAACAAAACATCACAAACAAGCAAGTCTATAAGTGGGAATGGTTGTTTACCTAACGTAATGTAAGTTTATACTAAATTATTTTTGCTCCATTGTTAAGACACCTGAAAACTGATATAAATCACTCTGGAGTTTCCTGAGTAGAAACCAGTACTGCTGTCCACTTTAAAAAGGCGTGAGAAAATACACTTGATTGAGATCGAACCCGCAACCTCTTGGGTCCCAGTTGACCACTCGCACAAGGTTAGGTTGTGCACTCTCTTTCCATTTGGAAGGAATCCATATTATTATAATTCTTTAATGTGGTAATTCAAAATCACTCAACATAAAGACATTCTATAAAATCTGGTGTGCACTCCATCTGTTTAATTATTGACTTTCCCATCTAATTCATTAAACTATATCAAATTAAGGTTGTGGCTACTCCATAGGCATGTCTCAGAGTTTCTAATGGTGCTTTCACAGTGGAATTTCATAAACACATTATACAGTATTCAGTCAAAACATGATAATTGAATAAACTAAGATGATACTTAAATGTATTTAATATAATTTCTGTGGCTGGTTGCCACGCTTGATATTATTTACAGACCTTCGCAATTACTGGCATCATACCTTTATATCTGCTCTGCTATTTATTAAATTTTATCAAAAAAAACAACAATGACCTATATTCGATATAGTGGCGATTTTAAATGAATATTGCTATACATGCAAGTATCTAATTATTGTCGTTTACACAAGCGATGTATACACACGTTATATTAGAAGCGGTTCATTGTGAATAAACAAATAGTACACAAGTCTATTGAACAACGCTGTATGATTCTGTGTTTAATCATTAGGCGTCTAATGATACACCAATATCAACAACACTACCACAGGGTTTAACCGGGTTTTTACGTAGTGTATATGAAGCACATTAGTTTGTCGGAACCTTATCATCTCAAACTCGGTGGATAATCAGTGAAGATAATGAATGCATCGAGGAACAAATTTGAAAACGTTTAAAGTCCAGCATGTGCATAGGAAAATTAACTACTTTAAGATATACTGCGGAAAACATATAGCATATTTCTGGGCTTGGTATGAAATGTATGTACAAACAATCTCGGTTAATCCCCTTTGTTATGAAACGAGTTAATGCAACTCTAATACATATAAAAACAACCTTGCGTGCTAGTTTTCAGATTTCAATCAGGTAGTTCTTAAGAGTTATTAAGAATAGTTTGTTCAAAAAATTTCTGGTTTTAATACTTAACCACAATCCTGAACTAAATTGAATTATAGCGACTTGGCATGACACTCCCCTATTGTTGGTGCTTTTTTGTTCTGATTCACGATCGCTTTCTGTGTCATCCTGACAGGTTAATGAATATTGTTCCAATAATGAAATAATCTGTGTTTGCATATGATTTCGGTCAATCACCTTTATTATTGTGCAAAGAGGTAACGCAACACTAATACATATGAGAACAACATCACAGCATTTGCCAATTCAGATTTCAATCAGTTTCTAAAGAGATATTAAGAAAAGTTTGAGTTTGCATTCACAGTGACATTATTCCGCTGGACTACTATAAAAACATCACTAATAATATTTTCACCTAACGTCTGGTTTCAATACTTAAGCACACTCCTGTACTCAATTGACTTATGGCGACTTGGCGTGACACTCCCCTATTGTTGGTGTGTTTTTGTCATTATTAATGGCCTCTTTCTGTGTCATCCAGACAGGTTAATGATTATTGTTCCAATAATGGAAAGATCTGTTATTGCGTAGCGTGGATTGTTTTGACTGGCAGGAATTAGACGGCTGATTTATATCACTGGGTCATGAAATAATTTTAACCCGGATTTGTTCTTTGCATGCTTTGAAGTGCTGAATATATACTTACTGCAATGTCAAATTAACTATGCGCATGAAATCGTAATTTCCTTCATTTTTCTGTTGGTTATCATCCCCTTTCGTTATGTGTTTTTCTTTGGAAAATGACATTTCTTTAATTGCAATTAAAATGTGAACTCTTAATTGGATTTCCTACAAAACAGAATGGTCTTAGAATGATTTACTTTTATCTTAGGACACTATTTTTGTTTTATAATACAAAGGACAAGCCCATTGGCTAAATATTCAACAAAGGCTTAATGGTAAGGTCTGACTGATATCGAACGAGAGACACACAAAGTACAGATATACAGATAATCAGACAACACATCAATCCAAATATCTTTACCAATAGTGGCTTGAGTCACTGCCTTGGAACGACAACAACTTCAAAAATATCGTTCTTGTTTATGCCACACATATGTTCATCTGTGCCATTGATATTGGTGATTTTCCCATTACAGAATATACAATTTCAGTTGTCATTCGTCTAGCTTTAAATTTAAAGATGTATTATAAAACCTCAAACTTCGTTCAAAGTGGTTATAACCTACCATTCTCTTTTGATTTTAATAAGTGTTTGCACAACACTTATGATGGATGTTAAGAAGATTTTTTGAGTTTTAAAACGAATACATTTGTCAAAAATTCTGCACGTTTCGGCCCCATAGTAGACACTAACGTGGTGTTATCACAGTATACAGTAAATGTACACATATCCGCTGATGTAATTCTTCACGCTTCTTTATCGGTAATTTGACGGAGCATAAATCCCTTAAAAAAAAGTTTGCTCTTCGATTTCCGTGATGATTTTTCGTGTCTCAGCTAAAATGAATGATAATATATTTATGTCATAACAATGAGCCTTGGACTCTTTCTAGTACATGCAAATCGTGATATTGCATCGATTTTTCTTTTAACATTAGTGGTTTTAAAAATATGCATCATGCTACAAGATAATGTATTTCCAGACAACATTCAACCTTATTGTCAGATTCAATGCCTAGTGTTAACCAAAGTTCTGATGTAAAAATGCTTTATTTCCATTGGAATGAGAATCCAGCGCATAATTAAACCAATACCCAACGGGTTACCTTTTGTAAAATACCATTTCTGTCATAGCGCAAATTATCATGGTATGCGATTCAATAGTGATGAATACAACATGCATATTATAAAACGACAAGGTTAAGAACATCGATACAAATTGGCGAAGAGTCATGTTACAGCGATTTTGTGAATGCCGTTTGGAGTTGCCCAGTACTTACATTTCATCTTACAGAGACGGGGTTCGGTAGTCCTTAATTTTCAATTCTCTTTTTCATGTAGAAAGCCTTTTACACACGTTTTCGGATGGGTACTTTTGAGGATAATAAAACCTGCCTGGTGCCTCAAGACAGAATTTTGATTATTTTGCTTGTCTTTGTAGTTTTCACTATATTATTGTTATTGTTATACACCAAATGCATATGTTATCATGTTATTATCAGAATTTGTGTATTTATGAAAAAGTTCCAACCATGAACTCAATTTGGGAGGTCGACTTTAAATTCTTATAAACAACGAACTCAATGTGGTATGCTATGTGTATTGTTTTCTCAGCGTGCGACATTGAGATTAACACTATAAATGGTCCGAAATAATAAAGTATGTATGTTTCTCTCAGCATCCGTCTCAACATTCAAACTGTGATCTTTACCAATACAAATAGTATAAAACTGTTATAAAAACAACTAAGTAGAGTGATCGACCCGGTAACAATTACTATAACCTTATAGAAAGGTACCGGAATCAAACATCCAATTGCTAAATAAACCAATCATTCATATAAGTAGAGGGTTTAATGTAAAAACCAAATGGGGTCAACGCTTTGGTACAATCAGCGAAATCACATAGTAAATCACTGGTTAAGGTTTTTATTTTTAGGCCTTTGGAAATGGCTAGATTTGTTTTAGCATTTGTTTAGGATAGGTAGTAATGTCTTAACGCAGTTATTGGTTGTATAAGTTGTATTTACCTAGTCTTCTATCATAAAATAACAGATAGTTCCATTATGATTATTTTGACACTCGAAACTCCAGATTAGAAAATGTATTTCAACACTCCAGTATAAGTTCATAACGTAGATCATTGATTTATCCTACGCAGATTTTTTAAGCTTGTAGTCATGCATGACATAGTTATAAACGTTTTACTTCTTTTGTCTGAGCTTATTTCATGACCGAAGTAATAATGTCACGTGTCTATGTCCCACATGTGTACAGCAACAGTATACTATATCTCTGTCGTAAAGGAAAACCTAATTAAAGAAATTGAACTCTTTCTGAACTTTCACGCATACCATTGTTATACCACGTTTTAATTTCAGATTTTTTGAAACTTAATGAGCAAAAGTATAAATGAACCCAGCGTGCTAAAGCCATTGTAAGTCAGAACATCTTAATGCCTATGTTAATACTAGCAATGGAAGTTCTGTTTTATTAACACAAATTAAATGTACTGAACTCTTCAACTTAACCCAGTTGACTTGAACCATATAGAGACATTGGATGTTTTGCAAAGTTGAACTCTTTCTGAACTATGACGTATACAATATTTTTACAACGATTTAATTTGAGATAATTTCAAATTTTATAATGGAAAAAAATAAATGTATTTAGAGCGTTTAAGTGACTGTAATTGAGAACATCGTAATGCCTCTGTAAATACCAGCAATTATGTTCTGGTTTATTAACCCAAAATAAATATTGCTAATTGTTTAACCTATTCCTATTGATTTGAACCATATAGAGACATTAGAATTATACTGCAGACTGAAATTGGCGTGGCTCCTTCACCAACTACAAAGGCATTTTGCTTTTCATCTAGGATAAACTATCCGCAGCATTTCTCATTTCCTTTTATTAATTCCCCCAATGTGAAAACAACGCAACAATTTTACTCCATATCGTTCTCTTTGATATTTATATGAAATACTACAAAAACAAACCAAGTAGCCGAACGTTTAAACATAAACACCGTTTAATGGCACGGGGTATTCGCCAAAGACATAGAACACAAAAACAGAAAATTACAAACCAGAAACATGGAACCAAAGCACAAAACTCCACTAACAACTTAGAACATATATTAGATATATTTCAGATATATTAATACCAATAAATATTGGAATCAACACATTTGACTTGCTAGCGACATCACAGAGTAGTTCATTGGTTTAGTCAGCTATGTTAAGCTTTCTTTCATTATGTTTCCTTTGAGTTTCGAACATGATTTAACTAAAGGGATTCACCCATGCTTCGTATGGCCAAACAGGGAAACAAAATGTGGCATGTGAACAAAATGCTAATATCAATGAAAACGAATCAATGCTCTATTTTGATGAATAGGGTTAGTAAAGCTAGCGCAATTTCGATGATTTAAAGCTTTGATTAACACACTTATGTTAAAATGGTTATCTGCACGTTACTGTTTGGTCTTAAATCATAGAAATAAGTAAAATTACTCTGATTCAAAAAAAATCAAACGTATTGTGGCCAATATAAAATCTGCGAAAAGTCCCTTTTACAAGATTAGTAATTAATAGACCGAGGTTAAAGGAAATGGCTATTTTATTGTTGTAGTGTTAACTCTATGACATAGTGACTTAAGCCGGTAATGGATTTGTTTCTCGTAATAAACTTATGTACCAATCAATATCTAACAAATTGTTTCGTTAGAAGTTATATTGCTCCTGAAACTTCAAATCACTATGTGCAGTTTCAAGAGTCAATTATAAGTTCATTTCCTAGATCAATTTTCCTTTCAACAATTGTGCAATTTCTGTAGTTTTAGCACGTTTGATATTGTTGTAACAAGATGTCTTTCGTTTAGTCTTAAAAATGCAGAAATAATACAGATTGTTACATGTTGGTTAGAAATAATAGACTACCAATTGAAGTAGGAAGCTGGAACAATATAGAACTGAATGCTAGAAAATGCGAACTTTGTGATAAAAACAGTATTGGTGATAAATTTCATTATTTATTAGAATGTAGCTATTTTGCCGAATATAGAATAAGATTCATTGACAGACAATTATACCGATATCCTAATGTTTTGAAATTTAAAGATATTATGAATATCAATCCCAAGAATAATATAAAATTATGTAAATTCCATAAGTGTATTGTTAACAAATTTAGTATAAGAATGTAACACTATGTTCTTCTCCACATATGTTTATATATGTTTGATATTAAAGTTTCAATAACAAATATTCATATTTAGAAAATCTGTATTATTATGTCCAATATATTTTGTAATGCCTCATTATGTTGTATTGTATATGTGCTCATGCTCTTTTTGTCATGTACTTATCACATGAGTGATGTTTAATAAACTTGGAAACTTGGTTTGTAATTATTTCACATTAGTACAGCACCGGTTAATTATATTAACCTTCTGGCTGCAAAGGTGTTGTCGTCAATGATAATCTTAATAAAGATGATTGAAATTTTCTCTGAACTTCAAAGAATACCGCATTATTACCGAGTTTTAATTTCAGATTACTACAGCCTGATAATGACGATAGTGTGAAAGCTACTAAACGTGGAAATGCCTTTGTGAATAATAAAAGCAATGAATTTTCTGCTGTATTAACTTACATAAATATTCTGCCAAACCATAGTTGAACCATAAAGAGTCGTTAGATTTATTCTGTAAATGCAAATTTGCGTAGCTCCTAAAAATGCAATATCCTTATTCGTTTTCCTAGGAGTTTATCCGAACTCATTTGTTTCATTTTCAGTTTTCTCTATCCCCAATGTTAACAAAACGCAAAGCAATTCCTTTTTTATATCGTTTTAGTTCATATCTTTCCTTGATCAAATTCGATATCAATTTTCTTGGCAATCTGTTTGATGAACTAGTATCAATTTGGGTCAGCGCCTTGAAGAAGCCAATGACATCACAGAGAAATTTATTGGATGTCAAACATACTCATTTTTATGTCATTATATTTCATTTCGGAGTTTCTTATATGTTGTGTTGTAGTGTCAGGCAAACTCTGAAACTATACTCAAATAAAGCGACCATTTCTATCAAAAAACTTCTTAACAATGCGTTAAAGCTGCTTCTGATAATTATACTAGTTTGCCCTTATATGTTGATAGACATTATCAATCACATTTATCAAATATATGCAGTAAAATGAAATATGTTTTAAAAAACCAATCAAGACGAAGCAAGATGCGCACCAACTGTTCTCATTGCGACGTTCTACGTCACTTGAAACTGATTTATGATGACATAACGCGATGTGCATCACTGTATTGCTGTTATTTTTCTTAGATATGACATGTGGCAGGTAAATGGAAATGGCTTTTTTTGGCGACAGCCATTTGTTTCCGTTTTTTTCTCATAGGGGAGGTGTCTAATCTGAACAATGAAAATTTGTATTGTAAGAATAGAAGAATAGGCATTCTTAAGAGTTTACATTCCGAATTAGGTTTAAATTAATGAAAATCGCTGACGTTAAAACAATTTGTCCATGTTATACAGAAATGTTTAGTTTTTTTGGTTTGAGCGCATAATAAAAGCTTTATTTCACTAGTGATGATATCTGTATTATGGCACAGCAAATAACTTCGTAACTAACGAATGCATTTGAAATATTTCAATGTTATTGTATAACTTAGATTAACTTTCGTCTTAACTAGCGAGCATTTTTTATTCTTTTAGTCAAATATGATGTTTTCATTAAGAAACTTTAATCTATTTCATTACAATATGACAGAAAAGATAATGGGAATGGAGTGTCGGTACCTAATTATTTGACATTTGTACAGCATTATATCCTGAAGTAAGGGCTACACATGTGTTGTGAAGGAATAGCTGAAGTCTTTGTGAATTTCCAAGTATAAAATTAATAATCGTTATTCATTTTCAGATAATTGCAAACTTAATTACGGAAATAAAAACTCAGGCGTTAGAGATACTATTAAACAAACACTTAAAAACGTTGGCAGAAACCAGCAGTGGATGTTTTGATATATTAACCTAAATTAAATATGTTTAGCTTTTCAACTAAATTTAGGTGATTTGAATCATACAGAGACATTATTCTGTAAATGCAAACCAGCGTATATCCTTCTAGTATATCCTATAGTTTATTGTACTTAACCACTAGCCTGCTATTTTGTTCAAAATCCGTTAACTCTTTGTCAGTAGAATTTGCCTTGCACTTAAGTTAAACCAATTACTTTTGAATTATAGCATCACCTTTTGGTGTTTCAATGCCGATTGAATGCAATAAAGCCAACATGGCAATACCTTACTTCATAGCGTTAGGGGGAAAAAAATAACCTTAATATATAGTTATGTTCAATGAATAGCTACCTGACCACAAATCATGTGCTTTCGGTTGTTTTTGATTATCAATGTCAAATGAGTTAAATATAATTACGCATTAACATTAAAAAAGGGGTTTTGCATCAAAGTATAGTAAGTGCCTTTGAAGATAAATTTGAAAACTGAAAGCATAAAACAGCCAATGGGTTCAATTTCCGAAAAGCAGTTGTGTTACAACGAATGATAAATTCTTAAAATTAACGTCCGTAGTAATGGGAAATGCTCGCGACAAGTTTGTGTTCGAGCGGCCATATTTTCCGGGCCAAAGTAAACGGTTAATAACTAATTTTTGAAAACAAGTATTTGTTACAACAATAATTATTGATACCAGTCCGTTGTTAATGCATTGCTTTTCACCACTTTTTTCTCATGAGTTTTTTTCCTGTTGATATAACCGAGTATCTGGCATTACGATGCGACAGCAAACCGTGCCAATGCATACACTTTTCTACAAGCCTATTCAATTTCATGTTAATCTTATTTGTAAAGAAATGACGCGTTTTAGCTATTTGTATGAATTTAGTGTCTACGAATTTTGTTATCCAATTCTGGCTTTCATTCAGAAAAGCAATGTTTCTGTACTCTTTATCGATCACACATCAAATTTAAGCGACTGGAATTTGCGTCTTATATCAATACGATTGTTATAAGGTTATTATTGGATGACACATATATAAGCTCTTGTAACATCGTCGTTTCCTATTTTGGAGCCTATAGTGTAACGAAGAGCATTTTCTCTTCTAATTTATGAAATATAGAATATGCCACAGCATAACTATTCAATATATGTGTTTGCGTTGATACTATTATTATTTCATTTCATTTCTTTTTATATGTTTTGTGCGATTGTTGTTGTTGAGACTAGGAAAGCAGACCAAAGTTGTATGAAAGCTATATTTTACACCGTACTTACACGGTACTTCGAATTAGTTTTTACCTGAAGGTGCGGACAGATTTATTCGTTTGCAGATCTTCAGTGTGTTTCAGGCATATTGTTTTTAGCCGGCATTTCAAAATCGTTCTAAAGAATAACTCTATAAATTTCCCGAAAGTTCGAATCGCAGTTTAAAACGTGTAAAACGAGGCAACGGTCGGTATATGCGACAACGACTGAGGTAATACGACTTCGTAGTGTTCAATTTGACATTGTTTCTTATGAGACACATCTCGGAGTTCATGTTAGGCTGTAAAACTACAAGTTGGGATGAGTGTGAGTTAGAGTTTAAATCCTTCATGTGAACTCGTATGATGCATGTACTAAGAAGCATACAACGCAGTTGTAATGTCACGAATGTCTAATTTACTGATGTTGATGCAAATTGTATGAGTGATTTATTACCATTACATATGCATTAAATGGCATTGTACAACATGTCAGGATCACGGTATCTCGTGACTACAATGGCACTGAGTATTTCTTACTGAATAACTCATAGTTATACGTAGTTCTCGTAAAATCAGATGGCTCCTGGACAACAACGATTTTAATCTGTCAATGTTTTATCATTGAGGTTCAATAATTGGTCTTGGACGTCTCTTGTCCATAACATATCATTCTAAAATAAATATTCATATTTCCATGAGCGCATAAGTGATTCTCCCATTTCATAAAATACAATTTCAGTTGTCATTCGTCAAGCCAGAAACCATTAAGATGAATTGTTTCGTGTTTTTTGGCTTGTTTGGATTTATTTCAGATTGTTTTGGCATCAATCGGTTGAACCTCGAACTTCGTTCTTAGTGGTTAAAACCTGCCCTTCTCTCTTTTTTTAACGAATGATAGTGCTGTTAAGAAGAAAAACATTTTCATTTAGAAGAATTAAAAAAATACATTTGTCATAACTTCTGCTCATTTCATGAAATATTTTATTTTGGCTCAATAGAATATAATAACGTTTTTTAAACCCATTATCATAAAATCATACAGTAAATGTCACTTGCCAGCTGAAGGTAACTGTTCATTGACGTTTATGATAAATTTAAAACTGTTAAAAGCCGCTAAGGTTATTTGAACCAGAACATAAATCACTAAAAACAGGTTTGCTTTTCGAATTCCGTGGTGATCTCTCGTGTCCCAGCTAAAATGATTTATGTAATATTTATGTCATTACCATGGACATTGGACTCTTTTTAGTACAGCTACATTCAAGCAAGTCGTTATATTGCATCGTTTTTTCTATAAACATATTTTAAACACGCTTTTTGCTACGAGATAATGCATTTTCTAGACATAATTCAACCTTATTGTCAATTTCAATTTTTTGCTGTCAAGCAAAGTTCCGATGTAAAGTTACAAGGAGAATCCAACGATTAATTAAACCAATACCCAACTGTTTACCTGTGTAACAATATCATTTCTGTAATAGCGCTGGATCTCATAGTATGCAATTCAATAGTTAATACTTAGTAATGGATTCAACGTGATACAATAAAACAAGATTAAGAACATCTATAAACATTAGAGATGATTCTTAAGCTTGTCGCAGCAGTTTGTGTGTGTCGTTTGGAGTCGCCGTGTACAGTCAAACCTAGTTGAACGGTCACCTGCTTTAAATGGCCACCTGCCTTAACGGGCCACTCCAAATACCCCCCGTACGTTTTTACTATATAATGTACTTACATTTCATCTTATAGAGACTGAGTCCTGAAGTCCCCATGTTAAGGCCTTTTGTACACAAAGGTATCAGAGCATTACTCTGATAATTTGGGAGATAACATTCGTGTACATTTTAGGACCCAAAAGTGCCCTTGCCATGTACCTCTAAACATCATTTATTTTGCATTTAGAACTACTTGGCTTGTCTCTGTAGTTTTCATAAAATTATTGTTGTTGTTTTAGCAAATACTTATGTAATTATCATAATGTGTACATTTATGAAAATGTTTCAACTATGAACTCAATATTGGAAGGTCGACTTTAAATTCCTACAAACAACGAACTGAGTTTGTTATGATATGTATATTGTTTTCCAAGCGTGCGACATTGAGATTATCACTATGGATGCTCCTCAATAACAAAGTATGTGTGTTTCTCTCAGCATCTGGTTCAACATTCAAACTGTGATCTTTACCAATACAAATAGTATAAAACTGTAATAAAAACAACTATGTAGAGGGACCAACTCGGTAACAATTATTATAACCTTAAATAGTGGTAACAGAATCAAACATATGCATGATTAGATAACCTGACATTCATATCAATAGAGGGTTTTAAATAAAAACCAATTCTGGTCAACGCCTTGGTATAATCAGCGATTTCACATAGTATATCACTGGTTAAGTCTATAATGGTTACTTTTAAGATGATGGAAATGGCTAGATTTGTTGAAGTATTGTTTGGGTTAGAAAATAATGTCTTAAGGCAGTAATCGGTTGCATTAGTTGTTTTTACTTATTCTACTATAATTACATAACATTTCCATTATAGTTATTATGAAACTCCAGATTATCAAATGTATTTCAACATTCCAGTATAAGTTCATAACATAGACATTTTTAAATAACGCAAAAGTGTTAAGCTTGTAGTCATCCATGATATTGTTATAAAAGACATTTTCACTGTACTTATTTCCACGTGTCTGTGTTCCATATGTGTACAATACTGGTATATTTTAGCCCTGCTAAACAACAGTAAAGGGCACACAGAGGTGTTTTCGATCAGGAATAACTAATTAAAAATATTTGAACTCTTTCTGAACTTTACGTATACCATTGTTAAACCGCGTTTTTCAGATATTTTCAAAATGAATGACGGACAATAGAAATGAATCCAAGGTGTTAAAGCCATTGTGCTTCAGAATATCGTAATTGATGTTTTGATTTATTAACACAAATTAAATATAGTGAGCTGTTCAACTTATTCCGGTTGATTTGAACCATACAGGGATACTGGATTGTTTGCAAGGTTGAACTCTTTCTGAACTACACAAATACAATTTTTATACTACGATTTATTTTTAGATAAAACCAAATGTTATTATGGAAACATATAAATGTAGCAAGAAAATGTTAAAGTCACTGTAATTGGAAACATCGTAATGCTTTCGGAAATACCAGAAGCGATTTTCTGATTTATTAGCTCAAATTAAAAATGCTGAGATATTCAACTTATTTCAATTGATTTGAACTATATAGAGGCATTGAAATTTTATTGCAAATTGAAACTGGCGTCGCTCCTTCCCTAAATACAAAGGCATTAGGCACTTCAATTAGGATAAATTATCCGCTGCATTTTCTCTTTTTCTTTCATTTATTCCACCAATGTTATAACAATGCAGCCATTTTTACATATTTTGTTTCAGTTAAATGCAGTTAAATTAAAAGTTTTTAAAAAACTTAACAGCCAAAAGACGAAAACGCACTGGCTTTCCTCATTGTGACGTACTACGTCATTTTGAACTGATTGATGTTGATAACATAACGAGATGTACATCACTGTCGTGCTGTTATTTGTCTCTGATGTGACATGAGCGCCAACTATATGTTTTCGCTTTCTTTCTCATCGAGAAGTTGTCTAATCTAAACAATGCAAATGCAGTAAATTCAAATAACTGTTTTAAATTGCTCGTGTATTCTAATTAACTTTACTCAAAATTAGATTGAAATTGAATGATACGGTAAAGGTGATGTTAGAACAAATTTACCATGTTTTTAGAAATGTCATGTTGTGTTGTTTGATAAAATAGAGGATAATAGTTTGTTTCAGTGTAAAATCGGAAATATCTCAACGAGTTAGCAACAGAAGCTATATTTCACGATTTTAATATTAAGATTCTAAACTAATTTTCTTAGGATTTTTATTTTTCACGAGTGAAGTAGCCACGAGTGAAATATTTACTTTCGGTGTTCACGAGGTGAAATTATGGGTTTGCTGCTTTGATGTGTTGTGCCAATCTTGTTTTATTAGTAGTACTTGTATTACGACACTGAAAACATCTTCTTAATAAAAGCATGTACCTCAAAGAATGTCAATTATAATGTTCAGCTAAGATTAACCTTTGTCTTAACTGCCTTTTTATACTTTTAATCAAACATGATGTTATTACTCAGGAACTTCTTTCGATTTCCCGTTAATATGGTAGAATAAATAGTGACCATGAAGTGTCGGTACTTAATTACTTGACATTTGTACAGCATTATATCCTGAAGTTGAGACTACAAATGTATTGTGGAGGAACAGCTAAACTCTTTATGAACTTCCAAGTATTAAATTAATAGCCATGATTAAGATTTAGATTCTTGTAACTTAATAACGGAAATATAAACTCATCCAGCGTTAGAGCTATCAATAAACGAACACCGTTATACGTTTTGAAATGCCAGAAATAGATTCTTCTGATTCATGAACCCTAATTAAATATGTTGAGCTGATTCAACAAATTTTAATGGATTTGAATCATACAGAGATAATATTCTGCAATTGCAAACCAGCGTACCTCTCTAGTTATATGTTATTTTTCCAAAACCGCTTGTATGTTTTATTTAACGGCTTGTTACTGATATAATTTTTACATGGTTCTAATGTCTTGTTTGACTTTTTTAAACAAATTTGTGTTCGGGCAGTCATATAACACGGGCCAAAGCAAACGGTTTACATCAGATTCACAATACAATATTTATTTATACAAGACGGTATTTGATTCATTGCTATTCACCACTTTTTTCTAAGGAATTTTGTCATTCTTGTTGATATAACCGAGTATCGGGAATTACAATGCGACAGCAAACCGTGCCAATGAATACATTTTTCTACAAGCCTGTTCGATTTCATGTAAATGTTATCTGTAGAGAAATAGCGTTTTAACTATTTGTATGCATTTAGTGTCTACGAATTGTGTTATACGATTCTGGTTTTCAATCAGAAAAGCCATTTTCTGTACTCTTTGTCTATCACCAATCAAATTGGAGTGATTGGAATTTTGCGTCTTGTTTCCAACTGAATGTTATTAGATTATTATTGGACTGCACATCTAAGGGCGCTTGGTACATGTACGTCGTCGTTTCCGGTTTTTTTTTGGAGCGTTAACGCTTTTCCTCTTATTTATTAATTGAAATATATGCCATACCGTTTTAATTTGAGCATGTGCGTTTATACTATGCTTCTTTTATATCATTTTTTCAATATGTGTGTGCAATTTTTTAATCTATATGAGGCTGTGAAAGCAAACTAAAGGTGTATGCAAACTATATTGATGATAACGTCATACTTACACCGTACTCCGAATGAGTCTCTTCCTATGGGTGTTAACAGATTTATTCGTTTGCAGGATTTCAGACTTTTTCGGGCATATTGTTTTCAGCTGGATTTTTAAAATCGTTCTAAAGAGTAGACTCTATATATTTCTGGAAAGCTCGAATCGCGGTTTAAATTGTTTAAATGAGGCAAAGGTCGGTATCTGCGGCAATGGCTTTCAGTTAGGTTACTTCAGGTAACTTATAAGGCACATGAGTGCATGTTAGCCTCTAAAGCTAAATAGGATGAATGTGAGCTAGGGTCTATATCCGTCTTGTAAACTCGTATGATGTATGTACAAAGAAGTGTACACCGCACTTGTAAAAATGTCCAATTTACTGATATTGATGCAGATTGTATGATGAGTTTATAACCATAACGTATGCTTTAAATGGCTTTGTACGACAGCTCAGGATCACGGTATCACGTGACTACAATTGAACTAAGTAGTTCCTACTTAAGTATTTATAGTTACAAGTAGTTTTCTGGACAACAGATGTCTCCTACATAACAAAGAGTATAATATATAATTTTTATATTATAAGTTTTAGTTTAAAAAATTATGTATTTTTATTTATGATTACTTATACTTAGTCACTCTCGTGGCGAGAGTATGATCTTGTGTTGTTAAGGAAACCGTAGTACCCGTAAGAAAGCCTCTTGTCCGGCTTGGTGACCACTAATCAAATTCGCATGCATCTAAGCTGAGAATCGAAACTGGGTCGCCTTGGTGTGAAGCGAGAAGCGAGTGCGCTATTAAATGCGCTAGCCGGAAAACCTTGTATTTGTATTACTGAAGTAAAATGATTTGCCTTCTATGACTCTTGTACATAACATGTTATTTCTAAGAAACATTCCCTTTTCCATGCACTCATGATTATTACTAATCGTGAACGTCTTTCTTTAATATGATACACAAAATTATTAAAGATGCACTCTTACTCCCATATAAGATCTACCACAATTAATATTATTGTTTTAATATTCCAAAAAAGATAAATAAATGTCGAAAACAATGGTTCTTATGAAGAATACCGAGTTTAAATTGAAAGAAATATGCAGAAAACCTGGTATTTCTTCCTTATGAGACTATAGTAGATCACAGTAAATATTTTAGCACTCACCAATCATTTAATATTTTTTTGTTTTCAGCTATTAAAAACACTGGTACAATCTTGTTATCAGTAATTTATAATTTCCATAAATGCATTATTTATTAAGTTTATAAAGGTTTATCAATCAAAATTTATGTTTGTTATACATATGTATGTATTGATTTTGAATAAGAGTGCCACTTTAAGAAAATCCCAATCTTAATTGCTTTCTGCTTATGACATCGCCGGAAAAAGCTATTTATTTATTTATTTATTTATTTATTTATTTATTTATTTATTTATGTATTTATTTATTTTATTTATTTATTTATTTATTTATTTATTTATTTATTATTTATTTATTCATTCATTCATTCATTCATTCATTCATTCATTCATTCATTCATTCATTCATTCATTCATTCATTCATTCATTCATTCATTCATTCATTCATTCATTCATTCATTCATTCATTCATTCATTCATTCATTCATTCATTCATTCATTCATTCATTCATTCATTCATTCATTCATTCATTCATTCATTCATTCATTCATTCATTCATTCATTCATTCATTCATTCATTCATTCATTCATTCATTCATTCATTCATTCATTCATTCATTCATTTATTTATTTATTTATTTATTCTCTATCCATCTTCATGAATCAAATATTTTATATGGGATGAAATAAAATATATAGAGAGTTTCGGTAATTCAAGTTAGACAAATAACGTTGTACCTAAAATATTCCAGAGAACCGTTAATTGAAAATCGCAGACATTTATGGCTTCCAACTATTTTACCTTAATACTGACATAAAATGGACTTCTTTTATTTGGCTGGGTAATTTGTGCTGGAGAAAATTACGTCGGCGTAAATTGAAAACAAGAAGGTTTTGTTGTATATTACGCCTTCTGAGCGCCGCTTTGTCAGAAAAAGAGTACACTATTAATCAAAAATATATTTAAGAACAAATACATTTGTTGTATTAATGGCTTCAAAGTGAAGACAAACATCTCTTTTGTACTTCTGACACTATTGGTCATCTGCTGGTCAAGGTCTACCTACCACAGGTTTCATTGTCTTACATCAAGCCGTTCTCAAATTATTATGCAGACTTTTAATATGACCGTTAACCGTGACATTTACCTTTGATAAAATGACCTCAGAACAAGAAGGATCATCATTCTCGTATATAAGAAAAGGAAAAGTTCATTTACCATGTTTTTGTTTGAAACTGCAAATGTAAATTGCAGTGTAAACATTATGCTCAGACACCAGCAGCAAAACAATCTTGAATATAATATTACGTAAAACACATGATACTGACAGATCTTCACACACTATGAATTTATAGAATTGATTAGACTTATTTGAAAATACCACTTTCACGGAAAAAATGACACTGTAGTTAATACACATGTTGCCTTGTAAATTCCTATTGACTTTCATTGGTTGTTGGATCTTTGGCTAAGTTGTCTCCCGGCCTGCTCACACTTTATATAGAGAAAGTTGAACTAGATTTTCTGTTTACCACTAGCTGAACCAAAAATGCTCACGGTTGAAACAAACCTAGACCGCAGGTTGACTGATTAAGATCAATGTATTTATTGTTATACCTATATTGAAGCGATATTCGGTCACATGCTGACACTCCTTGTATATACCACTGTTCGCATATCACCATGATCTCCTATTTCTGAACACGTCTAAACAAAGGCGACATCAGAGATATAAATGACTTTGATACTTGTGTAATATGTGTTGTCTTGTAGCGTTATGTATCTTTGTTAGGTGTTTGTTTGCCCTTGATCATAAGAGCAAAATCAGGATCTTGGTTATATTAAAGGCTTTAAAGATTGTCCCTGTAGTTTGCATGACTTTACTAAAACATACGTAAATACCTAACACTTTCCTCTGTGCTTTCACAACAGAAATTGGTCTCGTCTAAGTAGTGTGATTTTGTATTTAAAGCACTTATGTGTCCTTCATTGTAGAACTCAATATAACTAGTTCTTTTTATTCCAGGATATGATAAGTTTTAAGGTACAATGTCGTAATAGTTTATGATGTAAACCATTGAATAAAGACCCAAGAATTTCAGATCCTGGTAGACCAGTTGTACAATGCTAAAGACATATGGTAGATCACCAATGTTCGTACATCCCATTTCTGGACAATTTGTTTTCTGAAGAATTATTTTCGTGTATTTAAAGGTAACTATTTCAACCGTTCGTAGTTCAATTTCTTCATTATGAATGTGTACTAGTGTATATAATTAACAATTGTTGTTTAATTGTTAATCGGAAACATTTCAGACTATTTCTGTCTACTGAACATACCATTTTTAGATGGTTTGTTTGTCTACAACTCTTCTTTATAACGTGACAACATGTACCATCTTGATATTAGTTAATTAAAGCTGAAGTTAGAGAAACGTCATTTCCGCTACCAGAGTAACTGGAAAAATGTTACAAAAGCTTTGTACTGTTCGCGCTAGGTTAAATAGTCCCCACAATATTTTGGACAATATGTATCAATATAAACACAGGCTACTTAAATCTCACCACAAGTTTAACGCTCAACCTAATATAATATAAATATAAAGCTATTTCTCCTTTAGATAGTAAAGGTTACTTGACCACTTTCTATACAGCATTTTATATATAGTCTATGCATATAAGTATTGTATCCAAAATCAAGGGTAACATTCACATTATGTTGTGCTAATTTCTATTAACACATGATATTGACATCTGTCAGTTATTTCAACGCATAATGGACTATTTTTGAAATTCCAGTTAAATAGCATGCACATGCTTAACAAGTGGCTCGACAGTGATGAATAATCGGAAAACTGACTTAGCATTTATTTCATATGTATGTCATTAGTTAAGCTTCTGTATGGTTATTTGTACAAATTAACCTTCAATCATCATTAGAAAACAATGGTGGGTACGCATAATTTAGTTTAAAACCCCAGTGAGCTCCCTCTTTCGCTGATTGTTTATGGCGATAACCCAACATTTATCAAGATATCCATGCATATGTCAATGGTTCTCGTCAAGTGTCTGTTAGGCTAGAATATCTTGCAACATTAAAATTACGAAAAACTGACAGCACCATCCTTCATTGCTGCCGCTTCCAGCCCCAAATTTTACCGGTAGCGCCGTCGGTTCTGAAGTTGTGACTGGCTGGTGTGCTTAAAAGTAATGGTCTAGAATATCTGAAAACAAATATTAATACTGTTGATGACGTATTGGATGTCTTAAACAGCAGTCACCCAGCTTGTATCGTCGGCTTGAGTGAATTCGGTCGAGATATACATTACATCTGGCAGAGTCAGTCTGCATGTAATTGTACGTTGATAGTTATGATAAAATGCAACCTTGACAATTCTCGCTAGCGCTGGCTTTGGCGGTACATAGAATACATCTAATGATGCCCCAAAAGGAACGAAAAAATAACGTTTGTTCTTCGTTATTCGTGTTTATTTTACTCCTCCAGCTCAAATAAATATTGAAATTTATATATCATTGGCCATGAACCTTTTCAAATGCAAATCATGAGATAAGGTAATTCCAGACATAATTCAAACTATTTATTCAGATTTAGTTCTGGCTGTCAAGCAAATATCCGATGAAAGATTGCAAATTCTCTAATCCGACGAAAAACAAATGTGTTTGACTCGAAAGTTATCATTTGAATGAAACATGCGTGGAATGAAACTAAATTCAGTATACATATTGGAAAGAAACTTTGATTATGTTGACGCCGAAGAGTTAAAACTATATTCATGTGTATTAAAATGTGACAAATATGCACTGAACATGAGATGGTGCCAAAGTTCTCCTAAACAACGAACTGAGTTGTATACGTTATTATATTATGTTCATAGCAAGCGACACTGCAATTGAATCTATATGGGTTCATAAATAACTAAGTGAATTCATAATGATTTAATACGGTATTGAAAGAGTGTTAATTCATCTCAGCGCCTATACAAACATTCAAACTGTGAAGTAGACCAATACAAATAATAAATTGAGGTAAAATAACCCGATAACAAGATCTTGTTATGATCTTAAAAACTACTCACACTCATTTCTTTTGATAGCGTTTCTCCGTAAATGTTTATATAGAAGTTTTTGTATGAGCTTTGAGCTTAGCAAATACATTCTCAATCGCATTAAAGGTACCTCTATTCTGCTGTGGCATGCCCCGAGAAAAATACGAGGCAAATGGCATTTTGAAATATTCCTTTTGATAAGTAGGTTTACATTTTCTAAATCGTTTCAAGTATTTAGAGAATAGAATACCTCAAGTTTCAATGCTCCAAACTTAGGATAAGCAGCAACTATTTTTTTAGAAAATTGAAACACAAAACCGTCTCGCTCCTTATTTCAACAAAATAAAAACAACACTGCCAACAACGAGCTCTAATGAAGCCACGTTGAATTAAACGACACAGAACATGCCTCCTGGGCTTAAAAGTGTTTATTAATAATAATAATAAAATTAAGAAGGTAGCACTCTTACCCTTGCCATACCCTTACTTTTAATCTAAATGGAAAACAAATACGTAAATTTATCTTTATTTCACTCACTAGCTGATTTTTTTCTCGACCTAAATTGACTATTTGGCCTAATGGAATCTACACAATTTATGGCGTACAAAATGAATGCCATTAGACATAAGACGGCTTTCTTTAATTTCGACGCGTAATTATTCGAGTAAAATTAGTCTTTAGGAAATTTCTACTAAGGAAAATTATCTCGGCGTTAATGTAAGAAAGAGTGTGTTTTTTCTTATCTTTATTATTGTTAAAGGGGGTATATCGTTGTAATTTTTTAAAAGAAAAAAAAACTCAGAATAAGCACAAAATGATTTGACTTTTTTTTTAAACATGATCATTTAGAAACACATCAGAATAAAAGATTTCGTTTGCTTCTTTTTCCTGACTATCTAACTTTTATTCGCGAGCATCAATATTTTCAATGTATTTAATTTCATACAATATGATGCCTTTCAATTCGCGATTGTATAATCGTTATGCTGACATAACTACTAGTTATACCAAATCAACAACACGTCTGTAATGAATTCACTCAACTTACGTTTAATGAGTTGTAAGGACAAGAGTAAGATGAGCGCTTCTAGACAGTTTTAGTTTTCCCTATTTGTTAATATCTCGTTTGTGTTTTACTGACCGTAACCATATTGACATTTGTTGTAATGAGTTCCTCATTTTGAATACTCCCGTTTTCTTATTTGAAATATAGACATTTGAACTACACTTCATCAAAGTTAAAGTTTGGCTTCTACATGGGATTATCTATTTAGCTAAATGTGTCTTTGGTCAATGTTTAATCGTGTATATCTTAAAAAAAGACAAGCGATAGAGTGAAACAGAAAAGAGAACAAATTATACAGTTCAATCGTCCATAAAATAAGGAAAACATGAATAAACTAATCTTCAACACATGTTTAAAATAAGAAGAATGTGAGAAGTCATCCCTTTTTAGTGAAATAAATGAACAAACACAGGAGTAACTTGCGCCCTTATTCAGAGTTTATATTTGATTTTTGATTCTGACTGTCCCTGTAAATTTCACTTCATTATTATTTAAAGCTGAGGGGACACATTGAATATATGTAGAAACATGTGTTGGTAAAGGTTGGGACAAGTGTTAGGTTATTGCCATGCAACCTAGTTCCAGTGAACTCGTGTTTCACTGACCGTTCCATGGCGCTAACGCTATTTTGATGCGTGTGTGGTCTGTTTGCGGTGTTGTTTTTGTGTATAGGGTGTTAATACGTTAGTGTCACTAGTTAATTGTCGTTTGCCTTTTGCTTCTAGGCAGGGCTTTGTTTTAAAATTTCGACTACTGGACTGTCCCTGTAGTTTTCATTGTATGATTGTTTTGAAAAAAAACACATTCTGTTATTAATTGTTATCCTTTGAATATTGATCCATCGTTGAACGATATTGATAATGTTAAAAGAATAAATTAAAATTGGCACAGTTGCCAGAAGTGATATTATTTGCATACATTCATGATCACTGGCATCCTGAAATGAAAGCCGCGGAATTGTGGTATGCATTTGATTAACATGCCCGATATTTAAACAGTTGTCGACTCATTACTGAAGCACTTTACAAATCGAAGGGATAACGCAAGGCTGTTGAAACGCATTCCATTTTTAAATTGAGTTACATTTGTTTTGCACTAAGCCCATGACATGCAAAAAATGATGCAAAAGGGTGACATAAGCATGAGGTGTTAGATTTTGAAGCTAAAGCATCTGCTAATACAAATCAATTTATCACACAAAAGTGTTCCTATGGAATTATTCAGGCAGAAATGTCAATTAAAGCCTTTTCAACTATCTTACTTTCCGTGATTTACACTGTATTGGCTCTTTCTAGGAAAAGCATAAGTATTAATAAATAAACAACATTGACATTTGAATATTATTTTAAAAATAAATCATAAAGTGAGGTTTGGTGTCTCATGTTTTCGCCTTAGCTTTAAACAAGATCACGACTAATTCATTACTATTATTAGACTGCTGGTTTACATATATGACGTTTCCATTCGCTGTATTATGTAGCCTCCTATGTGTTAAAACATCAAACCATATCCGGCGTACGTCATCTTAGCGAGACCCTTATAAAGTATTCAGGATTGTTTTTTTCATTATATACGATCAGTTTCTGTGTCATCCAGACAGGTTAATGAATTTGATGTTGCGATAACGACAAATGCTTTTATTTAGAGTGAGTTTAGTATGGCAGGCATTAGACTTGTTTTATTTTAATTTGCGCTTAAAATAAGTAGACGAGGGAGTACATCTATTCAATGAGAAATCAAATGAATACAGCACGGAATATATTCTATTTGAACCTGGTGTGATACTAGAACAGATCTATCAGCTAATAACGATAAACAGTCCTTTAGATGTTCAACAAATGGTGGCATTAAACATTATTCTTTTGTAGCATACCTTATGTGATTTGCATTCTCCAAATATTAAAATAGGTTGCATGTAGTCGCAATATTATGTTTCTTTTT
This sequence comes from Mya arenaria, assembly GCF_026914265.1. NCBI lineage: Eukaryota > Metazoa > Mollusca > Bivalvia > Myida > Myidae > Mya > Mya arenaria. The sequence goes on along the minus strand of NC_069129.1, from coordinate 27,464,770 downwards.
TGCTCATCATTTGGTACCCAACAATTATTGGTAAACTACCCTAGGTTATATATCATATACGTAGTGTGTTGTTTGTGAAGATTCGTGTGTTCTTCCGTGTTCCTGGTTTGCGGATGTTTGTTTTGTTTTTCAATGTTATTGGCGTTGTCCATGTGTCATGGAAAGGGATCAATTCTCAACCTTCGACTTCTGGGCTTGTTTCTGTAGTTGTTCATATAAGTATTCTCATTGATGGACCGCAAAAATAGTCTTCTTCACTATTCACTGACATTGTTGATTTTTCCATTTTTACATTATACATATCATATCTTCGACTGCGGATTCAGTTACGTCGCGGTATTAATGTTGAAGGACTTGTCGGTGTTTGTTATGTTATGGCGTTTTCACACAGCGCCATTTTTGGTTTGTGATCAAACCTGTCTCAAACTATGAATTCTGTTTTAGTTCTTTCAAAATTGTGAATCCTTGCATTCTCGCTTTGACAGCTATATCGTGTGTTGTATTGCAGTATTATATCTGTAAATGTATTCCAACATGTATACTGTATATGTTCTTTGTCGATAAGAAGCTCTGTAGCAGTTGTGGCTTAGTAATAATAGAGCCATGTTTAATTTTATGTTATATTGTTTAACATAAGCAGGTGGTTGTAAAGTGAAAGAAAAATAAAACATCATTAACCTATTCCTGAGCACAAAACACAAAGTAGTTTATGACTTACCAGTCAAGGACCGTATAACAATATATATATTTTAACTTTGTGTAAAGTTGTTAACTTTTTATTTTTCTTGAAAAAACAACACCTAATGCTTTCAAATAAAATGATGTTTTCATTTTTGAAAATTTAAGTTTCTATAGTTTAGTTGCAGATGTTAAGCATATCACTCTATTACTAGTGGAATAAAACAGTTTAGGAAAGTGTTTAGTTTAAGGAAAATGTAAACATTGAAGTCACGACTAGTCCACACGTTTCTTTTTCTCCCAAATTCATGTACAACAGAACAATATTGAGGTAAATAAGAATATCACAAATGGCCCAGGACAATAATTATTCGTAAGTGTGTCTTCCTGATGCTAATTTAATGGATTATTAGTTTTCATAGAGAATATTTAAAGAAATGTTGTCACTTTTTCCTGTCGCTCTTTGAACTAAGTGGTAAGTTGAAACCTCTTTATGCAGACTTGCACTCAATATGATACTTTTAAAGCAAAATCACTTTAAGATACTGTAGAACGCTTTTAGTTTGCGTGATTAAATATTTGCGATAATTCGCTAATCGATTGCTTAACGAACTAAAAACCTAGCTAAATATATAAATACTTGTCAAGAATTAAAGAATGGCGGCGCAAATATCAAATCTAGCTTGCTATTAAATTGACTATGTTTGTCAATGGTTTAGAAATGGCGGCGCAAATTTAAAACTAAGACTAATATTTAAATACCGATGTTTGCAAATGTCTGATAAACGGCATAAAGTAAACAATCGCGAAAAAACCGTTCCTTTCGAAAGTAAGCAATTAACAATCTATACCAATAAAGTTAAATTGCTAAATCTATTTTGGGTGCCATGGTTACAGTTTTAAAAAAGACCACTTTGCTACTTTGCAGCTGACACTTTTAAATGCTTACTTAAAGATATTATTATGGAACTAGTAAACAGGTTCAAAGACGGCACGTTTAATACCATGCCATCGCACATATGACACCTTTAAAGACTAATGTCTTTATATGGCAGAATGTCACAGCAGATATGTTAAGGGCATCTTTTTTATCCGGTAAACAGATTCCAGCATTGCACTTTTAAATAGATGCCGCATTATTGCACAATTTAAACATAGCTACTCGAAGTTTCTCTTCAAAATCATAGCTTCGATGGCTTGACTAGTTAATTTACATACTTATGTATTCAATACTGTTAATATGCAAATCCTGTTACCTTAAATGTTCTGAGGCATTTCTAATATCGAAACCCATTTATAATTCATGATTCATTTTTTGTAAGACCAAAAGTGAACTCCTATTTTGAAGTACGTATAACTCGTGCTAGTCAGTGTAGTTCATTAAACAAATTCCGCAAAACGTGACTTTTCTCTGGAATATATGATACTTATCGATAGACTTTATGAATTACTAAAAGTGATTGATTCATATGAATGTATTTAGTCTCCGGCCTGCATTTTCTCTACTGTGCAATTATGCGAAATATTACACTACTTCAAAATGCAAACACTCTGTTTTGACATTAACCGATTGAAAACATCGGTCATTTTACGTCCGAGTTAAGCTTTAATAAAGAACAAAAAGTACAAACTGTTTTAACTTTTTTGTAATGAACGTTCGTTCTCTTAGTTAACATATTAGTAATAAATCAGCAATACTCTTTCAAGTGATACCAATATTATATGGGGTCACCAAGCATCACCATTTAAATTACAACTAATAAAATAAGATAAAAATGTCAATTGTAAATCGGATACCAAATTTAGTTTAAAAAAAACATGCAACATCCACGTTTCATTGAACACTTTTTTTCATTTCTTTCTACACTCACTTAATGCAAGAATGTTTTATTGTGTTTCTTTCTTCTTTTTTTTGCAAATCATGTTAAATCATCTGACACATGAACATACTTACTTATTAATTGTACATATTAAATTAAATGTTGACGATGTACTATGTACAAGTCTGAAACCTATTCAGCCTATTCTTCTCTTCGACATTTATTAAATGTTTTAAGATAATTTTTATAAAAAATATTTGACCATACATTCAAATCTGATTATACCTATATCTGAGTATATGTCATTATTTCAAACGTTGTTCATAGTTATACATGCTAGGGGCATACTGCATTACCCCCTGACGAGAAAAAAAATATTTTACGCAAAGTAATTTTGATTTCCATCACAATGGCAACTGCTTAAATTTCGAAATCAAAAGAAAAAATAAAGCTAAGAAATGTATGTGCATGTAACTTTTTTCTTGTAAAATTTCACCGTACTTAGACTGATTGTTGGCGATTGAATTTTTATTTTATTTTATCATGTCTTTAACTATCAAATAAATCCTGAGAGACAGACACGCCTCCGTATAGCAAATTGAGACCACATCCAATAAAAGTCCTTAACATATTGATATATTGCTAATGTGTACGTGCGTGCAATACAAAGTGACACATGTGTTTCCCTTTAGACTGATTGTCGTTTTAAGAGTGTATTTATATTACACAGCCGTACACATTTGGCTGCATCCTGACCTTACCATCAATGTATCCGAAAACAACTTTCAATATCACACATGAAAAACAAATTGACTACAATTCCACGTGGCATTCAGACTATAATTGATACAGTTCTACTTAATAAGCTATACAGCAAGTACAAGTAAGACATAGTTCAGTTTTACCTGTACTCGTATCAAATCCACCCAAATATTCCGAAGTTTGAAACTGCTGAAGTAAAGCGGTCTTCCCAGCAGTTGATGTACCAAGCACCATTATCCTTGCTACTTCCGCCCTGTTCTGGTCCGCAACAATGCTCCCTTGGGAGAAACTCGAGGCACGAGAGGACTGGGACAGTTGAACGGCCTCCCCTTCTGACGATATCACACTGTTTGTACTCCTTGAACGCAGGGAGTCACTTTTCTTTAGTATAACACCTTTTGGGGTTATTTCAAAGTGCCGAACGGTGTACAACTCCCCTGGGTCGAAGGCCTCATGATGCCGATGGGTGTGGTGAAGATGAGGCTTTCTCAGGTTGTTCCGAGTTGGAGCAGTCGCTGCCCTCGGCCGGAAGTCATGGAAATCATCAAAAAACATATCAATGTTTTTTTTAAACGATGAAGCTCGTTCTCGTTGTTCTGGACATATTTCCAAATTGTGAGTAGCGTCAATCATTTCATTTATAAGTTTTTGCTGTGAACAGCATCTACCATTATGTAGATATTCCAAGCGAGTGTTGTTCTGATGGTGGTTGCAAAGATGGAGGTGATTGTTATTCATTGTATCAACGTCAGGAAAGTTCTGAAATTACAATCGCCTTCAGACTTCTTATCACAGTGATTATACGACCATCCGCTCTGTCGCTTACTTTGACAATAATCTTTGAAGACAGAGAGAGAGAATATTTGAAAAGCTGGCTATCGACATTCTATCCTTTTATAAGCTACCATTGGAAAAATGGAGGTTATTTTTGTTCGCTGGATACACCAGAAAAAAAAACTATGATATTTTATTTTCAATATTTGACATACACTTGGTTGGAACTTAGATTGCATTTTGAGTAAAAAAAGACTCTTTTCTCAAGCGTTCTGATTTTAAATTAATTGTCCCAAAATGCAATATAACGTATCGAGTTTTGGTTGCTTTAGAATTATGTATTACATTCGTTGTCCTGAACTCTATATAACATATCGATGTGTGAGCTTCCTTCTCTATGAATAATAATTTCGCTTTATTTAACATGTGCAATGGGTTCCCACTTCGATCGCTAACATTCAGTATCTTGGTAAGAACGTTTTTTTTTGTAAAACTACCGCTCGTATTTAACATCTAGAAGTTCTAATTCCTTATAATTAAATTAAATAGTCTAAATGGTTGTTTAAACACATAAAAAGCCGACACCAAAGCGATGTCATGGTCAGCGCTTGCCCTTTTTGAAATATAATAGCAAGAGAACGTTTGATGGAGGGTTGAAAGTAAAAACAAATTGCTTATATATCATTGCATTGAAATGACTATTTGTAAAAACAATTGCTATTAAAATGATTGGAAATCGACCAGAATATAATTTAAAATGTTGATTAATGAATAATCCAGATGTTAATTATGATGCAATTGATGATCCTGAGGAACCCGAAGTCATCAAGTGGATTGATGTACTGAATGGTTTTTTATAGTCGCCACACACCGTGGATCTTTGGCTATAATTCTGATAGTATAGTGAAAATGGACAATATATACTACGGAAGCACCTACTGTGTCACAGTATAAATGTAGCAGCTTCAGTTTGGATATAACTATTCATTTACAGTTATGATAAATTCAACACAGACAATCACTGCTTTTGACGGCTTCGAGTGGTCTCTGTTTTCAAAACATGTTTAATACGTCTTATAATCCCGAAGGACCAGAAAATAGGAAACACATTTCTTCAATTTACGTGGTGATGTTTTTCCAAGCTTAAAAATATATATAAAGTACTTAAATAAGTGATGTGATTTGTAATGGCCTTTGTCCTTTTTTAATCTGTGTAGTATCGACTTTGCTATAACCAAATATATTTTATCAATATGCTTTTACTACCGGGTGATGTTATTCTAGACATAATTCATCCTTTTTTGACAAATTCAATCGTGGCTGTCAAGCAAAGTTCCGATGAAAATCCTTTTATTTCGAGGATAATCCAACGCTTAATACAACGGATTTCCAATGGATTGTTCGAAGTATTTTCGTAGCGCAGATTTGCATAGTGCATGATTTAACAGTTCAAATATGAATAAATTACGCAAGGAATAAGGCAAGATTAGAATTACAAATTGAACAGCAATCTTGTTTTTGTTGTCGCCAAAGATCTAGAGCTACCACTATTTGTTTAAATTTGGTAATGGGACACATATGAACTAGACAAGAGATGGTAATCTTAAATTCTCATATAGGTATAATATGTACATGATTTTCATTGCAAGCTTCAGTAAAAATAACATAACCAACAAAGTAAATGCATAATGTTACTATGGCCTAATATGTTAAAACATTCCCCAGCTTATATCCAAGCAATCAACTATGATGTAAACCAATACCAATAGTAAAATGCGGTAACATTAACAACAACCCAGTAACAAAATTAATATATTTAGCATGATATTAATTAGTGGCAAGAGGATTAGCTTCTGAAAAGTGCAGACTCATACATACATAAATGCATGTAGATATATTATTGTAACTTTGTCGTCATCTTGGACGAAGACGTCATATATTCCTGCTTCTAAGGTAAAAATATACATAAATTGCATTTTACGTTTCTTAATGCATTACTTAGATGTACTGTTATGCCAAATATCTAAAATTCAAAGTTTACAATAAAGCGCATGTCTACATAAAAATAAACGAGAGTCAATTAAAAATATACACAAATAACACGCATTAAAACATACCTTGTTTTTAATTTATATTTTTAATGTTAGTAAATACAATATGAAAATCAATGAATATTGAGATCAACGCTTTTAAACAGTCATCAACAGCACAGTAATATTTTATTACACTATGTTATATTTTTAAGGTTAGCACTAGTATTATAGATTCATTTACGACAATAATAGGTCATATGTCCATATAAAGAGTAAATTTATTGTCAAAAATCATAAATTACTAATGTTTCCTTTCTTAATGGAACATTGAAAACATGTTTCAATTATAAGCCTGTAATAGATTAGGGTGTTTCAAAAACTGCAGAATTCCAGGAAAATAACTGATTCGCTGTCCTTATTGCGACGACCAACGTCACTTCGAACTGACGTATGATAGTATTATAGAGTTTGTTTATGGTTACTTTGGAAACAGTCAAAACTATTTACCCACGTTGGAGGGGAATTTCTCTGAACTGCTGTCCTAGACCGATCACAGTTCAGAATGTCATCCCCGACACCAAGGTCTAACGGTTTTGAATGTTACCCAAAGACTATGAAATAACTGTGTGATTACCTGCTCAAAATTCATTTGTAAAAGGTGTTGAAAACATCGCAAATGATTAATGATATGACACCTAAACATAAAATAGGAAACTCCAGTGACGTCATAGCGCGAGAGGGACACAGTTCATACTGTTGACCGGAGAATAGTCAAATCCGAGACAATTTGGTAGTTTTTAAGTTAAACAGCCAAAATAACACATTTGTATTTATGTAACGAACAGGTATTAAACCATATCTTCATGACTCGTCATGTTTCTCTGAGATTTTTTGCGAAAGGTTATTCAAGTGTGTCTTAAAGCAGTAAAGAAGTTGTTATACTATCGGAGTGAACTAATCGCTTTTATACATTATTTGCATTTAAAATATTTTGAAACTCTAAATAGTGCATGCACTTTCAAGAGTCCGATATTCCATTATAACGTAGATAAACATTGCTGTTTACTTGTTTGAATTTTTGTTTAGGCGTAATCATTTATAATGATGTTATAAAATTACTTCTTTCTTTTTCTCTTTGAAATTGCAACATTAATTGTAATTGCAACGCGTCGGTCTTCAATTATTTCACATTTGTACAGCGTCGGTTCATTGCATCCTGTTAAGCGTAAAGGCTACACGAGTGTTGTCAAGACGGCGTTGAACTCTTTCTGAACTTCCAAGAATACCATTTAAATACCATGATTCCGCTTCAGATTATAGAACAACCTCCATTACGGAGGTATTAATGAATAAAGTGATAAAACGCCTGTAATGCGACACCGTAATTTGTTTTGACAATGCCGCTAGGGCAAGAAAGCCGGCTATGCCCTGCGCGCATCACCGTGTTCCTTTTACAGTTGCATCAATATGTCTCTATGAAAAAGCTGAGAGCGCTGATGCCGATTGCATTGCGAAAGACGCATGTTTTATTTGCTTGAAATGTTTTATATTAACAATTTACTTGATGAAGGAAGCAATTTAACCATTCGTTTGACAAAACATTGGATTAAATTTCGTCAATAAATAATACAAAATGGTTGTATTCTCCAAAAGATTACTTGTACCACCTCTGACAAACAACCTCCGAAAGGTTACCAAACGGATAATGTCTCCAATTTCCGTCATTTTGTTTTCCTTAAAGGAAAATCTCAAAAATAATGGCACTTTGTTTGAGCGATTCATGCCTGTCTTATGACACGGTTAATGGCGAAACTTTAATATCAAATACTCAGATATATCAACCAGTGGTGAAAGTGGTGTAGTTGTTAATGTGTTCACGCCTCACTTTCCATCCAAACCAGCGGTACTTGCTCATGTTTTTGTAATGGACACAATAACTGGTTTCTACCCAGACAAAAAATTCGAGATTAATGCTTAAACCCTTGCCACATACATAAGAACCATACAGGCAATATTTTCAACTAATTGCTTAAAATTTATCTGTTCGACACACTGTTTGCATGGTTCTAATGTCTTACACGATTAAGCTTAATAAAAAAACACGAGCCAGAGCAAACAGTTCACGTCATCAGATTCTGAAAAAGAGGTATTTGCAACAGCATTATTGACTTATAAAAATTGGTGTTTGTTCTACTGATATACTGCACTTTCTTCTCGGGACTTTTCGACAGGCGTGTTGATTAAGCTCTCAGGCCGATATTGTTTTTTCGTGCCGATATAACATCCCGGTCCAGCAACAACGATTAATAATTACCGCGTATCTGACATTGAACGTTTGCCTATTTCTTTCAACTGTAATCCGTGACATGACATACTCGTTCCTACTAAAACCTTTTTGATTGAGCAAACCTTTTTAATAACGATTCTATACGAATATATTGTATGCGAATTTGAAGGTTATCCAAAGTTGGCTTCCATAAAGAAAAGCCATAGTCTTTACTCATCGCTTATCACAAAGCAAACTAAAGTAATTGAATTAAATTGTTATGAATGTATTATTATTATTCATAATTATTAATTGTTCTTCATGTTACCTAAGTTTGTCTAAATATTATTTCATTCAATTTGAAATTAATATGATTTGTTCAAATTTATTTTGCGCTGTTCGCTAGTCGTCGTTTCTTTTTTAAAACCTATGACAAGGCGCTGATTTTCCTTTATCATAGAATAAGCCACAGCATAACAATAAAATATATGCACCTAACTTCGTGCTACTTTCTTATATTTCGCACAATGATTCTATAAATATGAAACTTTAATGGCCAATACATTTTTTGACATATCTGTAATTACATCGTACTTCGACGGATTCTTAATATACGGTTCAAGCTGGTGTTTTTGATATCTTGTCATTGAATCTAGAAAGTGTTGATACGACTACTCTTCATGTGTTTGTCTTCAATTAAATTGATATTGACTCCGACGAGGCATCTGCGTTTATATTTGGCTGTAATTCTACTATTTGGGATAAGTGTGTGCTTTGTAAGCTCGTATCAGTTTGGTATCTGGTCCGTACCATGAAGCATCCCCCAATTGTTATTGATCATCGATTTACTGATAATGTTGGGTAAGTGTTTTATTACGAGAACATATGTACTTAAGCCTGAGAGTGTCCTATAATCAAGTAAAAGTATGACCCATGGTGACTCCATAATATAATGACATCATTTCAAAGGGTTTTTTTTGTATATTGGTATATTATGTTAACAAAACAAGTTTTTTGTTCCTTGATAGATTGTACAATTGGTAATTTCATGTCCGATTGTCAATTGGAAATAAAGAGAAAAAAACTGTAATAACCTTTATTATAATATATTTACATTAACACTTCATTCCTTAACGATGGTTGTTGTTTATCAATTCACATTATTTCTGTATAAAGTGCAATGGCATTTCCCATCGATATCGCGTGCGTTTGTTCGATACTTCTGTCCTGTCATTGGGTGCAATAATACTAATGGGCGGGGCATATTTACTACGGAACTATTTTTTTCAATGAAATCGTAGTAAAATTATTGGCAACATGCAAAAACGTAATCTGCAGTAAAGCAGTTAAAACAAAATAAGCAACGATAATTTGATTGATTTTAATGTAGATGATTTAATGATGGATGGAACAGTTGAAGAAATATTAAATTACAATGATAACGATTTATTTCGGAATTTGGAATTGACATTTCGTAAAAATAAAGCATCTGACAAAACGTGAAATCGAGGAAATGAAACAATAACATAATCTAGTGCACCCAGCAACGTCCATAAAAAAGAGCTCAGTTCTACACTAATTAAGTCTTTTTTGGCTTTCCTTCCGCGAACGTTCACGTTACCCCACCCACCGCCATTGTCGTTTCCACAGAGACGTTTCATCCTCATTGAATGTTTACTTCCAAAGAAATGACAACGTACTTGCTGATTTGTCCAACACCGTATTCCAACATGATTCATACACCAACTGATTCTTCAAATTAAGACTCAACAAGTAAATTGACTGGAATTTCTCTCCAATTTGAAAACTCGATCGTAACTTAACAAACGCTAGTATCGGGAATTATCGCGAGATATAATAAGAACTTTGTAGGTGGCGATATTTTTGTGTTCATAACTCAAGTTGTATTATTCTAGTTGTAATGCAGTTATAATACGTATAAATAATATACTTGACCTTGAAAATATAGAAAATAAACATATAAATAAGGAACTATTTTATCTGCGCATTCATTGTTGTATAAAATTAGTTTACGATAGCTGTTCTAATTTACCCACCGTTGAGCACAACGAGAGAAAGAAAAAAGAGAAAATGCTCTTGAATAAAAAAAATATTTTAGCAGAAATGTAGATTTAAATAAATGTAAATATAAGTATTAAAATTCGACATGTTGCATTTTATGTCGAATTTTAATCCTTAGGTAAAGTTGGTCATTTATGTTGCATAGTAGTGTTCAGAAAAGAAACAACGTAATATGTGATCGCCAGCTATCAACACTTAACTTAATCGCCAATAACATGATTAGAATATTTGTGAAACGGTAACCTTAAATGTTGTCACAAATCACAAGATTTGGTTATGAGAATTTCACTGTTTAGTTTCTACTATATTTTTTTCACAGTTATAAGTATGTTCCATAACATCAGATGGCTGCATGCTGCCAAACATGTTTATCGATCAGATGTTCACATTATAGAGGCACTTGATTGGCGCTCATACTAGTATTCTTTTTTAACACATTTATTTAGCCACGAACTCATTTTTTTTACTAATCATTAAAGTATCTATATTATTATTTTATGACTGGCAATAAAATTTCGAAAATAATATCTTTAATGATACCAATATTCCGCTCATGGCATGACTCAAGAAAAAAGGAGAGGCAATTGGCATTTTTATTTTTTTCATGAGTATGTTTTCATGCAACAAAGGACTTATATAGGATCAATGTAAACATTCTTAAGGCCAGACAGTTTAAGTAACAATAATTTAAGAAAGACAAAAAATAACTTCGAAAGAACCGCTCATTGAAACTGTATTTATTTGATCGTTAAGCCAGACAAAGACGTGGTTTCCAACAGCTGAATCATTCGCTTGATTTACTGCACCAAATTTCAGGAAAAATCAAAAGAAAAAACAAACTGAAAAGTAAAACGAGAAGAATGTTTACATGTTTTTTTTAACATTTTGTTTTCTTTTTCATTTTATACACTCGCTCAAATCAGTTCAGCCAGAACGGAATACATTGGAGTGGCCAATATATAATCAACTAAGTTTTTGGCGTCTAGATATATACAATTACTTTGGCATAAATGTAAAATTGGGTGCTTTTATTTGTCTGTAAAACTAATCGTGAGGCAAACTAAGCCCAAGGTTATTGAAAGATGGTGTTTCCCTTCTAATCCCTATTAATGCTCTAGGGGATGTATCGTTTTCTACAATTACACAAACTTCGCCACCTTTGTACATTTAGCAATGTTTTCAATATATATGCAAAAAGCTACAGAAACATGCTCAGTAGCAAAAAGTTTAAACATAAACCCGGTTTAGTGGCAATGGGCAAACCCCAACGTCAATTTCAGAGTTACTTTGTTTTGAACACTATAATTCAAAATCAATAAAGATTTTGGCTTAATATTCAAAATTATACTTTACAAATCGATCGTTTCGCGAATATAAAACCTAGTGTCATTCACCGATGGTTTTCAATGTTTAATTATTGGCTTCGATAATTTAAACCAAGGTAAATACTAAATCAACGATGTTTGCCAATGCTAAAACAAGTCACGAATTTCAAACCTAGCAAATTTTTGAACCTTCGACGATTGTCAATGTTTGGGGAATGGCATCGAGAATTTCAGCACAAACCAAATAATCTCGAAACAATTACCAATCTATACCAGTTAAAAAGTCATTATTACGCCTTTAAAAGGGATGTCATGGTTGTATTTTAGACAGAAAGGCAAATTTGTAACTGTTTTGGCAGCTGTCAACTTACCAGCAGATGGCATTGTGGTGCTAATAAACATACATAACGACACGATGGTACTTTCTAATAAACAGGTTTAAAACAAAATGCACGTTTAACAACATGCCACTGGATATATGGCGTTATTCAATCCGTATGCCTATGTGCGGCTGTTAGGCAAAATGTCACTACGGACATATTTAAGCTTCAAGATATCCGTTGTACTTTTAATAATATGGATCTTTACCATTTGTTAACATAGGCCAATATTGAATTATAAAAGATGCCGCTGTATTGTACATGTAAGACAGATGACACTTTGGCATATTGTAAGCCTTTAAGTAACCTGGCTTATGGCTTTGTCACAAAAACTGTTGTTGTCTTTTAACGTAGCGTCTTTTTTATGGACAAGCATATGAATAATAATGAATAGGTTTAATGGGTTCATGTTTTGATAGTATTCATGTCATTTTGTCTGATTTAATTGCGGGATTCATTTGTTTTATATGGCGATACATATGTGCTAATGCTGTACAGTAAATACTGTGCTTTTTGCATAACGCGGTGGCTTCGATGGCTAAGACTAGTTCATTTACATACTTATGTATTCGGTACAGTTCATATGCATTTCCTGTAACCTTAAATGCTCTGAGGCATTTCTAAAATCGATTTCCATTTTGTTGTCATTGATTTCTAGAAAAAACGTTCTTCTCTGGAAAATATGATGCACATCTACAGACATTATGAAATATTAAAGGGTTAATTTAGATAAATGTCTTTAGTTTTCAAATTGCTCAACATTTAAAATTACATCAAACGGTCCGATTAAACGGGAATACTACTTGTAAATAGGAAACTTAATTTAAGAAAGTATTTCAGTACTTTTATTATAAATATTATATGGTTAAAATTACAACTTTGTAACAATTGACAAACATGGTAGACTGTACACTTTCCTGATTGTTATGTTAATGCAAAATGTTGTTTATGTTTTTTTCTTTCTTTCTTTCCGTTTCCTGTCATATTAAATCACCTGACACGTGAATATTTTTATATAATGAGATGTCATATTGTATACTTCTCTTTTATGTATGTTAAATACTTCAAAAGAAGTTTGATCAAAAGAATGTGAATATAAAGTCTTCTTGGTATGGAGTTGCTTTGAAAGTATCCTCTTACACACACACACATACAGAACGTGTGTTTCTCACTGCAGATTTAAGAAATATCCAATTATCCAATTATAATGTCCAATTTAACGTATGGTGCGCCTGTTTATACACAAGATCGAGTAGACAACAAATATAAAAAGTAAAATTGTAGTTGCAAGTTTATTGTTCCCCGCAAACTCCTTCGTCGACTATTGTCTCGATGTGGAGATTGATGTCGCTATTGGTGATTTTTAATTAGCCACTTCAATAATACTAGTATTCTATACCTAGAAACAATATCTTCCTGTATAAAGGTTTAAATTGAACATGCTTGTTTTAAACCATTATTCTGACTTTAAACATATTGCTATTACATGAGAAGCGTTAATGATGTTTTCCGATGAATTGTATCGGCCTATTGTCATTTGGGAATAAGCTATGCATGAAATACCCATTATAGATGAGTTTTATTAGTGCACACCACATTTTTAATCATATTTTTCACACAACCCATTAATTGATCCTCAAACTGTGTATTGTAAAAGCCATATTACCATTTATACAAGTCAACGTATTATAATTTGTCAAATTTAATATAGAATTCATATAATACAAAATTCCATTAGCTCTATACACTTTTTTACATATTTGTATATAAATCATTTCCCCCTTTGATTTGCTTTTTTGTAAAAATAGAAAAAAGTAATAAAGAGAAACCAAATTAATAACTAGTGTATACAGCATGTTTTAAGAACAATCACTATACTTATGAACAATGTGGACTTGATATAATTGTCAACTGAATCGCTGTGTAGCGAAAATTATGAAACAAATCCGTTTTGAGATGTAGCGCCGATTGCTATTGAAATATTTTTGTATGTCCATTTATCATTGTTTATTATTTTATGTAACTATAGTATTTTAAATGTTAAATGCCTGTTTAATGCCTGTTGTTCCACAAAGTAATAAATATTGTATGTTTATTGTTGAAGAGTATATAAGTAAAAAATAACGTGCATATTTGGCTGCATTGCGACCTGACAAAACGTTTCACAACACAACTAAGACAACTCCAGTATATAAAACGAAATAATTGGTTACCTAGATTCCAAATGACATTCAGATCAACTTAAAATATTCGGTACGCATCCACTTCAAAAGTATTACAACTACTAAAAGCAAGGTACAATATATCATTTACCTGTACTTGTATCAAATCCACCCAAATATTCCGAAGTCTGAAACTGCTGGAGTAATGCGGTCTTCCCAGCAGTTGAAGTACCAAGCACCAATATCCTTGCTACTTCCGTCCCGTTCTGGTCCGCACCAATGCTTCCTTGGGAGGAACTCGAGGCATGAGAGGAATGGGACAATTGAATGGCCTCTCCTTCTGAGGATACCACACTGTTCGTACTTCTTGAGTGCATGGAGTCACTTTTCTTTAGTATCACTCCCTTGGAGCTCATTTCAAAGTGCCGAACGGTGTAGAACTCCCCTGGGTCGAAGGCCTCATGATGCCGATGGGTGTGATGAAGATGAGGCTTTCTCAGATTGTTCCGAGTTGGGGCAGTCGCTGCCCTCGGCCTGAAGTCATGGAAATCATCCAAAAATAGTTCCGTGTTTCTTTTAAACGACGAAGCTCGTTGTCGTGGCTGTTGAGATATTTCCAAATTGTGAGTAGCGTCAATCATTTCGTTTATTAGTTGTTGATGTGAACAGCTTTTACCATTATGTGGATATTCCGTACGATGGCTGTGCTGATGGTGGTTGCGGTGATGGTGATGATTATTATTCATATTTTCAATGCCAGGAAAATTCTGAAAATACAATCAGCCTCAAGCTATTTAATCACCAGTCTGATCCAATGATCATATGTCCATCCACTCTGTCGCTTACTTTGACAATAATCTTTCAAGAATGAGCGAGAGAGAGAGAGAATAGTTGCAAAGCTAGCTATTACTATCGACATTCTGTCCTTTTATAAGCTACCAGGGAGCTCTCTGGTATCAACTCATAACAGGTGGGAAATGTTTATTCTGTTTATGGACGTTATGTTTGCCCACTGAGGGCACCGGAGAGAAAAAAGCGATATAATTTGCATAGTTGACATACTTTTATTTCAACTTAAATCGAATTTCGATTAAACAAGAATCAGAACAGCATTGTTTTAACAGGACTCAGATTTAATCAAATTTACCATCAACGAATGCAATACTTCGTATCGAGTGTTGTGGCAACACGAAATTGGCAACGACATCGGATGTTTATTGTTAAATTGGAGCAAGCGTAAACAAACATGATTTTGCCATGTTCTTATTTTAATGAAGTTATACATTGAAAAAAATTCCTTATTTATCTTTCCAATAGCATAGTTTCATACCCAGATCTATATTTCAATGTATTCAAAGTCAACCTCTGACTTCATTTTATACTGTTTTATATGTTATATGAAGGATAATGCTTTAGTTGAAGGTTTCATAAACATGATATTATCGATCTGAAAAGTAGAATGCAGCAGTCGTACCTTTTTTGTTTGCGTCATATTATGCGAGTATCGTGATAGAAGATATGAGACAATGCATCCAAAGGCAACACTCTTTGGTCTAGAAAGACTGGTAATGTGCAATGCAAATTCAATGCATGATGATCGTGCACCTATTTGTTTTGACAAAATAACATATTTAGTCCTTGGTTCTTTAAAAATGCTTTCTAGAATTTAAATGTATATGTTCAGATACTGCTTGCTATAATCATATGTTAATACTTCATTTGTATATTACATTAAATCGCTGTGTATTCGTTCAAATAACGCATATTTACGATTAAATATGAATTGCAAGATATTTATGAACTGATCAATTATTTGTATCACATTTCTTGTTCCGATTGTAATACAATCACTACATTTGTCTAGACTAACACTCGTGTAATGTTACCTGATTGACGTCATTGCGGCCTACCTTTTTAGAGTCAGACTTTTCGCGACGAATGTTTCATGTGATAAAAAGAGTCTTACACGAGTTGCCATTAAATACAAAATTAAGTTTGAAGACACTTGTCACGCAAAAATAATAAAGCTCGCCAAAGGCTTAGTTTAAACTTTTCCTAAACTCGTTTCATAAACGTGTTAATATTAAATGGCTATGTAGGGTTCTACATATTGATATGTATTTGTTTTACATTTATGCTAACCGAACGTACGATTGTTTTTACATTTGTAGTATTTGTCCTTTTTTCATATATCACAAATGTTACTGTTAGCCTACATGTGATCACATGTTTATAAAAATGTTCTTTGCTTTAAAACCTTTGTTCTTGATGTGTGCGAAGAAAAAATAAGTTTTTGTTTAAATTGGACTAAAGTGGTAAATCAATCCGATGACAAAGATATCAATTTGGTGACATTGACCTTTTCTTTCTTTTATCGATAAAAGTTGGGACAATCTTGTGGTTGAAATGACGTAAACAAGCTTTATACCCTGCGAACTGTTTTCCACTGACCGTTCCAAGGCTTTATTTATTAAAACGATATTTTAATATGCATGTAATATGTTTGTTTTCTTATGACATGTATTGTTGAGTGTCTGTTTTCTTGTGGCGTTGTAAACCTAGTTGAGTATTTGCTGGGTTGTGTTGTGTATTATCGATGCGTGTCTGTTGTCTAGTTGCCGTTGAATGTTTTGCTGAGTGGTTGTTGCCTTGTGGAGTTGTATTTGTTGTTGAGTGTCTGTTGCCTCGTGGCGCTGCATGTCTTTTTAGTATGTATTGTCTCGTAGCTTGGTATGTCTTGTCGATTGTATATTTTCTTTTTGCGTTGTATGTCCAGTTGAGTGTATTTTATCTTGTGGCATTGTATAGAATTTTGAGTGCTTCTTGTCTTGTGGCGTTGTATTTGTGTTAAGTGTTTGTTGTATTGTGGCATTGTTTGTGTTGTCCTGATGCGTGTATGTCCAGTTAATGATATGTGGTATCATGGCGTTTTGTGTATTAATATTATATCCTTAAGCTACCCAAACAATTTTGTGTAATTTGTGGAAAGTTTGTAACTCACATAAGGTGTCTTTGCTTGTCCCTTTCTATTGGAGTTTAATAAGGTATTTGTCTTGGGCAGGAAAGGACCTCGAAATAACGACCTTACATTGCAATTGATGCTTGAAGTTTTCGTTGTATCATTGCAAAATACGCTCGTTTGAATGTATTTTTTTTTCTTAAAACACTTATGATATAATACAGTGGAAACTACAGGAACAAGCCCAGTAGCGAAATAAATATATATTTATGTCATGTTTAAAGGCACAAGACACTGAACGAGAGAAAGACAACGTACTTACAAAACGGACAGACCACACATGAATTAAAATATCTTCATGTGTCAGACGTGTAATTCACAGGAGAAGATGAGTTTTACTTTATTTTGAAATGTACCACTCACAGTGATTGAATGCAAATACTATTTAAAAGACACTACTGGATGCATCCAAGCGCATATTAACTGCTACATGTTCGGTGCTTAACATTCAAAACGATACTGAACCCTTTATTCTTGCACAATATTTAGAGAAAGTATATACTATTAAACAATAACGCCATACATTCGATAGACATTTTATTTATTTCAAACATTCACTGTATATACACTATATCAATTCATTCTCATTTTTATTATGTTCAACTTCATTACATTATGTTTCTTGCTCTTGACATGAAATATTTTACATTTTAATGTGTTTATGTTTTATATCATATGTTTATTATAACTGAAAAACGGTGTATAGGGTAAGCCCTTAAATGTTTGGGTTCATTCGGTTCTTTTATAAAATGTAATGTTTGGTACAGTCTATGAACACCGAAAGCTATTTCAATATACTGTTGTTGGCTCTTTCACCGAATTTTGCATTTTGCGAACGTATAAATGTTTTATTTAATAGCTTTGACATTTGTATGCAGATATACGATATACTTTGGAGCATTAAAAAGAATAGCATTTGTTATGTAACCAGAGACATTAATAACGTTTGAATTTTAAACGACGATCAATTATTTTAATACGTTTTTGTTAAGTTTTGATTAAAACGCTGCAGTTTGTGAAGCAATTGAAATGCAAGAGCAAAATAAATATCACAATAGCGATTTCCTCATTTTAAATGTATTTGTTGAAATATATGACGCCATAAAGACCAGCAAAAATTCCCAGTTGAAAGTGATATGTTGACTTATTGTTTTATCAGTTTTGCAATGTAATGGCAGAAAAATGATAAAGAGCCAGTTATCTTTTTCTTGAACACTTGACAAGAATTTTCCGGGTAATTTTGCCTTTTCGACATCAAAATGCCGGATAATTCAAATGCAATAACGCACCTTATTTATTTATTTATGATATAGTTAACATTCTTTTATTTCATTTTATTATACTGGGATTCAGTTCTACAGAAAGTTTGATTATGATAAATAAATACTTTTGAATAATATGTTTTATAGAGGCACTGTTTGACACAAAGAATGAACTAAAATTACTATGCGGTATTGCCTTAGTAAACATCATCCAATGAGATATTTGTTGAGAAAAGAAACGTCATATAGTTTTCTAAGTCACCCTTTTTCACAAATTAGACATTAATCATATTGTTATGTTATTCCTGTCAAGATTGTTCCTGTCAAGATTGAAAACAATGATCAACCCTCAGGAACAATACCTAGCGATCTTTACACGAATCGGATTTTTTTTTTAATCCGGTGCGGAAACACATGATAAATGTTATGAAAATGTTCGAATTTTACCAAAACAACGTTTTAAAGCAACACTTGTATTTGGTTCTAAGCGTTATGCCATCAATGAAATTAACATAATGCGAAAACCGACATTTCTTGAACTATCAATTCCGAAGCTAAATGAGACAATGTTACATATTACGTTTATATCAAATGAGCAGTCTATGTTAATGTCCCATTTCTCTACAGAGAATGACATATCTTGATTCCAACAAACTAACCGTTCACTTGTTAACATGTTAATGCAATCATATTCAAGACAACTTTATGGAATGAGGACATAATCTTAAATTATATTTATCTTTGGCAGCTCTCAGCTGAATTCTGTCCAAAACAGTGTAAGATATGTTCGTGACTGTATTCATTATGTGCGTTTTAATTTAAACCAGTTTATTATTGATAATCGTGTAAATACTACTTAAACAAGGAAGATCACTATTCTTTAATAAAACCTAGAGTTTCCAAAATTGTTACAATCCAGACCGCACTTCGCGCAAAGAAACCAATTCTGAATTAACGCCTTAGACTCAATTTTACGCACTACTTGTCAAGTTGATGAAGACGTGATGCTGGTTTTAATGAAAATGGCTTAATGGAATGGTTGGTTATTTTAGTCTTATGGAAAGTTTCAATTTTTGGAAATGATCACTCTTATAAAAGGCACAGCTAGCATTTGGATAATACACAGCTAGCATTTTGGATAATACACATCTAGCGTTTTCTTTTTCAAACATGAGTAACTGTTGAAACTCCTATAGTTTTAACTATATAATGAAAAAAACCATCAAGATGTAAAATCATGGTTTAACTATGTTTAACATGTTCATTATATACTAGTAAATGAAAACAATAGACTGAACTATAGAGTTGAGCATTTTGAAGTGAATATTCATATGCTTAGTACGAATCTCAATTTGTGTCCAATAAATCATACTTAATAAAACTACTTTGATTTAAAAACTACTGAAGTAAAACGTTTTCTGTATTTAACGATAACAGTTCATGTCCTCAATTGATGTGATTATACTATTTAGTGAAAACTACGGGACAAACCCAGCAGTCGATAGGACTTACAAACTTCGAACGCCTATTAATGCCACTGGAAAAAAACAACATTATCTTAACTCGGAATTATGCAGGCGCTATAACAGCTTTCAAAAGGCATAATAACACAAACTATGTAACAATGCTTCATTTGACATACACACTCGAAAGACTGTGTTACTCACTTAAATGCGTTATAATGCAAAACATAAGTATTGTTTGAAAAACGTAAATGGCGAGTTTCACAAGGTGTGGCACAGCCCAGAACATTGAACATTTGAAATGTTTTATCTCTGTTACAATCATATTCTCTCACATATCTTGATATTGATATATTTGTCTTGGTGATAAGAAAGAAAAGTTGTTTAAGAAGCAAAAAGGTACTTAAGTTATTACTCGGATATTTTAAGTGTACTCAACATATGTATTCACCTTAAAATGGAAGTGAATGCATTTTTAAAAAGAAAAGAAATATAAAACAAATCAACATCTTTAAGAGCCAGAATTTATTTATTTTTATATACAAATTATATACCCAGGATTAAGAAAAAGAACTCAGTTGAATAAGAACTTGAAAATGTTCAAAAAAATGGGTTCCGAAACGCGTAGTAAAAAAAATGAGGTAGTCTTTTTAACAACTATAACGTTAATGACGATTAGTGTGTGTGTTTGTTTTTTAAATAAACAGTTCGCAACACAGTTTGTTTTATTTTCTTATTTGCAAGAAAAACAAGAAACAAGAATTCATCCTAAACGTACAGAACTATCAGCTCTTTAAGGACAGAACGAGAAGCAGTAATACACCCAATACGAGCAAAACTTACTTCTGTTTTAGAGAATATCTGACAAAACACGCTACGTAATAATATTCAAAGCTGCGAAGATAATTAGCAGTTTTTAGGTAATGTGCTTGGTAACTTGTAGCCTGTGAGCTTGTTTGGCAAAACGTGTTAAAGGATCCTTGTTTATTATTATCACGCAGACAAACAAACAGCTCGATATATGAAACAGTTAATGACCAACGTGAAGAAATATAAATACCAACACATCCAGTTGAATTCATTCATATTTCAGGTGTATTATTTTCATATGCTTTTCTGTGGTTATAAGAGAAATGTATCAGTGAAATAAAAATGACATTTCATAATTTTCACTGTTTTGGAAATTGAGCCCGTTCTTCTATACAAATCCAATATCAGGGCTCGCATGAAAAGGGCCCAATATTAACGACGTCATCTCCAAAATTTAATATCTTGTGCAAACAGATTAACAATTTTTAATAATACAATGCAGTTAAATGTCTAACACGAAATAAATGTCTGTTATGTTGTAAGATCGCTGTTAGATAATTTTACCTCGTATATATCACAAGTCATATTTATAAATATACTACCACCACCAATATACATTTAAAGACCGTTAATCCGACGTCGTCGGAACCCAGACAAATACTTCGGATTAACGATATTTTGGATTAGAAATAAAAATTAATTCGAAAAAACTATAACTTCGGATAATCGGTGTTCGGATAAACGGTGTTTAAATGTATATTTTGGTGCTCACACACTAAAAAAGAACAATTATTCTCCATATAATTATATATAATTGTACATGTATAAATAGCTTATATTGTGTACTTCCTGTATTACAGGACTATAAAGTTTGCACAGTCTGTCGGTCCAAATGTTGCTAATTTAAAACCTGAATAGCGTTGAGCTTATTTTCTGGTTTCATTGCCCAGAGAGAAAATTAGTTATTTGCCGGTTCGTCAAGTAATGGGTAACATAGTAATTGTATGTGCAGACTCGACTATGCGTTATATTATAGAGAAAATAATCGTTGAAAGACTAGTTTTAAAATGCATCTTTATGGTTCATAAAGACATAACACTGATTGATTATGTAAGATTGGTTATGGTTGAGAATGTTGTCATACTGATACTCTCCGGATGCTTATTGGTTTGGTTTTTACTCTTCTATGATAATTATTAGATTGTATTAGTGGGTTTGCCGACCATGGTTGGTATTCAATATGCAACTTAAGTCAATCTTATGGTTATAAATGATTGACTTCATTCACCCCTGATATATGTTAAATAACCTTTTATTTTTCACTCATTAAACTTCATTATTTTCATTTCTTATATAAAAAAATCAAATAAAAAGTTCTATTCCGGAAAAAATAAATATTAAATTTCATTGAAAATAGCCACCCCCACAGTCAAAATCGTGTTTTATCCGGCTAAATATGTGCAAGAAAGTACTTTGTCCCATGATTACCTCTAGCCGTTCAATATATTGTTCCGCATCAATTGTCTTTTTTAACGCTGAAATTGGTTAAAAATCTCAAAAATCTCTTGTTGGATAAAAGGTAAAACAAAATGTATTTTGTTAATTTCGGGTAACCCCGCGTTCGTCCTTAATAGCTAAAGACCACTAAATAAGAGTTCTTTATATATATTCAGTAGTGATTTGACCAACTTGCACGCAAATTGACCCTGATTTCAAGTGTTCCACGATCCCCAACAATACATGGAGAGCTTTTAAATCACAAACAATTAAGCTTTAAACCTATGAAGATGAAATGTAGAAAATGGTCCTGATGGTAAAACCATGCTTTGATTTACTGTCATGTGTTAAACATGAAAGAAAACAAACATTGAGTAGTCACTTCCGACTTGGTGTAATTTGTCCTCTAATTAAGCTATATCCTTAACCACTCCTCACGTCCATTATCAATTTTTGCAAATAAATCTTCAGACAACCTAAGATCTAGCTAATGGCTCCTAATAGAAACAAGGCAGATTGCACAGACATTGATACCAGAATTTCACCACATTCTACGATGGTGTTTGTTTCAGAAAATGTTACTATGTGCACTCTACATTTTATCGCCAGTGTCGCTATGGCCACATTAGATTGTCAAAATTTTGACGAAGTTGACAAAGAGTGAAATGAACCAAGAACCCATTCCACATAATGGTTTAAATGTTTTTTTTCACGTATCAGTTTGTCCCCTATGTGTTGCTGGGAAATGCTTTTAACAAATGAATGAATATAATCAGATATATTACCGAGAATATCTGACAAAGTACATTGCTTCATTGTATTCAGAAGTGCAATCTGAAGTAACACAATTAAGCTTATTTACTGGTTTCATTTTTATCTATTCATAAAACTTCTTCAGTCATTTTCTAACTTAAGTCGCTTGTTTAAATGTTCGCAAAGTCAATTTAAGAGACATACAAGAACACATTTTGATTAAAGTAAATGCAAATAAACTATCAAGTTATTTATCATATGACCAGTTAAATACTAATTATAGAATGTAACTTAAGTTGGGAAATGACTTTAAGATGATTTATGAATATTGCCCCTGGTTTGAAAACCAGTTGGTGTCATAACATTTAGATGCATAGGCCGGATTATGATTTATTTTGTAGAGATTGCGTGTTCAACACGCAGTTTAGAAATGCGTCGTCTTACGTTTGGGATTGCTAACGATTGATACCGTTGATTACTTTGTAATGTTTCTGGATTTATTCGCCTGCTTTACACTCGTCGCTTCTAAAAGGATAAATACAATTTTATAACCGTGTTTACCGTCAATATTTATAAATTTGCACAGACTCCGTTGTAATCAAATGTTTATCGTTTGCAGAATATCGCATGACTGCATGCAGAGGACACTCAGATAAAATATAAAAGCAAATATGTTTTTATATAAAACAAATCACAGTCATTGTTTTTTCTTTCAACCAGGGTTTATTTGTCATACAAATGTACAAATATACAAACCGTTTTAAGAAAACAATCACACCATAGTACGTACACGCTCTCTAGCTTAACGCCTTGTCCAATTCCCCCTCCAAAAAGTTATTATCAATATTATTGTCGAATAAAAATCGGCGTAATGTAGGCATACAGTTGATCCATCAATAATACAACTTGCAAAAACAACCTTGATTTAAATTTACTATTGATCCTACATGTAATCAGGGATTTTTTGCCATATAGAATTTGAATTTCGAGAATGTTGAATTTGATTACAAAAATAAAGAACTTTTTTTCAAATTGTAAAAACTGAAACAACACGCTTAATTGCCAACGGTTCATTAGCAAAATATTATTTTGAACCGATCCTCGTGAACATACGTGTTTTCAAAGTTTGTAAATCCATGTGCAGGAATTATGACCACACATTGGGATAAGTAATAGCTAAAAGAAGAAATAACTATTGGACGACAAGAATACACCAAAATTACTACGCATCATTTCGTCAGTTTACATGATCTAGTATGCGCTGTTTTATAAAATGTGAAAAACATAAGACTTCTACGTCAACAATATTACAAAATTGAGAATTTGAAGTATGCAAAATCAAAATCAATCATGTGTTTTCCGTCAAGATTGACAAAAAATATCAGACCCTCGGGGTTGCTGTGTAGCGAATTTTGCACCCGTCCTCCGATCGGATTTTTGATAATTAAACGACTTTTACATCAACAATTGAATGTATTCAGAAGTGAATTGCCAAATTAAAATTAACCTAGTGCAAATACCTCATTTTCTAAAACTGTTAATAAACTATTAATCGTAACGAAATGAGGCAATTAAACGTGCTTAGTTCTAACAAAAAACAGTTCGTTCCAACATGCCATTCATCTGCAAAACATGACTATCATACCATATCTTACCAATTATATGCCCACAGTTTACTTATTACCGTTTTCCTAATATATAAAACGATCGTTATATGTAATGCATAAAAGGCTTTCATTTCTGTTGATGGCATTCCGCAATTGACAGCTTGGATTCCTTTTTTTTTTACGATTTTCATTTTAAATACCATAAAAATAATTATCTCCAAAAAACAAAATTGTTATTAGGTCAGATGTGTAGAGAAACGCAAATCCAAGTGTATATTTTGACTTTTTTTCTGTAGATGTTCAAATACTAAACAATAGCGTAAA
The DNA here is from genome assembly GCF_026914265.1 of Mya arenaria. Taxonomy (NCBI): domain Eukaryota; kingdom Metazoa; phylum Mollusca; class Bivalvia; order Myida; family Myidae; genus Mya; species Mya arenaria. The sequence goes on along the minus strand of NC_069129.1, from coordinate 27,439,753 downwards.
AAGGTTTCGAACTGTACTGTACTCTCTGCACATACACTTATATTCGATGCGTTACAAGATATACAACAAAGTAACAAAAATATCAAATATAGGTCAACATGCGGCAGATGATATGCATATGAATTAAAAACAAACTAATCGAAAGATCACAACAAAATAAGACGACCTTGCTTAGTGACTTTACTAAAGTAAAACGTTTTCTGTGTTTAACGTTAACAGTGTCTGTCGTCGAATGATGTGATATTGTTTTTCATTGGCAACACTGGAATAAATACAGCTGCCAAACATGTATATTCATTTCTCTTGCTTCTTTTAATCGAGTTTAAAAGCTAAAACAGACTCTTGTAACGAAACAAGATACATACAGACAACATACAATGTTGACATAATCACATAATATGACATTTTGTAAAGGTCAACACTTAACTACCACATAAATTGAAAATTCTTTTATTCCTCCATCCGGTTGTTCTACGTCTTAAAATATTTTTGAGGGACGGCAGTTCAGTGATGGCACACGGCAAACAACGAACTCAAATAGAGTTTGGAGTAATTTGTGGTGAAATTTGGCGAAGTTGTTGTTTTTCGAATTGCAGTTAAAATAATTTTAGGCGTTGTTACTAACAACTAAAAACATAAATTTCAAAAATCATAATGACTTATTTGAATTTTACTGTTAATGCCTTTTAAAGATCTTTATCTCGTGATTCTTTTTTTGTGTATTTTGTAAATACCACGATGCAAACAATTATTTTAATTACTAAAGAAACGATAATGAATAAAACAAACATCCTTATAATACCATATTATTCAGTTGAATTTCAAAACAAAGGACACACTTAACAAGTCAACATCGGGAGAATGACATATTTGCATACGGTTCTGTAGCCAATAGTACACTGATATGTTGCCCATTTATTAATATTTCAATCATTTGATATGTTAATAACAATTATTGGATAAGTATCGCCCAATGAATGTTCAACTGGCTAACTTTTGACTATACCAAACAAATAACCAATTTTACACAAATGGCTGCTACTATGTAAGGCACTCCTGATGATAGGCAGTATGCAGGTTAATTATTTCCTTTCGTACCATTAGTGAAAGTAGAAAACCTCATTGGGTGAACCCGCCAACTAATTGGTTATGGAAAACAGCAATTAAAAGGCTACAAGACATTCTTAACATAGTCCCTCTGGTGCTTTAAAACGAGCACGCTGTTTTATTCCGAATAATAAAAATTCTGCTTTACATGATTCGTACATTGTTCCTCAAAGGACAATAATTTTGACCGAGTTCCATGGTGAAAGTATAAAAAGTATGTCTGTAGCAATAAAAACGACTATACGCCTTCATAGAAATTGCAGTGGAAGTTATTGAACACGTTTCTCGAATCTTTATTTTAAAGACACACGTTGGTTTGATTAAAAAGACAATGATGACTATTCGTGATTTAATAAATTATAAATAAGGATGAAAAAAAACATTCCTAGTAAGACCATCAAATAAAAATCATTTTAAAGAGTTTCATTAGTAAAATACGTTATCAAAATTGTTCGCTTAAATCTACAGGTAATAAATGACCGTAAAAAATGAAAACATCCAACCGTCTCTGTTTTTATGTTATTATGTGTGTGTAACTTACTGGCGTTCTTTTTTGAGGTATCAGAAATATAAAAGAAACGGGCTGTTCCTATAGACCTATCTTACGTATGTATTCAGAAAGTACAAAATACATTCAGCCACTACCACTATTGGAAGAAGTGGACGGATAAAATACACCAGAATGTAGCAATTTAGACTAAATATATTTCGGTTTCTGAGAAGGAGGCGTACGCCCAATGATGCGCCCGTCTCCCCTCAAATCGTGAATCCTCACCTGAATACTTCATTGGACCTCCAGGCATGATATATTTGCAAATATCTTAGGCTTTTGGTCTAAACATATACTACTCGTACTAATGCAAATAAACCTAACAATTAATTTATATTGGAGGTAAAGATTGCTATGGTCAGTAAACTTCTTTTGGGCTGATTAAACCATTTATCGAACGTCAAACCACACATCCATCCCGAGAATAGATAAAGGTCACACAAGAAAATCATTATTTTCAAGAAAGTTAATGAAACATCATAATGAAACAAAATATAAGATTTTTTTGATTTTTTTTTATAATTTTTCATTGTGTTCACGTCCTTCTTGTTCTAATGTTTACCATGCCCCAGTATCTCGAAAATACTTCGGTAGCTACTCAATTACTTTCTCGACTCCTTTTGCCACTTAACAGCCTAGCATGGTACAAAATTTTAACTTTTTTCACCTTATTAAAATCTTATTCCCTCATAGGTAATTTTGATATTGATATTTAAAGTTTTAGAACAAGCAGTGTACTCGAGTAATTTATCTTTTTTATTGCACTTTATAGTGGGTTTACTTATTTTATGGTTATATTAAAGAAGATAACAATACGTTTGTTTAAAATATTAAGAAATGAAAAATAATAACAATATGCAAGAACTAGAATATATTTCATTCTATTTACAATATATACAGGAAATAATTAGTGTTCTGAGTTTGATAAGATTTGTTCGAGAAACTCTGGCACTATGAAGACACCATAAAGTCGAAACGCGTAGTTTAAATTGGAAAGTGTCTTTTTTAACAAGTATAACTTTATTGATATTATTTGTGTTTCGATTAAAAAGTTCGTGCCTCAATTTTTATTTTTCCAATTATGTTCACGGAAAAAACAAAAAGCAATAATTCACCCTTAATGTGCAAAACTATCAACTGTGTATTATACTATATAAATAATATAATATGCTACATCCCTTACAGAAAAGAACTATAGGAATTAATGCGGAGAGAGTTTTTGAATATTTAGTTTTTATGACACAATTGTCGCACCGTTACTTTTTATAAGTGTTGGCTCAACTATTACTTAAGCTGAAAAGCCTTGATGTAACTTGCTGGTATCATTTCCCATGGCGATATGGATATGTTATTTACTGGTTCGTTAATTAGTCGGTGTCATGTTATTTAGATGTGCAGACTTGGCTTTTGATTGATGTCGTAAAGATACGGCGAGTTCAACGAGCTGTTTTAAAAGACGCCTTTTAAAGTTTAGACACAAATTCTGATTGATTACTTGCGATTGGTAATGGTTGAGAATGTTGTCATACTTGGTACTTTGGACGGAGGATTATGCGCTTTTTTTACTCCTCGCTGAAAAATTACATTACATTACATTGCATTATTTTGGCAACATTTCATTTGAGCTTTGATAGAATTGATTTACTTTTACTTACATTGATAAACAAATATCAACCAACAATTGCCAGCTACTGATTTTAGCAGAATTTGTAAATTTAAGCCTTAAATATTTCAATTGTGATGTCACAAATACGGACAGATTACTTATGATTGGTTATTGTTGAGAAACCTTCCATACGTGCTACTTTTGCCGGATGTGTTTACGCTTGTATGTCACGCTTTGCTGATAAAAGTATAAGAAAATAGTCAGTTTATAAGTGTTTGGGTCTTTCAACAATATCAATACAATGTACCGGCCACGTTGTGATCAAAAGTTTAGTCGTAAGCATACAGATGACCCTAAGGCATTGAGGGTTGAGAATGTTGACATACTTTACATTCACATTAATTTGGCAACATTTCCTTTGAGCTTTGGTAAAATTGAATTAGTTTTACTTACATTGAATAAACATCAAACTGCAACAGTCAGCTACTTTTTTATCAGAAGTTTGCCTTTAATAATTCAATTGTGAAATCACAAATACGGAGTGATGACTTATGATTGGTTATTTTTGAGCATTTTGTCATACCTGCTTTTTCTGGATGCTCATACGCTTATATGTCACTCTTTGCTGATAACATGATAAGAAATATAGTTGGTATTTATGTGTTCGGGTTTGTCGATCATACCGTTGTGATCAAATGTTTAGTCGTAAGCATACATACGACCCGAAGGTATCAAATAGAATTAAAAGAAATATGACATCATCCAAAACAATATCAAGCATACTTGCTTTCGAGGTAGATTCATCATACAAAAGTACGTTTTGAGAAATAGTGGGGGTTCGATAAATATGCTTTAAATCCATTCATAAAACTGAAGGTACACACTATATTGCCATTGTTACTCTGAAAAAGACAACCCAAGTTGCCACACTTTTAATGACGACCCTAATCAACAATATAAGGCGTAGATGATAGCTCCGATGGGAAACAACATATATTGGCTCGACATTGATACAGAAATGTCACGACACTCTTTGTTAAAATATTAAACAAAACAGTGTACTGATTATACCTTGTATAAAATGTTCTCTTATCTCCACCAATGTCGCTATGGTTATTCAACATGTTAAACGATGGTCATAAGGAGTGCGATATCACTTTAGAAAACTCGAAACCCATTTTCCATTGTGGTGATTTATGTTCTTCTTGTATTAGTTCCTTTTTATCTGTTCCTGCGAAATGCTTTTAACAAATAAGTGAATATAAGGAGGTGAATGACCGTCCATACACAATAAACATGTAACGCCGATAAGTCAAACTAGCGATAATTACAATAATGTGTCACAAGAGACATACATAAAAACTTGACTGACATAGTCGGAAATTTTGATATTCTAGCATGTCGTTTGCAGATAAAACAAACTAAACACGGTAGTTCTAGATTCATCGGATACGTTTACAATAATTACCGTAGAGTATTGTATTTTAATAACGACCTTTATAATTGTTACAGACATAACATAAAAAGTTCTTCGAAAGTTCTGTAGAAAATAATGCATATGTCCGCAATACACATCATCAGAATTATATAAAAGTGTTTGTACCAATTCAACATTATTTGATACACATATATGAGTAGTTATCCGAGGATGCCTATAGTTAAACGGAGTTCGACTTAGTTCACCGCAGACACTCGACGCTATAAACAAGTTGCCATCCGTAGCATATCTCTATTAATAATTTTAACATATTTCGTAAAATCTATCTCTCGCTTGAAGTTTGCCTGCGGTAAGCATTTAAAATTATATATGAAATAAATATTACAATTGCAAATTTGATTTTTTGTTTAATATTACACTTAAAACATACATAGTGCTCTAAAATAGTAAAGCATACTGACGAATAATGGCATTATTTCGACCTTAAACTTCTGACATCCATGAATGTGTATAAATCCATATTTGATTTATTGATAAGGGTTTTTAATGTTTCCGAGCCGTTCATTATATGTAGGAAAATAAGATTAAACATTTATTATATATATAGTGCCTTAATCATATGCTTAGTTTTTGTTTTATACATTTAAATGAAATAATTTAAACATGAAAAGGCATTGAAAATAATAAAAAAAATTGCATCGACCTATATTGTGCGCCAATAAAATGACGTTTAAGATAAAACAAATATATCTGCATCGATCTTAATTGTGCACCTATAAAGTGATGGTTAAAAGCATGTATAGTGTCCTTTATGAACTTTTGACAGGCATTAACGATGAGTCACGACCTTAGATGCACTGAAAAATAAAGAGATATGTCTGATATGTATTCATTAATATACAAAATGAAATAAAGTAACGGTGTGTTAAAAACTGATAGTATTGAACTGATAGTATTGTTCTAAAGATTATTTAAATCTGAAAAATGTTGCACTATATGCGGGATCACCCTTCTGAAACATCGATGCAATGTCGTGTTGTTGCGGATGATTAGTTCAGGTGAACAAATTGACAACACAGAACTTCTTACAACAGTTTGCTTTCATGTATTGTTCACAGCCTTTTTTTTCCTCTTTAACATGTACGCTGAACGTAAGTATTATAGTAGTATATATTACCTTCCAGTAACTGTTTGTTTGTCCGTCCTTCAAAATATGTTTAATTTCTTTGATCCATTTCCTGACACATACAAAGAACATGTTATCTAATTAACTACATCGTGCCTGGATCCACTTGAGATCAACATTTAATGCCAATCGAGGTAAAAAAGAAGTTCCTTTTTTGTTTGATTCAAATGCTAAATAAAGGGTTTCGTGATAAGAGAAACCATCGTGACCACACATGGATTTTTAGAGTATTCGATTGATATCTTCATGAAAGCTTAAAAATTATTCGACTAGGGGAATACTGATTATTCTTACAACTCTAAAGGAATGCCGTGACATGTTATGGTCGACTTTGATAATTTTGTGTTTTATGTACACAACGGTGAACAAGCTTCCTTTTATTGAGATGCAGAGTTACAGTGAAACACAGTTGCCGGCACATTTTTAAGTAACATTATTTATAAGATCCAGTCAAGCATAGTATTGAGAGTGAAATCAATCCTGAATTTCTGATTATGGCCATTTACGATTTAAGTTTAAGTGCTTAAGTGCATCCACAGATTTACGCATGTTTACTTTTTCTTGTTTCGAAATATTATATGTTTAATACCAACAAACAAGTTATGTAAGTACAAATGAAGTACACAAATTAGATGCTTAATAATTCAGTAGTGATAATAACACTCTTAAGATATAGTGACAGTGAAGTTGGGAGGCAGTTCGGAGTTCGACTATAGTTATTCGCGAATATCCAACCGGAAATGGTCGAATAACCAACTCGAAAATGTACAATGTACAATGTTTAAGAGTGATTTAAAACAGAATCTGTTACGAAGATACGTTTGTGTACATGATTAAAAAACAAGAACTGTTTGATTTTTTACATGCGTACCTTTTAACCATACAACAAGACAAAATATGAATCCCCATCTACAAACTGGTTAGATATTCGAGCATTACCAACTGGCATAGTAGGACTTACCTACTGGCGAATGCACGAAAAATAGTGACTTTGAACAGTGTTTGTGATAAGAACACATACTTGTGCATGTATACAACTACATTTAGCCTGTGATTTATTTATATGTGTACCTTTACACCATACAAATAGTCACAATCTGAGTCTCAACTTATTTGCAAATTACCAACCGAAAATGGTCGAGTAGCTAATTATCAACATGAACATCTAAGTACTAAGTTATTTAGTAGTTGATTATTCGAATCCCCAACTGCCATCTAGCAGGTTGTTGAATATTCAAATAACCATAAGTAGTTAGTTGGATATTCGAATAACTATAAGTAGACTGTTGGATATTCGAATCCCCAACTGCCGTCTAGCAGGTAGTTGAATATGCAAATAACCATTAGTAGACTGTTGGATATTCGAGTCCCCAACTGGCATCAAGCAAGGTAGATGAATATTCAAATAACCATAAGTAGACTGTTGGATATTCGAATCCCCAACTGTCATCTTGCAGGTAGTTAAATATTCATATAACCATTAGTAGACTGTTGGATATTCGAGTCCCCAACTGGCATCTATCAGGTAGTTGAATATTCAAATAACCATAAGTAGACTGTTGAATATTCGAATCCCAAACTGTCATCTTGCAGGTAGTTGAATATTCAAATAACCATAAGTAGGTAGTTGGATATTCGAATAACCATAAGTAGACTGTTGGATATTCAAATACCCAACTGCCATCTAGCAGGTAGTTGAATATTCAAATAACCATAAGTAGACTGTTGGATATTCGAATCCCCAACTGCCATCTAGCAGGTAGTTGAATATTCAAATAACCATTAGTAGACTGTTAGATATTCGAGTCCCTAACTGGCATCTATCAGGTAGATGAATATTTAAATAACCATAAGTAGACTGTTGGATATTCGAATCACCAACTGCCATCTAGCAGGTAGGTGAATATTCAAATAACCATAAGTAGTTAGTTGGATATTCGAATAACTATAAGTAGACTGTTGGATATTCAAATACCCAACTGCCATCTAGCAGGTAGTTGAATATTCAAATAACCATAAGTAGACTGTTGGATATTCGAATCCCCAACTGGCTTCTAGCAGGTAGTTGAATATTCACATAAACATAAGCAGGTAGTTGAATATTCAAATAACCATAAGCAGGTAAATGAATATTCGAATAACCATAAGCAGGAAGTTGAATATTAGAATAACCATAAGCAGGTTGTTGAATATTCAAATAACCAAATGTAGGTAGTTGATTATTCGAATCCCCAACTTCCAACTAGCATGTAGTTGAATATTCTTACAACTACATTCCAACTTTATAGTCATGAAGATGTTTCATTTCACGTTGGTTGATTATCACTTATGTTTTAAGTGTAATATTAAACAAAAAATCAAATTTGCAATTGAAATTTGTAATATTTATTTCATATATAATTTTAAATGCTTACCGCAGGCAAACTTCAAGCGAGAGGCTGCCGTTTACGTCTACCATGGACAGCACACTGTAGGGAAGCTTCACCGAAGGTTCAGTATAAACACCCGTTAGATTATAGCCTCCAATTTTTAAAAAAATGCTTATTCGTTAAGGCTTGCAGTTTTCAACTTACTGACATTACGTCATAGTTTGTTTCACTTCCTGAAAAACAACATGTTACAATCTAATGTGAAATCTACCTGCTAGATGGATTTGTAACGTCAGATAGTGTTTCTCAAAGGTACTATATCGCAATTACCATGACTATAGCCTTTGAAAGGAACAATGTTTATGTTTTTGGAATGTTAGTGGACCAAACGTTTGTTTAACGAGCATAATTCGTTTTGATAATAACTTTTATGATGATTATAGTGACAATGATAAATAGTTTAAAACTAACAGCTGATACGATATAAAACTAACACCTGAAACAATATAAAACTAACAGCTAATACCATAAAACACCAACAGCTGATACAAGATATCTGATAAAATGATTATTTCACCTTCGAAACTCAATAAGTGTACTACTATTTTACGTATATTCTATTTCTACTACGGGGATTGGAGCTATATAAAAGTTTCGCAAAGAGTGTTAAAAGGGATCTTTTGTAAAAATTCTTACTCGAAAATTCGATGAAAGAAACCTTTTACGGACTTCGTCTAAGCATATATATATATGAATAAATCTGCAGCTTAGAAACATTTAGAAGAAAGTTTCGTGTCTATACATTTATTTTTTTACACGTGTTGGTCCACATTAATTTCGCCTCATGCAGAATCCCTAATGGATTGTAATTTTATATAAAACTGAGAAAATCACATCTGATACAACTTGCAATCAGGGTATGATTCCCAAACACAATTACGTTTCGATAATAATCTCAAATTAAAATTTTAAGAATGTAAAAAAAAAACAAGCTCTATTGCCATTGGTTCTCTTGCGAATCATTGTAACAAAGCAATACAATTTCAAGGTCGCAAATTAATCCTCAAGACAACCGTCGCTAATGGTTCCGATGGGAAACAAGACAGATTGTCCTGACATTGAGACAGGAATGTCACGACATTCTATAATACAGTGTACGAAACATTTTTCTATTTGCACCAAAATTTATGGTCCTATTAATATTCACAGGAATGTTTTCGATTTGCGATTTAATTCCATTTAGTCAATTATTGGAAAGTTTAAATCCGGGAAAAGTGCAAATATTCGTGCTTCAATTTGAATCTATGAATAATAATCCAAACCTGATATGGTGTTGGTAATGGCAGAGATGACGACAACAGTCTTACACCTCTTACTTTGGATGTGTGCTAGTGTTCAATTCATTTATATTATGAGCAGTTGTTCTCGTTTAGTTAATCAAATGGGTTTTAGACAATATTGAAGAGAAATTACACTTTTCTATTCAAGACATGTTGTTTTAAAAGTGCAGACCTATATAAGAGTTGTCACTCACGTGTGTCCAAATATCTTAAAAATAAGAGATATCCTGGATTCTTATCATGCTTCCTTCTAAAAACAGTACTAGTATGCTAGGAATACCTGTTATTTGCCGTGTATGAGATAAGTTTGTTAACACTTCATGATGTTTAATGACATAAGACTGCACCAAAATTGCCATATAATTCACCAAAACTAATAAAAATGTACATCATTGCCTTCAGATAAAGTGGACAAAATCAAGCACAAGCTATGTGGGATATTCATTGAGTCCTTAGACACCAAGCATGTTAGTGCACAATTTTTACTTACTTAGTCAGATTGTTAATAATTTTGACGTCGTATACAGCAACACTTGTGTGTATTCCAACTTGCTAGTATGCCAAAATAAAATAAACCTTTTGCAAATACCTTCTTTCCTTGAAATTATAATGAAATATTAATCGCGTTACTAAATCAGGCAATGTAATGTCCTTCCTGTTGTATGAAAAAGAGCAGTAGATTTTAACATGCCATTCATTTGAACAACATGACATAAAGTCTATATCTTATTAATAAACGTATCACAGTTTACTAATTTATGTTCGCCTTATATTAAAAAACTATCGCTATTTCAAAGGCATGAAAAGCTTTAATTTTTGATGATGGCATTTCCGAAATTAAGGCCTTGGATTCATTTTTACGTGTTTCATTCCAAATACTACATTTTCTAAAAACGAAATTGTAATATCTACTGTATATTTTCAAATACTGAACAATAGATAGAATAGCGTTAATGTTTCAATGTTCCAAATTTGATTCCACTCTCTACACATATTTTAATACGGCACAAGATATATAAGAAATTAACTAACGTATCAAACATAGGTCAACATGCGGCGGACCATTTCCATATAAATTAAACAAATCGATAGAAATAATAATTATGACATAACAAGACGACCCTACTTTGAAAAACGATTTTCTTTTCTGTGTTTAGCGATAACACTGCATGTCGTCGAATGATGTAATTTAGTTATTCATTAGTTACAATGACGGAGATCCAACAACTTAAAATTAGCTATGCTCCTATTTATGGAGTTGAAAAGATATAACAGACTCTAGTATTGAAACAAGATAGATGCAGACAACATACAATATTACATAATATGACATTTTTGTTGAGGTAAACGGTTCACTACTAGATTTATTGATAATTTATTTATCCATTCTTCTGCTTGTGCAATACAATTTCTGCGTATTATATGATGTTCCACGGGTGAAAATATCATTGAAAAAATCTAAAATTATTTGAAATACTGCAGTTGATGACATGCATCAATTTATCATTTAGTCATGAAATATAACAACTAACTACTTATGACTGGGCGTGCGTACACGGCGTTTATACCACTGGGCTAACATCCTATCACAACAATATGCAATATTTAAAGCCCCAATGAGTGACATTTTGTTTACTTTTTGGCTTGTCCCGTTTTCTCACTTGAGCTACGGAAAAGTTATTTAGAGGGGCTTAACGGGCTTTTGCGTACACATTAATAAAAATATCTATCAACATTATAATGATTTACATACAAAAACTAATTGGTATCCAAATCATGACGTCAATACTTTCAAAACCAAGACGTATAACAAGCGTGCCACAGAGATAAGTGGAAACTTTTTAAGACGTCAATGTTTTAAATTTCCACCTGCAATATTCTGCGCAAAATTTTATAATTTCAGTCTCCCTGGCAATCTACATAAAACTCTGTATTTGGTACATAATAATTTTATATTACACAAGCGACAATGACAAACGACAAATAATGATCTCAAAATTCAATAGAGATCGGAATTATTATTTGTGGTGCAATTTGGCTGGAAATAATGTTATGAAAGGCAATTGTTTTTTGTCTTTTTCAAGTTTCAGTATTCAATATATGCCGGAATTGTTGCTAAAAACACGAACAAATCCAATATCAAAATGACTTGTTTGAACTTTACTGTTAGTCTTTTAAAGATCATTATTTCGTGATTCGTGTTTTGGTATTTGCAATTTCACGATTCAGACTCTTTTTTAATTTAAAAAACAATATCGGTAGATAAAAACATTATTGTAATACCATATTATTCAGTTGAGTTGCAAAACAAAGGACGTGATTAGCAAGTAAACATCGGAAGAATGAACTATTTGCATAAGGTTCTGCTGCCAATGTTTTACAACTGTGATGAGCAGGTATACAGGTCTATATGTTCCTTTCATACCATTACTGAAAATAGAGAACAGCTTTGTGTGAACACTTCAATTGATTAAGTATGGATAACAGCAATTAAACGGCTACAAGACATTCTGAACATACTCCCTCCGGTGTTTTAAAACGATATCGCTGTTTTATACCGAATAATAAAAATCGGCTTTACACGATACGAACATTTTTCCTCAAAGGACAATAATTTTGACCGAGTTCCACGGTGGACGTATATATCTGTTACAGTAAAAATGACAATACGTTTCCATAGAAATTGCTAAAGAAGTTATTGAACACCAAGGTCATTATATTAAGGACATGGGTAGGTTTAATGACAACGACATTCTACAATTTGCATTGGTAAAATACATTATCAAAATTGTTTTCTTAAATAAACTGGTAATATTTCACCGTACAAAATGAAAACTCCCGACTGTTTCTGTTGTTGTTTTGTCGTGTGTTTTTTATAATTTGAAATATTGGCCAAAGTTCAATATAGAAATATAAGAGAGATTGACTGCTCCTATAGCCTTATCTTAAGTATGCGATCAGAGCATACTTTCAACCACTACCACTAGCGGAAATTGAGGGAGGATAAAATAAGAGCGCACCATATTAGGCTAAATATGTTTCGGTTTCTGAGGAAGAAGGCGTATGCCAAATAATACATCCCTTCAAATCTCAAATCGCTAATCTGCCCCTGAATACTACATTCGATCAGAAGGCATACTATTTTACGTTGGTCCTACTATTGCTAAAGCTGAACAGCTTTGAGATAATTTGCTGGTATCACTTCCCAAGGAGATCTTGATATGTAATTTACTGGTTGGTTAATTACTGGGTTTCATGTTATTTAAGTGTAGGCCTGGATTCTGATTGATGTCGTAAAGAGACGCAGAGTTCAATGAGCTGCCTTAAAAACGTGTTTCAAAGTTTAAACACAAATTCTGATTGATTACTTTCGATTGGTAATATTTGAGAATGTTGACATACTTGGTATTTTGGTCGGATGCTTATGCGCTTGTTTGCACTCCTCGCTGCCAAATTACATCACATCGCATTATTTTGGCAACATTTATTTTGAGCTTTGTTAAAATTGATTTAGTTTTACTATAAATCAACATCAAACAACATTTGTCAGCTACTCATTTTAGCAGAATTGGCAAATTTAAGCCTTAAATAATTCAATTGTGAAGGCAAAAATACGGAGTGATTACTTATGATTGGTTATTGTTGAGAAACCTTTCATACGTGATACTTTTGCCGGATATGGATATGCATGTATGTAAACCTTTGCTGATAAAAGTATAAGAAAATAGTCGGTTTATATGTGTTTGGGTCTGTCAACCATATCAATACAATGTACCAGCAACCTTGTGATCAAAGGTTTAGTCGTAAGAATACAGACGACCCTAAGGTATAAAATATAAATAAAAGAAATGTGCCAGACAATATCAACCATACTTGCTTTCGAGGTAGGTTCATAGATGGCGTTCGATAACGATGCTTAAAGCAGTTCACAAAACTGAAGGGTCATACTATATTGCCATTGGTACTATGAAAAAGACATAACCAGTTGCCACACATATAATGACGACCCTTATCATAAGTTCAACGGCCAACATACTCTTATCGACAGACAGACATAAACAAAATTACAGTAACATATCACACATGCATCAAAATGTATTTAAACGGAATTGTTTGGGTTATTGCCTTGTAACGGTCAGTGAAACACGAGCTCACTGAGGGTTTATGTTATTTGTCAGTACTCAACCTAACACTTGACTCAAAATGTAATAATAGTTGCAACATGAAGATATGATCTTAATGAAAAATGGCACCATCACAACAATCTGAAACAATCCTCGTGACCAGGAGTTATTAAATTAATATTTATGCCAAGTTAATAGTTTCGATTAGAAACAAGATATAATGGCTTGACATTGATACAGAAATGTCACGACATTCTTTGGTAAAGTATTAAATAGGAACGTTACAGTGTTTACTTAATACAATTATTATCATATCTACAGCAATGTCGCTATGGTCATATCAGAAATCAGCATGTTTAACGATTGTCATAAGGACTGCACTAGCTCTCTGTGAAACTCGAAACCTATTTTCCGTAGTGGCGTTTAATGTTCTTCTCGTAATAGTTTTTTTTAATCTGTTCCTGCGAAATGCTTTTAACAAATAACAGGATATCAGAAGGTGAATGACCGACGGACAATCCACAATAAACATGTTACGACGATAAGTCAAACTAGCGGTAATTACAATGATATGTCACAATAGACATATATATAAAAAACACTTTTATTGACTGACTTACGTAGATGGAAATTTTAATATTCTAGCATTTCGTTTGCAGATAAAGCATATAAAGTTCAAATATAGTAGTTCTAGTTTCAACGGATACGTTTACAATAATCACCGTAGAGTATTGTATTTTAATAATGACCTTTATTATTGACACAGATAAAACAAACAAGTTTGTCGAAAGCTATGTAGAAAGTAATGCATATAACCGCATTCCTCCTCATCAAATTTATATCAAAGAGTTTGTACCAAGTAAACATTTTGGCGCACAAATACTGTTCAAAAATCGTTCTGTTCGAACACTTCTTTGAACTAAAACCGAAAAAGCCGGTTGAAAGTAGTAATCAGAGGCTACCCTTATTCAAACATAGTTCAGCTTAGTGTAACGCAGATCCATCGACGCGATCGATAATTTGCCATCCGCAGGATATTTCTATTAATAGTCTAGTTTTTAATATTTTATAAAATCTTAATGATTATAAAGATCGGAGTGAGCGTGTCATAACATATTAATTTAGATTGTAACATGTTTTCTTTTGGCAGTAAACCAAACTATGACATCATGTCTGTTCAGTAAGTAAAGTTGTTAAAATGCAAGCCTTAACGATTAAGCATTGGATTAAATCGTAGGCTATAATCTAACGGATGTTTATACTTAACTTTCTGATATGCTTGCCTACAGTAAGCTATACATGGTACACGTGTACGGCAGTCATCTCACTCGATGTTTATCGCTGAATCGGTGTATGGATCGCTTACTTGGCCAATTTTTGAATTTATATTTGAAACAAATCTTATAAAATTGCATGAAATACTTTGTTCCTTTCTTTAAAAGCACATTAAAGTATTCATAGTGCTCTAACATAGTCAAGAATACTGTCGAATAATGGCAAACTTTGACCCTCAACTTCTGACATCCCTGAATGTGTATGAATGCATATTTGATTATTGATAAGAATTTTAATGTTAGGTTAAGCAACACTTATTGAAGGCGCATACTACAGTTGAAAAAAAACACATGCTTATTGAATTATGAGTTTAATTCATTATCATGTTGAACTCATTTGATTGTATGATAAAACAAAAAAGGCAAACAGGTCCTAATAAAATTATATGCGATATTTTGGCGCTTTTTTGATGAGGAGTTTGTGGCTACGTTGTTCAATAAAATTAAATTTACCTACCAGTATGTATTTGCCTGTCCATCCGTCCTCATATTTCAAGTTTTTTATCAGTTTCCATGACTCGTACAAATACAACGTCATTCAATTAACAACATCGTGCTAAGATCCACTTGAGATCAATATAAAATGACAACCGTGGTAATAAAGTTGTCCCTTTTTGTCTGTTTCAGACACTAATCAAGGATTTATTCAAAATTCGTAATAAGATTAACCATTGTGACTACACATCGAGTTTAAGAGTATGTCGATATCTTCCGTTAAGCTCAGATGATTGTTCCACCGGGAAGAAATACGTATAAGTCTGACAACGCTTCAGGAATGTCGCGACATGTTATGGTCGACTTTGATAATTATATATGTTTTATGTACACTGCGATGGACTAGGTACTTAAAAGCTGCTTACTATCACTGAGATGCAGAGTCACAGAGAGAAATGGCGCCTGCATATCTTTAAGTTAAATGATATATCTGATTTATCGATTATGATATTGAGAGCTAAAACAATCCTAAATTGCAGTTAGGATTAAGTATGACCAACGCACAAACATTTGGATGCATACACCGTTAAAGCATCTTTACATTTTTTTCTTGTTTTGAAACATTATATGTTTAAAAAAACAGTTCAGAAGAGTCAAATAAAGTAGACAGAGTAGGTGTTTCTTTCTGGTTTGATAATAATAACACTCTGTTGGAGGTTGAGAGGTAGTTTAGAGTTCGGATATAATAGTTATAATATTACCAAATATCGAAATAGAAATGGACGAATAGCCAACTGGCGAATGTACGAATACAAGTGATGTGAAACAGAGTCTGTTACGAAGATACGTAAGTGTTCATGAATAAAAATGCAATGATTGTACGATTTTTTATATACGTACCGTTTCACCATACAACAAGACAAAACCCACTAGTTTGTGGTTTGATGTATGTAAATAACCAACTGCCAAAGTTTAAATAACCTACTGGCGGATGCACGGCAAAAGTGATTGTGATGCAAATACATCTGTGCGCATGAATAAAAATACATAAAGCGTGTGATTTCTTTACATGTGTACCTTTAGACCATATAAATAGACACAATCTGAATCCCTAATATCAACTGGTTGGTAGTTGGATATTCGCAAATGACCTACTGAAAATAATCGAGTAGCTTAATATCAGCTTCAAGATCTAACTAGTATGTAGTTGATTAATCGAATCCTCATCTGGCGCTTAGCAGGTAGATGCATATTCGAATAACCAACTACCAGTTAGTAGGTAGTTGGATGTCCGGGTCTCCAATTATCAACTTCCAACTACCTTTCAATCTTACCGTCCTTAAGATATATTTTATTTCACGTTGGTTGATTACCATTAGTAACGTAAGATAGCGTTTCTCAAAATAACTATGTTGCAATTACCATGACCATAGCATTTAAAGGAACAATGTTTATGTTTCTGAATGTTAGTGGACCAAACGTTTGTTTTGATGATAATTCTAATGATGATTAAAGTGGCAATGATATTTTTTTAAATTAACAGCTGATACAATATAAAACTAACACCTGATACAAAATATCTGATATAATAAAAACTAACAGCTGATACAATATAAAAACTAACAGCTGATACAAAATATCTGATATAATTATTATGTAACCTTCAAATGTCAAGTGCACTACTATTTTATAACCTGCAAGGGGATTTAAAAATTACATTTGTTTGGCAAAATATGTTAAAGGGGGCCTTGTTATGAAATGTTCACTCAAATGTTCGTTGAAAGAAACCTTTTACCGACTTCGTCCTAACATCTTTATATGAATAAATCTATCGCTTTAAAACTTTTAGATGAAACTTTTTCTATTCAAGTATTTTAACGTGTTGGTCCACATATATTGCTTTTAGCGGCATTGTGTGTTCGTATCATTGTCGCGGTCCATAGATTAGTCAGTGTCATGATTTGTAGATGTGTTCTCGTGGATTTAAAATCACAAAATGGAAAATTTAGGCTTAATTGCCAAATTTCCTCTCCAATTAAATGCGTTGTGATCAAACGTACCATCTTTCGCCTTATGCAGAATCCCTAATGGATTGTAATTTTATATAAAACTTAAAGAACGATTGTGAAAACTACGATTGATACAACTTGCAATCAACTTGCAATCAATGTTTGATTCCCAAACACAATTACGTTTCGAGAATTAATCACAAACTAGAAATTTAGAAATGTAAAAAACGCGCTCCATTGCCATCGGTTCTCTTGCGAATCCTTGTGACAATGCAATACAATTTCGCAAATGAATCTTCAGACAATCCTCGCTAATGGTTCCTATGGGAAACAAGACAGATTGTCCTGACATTGAGACAGGAATGTCACGACATTCTATAGTACAGTTTATTTACAAAACATTGTTCTATTTGCACCATAATTTATGGTCCTTTTAATATTAACAGGATTTTTTTCGATTTGCGATTGATTGGCATTTTGTCAATTATTACGAAGTTGAAATCCAGGAAGAGTGCACACATTCGTGCTTCAATTAGGATCTATGAATTATATTTTAAACCTGATATGGTTTCGGTAATGGTAGGGACGAGAACAACATTCTTAAATCTATATCTTTGAGTCTGTGCTCGCGTTCAATTCGTTTATAAGTTTATAATCTGAGCGGTTGTTCTCGTTTCTCGTTTGGTTAACCGAACAGTTTGTTAGACAATTTGAGGGGAGAAAACATTTTTGTTTTCATGTTGTTTAAAAAGTAAAGACGTTTATAAGCGTTGTCATTCAATTGTGTCCATAGATCAAAGAAATAAAAGATATTCCAAATTGCATTCATCCTTTAGTGTGGAAAAACAAAATTGTTTTCTACGAATACTTGTTATTTTTGGACTAGGAGATGAGTCAACCTGTCTTTCGACTAAGTTTGTTACCATTTCGTGCTTTGCAATGACATAAGACTGCAAATATTAACATGAAATTTACCAAAAGTAATGTCCATCATAAGTATGACATAAAGTGGATAAGACGAAGCACGAGATATGTTGGATATTCCCTAAGCCATTAGACACAAAGCAATTTGGTGAATACTTTCAACTTACTTAGTAAAAAATGGCTTATTTTAACAAGGAGTATTTTTAACGTCCATTTCAGCATACTGATATGGTTTGATTATTAAATAATGTTCTACTTACTTCTCTCATGATACATGTTTACGAATTTCGATGTCACCCATTACATCAAAGTTTAGTAAAACCTTTTACTGTTTTTAGAACAGTTTTTACAACTCATGATGAATGGTAAAGATACAAGGTTAAAGTGACGGAAACAATTTATATTGCCTTTTATAATATAGTGGACTGTTTTCATATGTTATGTGTCCTTTGAAGAATTAGTATACATGTTTTGATGATATTATCGTTGAAAAACGATTTCTTTGACAGCAAGAAATTATTGTTAATATGACTGTGTGTAAAGACGGCATGGCATGGTCAATGTCAATATTAGATTATTTGTTGACAGGAACCCATTTAACATTATTATTATCTGGTTCTGGGAGATTTTCGTTAAGTGTTTTATTTCATAAATTATGTTGGTTTTAGTAATTCTTTAGAAAATTGTTTTGTTGGTTCGCACAGATATTTGATTTATGAGTTTGGTAAAAATAAAATAGGGTTATTAGTATTGCGTTTTAATCCGAGAGGTTGTATTCGCCTCGAGTTGATTTTTGCAGAATCGGATTTCACGAGGCGCGAGCCGAGTGAAATCAAAATCTGCAAAAATCCACGAGAGTCGAATACGACATTCCGGATCAAAACGCAGTACTAATAACCCTTTTATTATTTACATTACTGGTTAGATCACTTAAAAGCCACATATTTTCATTATAAACGTCAATTTAACGACGCACTATTTTGTTTTATGACGTCATTTTAACATCGCGCAACGATACTTGTTATGTCGTGACGTCACAAGAGCGGAATACGGCCGTATTGCACTGAAGTGGAATACGGATTATCGTATTTTGCGATATGTATTGCGTGTGGATTTATGGGTATATAATAAATGTAAATATCCGCATCACAAAATTACAGCAAAATGTTTATACAAATTAACCACACCAAACCATATGTTTGAGTTACAAATCATGTATTATTTCGTACAAATTACTACAGATGCTTAGGCTTTAGTTTGCTCATTGCTGAAAAGGGTACGAAAGAAGACGATCAATAAACCAATTAAAAGTTGGTATCTCTCGAAAATAAGTAATACATGTATTTACATTTGTATATACTGAACTAAATATATACAAACATGCCAGAAGTAAATATATGTCCGTCAGTATATAGCTATTTATAAAAGACATATACATATACACTTGTTTTATACTAAATAAATGTTGCTTAGTAAATTGGTAGTGAACAAGTTAAACGGTTGTATTTATAGGAAGTTTGCTGTCCCGTTTGTCATTAGCATAATAGTTTTTAATAGGGATTAATCGTGAGCACTTTGGGTACGTTCAAAGTTCATACTTAATTTGCGAAAGTATTATTCACGTAAAAGCAAAAACAATAATAAGATATAAACATATTAGACCTACAAAAATGCATAATAGTAAGTAGGTTTTGTGAATAAATCATTAAGCTTATACAAGCTTCTGTCATTTATTTGAGGTATTTTGGACATAAGTGCTTCGTGTAAACAAAAATGGATGCGATTTTTAGTGCTTTATTGAAAACATAACGAATCATTTTAAAATGAGTCTGTACGCGGATATGAGAAGGTTTGTAAGGTAAAAAATGAGACGAAACGAGAGAAGTACAACAGGTCAATGCCAAAAGGAAGACACATGATATATGTTCCTATTCAGTTGGACAAGCTCCGAATGCAATTTTGACTGGTGAATGTAGGTTTAGGTGACTCATCATCAACTACAATACCGTTTGCATCTTTGTCTGTTAAAGGAAATTAGTATATTTTCCTTTTACCTTTATAGAGTCTTAGCCGCCCAATGTCTTCATGATTTAGCGTTGCAACATAGGTCCATGCAATTTCGTCGTGGACTTTAATCGTCAGAACGTCTCAGTTAAGACTTGTCCACAAACCTTCTCAAGTGGTATTAAAACGTAACTTATCTCGTTGACCCTTTGTGTCTTTTCATTTTCTCCGGCCGTCCGATGAAGAACTAGACCTACTCCTCCTGTCCCCTGAAAGGTGGTCTCGGTTGGGATGTTTATTGTCATTTGAGTAATGACTAGTTCGTGTCCCTACACGACCATTTTGGTGCTGCTTGTGACTTGCTTTCTTGTTTTTTGCACAAATGGCGTTCCCCATCCGGGTAAAGGTCAACTGAGTGAGAAGAAATAAAAACAGCACCGAATATTTACTGATGGCATTACACGATACAGTCCGTATTCCACCATCACAAACGAACTGTTAACTGTAAAGTGTTTCGTTACTCGAGTTTGTTTAAGCTATATCCGGCATATATCACTCAGACGTTTTTTTGCCTGTTTAAATGATAAAGATATGAGTTGGAGGTAATGCATTGAAATGATTTTGAATCTAAGACATCTTTTTCATTGTTTTATCGTAGCGCCCAACCTGGTTGCGGTGTCGGTAAGGTTTAAATTTATATGAACTAACTACAGAATCAAAATTTCATTATCAGGTTACATATTTAAAAATAGTATTGTTATTCATACCCATATTTGAACTGAATGAAGTGGTTTGTAACGTTCACTTCATAAATTATAAAGGAGAAGCTTTTAAATGTTTCTGATTAGCTTCATGTAATACTCCGATACAGTCCGATACTCCAATAAGTATTCGAATGACCAATTTTATCTAGACGTTAGGCCATTGCGATAACCCATTTGCTATTTCATTTCTTTTTCTTTTCTCATGGTCAGATCGAGCCAGCAAATTGAACTTTAAAATAACCAAATTGATGTCAAAAGATTTTTTTTCACAGAAACATGCCTAATGTCAGAGAATGTATTTATTTTCAGAGTAATTTCGTGGAATTCAGTTATCAGACAAATGTAACCTTTCCGTGTGTAAACACTGTTACATTGGAAAATCAGCTTTGGGAAAAACATGTTTGTCAGTGTGTTTTTTTCAACGTAATAGTTCAAAAGCAATCCCTAAGTACCTACTTCTTAATTAGTTAGTTTGCTTAATGTACACCTTTAGCTTGGATTTATTCTGATTAATGGAATGACGTAGAAAACAACGCAACGGAAATTGTGAAGTAAGAAAGTACTGTATTTCTACTAATGGCTCAGCATGTGGCAAACCCTTTCTACCGTTTTGCTTGAAGGTTATTGGTAAACATTAACAAAAGAAAAATTACCTTAATACGAGGCGAACGCATGGTCGTTTTTGATGCACCTTTATTACATGACACAGTCAACTCTCACCGACAAAAGGCTAACTGTAAAAATAATACAGTGTTGAAGGGTTCAAGTATCGCAACCACCAAGAAAGTTGATACAATGTTTGCATCCAAAGTAATTCAATGTCATTCCTTCACGACGAAAAACGTACAAGCATAGAATGTTTGTTGAATTGATTTTAAGTGAATTCAATGTGTCAACAGGTCAGCACTGTTTATGAACTAACCCGGGTTTGTATTTGTACACACAAAATACAAAATATCAACATATGTGAATTATGCCTTGTGACAACGTTATATTTTGATACCATTTGAAAAGTTTTTATCTTTAGAGAAAACGTATGTAAAAGCAATACCAAAAGAAACACCCCAAACAAATAGTGTTGGCCTTTGAATTATTAGCAAAATGCAATAACACATCCGATTTTAGTTGAAAATGAAGAACAGTCTGTTTCACATATCAATACACTCTTAATTATCTAAATCGTATTTTCAAACATACAGCAATACCGCATCAAAAGGATCCTAATAATAGTTGGTCATCAGGCATCCAATTTAACATCATCACCCATGGATCGATGTAATGGCAATCTTATTTGCATATCGAATACCTCAAATATTGTCATGGTTAGCGACATGTTTACACATGTATATGCACCTTTTAAGCACACACTAGAAAATGTGTTTTACAATTGTTTTAAAAATTATGGGCAAATATAAAAACAATTTTAATAAAACTTTTTTTATTCGAAAACATAATAACTGCGAATATTTACTGCCGAAATAAACAATCACAAGCACGAATATTGTTTTTCAGTATCCTTGACAATATGACACCCTTATGTTTAATTTTGTTTAACATTAAACCCTTTGCAATATACACACGTTGCAGTATCAAGCAGACAAAGGTACAGAGGCAACTAGTCAATACTAAACGACCTGAATATTCCCGGTGTCAAATTAGATCATATTCGGCATATAATGCCAAAGTCCATACTCTCTGACGTTGACAGAAGGTGAAGCAAGTGTTGTATATGGAAGGTATGGTAACATGCTAATGATCTTGCTTTATCTCCTGGTATGTCCTCGGGACGAATGTGGCAAGGATATGGCGGTTCCTCTACAATGTAGTTTGTCAACGCGTGTTGTGTGACCGAGGTATTGAATGTTTTGAGAAATTGCGTTCTTACGCAATCTCGATATGTTAATTGAATGGTTAAACTTTTAACTGGTCATGGACGTGATGTTAAATCATTTGTTCCATTTCCTATGTTCTCTTAACGAACGTTGAATGCTTTACTTTGCCTCTTGTGTTTTTTATCTTTTCTAAAGGTACGCTTATCTTCCCGTTTGATATATATAGAAAACTTCGTCAACCGCTCACCTGTGCAATTCCTAGCGATAACTAGTTTAGACTTTTTACTGTCACTTTACCCTGGATAGTCCGTGTCTTTGTTCGAGTAATTTGGTGCACATGACTTGCGTCCCGACGTTGTGTCAAACGCTGTTTCCCATCCAGGTAAAGGGAAACGTTTGAGGAAGAAGTGAAAACACACTGAAAATAGGCCGAAGGCATTCTACATTGCAGGCCGGAATCCACAATTGTCGTTTTTTTCGTCACGTTCTGTTACAATCTACAGATTGTTTTGTTACTCGAGTTAAAAAAATAATAGACTGTCTAAATCTACAAACTACTCGTATTGCAATTTTCATAGAAAAAAACATAGTTTAATATATCAAAATTACCATTTCATGATTTTTTCATCAAAAGAAATCGAGCTTGCAAAATGAAATTTAAATAAGAAAAAGTTAAATGTCACAAGAATTCTAATGCAAATGTTGAAAAAAATCTTTTTCTCAGTTTTTCTTTCTCTTCAGCTGTCAGAGGATATCTTTACTGTATATACTTAGTAAATGCATTGCGATATCAAAATTGCATTTTTTCCTCAAATGAATTGGAGCTTGCAAACTGAACTGACATTGGAAAAGGTGTAAAGATTACAGAAACTCTCAAAAAACGAAAATACCACAAGCATCTCATTAAATTGTATTATCCTTTTTTCTGAATGTTCATTAACTTCTTCGAAACTTGTTTTTCAGCTGTCAAAGGAAATCTCTTCTGTAAACTTATTGTGCCATTTAATGGAATTATGTCATCAGATAAATGTAATATTACCCGGTGTTAATACTATTACATTTGAGGATTAGCTTTGGGAAAAACATGTTTTCAGCTGAATTTTTCTATGGTACTTCCATCTTTAGTTGGGTGAATCTATAATGGCTCAGCATGTGGCAAACCCTTTCTTCTGCTTTGGTTTAAGGTCATTGGTAAACATTTGCAAAAGAAAAAAATATTGTGTCGCAGTAGCAAGGTATTTGTTTACTTTTGCACCTTTATTACTTGGAACTTTAACTCTCACCGACATAGTTATGTATATTAACTAATGGCTCAGCGTGTGGCAAAATTTGAATTACGTTTTGGTTAAAGGTTATAAGTAAACATTAACTAATATAAATAATCTTACTACATGATCGTGAATGCACTAATATATTACTTTATTACATGACGACTTCACCTCTTACCGATATAAGCTTAGTAGTAAAGATTTGTACAGAGTGTCAATTTGTAATCTGTGTTTTTATAAATTATCAATAAGATGCAGCTAAAGCTATTTAATTCACGAAAAGTATCGTTTCACTTGGCTAAACTATTAGCAAAATGGGCAATTACCGGTCCGATTTTAGATATATAAATATATTTCGATGCGTGTGTTATTTATTTGTAGTGTTTGCCTGTATGTATGCGGTGTTTATACGTTTGTGTCTCTATTTCATTGTCGTTTGGGCGCTTGCTTTGTGTCTCGAAACAGGGTTTATTTTTGAATTTGCGACTACTGAGCTTATCCCTTAAGTTGTCATTGTATTATTGATAGCGATTGTTCATTTGCAGTAATTATGGTACGTGCAATACTGCCAACGCAGCCTTGCCCAGACACCTAAAGTAACTAATCTTTTTTCAAGACATATTAATACATATTCAATAATCCATTAGGACAAAAACATACACAACTACTGTGTGGACGAAGTAGAAAATACCGTACTTAGTAAAACATACTCGTATATAAAATATAATAGATAAGGGCAGAATGATTACATGGTATGAAGTAGTGGATATATGTAAGTGTTGTTTGGTGTTTACCGAATACATTCAATGAATGACCCTATTCAAAATTAAATGTCGCCAACATGACGTATGTGGCAAAGTTCCTTTAAATACCATGATTCAAATTCGAAAATGTGTTGTTGTTTTTTCTACATTTTTCTCAATTCTAAGTTGCCTGTGTTCTTAAAAGTCTTTGCAAAAAGACAAAAGATTTCAGAGAAAATCGGAATTCTAAAGATAACCTAAATTTCTATCATTACTGAGAACCAAATATTGTCAAAATTATGGAAAGGAACATATTTACGTCAGTGGCATACTTGGTCGACTCTTAGCTCCAAGAATCTTACCCACAACTAAGCTAGTTACCTAACATCTCCATTTACGACAATTTTACGTCTTGATGCCTGGTGACAACATTTTATTTTGGAATCATTTAAAAGGGTATTCCTTGCTGATAAAAATATATCAATAGCCAAACCTTCAGCACTGTGTAAACGCCAAAGACATAGAAAACAAAAAACAAAACAAAAATCACAAACAAGAAACATGGAAGAACAGCACAAAACTCCACAGTACAGTGCAGTGTAGTGCAGAGCAGTGCAGTGCAGTGAAGTTACAAATAAAAATGAAAGTGAAAATGAAAGTTTAGATCTTGGTCAGCAGCTTAATGAGAATGTGATTAATGAAAAATGTTGTTAATCCGTTTCAAAATGGGAAAAAATGAGGAGTCGGCAGCCATTACTGGTCTCATTGTTGCTTAATTTAGCTCCATGTGTCTCCAAGGCGACGATTTATTCATACGCGTGGGAAGGCTACATGCTACTTGGAATTATCGAGTGATGAATTGCGGTTCTTGGATAAAAGCAAAATAAAAATAAAAATAGTAACTGTTGTAATTATAAGTATTGAATATTATTTTTCTGCGTTTCATTGATGTATGTGTCGGAAAAATTACACCTAATTTGCATAAACACCGTGACAGGTGACACGCAGAAAAATAATGTTCATTTCTTAATCACACATTGTTACAATTTTCATACAGAAAAAAACGGACTCGATGAAACTATTTTTGAAAATATAATATAAGTAAAGCAGACTGACGAATTCTGAAAGAATGCATAATATTATGTAATTTACGATCTTGTGTTCGTATTTCGATCAAAGTAAGAGTAAAATTCGTGTCATTTGATTTATTTTCAAGTAAATACGTATTATCAATGTTTTATCAATATATGTTAAGAAAAGTGTATATACCTACCTAGTATTCCCAAATCCTTCTGTCCATTCCTATCCCTTATGTATGCAGACGCTGAGCTGATAAGAACCTCATCAAAAACAAAGAGAAAATGCAAACTTCATTATCTAAACAGAGACAAGGATTTACTCTTCAAATGAAAACATCAAACGGGACTAATTTCAGTCAAATTATTGAGTCTTGCTTAAATACGCACAACAAAGGTTGATGCAAAACTCTTTTTTTATTTTAATTAAATATTATGGTCTAGAAAATGGGTCCAGTCATGTCATTTCACTGCCTAACTTTGGGAATGAGAATTCAACAAAGACTTCATTTTTTATCATTGATCATAATTCAGAAAATATTTTTGCAAAGGGCTCATGAAATGCTACACTGGTTGTCATGGTAACAATTTTCTCCTTTACAACTCTTATTAATTGATTCAAAATTCTGCACTCTATGTCATGAATGGTGTACCTACAGCATGATATATATTGGCTTTAATGATAAAAACAACAACATATAGTTTCTGTGCAGGTAAAATTATTGATAACCTTTAAAAATGTGTCTTTTTCTTTAATTAACAGCTACGTGGCCAGTTAAAAAAAACAGGCAACATATAGCAAATATTTGTTATATGTACGCAAATCATATGCTTTTGTTTTGATCATTAAAGTAAAATGAGTTAATTTTAAAAATGCATAAAAGTTAAAAACAAAAATACATCGAGCTAAATTGTGCGCCTTTAAGGGAATGACTCATTTAAAATCAAAATTTATGTTTGGTAATCTGAGGCCCATCTGGCGTGCAACAAAACTTCGCGTAAACATATGAATTGGATTAGAATTGTTAGAATATAAATTTACAGTATGTACTATGATTTAATAGATAGTCGTTTATTGGATCGTCATTTTCACGAACAATAATAATACAGTGGAAACTACGAGGACAAGCCCAGTAGCAAAATTTAGTAAAATTTTTTAGGATGTTTTAAAGCCCAGGGATCAGAAGTAACAGGCAGTCAATGAAAGAGAAAGAAGACACGTCAACAGGTTACAGGTCATCGATGAATGCTTGGAACCTCGAATGAGTACAGTAGTTAACGAGATCTCAACGTCATACTCGTCTCCTTTATGTTTGTTAGTGGCATTTTATTCGTTGGTTTTCCACGTTTAAGTGATACAAACAGTAATAAAACGACATTTCTCGGAATGTAAACCATGTAAGACGTCTTACATTGAGATAGGTGGGAAAAGAATGACATGGGAAAAGCACAGTACGCACTCTAAAAGTGTTTTGAACGTTAGAGCTTTGTATGCAGAATAAATAGTAAATCACATTAAACTTTGTTCTTCATTGAGACAAACTGCGCTTTTTTATTTGCTCAAAGTTTCCTTTGTCTTTTAAAAAAATGGGATGAAGTTTGGTTTAAATACATATATTCAATATAAGTTAAATGAATCGGCCTTTTTACGTATGAATGTTTGAACAAATGTTCATCTTTTTACAAAAGTAGCAGTGGTATTGCACATAAAGAACTTAAATTGATCTATCACGAGAAGTGGACCTAAACTTATTCATATTTTCTTTTTAATATGTAAAGACTAGATGACGGTTAAGGCTTATTAAAACGCCTGTTAGGTTATTGTTTTACGAAATATCCTGCTGACTCTCGTTTCTAAAGTAACTGACATATACACGAATCTCAAGGAGGCAAAGAAAACAAAAGCGATTTTTAAATACCTCATTAAACCGATGCTAAAGCTGTTGACGGTGTTGCACATGCCAATGCTGTCTCTAAGCAAACAAGCTAAAGCGTTTTTTGTATTCGTTTGATGTATAATAAATTGCTGATGGTGCTTACAAGCCTTATCAGCAAGAATTATATTTAAAGCTTTGTCCATGAGTACTAGAACTAGGCCAGTCAGAGCTAATTAATACATTTTATGAATGACGATCGGAAATAGTAGCAAAAATAAGATCGTGTATGAGTAGTTCGCAATGTACATGTAAGGTCAGATATTATCCTTGACATGACCTTTCGCCTTAGTAGTAATAATAATTAATACGAGTGTCAGAACATGCCAAGTGTCATTTATCAAGTTTTTGCTGACATGAAAAACGTACCACGGCCATATATGAACGGAACAATGACAAGAATCTTAATGAATATCTAATATGCTTTAATTATAATGCATGTAAAATACAATAGCTGTAGATGTAAAAGCAAATCGGCTCGACCATAACAATCGAGCACAATACTATTTTTAGTGAAAAATGATGATGAAAATATATCATATATTAATAAGTTGCCTTTAAAAGTGCTGAGTTGTACGTACATTATCTTTCGGATCGAAGATTGGAGCTGTTCATTATATTTTGCATAACCACATATACATCACCACAATGTCCATTCTTCAACAATCATTATCCGAACGTGTTGGTCCAACTGAAATACTAAAACAAATGCTGAATTGCAGCTATCATTCCCAAATGTTAAATTACTGGTTCGTAAATTAGTGAGTATCATGTTTTTTAGATTAAACTTATTTATTTCACACCGATTGTTATCAAGTTATTGCATCATTATAAATATCACTCTCGTTGGAACGATGTTATGCGAGAGTGTGGTTTTGTATTGTGGGGGAAACCCGAGTACCCGCGGGAAACCCATGTTTTTAAGATGTGTATAAAACATATTTCATTTATAAAATTCACGATCGATCTTTAATAGTACATTGCATAGACCCTGCCAAATTTCCTTCCCCAATAAAATGAATTGTGATCAGAAAAAGCGTAGGCGATTAACAGAATCATATTTGGGTTAATAAAATATTTCCAAAATACACAAATTTAACGCAGAATCTAAGAATTTACTGTCCTAATATAACGCGAAAAAGAGAAGTGATGTATGAATAAAACAAAATAGAATTGAGAATGAAGCTTTGCAACTTGCTCTGTATCTCGCTATTTTGGTGCTACGTAAACACGCAATTTTATATAAAACAAAACACAAACATTTCGTTAAAGAATATACGATTGTTCATATTTGTACTCAAAAATGCGTTTCGAAAATAATCACAAAAAAGCAATTTTAAATATAAAAAATACTCTGTAATTGCATCGGTCCTCTACCGAAACTGTACTCTCAACCGATCCTTGTGACAATGCAAGTTCGCAAATTGATCTTCAAACAACCTAAGGCCTAGCTAGTGGGTCCGAAGGGAAACCAGACAGATTGCCCAAACATTGATACAGGAATGTCACGTAATCTCTAGTACAGTATGTTTACAGAACACTTTTCTCTATGTACTCATTATAATGGTAGTGTAAATATTCAGAGGAATGTTGATTGCCATTTGGTAAATAAATGCGAGGTAATAAAGGGATTCATGTATGATTCTGCTTCGATTAGAAACTATGAACTGTAATATACACCTCATATGATTTTGGTAATCGCAGGGATTACAATAAAACTCTCAGATTAAAGTTGTTGGTTTTGTTGTCTGTGCTTTGTATTCAATTAGTTTATAATCTTAGTAGTTGTACCTTTGTATTAAAAGTACAGAGTTTTATAAGTGTTGTCAATCAATTGCGTCCATTTGTCATCGAAATAAGAGATATCCTAGAGTCATATCTTTGTTTTGTTTGGAAACCTATTATATGCAGATGAGGGCATCTTTTGTTTTTCGACCACAGTTTATTACAGATCCGTGCTGTTAAATTACAGATGAGTGCAAAGCTTTGACATGAAATTTACGAAGAGTAATAATATGTCTGTCATTGTCTTGGACTTAAGTGGACAAGATAAACCACGAGTCTGTCTATTCTTGGCCCATAGACACAAAGCCACTATTATTTAACGGAAAATATATATTGATGCGATTGTGGTCTGTTTGTGTTTTTTGTATTTGTGCATGTGGTGTTGTTGTTTTTCGTTCGTGACTCTAGTTCATTGTCGCTATTGCCATTACATTTTGCCGCTAAATAGGGTCCGGTTTTTTTGCATTTTCTTCTACCTGACTTGTCTCCGAAGTTCGCATTTTAGTCAATCAGTGATTTTTAACAAGAAAAAGAATTAATTATGTTTACTTTCATTGATATGATCTCATGATTTAAACCAAGTTCAACTTAATTTTTCATATTGTTGTATAGCCATTAATAGTTCTATTTTGTTAATATTCCAAAACAGTCCACCTTAGGAAGATATTGATCATGAATGCACACCCAGGTAAAGGAACAATACAACCTCTTCCAAGTTTCTATCTAGGAAATATTATATCCATTATTTGATTGTTAAAGTTAATAGTTTTTCTAATTTTGAGAAAACTCGTTGGTAGTAAAGATGTAATGATTATTATTATTATTATTATTATTATTATTATTATTATTATTATTATTATTATTATTATTATCACCACCACCATCATCATCATCATCATCATCATCATCATCATCATCATCATCATCATCATCATCATCATTATTATTATTCCAGTTTAAATAGCGCTCATTTCATATAAAAAAAATAAACGTTCAAAAGCGCTTTACAAACTTCATATCACAGATTATAAACTAATTAAAACATTTGAAAAGTTAATGTAATTAAAAAATAATCAAATAAAAAATTATAAGATATAGTTTTAAAATTATATATATTTTTTATATGAATTTGAAAGATGATCAGTTCCCATATACTTCAGTGAAATAGTGAGTTTCGGGTGCCTTTTTGAAACTTGCCAATGTTTTACAGTCCTTTATACCAGAGGGTAGCGCGTTCCACAACATTGCAGCTCTTGACTGAAAGCAAGTGTTAAAGAGTTGTTATGGGATCTTAAGATCCATTATGGCGCGTATATTTTAATCATGTTTACTACATACGTCGGTGCTAGGTCATGAAGTATTTTATAAGTATGTGTAAGAATCTTGTTCTTTATCCTGCACTGCACTGGAGCCCAATGGAGTCCACGTAACACGGGAGTAATGTGCTCATATCTATATCTGCTGTATTTTGCACTTTTTTCGTTCGAACGTTTGGGTATTCCATATAGAGCGTTGCAATAATCCAGACGTGATGTGACGAGAGATTTAACAAGAGATCTGGTTGCAATCGCAGATGGGTATTGTCTTGTGTGATCGATATTTCCGTTACTGTGCAAATAAAGTTATACATACACTGTTTTTTTTTCCTTTGTGAAATGATGGACAGAGGAGTCTGAGTTGCTGCATCAAAAGGACACTGCATCTGAGTCATCCTCTTACAATGGGTAATCTGCACAGCCAACCTGTTTGCGATGTCGCAAGGTATCGGATTGTTGGAATATCTTGGGCGGGTGATATGAAACTTTTACAAGATATTTACTTATATTTACTTTATATATCTTGCAAGCGCTTTATATCGCCGCTCAAGATATACCAACAATCCGATACTCCCAATGAGATTTAAATGTATGAACGATTTGTTAGTCAATTGTTTTTATTGTATATTGAATGACATGCAACATAACTATATAGCGAATCAATGTTCCATTATCATTGTAAGCATTTAACAGTATCATTGTAAGTTGCTTAAAACGTTTACTCCATGTGTTGTAAAACGGAAGCTAAACAATGTTGACATATGTTACTTTTAAAACACTGTCTGAATCTATCAACTCGTAATACCGATTCTCCTAGAAGTTATTGCATTGTGATATCATGTTTGCCATGTTCATGGGCTTTTTTCTCAAAAGAAATCGAGCTCGAAAAAACAATTTGAACTCTGTAAACATGTTAAATGCTAGACGATATCTTTTTCTGATTGTCTCTTCAAAAGATGATTTCAGCTGCCAGATGATATCTTTACTGAATATATTAGAAGTTTATACAATGTGATATCAAGTTTGCCATTGTTGTGCTCAAAAGAATTCCAGCTTTTTAGTGAGAAAAATTGGAAATGTCAAGAAAATTCTGGAACAAATGTTGCAGAAAATACCAAATGCACCTTATTGAATTAGATTATGGGGGTGTTTCTTATTCCATCAATTTTCGAAACTTGTTTTTCAGTTGTCAGAGGATGTCTTTACTGAATGCACTTTCAATGTCATTTCATGGAATTATTTTCAGTGTGTAAATACTATTATATTGAGAGATCAGCTTCGGGAAATTATGTTTATTTGTCTCTATTTTGCAATGCTATGTTACTTTGACCCTCTCAAAGTATTTACTTCTTAACTAGTTTCTTAATTAACGTATTAAGTTGGGCGCGATCATTGAATCGCGTAGAAAAACTGAATAATGCAAGGGAAAGCGTTTAGTTAGAATATAATGGTGCCTAATGTATATTTACTAATGGCTCAGCATGTTGCAAAATTATTCCACCGTTTTGGTTAAAGGCTTTTAATATTAATAAACAAATATAAATGATCTTAATGCGACGCAGTGGCACGACCGTTTTAGTACTAATTTACCTTTATTACATTGTACCTTCACCGACATTTGGTTTGCGGTAAAAATTTGGAGAGGCAATGCGTACTATTACGTATTTCAATATCGTGTATCCGACATATTTCAATGTCATTCGTTCACGAAAAGTATCGTTGTCGGATCGCATGTGGCAAAACGTACAATCGTAGATTTATAGAATTTATGTTAAATTCCGCTACTGTGAATTTAATGTGTCAACAGAGCAGCACCGGTAATGAAATAACCAAGTTCCGTATTTTTATACTCGATGTTAAAATATCAGCATGGTGGGTATGTATTCTGAAGTTTAGGTATGCGATACTGTATGATGTGAATTGTGGATGCCTGGTACTACCATCACATGTTGGTATCATTTGAAAAGGTTAAGACAAGAGAAATGATATGTAAAATACAACTTTGATTTTATTTTCAATTTGGCAATGCGTCGTAATATCTCTCAAATAAAGAAAAAAAAGTATAAATATATATTAAAAAGGGTGCGTATTCCTACCTGATATTTCCAGTTCTGTCTGTTCGTTTTGCCTAAGTTTTGTCCTTTTTTAAATGTTTACGCTTGGCTGAACTTCATCAAAACAGAAGTTTGAAATTTCATTATTTAGATAGCGAAGAAGATTTATTCAGTTAATTAATGACTGTTAACGGGACCGATTACACTCAAATCATTTTGTCGTGAGTAAGTGAATGACTAGTTTAAAATCAAAATCAAATTTTGGTTTTCTGACAATCTCTTTTCTGAAGCCCAACTGGGGTGTAAGCAAACTACACTACAGCTAAATTTAACAGTTAAAACAAATATTTTCCTTTCATTGATACAAACTACATTTTTTTGTTTACTCAAACATTCAATTGTCTTTTAAAACAAATTGATTATTGATTTAAGGTTTGTGTAAAAAAATTTCTTTAATATAATTGAAATGTAACGGGCCTGTAAATTGTGATGACTGAAGAACGAATATTTGAACAAATGTTACTTATTTTACAACGGTAGCATTGCCATTTCACACAATGAATTTAGACTGGTATATGAGGAGAAGTGGATGTAAACTGTCTCAGTAACTTGTTCTGTTTAATAGATAAAGACTAGATGACGGTTAAAGATTATTAAAGATACACTCTTAATCCCAAATAAGATTTACATAAATCAAAAAAAAAATGTTTTAATATATCAAAAAAAAGATGAATAAATGTCGAAAACAATGGTTCTTATAAAGGATACCGAGTTTAATTTGAAAGAAAGATGCAGAAAACACGGTATTTCTACCGCAGGAGACTTTAGCAGATCAGAGTAAATCTGTTAGCACTCACCAAACATTTAATATCTTTGCGTTAACAGCTATTAAACACATGGTTACAATCTTCTTATCAGTAATTAGTATTAATATGAATGCATTATTAAGGCAGTAGTTTATTACTCAAAATTTATGTTTGTTATTCATGTAAATGTATTGACTTTGAATAAGAGTGTCACTTTAAAACGCCTGTTTAATAGTTGTTTAATACTAAATATCCAGCTGAATATCGTTTCTATATGTAACCGACATAGACACAACTCTCTAAAGTAGGCAAAGTAAAGGGGATTTTTGAATATCCCCTTTAACCGTGCTTAGGTCGTTGACGGTGTTGCCAATGCTGACTATTAGCAAACAGGTTTGTTTCATTCGTTCTATGTATAATATATCTCTGATCTTACTTACAAGTTTTATCAGCAAGAAATAAAATGAAAGCTCTGTCCATGTGTACTCGAACTACGCAAGTAAGAGATAATTTCTAAATTTCATAAGCACACTCGGAAATGGTAGCAAAGACAAGATTGTTTACGAGTAGGTCGTTATTCACATGTAAGGTCAAAACTGATCCTTGACATGTCTTTTCGCCTAGGTAGTAAAAACAATTAGAACGATTGTCAAAACATGTACAGTGTCATTTATCAACTTTTGGCGGACATGAACAATTTATCAGGCTCATCTAAGAACGGAAAAATAACGTGAAATTTAATGAATATAATTGTTATAAATTTATAAGCCAAATACAGTAATTGTGCGTGTTAAACAAATCGATTCTTACATAAACCCAAACGAAAGCAGCGTTTCAATTCTGAAATATGTCACATTATATAATGAAGCATAAAATCGTATCCGAGATGCATTGATGTGTTTCTGATGATTAATTCCGGTAAACATTACGACAATACAGAACTTCTTACAATCATTTCAGACGAATTCGCATATGATGCACATGTTCGTCTTCCGCTTACAATATATTTTATAAAAAGCATTACACTCGTACGACGGCTATGTACGCAGAACGCCAAAACGTAGTTAATTTAAAACTAAATAGCGTAAACCGATAGCCTGAGGTTTTTTTTTTTGTTTCTTTGAGGGCCTAATTCAACATAAGTTATATGATTTTTCCATACTGCAAACCATCGTGACCATACGAGATGTTTACAAAGTCTGACGATATATATATCTTAAGTGAAGCTAAAACAATGGCTCCATCGGGAAGACGGAGTATTCTGACATCGCTAGAGAAATACCATGACATGTTATGGTCGACTTTGAACTATGACATGTGTTTTATATAGAAAAGGTGAACTAGGTAATATTGACCCCAGTTGTGCTTGTTTGAAGGAAGCTGCAGAGTTTCTGAGAAAATGTTCGAATGCAAATCTCCAATATGATATTGAGAGTAAAGAGAGACCAAAACTGCATAGTTGAATTCAGAGTATATTTATCACACAAACAAACCTTTCGAAAAAGAATAACAAAATATATGAAAAACGCTAAAGTACCTGTCAATTTCTCACTCTAATTAAATAAGTTGTAAACAAAGGTACTTTTGTTAGCACCAGCGTTATTCAAGCATGCGGGATACCTTTATTAATTTGATAAAATCTTAAACATATTTCATTTCCAAATCACGATCGATTCTCAATAGTATTTTGCCATAGACTCTGACAAATTTCCTTTCCCAATTAAAAGAATTGTGATAACAAAAAGCGTAAGCGGTTTACAGAATCCTCTTTGGTTTAGACAAAATATATATCAATAAAATATTATCAAAATACACAACATTAAGGCATAATCTAAGGATCTACTGTCCTAAAGCGTGTATAACGCGAAAAAGAGAAGTGATTTACGAATAAAACAAAATAATCACGATATAATTGAGAATGAAGCTTTGCAACTTATACTAAATCTCAATTTTATATAAAACAAAACATAAACATTTCGTTCAAAAAATGTACAATTGATCATGTTTGCACTCATGTTAATTTGCTTTACAAAAATACGTTTTGAGAAATGATCACAAAAAAAAGGAAATTTTAATTATAAAAAAAACCTATGATTTCATCGGTCCTCTAGCAAAACTATATTTTAAACCGATCCTTTTGACAGGCCATTCGTTATTAAGTTCGCAAATTGATCTTCAAACAACCTTAGGCCTAGCTAGTAATTCCGAAGGGAAACCAGACAGATTGCCCAAATATTGATACAGGAATGTCATGTAATCTCTAGTACAGTATGTTCACAGAACATTGTTCTCTATGCAAAATAATGGTTCTACATGTATTAATATTCAGAGGAATGTTTTCGATTTGCAATTGATTGCCATTTGGTCAATTTATGCGAAGTAAAAAAGGGATTTATGCAGATGACTATGCTATACCTCATATGATTTTGGTAATCGAAGGGATAACAATCAAACTCTCAGATTAAAGAAGTTTTTTGTCTGATGCATGGTGTTCAATTAGTTTATAATCTTATCAGTTATACTATTTTGGGTAAGCCAATAGTTTGTTTAACAATTTGAAAGAACAATATAAACTTGTATACTCATGCTGTATTATAAGTACAGAGTTTTATTCGTGTTGTCAATCAATTGTGTATATTTATCATTGAAATAAGAGACATCCTTGATTCATATCATTGTTTTGTCTGGAAACAAACTATAATTTTCAGAAGACCAATTTTTTGCGGATGAAGGGATGTCTTTTTCTGAATTAATCTTTTTCCAACCACAGTTTATGATCCTTTCGTGCTGTTATATAATATAAGACTGCAAGTCTTGACATGCAATTGACGAAAAGTAATAACATGTCCATCATTGGCTTGGAGTAAAGTGGACATGATTAAGCACGAGGTCTGACTTTTCTAGGCCCGTACACACAAAGCAACTTGGTGAACATTTTCAATTTACTTCGTACCAACATTTTAACATGGAGTTGTCTGAAAAAAAAATTGTACTTTCATTGGACTTTATTGGTTGATATTGTCTTATTTTTTAAATCAGTACCAACATTTTAACATGGAGTTGTCTGAAATTATTTGTACTTTTTATGGAACTTTATTGGTTGATATTGTCTTATTTTTTAAATCAGTACCAACATTTTAACATGGAGTTGTCTGAAATTATTTGTACTTTCATGGAACTTTATTGGTTGATATTGTCTAATTTTTTGAATCATGTTCTAGTTACTTTTCTCATACTTTTTTTTATAACCAATAACAATTATATTTATTAAACCTTCCAAAAACGTCTATTTCCACCTGAGGTATATATTGATAATGAATACAGACCCAGTTAAATTTACAAAAGAACTTTATTCAAGAACATATCTATGAAGTGCAATGGCATACCAATTATAGCATTGTCGTAGTGAAATATGATTGTTTGTAAGAAAACTCATTACGGATGGTTAAGATATAATTATAATGTGACGGATTTATATTATGCATTATTATACATTTTGTCGATTAGTTTCATTTTCTTTTGATGCTTTTAAACAATAAGTCATCACCTTAGTGCAAGAACGCAATATCTGCTTCTATCTATATATGCAGTTATTGCATTATTGCACTAAGAGGACGAAGAATACATATTTTGATATTAACTTTGAAAAAATACTTCTTAAAAAGTAACTGTCATAAAGACATATTGGTCAATGTTGTAAGGTCAATGTATATATATGGCTATAATTATACTCGGCGCTTTTTGCAAAGTTGGCATGAACCTGTTCTATATTATGGTTTCTAAATGTTCTCTTACATGGGTCTAGGAAATTGGCGTTAAGTATTTAGATTATAGTATATTGGGTCGATTGTACAGGACGTTGTTAAAATTAAAAGCGTTGTTAACACCACCTCTGTACACGTTTAAATCATAACTGCTGTGGAAGAATGTCGTTAATCGCTTTGTTAACTTTACCAATTTTCTTAACATTGTCTTATTTTGTAAAAGAAAACTGGTATGTTTCAGTGCAAGATAGTAATATATTTCACCGAGTGGGCATCAAAAGCAATATTTTATAAGATATTGCGATCTTATATTGAAACATTGTTTTTACAGATCAATGTGTGAGGGGTTGGGAGTCAAAAAGCATGCGAACGTAACTGCATTTCGGTAATGACGTAGTCAAATTTGTGTTCGCGCTGATGTTTGATTTGGAAAACTATGGAGAGCGGGCTAAAATTTCAAAACAGTGAGAATTATCCTTTTTATTTCACTGATAAATCTCTATTTAACAAATCGGTAAGCATATAATAAATTGGAATATAATGTAAAATTTCGAAAAACAAACTGGACAAAATTATATCGAAGTGTTTGTACAAAGTTATCAGAATTATCACTCATTTGTGACTAACACATATAAATTTATACGTCTAACACATAGGGATTTGTACATAACTGAAATAAGGTACGAAGCTATAAGATCAATAAACCAATTGAACATGTTTTCGTCCGAAAATGTTTTGGAAGGAAGTCTGCACATTTGTAGATATGGAACAGAATATAAATGTACATGCCATTATATAAATATCAGTCAATATAGAATTATTAAATAAAGACTGTATACACTCGTGTAACAATTTGTTTCTGAATGTCCGCATAAAAACAACTGATACAGTTCACTCATAAAGGACTGCACACTAATGGTTGTTCTCGATTAGTTATAATACGCCGAAATGTTACATAAATTAGTAGTTGAAGAGCTAAACTGTTGTATTTACAGGTAGCTCCCTGACCCATTGGTCCTTCTTAGCATAATAGTTTCTAACAGGGGTCAAATGAGAACACACTGGGCATGTGATGCCAAAGTCCATACTCTCTGACTTTGACAACAGGTGAAGCAAACACTTTGTATGGAAGGTATGGTAACAGGCTAATGTTCTTGCTTCATCACCTGGTAGGTCGTCGAGACAAATATTGCAAGGATCTGGCG
Source organism: Mya arenaria (assembly GCF_026914265.1). NCBI lineage: Eukaryota > Metazoa > Mollusca > Bivalvia > Myida > Myidae > Mya > Mya arenaria. Next base: position 27,400,780 of record NC_069129.1, on the reverse strand, counting down.
GTTCTTCCACAAGGTAGTTTGTATACGCGTGTTGCGAGGTCGAGGTATTGTCTGTGTTTGACGAATTGCGTTGTTGTGTGTATTTAGCCTGTTGGTTGAATGTATCCTTTGTGGTTTTATATTGGTCAAAGCCGTGTGTTTTGTCAGTTGTTGTAGTCTTCTGTGTTTCTGCTCTACCGCTACGTTTAGCATCCCGTTTGAAATAGATAGGAACCTCTTCAAAAATCTCCTCCGTATAATTCTTAGTGATATCTGGTTTAGACTTTCGTCTTGACTTATGTTTAGGTGGACTGCTATCATGACAGTCAGGTAAGGCATCGTCATTTACAACAACCTTTGCATCTTTGTCTGTCAGTACAATGATAATATCTTTTCCTTTCACCTTATTTCTAAAATGTTGCTTATCGTCAACATCGGAACTTTGATTTTTCTCCTGCTGTTGATACGTTTCATCAAAAGAACACCAGTTGTCTTTATAACGTCTCAGTCGGTCAATGTCATCGTGTTTGTAGCGTTGTACCAAAGCCTCTGAGCTCCAGTTTCGACTTAGTCTTTTATCGTCAGATTTTCTACGTTTTGATTTGTCCTCATAACTGTTCGAGTGCTTTAATTTTCTTGTCTTGTCTTGGTGACCTTTTGTTTCTTTACCTTTCTTCCTGCCGTCCGACAAAGAACTAGATCTACTCCTTCTATTCTCTGAAATATACTCTCGGTTTTTACTTTCATTGGAACTTAAACTAGTTCTTGTCCTTACACGAGGAATTTGGTGCACGTGACTAGCTTCCTGGCTCTGTGTCCAATGGCGTTCCTCCTCCGGATAAAGATCAACTATTGAGTGAGGAGTGAAAACGTCGTTAAACATAAATCGAAGACATTGAACAATGCAGGCCGGTATCCACCATGGTCGCTTTATTTCATCTCGTGTTGCACAAGAATTGCACAAATTCTTGTCACAATCTGCGCAGCGCTTCGTAGCTCGCGTCCGCTCTTGCTTTACCCAGCATTTATCACAGAGAAGTTGTTTCCTTTCCCTATTGATATGATGGAGAGAGGAGTTTGAGCTACTGCGTCGAAAGGATTCTGCATCTGAATCATCCTCTAACGGTATGTAGTCTGCGCGTCGGACTTGCTTGCGATGTCGCAATGGTTGACATTGTTGGTCCATGTTGTTCGTGCGAGGTGAGTCCTCTGTAAAAGTAGTAAAAATCATTACCCCTTGCATTTAATGCAAATAGAAGCGGTTAAGATGCAAGACTATTGACAATATATATCTGGTCAATGCTGTGCGTGCGAGATGAATTCTCTGTAAAAGTAATAAAACTCATAAGTACGCAAGGTGAATCTTCTGTAAATATAGTGAGAATCATTTGCATTTTAATGTACATAAAAACGGTTAAGATGCAAAATAATTGACAATATCTAAATATATGCATGGTATGCACACTATCAGAATCGAATCAAGGGTTCATTATACGTATTCAACAGTAATATAGTTATTTAGCCCTTGTGAAGTTGCTTAAAACAGTATTGCGTTTACTTAATGTGTTTTAAACAGAAACTTTTAAATACCGTGATTAGATGCAATTGATTAAATGTTTCATTACGGTCATACGTAAGGTTAATCTAACAGTTACTACTGATATTTTGCTAAAGGTGAACGCTTTGTGATACCGATTTGCCATTTCCATTACAGACATTACATATTTGTAATACAGATTAAGCTTGCGAACTTAAAGTTAAATAATATGAAACTCGCAAATGTTAATAGTCGACCAACTATGTTCACATATACGATGTTATCTTCGTTTTCCCTCAAAACATAATGTTCAGCTGTCAGCAATATTTGAGTGTATATACTATCATGGTCAGTCCATATATCATCAGTCAAGTGTAACCTTCTCCGTTTGTAAATACCGTCTAGTTTTGGAAAACACATGTTTGCCAAACCTATTTCTGCAAAGTATTTAATCTATTTAGCACTCCCAAGAAATATTATACTAATTACTTTATACCAAATGTATCTTATCCCTGCCAGCATGTTAGGTTTAGAACAATTCTCAAGACATATAATGACGTAGAAAAATAACATTAAAACAACGCAAAAGAAATGTGTATTAAGTATTTAAAGGGGCTATACACCGTATGATGAAATAGCGAAAAAAAAATGTCGAAAACTGACATAAACTTGGATACAACACTGGACTGCAATTTTGGCGACACCGGTTCGAACCCGGTCTCCGACTCGATTTTTCTTTTTACATTTTCGTATTTTATTTACAACCATGATATCAAAGAGTAAAACATTTATTAAATAATTGTCCTTTTTTGTTGCCAATCTGGTGTATAATCCCTTTAACGTCTACTTATAGCTCATCCTCGATACTCGAGCTATTCGTACGGGATTGAATATTCATTTTATACATTATGTCGAGTAATCGAAATAATATAGCGTGGGCTCCGACGATGTTTATGGCTCAGCATGTGGCGAATCCTTGCTAAAGTATTGCTGCTTATAGAGTCTATACGACACAAGACGTGTCGTATATCAGAACATTTGGATATATATCAAAGAAAAAATGGAAAACTGGAGGTGTGTTTCCCCACATTTGGAGATTTATTACAAATGCCACCTTGTGATTACAAATAAAACAAACACATATGGACTGAATAAACGAACGTATTTCTTTTTTGTCTGAATTTCCATACCAGGGAATGATTTAATTGAAAAATATTGTTTTTCAATGGGTTATCTTGTAGTTGTTTTTATTCAAAATGGTTAAATGGTATCAAATGGTGTCGTTGAAAAAAAAATCAAATACAATTTCAAATTCAGTAACTGCGTTCTTATGTTTTAAACAAGAAGGCGTTGTAATTTGATATTTTAAATACGGAAAAAGTATGATTTACTACATAAGAAAAACGCATTATATATCCTCTGGCCGTTGAAGCACGGGAGCACCAACAATTATGAAATATGAGAATAAATACTGCAACTTTTTATTATCCGTTTGTTCGTTTTATGGCATTTGAACCATTAAAGTGAAACTCGTATTTAAAATCAATACATACTCATTTATAACAAACATCGTTTTTGACTGATTAACCATAAGAGTCGGCCTACCATAGTCTTATAAGGTAGAAATACCGTATTTTATGCTCATCTCTTTCAAATTAGACTCAAATATTATTAACTGAGGTAAATCTTATTTGGGAATAAGGCTGCATCTTTCAACAATAATCGTCTAATAAGTACGTTTTAGGTTCTCGGCTTGGCACTTTAACTTTAATTGAATTGTCAATACGTATTTGAGTTATATCTGTGGCCTACAATGTGCAACATTTATTTTCGTTTATCACATTTATAGTATCTAAGGTAAAATAATGTCCGTGACCTGACTTTACGCCTAGATGGCAAAACTGATGAATACGACTGTCAAGAGCATGGTCAGTTGCCTAAATCAACTCTTGGCAGGCATGAGCCGTGAATCATGTCTGTAAATGAACACCACCGAGAACGTCCTTATATGTTTATATGATAAGTGCGGTTTTCTTGCGAGTGTTAAACCGATGTCCGTATATCTGTCCGTTCGTTGGACCCATGTTTACTTATGAATCGGATGATCCTATTGGGGAATAGCCAAATACGTACTGTGATGTTGTATAACGACACAGATCCTAAAATCTAATCAACAAGCCCGATACAATAAGATTGGAATTCCTTGATACGTATAATCCCATTCGTTTCTCGTGTATTTTAACTTTTATCCATTCAAGAGCTTTGGCAGTATTTGTCGTTTTAATATTTTTCTGGTGTTATTTTCGTTCAAAATAAAATCATCAAATTTAACGGTAAGCTCTATCGTACGTTCGTAAGGCTTGTTGTACTTTTCTTTATTTTTATATGTACTTTTTAATGAAATTGATTATGGCCGTGATCCGTTTAGAACGGAGACCTTTTATTATCGAACAATGGAATGTACAAGAACAATCCCAGTAGCGAATTGTATAACTAAGAACAATCCCAGTAGCGAATTGTATAACTAAGAACAATCCCAGTAGCGAATTGTATAACTAAGAACAATCCCAGTAGCGAATTGTATAACTAAGAACAATCCCAGTAGCGAATTGTATAGCTAAGAACAATTCATGTAGCGAATTGTATAACTAAGAACAATCCCAGTAGCGAATTGTATAACTAAGAACAATCCCAGTAGCGAATTGTATAACTAAGAACAATCCCAGTAGCGAATTGTATAACTTTGATAATTTGTCCAAGGTGATCTGTTGACCAGTTTGCCATTTAATTGATTTCATTGGTTATTAGGAAATTTTAGATGAAACAAATGCTAATCAATAGATATTTTGGAGTCTGACCGAAACAGGAGTAATGGCACAAGGATTAATGCTCAAAATGTCAATGAAATGGAGAACAAATTAAGTGTATACTGTATGTGGACATCATAAAGTGTCTGCTCTATGTGGACATAATAAAGTGTCTGCTATATGTGGACATAATAAAGCGTCTACTCTATCCGGGCATTATAAAATGTCTACTCTATGTGGACTCCATAAATAAAAGTGTCTTCTCTATCTGAACATCATAAAGTGTCTACTCTATCTGTCTACCCTCTGTTGACATCATAAAGTGTCTACTCTATCTGGACACTAAAAAGTGTTTTCTCTATCTGGACATCATAAAGTGTCTACTATAGGTGGACATCATAAAGTGTCTACTATAGGTGGACATCATAAAGTGTCTACTCTAGGTGGACATAATAAAGCGTCTACTCTATCCGGGCATTATAAAATGTCTACTCTATGTGGACTCCATAAATAAAAGTGTCTACTCTATGTGGACACTAAAAAGTGTCTTCTCAATGTGGACATCATAAAGTGTCTACTCTATGTGGACATCATAAAGTGTCTAATCTATGTGGACATCATAAAGTGTCTACTCTATGTGGACATAATAAAGTGTCTACTCTATGTGGACATCATAAAGTGTCTACTCTAGGCGGACATCATAAAGTGTCTACTCTAGGTGGACATCATAAATTGTCTACTCTAGGTGGACATCATTAAGTGTCTGCTCTATCTGGACATCATAAATTGTCTACTCTAGGTGGACATCATAAAGTGTCTACTCTATGTGGACATCATAAAGTGTCTAATCTATGTGGACATCATAAAGTGTTTACTCTATGTGAATATAAAAAGTGTCTACTCTTTGTGGGCATCATAAAGTGTCTACTCTATTTGGACATCATAAAGTGTCTACTCTATGTGGACATCAAAAAGTGTCTACTCTATGTGGACATAATAAAGTGTCTACTCTATGTGGACATCATAAAGTGTCTACTCTAGGTGGACATCATAAAGTGTCTACTCTATCTGGACATCATAAAGTGTCTACTCTATGTGGACATCATAAAGTGTCTACTCTAGGTGGACATCATAAAGTGTCTACTCTATGTGGACATCATAAAGTGTCTACTCTATGTGGACATCATAAAGTGTCTACTCTATGTGGACATCATAAAGTGTCTACTCTATGTGGACATCATAAAGTGTCTACTCTATGTGGACATCATAAAGTGTCTACTCTATGTGGACATCATAAATTGTCTACTCTAGGTGGACATCATAAAGAGTCTACTCTATGTGGACATCATAAAGTGTCTACTCTAGGTGGACATCATAAAGTGTCTACTCTAGGTGGACATCATAAAGAGTCTACAATATCTGTCTACTCTAAGTGGACACCATAAAGAGTCTACTCAGTGTGGACATCATAAATTGTCTACTCTATCTGTCTACCCTATGTAAACATCATTAAGTGTCTATTTTTTTCACTTTCAAATTAAAAAAAAAAATTCCTAAACTAGCAAATAAAACATTAACTACAGAACAAATATTATAACTTTCTCAGAATTATTGATTTGAAAAAGAGATCGTTTGTAACGTGCCTCGATATGATGGCCAATTGGTGCCTAAAGCTGCACTCTAACAGATGAATCATTTTGACAACTTTGACAAAAAAAAAATATTGGAATGAGCCAACTTTTGCGTAAATGGCTGAGAACCAGTGACTTAGGACTGCTGACAAAAGATCAGACGGCAGTTGTTCATATTTGCACCCGAAAATTGATGTTTAATGCCGAATAATTCATTTTGGAACGGGGGCCCTTCAGGTAGTAGGCATATCAGATCGTTACTACAAATCATTACATGGTAAAGCGGTCAAAAAATTATACGGTTTGTCAATGCTTGTTTAAAGCGTTAGTTACGCGTTCAGCCATAAAACATCAATTTTCGAACGTAAATATGAAACACTGCGATCTGATCTTTTGTCAGCAGTTTTATATCACTGGTTTCAAGATTTTTAAGCAAATAATGGCTCATTCCAAGTAAAAAAAGGTTGTCAACATCATGCAGCTTTAAGTTTGTTTAAATACCGTTATTTTCGTACTAAATATAGGGGACTGGTATGTTTTGCTACTTTAATCACTGACTTATGCTTATAAAACTATAAGTAATGACTTCGACATAATTAAAAGCGTAATATACGGATTATAGGATTAATATTCCGCATTATTTTTTTATAAAGGATTACTATTATTATATTTGCGATTCAAAGCGAAGAGCAAACTATTTTAGCCAAACCTAGTTTACTGCTGAGATCAGGAAATCTCATCTAATGGTTCCATTGGTGAAAAATAGACGGATTATTCTGACATCAATGAAGTAATTAAACGGCTTTTTATGGGAGTCTTTGATCTATGACATGTGTTTTATATACAGACATTGACCTAGGTGCATTGGAGGCAACCATCCTAGATTCAATACATGCGAGTTGTTTTCACTTGCACGGAATTTCAGAATCAGGAAGAACAAGCTTTTTTATTATTCCAGGCCAAGTTTATGGAATATCTGGAATGTAAATCCCGAACTATTCATCCCTTGTTAATTGCCCTGGTTTTATGGCAGGATGGCAAATCTACTCTCAGACAGAGAGACAGACAGAGAGACAGAGAGACAGACAGAGAGACAGAGAGACAGACAGAGAGACAGACAGGCAGGCAGGCAGGCAGGCAGGCAGGCAGGCAGGCAGGCAGGCAGGCAGGCAGGCAGCCAGCCAGCCAGCCAGCCAGCCAGCCAGCCAGCCAGCCAGGCAGCCAGGCAGGCAGGCAGCCAGCCAGGCAGGCAGGCAGCCAGGCAGGCAGGCAGGCAGCCAGGCAGGCAGACAGACAGACAGACAGACAGACAGACGGACTTGTACAACGTCAACATCTTATGTTTAGATCTTATTTGATATTAAACAAATCCTACAATGTACGAGATATACTCGTATAAAATATTAACTTTTTCAGTAAGACATTAAAATAAGCATATCACATGAATAATATTGATATTATTGAATTATTAATAAAAAATAAACATATATTGTTCCTCTAAAAGAGCCATTAAAGAAGTATTTAGTTGTTCTATATAATAAAATAATATTTTTGCATTTCACTTAAATGCTAGAAATAAGGGATTGAATTTAACGTTTAGTTTATACATTATTTAGCTCATGAAAATTCATTGAAACAGCATAATAATATTAAACATATAACATAACAAGGATTTAGGAGATAGCTAAATGTATTACCTCTCTCCATAGTAATTCGTTTATTTCGGCAAATGATGTTGGTTCTATTTGGTTAAATAAGTGTTTTTTTAGAATTTTCAAGATTTTATATAAAATTTTACTTACATACCAATAACTTGTTTTATGTTGTTTTTTTTCGAAACTGTAAAATTTGATACTTTTAATTCAAATCTAGATGAACGTTTATAATAAATCCAACATTACCATCTCTTTAGTCCTCACACTGATAAAGTTCACATGAAGTTACAATCTGAATAAGCGGTTAAGTATACTTAACATACCTGCATAAAAACGACGTCCCATCACTGAAGCAATATCACAGCCGCTAGTTACTTTCCAACATATACATACAGATCTGAGTGAAAACTTTTGCCATATAAAAATATCCAAAATAAACTCATGCCAAGAATATGCGTCACTAACAAATTACCGAAAGAAAAATTAGTTATGGATAACCTCTTCGCGTCTGGGTTATTATTATCAAATTAATTATTCAGTAAACACAACATGAAACACCATCGCCTGTCAAACGGGTTTCGGGTTTTCCGTCTTTAAGTTGTTCATGTCAACGCTGTAGAAACAAAAGGACAATACACTAATTGGTTGCTGAAGGGGACATCTATTAATTGAGTTCGCAGCAACCATGATATGGGCTGGCCACAAAATGTGATACATCTGAAAAACGACATTCGACGCGAATCTTGACAATCAATTAGTAACAAACGGGTTTTCAACAGTACCTTTTTGAAAAAAAATCTAACATGTCATTTCACGGGAATGCTAGACATAGGGATAACTTGGTAATTATTTCAGAAAGAAAAAAACAACTTTTCTGGACAACAACCTTAAATGCCATTTGTGACAGTTACCTTTATAATTAAGAGCAGCACGTTTTGACTGCCAAGTGGTATCATAGGCTTCCAATAGCTGTAAGGATCCAACCGAAAACGAAGTAAAATATGTCATGTGATTAATTTTAAAGGATTCTAAGCTATTTTCAAGAGGAAATATGAGTCAACAGTTTTACAGTTTTAAAAGCTCTCAATTGCAGGTGTCAGCAACTTATAAAATTTCATACAAAGTCAGTCTCCTTTCTTCTATGAAAGCATTCATAATCAGATATAGTCATATTTCTCCAATGACGGATAATTGAAAATAATAAGGAATTGTTTCCAAATATATCGCAAATCACCACAAAGATTATATGGTATAAACTGTGCAGACATAACCAGTCGACATAAATGCAAAAACAGTCCACATATTTCACAGAGAAAAAGTAGAAATGATCCCTTGAAATGTTATTTCGAGGGACTGATAATTTGAATTCACAAGGCTGTACTTTCAAATATATCGACAGTTAACGGCACTTAATTATATGTACTGGCAATACTGCATATTCTTCTGAGAGGGTAAATCTGTTCTGATATGTTTAATATATATGTGTTTATTTACGTCTCATCCATGTACATACAGTTCACGTTTATACAATTTACATGTACACAGCCATTCTATTTAAGAATTATAGGAGGCGGATTGGCAACCGCAATCTTGCCATCACATAAATATAGTTACAGATACTAAAACTATAAAACAGTTGCCAATTCCTTAAAAAGAGAAGTATTTATTTAAGACCACGATATTTACATTTACGAATTAGTGCATGTCATAAATAATAAAAGAAGTTTTGTTATTTAGCTAAAACTGAATAGACTTAAACATTGACAAAGAGAACAATAAAAGGCTGTAATAAAAGTTGTGTGTACCACTTATCTATTACTTTTACTATATCAAACATTATTTCTACATTGAAGTATTTCAAAGCAGGTTTTTGCAAGTATTCTTATTGCATAGGGTTCTGGGTGAGCAAAAAGAAACTTCAATTTGTCAATATCTGGCATATCATTAAAATAAACAAATATACTTTGAGCATGACCACATAATGGCTTTCGCATGCTATCACATACAGGACATTGGAGAATAACATGTTATTTAATATATTATTGTATAAGATCGTAACTCCAATGAAAGGTGCTGCTCTCAATGTGTGAACTAAATGACAAATGACATTCTTCGCGAGGGCAGACAATCAATTAGTAACAATCAGGGTTAAAACAGTTCCTATCGAAAATTAATCAAACAGGTCATTTGTCGGAAATGCTAGACGGTCTAATTTATTTTAGGAAGAAAACAACTTTTTAGACAATCATCTAAAATGTCATTCACCATTATAGTAAAGAGCAGCACGTTTTGAAATCCATTTGATCAAAGGCTTTTCAAACCTATCAGGGGTCAACACAAAATAAAATAAATGTTTCACGTAATTTAAATAGAAGCCCTCAAAGCAATTTTCAAGCGGAAATATGAGTCAAAAAAGTGTTTTTTTAAAAGATCCAACGCAATCAGTAGTGTATAAATTTTAATACAAACTCAGTCTCCTTTCTTCAATGAAAGCATTTGCGATCAGATAATTTCTCTTCAATGACGGATAATTGGAAATGATAAAGCTTTGTTTTCAAAGAGATTGCGCTATCATCATATGTTAAACATTTCGCAGACATAACCAGTCAACATCAATACAGTAGCAATTTATATATCTCACAAAAAATAGTAGAAATTATCTTCAAGGTGATCTCCAAAAAAGGATGATTCTAATTGTAAAGGAAGTATTTTCAAAGAAATTATAATATTAACGCTTTGGATAGAGGTTATATCATCAGGAAATGCTATTACAGCAGGCACTTATTAATGTTTTGGCCAAAATCAGGTCCTCCTTAGAGAGAGAAAACCCGTATAAAAGTAGGCACCTATAAATTGAAAATCTGCATAACATGTTACTGTATAAATTCGCAATTACTATGATAGGGGCTGGCAAATTTGTAAAATGACATTCATCGCGAGACTAGACAACCAATCAGTTACAATCGGAGTTAAAACAGTTTCTCTTTGGGAAAAAATCAAACAGGTCATTTGTCGAAAGTGCTAGACGGTTAGATTTTATTAGGAAGCTTTTTTTTTAAATAATCTTAAGTATCATTCACCATTATAGATAAGAACAGCACTTTTTTCATGTGGTCGTAGGCTATTCTAAGCTATACGGATCCAACTGAAAACGAAGTAGTTTACACGAAGGCTTACATTTTATAGCTTCTTTTGCGCGGAAATAAAAGTCAACAATTTTAAATCTTCAATAGGGCTCCAAACAAAGTGTCTGCCGTTTACATGAATGAATTTACATACAAAGTCAGTCTCCTTTCTTTAATAAAGCCATCATATTATATCTCACCAAGGACTGGTAATTAGAAATGATAAGGCACTGCTTTTAAAGATAGATATTTTCATAGATCAAACCGGTGATAAATGTGTCATGTACAGTATATGAAAAATGCCTAAGCAATTTTGCCCGAAAATAACAGTCAACATCTATGAAGCTTTAAAAGGGCTCCAAAGAAAGTGTCGCCAATTTATCAAGTCACATATACAGTCAGTCTCCTCTCTTTCTTTTCAATGAAAGCATTCACGATCAGATTATATCTCTGATTGGAATTGAGAATACATTTTTTTTTTCAAAGATATTGCGATATCATAACACAGATTATATGTTATCCAATGTGCAGACATAACCAGTCAACATTAATACAAAAGCAGTCTATATCTCTCAGAAGGACACAGTGGCAAGGATTTCCAAGGTGATCGCCAAGGACTAATAATTCTAATTGATAAGGCTGCATTTTTCAAGAACATGCAATAATAGCTTCTTGTTTCTCTGGTATATCACCCGTAAACCCTACCACAGCTGGCATTTATGTATTGCAAATATTACATATTCCTTGGAGAGAGTAACATTGTTTTGGTCTGTATAATATGTTATTGTATAAGTTCGCAACTACTATGCTAGGGACTGGCCTTCATGTGTGAACAATTTGCCAAATGATATTATTTTCGAGGCCAGACAAACCAATTAGTAACAATCATATTTAAAACAGTTTTATAGGGAAGTAACTAACACGTCATTTGTCTGAAAAGCTAAGCGGTCTAAATTATTTTTGGTAGGAAACGTTATTTTTTAAATAATCCAAAATGACATTCACCAGTATGACTAATTGCAGACCTGTTTAAAATACAAGTGGTCGTACGCTTTTCATATATCAAAACGAAGATAAATGTGTCGTGTACAGTATACATAACGCTTCAAAGCTATTTTGCACGAACGGTCAATATTTCAAAAGCTTATAAAATGATCCAAAGAATCTTTCATTCACAATCAGAATTTATTTCTCATAGGACGGACACAATTGTAGTGATAAAGCATTGTTTAGAAGATACTGCGATAACAGGTCACATATTATATGTTATAAATTGTGCAGACATAACCAGTCACCTATATTACTCTAGCAATCGATATATCTCACAAACCAGATCTTCCCTGGAAACAGTCAAAATGATCTCCAAGGTGATCTACATAGGGTGGATAATTTGAAAACGATAAAGGTATTGCGAATTCATTACACATATTATATGTTATAAATTGTGCGGACATATTCCGTCAATTTTAATACAGTAGCAGTCTATAATTAACACAGGGAAACAATGCAAAGGATCTCCATGGTGATATCCAAGGACTGATTATTTTATTGTTAAGGCAGTATTTTCCAGGATATTGTAGTATTAACTCCTTGATATCGGTTAAATCACTAGAAAATGCCTTTATAGCATACACTCATTAATGTTTTGGCAATATCAGACCTTCCTAAGAGAGAGAAAAACTGTTTTGATACGTATAATATGTTATTATATAAGTTCACAACTACCATGCGATGGGCACAATAAATTATACATATCAAATACAACATTCAACCTTAGACCAGACAACCAATTAGTAACAATCGGAGTTAAGAAAAGGCTTTCGGTAGTATAACACTTGACGGAAATGCTAGACTTCATAAATGAATTGGTAATTATTTCATTCAGAAACAACATATTGGACTGGCCACGGACGGAAACGTCACTTGTCTGAGAGCTTGACATTTATTCAATCACCATTTTAGTTCAGATCTAGTGCCCATCATCAGTTTAGTGCATTGTTTGATTATATAGGTTTTTTGTATTGATGTTTTGGTTCATGGAGGGAGGAGGGGATTATAAATTACGTTGGAATTTAAGATAAGGAGTGAGCCGGACATTTGGCTGTGATAGAGGTTTTTAAAGTTTCGTATTCGCGAAAGTATGATTTAAAAAAGACTTTAGTGGAAATACAAGCGTTTTACTAGACAAGACTAGACTAGACTAGACTTTCAAGATTTAGGTTTCTCATCGGTCACATGATATAATTACTTAAAAATGTATAATGTACTTTATTCTCATTCATTGTATTAAATGAACATTCTTTGTTAAACACTTCTAACTTTCCTGGAAATTCACTGATAATTTTAGGAAAACGACTTAATTTAAGAATTGACATGAGATGTTGGATGAATACTGACTTAAAGCATTAAATCTGCCGTCAAACACTATATATATATATACTGTAAGTAAGTACATGTATAGAAATGACAAGATTTGTTTGGGCAACTGAATATTTTACACAATCTTCATACAATCACAACTCTTCTCGAAATACATCAATTGCGCCAACACCAGATCATATTTCTCAAAGGACTTGTAATTTGACTTGCTGTTTTTCCCAAGTAATGGTAACATTATCCAAGGATATTGGATAACAATTACAAGTACAGAATAACAATCTGTGCCAAGATCTTTGTGTTAGAGATGTCACATCTGTGTTTGACATATCAGATTGTCGTTGCAGACAAAGAAATTGCTTTAATGTGTGTCGAATTTTATACACATTTAATACACGTTTGGTGTCATATTAAGGCCATTCAATTTTTACATCTGGATGGCTTACCGCCAGACTGTTGTATTGCCTTTTGTTCTATATTGAGCTCAAGTCCACAAGTAACCTTTAGTGTACCGTTACAACCGTTGCAATCGCAACAAAACTGCATTGTCAAAACTGATGATGGTTTTGATTTTATAAGGCTTGTCGCTGCGCGGATTAAAGCATGTCGGCATAATTAGTGCGTGTCGGTAATTAGCCTTGCCAGCGGAAGGCACGTCGGGTAAAGTGCGAACAAACAACCATACGGTATTACGATCGCAATAGTTTCTTCTATTGATGTTTTTCTAATGACAGACAGCGGGTGTTTTTCACACCTTCGCACATTTGAAAATATTTGATAGTGACAATAATGCTACTTTGCGTTATGCACATTCCTTTATTATTTTTTTTAAAACAGTAACATACAACAAAATGTTTTGTACATTATCGAAACATTAAAATCATGAACAACGATTAATTGATATTTACCTCCTTTCTCGATTTTCCGTTGTCGTAAATAACTCAATCCAGTTAAAGTGCTGACTCACATCGAGTTTTTGTGAGTAGCGTCTCTTTTGTAGAAAAGTAAACACTCGTGTTTGTTTTCAATTTATTTCTCAATAAATCATTTTAAAGTAAACATTCAATATATTTCTGCGTGTGTTAACTTGCGTGATTTTACCTATGTCAGTTGTTCTCTTCGGTGACGCAGTACAGATACTTACTATTACCGCGTTCTTCCCCGGTCAGATATTTTCGACCTGAAATGGACTTGGAAAAGAAAATGCAATTCTAATAGCATAGAAAGGACGCAGGCAATTTTTAAGAGGAGAATTGGGAGTAAAAAAGTGCGTCCTATGCATGATATAATACGGTATATTGTACAACGCATTTGCATCAAACCAAAATCGCTTGTCCTATTTTTCGGACACCCAAGTTTAGTGATAATTGGTTGAACAATAGCCTTATAGCAGACAGAGAGTGTAATGTTGCTAATTAGACAATTGGATGATTGGACAAAAACTTTTAAAGTTATTGATTAGACTAGACCGATCATCAAATTTTTCTATAATTAAAGGGTGATTACCCTAGAGTGACTCAAGCGATATGACTGGCTATTGAACTCCTAGATATTATGCCCATACACATTCGGACCAAATGTGGTGATAATTGGACAATTGTTTCTAAGTTAATTATCTGACATTGTATTTGTAATGCATATATTGTCAGTTTTTCCACTGTTGCTCTTCTAAAACAATTGTACAGTAAAATGAATATTGGAAGTTTTGAGTATAATGAAATTTATTGATCTTATGCAAGATAATAATTATTCCGTTCAGCTTAATTTGTGCAAATTTATTTCTAAAGGATTTAATTGTCGTCATAACATTGTACACATTGTTTCATTATCTGTATTAAAGGTGTACATTTTAGTTCTTTTGCATACCATAATATATTTTAAAAAATATAAATATTAACTAATTAGTTGTTAGTCCATCCTCACTGTGAGTGTAAGTGAAATGTTGGTGTAATGTAAAAGTATCTAATGCAAAGTTTTATGTTAAAATATTGATTATCAGTTCTTTTTTCATGTCTGAGATTTCAAACCTATCAGGTTATCGTTGTATATATGTTGAATTGAATGTAGTATATCTATCATGTGATGAAGAACACTTTGTGTTCAAGTTACTTCATAAAGAAGTTGAATCCTGAATCCTTCAATCTCAAACCAACTCAAAACGTTAGTGTACGCTGATACTGTCTGTTTCCATGTTTGTTGAAATTAATACACATTACAGACGTTTAAAATCAAAAAAGGGTCAATCGTTTTTTTACAATTACCTGTTGAGTATTTTTCAACGACTGTGAAGAAACGGGTTAACTTGATATACGAATGATGTTACGGTAAGCCTTTCTTTGTTTACAAATGAAATCGATGTATTGTGTTTGAAAGTTGAGAATTATTTCTCATCAAATACCCAGACGCAATTTGATATAGAGAAAATAAGTTAATTATTTTTCACAGTATATGGTCTACATGATCAAACTCAATTACGTACGTGACAAAATAGGTAAAATTGTCGCTTTTGATATATTCCATAAAATTCAAAGTATGAATGATGACTAATACTTATAGGAAACCTACTTCAATTAAACACATTTCAAACATTGTATGTTAGTTTTATAACTGTAAAAAGAAAAATTGGAAATCAGATAGGAAATTGATTTAACATGAATTAACTGGAGGTGCGATAAAACGTTCTCTTTTCACCCTTAGTACCCCCTCCCTGTTCTGCAGTACCGTTCCCTTTTAATAAAACCTGGTTTAACGCGTACATGTTTAGTGAGTATCATACTATGGCCCATGTTTTGCTGTGAACATCATACAGAATCATTTTAACAGATTCATGTCTGTAATCAAACGGGAGTTTACTTTTACGAACCTCTAACTTGATTTAGACACGAGAAGTAGAGAAATTAGATAGGAAATTCAATTAACATGATGTAACTGGAAGTGCGATAAAACTTTCGCTTTTCACCCTTAGTATACCCTCCCTGTTCTGCAGCACCCTACCCTTTAAAAAAAACCCGGCTAAACGCGTACATGTTTGGTGAGTAAGGACCATGTTTTGCTGTAAACAGCGCACATAATCATTTCAACAGATTCATGTCTGTAATCAAGCGGGAGTGTACTTTTAAGAACCTCTAACATGATAAGGACTCAATAAGTAGAGAAATTAGATAGGAAATTCAATTTGCATGATTAAACTGGAGGCTTGCAGCCGTTTTTCAAAATAGGATCTTGGAAAACATTGAGAAATACCAAAAGAACAGGTGTGCCATTTGTATTTTGTAAACACATTTAATCACGCACGGAAAATAGTAATACTTAAAACAAAGTTATGTCTATTTTGTACGAAAATGTATATTGCAGTTTGTATAAAAGGGCAAAACTAAACATTATATGTCTATTACTCGCTATTGTCTGCGAAAAATGATGCAAATTTCCATATACCATTCATCACATTACATTGTTTCATATCAATTTCAGACAGAGAAAATGCCAATACTGTGCATTATTTGCAGAAACATGCACTTGATATGAAATCATGTTATCATATTTCTGTGAGAGAAGTGATCAACATTTATCTGGCAACAACTGTGAGGAAAATTATATCAACTGATGCTATGTCACTCTTGTTGGCATGATGTTGTGCGAGCGTTTTGTAGGGGAAGAAGGGCGCCCCACCCTCCTTATTTTGGTACCACCCCTCTACCCTTATGGAGACCAGCAATTGCAGCTTAATGCCTTCATAGCATTGATATCTTTCGATAGTCATTTTTTTCCCTAAAAGCCTAATATGTGAATACAAATACATACAAACTTAATATATACGGCAGCTGAAACCTAAACCTAATTCAATTAAACACATTTTCAACATTTTATTTTAAATCTATAATATAAAAGTTCTTCACAGCACCGTAAAATGTGCCCTTTTCCATTTTCTGCAGCTGTGAACAGCATATAGAATCAATTCAAAAGATTTATGTCTAAGATCAAATGAAAGTGTACTGTTTTGAACCTCTAACATGATTAAGAGGTCAATATTATATTTTGTCCAATGAGAAGGCAATTAGTTTTCCAATACCTTTATTTAAGTAAATCAGCAGTCAGCTGTTATTCAATTTAATCAGGTGAAGCGGTAGATATAAACACTGGCTCGCACAGATAGTGGGTAGTTTACACAGTATAATGTATACCACTAAAAGACTAATATATTGTTAGTATGTACTTAAACAAGATTAATGGTTATGAGACTGTCAGTCCATACTTGTAATCTTGAACCATTACTTAAATGCAAAACAAAGAGATAGTAGATAGGAAATTCACTTTGCATGATTAAACTGGAGGCTTTCAGCCATTTTCCAAAAGAGGATCTTTAAAAACACCAGGATATATATGACAAGATTTATTTAGTAACACTCAAAACAATGTTACATCTATTTTGTAAAAACAATAAAACAACATCATAAAAAACATCACGTCCATGGAAATGTAAATTACAGTTTGTGTAAAAGAGCAAAACTAAAACAATATATGTCTTTTAATGGCTATTGTTTTAATATCAATTTCATGAAATAATGCAGCAGCCTTGAATATGAGACTTGAGAGGAAATTTCAGACAGAAAATAATAAAATCATGACAATCCTGTGCAGTAATTCCAGAAATGTGCACTTAATACGCAAATGTTGTTATCATATTTTCAGTCTCGTACACCAGAGTAATGATGCTATGCGTACAACAGATTTACCATTATCAAAACTCTGACGAGTGAGAATGCATATGTCTTGAAAAGAGGTAATGAACATTTATTTTACAACATCTGTGAAGAAAGTTATACTTTCTTATGCTGTCTTGTTTTGTTCGGGAAACCAGATTTCCTAGAACGATAAGCCAATTTTCGGGCTTGGTGACTGCAAACAAGCAAGTGTGCTATAAAGTTATATGTACTTATAGTAGGTCTATCTCATTTGCACGAGCTTGCGCGAGTGTGAGGTCTTGTTTTGTACAGGAAACCAGTTTCTTGAACCAACACACGTGTCTGGCTTGATGACCGCAAACCAAACTCACATATGCCTATGCCAGGAATCGAACTTAAGTTGTACTGATGAAAAGTGAGTGCTCTAATCACTAACCAAATACAGCATGGTAAAGGTTGTTTACCAAATACAGCATGGTAAATACTGTTAACCAAATACAGCATGGAAAATACTGTTAACCAAATACAGCATGGTAAATACTGTTAACCAAATACAGCATGGTAGAAGTTGTTTACCAAATACAGCATGGTTAAGGGTGTTAACCAAACACAGCATGGTAGAGGTTGTTAACCAAATACAGCATGATAGAGGTTGTTAACCAAATACAGCATGGTATAGGTTGTTTACCAAATACAGGATGGTAAAGGTTGTTAACAAAATACAGCATGGTAAACGTTATCAACCAAATACAGCATGGTAGAGGTTGTTAACTAAATACAGTATGGTAGAGGTTGTTAACCAAATACAGCATGGTAAAGGTTGTTAACCAAATACAGCATGGTAAAGGTTGTTAACCAAATACAGCATGGTAAAGGTTGTTAACCAAATACAGCATGGTAAACGTTATCAACCAAATACAGCATGGTAAAGGTTGTTAACCAAATGCAGGATGGTAAAGGTTGTTAAAAATTCAGCATGGTAAACGTTATACCCCAAATACAGCATGGTAGTGGTTGTTAACTAAATACAGCATGGTAGAGGTCGTTAACCAAATACAGCATGGTAAAGGTTGTTAACCAAATACAGCATGGTAAAGGCTGTTAACCAAATACAGAATGGTAAAGGTTGTTAACCAAATACAGCATGGTAAAGGTTGTTAACCAAATACAGCATGGTAAAGGTTGTTAACCAAATACAGCATGGTAAACGTTATCAACCAAATACAGCATGGTAAAGGTTGTTAACCAAATGCAGGATGGTAAAGGTTGTTAAAAATTCAGCATGGTAAACGTTATACCCCAAATACAGCATGGTAGTGGTTGTTAACTAAATACAGCATGGTAGAGGTTGTTTACCAAATACAGCATGGTAAAGGTTGTTAACCAAATACAGCATGGTAAAGGCTGTTAACCAAATACAGAATGGTAAAGGTTGTTAACCAAATACAGCATGGTAGACGTTATCACCAAATACAGCATGGTAGAGGTTATTAACTAAATACAGCATGGTAGAGGTTGTAAACCAAATACAGCATGGTAATGACTGTTAACCAAATACAGCATGGAAGAGGTTGTTAACCAAAAACAGCATGGTAATGGTTGTTAACCAAATACGGCATGGTAAACGTTATTAACCAAATACAGCATGGTAAAGGTTATCAACCAAAAACAGCATGGTAAACGGTATCAACCAAATACATCATGGTAAACGTTATCAACCAAATACAAGCATGGTACAAGTTCTCAACCAAATACAGCATGGTAAACGTTATCAACCAAATACAGCATGGTAAAGGTTGTGAACCAAATATAGCATGGTACACGTAATCAATCAAATACAGCATGGTACACGTTATCAACCAAAAACAGCATGGTAAACGTTATTAACCAAATACAGCATGGTGAAAGTTATCAACCAAATACAGCATGGTTAACGTTATCAACCAAATACAGCATGGTAAAGGTTGTTAACCAAATACAGCATGGTCAACGTTATCAACCAAATACAGCATGGTAAACGTTATCAACCAAATACAGCATGGTAAACGTTATCAACCACAATACTACATAGATGGCTAAAATACAACATCTAACAGCAATTCAAACAGTGATTCCTAAACAATTTGAGGTGTCATAATGAAAGGCTCTGAGTACAACAATCTTGAGTACAACAATCTTTAGTAGATAAAAAATCAGAAATTCTCTTCTACATGTGACATTCATACATGTATGTTTATTCATCATTTCATATAAAGATTTATGGACAAACAACATTTATATATGTACTTAAAGCAAGGATATATAAATAACAATCATGTTATTAAATAATGGTATAGATATTTAGTATGTACTTACAAAAATAAATTATTTGATGGAGCACAGTCATATAAGCATTTATTTTGTGTAAGTACATACTAAACATCTTTAAGTTTTTCAGTGGTCAACATTATACTGTATAAACTACCCAATAACTGGGCCAGCCACAGTTTATATTACCACTTCACCTGATTCAAATCAATAATGGTTGCTGCTAATTATTAACTGCCTTCTCATTGGATGAAATATAATGTTGATCACTATTATTTGTTTTAACAGTGATTCATACATTTACATCTATTTTGAGTGAAATAATTGCAATCTTTAAAGGCTTAAAAAAGCTTTTAGCAATGATTTACCTCAAGTAGCTGTAAGTGTAATGATCTGCAGATAATAAGACAATAGCAAAGATTAAAATCTTGATTGCATCTTTGAATTTAAGAAGAAAACAAAACAAAATCATAACGGCCTTGAACAAATGAGCAATTAAATGATAACGAAACAGTTGATGTGTGTGATAATTTAAAAGATCACGGTTCGAGGTAAAACTAAAATATTATAAATCACTAAGAAATGCTATTACAGCAGGCACTTATAAATGTTTTGGCAATATCAGATCTTCCCTAGAGAGAGAAAACCCGTATAACAGTAGGCACCTATATATTGAAAATATGTATAACATTTTACTGTTTAATTTTGCAATGACTATGATAGGGGCTGGCAAATTTGCAAAATGACATTCATCGCGAGGCTAGTCAACCAATCAGTTACAATCGGAGTTAAAACAGTTTTTTTTTAGAAACAAATCTTACAGGTCATTTGTCAAAATGTTAGACGGTTAAATTTAATTAGGAAGATTTTTTTACAATAATCGTAAATAGCATACGCTATTTTATATAAGAAAATTATTTTTGAATTTCAAGTGGTTGTAAGCTATCCAAAGCTGTACGGATCCAACATAATCCGAAGTAGTTTACACGAAGGCTTTAAAGCGCGGAAATAAGAGTCAACAATTTTAAAACTTCAATAGGGCTCTAAACAAAGTGTCAGCAGTTGATGAATATACATGCATTGTTTTCAAAGATATTGATACGTCATCACACAGGTTATATGTTATAATAATTTAGTCATAACCAGTTAACTTTATTATTGTAGCACTCTTTATCTTTCACAAGCTAGATCTTCCTTGGAAACAGTCCAAATGATCGTCAATATGAGTTTTCCGAGGTCTGATAATTTGAATTGATAGGGCAGTATTTTCTAAGAAAGTGTAATATTAGCTCCTTTGATATTGGTTATACCATCAGTTACACATTTTATAAGTCACCTATGTAGTGCCATGTCACATTTTCCTTATGGGGAATAAAACTGTTTTCACATGTATAGTATGGTATTGCATAATTTCGCAACTACAATGGTGTGGCTGGCGTGAATGTGTGAACAATCTCCAAAATGACATTCTTCGCGAGGCCAGTCAACCCAATTAGTAGCAATCGGAGTTAAAATAGTTGCTTTTGTGAAGTAATCTAACACTCCATTTGTCGGAAAAGCTAGACGGTCTAATTATTGGTTATCTTTAATGTAATCTTCCAGTATAATTAAGAGCAGACCTGTTTGAAAACCAAGCGGTCGTAGGCTTTTCATAGATCAACTTGAAGATAAAAGTGTCATGTACAGTATATGAAAAATGCCAAAGCAATTTTTCCCGAAAATAACAGTCAACATCTATGAAGCTTTAAAAGGGCTCCAAAGAAAGTGCCACCAATTTATCAATTCACATATACAGTCAGTCTCCTCTTTTCAATGAAAGCATTCACGATCAGATTATATCTCGGATTGGAAATGAGGATACATTTTTTCAAAGATATTGCGATATCAAAACACAGATTATATGTTATAAAATGTGTAGACATAACTAGTAAACATTAATACAGGAGCAGTCTATATCACTCACAAGGAAACAGTTGCCATGATCTCCAATTTCCAATTGATAAGGCTTCATTTTCCAAGAACATGCACCAATCGCTTCCTGTTAATCTGTAATATCACCCGTAAACCCTACCACAGCTGGAATTTATGTATTGCAAATATTACATATTCCTTGGAGAGAGTAAAATTGTTTTGGTCTGTATAATAAGTTATTGCATAAGTTCGCAACTATGCTAGGGACTGGCCTCCATGTGTAAACAATTTGTCAAATGAAATTATTTTCGAGGCCAGACAAACCAATAAGTAACAATCATAGTTAAACAGTTCTATAGGGAAGTTACTAACAGGTAATTTGTCTGAAAAGCTAGACGGTCTAAATTATTTTTAGTAGGAAACATTATTTTTTAAATGTCATTCACCAGTATGACTTATAGAAGACCTGTTTAAAATCCTAGCGGTCGTAGGTTTTTCATAGATCAAAACGAAATAAATGTGTCATGTACAGTATATATAACGCTTCAAAGCTATTTTGCCCGTACAGTCAACAATTTTAAAGCTTTAAAAATGACCCAAAGAATCTTTATAAGTGCATGTACAAAGTCAGTCTCCTTTTTTCGAAGAAAGCATTCACAATCAGAAGTTATCTCTCATAGGACGGACAAATGGTAATGATAAAGCACTGTTTTAAAAGATATTGCAATAACATTACACATATTATATGTTATATATTATGCAGACATAACCTGTCACCTATATTGCTGTACCAATCTGTATCTTTCACAAACCAGATCTTCCCTGGAAACAGTGAAAATGATCTCATAGGTGATCTACACAGGGCGGATAATTTGAAAATGATAACGCATTGCTTTCAAAGATATTGCGAAATCATAATACATATTATATGTGATAAATTGTGCAGACATAACCAGTCAATTTAAATACAGAAGCAGTCTATAATTCACACAAGGAAACAGTGCAAAGGATCGCCATGGTGATCTCCAAGGACTGATAATTTGATTGTTAAGTCAGTATTTTCCAGGAAATTGTAGTATTAACTTCTTGGACATCGGTTATATCCTTAGGAAATGCTTTTATAGCATGCACTCATTAATATATTGACAATATCAGATCTTCTTAAGAGAGAGAAAAACTATTTTGATTATAACATGTTATTGTATAAGTTCGCAACTACCATGTATGGGCTGAACACAATGAATGATACATACCAAATACAACATTCATCGGAGTTAAAAAAGGCTTTCGGTAGCATAACACTTCAAAGAAGTGCTATACTAAATGAATCGTTAATTATTTCATTTAGAAACAACATATTGAACTCGACACGGATGGAAATGTCACTTGTCTGAAAGCTTGAGATTCATTCAATCACCATTTTAGTTCAGATCTATTGCCCATCATCATTTGAGTGCATTGTTTGAGTGTATGGTGTGTGTTTTTTTAAATTTATTTTTGGTTCTTGGAGGAAGGAGGGGCTTATAAATTACGTTGAAACTTTAGATAAGGAGTTGGCTGTGATTTAAAAGGTTTTAAAAGTTTCGTATTCGCGAAAGTATGATTTAAAAAAGACTTAAGTGGAAATACAAGCGTTTTACTAGACTAGACTAGACTTTCAAGATTTAGGTTTCTCACCGGTCATATAATATAATTACTTTAAAATGTATAATGTACTTTATTCTCATTCATTGTATTAAATGAACATACTTTTATGTTAAAACACCTCTAACTTTCCTGGAAATTCGCTGAAAAAAGCTGAAATAATTGTGCTCAGAATGTTGATTGTGTACAGAGCTCTGTAGACTAGTAAACATTTCACAATTTACCATGGCCGAGGGTAGTGGTGATGATATTTGGGCTGCAAAAGACTTTATTGATGCAGTGTTCACGCCGGCCAGTATAGTTAGATGTGAGACCCCAAAATCCAAAAGGAAAAGGCACTTAACTTTTGATGGAATTGAATTGTCATAAAAAAGGCTTGTAATGAAAAGGACTCGGACCTTGTTTTCCCTACATCCGTTAATCATGAACGCCTGGTGACTAACAACACCTTAAGTTTTTGCTCCTCCAATTCTGGTCAGACAGACCTGCCCCCTATAATCAAAGCTCACATTGTCCACCTGATAGAGAAGTTGTCGGATGATGTTTCCACTCTAAGTGATCGCCTAAATGGTCGCATTGATCAACAAGAAACCTCATTAAAAATCGTATATCACAAAAAGTTGCCAGTATTATTGATAAACGCATCAGCAAAGAAGTGTCTTGAATGAAGATGGATTTAGACTCTAAGCTACAATCATTCAAAGATGAGGTTAACCGTGACATGCTTGACCTTGATGAAAAAATGCTACGACTATCAGGCATGACATCAGAAAAAGCGGATAGAAATCTCCATATAGTGATTCGCGAACTCGGATTTCATGAGGGAGAAAATCGTAACTCTAAAGTCAACAACCTGATACGTAATGGGTTAAAACTTGATAAAATACAAGTGGTGGACACAAATAGGAAAAATTCAAACTCTCCAAATCGACCCGGTCTTGTGATAGCATCATTTCAGTCTTACGAAGAAATCTCTACATTATTAGGTGCTACATACATGATAAAAAAACTCTGATCAAAACAGAAATGTATCAATTTCATTCAATCAATCTCTCAATCAAATTCTGGTAAAAGACCGAAGGCGGGGCTCCGTAACTGGTTTAGATTGCTCTATGTTTCATTTAAAATGGTGAAGAAAAAGAAAAGTTATCTTCATTTCAAGCAAAATGTTGCCCTCCGACGTAGCATATATTACGTAATTTATCACGTGGTATACACACACTGTCTAATATTGATATCAGAATAAAGAGAAGATCAGCTATAGTAAGCATTGTTTCTTTGTGCTAGATAGCTTACTGAGCCTAAATCAATCACTTGGTAACTACAAATTCAGCGGCCTCGAACCTATAAATCAATCCAAATACACATCAGTGCTCAATATGTTAGTTCCATTTTCCATTTTTCCCCTGGGCCCCCTCCCTCCCCGAACACCCCTACGGCTACAGGAATATTACCACTCACCATCCCCCTTTCGTGCGTAGCATTAATAAAGCCTGGCTACGCCACTGAGTCTGATTCCATGTGTGTTGAAATTAATACACATTACAGACGTTTAAAATAAAAAAAGGGTCGATCGTTTTTTTAAGGTTACCTTTTGTGTATTTTTCAACGACTGTGAAGAAAGGGTTAACTTGATATACGAATGATGTTACGGTAAGCCTTTCTTTGTTTACAAATGAAATCGATGTATTGCGTTTGAAAGTTGAGAATTATTTCTCATAAAATACCCAGACGCAAGTTGATATAGAGAAGATAAGTTATTTTTCACAGTATGTGGTCTACATGATCAAACGCAATTACTTACGTGACAAAATAGGTCAAATTGTCACTTGTGATATATTCCATAAAATTCAAAGTATGAATGATAACTAATATGTATAGGAATATTTATATGAAAAATTACAGAAACAAGCTTAGTAATCCTACAAACCTACTTTAATTAAACATATTTCCAACAGTGTATGTCAGTTTTATAATAGTGAAGTTCTTCACAGTGCGATATAATGTGCCCTTTTCACCAATAGTACCCTCTCCCTGTTCTGCAGCACCTGCCCTTTATAAAAAGCTGTCTAAACGCATACATGTTTGGTAAAAAGGGACCATGTTTTTGCTGTGAACAGCATACTGAATCATCTTAACAGATTCATGTCTGTAATCTAACGGGAGTGTACTTTTAAGAACCTCTAACATGATTTAGACACAAGAAGTAGAGAAATTAGATGGGAAATTCAATTTACATGATTTAACTGGAGGCTTGCAGCCGTTTTTCAAAAGAGGATCTTTGAAAACATTGAAAAAAAAAAAAAAAAACCGATATGCCAATTTTTATTTAGTATAACTCAAAACAAAGTTACGTGTATTTTGTAAACACACTAAAACATGCAGGAAAATAGTAATACTTAAAACAAAGTTATGTCTATTTTAAATAGACAATGAAACATTGTAAGACATGCACACGAAAATGTATATTGCAGTTTGTATAAAAGGGCAAAACGTTATCTGTCTTTTAATGGGTATTGTCTGCGAAAAGTGATGCACATTTCCAAAAACCATTCATCACATTACATTGTTTAATATCAATTTCAGACAGAGAAAATGTCAATACTGTGCATTATTTTAAGAAACATGCACTTGATATGAAATTCATGTTATCATATTTCTATGAAAGAAGTGATCAACATTTATCAGGCAACAACTGTGAGGGAAATTATATTAACTGATGCTATGTCACTCTTGTTTGCACTATGAATTATTGTGTTGTGGGGAAAGAAGCTAGCTCCACCCAGCTTATTTTGGTACCACCCTTCTACCCTTATGGAGACCAGCAAATGCAGCTTCATAGTATTGATAAATGTCGATAGTCAAATATTATTTTTTGCTTAAATTTGATTACAAATATATACAAAATTAATATATACGGCATCTGAAACCTAAACATATTTCTATAAAACACATTTTCAACATTTATATCAAATCTATAATAGTCAAGTTATTCACAGCTTGAAAGAATGCGCCCTTTTCCCTTTTCTGCAGCACCCTGCCCTATTTAAAACCTTGCTATAACCATATGTCATGGTTAGTGAGTATGGGCCAAGTTTTTGCTGTGAACAGGCATACAGAATCATTTGAAAAGATTCATATCCAAGATCAAATGAGAGTGTACTGTATTGAACCTCTTACATGATTAAATGGTCAACATTATTTTTTGTCCAATGAGAAGGCAGTAGTTTTCAAATACTTTTATTTAAGTAAAGCAACAATCAGCTGAATTAAATCAGGTGAAGCAGTAGATATAAACACTGGCTGGCCCAGTTAATTGGTAGTTTACACAATATAATGTAGACCACTTAATTACTTTAAGATTGTAAGAATGTACATTCAAGAAATAAATGGGTAAACGACTGCCAGTACATACTTACAATCTTGAACAATTACTAGACACAAAACAAAGAGATAGTAGATAGAAAATTCACTTTGCATGATTAAGCTGTAGGGTTGCAGCCATTTTCCAAAAGAGGGTTTTTAAACACATTGAGAAACACCAAGACCGAAATGACAAGATTTATTTAGTAACACTCAAAATAATGTTACGTCTATTTTGTAAAAACAGTAAAACAACATCATAAAAAACATCCATGAAAATGTAAATTACAGTTTGTATAAAAGAGCAAACCTAAAACAATATCTGTCTATTAATGGCTATTGTCTGCAAAAAGTGATGAACATTTCCACATTCCATTCATCATATTGCATTCTTTAATATCAAATTCATGAAATAATGCAGCAGCCTTGAATTTGAGAATTGAAAGCAAAAGTAAGACAGAAAATAATAAAATCATGACAATCCTGGGCAGTAATTCAAGAAATGTGCACTTAATATGCAAATGTTGTTATCATATTATATCTCAACAAGGACTGATAATTAGAAATGATATTGCATTTTTATTTAAAGATAATGATACGTCAACACACAGGTTATATGTTATAATAATTTTGTCATAACCAGTTAACTTTATTACAGTAGCACTCTATATCTTTCACAAGCAAGACCTTCCATGGAAACAGTCCAAATGATCGTCAATATGAGTTTTACGAGGTCTGATATTTTGAATTGATAGGGCAGTATTTTCTAAGAAAGTGTAATATTAGCCATGTCACATTTTCTTTTGGGAGAATAAAACTGTTTTCACATGTATAGTAAAGTATTCTATAAGTTCGCATCTACAATGGTATAGCTGGCCTGAATATGTGAACAATCTCCAAAATGACATTCTTCGCGAGCCTAGACAACCCAATTAGTAACAATCGGAGTTATAACAGCTGCTTTTGTGAAGTAATCTAACAGGTCATTTGTCGGAAAAGCTAGACGGTCTAAATTATTTTTGGTAGAAAAAACATATATTTGTTATTATCTTTATTGTCATCTACCAGTATAACTAAGAGCAGACCTGTTAGAAATCCAAGCGGTCGTAGGCTTTTCATAGATTAAACCGAAGATAAATGTGTCATGTACAGTACTAGTATATGAAAAAAGCCAAAGCAATTTTGCCCGATAATAACAGTCAGCACATTAAAAGCTTTAAAAGGGTTCCAAAAAAGGTGTCACCAATTTATCAATTCACATATACAGTCAGTCTCCCCTCTTTCTCTTCAACGAAAGCATTCACAATCAGATTATATCTCTGATTGGAAATGAGAATACAGAATATAGATATTGCGATATCATATCACAGATTATATTTTATCAAATGTGCAGACACAACCAGTCAACATTAATACAAAAGCAGTCTATATCTCTCACAAGGTAACAGTTGCAATGATCTCCAAGGTGATCGCCAAGGACTAGTAATTCCAATCGATCAGGCAGTATTTTCCAAGAAAATGCAACAATAGCTACCGGTTTATCTGTAATATCACCCGTGAACCGTACCACAGATGGCACTTTTGAATTGCAAATATTACATATTCCTTGGAGAGTAAAACTGTTTTGGTCTGTATAATATGTTATTGCTTAAGTTCGCAACTACTATGATAGGGACTGGCCTCCATGTGTAAACAATTTGCAAAATGGTATTATTCTCTAGGCCAGACAACCAATTAGTAACAATCATAGTTAAAACAGTTCTATAGGAAAGTAACTAACAGGTCATTTGTCTGAAAAGCTAGGCGGTCTAAATTATTTTTGGTGGAAAATATTATTTTTTAAAAATCTAAAATGTCATTCATCAGTATGACTAAGGGCAGACCTGTTTAAAATCCAAGTTGATGTAGGCTTTTCATAGATCAAAACGAAGATAAATGTGTCATGTTCAGTATATAAAAGGCTTCAAAGCTAATTTACATATAAAGTCAGTCTCTTTTCTTCAAGAAATTATAGACAATCAGAATTTATTTCTCATAGGACAGAAAATGATAATATGATTTCAATTATATTGCGATAACATCACACTGATTACATTTTATAAATTGTGCACACATAACAAGTCACCTTTATTACTGTAGCAATCTGTGTCTTTCACAAACCAGATCTTCTCCGGAACAGTGAAAATAATCTCCAAGGTGATCTGCATAGAACAGATAATTTGAAAATGATAACGCATTGCTTTCAAAGATATTGCGAAATTATCACACAGTTTATATGTTATAAATTGTGCAGACATAACCAGTCAATTTTAATACAGAAGCAGTCTATAATTCACACATGAAAACAGTGCAAAGGATTTCCATGGTGTTCTCTAAGGACTGATAATTTGATTATTAAGACAGTATTTTCCAGGAAATTGTAGTATTAACTTCTTGGATATCGGTTATATCATTAGGAAATGCCTTTATAGCATGCACTCGTTAATGTTTTGACAATATCAGATATTCCTAAGAGAGGAAAACTGTTTTGCGATGGGCACAATGAATGATACAATTCAACATACAACATTCAACCTCAGACCAGACAACCAATTAGTAACAATCGGAGTTAAGAAAAGGCTTTCGGTAGCATAACACTTGACGGAAGTGATAGACTGCATAAATGAATTGGTAATTATTTCATTCAGAAACAACATATTGGACTGGACACGGATGGAAATGTCACTTGTCCGAGAACTTGACATTCATTCAATCACCATTTTAGTTCAGATCTAGTGCCCATCATCATTTTAGTGCATTGTTTGATTATATGGTTTTTTGTATTGATGTTTGGTTCGTGGTGGGGAGGAGGGGCTTATATATTACTTTAGAATTTAAGATAAGGAGTTCCTCGGACTTTTGGCTGTGGTTGCGGTGTTGAAAGTTTGATATTCGTGAAAGCATGAAGACTACACTTTTAAGATTGAAATGATAATGTCATTTACCTTAGTTAAGTTTTTCACCGGTCATATGCTATAATTATTAAAAATGTATAATGTGCTTTATTCTCATTCATTGTATTAAATGAACATACGTTTATGTTAAAACACCTCTAACTTTCCTGGAAATGCATTGATAATTTTAGGAAAACGACTTAATTTAAGAATCGACATGAGATGTTGGATGAATACTGGCTTAAAGCATTAAATCTGCCGTCAAACACTATATATATACTGTAAGTAAGTACATGTATAGAAATGACAAGATTTGTTTGGACAACTGAATATTTTACACAATCTTCATACAATCACAATTCTTCTCGAAATACATCAATTGCGCCAACATCAGATCATATTTCTCAAAGGACTTGTAATTTGACTTGAAATTATATTTTTCGCAAAGTAATCGTAACATTATCCTACGATATTGGATAGCCATTGTTCAGAACAACAATCTGTGCCAAGATCTTTGTGTTAGAGTTGTCACATGTGTGTTTGACATATCAGATTGTGGTTGCAGACAAAGAAATGTGTGTCACATTTAATACACGTTTGGTGCCATAGAAGGGCCATTCATTTTTTAGAATAATAAAGTTCTTCACAATCATGCGATATAATGTGCCCTTTTCACCATTAGAACCTCCTCCCTGTTCTGCAGCACCCTGTCATTTTAAAAAAAAAAAACTGGCTAGACGTATACATGTTTAGTGAATACGGACCATGTTTTTGCTGTGAACAGCATTCTGAATAGTTTCGACAGATTCATGTCTGTAATCAAACGGGGATGTACTTTTAAGAACCTCTAACATGATTAAGACACAAGAAGTAGAGAAATTGGATAGGAAATTCAATTTACATGATTCAACTGGAGGCTTGCAGCCGTTTTTTTCAAAATAGGATCTTTGAAAACATTGAGAAATACCAAAAGGACAGATATGACATTTTTTAGGATATGACTCAAAACAAAGTTACGTGTATTTTGTAAACACATTAAATCATGCACGCAAACACTTTAAACAATGTTATGTCTATTTTGTAAAGACAATGAAACATTGTAAACACATGCTCGAAACTGTACATTGCAGTTTGTATAAAAGGGCAAAACTAAAAATTATCGGTCTACTAATGGGTATTTTCTGCGAAAAGTGATGTAAATTTCCAAATAACCTTCATCCCATTGCATTGTTTAACATCAATTTCAGACAGAGAAAATGCCAATACTGTGCATTATTTTCAGAAACATGCACTTGATATGAAATTCATGTTATCATATTTCTATGAAAGAAGTGATCAACATTTATCAGGCAACAACTGTGAGGGAAATTATATTAACTGATGCTATGTCACTCTTGTTTGCACTATGAATTATTGTGTGGTGGGGAAAGAAGCTAGCTCCACCCAGCTTATTTTGGTACCACACTTCTACCCTTATTGAGAACAGCAAATGCAGCTTCATAGCATTGATATATGTCGATAGTCAAATATTATTTTTTGCTTAAATTTGATTACAAATATATACAAAATTAATATATACGGCATCTGCAACCTAAACATATTTCAATAAAACACATTTTCAACATTTATATCAAATCTATAATAGTCAAGTTATTCACAGCTTGAAAGAATGTGCCCTTTTCCCTTTTCTGCAGCACCCTGCCCTATTTAAAACCTTGCTATAACCATATGTCATGGTTAGTGAGTATGGGCCAAGTTTTTGCTGTGAACAGCATACAGAATCATTTGAAAAGATTCATATCCAAGATCAAATGAGAGTATACTGTATTGAACCTCTTACATGATTAAATGGTCAACATTATTTTTGTCCAATGAGAAGGCAGTAGTTTTCAAATACTTTTATTTAAGTAAAGCAACAATCAGCTGAATTAAATCAGGTGAAGCGGTAGATATAAACACTGGCTGGCCCAGTTAATTGTTAGTTTACACAATATAATGTAGACCACTTAATTACTTTAAGATTGTAAGAATGTACATACAAGAAATAAATGGGTAAACGACTGCCAGTACATACTTACAATCTTGAACAATTACTAGACACAAAACAAAGAGATTGTAGATAGAAACTTCACTTTGCATGATAAAGCTGTAGGGTTGCAGCCATTTTCCAAAAGAGGGTCTTTAAACGCATTTAGAAACACCAAGACCGATATGACAAGATTTATTTAGTAACACTCAAAATAATGTTATGTCTATTTTGTAAAAACAATAAGACAACATCATAAAAAACATCCATGACAATGTAAATTACAGTTTGTATAAAAGAGCAAAACTAAAACAATATATGTCTATAAATGGCTATTGTCTGCAAAAAGTGATGCACATTTCCACATTCCATTCATCATATTGCATTCTTTAATATCAAATTCATGAAATAATGCAGCAGCCTTGAATTTGAGAATTGAAAGCAAAAGTAAGACAGAAAATAATAAAATCATGACAATCCTGGGCAGTAATTCAAGAAATGTGCACTTAATATGCAAATGTTGTTATCATATTATATCTCAACAAGGACTGATAATTAGAAATGATATTGCATTTTTATTTAAAGATAATGATACGTCAACACACAGGTTATATGTTATAATAATTTTGTCATAACCAGTTAACTTTATTATAGTAGCACTCTATATCTTTCACAAGCAAGACCTTCCATGGAAACAGTCCAAATGATCGTCAATATGAGTTTTACGAGGTCTGATATTTTGAATTGATAGGGCAGTATTTTCTAAGAAAGTGTAATATTAGCCATGTCACATTTTCTTTTGGGAGAATAAAACTGTTTTCACATGTATAGTAAAGTATTCTATAAGTTCGCATCTACAATGGTATAGCTGGCCTGAATATGTGAACAATCTCCAAAATGACATTCTTCGCGAGCCTAGACAACCCAATTAGTAACAATCGGAGTTATAACAGCTGCTTTTGTGAAATAATCTAACAGGTCATTTGTCGGAAAAGCTAGACGGTCTAAATTATTTTTGGTAGAAAAAACATATATTTGTTATTATCTTTATTGTCATCTACCAGTATAACTAAGAGCAGACCTGTTAGAAATCCAAGCGGTCGTAGGCTTTTCATAGATTAAACCGAAGATAAATGAGTCATGTACAGTACTAGTATATGAAAAAAGCCAAAGCAATTTTGCCCGATAATAACAGTCAGCACATTAAAAGCTTTAAAAGGGTTCCAAAAAAGGTGTCACCAATTTATCAATTCACATATACAGTCAGTCTCCCCTCTTTCTCTTCAATGAAAGCATTCACAATCAGATTATATCTCTGATTGGAAATGAGAATACAGAATATAGAAATTGCGATATCATAACACAGATTATATTTTATCAAATGTGCAGACACAACCAGTCAACATTAATACAAAAGCAGTCTATATCTCTCACAAGGTAACAGTTGCAATGATCTCCAAGGTGATCGCCAAGGACTAGTAATTCCAATCGATCAGGCAGTATTTTCCAAGAAAATGCAACAATAGCTACCGGTTTATCTGTAATATCACCCGTGAACCGTACCACAGATGGCACTTTTGAATTGCAAATATTACATATTCCTTGGAGAGTAAAACTGTTTTGGTCTGTATAATATGTTATTGCTTAAGTTCGCAACTACTATGATAGGGACTGGCCTCCATGTGTAAACAATTTGCAAAATGGTATTATTCTCTAGGCCAGACAACCAATTAGTAACAATCATAGTTAAAACAGTTCTATAGGAAAGTAACTAACAGGTCATTTGTCTGAAAAGCTAGGCGGTCTAAATTATTTTTGGTGGAAAATATTATTTTTTAAAAATCTAAAATGTCATTCATCAGTATGACTAAGGGCAGACCTGTTTAAAATCCAAGTTGATGTAGGGTTTTCATAGATCAAAGCGAAGATAAATGTGTCATGTTCAGTATATAAAAGGCTTCAAAGCTAATTTACATATAAAGTCAGTCTCTTTTCTTCAAGAAATTATAGACAATCAGAATTTATTTCTCATAGGACAGATAAATGAAAATGATCCCAGATCAAATGAGAGTGTACTGTACTGGGGTCCCAAAAGAATCACGCACAGACATTGCACTCAGTTGTCTTGGAATCCAACCAATTCAAAATTTCATTGATTCGAAAAAATTAGCATTCTTATATCAATTATGTCACGCTGATCCAAATATGAAAATTAAAAAAGTCTTTGTCAACAGACTTTTATCGTTTATATCACAACCTATAAAAGCTCAGGGATTTATCCCTGATATATATAGTATTCTAGGTAAATACGAACTCACATCATACTTAACAGAATTTTCTAAGTCTTCCGTGTTTCCAAACAAATTCGTTTGGAAAAGAATTTGCAAATCAGCCATTGATGAACATGTGACAAAATCGTGGAAAAGTAGAGTACACGATGACGAAAACCTCAAACTATTCTCCCTTTTTCACTCCAATTATGAATTTTGTCTGATATGGCGATTTCTAAAAAGCTTCCCAGTCTATAAAAAGCAATGTTTCTCAATGTTCGGTTTATTATGTAAATTTTTTGCACGGAAGTATTTCATTACATGCTATCATTGTAATGCAGTAACAAATAAAATTGTTCTGCATAAGGTGTTCTTTTGTCCATATTTTGAAAATGAACGATGCCGGCTATGGTCCAAACTTATAAACCTCTT
Source organism: Mya arenaria (assembly GCF_026914265.1). Lineage (NCBI taxonomy): Eukaryota > Metazoa > Mollusca > Bivalvia > Myida > Myidae > Mya > Mya arenaria. The sequence continues at coordinate 27,366,102 of NC_069129.1, read as the reverse complement.
AGGTGAAGAACAATTTAGACGCTTGATTTTATTAAATCTGAACCATCAACTTGTTGAGATGTTAAGAGGATTCACCAATCTTGACATTACTGATGAATGTCGAATCCAGTGCTTTATTGTAGTGTCAAATTTTGCAAAAAATATAAATTGACAATAAATAGAGAATACTAGGTTAGTGCCGTGGATGGAGGAAGTTTATCTGGCAAGGCGGAGGAATTTATCGGGTGAGCCGAAGGCGAACCCGATAAAATCCGCAGCCGAGCCAGATAAACTTTCTCCATCCACGGCACTAACCTAGTATTCTATTTATCCTGTTACTTTGTTTAATTAAACACTATAAAACCTTAAAATTAATAAGAATCTTTAAAAGTAAGGGGGACAACTGTTTTTCCCTGTTGACGTCATCACACTCGGTATCCATGTTTAAATCGCCCCCAAAATAGTTCGTAAAGCTGTTCAACTTTTTTAGTACGTTTATATTCAAAGTCATTGCATTTTAATACGTCAATATCAATTCAAAACATAAAAATACTTTTAAACGTGCATAAGCATGGATCAGTCTCTGAACATTATCTGATGATGTAACAATTATTCCGCAAGTCAGAGTACAGTACACAGCCACAGGTCAAAATTCAAGATCACGAGTGTTTACAAACAATCGCAACATATTAAATGGATTTAAATGATGTTGATAGTGTTGAATGATCATAACTGCACTGGCAAAGAGATCATTCATTTCTGTTGTAAGTGAGATTTTGTCATTCACCACAGAAATGAAATAAACTATCGACGAGTATCGTTGAATGCTGTTTCACAGTTTCCAGCATTTGCGGGTGGGGTAAGATTTTCACATCTCATGAAGATTCCAGGTCGATTGTTTTGCCAGTGTCATTATTTTGCATAATGATGGGACTTTATGGGCGAGTGATTGCTGAGGTCGGCTGTTAGTGGTCCAATGATAAGATACTGAAACGGCAGTTCTGCTTTTCTTCTGACATTGCAGATATATAAAAGAAGTTCGTTTTCGCGGTCACATGACCACCTGACTGTAGATAAACATCACGTGGTCTACTATCCTAATAAACTAAAGTTTACACGGCACCTTGTTATTGGACCGATTTGTATGCAGGTGACAGGATAAATGCCATTGTAACCACAACACAATTGTAAACGGACTTTATTTCAATCAAACGATAAGCGTCAGTTCCTGTCAAATGACATAGGCAATGTATTATTTGTATATATTGTAAATAACCTTATGCTTTATATGTGTCCATAACGTTTGTGTGTTTGTTTGTTTTTTTGTTGTTATTTTTCTATGTCCATAATTTGTATTGTATTGTATATATTTGTGTATGTGTATATAAACTATACTTCTCTTCACATTTGGAGGATAAACAGAATAAACTAAACTAAACCTTTATTACTGTAGCAATCTGTGTCTTTCACAAACCAGATCTTCTCCGGAACAGTGAAAATAATCTCCAAGGTGATCTGCATAGAACGGATAATTTGAAAATGATAACGCATTGCTTTCAAAGATATTGCGAAATTATCACACAGTTTATATGTTATAAATTGTGCAGACATAACCAGTCAATTTTAATACAGAAGCAGTCTATAATTCACACATGGAAACAGTGCAAAGGATTTCCATGGTGTTCTCTAAGGACTGAAAATTTGATTATTAAGACAGTATTTTCCAGGAAATTGTAGTATTAACTTCTTGGATATCGGTTATATCATTAGGAAATGCCTTTATAGCATGCACTCGTTAATGTTTTGACAATATCAGATATTCCTAAGAGAGGAAAACTGTTTTGCGATGGGCACAATGAATGATACAATTCAACATACAACATTCAACCTCAGACCAGACAACCAATTAGTAACAATCGGAGTTAAGAAAAGGTTTTCGGTAGCATAACACTTGACGGAAGTGATAGACTGCATAAATGAATTGGTAATTATTTCATTCAGAAACAACATATTGGACTGGACACGGATGGAAATGTCACTTGTCTGAGAACTTGACATTCATTCAATCACCATTTTAGTTAAGTTCTAGTGCCCATCATCATTTTAGTGCATTGTTTGATTATATGTTTTTTTGTATTGATGTTTGGTTCGTGGTGGGGAGGAGGGGCTTATATATTACTTTAGAATTTAAGATAAGGAGTTACTCGGACTTTTGGCTGTGGTTGCGGTGTTGAAAGTTTGATATTCGTGAAAGCATGAAGACTATACTTTTAAGATTGAAATGATAATGTCATTTACCTAAGTTAAGTTTCTCACCGGTCATAGGCTATAATTATTAAAAATGTATAATGTACTTTATTCTCACTCATTGTATTAAATGAACATACGTTTATGTTAAAACACCTCTAACTTTCCTGGAAATGCATTGATAATTTTAGGAAAACGACTTAATTTAAGAATCGACATGAGATGTTGGATGAATACTGGCTTAAAGCATTAAATCTGCCGTCAAACACCATATATATATATACTGTAAGTAAGTACATGTATAGAAATGACAAGATTTGTTTGGACAACTGAATATTTTACACAATCTTCATACAATCACAATTCTTCTCGAAATACATCAATTGCGCCAACATCAGATCATATTTCTCAAAGGACTTGTAATTTGACTTGAAATTATATTTTTCGCAAAGTAATCGTAACATTATCCTACGATATTGGATAGCCATTGTTTAGAACAACAATCTGTGCCAAGATCTTTGTGTTAGAGTTGTCAAATGTGTGTTTGACATATCAGATTGTGGTTGCAGACAAAGAAATGTGTGTCACATTTAATACACGTTTGGTGCCATAGAAGGGCCATTCATTTTTTAGAATAATAAAGTTCTTCACAATGCGATATAATGTGCCCTTTTCACCATTAGAACCTCCTCCCTGTTCTGCAGCACCCTGTCATTTTTTAAAAAAAACTGGCTAAACGTATACATGTTTAGTGAGTACGGACCATGTTTTTGCTGTGAACAGCATTCTGAATAGTTTCGACAGATTCATGTCTGTAATCAAACGGGGATGTACTTTTAAGAACCTCTAATATGATTAAGACACAAGAAGTAGAGAAATTGGATAGGAAATTCAATTTACATGATTCAACTGGAGGCTTGCAGCCGTTTTTTCAAAATAGGATCATTGAAAACATCGAGAAATACCAAAAGGACAGATATGACATTTTTTAGGATATGACTCAAAACAAAGTTACGTGTATTTTGTAAACACATTAAATCATGCACGCAAAAACTTTAAACAATGTTATGTCTATTTTGTAAAGACAATGAAACATTGTAAACACATGCTCGAAACTGTACATTGCAGTTTGTATAAAAGGGCAAAACTAAAAATTATCGGTCTACTAATGGGTATTTTCTGCGAAAAGTGATGTAAATTTCCAAATAACCTTCATCCCATTGCATTGTTTAACATCTATTTCAGACAGAGAAAATGCCAATACTGTGCATTATTTTCAGAAACATGCAATTGATATGCAAATCATGTTATAATATTTCTTTGAAAGAAGTGATCAACATTTATCTGGCAACAACTGTGAGGAAAGTTATATTAACTGATTCTATGTCACTCTTGTTGGCATGATATTGTGCGAGCGTTTTGTGGGGGAAGAAGGGCGCCCCCACCCTCCTTATTTTGGTACCACCCCTCTACCCTTATGGAGACCAGCAATTGCAGCTTAATGCCATCATAGCATTGATATCTTTCGATAGTCATTTTTTTTCTAAAAGCCTAATATGTGAATACAAATACATACAAACTTAATATACACGGCATCTGAAACCTAAACCTAATTAAATTAAACACAATAACAACATTTTATTTTAAATCTATAATATAAAAGTTCTTCACAGCACGGTTAAATGTGCCCTTTTCCCTTTTCTGCAGCTGTAAACAGCATACAGAATCATTTCAAAAGATTCATGTCTCAAGATCAAATGAGAATGTATTGTATTGAACCTCTAACATGAATTATATTTTGTCCAATGAGAAGGCAGTATTTCTCAAGTTTTCCGATACCTTTATTTCAGTAAATCAACAGTCAGCTTTTATTGAATTAAATCAGGTGAAGCGGTAGATATAAACACTGGCTCGCACAGTTAGTGGGTAGTTTACACAATATAATGTTGACCACTAAAAGACTTAAATATTGTAAGTATGTACTTAAACAAAATTTATGGTTATGCGACTTTGTCACATACTTACAATCTTGAACCATTACTTAAATGAAAAGCGAAAAGATAGGAAATTCAATTTGCATGATTAAGCTGTAGGCTTCTAGCCATTTTTAAAAGAGGATCTTTGAAAACATCGAGAAACACCAGGACAGATATGACAAGATTTATTTAGTAACACACAAAACAATGTTACGTCTTTTTTGAAAACACAATAAAACAACATCATAAAAAACATCCATGAAAATGTAAATTACAGTTTGTTTTAAAGAGCAAAACTAAAACAATATCTGTCTATTAATGACTATTGTCTGCGAAAAGTGATGCCAATTTCCAATTCCATTCATCATATTGCATTCTTTAATATCCATTTCATGAAATAATGCATCAGTCTTGAATTTGAGAGTTGAAAGGAAAATTCAGACAGAAAATAATAAAATTATGACAATCCTGTGCAGAATTTTCAGAAATTTGCACTTAATATGCAAATGTTGTTATCATATTTCCAGTCTCGTACACCAAAGTAATGATGCTATGCGTACAACAGATTTCCTTGAACCAACACACGTGTCTGACTTGATGACCGCAAACCAACCTCACATATGGATATGCCAGGAATCGAACGTAGGTTGTATTGATGATAAGTGAGTGCGCTAACCACTAACCAAATACAGCATGGAAAAGGTTGTTAACCAAATACAGCATGGTAAATACTGCTTACCAAATACAGCATGGTAAAGGTTGTTAACCAAATACAGCATGGTAAAGGTTGTTAACCAAATACAGCATGGTAAAGGTTGTTAACCAAATACAGCATGGTAAATGGTGTTTACCAAATACAGCATGGTAGAGGTTGTTAACCAAATACAGCATGGTAGAGGTTGTTAACCACATACAGCATGGTAGAGGTTGTTAACCAAATACAGCATGGTAGAGGTTGTTAACCAAATACAGCATGGTAGAGGTTGTTAACCAAATACAGCATGGTAAAGGTTGTTAACCAAATACAGCATGGTAAAGGTTGTTAACCAAATACAGCATGGTAAATGGTGTTTACCAAATACAGCATGGTAGAGGTTGTTAACCAAATACAGCATGGTAGAGGTTGTTAACCACATAACGCATGGAAGAGGTTGTTAACCAAATACAGCACGGTAACGGTTGTTTACCAAATACAGCATGGTAAAGGTTGTTAACCAAATACAGCATGATAGTGGTTGTTAACCAAATACAGCATGGTAAAGGTTGTAAACCAAATACAGCATGGTAGTGGTTGTTCACCAAATACAGCATGGTAAAGGTTGTAAACCAAATACAGCATGGTAGTGGTTGTTAACCAAATACAGCATGGAAGAGGTTGTTCACCAAATACAGCATGGTAAAGGTTGTAAACCAAATACATCATGGTAGTGGTTGTTAACCAAATACAGCATGGATTGGAAGAGATTGTTAACCAAATACAATATCTAAAAGTAAAGGTTGTTAACCAAATACAGCATGGTAAATGTTGTTAACCAAATACTGAATGGTGTTGGTTGTTAACCAAATACAGCATGTTAAAGGTTGTTAACCATATACAGCATGAAAAATACTGTTAACAAAACACAGCATGGTAAAGATTGTTCACCAAATACAGCATGGTAGATGTTGTTAACCAAACACAGCATGGTGTAGGTTGTTAACCAAATGCAGCATGGTAAATGTTGTTAACCATATACAGCATGGTAAACATTATCAACCATATACAGCATGGTAAACGTTATCAACCAAATACAGCATGGTAACGGTAGTTGATCAAATACAGCATGGAAAAGGTTGTTAACCAAATACAGCATGGTAAAGGTTGCTTACCAAATACAGCATGGTAAATACTGTTGACCAAATATAGCATGGTAGAGGTTGTTAACCAAGTACAGCATGGTAAAGGTTAACAAAGTAAATGAAGGATTTAGACACAAAACTACATAGATGGCTAAAATACAACTTCTAACAGCAATTCAAACAGTGATTCCTAAACATTTTGATGGGTCATAATGAAAAGCCCTGAGTACAAAAATCTTTAGTAGATAATAAATCAAAACATCTCTTCTATATGTGACATTCAGACATGTATGAATATTTATCATTTCATATCATGATTTATGGAAAAACAACATTAAATATGTTCTTAAAGCAAAGATATAACAAACACGTTATTAAGTAATGGTATTATAGATTTTTAGAATGTACTTACAAAAATAAATGATTTGATGGAGCACAGTAACATTAGCATTTATTTTGCGTAAGTACATACTAAACATCTTTAAGTTTTTCAGTGGTCAACATTATAGTGTATAAACTACCCACTAACTGGGCCAGCCACTGTTTATATCACCACTTCACCTGATTCAAATCAATAATGGTTGCTGCTTATTTATAATGAGCAAACTGTATTGAAAAACTTGAGAAAAAATGCATTCTCATTGGATGAAATATGAGCCGCATCACGCGATTTTGGGCCTTCGGACATGTATTTGCTATTATTATGTTTTAAGGTATTTGAATTAAATGACATTTCAGGAATTAATTCTGAAAAGTTCATGATGATTTCATTTAAATTGTGGAAGATACATGTTTACAAGTGACACCATGTATTGCGCGTTTTGACATCATTCACATGACGTCACTACGAAAGCACATTATTCAAATGACGTGCAAAATTAACAATTATCAATATTACAACCTGCTTATATTTAAATTATTTTCTTAACACAGAATCTTTAAGGAACATAAATTAAGAAAAACATTATGATTCATTTGTGTATTTTTAATACATTGTGCCGATTTAAACACAAACTTTGAACGCAGTCAAAATTAGTCGGGACAAAATCCATGGTTGCTATGGAAACATGAGTAAACCCATGATCATAAATCGTCGAGAAAATGATGCACCAATGACAGACCTTAATAAGAATTTTTTTTGAAGAAATTGATTTCCATTGAAAAAAATCATTATTTTGGGCATCTTTTATAAATGATTATTTTATTTGTTATAATTACCTCCGAAGGCCCAAATACGCACGATGCGGCTCATATAATGTTGATCACTATCATTTGTTTTTAACAGTGATTCATACATTTATATCTTTTTGAGCGAAATAATTGCAATCTTTAAAAGCCTAAAAAGCTTTTAGCAATGATTTACCTCAAGTAGCTGTAAGTGTAATGATCTGCAGATAATAAGACAAAGGCAAAGATTTTAATCTTGATTGCATCTTTGACTTTTAAGAAACACAAAACAATATCATAACGGCTTTGAACAAATGAGCAATTAAATGATAACAAAACAGTAGATGTGTGTGATAATTTAAAAGATCATGGTTCGAGGTAAAACAAAAATATTATTGTTTTTCATATAAATATCAATTTAGCATCATGCAAATGATTCTGTTGAAATGAAAAAAAATTGAATTTTATTGAGACAACTTGTGAAAAGAAACCCAGAATAAGATACATTGATGAATGATGTGAAGTGCAATCAAAACAATAGCATATATATTTCAGGTATATAATGTCTTATAATGTGAATTTTGAATAGCTGGTGACTCCATGCTAGTTTGTTTTGTTATCTTTGAAAGGCTTCACATTTGAAAGGCTTATCATATGAAAAGCTTATATAAAAAATTACAAGAATTTGTGAAAAATATGCTAAAAACAATATTGGAAACAGGCTTTTTGGCATTGGAATAATGAGACATTTCATGTAAAATTTCAGTGTAAAATTTCAGTTGAAATTAAGAACAAAAATACAAATGGCAATAAGGTTATAAAAAATGTTTATATGACACTTATTCTACATAAATATGTAATCAGAATGATATACCATTTCATATTTTATCGAAATATAATGGGGTCACAAAGTGTCAAAATTTAACATCATTACCTATATGGTTCACTGAAATGACAGGCTTGTGTTCATCAGATAAGATACACTTATTTAGAGTGCACACTTTTTTGCAATAAAATGAGAAAAATGGATTTTCAAAAATTTAAACTTTCAACATTTAAAAAAACGTTGACCCGTCCAAGCTATTGCTAATCATAGTACAAAAACAAATTTAAAAAAATATATAACATATCATACCAGAGAATTTACTGAGTACAAATGCATCAAAATGTACAAAAATGACATGAAAAAAAGATGAGAGAGAACAAAGTAGGTCTGCAGGGCCAGAAATCACAAAACATCTAACATTATTTCCTATCTTATGTCAATTTACTAATTTATGTATTCTCACTGATTATATGATATAAAAACCTTACAATATCTTAAATACTTGATCTTCATTTACTTTATTGGATAAACATAGTTACTTTTATTTTTTAAACTCACTTTAATTGACTTTTCTTTTAATTTGATTATGAAAATGTTAAGAAATCAACTTCAGATGTTTTATGAATATGGGCGATGGCTTTTATAATCTGCAATGGGTGAGAGTGGCCTAGTGGTAAAGATGTCTTCCTCTCACCCAACAGGTTGTGAGTTTCATCCCCACCAGGGGGAATGTCCTTTGGCCTCTCAAAAAGTACACAGTCCTAGTTTCTGCCCATAAAACAGATTCGAAAGTGATTTAAATCAGCTTTCAGCTGTCTTTACAAGCAAATGAAATAATTGTGTAAAAAACACTGATCAGGAAGATTAAACATTTAATCAACAGAATGCCCTACAATATAACAGTATCAAATTATTTAATGTTGCTGCCATTAACAGATGTTACCACAATCTAAAAATTTAATAAAAAAAATCAGATACTGTTTGTAAATGACATAAAATCAATATTCTTTGTGTCAGATCATAAAAAAGAGATTCTTTGTTAAAAACATATTAAATTTTTTTTTACTAGTATTTTACAGTACAACATTGTCTTAAAACCTAGATGATTCAGTGTAAAACAGTTTTATTGAAAACAATTTGATAAAGAGGATAATAGTTTGTTACAGTGCAAAATAGAAAAATATTTTACTAAGTGTGAACCAAAAGTTATATTTCATGATAGGCTTACAATGTTCACAAGGACTTAGGTGAAATATTTAAAAGAATATTTGTTTATTTCCATGAAAGATCGCAATATAAGGTATATTGTGGCATAGCCACGAGTGAAATATTTTTAATGCTGATGTAAAAAAATAACTGTATGTAAAATATTAGAAAATGATAAAACATTGGTCAGGGTGAGACAATGAAAAAATACTGGAATATACCAACAAAATTGTGCTCTTCACCACATATTGAAGTTCAATTGCCATTCCAATTAATTGTAAAAATTTGCCAAGTATCTGATCTCAGAGCTTTTTGTCTAAATTTGTTTAATGATCGACAGCATGATGCAACTAGATCAAATCTTTCAAAACAATGTCAAGCATTCTATTTGGTTTCATTCTTTCATTTTCAACCAGTCTTATTTCTTATGGTAACACAGTCTAAGATTTTTGCAATTTTGTCTGACTGGTTTACTACTGTAACTTTCATTTAAAACCAGTCTGGTTCCTATGGTCTAAGTCTAAGATTTTTGCAATTTAGTCAGGCTGGTGTGCTTCTTTCATTTAAACCAGTCTGGTTTCTATGGCAAGACAGTCTAAAAAATTGCAATTTTGTCCGACTGGTTTACTTCTTTCATTTAAAACCAGACTGGTTCCTATGGTAACAAACTCTAACATTTTGGCAATTTAGTCGGACTGGTTTGCTACTTTCATTCTAAACCAGTCTGGTTCCTATGGTAACAGAGTCTAAGACTTTTGCTCAGTCTTTGTCAGGTTGTCTGTAACCCACACAGTATTTGTTTCTTATGCTCCTCATATATTTGGTTCATCGTAGCTATATCTTGGTTGGCATCCAATACCTGAAAATATATTTGAAGCGATCTTTTTTTATATCAATAATCAACCAATAAAATCAAAAAGCCTGTACATTACTTTCTAAAGGCATTTCAGCAATCATTTCAATGCACTGTAACACATTATAAAATCACAGTCATTTAAAATCATTTAATTTGTAAATTAGATTTTGATGTATGGAATGCCTTAAAAATGAGTTCTTCAATATTCAGAATGAATATTGATTTGCGATACTAAGACTTCACTTGCAAAGATAAATTATATGAAATAGCCCCAAAACAGCACTTTGATAAAATGTTCTATTCACGGAGATGTAATAGAGCTTTTCAAGATTAAATTAATCTCCCCTAAGGGTTGTTGACATTTTCTGCATTTGATAATTTCAGAAATATTGAGTCATTGGATATTTGCAACTAGTTTTCACATTGTACTAGAAGGGATTATTAATACTGTGAAGCGGCTTTAAAAGTGAAGGTTTCCCTAGTTCACTCAGATTCTATTTTCTTTGTTATTAGCCATTTATTTCTGAAGAAGTACAGCTATGTCATTAAATAAACTTTTCACACTAGCTTTAATTAACATGTCTAACAAAATCCTTTTAAAGAAATCCATCTATCATTTATAGAATAATTGCTACTGGTAAAGTTTCAATTTAAAGTTACAAAATGTTAGGTTTGAATATTTTTTCAAATTTTCACTGAGAGCTTTTTTTTATTAAAGGAAGAAATTAATAAAATTACTGTATAATCATATTGAAAGTTCATTTTAATACCTCCTTTAATACCTTAATATATCATAACAGTAGTGTCATTATGGTGTTTTTTAAAAATGTAATCAATGCAAAAACTAGAGTTGTCACAGGAGTTATGAATACCCCCGAATGCCGTCTGAACACAGGAATGGCAAACTATTTCTTTGAAATGAGGCCATAACTCTGAGGTGATTGGACACAGCATTATCATGCTATACCAGTGTGTGTTGGTTAATAATAATAGGCAATAACAATAGTTAGCTTACAAAGGGTTTAGGTTCTTGTACACTGCACTTTTTTTAATTGTGCTATACCATTGTATGAAGTTTAATTTAATTCCATCCTTAAGTTTTCAAGTTATGCTCCAGACAAGAAAAAGTAGCAAACGGCAATAACTCTGTGATAAGCTGAAAAGGAGTTATGGTTCACTGCACTTCTTATCAATGTGCTTGACCAATGTATGAAGTTTTAATTAAATTCCATCCAGTAGTTTTAAAGTTATATAATGCTTCAAAAAAGGAAGTAAAGAAATGGCTATAACTCTGTGATTAGCTGAAATATTGTTATTCTTCTTGCAAACTGCACTTCCCCTCACGTTCTATCATTGTATGAAGGAAAATTGCAAAGGACCGACAAATCAACCAACTGACCAAGTAGTTTTCAAGTTTTGTTCATTACAAGGAAAAGTGATTAAGGGCAATAACTCTGTAAAAAAGGTAAAATTATGTTTCTTGGACACTGCACTTCCTTTCGTTGTGCTTTACTATTGTGTGCAGTTTATATGAATTCAATTCATTAGTTTTCAAGTTATTTTTCTGACCAGAAAAAGTAATGATGGGCAATAACTCTGTTATAAGCTGAAATAGAGTTATTCTTCTTGCATACTGCACTTCCTCTCATGCTCTATCATTGTACAAAGTTTTATTGAATTCCATCTCGTAGTTTTGAAGTTATGCTCCAGACAAGAAAAAAGTTACAAAGGGCAATAACTCTATAATAAGCTGAAATAGAGTTATGGTCCTTGTACACTGCACTTCATCTCATTATGTTTTATCATCATATGAAGTTTAATTAAATTCCTTCCAGTGGTTTTCAAGTTATGGGTCTGTCGGACCAATGGAATGACTGACTCAATGTTATTATCCAAATTGCACTTACCCATTTTTGCATCTTAATGCTGAATGGCTTAAATATTGAGTTATAGCTCTGTTTTCAAATATTTTTTGGGAGACTTAAAACAGTAACAGTTTGCATTACAACAGATAAAGGAAACAGCAATGCTTTATCACATCACATAACTTGCCAAATCAATCTCCTTCCATTAAAATACAAAGTTATTTCTCTGTTAAGACATATTGAGTTTCCAGGAGATGGCACATACATATTCTAATACTTAGGTTTATAAAGGCTTGAAAGAGGATTCAAAATAGTATAGCATGCTTGTATCCCATTAATCATCTTTTCATCATTATTTTTCACCCTTTAAAAGCAACATAATTTAAAAAATTCTGGTTAGCTGTGTTTTTCCTAGACAGGTGAATTTCCTCGGAGTGATTGGATTTACGCAATAAATTGTTAAGATTTTGTCGTATGGTATCGTGCAAACACATCGTAAACAACTGACTATAATAACCACAAGATTCAGTGAAAAAGCATTTTTGGTACATGTGTGGTCTGTCTGTGTTGTTTTTACGTTTTGTGGCATTCTTTCAGGGCCTTGTGCCTATTAAAGCTGCCATCTAACAGATTGACTGTTTTGACAACTTTTTTTATTGTTTGGAATCAGCCAATTTATTTTTTTGGAATCAGCCAATTTTGCGTAAAAGTCTGGAAGCATTTGATACAAGACTGCTGACAAAAGAATAGATCACAGTATTTCATATATATGTTCAAAAATTAATGTTTTATGGCTAAAAGTGTAACTAACGCTTTAGAAAAAAATGAAAATTTCGGCAGATTTTCAAACAATTGAAATCTGTTCTATTGTGAGTTATCTTATATGACAGAATTGAAGGCGCTGATACCAAGATGAGCTGATTTTGAGACAAAAACTACGAAGATTGTCAAAACTAACAATCTGTAAGACAGTGCAGCTTTAACAGGATTTTGACATAAATATTTTACCAACTTGGTTTGACTCTGAATTTTTCAATGCTTTATTTAAAGGCTAGTAAATTCATTTCACAACTGAAGCTGGGATTGGTTGATTAATTTGAAGGAAAAAATTACATAATATTACAAAAAAAAAAATTCACATCTAGATTTTTTAGAATGTGAAAGTTTACATATGCATTTCATAATGTTTGGAGTAAGAAAAACAAAGCAACGACAAGATATTGTTATGCTTAAATTAAATCAGAATTATTGAATGCCGGCCACAGTCAAATAATTATGTGGTTTGCACCTTTAATTTTAAAGATGCACTCTTACTCCCAGATAAGATTTACCACAATTAATACCATTTTTTTGATATTCCAAAAAGGATGGACTAATTTAAAAAAAAAATGGTTCTAATGAAGGATATCAAGTCTAATTTGCAAGAAATGTGCATAACACATGGTAATGCTACCCTATGAGACAATAGTAGATCACAAACCAATCATTAAATATTTTTGCGTTTTCAGCTATTAAAGACACGGTTACAATCCTGTTATCAGTAATTAATATTTTCCATAAATGCATTATTTAGTAAGAAGTTAAAGGTTTAAAATTGGCCCCAATTTCTCGAAACTTCTGAGGTCCCTCATAACAGGGTCAAGCTTAGCTCACTATTTTTGTTTTTTAGTTGCATCATTATCACTTCTTTAAGAGATTTATTTTCTTTTAAATAGTAATTTTCCTAATATGATAATCACAATAATTCATTATTCATTTATCAAAATCATATTTAAGTATTTATTCTAGCACATTGAAATAATCTGCTTAAGCCTAATTTTAAGGTAATATTTCAGAAGTTTTGAGAAATTGAAACATGCTATTTAACAGTCAAAAAGGGCATAACTCCGTTAAAGTTGTTTCAGGGCTTTTCTAACAATGCGCATATTGCCACTGGCAACATTTGAACAAACTTTTATCTGAATTATTTGAGTATTTTGTTAAATAAGGGCAATATTCATATTTTTACCAATGAAGACGTAACCATGAAAATTGTACTTGTCTATTTTTCAATGGAGTTTAACAGAAGATTAACAAGTTGACAAACATAAGACCATACTTACAAGTACTGGGGCTGTGGGTTTGAATGGAGTCTTTTCTACCAGCCATTTCTCATGTAATTGGTGAAGGTCTTCAAGATATTTCTGAAAAGAATACAATTATATCACAGATTATTTTTTTTCCATTATTCTTTTCTTAAGCAAACCATGTCATTCTAAACAAATGTATTCTTTTTTCAACAATTTAGTAAAGAGCCTTACAACCCCTTGTATTACATTTAAATATTTTTCAACTAGTTTCTTTTCTCACATTTTTGTGAATGCGGACAAGGGGCCCTTTAAAATTGAGAAGTTTGCCTGATTTTAAAACAATGTTTATTGAATAATTGCTAGAAATATTACTTACAACAATTGTTTTCTTTATTTTTATTCTAAAATGCACCTATAGGCTATAACAGTCCATATAAAAATTATTGCCAAAATTAATGTTAAATATATAAAACTAAATAAAATAATGTTAAATACAAATACTTTTCAGGTGTGAATTTGGCTACCATTTTTGATAAGAAGAAGTTAATGAAGCACAACTTCAGCCCAAGTTTAAGAGGAGAAAAAACATTGCCATTTAATGTTACAAACACATATATGATCAGTCCATTTTGCTAGCTAAGTCCCTAAATGCCAAAAGATATCCTGTAATCTTGATAATTACAGCCCAAGGTTTCGTGTGCTAAATAATATGGTGCAGCTTGGCAAGAATTAAGGTTGAGACAAGAATGATTGTTTCATGCTGCAAACGCATATTTTCATGCAAATTCTAACAACAAGATGGATGCCTCCAAAATTTGATCAGACAAGCAAGGGATGCTCTATTCATCATTTGATAATTCCAAAACATTTTTTGGTATTACTGCGTATCAAATTTGAACAGCAATGGAAAATTCGAAATGATAGTCCATTATCTGAACTTGGCCAAAAAATGCTTTAAAGGGACTAGACCACTGATGGCTCTAAAATCAGCAAATATAATATTTCCATAAAACAAGCCGAGAATTATCAATAAGAGCTGGTATGAAGCCGATAATCATTATTTTACATATTAAAATAATATTATTTTGCTGTTTCAGCTGAGTTTACCTGTTTAAAAATAGCACATATTGGTTTTTCAGTTTATAGTGTGTATATTTTAGCTTGTGATGGTCCTGTGATAAGATACATATACTGACGCTATTCTTAATTTTTCTGGGATTAACATGATAGAGAAGCCAAGTAATTTTCACATTGGAAAAAAATGCAAAAAATGCGAAAGATACATGTGTTGTAAGCCATGTGATACATCATTAAGTAAGATTCAATGCGTTGTACACAACGTTATCAATTTTATGTAAGTTTTTCACAATTTTCTTTTTTCTTGCAATAGTATCATCCTTAGATCCATATACCTCAGTGATTCCATTCAGTCTATTGGCCAGTCCAACAGTCCAATCAAAACTCTCTGATTCTACTCTTAAATCAAAGTCAGATCAAATAAAGTTGGTTAGCATAACCCTAATACTTGTTTCTACCCAGGAAACAAACTTGAACTTGAACTTGATTCTATAAGCTATTAGCTTTCACAAAACAGATGAGTATCAACTATACTAAAATTCTCCTTTTTCAGAGCTGCTAGATTCCCCTACCATTGGAATGTCCTGCTCCTCAGGCCTGTTTCTGCTTCTTATTCTTTCCATCAACACCTCTGGCCGTGTCCTGAGGTAAACTGCAAATACAGATCAACTTATACAATGTATGACAATTCGAATAGCAAAGAGTTACTAGCAAAGGGTTTAGTAAGACCAAACTTTTTTGAAAAGATTGACCTTTTTTATTATAGACACTCCATTTGGAGTGGAAGAAGAAAGTTTAAGGACTGTTTCGAAAAATACAAGCACTTTTCAAGCTGTTATCAAGGCAAAATAAATAGTCAAGGGATTTTAAGGAGTTTATTTGCAAATTTAAAGACTTTTCATCCAGCTGAGCCTAAAATTCAAGTACTTGTCATGTCTGTGCAAACCTATAACATGTGTTTATTGTTGGGACAAGTGTTAGGTGGAGTACCACAAAAACTAGTTTACCGGGGAACAACTACCGAGTGAATCCCTGCGCATGTAAGTATGGTTAGTAGTCACCAAGCCTAACAAGTGGGTTTCATCCGTGTACTCCACAACACAAGACCACCCTCTCACATAACATTGTGTCACAGATAGTGATAAAAATAATGTTATAATCACTTGTTTAATTGAATCGTTGTAAAATAATACAGTCAACTTATTGCTCTGGTGAGCTAAAAACAGCATAAATATTCAAGGTGACAAGACAAAATGGGTGCAGGTCACGAATTAAATATAAACTTATATATACATCAAAGTGGTTATTGTACCAAGTATCAGAGTTGAGTTAATAGTGGGACAAGTTTGCTCCATAAACATTTAGAATATCACATCAAATGCTTCATGAGAAAATGTCATTGGTTTAAATTTCAATAATGAGCTTTCTTGTTATTCATATCAGCCAAAAAGTCGGTGGCATCATAAATCTTTAACCAGTAAATGATTTCCTTGTTTAATACCACATTTCTAACAGAAAAGGATAAAATTCTAGAAATTCGTTTTCCCGTTACGGGAAACGTTTTTCTAAAAATTCATCCTTTCCTGTGAATCTAATCTCAATATCTGGCAAACATTTATCAGATAAAACACAGCCATAAAAACAGCAAACAGTGTGCAGTAACAATTTTATAACTCCTCTCAAGTTATATATGGGCGAAATACTGTACAAATAATAATTATAGAGTTCTATGTGGATACAATCACAGATGCATTAGATTTCTAATTGAAATACCTCTGATTCTGTTCAGCAGAAAAATTCTAGTTAACATACTGCTAACCTTCCCATTTAGATTTTATCTTTCAATTCAGAGATCAAATTTTAACAGAACATTCTAAACTTATTTATTTTTACTAAAAAAAAATTCCATTTTTCTTTGATATTTTTGGAATTTATTTCATTTTTATCCTTCATACTTTTGAATGTATTTACAAAAGTTTTGAAAATATTTTTTATTTGATTACATGTACTTCAATACCCCAACATTTTAGCCTTTATTGAACATTTGTGCGGAACATGAACAGATGCTCTCACCAATGAGGTCAACATTGAAGTCCTGAGAGGTAGTCAGCCATTCAAACCATTCATTAAGTAAAACATAGTCCAGGTTTGCCATCACGCCACTGAAACATAGAAATAACATGGTAAGAATATCATAGTCCAGGTTTGCCATCACACCACTTAAACATAGAAATTACATGGTAAGAATATCATAGTCCAGGTTTGCCATCACACCACTTAAACATAGAAATAACATGGTAAGAATATCATAGTCCAGGTTTGCCATCACACTACTGAAACATAGAAATTACATGGTGAGAATAACATAGTCCAGGTTTGCCATGACACCACTAAAACATAGAAATTACATGGTAAGAATAACATAGTCCAGGTTTGCCATGACACCACTAAAACATAGAAATTACATGGTAAGAATAACATAGTCCAGGTTTGCCATCACACCACTGAAACATAGGAATTACATGGGTAAAGAATAACATAGTCCAGGTTTGCCATCACACCACTGAAACATAGGAATTACATGGGTAAAGAATAACATAGTCCAGGTTTGCCATCACGCCACTGAAACATAGAACTTACATGGTAAGAATATCATAGTCCAGGTTTGCCATCACGCCACTAAAACATAGAAATTACATGGTAAGAATAATATGTTCAAGATTTGCCATCACGCCACTGAAACATAGAAATTACATGGTAAGAATAACATAGACCAGGTTTGCCATCACGCCACTGAAACATGGAAATTACATGGTAAGAATAACATAGTCCAGGTTTGCCATCACGCCACTGAAACATAGAAATTACATGGTGAGAATAACACAGTCCAGGTTTGCCATCACACCACTGAAACATAGAAATTACATGGTAAGAATATCATAGTCCAGGTTTGCCATCACGCCACTTAAACATAGAAATAATATGGTAAGAATAACATAGTCCAGATTTGCCATCACGCCACTGAAACATAGAAATTACATGGTAAGAATATCATAGACCAGGTTTGCCATCACACCACTGAAACATAGAAATTACATGGTGAGAATAACATAGTCCAGGTTTGCCATCACACCACTGAAACATAGAAATTACATGGTAAGAATAACATAGTCCAGATTTGCCATCACACCACTGAAACATAGAAATTACATGGTGAGAATAACAAAGTCCAGGTTTGCCATCACACCACTAAAACATAGAAATTACATGGTGAGAATAACATAGTCCAGGTTTGCCATCACACTACTGAAACATAAAAATTACATGGTGAGAATAACACAGTCCAGGTTTGCCATGACACCACTAAAACATAGAAATTACATGGTAAGAATAACATAGTCCAGGTTTGCCATCACACTACTGAAACATAGAAATTACATGGTGAGAATAACATAGTCCAGGTTTGCCATGACACCACTAAAACATAGAAATTACATGGTGAGAAAAACATAGTCCAGGTTTGCCATGACACCACTGAAACATAGAAATTACATGGTGAGAATAACATAGTCCAGGTTTGCCATCACGCCACTGAGACATAGAAATTACAAGGTAAGAATAACATAGTCCAGGTTTGCCATCACGCCACTAAAACAAAGAAATTACATGGTAAGAATAACATAGTCCAGATTTGCCATCACGCCACTGAAACATAGATATTACATGGTAAGAATAACATAGACCAGTTTGCCATCACACCACTGAAACATAGAAATTACATGGTGAGAATAACATAGTCCAGGTTTGCCATCACACCACTGAAACATAGAAATTACATGGTAAGAAAAACATAGTCCAGGTTTGCCATCACACCACTGAAACATAGAAATTACATGGTAAGAATATCATAGTCCAGGTTTGCCATCACGCCACTGGAACATAGAAATTACATGGTAAGAATAACATAGTCCAGGTTTGCCATCACGCCACTGAAACATAGAAATTACATGGTAAGAATAACATAGTCCAGGTTTGCCATCACGCCACTAAAACATAGAAATTACATGGTAAGAATATCATAGTCCAGGTTTGCCATCACGCCACTGAAACATAGAAATTACATGGTAAGAATAACATAGTCCAGGTTTGCCATCACACCACTGAAACATAGAAATTACATGGTAAGAATATCATAGTCCAGGTTTGCCATCTCGCCACTGAGACATAGAAATTACAAGGTAAGAATAACATAGTCCAGATTTGCCATCACGCCACTGAAACATAGAAATTACATGGTGAGAATAACATAGTCCAGGTTTGCCATCACACCACTGAAACATAGAAATTACATGGTAAGAAAAACATAGTCCAGGTTTGCCATCACACTACTGAAACATAGAAATTACATGGTAAGAATAACATAGTCCAGGTTTGCCATCACACCACTGAAACATAGAAATTACATGGTAAGAAAAACATAGTCCAGGTTTGCCATCACACCACTGAAACATAGAAATTACATGGTAAGAATAACATAGTCCAGGTTTGCCATCACACCTCTGAAACATAGAAATTACAAGGTAAGAATAACATATTCCAGGTTTGCCATCACACCACTGAAACATAGAAATTACAAGGTAAGAATAACATAGTCCAGGTTTGCCATCACACCACTGAAACATAGAAATTACATTGTGAAACTTACATAGTCCAAGGCCATTATTCATAAAACATCTTCAGTCAATTCTTATGTCATTTTCTTATGTTAAGTATCTCCAAAAATTGTAAACACCCTGTCCCTTTTTTGCAGGGTGCCTTTTTTAAAACCTGGCTAAAACATACATAGGCTTTAGTAAGATGATTTTACAAGATTTTATTTTTATTTTTTTATTGATTTCATAACTTTACTTCTGCTTGTAAAAAGTAGTGTTAGAGTTTGATAGTTTTCATGTAAATTTTGATTTGCATGCAGAGTTGTTTTTTCCCAATTTGTTTTTGGTCAGAATTGGGAATTCTTGCATTGTTTTTATAAAATCGGGAATTGCTCAACAATAATTATGCCGCTTGATTTACACCAATACTCCTTTAAACTATCTATCTGAGTTATGTTTTTTTACATTAACAACAATTAGCTACAGTTTTTCAGAACAGAATTCTTCAAATAAAAAAAATAGTTGAAAGAAAAGAAATGTCAGTATTCTCATCTGGAATTTTTTCAACATTTGGAAAACAATTTTTGGGCATTTGGGAACATAATCAAATATTTTATTTGATAAAATCTTAAAACAACCTTTTCTCACCAACATTACTTCATCATTTAACATTTCTCTTTTTTGTTCTGGCAAGATGCGTGAATTCGATGTTTTTATGGCACATACCGGTAAAGATAAAATTAACACAGAAGAAATGGAGACAGTTCTAAGTGTGAAATTGAAATAACCTCTGGCATGTTAACACGAATATCGCTTATACAATATGTGGACATTTCCAAGGTTACTTTTAAGACACCAGCTGATGATTATTAGTTGCCCTCTTATAATTAACTTCATTTACACATGCCATTAGCCCAGTTAATGGTCAAGTTCCTGACATTTTGTGAAGGTTTTCAATGAGGCAGTAAGCATGTTTACACAAATATCACTTGTACAACATGTTGACGTTCCCATGTTTACTTAAATTAGGAATCAGATGATGATTAATATATGGCTCCTATAATAACTCCTATTTACACATGCCATAAGCCCAGTTTATGGTGAAGTTACTAACATTTTGTGAAGGTTTTCAATGAAGCAGTAAGCATGTTAACACAAATATCACTTGTACAACATGTGGACGTTCCCATGGTTACTTAAATTAGGAATCAGCTGATGATTAATATATGGCTCCTATAATAACTCCTATTTACATAAGCCATTAGCCCAGTTAATGGTGAAGTTACTGACCTTTTATGAAGGTTTTCAATGAAGCAGTAGCGTCCACTGTGCAGCGATCTTTCCATCATCTTCACTGGAACTGACTGAAATACAAATATTTTTGTACATAATGGCTCTTGACAGCTGGCTCCAATTTCTCGAAACTTCTAAAGCTTAACAGGCTTAGGATGCTTATTTCACTTAACCAAAATACATACTTAAATTGAATTTTAATAAATGAAAAATGGTTTATTGAGATAATCGTAACGATAATTACTTATCTTAAGAATTAAAACATTTAAAGGAGAATATAAAACGCAAAATATTGAAAGACAAAAATAGTGGGTTTAGCTTAATCCTGTAATAAGAGACTTAAGAAGTTTCGAGAAATTGGGGCCTGGACATTACCAAAGAGTTATGGAAGAATGCTGCAGTATGTCCTTTTTTGGTAGCACATTTCTTCCTATTACAATACAACCGACATTTTAAGTCATTTTAAGCCAATGAAAGTGCAGATAGGCACTCATTAAGAACTAGACTAAATCGTTAAGAATTTCACTTTTCGCAGGTGAACACTCCCCGCGTCAGATTTTGGGTTAACAATGGATCAGCCAATAAGGTTGCTCTCAGAGTCAGTTAGATGACCTGAAGATATATCTTAATGATTAAGAAGGGCTCTTTGGCTATGCTCACTCTGGCCATTCTTAATCATTAAGAATTTACTTCATGTCATCCAACTATCACATGGAATCCAGCATGTGTACCCTTCATTAAAATTAAATGTTTATATTATTAAATTATAATTACTCTTGATTTTATTAAGATTTACAGTTAATAATTATTATAAATACATAAAGGATAATTGTTACAGTGTAGGATCAAATCATACTTCACCTAGTGTCTGCACCAACAGCTACATTACAGTCACATGTCACAGGTGGCATGGCCATGAGTGAAATATTTACTTTGGGTGTTCATGAAGTGAAAAACATTGCAATCTCACACTAAAAGAAACAATTTTTATTATATGCCTATAACGGCTATAAACTGACATTCAATTATAGTTTTCAAATAGTGTTTCAAATATGATATTATTAGATAATTACCAACCTGTGGCTGTGTATGAAGTTTGACCATCGTTAGTTGAACATAAGACTGCATCATGGCTCCCCATCTTGCCGGGTCTTGGTACATAGATGCCTACAAAAATATACACGAAAACATTACCAAGGGACATAATAAATATATGCTTAAAAGTTAAAAAGGCATGGCCAGTAATCATTAAACATCTGAAAGCTGCACTCACACAATTTGAACGTTTTGCCACCTTTTTTTTGTCTTGGAAAGAGCCAATTTATGTGAAAATGCATGGAAACCAGTGAAAAATCAGATTGCAGATTTTCATATTTAAGTTAAAAATTTGATGTTTTTTGCATTTCCTTAAACCGTTAGTATCGCTTTTAGCCCTAAAACATTAACTTTCGAACGGAAATATGAATATCAGCAGATATTTCTGGAAAAATTGGCTCATTCCAAGACAAAAAATAAAAAAGTTGTCAAAAAGGTAAATCTTTGAGAGTGCAGCTTTAAGTCAGTTCCTAACTTAGGTCAATTTCTTAAGTTAAGTATCTCACTGGTCATATTCTGTAATAACGTCATAATATCTGAAATACTTTATTTTCAGAGCTTCAAAATTCTTAGGAAATCAACTTAAGTTATGAAATGACGAGGGTAAAATTTTTTTTATGAATATTGTTTCCAGAATTTTTGCTCCTAAAGAAGCTTTGAAAAGGGTCAAAAACAAATGCCCTAGATAATCTAGGGCATAATTTTGGCACCAAACATTCCTCTAGTGAAAAAGTCCCAAACTGAATCAGTGGTCGAAATAAGCACAAGCCTGCAAGCCCTGCACTGGTTAAATGCTTTCTGGGCTTGCTCAAATTCTGGGTTTTATACAGCAGGGCTTGTTCAAAAATGTAATTCCAAGCAGTTAGTATAAGAATTTGGGCTTGTTCATCCAAAAAAATAATTTTGATGACTGCCCATTAGTGAATTCCTTGATTCGAATTTATAATTCAAATGACTTTTTAAATCACAATTTAATGTTTAGATAGGTTGCCTTTATGAAAACTTCAAGGGTAACTTGGTATCGACATACATCAGACTCATTTTAACAAATGTTAATTTAATTGAACTGGTCATAGTAAAATGATGCTTAAATGACAAGGTTTCAGCTAAAGAGTATTGGAAGTATTGGAATGGTGCTGGATCCTGACCTACTTCATTTAAACACAATTCCTTACATTTCATTTCAAATTCACAATTATTATATTTAAGTTCTTCAGAGCCTGATACAATGCGCTCTTCCTCTTTAAGCACCCTGTCACTCTTCTGCCCTTTAGAACCCTGAATGAGCTACCAGTATGATACATTTAAGGATTGTTCGCATGTTTTCTTGTGTTTATATGCTGTCTATGAACGCAGAAGGGCACGCGAGCAAATGCAATGAAGTGCGCTTGCACTTCTTGGTAATCTGCTCGCTTGCCCTACTGCATTCATACAGCCTAAATGCAAGAAAATATGAAATAAATACTTATATTTACATTTTAAATAATTATTCATTACGATTGAAAATTAGGACTTAGCACTACCTAAGTTAGCACTATCTTCTGCACATCAGTATTTGTTCTTAAAGAAATGTTACATTATAACCACCAACATTCGTTTGTATAGAAGAAAAGCTGATATTTTTAACATTGTATATCATTGGTTAAATGACGTTGCCCTAATCCAATCGGAGCGCAGTACTGAAATAAACAATGACATCATAACTCCTTGCATGTTATACAATATGAACTTCAAGTGAGTTTTCTATTCAAAGGACTAGGCGAATGTAAATATTAACCTATAAATGAACTTTCAACAAGGGTTATTTATACATGTCAAGTCTCATACAACTTCCTATTGATTAAATGCCAAGCTGCTCTTAAGTTGATAACATTCACAATACATGCTAATATGGGTGTCACCAAACTGATAAATGCCTGATTATTGGACACACTGAGAAGAAAACCTGCAATTTTGATCTCACATGCACGTAACAATGACATGATCATTTTAGCAGAGATAACAAAGGACTGAAAATCTGAAACCTAATGTTCCTGAATTTTTGGTTTAGTTAGTGTATCAGGGCTAAAGTGTAGATGCCTCTTGAAATTATTTTTAAAGCCATTTTTGTCCATTTCAAGGTTCATCTTAAAGGCACATAATATATATTGATACAAACTTGTAGGGATATAGGGAGGGAAGGGAGGGGGGGGGGGGGGTAACTCATTTGACTTTCATGATAAAAAAAATCATGATTCTTGTAGGGATTTAAAAAAAATGCCTTAATACTTTATTAATGTTTTTTCTAATCAATTTCTTTAAGGCCACAAATTCCCCAGATAAATAATTTCTAAAAGAATGCGCATATTTTTTTTATCTGTATACAGTATACAAATCATGATAAACATTATAATGCATTGAAATTAAAAAATATATAGTTTTTCATCGACCTATATTGATGTGTGTGCCTTTATCATTTTCAATACAAATGGGAATGTCCAGCAAATAATATTTTTAAAAAAATACGACAGTCTTCAGCTGAGAGCTCTCAATCCTGATTTCTGGATAAATCCTGAATTTTATCATCCCTCTTTAAGGTGAGGCCAATGAGTCAATGACAAATTGACGAACAATTTCCTGCAATAATGACCTTTAAAAATACGGGAAATACGAACGCTCACCACTTACCCAGGCATCAATACCTTTAGAACTCCATAATTTGTCCACTTAATGGCACTTTTGCCAACACGCTAGGCTATTATCAATGTCTCTTAGCAACTTTTACGAAATGCTGTAGAGGTTGAAGAGCCTTAAAAGACACTTATTTTACAGATGCTAACATTGGTTCTAAAAGTCTAGCAAATTCCAGGAGTTTTTTTAAAGACTGCATTAGCTAGGTTTTATGATATAAAGCCTTTCGTAACTGTCCTGTGCAATAACCACAATTTTTTTTTATTTAAAATCCATTAGGGCCGAAACTTGGCCCAATAGCTTCAACTTAAAAAAAAATCCAAAATATGAAAATAACATTCCAACGTTTATTTATTTTTAAAAAAAATATTTAAAAAAAAAACTTTCGACTCAAACTGTTTTATACTGAGGAGTTGGCGAATTCTAGAAATATAAACAAAGTTTATCTCATTCTAATATCTTTTTCTATCATTCTTGTTTCATTTCTAGACAATATTTGATTCCCAATTTTAGTCAAAATGACGCAGTTTTCCAAATGAGAAAGGTCCTGGCCCCATTCCCAAAAATGGTGGAAAAATACAAGACCGATTCTCTGTCATTTCTGCAATAAAAGGGTGATAACTCTTGAGTGACATGAGCAGTATGGCAGTTTATCAGACTTGCCAAGATATTATGCCAATACACATTTTGACCAAATTTGGTGATGATTGGACGAACGCCTCAAGTTCTTGATCAGACAAGACTGATTTTAAGTAAATTCTATAATTTAAGGGTGATAACTCTCTAGTGACCTCAGCGATGTGGCTCTCTAGGTTATCTAACTTGTCTTAGATATCATTCTGACAAAAGTTGGACAAAAAGTAATAGATCTGACAATATACTGGACACCCCCTACCCAAATGCCACGGGTGAAACTATTTTATGTCCTGTTCTATGAACCGGCATATAAAAAAAAGATTGAACTTACCAAAGCATTGTGTCCCTGTACATCCCTCCACTCTCGAGTGGGCTCTTCCAAAACCTAGGGGAGTTAACATAGCTTTAGAACAAAGGCCTGAAATCATGAGTGATAAAACCTGACAATGCAAACAACAAATCAGATCCCTCCAATTTCGAGTCAGCTCTTCCAGAACCTAGGGTAGATGACAAAGCTATTGTACAAGGCCTTATATAATGAGTTATTAAACCTTAGTAACAACACATACAACAAATTACATCCCTCTACTCTTGAATGGCCTTGTCCAGAACCTTGGGGAGATAACACAGCTATTGTACAAAAACCATAAACCATGAGTTAAAAAACCTGACAATGCAAACAACAAATCATATTCCTCCACTCTTGAGTGGGCTCTTCCAAAACCTAGGGGAGATAACATAGCAATTGTACAAAGGCCTGATATCATGAGTGATAAAACTTGACAATGAAACAACAAATCACATCCTTCCACTTTTGAGTCGGCTCTTCTAAAAATATACATTTTAGGCTTTAAACCATAAGTTACTTAATCTTAGTTACAACACATACAACAAATCACATCCTTCCACTCTTGAGTGGGCTCTTCCAGAACCTAGGGGACATAACAGATATTGTACAAAGGCCTTAAAGGGGCGGTACTACGTATGATGAAATAGCATAAAAAAGAAAATTGTCGATAACTGACATAAACTTGGTATCAATATTTACAATGCATTGAAACTTACTAACTGAAGTACCACATAGTTTACAATCAATTTATTTTCACAGTTTTTTTGTATTTTTTAGGGATGGCAACGAGTACCCGAGTACTCGATCGAACGTCTGAGTACTCGAGTACCAAATCACTACTCGAATACTCGGAAATTTTTTTTAAAAAAAATATAAAAATCACCAAATACACGATTTACAGACAAAATATCAGATCTGGTTAGTTGCCAATAGGACAATTTACGGTCCCTCTAATCCCTGCTGTATATAAAATTGACCTCAATCAATTAGTTGACAGTTGTTGCAAACTGTCAACAAAGGACCCCTATTTCAATTTAGCACTGATGTAAATTAGCGAAGTTTTGATAGCGGTACTTTCACCTACACAATTCTATTGGATACCAATTAGAGACCTTTCACCAAACAATGGACGCTAACGAGCGAAAGAGTATCGACCGTTACGAGAATTGATTTCTTAATGGGCGTATTTTAACTATTTTTGCAATGATTATCACAATTGATTGGTTGATATTTTAAATCAAGAATTATGAATACGAATGAGGTAAACAACAATTACACAGTAAAAAAAATAATTTGTAGAGTAAACAACTAAAACATTGAACTTCGTATTGAATTTCGTTCACTTTTTATGTACGCTATTAATTTTCGTTCATTGAAATTCTGATTATTGTTCATTTTTGCAGTTCATACTAATAAAATGAAACGAATAAAACAAATGAAAAGCCTGAAACAACATTTGTTTTCTTTTTATATCATTTTTTGTTAAAATACGTAATGAAAGTTTACTTTAAAGGTGAAAATGACCAATAATACGACCAACGCACAATATACGCCATTAACGATACATGTAAACACAATCTTGTCTTCACGAACACATATTCAATGTTTCTGAGTAATCGAGTACCTGATCGAACGATCGTCCGAGTACTCGAGTATTAATTTTACTACCCGTTGCCATCCCTAGTATTTTTCTATTAAAAAAAGATTACTAGGTATGTCTACCTAGTAGAATTCATCCCTTATGCGTTATTGGCTAGTCGATGTGATCATGTGATATTACCAAGTTACGTATATAGCTGAAATATTCCAACCGATAAGGGTTAGCGTTCGTAGCACAGTGGATACAACACTGGAATGCAATATTGGCGACCCACGTTCGAACCCGGTCTCCGACTCAATTTTTTTTTTACATTTTGGTAATTTTTTTTACAATTATGATATCAAAGAGTAAAACATTTTATTAAATAATTGTCCTGAGATTCGTTACAGACAAAAACTTTTTTTGGTGCCAATCTGGTGTACAGTCCCTTTAAATCTTGAGTTATTAAACCTTACACATACAACAAATAATTGTCTATAAAACATGGAAATATTATTTTGACCCTGGAGTTAACTATTATTAAATAAAGTCCATATTGTATATCAGTGGTCAATATTGGCACCAGATTGCAAGCCCTGCACTAGTTGAATGCTTTCTGGGCATGCTCAAATTCAGGATAGATAGCAAGATTGATAAAAATGTTGGTGCCAAGTACTAGTGTAAACATTTGGGCTAGTTTTGCCAATAGTCTTATTTGGATTACTGATATATAACATCACTACACTCAATATTTAAACATTTTTTAACAAGAGTGTCCTTGAGCAAATGGAAACTCTGAGACTTTGACATAGGGGTATATCTCATAAGAAAATAGCCTCCATGATAATGCTTTAATCCACTTCTAAGGTTCTTTATGTTGCCTCTTATATTAAAACAATTGTACTTAGACATATACCTCAACAATTCCTGAGAACTTTCTGAAGTATTCAAGAAGCCTTGTCTTTCCACTGGCTATATTTCCTTCCACACACACCTAAGAAAATATAAAATATATTATGTTTTGTATTACATTGCTATAGGGGTTAAGGATTATATGTATGATCCTTTATTTCAAGGGGGGGGGGATTTTTATTGCATGCTATATTGGTAAACGAAAATAAAATGCAAAAAGATTAGATAAATTTAACACATTATGGGGACAATTGCTCAGAACTTTGCTTAAGTTAACAATGTTGCATCATTGTTTGTTGACTTACAAATCATTACTGCTCTGGAAGTTTAATGGATACACTTTTGAAGTGCAGTACAGTCGAAACTCGATGGCTCGATATTCTAGAGACTAGCCAAAATACTTCGAGCCTCGAAAATATCGAGCCAAGCAGGATTGCTTACAGAATGTTATTTTTTTATATTTTACAATAAGTCTTGTTAACTCGTTTGCTATTGGCTTCGCGATATCCGCAAGAGAAGAGTATCTATTGGACATAGTTATTCACCGTACAGTTCATTACATGACTTATTCAATACTTCGAAAATATCATTTGAATTTTTTATTTATTATAAAAATACATTTATGCGAAAACAAAAAACAAGCAATTTTAAATACTGAGTAACACACACAAAACAATGTGTGAAATTCTTACTTGGGACCGCGAAAATTATATCGAGCGTGGAGAAATATCGACCCTCGAGATATCGAGCCATCCGATCGAATTTTATATGAACATAAAGTTTAAAAAAATCAGTCCTTTCAATCTGGTTCGAGCCAACGAGGATATCGAGCCATGAGATATCGAGCCAACGAGTTTCGACTGTACTTACGCTAAGAAGGTTCGATATGACTGTTTTAGCTGTTCTTGTATAATTTAAATGTTTAAGCATATCAGTAAATTATTTCACCTTTTAAAGTTTAAAACAAAGATGTGGTTTACAACGTTGTTCACTAATGTTAGGTTTTTGTTACCACAGAATAGACTGCTGTTGCCCACACTTTCCCATACTTACAGTGAAGTTGTGCTTCATCACTTCTTGTCGAACAGTCTTCCTTCTCAAAATAGAATATGGCCAAAAACAGATGTTGAACTCTCTGCTGCATGTACCTGAAAACACAGAATGCCACAATATATTATATTCATTCAACATCAACCCATTAACAAAGGACCTGATGAGAAAAAAAACAAAACATTTTAACATTATATGAGCCACATTGCGCAATTTTTGGCTGTTGTATATGTTTGTATGTATGTATTTCTTTAGACCTTATGGTTATTAAGGATAACCCCTGAAAGTGGAAGCACTTAATTCCAACAGGGTCCTTTGTTTTGCTGATGGGACAGCACAGGAAAAGACAGTGGTGGGATACCAGGAGTTTTGGGTGCGGTCGTTTACTGTGTGTCCCCCTTGGTTCTTTTACATGCTCGGTGGAAAGCCCCAACACAAGGGGAACAACTTGGGTTAAACCAGTGCTGAGAACAGCACTTTTCAAGCACTGTAAACTGCCAAGCACCAGGCAAGGGAGCTACTTGTACCAACTTTTAATATCTTACATTAGATTTAATTGTTTTAAATTGGGTGTTTCAGGTAAATGACATTTAAGAAAGCAAACTGAAAACTTCATTACAATATTTCTAAAAGTGTGTACGATATAATGTTTACATGGAAACCATGTAATGCGCATTTGGTACATGTATGTATACTAAACTTGAAATGGCATACATGCCGATATTACAAAGATATGCTGTTTCTCATTGAAAAAAAATGAATGCTTAATGCTCATTATTGTGGCTAGAAGCCCAACCAGTCTAAAAAATTAGATGTTATTATTGTGATTCTTCTTATCTCTTTAAATAGTGTAACGATAGGCAGATTTGCATTCATAGTATAATATTCCATTATAGACGATTGTACATTGATGTATTTGATTGATAATATGCAAATTAGGAAAGCCCAGGCTCCGTTTGGATTGAGAATTCACTGTATACATAATAAAGACAAGTTGACCCCTTCAGGGTCTAGCATACTTTTCTCTGAAAGGATCTGTTGGCCTTGTTGGTCTCGCACACAGGTGATCGTCACATAGCCTGGTCAATAAAATATGGCCCTTCAGTCTTTTGATATAATGTTTAAAAACAATCATTAAATGTGGCCCTTCAGTCCATTAATATTGTTTAAAAAATATTTAAAATTGATAAAATGATATTTCAATAAATTTCTAGGAGTATAACTTGAAAAAACATCATTATATATATATATAGAGAGATTATTTATTGTTTATTTATTATCAAAGGACTTAAGGGCCATATTTTAGTGACCAAGCTATGTGACAATCACCTGTGTCACTAACAATATTTAGCATGAACCATTGATTTTTTAAATATTGCAATATTTTAATGAAATTTTACACACATATTATTCAATTTTAGAGAAGTTCAGAACAGTTTAAATTTTCAAATTTGACCAAAAAATGAATTTTTAAAGATTTTTTGAAAATCGTTACCAACACTCTAATAAAAAAAAGCCTTATTTTTCAACCCGAAAACTGGTAAATTGGCCTAAAACAGCTGTTAGGTGTTGTTAACCAGCTGTAAAAATGTTTTCTGTAACTCTTTTATGTAATCATGGTAGTATAAATTCTATTTAACCATCTTTTGAAAAAACAATTGGAAGATATTTGTCTATGAAAAGCATTAAATGATACATTTTATATATAGAATATTGGTGAATTGTCAACTTGGAAATGAAAGTTACATGTAATTGCAGCTTGCATGGACTTAGCACTTCAATTTTGATCTTAAATACATGTTACTATATCTTTAACAAGAGAGAAACAAACAAAAGAAGTATTTGAATCACATAATTATTTTATTTTCTGCTTGTAGTATGAATATAAAATGATTTATGTCATTTTGAAATCTTCAATAAGCCACACTATTAGTATTACTTTACTAACCAAACACTTCCTTTAAATACATTAAATGTTGATACCAGTATGATGCAATGAATAACACTTGTTGCAAGTTAAAGCATTAATGTTTAAGTTCCATAAATCTAAAATAATTTTAATATTACCATATTCAATTTTATTTTACTGCATTAGAATACCTGTTCTTTTACCAAAAAATCATTATCCATAAACTAAAAATGTCATACATAATTATAGTTTTAATATAAAGATTTTCATTATTTCACTTACAATTTATTACAAAAATTAAAATAGTATCAAATTCAATCAAAACGAAGTAGATAAATTGACACTAAACCCTTAAAGCAAACTTTTAAATATTCGTCCGAAATAGTTGACGTCCGAAATCTATACACACTTAATTTTTCAGGTTTTATTGATATTGAGCATTTCTGCAGTAAAGAAACCAAAAGAAGCATTTTTCACCAAAAATATGCAAACTATAACACTAAAAATACTTATTATACACAAAAATATTCACTAATATGCCTAAAGTGAATGGTTTCTTCTATCCCAATGCATCCAAACAGGTGTATACAATGGTCAAATTTTAATATCTTACAGCCCATTAATGTGGTTTTTTTAGCATTTCTTCAAAGATAGGGTATGAAACTATACTTCTATTATATTTTTGCATTGGTGCAGAATCTTTAACCCATTTTTAACTAAATCTAAAAATTTCAAAAAAATAATTTTCCAGTATTTTTTGCATTTTTTTATTTGAGAATAGCGTGCACCACAAGATCAAAATATCAACTTTAACCATCAGTCGTTTGTTTTGCTTCAAACTAATGTTTTAACACCTTAAAATGGCGTAAATGGAACCCACTAAAATCCCTCCATTTTGTTACCAGTTAGTAACAAAATCAATATTGACTACTATGCATAAATTTCAAAACCTCAAAGATACATTTAGTTTCACTGAAAAAAAAGATGTTGCTACAAATCATTGGATGCATCATAACACTATAATGATTGTTCATAAAAGATTACCAGGGACTGGTCTTACCAGCAGTGTTGATCAAGAAGCTGAGACAGCGTTTTGGAAATAGCATGCTTTGTTTACATTATGGTATCACCACTCTGGGGTCAATATCTATATTAAACTATGACGTCATCATGAACCAATTAGATTGGCGACAGTCTTCAATTATAGATTGAACAGCCTCATAGTGAGATCAGGAAACCCCGGAAGTAAGTGTACATGAACGCACTTTGGACTCAAAATGCACAGAAACTTTTTTTCAGTTTTAAGACAGAAAGACGCTATTTTTCAAGGGTTCCGTATGGCATCAACAAGTTCAATTCAAGGGAAACTGTCAGGAAAGGTTGCCATTGTAACTGCGTCAACCGAGGGGTATGTATTAGTATTTGATAAATTCGTACTCCTTTCTATTCGTTCTGGTATGTTTTCGTACCCCAGCGTTCTATAAATTTGTGTAATGAAAGTAAATTAACTGTCACCTGCTCAATGCATTGGGATGCATCCATTGGTTTGCGGTAAAACACTGGACTATTAAACCAGGGAGTGCATGGTAGAGTCCGGTGTCTCAGTGAAATTGAAGCCACTACCAAAATATATACCCCCATCATTGCTTTAACTGTCAGTTATCTATTTGAATGATTTCAGAAAAATGAATGTAATACATTTAATAAGTATACAATGAAGTATGTACATGAACATAACCTTGGTCAAATTTACTGTCAGGAATAATTGTCTGTTTTATGAAAGTTTTTTGTTTTTTTTAAAAGTAGGTTTCCTTAAATAATGCTGCATCTGGTGAACATTAATTGACTCACTATTTTAGCATTGGCTTAGCTATTGCTCGAAGACTTGGGCAAGACGGGGCTAGTGTAATGGTAAGCAGCCGCAAGCAAGACAACGTGAGCCGGACAGTCGAGCAACTGAAATCTGAAAACCTCCAGGTGGAAGGGATGGTGTGCCATGTCGGTAAAGCGGAGGATAGAACAAGCCTTATTCAGCAGGTGCTGTACCATACGATATTAAATAATAAAGATTTTGTCACCATTTAGAATAGGTCTGTTTAGATCTATTGCAGAAAAAAATGTGTCAACTCATTTCATACTTTTTAACTGGATATGATCATACATGTATATGTTTCTAACTAATGAGGAACATTTAATCAAAATTTGTGGTTTCATATCATCACAGTTAAATTTAAGTTAACTTATTTGAACATCAATAGTTTAAAGCTGTTGAATGCAATGACTTTCATTAGCCTGAATATATTGAGTGTCAAAACAATCCTTTAAATCTGAAGTCTTGAGTCATTTCTTTCATTATACTTACTTTTCTGAGTTTGTAAAACAGTCTCCTTAATGTAATTTGACTCTTGGCTACATATAGTAAAACATTTGAATGCATGGTTTCTACCATTTTTGAATGTCAAAACCCTTGCTCAAAGGTCAAACAAAAGTTTGACAGTGTTGAAAATAAAACAAAATCATGTATTAATAAGTGTTTTTGATTTTTTTACAGACCGTATCAAAGTTTGGTGGTCTGGATTTTGTGGTTTCAAATGCAGCTGCAAACCCCGCATTTGGACCAATTCTTGATGTAGGTATTTATTTAAGCAAAACAGTACTTATATATTATGATTATCCCAGTGGTCAAAATTAACACAAGCCCACAAGCCCTGCACTGGTAAAATGTTTTCCTTGCTTGCTCAAATTCTGAATTTCGTATAGCAGGGCACGTTCAAAGATTTGATGCCAAGCAATGGTATAAGAATTCAAAAGCTTGTTCATCCAAAAGTCTATGGACCACATATCATTGTGGCTTCAATATTTTCTGGAAATACTTGAAGTCATTCCCCTTGATTAACAGTAAAAAATGGATAAGCTTGCAGTTGTTTTTATGTTATTACAATACTTTTAGTTAAGTCGAAGACCTCGCATTGTTCTTACAGACCTTTGAAATGCACACATGTTTGTATGGAATTTATTTATATTATTTATTTATGTACCACTACTACTAAGAGACATACTCTTTATTAAGTTACAAAATTAACAAATTTGGAGACATTCCTTAAAAAATCCCATCACCATTAGCTAAGTTCCAGTATTAAATGTAAACCAAAAAAGATGATGATCTCTGTAAACATTATACATTGACATTCAAGCTACTCTGTGTGTTCTTTGCAGACACCAGAATCAGCGTGGGACAAGGTAGGCAAAATTTTAGCAGGTGTTAGAAATCTTCATATATTGCACTATATGATGATCATCACACAAACTGTTATATTTAGTATATTTATATTTGATGAGTTGAAACACAACTTATAAATGATAGCTTTGCCGTTTAATTGTAGAAATTACCTAAAGTTTGTCTTGTCCGATAAATATCATAAGAAACCTTTGTCCAATCATCGCCAAATTTGGTCAGAATGTGTATGCGCATAATATCTTGGACAAGTTTGATAAACAGCCATGTTGCCTCACTCACTCTACAGTTATGAGTCTTGAATTGGCAAAAAATGTATTTACATTGTCTGCTCTCTAAATTTGGCTTAAAGTACACCAACTTATCACAAAACTTCATATCCTTAAATTAAGACAGGCATATTTCGTGACAGTTGGCTTTCTTGTTTTCTTTCTTTTTAATTTAACCTGACATATGGTGAAACGATTTGTAAATCTTTCTTACAATTTCTTTATAATAACATTTCCAGATATTTGAAACCAACGTGAAAGCAACCTTCTTCCTTATAAAAGAAGCTGTACCACACATGGAAAAGAGGGGGTAAAATTTGCTTTTATATATTAACTTGTTTCTTACTATTTCAAAAACACTTGCCCGGAATAAAAGTTGCAAACTTGTAGTGTAATTTTGCATGTTTTCTCAGTGCACTTGACTCAAAGTGAAGCAAGCAATTGCAACTTATATTAGTAACTATCGCTGGCACGATATTGCACAAGATTGTGGTCTTGTGTTGTGGGGGAAACCAGAGTGCCCACTTGTCTTTTTTTGTGACCATACATCAAACTCACATGTGCCCAGACTGGGAATCAAACCCAGGTGCCCCGGGCGAGAAGCGACTACGCTAACTACTGCGCTAACTGAACAACCGTTGACTCAAAGTTTGATTAGACTGTAACAACTTGTGAAATATCTGAGCTACTGGTAAGAGTGGTAATGGGTGTAAATACGCTTTAAAATGTACCAATTTCGATATAAAATCAAACATCTGTTTGTATCATTATGAATAAAATGGTAATAATGGCATACTGTTACTACGATCAATAAACAACCATTTCTGAAAACACTATTTTGACCAAATTGGAAGATTGGAACTCAACCATTCTATGCAGTGATCTCTCTTGACAAGCAAATTGTTTTACAATGCAATGGGAAGTGTAAATAAGCCCTGTCAAGTGTTATTTTCTGGATTTAGAATCAAGCCTATCAGATATGTAGAATACTTACAAGTATGTTTGCTATTCAATGCTCCAGTACACTTTAATAATCCCCATTACTCACTTCATTGAATGAAACCAAGGATTACAATACACTTCATATAAATACGTAAGGGCTTACAGGGCTTGAATTTAACTTTTTTTGGTACTCGCAAAACCAGACACTCACTCGCATTTTTTAAGGCAAATCTTTGTAATTGCTAGGAAAAAATATATATTGTGTGGAAAACAAATATTTAAGGTATAGTTTTATTGTTTTAATGAATTATCATATAATTGTACATTAAATGATATCATCATATATGTAACACTGACAGTACGTGCATTGAAGGCTTCTTAACATGTAAATTTGTGGAGGAAAATGATTAACTTGTGTCTTTTTATAAAGAAATCAGTAATGCTTTCTCTTGATGAAGAAAAACTGTAAAAATGTCTGGAAATTCTTCATATTTCAGGGGTGGTTCTGTAGTGATTGTATCCTCATTTGCTGGCTACACCCCTATGGAGGTAAGTCCTGTTGAAAGGAAAGAATATATGCATAAACAAAAGAAGAGTTTAAAAATCGAACAAAAACCATAATCAGTAATCAGAAGTTATTGTATTAGCCATTTCAAACAATTATCAATTTCATTATCAAACCTTATACATGTTAAAAAGGAAAAAAAGTTGCCAAAACTTGTACAATAGTTGTATGAATCTAAACGACAATGAAATTTCAGACCATTTGGCACACCAGGATAACACTCCCTAGCCTTTATAATTGGTCAAGATATTAGAAATAATCGAGTATTGTAAACTGTAATCAATTATCGCCGACTTTTGATCAGTTTTTGACAATTCTTGAAAAACCTTTCACAAGCCACTTCAGAAAAAAGCATCCTGTTCTTTTTAGTTATATAACTAAGGAATGAATATATGACTCTCTGTGAAAATACAAAACCTGTTCTGTGGCTAATTTCAAATCACCTCAATAGTTGACATAAGCTCATTAAAAGGATTCTATTTCATTATGCTGAACAAATTTATACAGGTACTGCCTTTTAGATCCATGTGTATCTTGAAACTCTATTTTATGCATTGCATTATTTGCAAATCAAATTTCTACATTATTAGATGATTGCTTCTTTATTACAGTTTCTCGGTCCCTACTCAGTAAGCAAGACGGCCCTGATTGGCATGACAAAGGCTCTAGTGCCCCAGTTATCCACCATGAATATCCGGGTGAATTGTGTGGCCCCTGGGATCATCAAGACCAAGTTCAGCGAACAGGTGATCTAAGCTTGATTAAAACAAAGGTCAGAATTATTTATGCAAATGTCAGTCTGTCGGTTGTTTAGTAGACCCAACCTTGTTCGATTGATACAAAGTGTATGTTTGGGCCTAAGGTACTCAATCTTGGTAGTGAGTTGGATCATGACCACCATGATCCCTATTGATTTTTCGGTGGGTCAAAGGTCACGGTTGTGGTGACCTTGAACACAAAAAGCTTGTCTGATTGATAACTAGAGTATGCTTCTTTAACTTGGTTAGGAAGTTCACTAAGACAAGCAGATGAACCATATTGATTACGAGATTTGTAGGTTTTATGATGTTTTGTTGGCTTTGGACACATTTTTTTTGTCCAATTGATAACTAACGTATGCTTAGGGCTACAGCCATCAAACTTTGTGGAGAGGCTGAGAGATGATATCAAGAAACTTACGT
The DNA here is from genome assembly GCF_026914265.1 of Mya arenaria. NCBI lineage: Eukaryota > Metazoa > Mollusca > Bivalvia > Myida > Myidae > Mya > Mya arenaria. Next base: position 27,328,658 of record NC_069129.1, on the reverse strand, counting down.
TACATTCAAATGTGCATCTCCATTTCAGCTTTGGAAAACCTCTGCAGTTAAAGACATGCTTATGCAAATGATCCCAATGAAAAGGTAACTGAATGATTATTTTCACCATCACATTTTCAATTTGTAAGAAAGAAAGATTAGGTTTTATATCAAATGAAAATATAAACATTAATAAATTAAATTCTTGTGAATCAAACTTTTACATTAATTTGAAACTGATTCATATTGCTATGGCCAGTTTTAGAGCTAGATTACAACACATTAATATTGTTATGCAAGCATCATCACATGTAGCTGTATACAAACAGCTAGTATAAAAGGCACAGTTTGTACTATGACTTCATAATCTTCTAAGAAGTTTTAAGCAAAATCAGAGTTATTTGAGAGTCTTAGGCATTTAATTCTGTGAAGGCAGAAAGGTGCACATGCTGGTCTTCATGAGGGCAGAAGGGTGCACATGTTGGTCTCCATGAGGGAAGAGGGGTTTTACTGGGGTGTTACCAAAAAAGGACAGCATGCAGCACCCTTCCATAACTCTTTGTCGAAAACTCTGTACACCCTTCATATGCTAGATGAACATTATTAGCTTATCTGTATAGAATACAAGTCTTTAGTATTATGATAGCCTTGATGTCATTGTTGCTCTTGTGCAAAAAATGGCCATAAGGTGACTATAAATTAATTGTTAGATTTTCATCCATGCCTGCCAACTCTTCTCCGCCACCTCTTAATTTCTATTGAGGCAAATGAAAATGTTGAACAAAGGTCTGTATTTGCATTTCGTTCCGGTACTGTTTTGGAACTTCTCTTTTTCATACCTATGCTGTCAATGTGTAACATTCACATGTACAAAAAGAATTGTGATGATCTTGTTTGTGGTTCGTCTAGAAACTCATTTTTATCTTGTCCCTTAAGCATGAGCATGATCACATATTCAACAGTCAAACAGTCATCTAAGAAAAAATAAAAAATACCCCCCCCTCAAAAAAGGTCCCAAACTCTTGTTCATTGCTAAGCTGTGTTTTGTTTAAGTTATAAAGTATAGAATTAATGTGTAACTATGTTATTCTTTTTCTTCAGGATAGGTGAACCTTCAGAAATATCGGGTCTAGTCTCGTTCCTGTGTTCAGACGATGCTTCCTACATCACAGGGGAAACAACCCTAGCTACGGGCGGAATCCCGGGCAGATTGTGATACTTACATCATGTAGAAGATTTTAATAATGTAGATCTCAGCAATTTCAGTAAAGCAATGATCTAACAAAAACATTCAGTTATTAACCAAGAATTTATCATCGTATCTCTAAGGTGATGAAATAAAGTGCAACTTCACTATTACATTTATACATGGATATATATATATATATATATGTGACAAAGATGGCTATCTTTAGATTCTCTGAAAGATAAAAGTGATGCATATTACCTTTTTTCATCTTATGTTCTTGTTAAATTATTGGCAAAATGATTGAAAATGACATTGTTTTTATGTATTGTATTTAATCAGACACACATGGCTTATTGCATCTTGACTTAGTTCACGTTTTATTTGGGTCAGAAAAACAATTAAATATATATATTTAATTGATTTTTGTTTTGTTTCAAGTATTCAAAAAATCAAATAATATGACTTGAGTTTTAATACGAATTATGTTAAATATCATCCAAACTGCCGAAGCATTAAATTAGGATTATAATATTATGTGAAATAAGTTGTTATTTTTCATTCAACATTGAGGTCTAGAAATGCATAACTGTGATACCATTTGTAAAATAATTTTGAGAATAAACATATAAAACTTAAACATTGTGATTGAATTATATACATGTATTGTTTCAACTATAGTGACATTCCGTTGTCTTTGATGGGTGGTAAACATGCTTTTGTACCTACATGTACTCTAGCTCAATATTTTCTACCAATCTTCATAAGGTTTGGCCAGAATGTGTCTAGAATCAATCTAGGTAGGTGGTCATGTCAGGGCAAAGGTGGACCAGGGGGTTCTAGAGTTCAGGATACATCCTGAAATAATCAGGATTGAGAGCTATTGAGTTTGGTTGGTGGTCACGAAGTGGGTTTTCTCCGCGTTCTCTTGTTACCCCCACAACACAAGACCGCACTCTCGCGCAACATCTTGCCAACGAGAGTGACTTAGCATATGATAATGTAACTTTCTTCACAATCGTCGTAAAAAAAATAAAGTTAATACTAAAGGTCTGCCCGCGCCCACTAAAGCTGCAATATAGCTTGACCCCTGGACAATTACTTTCCTCTTGACCATACCTTGTATACATTAGGCACCCGCACATAAGCGAGTTCTCTCGTGGCCCCATTAACCTTAATGTTTAATTTTGGTGCCTGGTGTCACCATACAATTTAGGGATCATTTGAAATGTTTTTGCTTTCTGATTACTTATATGTAAACTAAACGATCGTAAATACAGCACACACATGTATTACAGATGTTTGTCCTTTGACTTCTTAGTTCATCTGAAAGCGGACGTACAGGACATATTTTGCGATCTTTCAATGGCAAAAATTTGTTTCTTTCAATATACTGGATACAAGAATCTTTATGTAAGAAATGTATATGAAAACAAGAAACATAAGCTCATTTTTCCGACAAAAATAACAAACATATATAACATAACAAAACATACATTTGTTACAATGAACTGGTGATCTGGAAATATTCTGCGTTCAGCACCCTTTCAAATGCTACTAGAAAAACGTGGGGTCCCCAGGCATCTAAAATTCACATATTTGTTGGTCGAATGCCTTAAGATACAGAATTATCTCGCGATCTGCGACGCTTCTCAAATTCACACATATAAAATGCGTTAAAGCAGATTTATTAGTAAATATTGAACACATATGTTGTTTTCTAGTATATATCACAAAAAACAAAATTCACACAAATAACATTACAACAAAAGGCAAAAAACAATACATTGATTTGCGAAAAGTTTCATCAATTAATACAAAATGTAATTAAAGAGCAAGTTTGTTTACTAATGTCGTGAAAAAACTAACATCTATTTTCAACGAAAGTAAACAAGTCTTAATATATTTCTTCCTTCAGTGTTTTGAGAAAACTCCATCATACAATAAAGACTATTATTTGTAATCACAGGAAGATAATAATTATGGGCAAAATTCTCCAGATTACAATATAGCTGATTATAACACAATATTACTACACATATATATACAAAATTTAATACAAAAACGTGAACATCACTTGACTGTTTGAGTTAGATAACTGCGTATGTCTGCAAGACTTTACTTGTAAGTAGTAATGAACTATAATTGTATGTAAGCTTGCAAGTAGTCAATTGAACATTAAAATAACACCAGTTATTGTAAGATGTTCATTAACGTAAATTGGTGTGGATTTCAACGTGTTCATCTTACAAGTATAACGATCCGAACGTATTCATGCTTAATTATAAGGATTATTTTCCCACTGATCCATAACTTCCTTGTTCATTCTCACTGGTTTCGTCCTGGATTCTTGACGCCAGTAGCCATCATCGTGTGTTATCTCTTTCCTCTCTCTTGGCGAAACAAATTGAAATTCGCCCGCAAACATCGGATTGTGTTGGTTCAAGCTTATCCTGCTCCCATTCTGACCGCCGCGCATGCGTGTATACCGGATATCATCACGTGATGCGACTCGGTTCGCTGGGTTCAGTCGCATGTTATCACTTGCACCAGTTCCATCGCCCCATCTCTTGTGTAACATTTGACTGGAATCTTCTCCATCGCTGTAGTCAGGATCGGGTTCACTAAATGCTTCATTTCTGTAGGATTGAGTGCGAACGTACTTGTTTTCACGTCGAGCCTGTCTCGGAGGTGATGTATCAACTACATCTGCTTGTTTGCGTGGTTTTCTGTTTCGTCTTCGGCATATGACGATAACGAGAATTATAAGAACTATTGTCAATGATCCTGTGACAGCCACTCCAATCGTCAGTCCTTTCACTAGTCCACTTTTATCGTCTACCTGTTTGCTTGGTCTGCGAAATACAAAATGCTAAGTAAAGAATAGAAGTTTACAGTCTCATGGTGTGATCTTATTCAATAAGCATGTATCATGATCGTTTTGTGTTCTAAGAATGTAGTGTGATATTATCATTTATTAATGTTATTTAATTAGTATTAACAATAGTCCAGCGGAGACTTAATCTTAAGTCAATACTACTTGTAATGAACACAACAGAGATAAGCTAAGTATTCAAACATTTTTACGATAAGCCTGTTTTAAGGTACAATGTCAAAGATCAAAAGACACAGACCGATAGGCACGTAACGTTTATAACAACACAAACATACGATCCATGCATTGATAAATATATGGTGTTTCCAGGATTTAAAAATTACAGGGTTCTGCAAAAGGGCGAAAAGAGCACATTGTATTGGCCTTTAAAGGACTTGAAAACTATAAATTGTGATTAATTCAAGTAATATTAGGTTAAAACTATCAACTATGAAACGTTGTATAATATCTTTAGTTAAAACCTTTAAATAGGAAAATATAGCAAAATGATTATGTGTCAGTCTTAATCATTTTATTCTAGCATGGCAGTGGGGTACAAATGTTGGTCCATATGAGGGCACGAGGGTTATACCAAAAAGGACATGGTGCAGCATCCTACCATTACTATAAAACCCTTATTGAAGACTTACAATTTATCGCATATTGGTTTACCGTCATTCACAGAACATTTATCTCGTGTACATACGGAATATGCATCGCAAGGATCAGCAACTGAAATGTAACATTATGTTTATCAGAAAGTATACATAGTGCTACTTGTTATCGATGAATTCATGAAACTATCTACTTTGTAATACGCTCGAGGAAGAATGTATTTTTCTGCTAGAATGTTAATTATTTCATGATCATGTCTGCCATTACATATTTATACGAAAGGGTAGCAGTCTCAAATGATGCCTAATTGAAAAATGAATCGGAATAGAAAGATCAACACACTGAAAACTTTCGTGCGAAATTTCAATATATTTTACCAGGTTTTCCGTCCACGCTTATGTCTTTGATTTCCACCTTTTCTCCTCTAAATTCCAACGTCCCGTCAGTTGCATTTGTGTCGGTAGACATCTTCGACACGGCAACTGCAAGGGCTTGTGTGGCTTCCTCGTCATTTCGAGTGATTACATCGTGATCGATGACTAGACTTCCTCTGCTGCAAAACGTTGCTATGATTGTTAGATAAACGAGTAATTTTGTTCAAATATGTCAAAACGTATATCAAAATTACATTATCCGATGTATTATGTGGATTTGGGGTGAGTGGTGACCCCATATTACTTCGGTATGAGTTAAATGAGATTTAATTGTAGAAAAAGGTAACATATATACTAAAATATAATACAAAAATGATATTATCGCCTTGAAACTTTTCAAAATAGATATGTTCACGCCCGATCAAGAATTTACAAACTGCAATAAGATTATATATCGGTAATTCTGTTTAATAAGAGATAATCAGCAAGTAATACCCTTTCAAATATTATAACAAAAATGAATGTGGTAACCAGACATCATCAATTTACATTATTATCACTCGCTAGATGAAATGACAACTTTTTCACAACAACTGGGTACCTAAGATACACCACGAAATCATATACTAGAGAAGTGCTAGGTTTAAGGATCGCATGATGACACACTTATAATCTGACAATGCCACATATACCTGATGTTAATGATGAACACACTTTTGAAGTGGTATCCCATTTGCAATTGATAAAAGGGTGTAAGCTGTAAATCAGAAAGATACAATAAGCAGATATCAGCCAAACAAAAAGAGAAAGAGAGATAATACATTTTTCACTCAATATTATTGTTATGTTAAAATGTGGAAAATATGGAACAAAAGTAGATTTTGCGCATTGTTTTATAACAGACTGCAAATTTCGTTGTATAAATCACATCCCTGCGGAAAGAACATTTGTCCAAATCCATCGGGTTTGAAGTTAAACAGACATCAAACAACAATGTTTCAAAATAATCTGGCTAAGTCTGTTTCTCAGGCGGTCTAGTTGCGCTTGTCGAAATGTCGCCTGTCGGGAACCAACCGCTCTCTAAAATCGCTGATATGTCCGCTTCTCCTTCACCTGGTGGGGCAAACCTTTGATGTATGCGAATATAAAACTCACCATCTCTAAAGCTTCATTTTCAACCTGCTCATAGACTTTGGTAACATTCAAATTTTCGCTTTCTGGTAGGTCGAATTTTACGACAACGGTTATGGATACTTTTTTCTCTAAAATGGTAAAATGGTTCCTTAAGATGTCTACCGGTCTATACACTGATGATTATAGCGATGACTTTAAAACACTACGTGCGTTATATCAAAATAAATACATCGTAATAACATGCCTCAAGATAGTTTATCATTGAGTTTAAAATACAAACCAGTTGGTTTTGCAGTCGTTATGTCAGTCCAAAATTGTTGTGTTGTTACTGAAACGGAACACAATATTTTTTGCATGTGTATGATATGATCCATTGAATTATAAAACAGAATAGCACACAAAAAATAGTGTGCATAACCACGTGCCATTATTATTCGCGAAATATAATCGATTGGTCAAATGGATGGTTGATAGACAACCAGAGTCGTGTTAAATTTGTTAAATGGCACGAGTCTTCCGCTAAGCACAGTGGTGAGTGCTTTCGCTTCTCACCATGACGTCCGAAGTTCGATTCCCGGCCTATGTGCATGTGAGTTTAGTTGTCAAGAAGCCGGAAAAATGATCTTCTTCCGGTTACATCGTTGAAACTCCACAACACCTGACCCCAATCCCGCGTAAAATCGGGACAATTAGAGTGATTAATATGATATTGTTATATATTGTTTCACAATCGTTTTTAAATTAATAGTGTGAGACTAAACGCACGCGTTTGGACCCCGAATGCATCACCTAAATCGGAAAACACACGACATGTCGTTAGTAACTCTTACGTATGCATGAGTCGTTTTCCTTAACAAAGTTTCTAAAACATGAACACTCATATCCGCCATCTAAATTAAAGCACCCAGTGTTTGGAACAGCATCGCAGACTCCAATATCGACACATTCATCCACGTCATCAGAACAGACAGATCCGTTCCATGCTGGTTTGCAATGGCATACTCCGTCGAAGTTGTCGCAGTAAGCTGTATGGTTTGTGACACAGTGCGTGCAACCTTAATCGCACAAATTTTATTCATATATTATATTCTTTCTATGTTAATATTATCTTTTAATGGACTAAAATTGATTGGGCGACACTGTTTTTAGCATAAAACGATCGTTTACATTCAAATTTAAGTTTTGCCTCTTGTTATGCTGAGTGATATACTTGAATAAATGTACAACATATTACTTACCATGACAAACTCTGTTCACTTCTTGTTGCAAATAAAACTCTTTCGCTAATGTATCATTTATTGTTATCAGGAGTGTTATCCGAACTTCAACAGAATCTCCATACGGAACAGGACTTGGAATATTGCCACCTGTCACGTAACCATCGAAACTGTATTCCTTAATTTGTTGAATATCGTATGTATTATTCATAATGGCTGGCTTGACTTCGATTTGTACTTCTCGTTGATACTTAACAAGTCCTATTTCTTGAAGATTGAGCTTGTCCGCAGCATTCTGTGACTCTTGGAGCACCTTGGCAGATATATTAAAAGCAATAATCGCAGTGTCCCTTTCTGCAGCGTTAAGGCAACCCTCAAAGGCGAGATTCGCTGATATTGTAGGGTAAATCAAAACTGTCATTTGACCAAAGCGTGTCATATTGATGTCACTCTGAAGAACAGTTACGTTAAGATTGATTTCACCGGCTCGTTTGAATGTAATATTTAACGTCCCAAACTGTGAAGAATTAAGACATAAAACTCCATCGATATTTTGAAGACCATCTTCAAATAACGTTTCTGATGGAAACCCGGAAACAGCGATGTGCAATTGCTCGAGTGACCCCGAAATGTTCTTGGCATCAACTGTTATTTGCAGCGGTTCGTTGACAAATCCCGAACTTCCTCGCAAACTCAAAGAAGGTGGTTCCAACGGAGGTGTTGCTTTGAGGAAGTTAAATATAGTAACACAATGCTTATACACGTACATCTTATCATCAAAATATGTGAATAGTTAGCTTCTTAGTTCACATTGTTATAAAAATATATTATGTGCAACATTGCGAGCAACCTAAATCACACGAATTTCATTTTCATATTATATTCTTGCTTTGTTTATATTACTTGAATAGTTGTATTATATTTTATTTGAATATATTTGATGGTTGATACTACTTTAACATACACTGTCCTATTGTTTTAGCGCAAAAAATATATTTCATTCAAATTTAATATTTGTCTCTTCTATTGCCCATTGGTTTAATTGAATAAATGTTTAAAAAAAACACTTACCATTACAAACTCTGTTCACTTCTTGTCGCAGATCAAACTCTTTCGCTATTATATCATCTATTGTAACCAGTAGTGTTATCAAAACTTCAACAGAATCTCCATACGGGACTGGACTTGGAATATTGCCATCTGTCTCGTAACCATCGAAACTGTATTCCTTAATTTGTTTAAAATCGGATGAATTATTCATAATGGCTGGCTTGACTTCGAGTATTACTTCTCGTTGATACTTAACAAGTCCTATTCCTTGAAGACTAAGCTTGTCCGCAGCATTCTGTGACTCTTGGAGCACCTTTGCAGATATATTAAAAGCAATAATCGCAGTGTCCCTTTCAGCAGCGTTAAGGCAACCCTCAAAGGCGAGATTCGCTGATATTGTAGGGTAAATCAAAACTGTCATTTGACCAAAGCGTGTCATATTGATGTCACTTTGATGAACAGTTACGTTAAGATTGATTTCACCGGCTCTTTTGAATGTAATATTTAACGTCCCAAACTGTGAAGAATAAAGACATAAAACTCCATCGATATTTTGAAGACCATCTTCAAATAACGTATCTGATGGAAACCCAACAACAGCGATTTGCAATTGCTCGAGTGACCCCGAAATGTTCTTGGCATCAACTGTTATTTGCAACGGTTCGTCGACAAAACCCGAACTTCCTCGCAAACTCAAAGAAGGTGGTTCCAACGGAGGTGTTGCTTAGAGGGAGTTAAATACAGTTACTCTATGCTTCTACACGTACATATTATCAACAAAATATGTGAATAGTCAGCTTCTTATTTCTCGTTATTACAAAAATATATTATGTGTTGAAATGCAAATCAATATTATGTTTTTAATTTTAAAAGAATGTGAGATGCATACTTGAATTACAGACAATACATTGCTTTAAAGAATGTGTTTTGTTTGACAATGTAAGATGCTAACTTACACTACAGTTGAACAAAACACTTCAAAGAATGCGTTTGATTTGACAAAGAGTGTAAGAGGCTTACTTGAGATACAGTTGGGTCCATAGAAACCATCGTTACAAATACAGGTGGACAATCCGATGCTACAGCTCCCATTGCCAGAGCAGTTGCAATCTGATATAAACAATTTCAAAGGTCGGGTGGAAAACGTTACAGGAAATAAATGCCTGATTTTAAAGTCATAGTTTCTTTTTTAAGATACAATGAAACACTTAAAAAATCGGAGAACAAAGCTATCAAGGCTGTTTTTTTGCCATTTCCAATTTCTTACGTTAAATGGTAGTATCGATTTGTTCTAAAAGAATCACTGTTTGTTGTTTTTTTATATTTGTATTGCTTGACCTTTTGCTTCACTGACCATGTACTTACGTTTTTCAAGTTTTGATGACACCAAAATAGTCGCTGTTTCGTTTATTTCCAAAAGAGCCAAAGAATTCCCGACATTATCAATAGGAACCGGTAAAAGAAACATTGATTCGCCAACATTAACACTGATCAGAACCATTTCTTCCCGAATGCCTTGCGCGAACAGTGAAAATGTACCATCTATGAAATGTAAACAGATTGATTAAATTAAGTTTGAGTTAAGGTATCTCCATAATAGTTTATCAAAAGCATTAAAATAAAAAGAAACGATTGACCTGTGTGTATACAAAATGTAAGTAATATAACACATACTTTCAAGCCGGTACAAATCTACTTGTTTTACACCAGATCCATCGTCTTCAGATCGGAGACGTATAATTGATGATTCGGCAGATTCTGTCCTTGGAACAACGGACCCATTTACCGTAGGTGTGGATTTGTCAATCTTTCGAAAAAGTAAATTTCATTGATAAGTGGTTTACTTTCAATTACTAAGTAAATAAATCCATTATTAAGTAAATATATCGGTAGTTGTGGAAAAAAAAAACAGGAATAAATTTCACTACAAGCTTACCGTGTTAAATACATTAGGGGTGTCAATGGGGTCATTCTGATCAAAATAGATGGACGCGTTTGCGTTGATCGTGGTCGTATCAGGTGCCTCTTTCAAAGGAACAACAGTAAATGTCACAAACCCTTGCCCAGTTGTATCGTTATTCGGTGGCAAAAAACCAACACTTGGATCACTTGGGGCGAAACCTGCAAAAGTATTTTTGTGGATCTTTTTTTAAGATCAATTAGTTCGCGCTTATATGTTTCATTCAAGTTTCTGTTTCTCGGATAACGTTATCATTTGTTATAAAATGTAGAACAAATGGTCAATTATAGAATAACTCATATCCTGACCAATCACTCGCGTATCGTGTTTGCCAGTCTAAAACAAAGTAAGCTTGACTTAAAACAAGCATTTACCTGTTGCTGGATCAATGCTTTGGAAATTCCAGAAAAGAACACGTCTGACCACATCAATACCACAGAATATTTTAACGTAGACACCAGATGTGCTTGTCATGTTGATTGTACCCTTAAGGATGGAGGCATACCATATGGTAAAAATGATGATACGACGGTCAAATCATTGCATACATAGTTATTTTGTATCTAGTAACTCAAACTCCAATCAGTTTGAATATGGGTAGTATCATTGTATTAAAAGGTAAATATGATTACATTTAAACGTATATTACTTGGAATGATTTGCTATTGTCTTTTACTGGCTGTTCAAACTCGCCAAATCCGAATTTTCCTATTGTAAACGTTCTGTCGTCTAAAAATTCGCTGTAACTATGTTCAACGTAAACTCTTTGTGCAGGAGCGGTAGCATTTTCATCATTTTCAAAACGAATAGTATAAGTCATGCGATTTCTTCCAGAAATAAATCTTGCAGCACCAAAGCCAGACGGTCCAATCATATCGTTCTGGAACGGTTGAAAAGAAACATACTTTGACACAAATTAAATTTAAAAAATCGATTTGGCATTGAGTAATGAGCAATATTGTAGTTAAATTTACTTTGAGCAGTATTATTTCTTCGAAATTGAGGACATGAAACAAAAGTTAATTTATGTCATAATTTCATTAAATAAATCAATTCAAAGCACCTAAATGACAATGTTCTTCATATGAAATTAATAAAAGATCTCAAAGTAATGGACGAACAGAAATCAGTTATGTTTTACCGGATCATGGGAGGCAACCCAATCTACGAAGCCGTCCGCCAACTCCAAGATATGCTTGCTATCAACATCAACCAGGAAACTCAAGTGGCATATCTATTTCACAGAAATCAAATCATACTTGAGAAAAATACACCCAATTATAAATTTAAAATGCAACTTATGTAAATCAAACTATGAATATCGGCAACCAGCCGCAGTATTCAACCCGAAATGCTTTCATTTTTTCAACGGCTGCAAATGTTAATAAAATAGTCATTTGCACATACCTGTATTAAAAGCACAAATGAGCACGTTTACGACACATATATTCATAAGTATAGATGCAAGCAGTTGTAGTTGTTGTTTTACCTCTATCGTTTTACTTTTGTAATCCTCAAATTCACTGCAGATTTCTTTGAAAAGCCCGTATTTTTCAAATTTCTTGGCCAATCCAGCGTCTGCCATATCTATGAATCCCTTTAAAATGTCATCTCTGGCATCTTTCCAATCATATTTCTCCCCGTCAATAGTATGTTGAACATAATTGCCCAGCGTCTTTGTAGCAACAGATGCAAGATCTTTGACAAAAGGTACTTTCACGTATTTTCCGACCACGCCATTAATAGACCCTTCGACAAGCGACCCAGTTGCTCCTTTTGTATGAATAAACAACTATTCTTCATCAGGTATAAAGAAATGACTTATATAGTGAACACACCTGTTATTCTCGAGGGTTCGAATGGTATTGTGATTAAGGTGCTTGCCTCCCCATGAGGTCGAGTAGGACTTGGAGGACGTTCCCATGGCCTCTTAAAAAGGACAACAGTATTGCTTTCTACTCAGGAAGCGGACTCGAGAGGGATTTAATATCTACTTAAAGCGGCATTTAAACCCCCGCTAAAATAAAATAGTATAACTAAACGTGATTATTCAGTTACAATACATATAGAATTGCAAACCTCCAAATGTCCACTGGTTGACTGGTGTTGAAAACAAGTATTTACCAACACCCACAGCACCCTCAAACGCGATGTAAAAACAGAACGGACATGTTCCTTTTGGATCGTTAAAATGCACTGGATTATTACCACAGTAGATATAGAGATTTTGACTCTTTGCTTTTAGTCCCAATCCATCAGGACTTAGAAATCGGCCGGTGGAAGAATCGTACATTCTGCTTTGCATGTAAAATACTCCTTGTATTTCTTGTATATCAACAACACCCCATTGTCCAATAAAAGTGAAGATCGGGTATTTTGAACCAGGTGGAGACAAAACATTACCAAACGGGTCGTGGTTATATGACGACAATAATTCACCGTTCTCACTAAGAATATTGACGACAGTTCTGAAAAATGAGATCTCGTTAAATTAAAAACAGTTTTCTTCATTTTTAGGCAGTGTTGAAACATTTTCTGTCATTCAATTCAGTATTTCATAATCCCTATTGACCAGTATTATCATATGTACCATATTCAACTCTTATCATAGTGCCTATTATCAGTTTTGACCCTAAGTGGTCATTAATGAATCTTACATAAGGGGCCATACACGTTTTTTTACCCTAAGTGCTCATATACGAAACTACTTTAAGCGGTTATAAGCGAATTTTACCGTTAAGGGTGAGAATCTTACCCTAAGAGGTCATACACGAATCTATCCTTAAGAGGTCATACACGAAACTAACCCTAAGAGGCCATACACAATTCTAACCCTTAGAGGTCATAAAATTATCTAACCTGAGGGTCATAAACGAATCTAACTCTAAGAGGTCATAAACGAATCTAACCTGAGGGTCATAAACGAATCTAACCCTAAGAGGTCATAAACGAATCTAACCCTAAGAGGTCATAAACGAATCTTACCCTTAGAGGTCATACACGAATCTAACCCTAAAGGGTCATAAACGAATCTAACCCTAAGAGGTCATAAACGAATCTAACCCTAAGAGGTTAAACACGAATCTAACCCTAAGGGGTCATAAACGAATCTAACCCTAAGAGGTCATAAACGAATCTTGCCCTTAAAGGTCATACACGAATCTTATCCTAAGGGGTCATAAACGAATCTAACCCTAAGAGGTTATACACGAATCTAATCCTAAGAGGTTATACACGAATCTAACCCTAAGAGGTCATAAACGAATCTTGCCCTTAAAGGTCATACACGAATCTTATCCTAAGGGGTCATTAACGAATCTAACCCTAAGAGGTTATACACGAATCTAACCCAAACAGGTAATACACGAATCTAACCCTAAGAGGTCATAAACGAATCTTGCCCTTAGAGGTCATACACGAATCTATCCCTAAGGGGTCATAAACTAAGGTGTCATAAACGAATCTCACCCTAAGGGGTCATAAACGAATCTAACCCTAAGGGATCATAAACGACTCTTACCCTTAGAGGTTATACACGAACCTTACTCTTAGGGATCATAAACCAATCTTAACCGATGAGGTCATAAACAACTTTATTCTAAGGGTTACAAACGCATATTACCCTAAGTGGTCATAAAAGAAGTACTGCATAGTTTCTTCGTTCGTCTCGGCCGCTATCAAACCAATATCCGGTCCCCCATAATAGAATCGTGTTCGTTTTCCGCTGCTTGAAATCTATAAAACCGTTTCCAATAATATATTTATTTTAAAAACAAAACAAATTACATTGTCATTGTTTCATATCTTTCTATAAAGTGATTGTTCAAATAAAGTAGCTTTTATAATTATATTGGTAAACCAATAAAAGAATAACAGGTCATGAATACTTCTAGAACTTGTTCATTTAGCTTTAAATCCTTGGTTTATACTAATTTATTTTAGCTCGATTGTGACGAAAGCTGATAGCTTATAGAATCACTCTCGAGTCCGTTTTCTGGGCAGAAATCAGTACTGTGTCCTTTTTGAGAGGTTATGAGAAAGTACCCCTGGTGGGGATCTAACCCACCACCTCTTGGGTGAGAGGCGGACACCTATACCACTAGACAACTCTCACCCTATTTTTGTTACTCTAATACCAAATTGTCATCAGGCGCAATACTTAGCAAATAAATAAAATAGCACTTATTTCTTCCTAAGACCATTTTCCTGACGACGCTAAAAATATTCCTGTCTAAACATTGATAAGCAAGAAAATAAATGGATTGTATGCACAAATACAAATAACTGACAAATACCTGCTCTAATATATGTCGATCGAAGAAACCTAAGGGACTTGTAATATATTTTGTTTGATTTCCATCGCAAAGCTTTGAGACTAAGTTTCCGAAAGCGTCGTATTCAAACTTGCATGACTTTCCACGAGAAGAGTAAGAGACCAGTTTATTGTCTTCGTCATAACCAAATGTTTCGTTCTTGCTAGATTGTCTTGTTTTTAGATTCCCATTTCTATCATACTCAAACGACACCTCCCCGACATGTTTATATTGGTTCATTTCATTAACATTGTATACTTCCTCAATTTCATTTCGATTAACAGACCTTCTGTTTTTCGCTTTATCATAGTTGATCAACGTTTCATTTCCCATCGGATCAATCATTGATGTCATCTGTCCAGCTCGGTCGTACTTAAATTTCCAGCTCCCTTCCATTGTGGTCATCTGTATTCTCATTTTGCTTCGTGCGTATGTGTAATTAAAGAAAGAGGCCATTGTTTTATTTGGGTAAAAATTCATCAGTGACAAAAGCAACCGCGAACTGCTTTTGTAAACGAAAACACTGTACGCACTGTTTCCATAATCTTTCCTTGTAACGAGTCCTGCGTCATTATAAGTAGTTTTGACCAATGTTGTTTTTCCGTTAGAAACTTCAGTAATTCGTCCTTGCCCATCGTACTGATATTGAGTATCATATCCCTGGTCTGTTGATATACGTGTCAACTGATTAAGCCTGTTGTATTCGTAACTAATTTTCGTTTCGGGTGACTTAATAGCTTTTGGTAGATTTCCATCGTACTCAATTGATGTTTCTCCTAGTTCATTAGCCGCATAATTCAATTTGCCGTCCTCTGTATATTCGTACATTGTTATCGTATCCGATCCTATATCCTTTTTTGTTAGCAGTCCTTTGCTATTAAACTCGTACCTTTTTAAATTTCCAGAGGGCATTTTTGTATAATGTCCATTTTTAAAGTAAGAATATATCTTGTTGGTACCATCGGGATACAATACCTCTTTAATAGTTTGGTTATCATTGAATATTATTTCGTAAACATTTCTCTTTCCATCTGCAAATTGAATCATTTGTCCCAAATCGTTAAACTTGGTTTTTATAGTGTCCCCATTACCGTCTGTTATGAAAACGGTGTTGCCGTCAAATGCACGGTTGGATACCAACTGTAATGAATGCAAGTAAAGTTATTAATATGATGCTAGTGTTTGTTTATTATTGTGAATACTAAATTTAATCAAGTGTATTTATTTACGAAATTGCGAAATTTGTTCTACATTGCTACTCAACGTGAAATTACTTCGTAAAAAAGTTAGTTTAACTGAAACAGAAGTAACTCACCCTTTCTCCTTCGTATATGGACTCGTATGCTGATGTTCGGAGTGTTTTGACAGGCACACCATTTTCTTTCTGAACACTTATTACATCATTTGACTCTGAATATATGACATTAGTTAAAGCAGAAATGGTTTTGTCATCAATGACAGTCATGCCACCCTTGGTAAACGTGTATTCATCGTCCGTTATTATGCGTCCTCCTTTAATCAATTTCCTTGAAATAAGATGCCCATACGCGTTGTATCTGAACTGTTCTCGTGATGAGGTCTTCGTTTTGATGACCATCCGTAATGAGTTGTCGTTGTTATTGTAAAAGTATCTCACAACGTTGCCTTCAGATCTCATTTGTGAAAGCATGTTTGTTTTAAAGTTGTAAAAATACTCTCTGAAAGAAACCAAGGGATGCGTTAAGACAGTTGCCGTGAATCCTAGTGAGAATTCAAAGTAAGGGATGTCGTTATAATGATCTTTCATCCAGGAACAATATATCTTAACATATCTGAGAGTGTTGTATTTCTTTTCGTCTGTACATTAACAGAAGTGGACGAAGCTTAGTTATTGAGCATTGTCATTGACAATATAGTTTAAAAAGTACTTAACTCACTACCCTCTTGATTGAAATTCTCTTCTTTAATAACTTGAGCTGTGGCTGCAGTAACTTTTTATTAAAAATTGAATATAGGAATTTTGTTTTTATGCATAAACACTCGTACTTACACACTGGAACCTTGTTCGTTGTTGCTATTCAAAAGTTGCATCGAGTGTATGTAATTGATAGAGTTATATCTAATTTTTAAGGAATTTCCGTTTGAATGGTTAAGGCTTTTCAAAAGATCTCCGTCATACTCTAAACGTAGCCAGCTATCATCAATGAGGGAGGTTACCGATTTAAGGAAAAACTTTTGCGCATCAAAAACCAGTTCTTTCATATCTTTTGATTTTGTTAGAACGAAGTCTGAAATATGAACAAACACAATTATGAAACAATTATCAGCCTTGTTTTTGGAAAGGGTAAGACACTAAGTATGTTTAAACGTGTTTATAACATTAAAGATAACCTGTATCGTTTTTTTCGAATTTGTCCTAAATTTCCATTGATAAAAACATCGTCATCTTCCTTGTAAAAGGCAAAATCTTCTCTGTCTATTGTTAAGAGCATTTTGGATGAAGTGACATTTTTTATTTTTGAATCCCTGAAACGTACAAGAACATAAACGTTTAAGAACTGATTTGCTTAAACCTAGTCTATTCACAAAATGTTACCTTTATTCTTCGTCTCTTAAAGATATTGCGAATATATGCAGCCTTTGACAATACAGATTAAAAAGCACAAAACATCCCGATAGTTTGTTAATCGTGGTATGTGTAAATCATTTTGCTGCACGAACTGTACTATAATACATTTATTTTTTACAACGGTAGACAGAATTGTGAAAATCTTAAGTCATGTACATGTTACCTCTTGTAACAATTAACAGTATCCAGTATGTTTATGTAATTATAAATGATTAATTTATTATAAAACAATTCGAACTTAAAACTTAGACTTTAAAATTTAGCGTCAATATCATTGCACTCACCACAATGGCAGAATCCAACCTTTTCCCGCTGGTCCGAGTTGATTTCTGTTTCCTATTCTCCCTGTCAATAATCTGTTTACTGTGAGCTGTATTGCAGTGTCTGTTTCTATTCCGATATCGTTGCTAAATTCCAATACGGCGCCAACCTTTGGGGAATTAGCAAAATCCAGCAGATATAATATAACGTCATTAACGGAATAAACGTAACGCCCAGCTAAGCTCATTTCGTTCAATACAGCACTAAATTTTCGAGACATATCAAAAGTATTGTTTCCGATTATTTTCTCAAAATTTTCCCAGATTTTATCCCATGCAGGTTGGTCGTATCGTGATGGTTTCAGGCTGTTTTTCATATCTAAAAACGGATTTCGAATGTTGACATCAGGTTTAATTTGAAATATTTTGATATTCATTCTGCCTAGATTATCGGAATCATCTTGGGTTGTTTCAAACACTATCGACCCAGACTGCTTGGGTCTAAGAATTCCAGCCGGTCCATGCTGACTTGAACAAAACAAGAAAAACTCTTTTTTGTATGATTCATACTTTATGTCGCTTTTGATGCGCATATTCCCTTTACCAGTGGTTTCAACTTTGATAACTGGTACAATAAGATCCGAATCACCCAAGTTTTGATACTTCAGTGAAAGATGTCCGTTCGTACCTCTTCTTAATCTTGAGTCCATATCAAGTTCAAATCCTAAATAGCCAACTGCCATGGATTGCATGGTTAGGTTTGCATCGAATTCAATTGTTTTATCCAAGGAACTTGACTTGACAAAAAGTACAAATGTTGAACTCCCTGTTAGGGCTGAACTATTGAATGTCGCGTAAGCCTCCGTCGACGAAAACATATAGGTTTTGTCTGCTGCAATTATGTTACCGTCGTTGCTTATCAAAAAGGCCTTCAAATCGAAGGGCATAAGAGCGCCAGTAATTAAAAATGTTGTGGTAGTTTTTGGTATAATTACACTCGGCGACACGGCTAATATTTCAAATGTTGCATATTTCGTAGCAAAATCAATAGTTTCGTTAAAAGTACCTACATTTCGTAAAAGAACATACACATCAGACGTATATATGTCGGAATATAAAAGGTTTTGATATTTGCTGTTAGAACTTCTTGACATTTGATCAAAGCTAAATAACGTCGGAGGATTTGCAACTTTAAGAAAAATATCAATGTTGTTTGAATCACCAGTTTGCATACTGAAAATTAAAGTTTCATCTTTTGTTAAATTACCAATTCTCAGTGTAATAGACGAGTAAGGTTTTAATGTCATGTTCATTCTTTTTCCAACGGCAATACTTTCATATTGCATTTCTGTGGTGAAATTTGAGACGAGAATATTGTTATGTTGATTGATGTCCACTACGTTTGACCTTGATCTAACAATTGAAAAGATTTCATCTGCTGGCAAAGACGATGGGATCGCTTTTACTGAGTATTTCCTTTCTTCTGTTTGGTTTGGTCCTAAAGAAAACCTTGAACAACTTGCATTTCCAAATTGTACATCGTCAATACTCATCAACTGATTATCGGAGAAGAAAACAGAGTCACATTTGTAACCAGTACATGACTCCGTTCCGTTGTTGCCTATGTACCAGGAAACAACCATTTCAGATCCGTAGTTTACCTTCTCAGGAACAGAGATATTACTTACATATATGTCAGCAGTTTGAAGTCCAGTCAGGTGAAATGGTATTAACAGAGTATTGTCGGTTTCGTTTGTTTCGATAATGTCATCTCTTGAATCTAGAACTATGCCTAACACATAGCTCTTTGTTTCCAGATCGAATGGAAGCATGAATGTGATATTGAAAGATTCTTCTGTGTTGGGTTGAAGAACACCATATCGTTTTACTGAACGAAGTTTTGTATCAAATGAATCTAAAAGGGAGTCGTCACTTAGGTATGCACTATCGAACCACGGTAGAAGCACTGACACATTCCCGGTGTTACTTATGTTGTAGGCAATTGAAAGTGGCTGTCCACTAGAAGCTTCACCTACATTACCAATTCCATTTATTTTGAGGTTTGAAAGTTCTCCCATCAAATATATTCCGTTGCCTAATGTAAATTCAATAGATTGCCCATGTAATGGTTCATTGGCATTTTCTTGACTAAAGAACGTATAGTTAGGAAATATATAAAAGAATGGAGATCCAGCGAATTCTCTTGGAATTCTACATTCTTCTGAAGATGAATATGATTCGTTGCCTTGTAACTTTCCAACATGAATAATTTCTTTTATCTTTTTTCCGGTCTGCATTACATTACTCGGCTTTGCCTGCTGCATCGTAACAAATACTGCATCAGACCAAGACGTTAGTTTGGTTGTCATTTGCCCTGTATTTGTTACTTTATACGAAAGAGTTATCTTATCTTCGTAATTGTTTGATGGTATTACACTGACATTTGACACATTCAACCTGGCATTTGTTAAGCCATCAATTTTGGTATAATCTGAACACATTAAATTGCTTTCTTTGTCGTCTCCCTCATAAACTGTTCTGGCTGAGTTAACTTCAACACAAACAGTTATATAGCCCTGTACATCTAGTGGAACATTTAAAATTCGTCTTTGTTCATACGACGCTCCCGATGCCAAAACTGATTTGATCAAAAACGAGGCAAACTCGTACCTGTCTTCTTCTCTGTGGATTATTATCTTGTCATACCATTCAGACGATCCTTGCATAGAGTTTCCGAAATTCTCTACCGACCACTTAACAGCAATCATTTGTATATCTTCATCTCTATCAAGCAGATCAACTGTTACAGATGTTACACCAAGGTCGACACTTATAGTGTCTTCTATATTTATCTGTTTTTCTCGGCGATTGTTTAGAGTCGAGGCACCCTCATAAATGTCACCATAAACATTGGTCTCAACTCGTATTCCATAAGTACCTTTCCAGTAAATGGGTATTGAAATTTTAATATCACTAGAGTAAGACGAGCCTTGGCGAAGGGAATCGTTTTTTATGAGGACTTGTTCATACCTTTGAAGAAAAAATCCAAATATGCCTATTTTTCCGATGATAATTCTATCAGTCCAAGTTGTGTTTATAATATCCTTATTACCGTTATTAGAAACAGTGTACTGTACGTGAATGTTTCCACCACCTTCATAATAACCCTCTATCTCTAACGTACTAATTTGAAGATCGGCCGCAATAAGTGGTATGTCAATTATAGCAGATGTAGCTTCATTGTTGTCACGATCATGATCTCCAACGTTTCCATCGCAATCCACTGCAACTGCAAACATGATTTGCCCGTTGACATTTTCAGACAGTTTTTCTGCCATGTATCTTGTGTAGACATGGCTATGTGCAAGGTTATCGTCAACGTTGATCTCGCTTTGGAACAACAGGGAATAACTCCAGTCGTGTAATGATTTGTAATAAAGACAATCAACCCATTTTGTTGAGAGTGTTTGACCATGTCCTATATTTGTGACCTCCCAAGTTATATTAATTGAAGTTGATGTTTTCGTTCTGTGGACTCTGGTTGTAAATTTCCTTACTGATAAATCAGGAACTGATCTTGTGATCGTTATATCCAACGACTTTTTATTGTTATCGTTTCTAGGGTACTCGAATACGTTATTTCGAAAATCTGTTTCTGCACTGATTGTGTATTGACCTGTTCTCAAGTTCGGGGAAACGTAGAAAAACTGTCTTAAGATATAATCACCATTTTCGTTAAGAGGTCCATAATGTGGTGATACTTTAGAATAGATACATTCTGACGAAGCTTTAGAAATAAGATCCTGCAAATGGAATAGACAAAAACATTGATATTGAAATGTAAAGGAAATTAATCTAACATTGAAAAACATAATTGCTATATTTTTTTCTTTGACAATCTATTCATAATTATTTTCAGTGTAAAAACCATGCTTAATCATTATGTCAATAAGGCTCATATTAACATCTATAGTCAATTAGTTTCTACGCGTACGCTGATAAAAAATATATATATAAAACATAAACCCTATTTAATGGCACAGGTAAAACGCCAGAAATAGAACACAAAAACTAACAATCACAAACCAGAAAAAGTAACAACAGGAAAAAATTCAATCGTTTGTTAAAAGGAACAAAATACAAGCTTTTCAAAGCAAATATTAACATAATTTTTGACACTTTCCAAATAAAATTCTATTGTGGCTGTGTTTATGGCCTTATTCCAAGATAGATGTTTGCAGTTTTTAAAACCATGAAGTGTATTTATGTGACTATATGTTATTTGAAACAATATCATTAAGAAACCACAACACTCTGTTGGTTAAATAATTTGGAACATTTGTTTGCAAAAAAAAGTTTCATACAGTCGAACAATAAGTCTGTTTTGAATGCAATCGGAATTTAAAAGAATATCTGATAAAATAAAATATATTCGATAAATAGGCTGACGTTCTTTACGCACCAAAAACATATTCCTAAGAAAGATTTCACCTTTGCAAAAAGTGTACCACAAAGTGAAATGAAAATCATATTTCAAACATTTTCATTTTAGGCTTTTTACACCTTATTTGTATTGATGACCCTAAATCAATGATATTTATCTTAACTTCATTATGCACTCCATTTGTTCGTATATCATATACTTAAGGTACCTTAAATCTGAAGCTACTCAGCATTCTTCTACTTACCAATCTATCCTCCCAGTAGGTCTGAGAATGTGGTGTGGTATGTCCTCTGTTGGCTACTGCCCAATCAACGTAAATAGTCTCTCCTGTTGTGAAGGACTGCTTAGATACGGATATGTTACTAACCACTAAATCGGGTGTAGGTGATAGTTTAACATCAATTGGTGTCTGAAATGCAAAGAATAGAATACCAAATGTATACAATAAAATCAAACATGGTGTAAAGATTTCTGTTGATTTTGATTTAGTCGTTTGTTTTTCAAGAAAGTCCTCATATTGGTATGGTATTTGCGATAGCATGGACTAAAAGCAAAAACTTTTAACATAACAAAAAAAACGTTCACGAAATTCACATGAAACATTGTAATCCAGTTGCCTATACCGATATAACATATTTTAAGCAAGGCAAATACTGAAAAATGGATATGTGTTATGTACCTTGTTTTTAGTTTATCATTATTAAATAAGTTCCATCTGTAAAATTATATATTATGTTTCATTGTGTTCTCAATTTAACTAGAACATATTATTAAACCTGTAGCATTTTAATGTTGTTGCTGCCTCTTGTATATTCAAAAACTCTGTTTCCGTAATTAGTTTCGACGAACATCCAAAAGCTACCAAACGTAAATTCCGGTATTAGTAGTGAAGTATTGACCGAATATTTTTGGCCGACCTGAAGTACACCCGAGTGCCAGATTTCAGCGAGCGTATGCTCATTATTTCCTGAAATGAATAATACCATAACAATATGGCGAAATTAAGATCACTTTCACGTTTGTTTGTTTTTTGCATAAATTTTATGACATGTCGCTTGCCTGGATTATGAATGTCGGACAAATTATAGCATGTCTGGAATTCAGCTCTGCCTGTAAAAGGTTGTCGGTACCGACACAAGATATAGTCTAGGAGAAATTATTGCATTAAATATAGACGAATTGTATCATCAGTACGGGTATTCTTTTATTAACGCATTATTATAAAGACTTGTATTTAACTTCTGATATCATTTGCAAATATATATAGTTACACTTAAATATATGAAATATAAATTCTTCAATTGCACAATCGTCTGAATATTCGAAATTAAATAGTTCAAACCTATCTAAAGGTTCACGCTGTACATAACTGTTGCTTGCAATTATTTAATTTAAAATGTATTTTTGTTCTATATAAAAGCAAATGTTAACATAACTCCAGTATTACGTTATACCTTCCGTAGAGTTCATTTTCCAGTAGACCCTGTCTAACCAGTAATCTTCCTTTGTTGGCCCTGTCCCTCTATTCTCAACCGTCCATAATAAAAAGATGCGTTTGCCTAAATGTTAATGTCGAAGTGTATTTTTCACGACATATAATATAATCAGTATGGTTATAAAGTGTAAAAAGTTGAAAAATTATATTATGTAAATAGTAGTTTCATAAATATACAAACATGAACAAACATACCTGAATACACATAGGTATCAGATGTGGACATATCCGTCACTTGCAAATCCGGGGGAGGAGTCAGTTCCACATTTATTGACGTAGAACTTCTCATTAAGTTATTATCCCACGCATGTTCGTCAAAAGACCTGCGATCATTTGTGTAAATGAATATATACATCGTTCCGGTAGTTGATTCGTCTAACTGAATCTGGGTATTTGCCTCGTAAATGTCATCCTTAAAGAGGATATTCCTTTGATGCACAGACGCAACAAGTTTGCTATCTTCGAAATTACTGTCCCAAGATACGTATACCGCGTCGTACCATGAAGAGTATAACGTGATTGGTCCGGTGTTTTGTACTTTCCAATCAACAGAACACAATTTATCAGTATAACATGTTGGAGGTACTTTTATTTCCAAAACTCCTAGATCGGGAAATGATTTTGTTCGAAACTGCCAAATTGGGCCGATGTAGGTTTCGTTGGTTTTGTATATAAATATGACGAACCAAGTATAGACGGAGTCTGGTTCAAGCGAGTAGACATGAGTGTGAGTCAGGGATGTTATTTGTAAAGGCATGTCTGGTTTGCTGGCTTTTCGCTTCCATATGTATACTTCATATCTGACCGCGCTTGAGGAACCCTGCCAACGAAGCTCTGTGTCTAAATTTGTTCCGGTGTACCCATCGAAAGGATGTATTGGTTTCTTTGCTTGACGAATATACAACAGTTGAGACAAATTCATTTGATTATTGCATTCATCTTTTAGTGTCCATGTTCTGTTTACGACGGAATCACATATGTCAGAGGAATTATCCACATATGTTGTAGAAACAGTTAAATTGCAAGGATGTTCAATGACAAACATAGAGGACAAGATTTGCGTAAGATTTGCCACCGCACCGCATGCAACAATCATTGATCTCGGGTATTGTAGCACTTTTATATGCTCGTGTGTTGTTATTGAAATGCTTTGAGTGACGTAACCGGTATTTCCAGCAGCATCCGTGGCAATCCATGCCCGTGTAATAGTGCATGAATTTCCCTCTATTGAATCTGTGAAATTTAGACTCGGGTATTTGTCAATATCGTCATATGCCGTCACATTACAAATATTTTCTGGTCTTTTGTCTGTTGAACAGTTAATGATCAGATTCTGACCTCCTTCACACACCGTTAGCTTTGGTTGATCGAAATCTAAACACAAAGATATATAAAAATGACATTTTGAAAATAAATGTAAGCACCATGACATAAACGCTGCAGAATGTTCGAACGCAATTATTTCAAAGCATTTCAGAACCAGTATAAATTACCAATATCCAATAAAACATACCAGTTATCCAAGTGAATGAGCGATTGCCTTTATTTCCAACGCTATCGGTAGCAATAACATTCAATGTGTACCACCTGTTTGAAGAATTATCTGGAATTCCCCAGGTCAAGATATGACGATTATTTGAACTTCTCCAGTTTAGGCGATTGTTACCACATGCCACGTTTTCAGAAGTGGTTTCATAAGATATGTAGCACTCAGATCTGCAATTTTCGTTGCAGGTCCATTCAAAGTTAACTGATTTGGCATTACTTGTGTGTTGTGGTGTTTTCGTAAATAATATCACTGGGGATGATGTGTCTGAAAACATATTTGAAGATTTTCATAAACAACATTCAGGCATGCATGTATTCAAACATATATGTTCTTATAACCATATTGGATATACCAACAAAACGAAAATTTTCCTACCGGCGCCTATTTGTTGTATCTTTTTTGATGACATAAACTACACTAACGTTCTCGAATTAAATTGGCTCAAAATATTAGCTACTCGACAAAATGAATACCTATTAATTACTGGAAAGACCATGAATGTCTTCCTCATATCTTGGAAATAGGATAGGATAGAACAGGATAGGATATGATGTTGCGGTATGCAAGAAATATATTTCTACATGGATCGAAAAATCCGACCTCGGGGCACGCGTTGTGCCCAGTTATTCGGAAAGAGGCGCTTTCGGCTTTCGAGCGTATATTTCGTATACTTGCCAGCAGAAAAGTTATTGATATTATGTTTATATTTTTATATTCTGTTCGATTGCAAAGAAGGCTGAAAGCTCATCGAAACACCCTCGAGTCCGTTTTATGGGTACTTACCAGAATTGGTACCCATTTTGAGCGGCTAAAAAAATAGTACCCCTGGTGGTGCTCGACCCCTTTAGCAGTACATCAGCTATTTATATTTATAGTTTTACCTACTGTCCATGGATGAGAAACATTCGCAGTATTGTTTTCAAGGTCAGTTGCGTAAAGTTGAAGTATATAAATGCCATTATGCAACTCAGATTCTATCCATGGAGTGTCGCATTTATGTTCTCTATATACAACATCATTCGGAGCAAATAGTGTACATTTGTATGAAGCGTTTTCATTGGACATCCATGCTATTTCAGTAGTTGCATTGGTTAATTCCGGAGAAGATGTAAATGTTATAACAGGAGGCGTAATATCCTCTGAAATATCAATATAGGTACAAATGTTCGTTATATAATCAATGAACGTAAATTGTAGATACAGTCGAATCTTGTTGGCTCGAACTCCC
This sequence comes from Mya arenaria, assembly GCF_026914265.1. NCBI lineage: Eukaryota > Metazoa > Mollusca > Bivalvia > Myida > Myidae > Mya > Mya arenaria. The sequence continues at coordinate 27,302,371 of NC_069129.1, read as the reverse complement.
TAGGACCAGCGAAAATACATCGAGCCTCGAAAAATTCGAGTCAAGCGGGAATACTTACATACAATATAAAGTAATCGGTCCTTTACATCCAGTTCGAGCCAACGAGAAATTCGACACAAGCGAATTCGAGCCAACGGGGTTTGACTCTATATCTTAGTTAACGTTTGTATGTTAAACAATGAAATGGTATAAAGACAATTCAGTAAATGCATGTCCTTCAGTAAAGTAATGAAACAGTAAATGAAAAAGATAAATGCAGCTCCCTTAATTTTATTTAATTGTATTTTCACACACATCATAATAACAAACAGTGTCACTTACAACCAACCAAGGTGTAGTCAAGATTACAATGGAAATAAACTACATTTCAGCTAATATATATATGAGAAAAGCTTAAAAATATGTTACTTATTCTAAATGTCCAGAATGTGGCGTTTGTGACTGGAAGGGATTCGGCTTTGCAGTGCTGTGTCCCACGAACAATGCCTTTACACAGAGAAGCAAAGATAATAACAACTCACATTTCATAAATAGTGTCTTTGCTAGTTTGTTTCTTCCGATTATATTATTAAATAATTATATTAAAAATGTTAATAAGTATATATTAAAGATATATCAAAGGCAAAGTTCTACTCATAACTCACAATATAAAAATTGTCTAATACATATTACATATGTTATACATAAAAAAACATTAACACCATTAATTACCTAAATCAAATAGGAAGTAATAGTGTTCTTTCTCGATTAAAAATGAATTAGTTCGAAATGTGATCAAATGTGTATCCTTTTTCGTAACACCATTTGAAGAAATCTTCTCCACCAAAGTTCCATTTTGAAAATGCAAGGCAATATAGCGTTGGTGCTGTGTGATCTCGAACTAAAGTATAAGCAAAGCCATGATATAGTATCACCAAATATTGTTTCAACTGTCAACACAATACCAGTAACAATTACAATTGAAAATTAAATGAAAACGTTAGAATTAGCATAGTTGTCATGATTAAATTCAATCAATGTATATAAGAAAAAAAAACTGACAACATCTTCGATCGCTAAAGCACCAGAGGAATAATTCGGGTTTGTAATCGTTTTGTGAAGGGAAACTTACCCCAAGCGTAGGTCGGAAGTGACAAATCAGTGTTACATTTGTTATTTTTGTAACACATGGCAATGTAACAAAGACAAAGCTTGGTTATACCATATCAGACCATGGCGCTACTTTCCATCTATGTAGGGTTTAAAGCTGAATGAAATGTGATTTGAACATGCTGGATCAACCTACTTTTTTCCATTCACCGCATTGTTTGTACTCTAACGCGGTTTTAAAGCATTGGCTGTATAAAATCACGTGAAGGAAATGAAATATTAACGCTGCCAGTTTTGACTGACCCTAAAGTCTAAGATATTCGGTTGTGCAAATTTTATAATTGGCAATAAACAACAGATACACTGCGAATGCCAATGCGGTACGGTGACTTCGTACACGACAATAAACCTTCTAGTTTCAAAAATGTATTAGTATCTCCCCATCGCAATCGGAGCACCGAGGCAATTTTGCATCGAAAACAACGTCGGATGTATGCCAGTGCATAAGTAAAAGTAGTTCGTAATATTAATAATGATACCACTTTAAATAATAGTGGTGTTTTAAAGTGTTTGTATGACATAGTTCAAATTAGTGTATTATTGTATAAATAATTTAGAGTCCTAAGTGTTAAGTCCTTAGCCTTTACAATTAAATTGAAATAACTACGCGATGCACTTGCAGCGTATATAAATGTAAAGAATGCTGACATTGTTTACCGTACATGTACACATGCATCCGGTGTTGTTTTCTATGAAAAATGCCGAGTCGTTCCGATTGGTCTTCATCGATGCAAAATAACAATTTAAACATGCTCTGTTTTATTGATTCATAAGCACGTTTACACACAGTAGTTCTTCTTTCAATAACCAGTGTCAACGATTTTGAAAACAGTATCTGGATAAATCGACTCAGAATGCCTAAAATATCGCTATCAATTATACGAGACATTCTGCCTTATCATTGAGACTGTCCTATTTCAATGTAAACACAATGAAGATTGTCTTCAAAATTGGCCGAGAAATTAAGGCAATATTTTTACTTTCTTCAATAAATGTTTAAATTTATTAGCGCCATATCAAAGTCAGGATAGGCACTCTATTGTAAAGATTAAACATGTACAGGAATCAAAGGAAAGGTCTGACCTCATTTTGAACACCTATTTCCCATATTCGGTTGGAGGGCAAAACCGTCACTCTTGGCGTCTGTGTTCCGTCTTTAAATGTTGGTGGAGATACTAAAAAGTCATATGAGTGGCAGTTGAATATTTTTATTTGTTTTTATCTCCTTTTGTTCAAACCAAATTAAAGTGTGTACTTACGCCATGATTTTAAGAAAGTCGAAATGTTGAGAAAATTATGCAAATAATTGTGTAGATCATATTAATTTTACTCACATGCAAAACATGAAAGGCAGTTCACGTTACATACCTCCAGCTAGAAGTGAGTACGTCCTTCGTTCGCTCGCATACCTGTTAGCACATCATTGATATCATGAACAAAGAAGAAGTACAAATACATGTCATAGAATAAAGGTATCATGTAACATACCTCGATTTATAGTGAACGTGACCAGGTTCGAGTTTGCTATATTAGGTCGTATACTATTCTAAGCGACATAAGCAGTATTGGAAAATGAAGAATACAAATGGTTAGTTAACATCTGCGCGTGTCTATCTAAACTGTAAATTAAACACAAACACTTATATAAATGAAAGTGAAAGGCATGCCCAAAATTATCTTTTGCCGAGAAAGTAAAGGAATTAATGGTTGGAACATTTAGCGGAGGCGTCCAGGACATGCTGATTTTCCAATCAACACTTGAAATATTCTTCAGGCCTTCTTTCGACAAACCTAGAGGTGATAAAGTTTCTACTTCCTCTATTCTGAAAAATGAAGAAAATAATGAGACACAATGCAATCGACGGATTTATTAGAAACGAGTGTTCGTATTTCAACTTCTTAGTCAAATTTCAGTTGTTACGTCGTCGCTTATGCTGCAAAAATTAAACAATAGCGCATAGTGGCGAGTTTATGTTCCAGTGAAACCGTTTTAGATCGGTTATCACATCGTTTCTTGGTAAATCTATTTTGATGCATGTGTGGTCTGTTTGTGGCGACTTTACGTGTGTTTGTGGTGTTTGTGCCTTTGTGTCTAGTTCCGTGTCTCTTGGGTCCTTGCTTTGAGCCTGTTAACAGGGTTTATATGTTAATGTTGGACCACTGGGCTTGTCCCGATAGTTTTTTTTTTACCTTCGTGTGGCATTCTCTACTCTTGCTACAACATCAAAATTCAATGTATATCCATGTTCAACTGCCAGGCAAGACATATCAGGAAAGGTTGGCGAAACAAAATGGATTGGTTTAAGGCACGAGTTGTTTTGTGAGTCGTATACGTTGATCAGAAACTGGACTGGGATGCTACTCAAAGGGAATGCGTCAGTCGCATTGGCATAGTCTTCAACTTGTAGTGCCACGGCATACCAGCCGTTCGTCGTGGCCATGTATGTTAAAACGCAGTTGTTCTACAAAAAAGTATAGTCTTTACCCTGACACAAACCTAACATTTGAAATTACACACAAAATAAGTAAGAAGTAAGAAGTGCCTTTACACGCAATACACGTAAAGACAATAATGTTATAATATCCGTCATTATTCTTTCATAACTCTCGCTTACAATTTATTCTAAATAAAATGTTATCAGCTATCACAGAAACACTTACATTATCTAGCCACGAATCATGTATTGCACTGCATATTGATGCACACTCGTCAAGTTTATTATGCCACTGTGATGCTCGTCTACATTTCACAATATCACCATCGACGTCGGATACTGTATGAAAAAAATATGGTTTGAAATTATTTCTTTTAAATCATTGATTATATTAATTTGTGCGTGTATAGTATTTTTCAAATTTATTAGAAGTGTGCAGCTTTATGTTATGGGACAATTTGTAGAAAAATATTATAGAGAAATGATGTGATTATAATGCTCATACTCAGAAACGTTGGCACAACTGCTCAAACTTCTAACTCACTATTGTAGGTTTTAAAATAATTAGTCCAATAAGGAATAAAGAGTGAAACATTTTCTTCTTAGTTTTCATAAGTTTATTTTTGCTACCATTATTTACCTGGAATGGTTATAGTATGGTTACATCCTCTCCGCAGCCGAACAATTGGTGATATGTCTGCTTTAGGCGAATAGTTGATGTTTCCTGTGTCCCTCCTAGGCTGGAGGTTTGCAGTCACATGAAGTGACCAGTCACCACCACTTGCTAGTGTTAATGTATTTATCCACGCAGAGCCTGTAAACCTATACAAGGAAACCAAAACAAACGATGATCGTTTCAAAGACGGCTTGAAGAAAAACATACCACTGAAATTACATTTATAACGTTTTGCTGAATTGATGCGTACAACATTTTTGACAATTCAATTCCGTGATCTGAAAAATTCGATTTCGAAACTTGGACCATAGTTATCTCAGAAAGTTCTTAGATACTTATACTAAGATAAATCTAAAATTTTACAACGTGGCATTACCCAAAAACAAAGTCTCCAAGCGGCAAAGGATTAAAAGATTTTTCGATAGTGCCAATTCCCGATGTCCAGTCCTCAGAACGACTAAAATCGGTGCATTTGAACGAAAGAGTGACGTTTATATTACTGCAGTTTCGGATACATACTAACTGCCCTTCTCCATTTATTGTAGTGTGCCTATCAATTGTCGTTTTGTCGCAATAAAGTCCATTATTAAAGGAGCGCCGCCAGGATATTCGGTAGTCAATCGTTATAGTATTCTAAAGTGTGAAAATGTTATATCGATGGGTAAGTGCAAACGGGTTCGATCCGCTTCTTTATTTTAAAGGGGCACAAAATAGGTTAAACTAGATATATGCATATTTTAATGCATTATTATATTAGCTCATTGGACTGTATAAACAAAAAGACAGCAGATGATTTTTGTATGTTTAAAACATATTACCCTAAATAAATTGGGATTTCAATTCGAAACTACGTGAAACAAATTCATCAGTTAAAGGAATGCCAAAATATCGCTTCTATTTTGCCCGTTAAAAACATTTTGATGATATACAAGTTTGAGCCTATTCAAAGGATTTTCTATGGTAATAATACGTGGATAATAGACAACTGATATATGCACAAAACGTGGGAAGGATTCTATGCAGCTTATATGTCTCGTTTTGTTTAAGAACATGTTTCCCTTTTATCCTTCGAAATGCATCTGTTAGACTTAAGCATGTGCAGGCTCACACAATTGGGTGGTGTTTCATCAATGGGAAGAATTGTTGTATTTAACGATTAATTTTCATATTTAGTTTAGAATCGCAAATGGGACAGATTTTGTATATTTTGGAAATCTGCAATGCTATTCTTATTGAACATTTTTACATTCATTACCAATGCCTGCACTGATATTTGTGATAATATATGCTTTACTTAATAAATGAAATGCTTTCGTCATGAAACAAAGATAACAGTGATAAAAACCATACATTGCCTGGCCCGGGTCTCCATGAGAAGATTGCGCCCCTAAAATGAGACCCACTTGAAATACCACAACCTGCCAAGCTTATCAAGAGCAGGATCAACATGTTCTGTATCTTTACCTGTAAAAAGAGTTAAATGGAGTTAAATGAACTAACAAGCAGAGCAATTTTATTTCTTTTTAAAATGTATGTGAATAACTATAGAAACAAGCTCCTTAGCCAAAAGTTTAAGCATACCAACATAGCATAAACATGAACCCCCTCAAGCCGAGATCATCTTTAAATTCAAAATTTAATACCTTAAGTTACGTTGCATGATTTAAATAAGAATAAATTATTTGCTTTGGTAAAGTGTAATGATCTGTACTTCTGGTCAAAGGCGATCGTGCAAGAGCAAAGTGACAACTTTGTTTAACTTCGAAAATGATATAACAAATATTGTTTCAAACTTCAAATCGTTTATTGAAACAAATCTTTGACGCTATAACTCTGTATTTAATGGAGATAACAATTTCAACCACGAACTTACGACTTCGAGTTATTCATGTGCTTCGTCCAATCCACAGTTCTCGACTTATCGCTTATCCGAGTTATCGTTATTTAAGTGTACTTTGTAAGCTGATGATAAATATTTTCCCACCCCAGATAAGTAGATGCAAATATTTGACCATGCTGGATATCTTTATCTTGCCCACAGTCATCACACAATTGCCTCCCTTTTACAGTCTGTCGTCCTTAGCACCATGGAAATCTTGTCTTGTGGCAATATTTAAAATAAAAAAAAATCTCTTCAAAGAGCACCAAAAACGTTTCTCACGCTGCATTCAATCAATAATGCTGCATTCTCCTCAGATTTTTTTAAAGAACGATTTGATTATTAAAATATTTACTGCGCGCATATCTATGAAAACCACAAATTATCACATATCTATACGAGCTATATTTCACTAGGCACAAAAGAGTTCCAGCGAAAAGGTACATTTTAATCATTTTTTTAACTGAGGTGGGAGAAAGAGTCTCTACCATGGCCGCTCGTGTAAGATAGGTTCATACCAACCCTCGCACAGGGTTTTCTGCGAAAACTCGTTTCCGCAAAGCACCGTACGCTCGGGTTGGGATGAACCTTTCTTACACAAGCGGCCATAGAAGATGCTTATACTATTATGGCTTTATATTTGTATTGAAAATGTCCACTTTAATGATAAAAGACTTTGTTTTCTCCAATTACAATATGTTTTATATTTTTCTTCATGTTTGTTTTTTTCTACATTCTTGGATTGTGTTGATAATAAATGTAAACATGTACGTTGAACACTACGTCATCATTATTTATGTCAAGCATTATATCAACAGGATGCAAGGATGTGGAAGTGCATTATAGATATTAACATCGAGATTATTTCTATGTTTAATCTATTTTAGAATGGATTACATGTTTAATAACACCAAAATTACGCTGCTATAATGATATTATATATCAAACAAAGGTTATAAAACAAAATTTTACTATGATTATTTATTTGTTTCTTATAGCATAATGTCTATGTATTTCTTAGCCTATAAAACTGTCCATTATGTCAGAGAAAGAACAGTCCGAGGCACATGCCGCGGCTGTTTGTTGGGTGACAAAATGAAAAGTTTGGGCCGTTTTACTTTCTTCAAACATGTAAACAACGTGGTCCAAAACATGAATTTCATGGCGCTATTGTCAACTTATTGGACACTGTCACGCCCATTGAAAAGATATTGGACATGTAAATCTCCTAGGCAAATCGAATTAATTTTGCGTTTATATACATATAAATTGTAAAATTGTAAATAATCATTTTGGTTATTATCTAAAAGAATACACTTTAAAACTAAACGGATATATAACAAGTGCAACATGTGTTATCATTGTTAATACGGATTTTTGTTGTTTTCTTCTTTTTAAAACTGCAACAGATTGAACGTTTTGACAACTTTTATAAAAAAAATTGTCCTGGAAGGAGTGTGTATATTTAGCATGTGGAAGTCACTTGACTAGTACTGATTCATATATTGACGCTTTTTTAATTAATTGGGAATTATACACTATTAATTTGCGCGGGCAATCCGAATAGAAAGTCAATATTGTAACGTCGTAATCACCAACACTCAAATGTTTCAATTAAATGTTACTTACGTTAGTGTTTACGCTCATGTTTCCGCCAATGGGATTGCCGAACAATTTCCGGTTTAATCATTTAGAAAGCAACTGCCAACATCCCATTAAGTCAATAATTGGATTTTATAAACACTTGACAATTATTATTTATTTTTGCTTTACTCAAAAAAAAAATATTCTGATGCCGAATTATTGGCTAAGTAAAGCAAAAAGAAACATGGACAAGCCCAGCCAAATCCTAGCTAAACGCAAAACAGGTTGAGGAAGCACGTGACTTCAACGGGTTTCTCACAGCGCAAACAGCGTTGCATCCTTCTACAAAACTCCGTCAAGTTGAAATTTTGGCCATGTGAGGACACGTGATTCCACACCCTGCATTAGGTGAAGGTCAAACATACACCTAACAAGTTATACATAACGCTACAAAACATCATACACTGTTCACATCAATCAGAATATCCTCACTGGGCAATGCCAGCTGGATATGTTAGAAAGGGTATAGGAAGTGTACATATGTAACCAACGACGTGGATGGCAATGCAAAATATATTATCGAATGACTACAAGTGATACTTAATTATTGGATTCATTTCTTATCGATTGTGCTATAGTTCTTATTCTTAAATCATCTAAACGTAGGTGAACTTAAAACGCTAACTTACTACTGTAAATATCAGTTTATAACTAATAAAAAAGTCCAAAAGGGCACATCCTATAACACCGTGATTCATCAACTCGCGCTGCTATCTGTTGGATATTGCATCGCATAATTTCTTTATCGCAATGTTATCTGCGAAATTTGCAATGTTCGTCACAAGGATAATGTTTATCGTAGGTTTTAATATACATCCTTCAACGGAAGGCCCTTGCAGTTCTATTCAAAGCTTAACACAAACAATGTTGACCTCCGATAAAGAGCCTGTTATGTTCACAGCAATAACATTTTTAAGAAATCTAGCAAACCGACCTAATGTCTGTTCAGATGAAAAGGGACATTATGTTGCTTTGAAATTAACATGCACCAGTAGAGGCATTGATCTATCAATATTTGCTCTCATATGGCGTTTCTTTGGATGAAAGTGTTTCTCAATCCGAGAAACACTTTGGCTATATCTCTGCTCGTACAAATACGACACATTAAGATAACAATTCTAAAGTATTTATGCTGTTGTTTTAAAAATCACATACATCAATACAGGCCTCGATTTATCAATATTTCCAACCTGCGTTTCCTTAGATGAAAGTGCTTCTCAATCCGAGGAACGCAACATCTTCGTAATACCTCTGATAATACAAAAACTGCTCATGGGATTTTATTGCTGTACAATGTATGTGACGTCATACGTGAGATCAATGACGCTTCTGCTGTTCAAACAGCCGAATTTAAACTACGTTCAAATGTTTTGGAGGCGTTGTTTTCATCGTGTTTTCGTCGTTTGATTATCCCACAAAATTTATGCAATATTAAGACTGCCAATATAAACATTGAATATTATAGAAGTGTGGGTCTTCTATTTATGAACATATTTGTTCAGTGTACGGCTAATCATGAAATCGTACTTCAATATTGGAAGGGTATTCATAATATGCTCACAAAAAGCATTCTATTTCTGCTAAATGGCCCCATTATAACCTGTGCATTGGCCACCAATAAAACGTTATACTTCCATTCAAATTTAGCCTCAGCACAGACATTGAAACAACAGGACGGTTTAAACCGGGGGAAAGATTTGAAATTTCCAACCTTAGACCACCAAGTGCTTGGCGAAAAGAAAGGTCTGCTTTAAGTTTTAAGAGTATATAATTCGCATTTATTTATTATTGATACAATTGACTACCCAAAATTTATAATAAAATAAATAATAAATAATATTTGAATCAAGCAACGAATATTTTAAACTAAAGGCTATCTCTGATTTGTAAAAAAATAAATTGTGCTCTGCTTTTTTTATGTCAATGAAGGTAAATATACAGAACATGTTGATCCCGTTGTTGATAAGCTTGACAGGTTGGGTATTTCAAGTGGGTCTCATTTTAGAGGCGCTATCTTTTCATGGAGACCCGAGCCAGGCGAGGTATGGTTTTTATCTCTGTTATGTTTGAAGACAAATGCATCATACTTATCTATCAATAGCAAAGGAATATAAAATGTAATATTCCAAAATCAAATGCATTCATAAGCAGAACAAATCATACCGATTTATATAAACAAACCTGTAATTCATCTAATGTTGAAAGTAATTCCTCTTTATTAATAATGGGTAATTATGTAAGACTATTTTCCCAAACAATATTTGTTAATCAGAATAGTCGCTTCCTATCAGCAGCTTGTCAGGGTGACGCAAGCGTGCAATAGTACAAGCTTCCTATCAGCAGCTTGTCAGGGTGACACAAGCGTGCAATAGTACAAGCTTCCTATCAGCAGCTTGTCAGGGTGACACAAGCGTGCAATAGTACAAGCTTCCTATCAGCAGCTTGTCAGGGTGACAGAAGCGTGCAATAGTACAAGCTTACTATCAGCAGCTTGTCAGGGTGACAGAAGCGTGCAATAGTACAAACTTCCTATCAGCAGTTTATCAGGGTGACAGAAGCGTGCAATAGTACAATTTTTTTATCAGCAGCTTGTCAGAGTGACAGTAGCGTGCAATAGTACAATTTTTTATCAGCAGCTTTTCGGAGTGACAGAAGCGTGCAAAAGTACAAAACCCTATCAGCAGCTTCTCAAGGTGACAGAAGCGTGCAATAGTACAAATACTTATCAGCAGCTTGTCAGGGTGAGAGATGCGTGCAATAGAACAAATACCTATTAGCGGGTTGCAAGGGTGACAGAAGCGTGCAATAGTAAAAATACCTATCATCAGCTTGTCAGAGTGACAGAAGCGTGCAATAGTACAAATACTTATCAGCAGCTTGTCAGGGTGACAGATGCGTGCAATAGAACAAATACCTATAAGCGGCTTGCCAGGGTGACAGAAGCGTGCAATAGTAAAAATACCTATCATCAGCTTGTCAGAGTGACAGAAGCGTGCAATAGTACAAAACCTATCAGCAGGTTATCATGGTGACAGAAGCGTGCAATAGTACAAATACCCATCAGCAGCTTGTCAGAGGGACAGAGGCGTGCACAAGTATAAACTTTCTACCAGCTTCTAAAAGAAGATTGTCAGAAGAAGTGACAGACGCGGAACATACTAGTAGAAAAATCAGCAGCTTTTCAAAGTCATAAAAGCGGGATATAGTATAAGTTTCAACTCTAAATAATACTAGCTTGAAAAAGCGAGACAAAGTGTAAGTTTCGAAGTTAAATATAAACACCATAATTGACTGACAGAAGCGTTAAATAGTGTAAGTTTCAATACTTTTTTTCCCATTCTGTGGTGGTGATTATTTTGTATGTATGTATCACTTGTCTACCTATGATGCATTATTATCATAGTTAGTACTTTTTAGTGCTTAAACTTTGTATATCCTAAATTTGAAAGTCTGATGTTGTAATAGATATTGTTTAACCGGAGATTCGTGGATAATAAAAGAGATGTTAATTTTTAGAACGATCTCATTGGAAAGAGCAATAATGTCAAAAAATAAATAAAATAAAATGATGACGTCAGACGAAAAAGTATATAGGACAATGAATAATATGTCAGTATTCAGAGTGAAAAGCAACATTTAATGAGGTTGCAGCGTATGTCAAACGAAAAATGTATGATTGGCTTGGACGATGATTTGTTTTTATGTTGGAACCAAACAAAAGCATTAAAAAACTTGAGTCGCTAATGCTTTTCTTCATGATGTTTTTTTGTTTACACACCGATTTTGCAAGCACATATTTTTGCAACACATACATGTGACATATATGTAAAGAACGGTCTTACCTACATTCTAATTTGATTTATCCCATATAATTAAAAGCTATTTAAAATTTGTCTAGTAGTTCTACTACCTATAGGTGGCAAAATATTAAGGAGCGAATGTACTGCATATAATTTATGAATATGGAAACGAAAACATGGCTTTTTTGGTTATTCATACGCACAAAACAGCACGTAGAATAGTTCGAAAAGAAATCATCTTAAAAAGTAGACCAACTTTTGTAAGTATATATATGTATAAGATCAAAAGTCTGCTAAAGCACCGCTTAAAATTAAAATCCACAAAAAACACACTTTTGTTAACACTTTTAAATTCAAGAATATATATTTTTTTGAAACCTTAGAAAATTTCACTTGTAAACACTTAGTCACGTGATACCGTATATATCACTCGAGGCGTACACAAAAACAAACAGTATTTCTTTGTATCATATGCCTGAATATAATTTAAAATGACAGTCAATAATAATACATTGAAACAAACAAATATCCTCTATTTATTGAAACAGGCCTCTGACTATTTTTTCATAGAGCTATACAAAATTTATTTTCCATCAATCAATTGTATAACATGTTATCGACAACTATGATTATGAAATTGATAAATGTTTTTGTTCTTATGTTCTAACCCCAATCAAACTATAAAATTAATTTGAATTTATACGTATTTCAGACGTGGTTCTGTAGTGATTGTGTTTTCATATTTTAGCAGTGTTTTAGGCATGTTCAGCCTGGAATTTCACAAGTTATACCCAAAAACAAAGTTTCCAACCGGCAACCAATGAAACGTGTATACGATCGTGCCAATTCCTGATGTCCAGTCCTCAGAAATACTAAAATCGGTGCATGCGAACGAAAGATGGTAGCTCATTCTGTTAAAGTTGCAGTTTTCCTTACATTCTAAGTTCCCTTCTCCGAGTAATCTTCTGTGACTTTCAATTGTCGTTTGGTTGCAAAAAAGTGTCTGATTATAGGAACGCCGCCAGGATATACGATAGTCAATCGTGATATTGTTCTAAAGTTTAAAAACAATATATCGAGGGTGAGTGCGAACGGGTTCTACCCTCTTCGTTGTTTAATTTCTCTAAACACTCAAACATGTACAGGGTCACACATTTGGAAAGATTATAATAAATGGGAAGAATTATCAGCTTTTAGAAGCCACCAAAAGGGCAGATTTGGAATACTTTGGGAATTTTCAACGACTTTTTTCTGATTAACAAACTTGTTAAAATTGTTATGGAAAATAGTCTCGCATAATTACCCATAATTATTATAGATTAATTATTTTCGACATCAGATGAATAACAGGTTTGTTTACATAAATTGGTATTATTTGTTATGCTTATGAATGAATTGAATTTTGGAATAATACATTTTACATTTGGAAAAAAGAAGTTCGCACGTTGCAACGATAGATAAGTGTGATCCATTTGTCATCAAAAGATAACAGAGATAAAAGCTTTACCTTGCCTGGCCCGGGTCTCCATGAAAAGATAGCGCCTCTAAAATGAGACCCACTTGAAATACCCCAACCTGTCAAGCTTATCAACAGCAGGATCAAAATGTTCTGTATTTTTACCTTTATGAACATAAAAAAGCAGAGCACATTTGAGTTTTTACAAATCAGAGTTCAACTTTAGTTTCAAATACTGAAACTGTACTAAAATATCTGTACTTCAGGACAAAGATTATTATGCAATATCAAAGTGACAATTTCAAACTACGATCGCTTTTTCGATTCGTTATTTCTGTGTAGAAAACATATATAATTAGTAATAATGGCCTTTGTCTTTTCAAATATAGTTTAAAACAATGTCAATATCATTAGTATTACTATACTATAATATAACTTCAGTTCTTCATTTAGTGTTATTTTGTGATACGCACGTTCATTACTAAAGTCAAGGTCAAATACAATGGTTGAACTAACCACTTATAGGCAAAACAAAACAATAATGTAAACTGATGTATATGAGATATTATTTTAAATTAAACTAAGCAAATAAAAATATTTTCACCTTACGTTAAATTACAAGGTTTGCTAACGAAAACTTATATGAGCACAGTGTTGTGTGCAGGCAAACATTGCCTTCCCTCAATAGCTTTAGTAACGAACGAATGGCAATGCGGATACTTAATTTGCGACAGAATGCTTGAAGGGATGTCGGGATGCAATGGTGTGGTTGCAAAAGAAAACCCATCTTCGGCGAATAATATTTAAGGACAACAAATCTAAACAAAAACTATTACAGTGAAAAGTGGAACGATACTGTATATTTCAGACAATCAAACAGTTTAGATGTTTATGATAAAATCATTAAAAATAAACGCTGACAAATCCCAGTATTTTTTTTACCCAAGTCCTGATTAAAGTTTAAGGGTCAATATCAAACAAGCGCAAAACAAGAGACGCACATCACTGCAAAGCAAAACTATCATTATACATAACAATCAAAATACCGTCAATGGACAATGCAAGCCAGGAAATTGTACACATGGGACCAGTAGACAATATCAACGACTTCTAATGATACTTTATTGTCGACCCCTTATCGCTCATGTTTTACAGTTAAACTTATTCTAAAATCATCAAATCAAAAAGTTTACCTACTTCTTTAAAAGTCAATTAATAACTATCAAAAATATCCAAAATGACACATCGTTCTTGTAACACCTTGTTTACCCCACGCGCGGCTGCTATCTGTTTGTAACGTAGACTTTTGCGTCGCATAGTTTCCTTATCACAATGCTATTTGCGAAGTCTTCATTGATATTCACAAAATAGTTAACCGTATATTGCAATATACTTCCTCCAAAGAAAGGCCCCTGTATTTCTTTGAAAAGCTTTACAGGAACAATATTGACTTCAGATCAAAAGTATGAACTGGTCAGCAACAATAACATTATCCGACCTCTTCTATTGCATTTCATAAGATGAAAGTGCTCCTCAATCCGTGGAACGTAACAGACTTATACTCCAGTTCTATCTGAATTAAGAGGCCTCCATTTGGAAAAGGTCAAAATGGTTGCTATGACAGGATGGAAGTTGCTGCCAGCCTGTATTTTAACAGAGGTAAATTGTATGTATTAAAGGGCCTGGACACCAGATGATATATTGCAAGAAAACTGTCATGCTTACATAAAATTGATATCGCTGTGTAAACACATTGAATTTTACTGACAGATGTATCACATCGCTTACGTCACATGTATCCCTCGCAGTTTTTGCGTATTTTTCCAAATCGAAATTTACTGGGGGGTTTTATCACGTAGATCCCAGTAAATTATTATTCGCAATTTTTAAACGGGTAAACTCAGCTGAGTCAGCGACAAAATATAATTTTTATCATTTAAAATGATGTATTGTCGGTTTCATTCTAGTTCGTTTTGATAAATCTACGCTTGTTTTCAGGAAATACTGAATTTTCCGTTTTGGGACCATCTGGTGTCTAGCCCCTTTAAATGGCACTTACTCATAGCACAAAAAGACGCACGTATTTTTTGCGACACAATGTATATGACATCGACGAAACAAGTGAGTCCAATGACGCTGCTGCTGTTCAAACAACCAAAGTTGAAATATTTGTGAATCTTTATCATAGTTTGAGTATCCCACAGACAATTTGCAAACTTCGACTATGAATAAAAATATTAAATATACTAGAATTGCGACGTTTACTGTGTGTGCACATATTTGTTCAGTGCACGGATATTCATGAAACCCTTCTTAGAAAACAACTTACATTTTATTAAATGGAATTGCACATATGCATATGTTATTGTTGCTGAACATAACATGCCCTTTATACAGTATTCAAAGCAACAATTTTCTTTCATCTGAACAGACATTAGCTCGGTTATATAGATCCCGTTTGAACCTTCGTGTTGTTTCAATGTCTGTGCTAAGGCTAAATTGTAAGATTTGTATTCTGAATTAATATTATGTTGTGAGAATACTATAAATATCATAATATATTAACTAATCAAATGTCCGAAAAGGCACATCTTATAACACCGTGATACACCAACTCGCGGCTGCTATCTGTTGGATATTGCATCGCATAATTTCTTTCTCGCAATGTTATCTGCGAAATTTGCGATGTTCGTCACAAGGATAGTGTTTATCGTAGGTTTTAATTTTCTTCCTTCAAAGGAATGCCCTTACAGTTCTATGAAAATCTTTACACAAACAATGTTGACCTCCGATAAAGAGCATGTTATGTTCAGCAACAATAACATTTTACGAAATCTATCAAACCGAGCTGGCGTTTCTTAGGATGAAAGAGTTCCTCAATCCGAGAAACGGAACACTTTGGTTATATCTTTTATAAACTTTAGATAATAATTATAAAGTATTTATGTTGTTGTTTTGAAAATCACAGACATCAATACAGGCCTCAATATATCAATATTTCCAACCTGCGTTTCTTTAGATGAAAGTGCTTCTCAATCCGAGGAACGCAACATCTTCGCATTACCTCTGATAATACAAATTCGGCGCATGGGATTTTATTGCTGTACAATTCATGTGACGTCAATAACTCAAGTGAGATCAATGACGCTGCTGCTGTTCAAACAGCCGAATTTCAACTACGTTCAAATGTTTTGGGGGCGTTGTTTCAGCGTGTTTTCATTGTTTGGTTATCCCACAGAATTTATGCAATATTAAGATCGTCAATATAAACATTGAATATACAGTAAAACTGCGGTCGTTCGAACAAGCGGTCGTTCGAGAACCGGCATTCTCTCGAGGTCGGAGCTTGGTCCCGAACTTTTTTCCTTCTATTTTCATATATAATATACTTACGCTGCATCGAAACCTGATAATGTCGAGGAGTCGAGCAAGATCCTCGGTCCCAAGTACACAATTCAAGCACAAAACCTTAGGGTTCCTCGAGGTCATAATTTCACACTTTTTCCCGAACACGTGTTCCAAAATAAACAAACAATTGCTAGGTATTAAATTTTTCGCAAGTTGTAAAAATGTTGAAAGGCAATTTGATAAGGTATGAAAAACCGTTTAACACTGATAACGCATGACCGATATCAGTTTATATGGGCATTTTAGAACATAATTATGAGAAGTTAATGACGAGAAGTTAATTGTGAGAAATGGAAATGAGTAATAAAAATATGAATAAACACTACCATATCGATCCAACATCGGAATCTCTGAAAAGAATTCCTTCTTGTCACTTTGCTTTGCAATATGGCAATACTGTAAAAATAAATTTTCTAACTATTCATTAATTGATAATTCTTTAACATTTTATATTTAGTATACATATAGTATACGACAGCCTTTGAACATATGTGCGATTTCCATAACACAACACATAATCGGTGTCATAGTTAACAGACGACTTCAAACTTAAAATACACTGAAAGATATTTCATAACAGACTGGAGAATTGAAAATCGGGTCATTCGAAACATCGGTTAACTCGAGGTCTTGGTTCGGTCCCCGGCGACCTCGAGCGATCGCAGTTTTACTGTAATAGAATTACGGGTTTTCTATGTATTATCATATCTGGTCAGTGTACGGCTTATCATGAAATCGTATATCACTATTGGAAGAGTATTCATAATATCCTTACAGAGAGCATTCTATTTCTGCTAAATGGCCCCACTTTAGCCTTTGCATTGGCCACCAATAAAATGTTATGCTTCAAATCTTACAATTTAGCCTTAGCACAGACATTGAAACAAAAGGAAGGTTCAAACCGGAACAAGATTTGAAATATCCGACCTTAGACCCCAACCGCTTAGCGAAAAGGAAGGTCTGCTTCGATCGTATATAATTTGCATTAACTTATTAAGAATACAATTGACTACCCACAGTTATATAAAACCGGCATATATTCGAAAATGTGTAAGTACGATATTTCTTTAAATAGACAGTATTTGTCTCAGTTTCGATTTTGTTCCATGTTTTATTATTACATTGAAATTATCTTTCACATATGTCAATTCATATCTTCCCATTATCTTATCAGAATGAGAACAAATGGACGCAAATCAAACGTGTCATTTCTGATTACATTCAAGAACATACTTTTGTGAAATGTTTGACTTCAAAAATCACGGATTTGATCATAGATAATATGGTATGATAAAAATATCAGAAAAAAATCACCTCAATTGCCATACTATTTTCTATGATTAACTTCTATTGTTAACAAAATATTGTGGTGTTTTTTTTATAATATGCGAGCGTTGTCCCAAACGTTCGTAACAAATGATGAGAATATAAGTGGTTAAAGTTTTAATTTTAGTGCATGGTTAATAATTCAGCAAGTAAATTCAGAGATGCTCACATGCTCAACCATGTCGTATTATCAAAAAGATTTCGCAACAGTCTTGACACCATTATCAGCAGCTTGTCAGAGAAACAGAAAAGTGCAATAGTACAAACTTCCAATCATCAGATTGTCAGAGTGACAGAAGCGTGCAATAGTACAAACTTTCTATCGGCAGCTTGTATAGGTGACAGAAGCGTGCAATAGTACAAACTTTCTATCAGCAGCTTGCATGTGTGACAGAAGAGTGCAATAGTACAAACTTTCTACCAGCAGCTTGTCAGGGTAACAGAAGCGTGCAATAGTACAAACTTCCTATCAGCAGATTGTCAGGGTGGCAGAAGCGTGCAATAGTACAAACTTCCTATCAGCAGCTTGTCAGAGTGATAAAAGCGTGCAATAGTACAAACTTCCTATCAGCAGATTGTCAGGGTGGCAGAAGCGTGCAATAGTACAAACTTCCTATCAGCAGATTGTCAGGGTGATAAAAGCGTGCAATAGTACAAACTTCCTATCAGCAGCTTGTCAGAGTGATAGAAGCGTGCAATAGTACAAACTTCCTATCAGCAGATTGTCAGGGTGGCAGAAGCGTGCAATAGTACAAACTTTCTATCGGCAGCTTGTATAGGTGACAGAAGCGTGCAATAGTACAAACTTTCTATCAGCAGCTTGCATGTGTGACAGAAGAGTGCAATAGTACAAACTTTCTACCAGCAGCTTGTCAGGGTAACAGAAGCGTGCAATAGTATAAACTTTCTATCAGCAGCTTGTCAGAGTGATAAAAGCGTGCAATAGTACAAACTTCCTATCAGCAGCTTGTCAGAGTGATAGAAGCGTGCAATAGTACAAACTTCCTATCAGCAGATTGTCAGGGTGGCAGAAGCGTGCAATAGTACAAACTTCCTATCAGCAGCTTGTCAGAGTGATAAAGGCGTGCAATAGTACAAACTTCCTATCAGCAGATTGTCAGGGTGGCAGAAGCGTGCAATAGTATAAACTTTCTATCAGCAGCTTGTCAGAGTGATAGAAGCGTGCAATAGTACAAACTTCCTATCAGCAGCTTGTCAGAGTGATAGAAGCGTGCAATAGTACAAACTTCCTATCAGCAGATTGTCAGGGTGGCAGAAGCGTGCAATAGTATAAACTTCCTATCAGCAGCTTGTCCGAGTGACAAAAGCGTGCAATAGTATAAACTTCCTATCAGCAGCTTGTCAGAGTGATAAAAGCGTGCAATAGTACAAACTTCCTATCAGCAGCTTGTCAGGGTGACAGAAACGTTTAATAGTACAAACTTTATATCAGCAGATTGTCAGGGTGGCAGAAGCGTGCAGTAATATAAACTTCCTATCCGCAGCTTGTCAGAGTGATAGAAGCGTGCAATAGTATAAACTTTCTATCAGCAGCTTGTCGGAGTGACAGAAACGTTTAATAGTACTAACTTCATATCAGCAGATTGTCAGGGTGGCAGAAGCGTGCAGTAATATAAACTTCCTATCAGCAGCTTGTCAGAGTGAGAGAAGCGTGCAATAGTATAAACTTCCTATCAGCAGTTGTCAGAGTGACAGAAACGTTTAATAGTACAAACTTCATATCAGCAGATTGTCAGGGTGGCAGAAGCGTGCAGTAATATAAACTTCCTATCAGCAGCTTGTCAGGGTGAGAGAAGCGTGCAATAGTAAAAACTTCCAATCAGCAGTTGTCAGAGTGACAGAAACGTCTAATATTACAAACTTCATATCAGCAGCTTGTCAGGGTGGCAGAAGCATGCAGTAGTTGAAACTTCCTATCAGCAGCTTGTCAGAGTGACAGAAACGTTTAATAGTACACGCTTCATATCAGCAGATTGTCAGGGTGGCAGAAGCGTGCAGTAGTACAAACTTCCTATCAGATGCTTGTCAGAGTGACACAAGCGTGCAATAATACCAACTTCCTATCAGCAGCTTGTCAGAGAGACATAAGCGTGCAATAGTGCCATCTTCCTATCAACAGCTTGTCAGAGTGACACAAGCGTGCAATAATACCATCTTCCTATCAGCAACTTGTCAGAGTGAGAGAAGCGTGTAATAGTACAAACTTCGTATCAGCAGCTTGTCAGGGTGACAGAAACGTTCAATAGTACGAACTTCCTATCAGCAGCTTGTCAAGTTGACAGAAGCGTGCAATAGTACAAACTTCATATTTGCAGCTTGTCAGAGTGACAGACGCGTGCAATAGTACAAACTTCCTATCAGCAGCTTGTCAGGATGAGAGACGCGTGCAATTGTACAAACTTCCTATCAGCAGCTTGTCAGGATGAGAGAAGCGTGTAATAGTACAAACTTCCTATCAGCAGCTTGACAGGATGAGAGACGCGTGCAATTGTACAAACTTCCTATCAGCAGCTTGTCAGAGTGACACAAGTGTGCAATTGTACCAACTTCCTATCAGCAGCTGGTCAGAGTGACACAAGCATGCAATAATACCAACTTCCTATCAGCAGCTTGACAGGGTGCGAGAAGCGTGCAATAGTACAAACTTCCTATAAGCAGCTTGTCAAAGTGACACAAGCGTGCAATAGTACCAACTTCCTATCAGCAGCTTGTCAGGGTGAGAGAAACGTGCAATAGTACAAATACTTATCAGCAGCTTGTCAGGGTGACAGATGCGTGCAAAAGTACAAACACATATCAGGAGCTTGTCAGAGTGACAGAACTGTGCAATAGTACAAACATCTATCAGGAGCTTGTCAGAGTGAAAGAAGCGTGCAATAATACAAAAACATATCAGCAGCTTATTATGGTGACAGAAGCGTGCAATGTTACAAATAACCATCAGCAGCTTGTCAGAGGGACAGAAGCGTGCACTAGGATAAACTTTCTTTCAGCAGCTTTTCAGAGTGGAAGAAGCGTGTTATAGTACAAACTTCCTATCAGCAGCTTGTCAGGGTGACAGAAGCGTGCAATAGTACAAATATCTAACAGCAACTTTTCAGAGTGACAGAAACGTGTGATAGTACAAATACCTGTCAGCAGCTTATCAGGGTGACAGAAGTGTGCAATAGTATAAACTTCCTATCAGCAGCTTGTCAGAGTGACAGAATTGTGCAATGGTATAAACTTTCTATCAGCGGCTTGTCAGCGTGGCAGAAGCGTGCAGTAGTACAAACTTCCTATCAGAAGCTTGTCAGAGTGACAGAAGCGTGCAATAGTATATTCTTCCTATCAGCAGCTTGTCAGGGTGACAGAATTGTGCAATAGTACAAATAGTTATCAGCAGCTTATCAGGGTGACAGATGCGTGACATAGTACAAACACATATCAGCAGCTTGTCAAAGTGACAGAACTGTGCAATAGTACAAATACCTATCAGCATCTTGTCAGAGTGACAGAAGCGTGCAATAATACAAAAACCTATCAGCAGCTTATTATGGTGACAGAAGCATGCAATAGTATAAACTTTCTATCAGAAGCTTGTCAGGGTGACAGAAACGAAACATAGATTGAGCATCAACTCTTTTTAAAAGAAGATTGTCAGAGTGACAGATTCGGGACATACTTTTTACATCAGCAGCTTTTCAAAGTCATATATAGTGTAAGTTTGAACCCTCAATATTACCAGCTTGAAAAAGCGAGACATAGTCTAAGTTTCAAAGTTTAATATAAACACCTTGATTGACTGACAGAAGTGTTAAATAGTATAAGCTGCAAGGCTTTTATTTCCCATTCTGTCGTGGTGATTATTTTGTATGTATGTATCACTTGTTTACCAATGATGCCTTATTATCATAGTTAATCTTTTTATTGTGCTTAAACTTTATATATCCTTAATTTGAAAATATGATGTGGTAAAAGATATTGTGTAACCGAAGAATTCGTGAATAACAAAAGAGATGTTATTTTTTTTAGAACGATCTCATTGGAAAGAGCAATAATGTCAAAAAATAAATAAAATAAAATGATGACGTCAGACGAAAAAGTATATAGGACAGTGAATAATATGTCAGTATTCAGAGTCGCTAATGCTTTTCTTCATGATGTTTTTTGTTTACACACCGATTTTGCAAGCACATATTATTGCAACACATACATGTGACATATATGTAAAGAACGGTCTTACCTACATTCTAATTTGATTTATCCCATATAATTAAAAGCTATTTAAAATGTGTCTAGTAGTTCTACTATCTATAGGTGGCAAAATATTAAGGAGCGAATATACTGCATATAATTTTTGAATATGGAAACGAAAACATGGCTTTTTTGGTTATTCATACGCACAAAACAGCACGTAGAATAGTTCGAAAAGAAATCATCTTAAAAAGTAGACCAACTTTTGTAAGTATATATATGTATAAGATCAAAAGTCTGCTAAAGCACCGCTTAAAATTAAAATCCACAAAAAACACTTTTGTTAACACTTTTAAATCCAAGAATATATATTTTTTGAAACCTTAGAAAATTTCACTTGTAAACACTAAGTCACGTGATACCGTATATATCACTCGTGGCGTACACAAAAACAAACAGTATTTCTTTGTATCATATGCCTGAATATAATTTAAAATGACAGTCAATAATAATAATACATTGAAACAAACAAATATCCTCTATTTATTGAAACAGGCCTCTGACTATTTTTCATAGAGCTATACAAAATTTATTTTCCATCAATCAATTGTATAACATGTTATCGACAACTATGATTATGCAATTGATAAATGTTTTTTGTTCTTATGTTCTAACCCCAATCAAACTATAAAATTGATTTGAATTTATACGTATTTCAGCCATGGTTCTGTAGTGATTGTGTTTTCATATTTTAGCAGTGTTTTAGAAATGATTGTGTTTTCATTTTTCAGCCGTAGTTCTGTAGCGATTGTGTCTTCATATTTCAGCGGTGGTTCTGTACTGATAGTTTTTCATATTTGTTTCGGTACAGACAAAAACATATTAGCCTTTATAGACGTTTTTTTTTATTTATAGCTTTACCACAAATAAGCCAGTTAAAAGGCGCAAAATCATTCCAAATAGTTTGTTCTGTACCTAATCATATGCATTTTTTGTTTTGATTATCTTCAACATTATGAGTTTGGCAGAAAAGTTTAGGATTTGTGTTTATTTGAAGTAATATTAGGTTTCAAATGCCAAATATGTAAAGATTGTATGTACTTATAGTCCAATTATAAGTTTTAATCAAAACAAAATAAATATTTGATTAGCTATTCTGTATAAATTATAAGTCTGTGTATTGTCATTACATAAGTGTCATAACTTATTTATTTTGTTGATAAGTTATCTCCCCTTTTTCATTTATAGATGGCGATAAGAAAATGTGCATAGTGAATAAATATAACTTTTGGTCAAATTGATGCAGCGTTATCTCCACTAGTACTTTGAATTTCTGAAACAGGTATGTCCAAAACATAACCTTAAAACAACTGGAAGAAATTGAATGAAACGCTGAACATTGATAAAAAATCAGCGCTGGAATTTTAAATCTTGGGTACTTTTTACAAAGTGATTTGTTTATGTTCAACCTCCAAACAATTGAAAGCTGTAAAATTGGTAAGTAGCAACTAGGGGCAATACTGTTAAAGTAATATTGCTGCCATATGGCATTGTGTAGTTGAGCACATCACAGGAACTGTAAATCATGGACATATTGTTGTGAATATATCAGCAATGTTCATTGATCGCGGTCAAATTAGTTTATCTTAGAGCCTAACTCTTGAATAGACTTCGATGACAGTTGGCGCATTGGTAGATGGCAATATCAACGTGACCCCTGCACAAGAATTTTAACTTGTTGTTCCATTGTTGCAAAGTCAAAAACTATTGTTTCTGATATTATTTGCGGTAAACAAAGTTACATTTTCTTTTTTTACACACAAAACCCTTTCGAATGGTACCATAGTTATATGGGGTCGCCAGGCAAACTTCACAAATGTCTAAATTTATCTTAAGATGCAGCTTTATCGTATGCTTCATGATGCTTCTAAAATTCAATACAAAATGCATAAGCGTAGGTTTATTAGTAAATATTGGTATAATATACATGTACATTTCTGGTTAGATTCACACAAAAAGAAAGCTTCACACAAAATACAGTACAACAAATATTGAAAATAAAAACTATTTACATACTAATTTTCAAAAGAGTTTCTTCAATGAATACAGAATGTAAACGAAGAGCAAGACTGCGTACCAATGTCGATAGTATTATATATTTATTTTGAACAAAAGCGAAATATTCTAAATATATTGCTTCATTCAGTGATTGGAGAACACTCCAACATACAAAATGTCTATTAGTATTAATCGAAGGAATATAATATGTATTTCCATATTTCTCATGAATACAATAAATCCGATTATATCACAAAAATACTACACATACAAATCTATCTACACATCGTGAACATCACCGGGCCGATTTACATAATTGGGTACGTTTTCAAGACATCACTTACGTTAGAACAGAGAAGAAATACAATTGTATGTGAGACTAACTCAGAAGTCGACTGAATATAAAAATAACACGAATTACTGCAAGTTAAAAATGCAGATGTTGAATTAAACGAATGTCAAGCTTTTTTTGTTTAGCCGACAACATATGACGATGACGAGAATAATAAGAATTATTGTCAATGATCCTGTGACAGCCACTCCTATCTTCAGTCCTTTCACTAGGCCGCCTTTATCGTCAACCGTTTTGCTTGGACTGCAAAATACAAACGGCTGTGTAATGTATAGTAGTTTAAAGTGTAATGTTGTGATCGATTTCAATAACCATATCTTTATTCAAAAATTGTATTGTTATGTTATTATTTCATGTTATTATATTAGTAGTAGTAATAATAAGTATAGCAATATGGAATCTAAACATTATATTATTAAAAAATGAAAACAACAGGGACACGCCCAGTAGTCAGACAATTTACGTTGACTCTGTTTTAAGGCACAATGTCAGAGCCCAAACGACACAGACCGAGAGGTACAGGAAGTACAGGAAGTACAAAACATGCATAGCGCATACACCACAAACATAAGATACATACATCAAAATATATGTATTAGCAAATACACGGGTTACCGCCTTCAGACGGTCAGTGAAACAGGTGTTCACTAGGGGTTTAAATGAGAATTGTATCGAGTTTTTTTTATTACATTGTGCTGAAGAAGAGTAAAAGGGTGCTGCGAAAACCGGACAAGGGTGCTGCAGAAGAGAGACAGGGTGCTGCAAAAGAGTAAAAGGGTGCTGCAGAAGAGGAAAACGGTGCTGCAGAAGAGGAACAGGGTGCTGCAAAAGAGAAACAGGGTGCTAAGAGTAAACAGGGCAAATTGTAAAGGACTAGTTAATGATAGGAATTGGGTTTAAGCGAAGATATATTAGGGTTAAACTGCAAAATATGAAGCTTTGTATGTAATTAATAATGCCAATTATTTGACAAGCTTGAGCATTTCATTCAAGCAATGCACTGGTGTTCCCATGTTGATCTCTATGAGGGTAGTATGGTGCTACCTAAAAATGAGATGGTGAAGCATCCTACCATAACTTTTTAGTTAAACACCTATTTAAGTCTTACATGTTTTCGCACACTGGTTTACCGTCATTCGCAGAACATCTATCTCTTTCACATGCTGAATATGCATCACAAGGATTAGTAACTGAAATATACCATTATGTTTATCAGAACGTATACATAGTGCGGCTTTTAATCTTTGTCATACACTCGAGGAAGAATGTCATTTTCTACTAGAATGTTCATTATGTCATGATCATGTCTGCCGTTATATATTTATACAAGTGGAAAGCAGTCTCAGATGTTGCCTTATGGAAAAATGAATCGGAATCGAATGATCATTTCACTGGTAACCGTCGTAAAAATGACACCATATTTTACCAGGTTTTCCGTCCATTTTTATGTCTTTGATTTCCACCTTTTCTCCTCTGAATTTTAATGTCCCATCAGTTTCATTTGTGCCGGGAGACATCTTCGACACGGCAACTGCAAGGGCTTGTGCGGCTTCATCGTCATTTCGAGTGATTACAACGTGGTCGATGACTAGACTTCCTCTCCTGCAAAATCGTTACTCAATCGGAACACCTTGGCCATTTCGCTTCGAAAACAACCTCGGATGTATGCCGGTATATAAGTAGAAGTAGTTTGTAAAATAAATAACAGTCATACTATTTAATGGTAGTGTTTATTCGTGTAAGTTGTATTATTCTAAGTGAGGTGTATTATTGCTTATGTGATTCATAAGAGTAAAGTCCTTATGTTTAACTATTTAATTGACACTACAACACGTTTTACCCCCAGCGTAGTAAAATGTAAAGAATTCTGACATTCTAAACAGTACATATTTATCCGAGGTTGTTTTCGATGGAAACTGGCCGAGATGCCCCGATTGAATCGTTGCTATGATTGCCAAACGAGTAATTTTGTTCAGATATGTCAATAGTTGTTTCACAGTAACGTTACACCTATGTGGTTTGTGACCCCGTATTAGTTTGGTATTAGTTAAAACAGTTCATATTTTGAAAAGTAATATATTATCAAATATGCCAAAATATATTGCAAATGCTTTTATCGCCTTGGCAGATTGCAAAATTGATCATTTCACGTCCGATCAAAAATGTACAAAATGCAATATATATATAGGTCAATTTGTTTTTATATAAGTTATCAGCAAGTAATACCCTTTCAAATGTTATCAAAGTATATCGGTTACAAGACATCAACATTTTATATAATTATCACAATGAGTTACCAGACATCAACATTTTACATTAGTATCACTCGCTCGATGTAATGACAACCTTTTATAAACCACAAAAGCATATAATAAGAAAGCGTTATATTTAAGGATTACATGATTACACAAACATATATTCTGACGATGCCACATGTACCTGATGTCAATAATAATCACTCTTTTGAAGCTGTATCCCATTTGCATTTGATAAAAGGGTGTAAGCTGTAAATCAAAAATGTACAGTGAGTAAATACTAGCCGAGGTATTACATTTTTCACTGAATATTATTGTTATGTTTACATGAATAAAATATGGAACAAAATTAGATATGGCTTATGGCCTAAATGACAATCTGCAAATTAAGTTGTCTTAATCACACTCCTGGATATATGTCTAAATCATTCAGGCCGGAAATTTCAAACGAGAACAAAAACTGATCGAGTCTATTTCCCAGCAGGGGCCTAGGGACTTTCAAATTTCAGCCTGTCGGAAATCACCCGCTCTTTAAGGCTTTTGCAGGTCCGCTTAACCTCCCCCAGGTAAGGCATAACTTTAATGTGTACGAATAAAAAAACTCACCATCTTTAAAGCTTCGTTTTCAACTTCCTCATAGACTTTAGTAACATTCAAGTTTTCGCTTTCTTGTAAGTCGAAATTTACGACAACGGTTATGGATACTGATTTCTCTAAAATTGTAAAAGATAATATGTCTGCTTGTCTATGCAACGATGTTTTAGTCATGACTAAAAAACTAGGTGCGTTCTATCAAAATAAAGAAATCGTAATCAAATTGTTATAGATGGTTTATTATGATTTTAAGATACAAACCAGTTGGTTTTGCAGTCGTAATGTCAGCCGAAAATTCTTGTGTTGTTACTGAAACGGAACACAATCTTTTTCATGTGATAAATATGATCCATTGGATAAAATAACCGAACACAATTTAACAAGTAGTGTAATTATTATTGAAGAAATATAATTCCGGGCACGATTTGTCCGGTTAGCGCAGTGAGTATCGCACTCGCTCCTCACCAAGAAATCTTGGGTCCGATTCCCGGCTATGCGTTTGTGAGTGTGATTTTTGGTCACCAAGCCGGACAAGCCGGACAAGTAGGCTTCCTTCGGGTACTCCGGTTTACTTTACAAAACATGACCATATCCTCACCTAAATTTGTGACCATTATAGTAAATGATATTATTTTATTATAACTTATTTCACACGTTGTAAAATAAATAAGTTGAGACTTAAAGCACGCATTCTGGACCTTTAATGTATCACCCTAATCGAAAAAACACGATACGTCGATATTATGTACATCTTCAATCTCTTACGTATGCATGAGCCGTTTTCCTTAACATAGTTTCTAAAACATGAACACTCATATCCGCCATCTAAGTTAAAGCACCCAGTGTTTGGAACAGCACTACAGACTCCGATATCGACACATTCATTCACGTCATCAGAACAGACAGTTCCAGTCCATGTTGGTTTGCAGTGGCACACTCCGTCGGATGTGTCGCAGTAAGCTGTATGGTTTGTGTCACATTGCGTGCAACCTAGATAATATGAACGGAATTATCATAGTATATCCTTATTTTGTTCAGGTTTGAATATTGATATTATATTTTGATGGAGTCAAGTTAAATAGGTGACACTATTTCAGCATACTGTTTTTTTAGGTATAAAACTACATCTTTCATTCAAATTCAAATTGAATTCTTACCTCTTCTTGTGCCCAGAGATATTTTGAATGAAAAAATAAAACATCACTTACCTTGACAAACTCTGTTCACTTCTTGCCGCAGATTAAACTCTTTCCTTAATGTATCATCTATTGTAATCAGCAGTGTAGTTCGAACTTCAACAGGTTCTCCATACGGAACAGGACTTGGAATATTGCCTCCGGTCTCGTAACTATCAATAC
Organism: Mya arenaria; assembly: GCF_026914265.1. NCBI lineage: Eukaryota > Metazoa > Mollusca > Bivalvia > Myida > Myidae > Mya > Mya arenaria. Next base: position 27,273,784 of record NC_069129.1, on the reverse strand, counting down.
GGTATTCCTTAATATGTCTAATGTCAGATATGTCATTCATAATGGCTGGCTGGACTTCGATGTTTACTGCTCGCTGATACTTAACAAGTCCTATTCCTTGAAGATTGAGCTTGTCCGTAGCATTGTGTGACTCTTTTGGCAACTTAGCAGATATATTAAAAGCAATAATTGCCGTGTCCCTTTCTGCAGCGTTTAGACAACCTTCAAAGGCGAGATTCGCTGATATTGTAGGATAAATCAAAACTGTCATTTGACCAAAGCGTGTCTTATTGATGTCACTTTGATGAACAGTTACGTTAAGATTGATTTCACCGGGTCGTTTGAATGTAATATTTAACGTCCCAAACTGTGAAGAATTAAGACATAAAACTCCATCGATATATTGAAGACCATCTTCAAATAACGTATCTGATTGAAATCCAGAAACACTGATTTGCAAGTGCTCGAGTGACCCCGAAATGTTCTTTGCATCGACTTTTATTTGCAAAGGTTCGTCGACAAATCCCGAACTTCCTCGCAAACTCAAAGAAGGTGGTTCCAGAGGAGGTGTTGCTTTGAGAGAGTTGAATGCATTTATTCAATTTGTCTACACGTACATGATGTTAACAATATATGTAAACAATCAGTTTTTGGGTTCACGTTATTTTAAAAACAGTAGAGCAAACAGACTAAATGTATAATATGTTGATATGAAACTCCATAGAATGCGTTTAGTTTGACAAAGAATGTGAGATTCTAACTTGAATAATAGTTGCGTTGAAAATATTGTGAAAGGGCTGTCATAAGTTAATAACCATATTTCATGTCAATTCTTTATTTTAATATTGTATATAATACCTTGCATACTTTGCATATTTCCTTTTATAATAACATATGTTTTATCAAAATAATGCGTTTGTTTTGACGTGGCTTACTTGATTTGCAGTTCGCTCCATAGAAACCATCGTTACAAATACAGGTGGACAATCCGATGCTACAGTTACCATTCCCAGAGCAGTTACAATCTGATATGAACATTTCCAGAAATGAGGAGATAAACAGTTATATCCAACAGTTATCTGATATCATGGTTGTAGTCTCTTCCAATTACAAGGCTTTAAAAGCTTTAATTTGGTCATTTTCAATTTCTTACATTGATTTCTACTTTAAACTTGTTATTTAAATATTACTGGTTGTTACATTTTCTTAAATATACTGAGTTTTGCTCATTTGATTTTGTTTTCAATTTCACTACGATATTTCGGATCGTTTGACCCTTTGCTTTACTGAAAACGAACTTACGTTTCTCAAGTGTTGATGTCACAACAATAGTCGCTGTTTCGTCGGTTTCCCAATGAGTAATTGAATTACCGACATTATCAATAGGGACAGGTACAAGAAACATTGATTCGCCAACGTTAACACTGATCAGAACCATTTCCTTCCGAATGCCTTGTGCGTACAGTGAAATTGTACCATCTTTGAAATGTAAATGATTAAATTGAGTTTTACGTGAGGTATCGTCATAACTGTATTTTTTTTCAAAAGTAATAAATTTAAGGAAACAGTTGACATGTGTGTTTACAAATGGAAGTAATAAAAAACTTTACTGTCAAGCCGGTACAAATCCACTTGTTTTACACCAGATCCATCGTCTTCAGATCGGAGACGTATAATTGCTGATTCAGCAGATTCTGTCCTTGGAACAACGGAACCATTTACCGTAGGTATGGCTTTGTCAATCTTTGGAAAAGTAAAGATCATAAATAAAAAACGGTTTACTTCATCTTATTCAGGTAATAATTCATTGTAAAGTAATTACTCAAAAAATGAGAAAAACAACATGGATTACAAGCTTACCGTGTTAAATATATTAGGGGTGTCAATAGGGTCATTCTGATCAAAATAGATGGATGCGTTTGCGTTGATCGTGGTCGCATCCAGTGCCTCTTCCAAAGGAACTGCTGTAAATGTTACAAACCCTTGCCCAGTTGTACCGTTATTAGGTGGCAAAAATCCAACAATGGGATCACTTGGGGCAAAACCTGCAAAAGTATTCTTACTTAAATGTTTCATTCAAGCATCTGTGTCTTGGATAAATTATCGAAATGTCAAAATCTCATAACCTTAACAATCATTCGCATATTGCTTGTGTCGTTTAAAAACAAAGTTCGCCTGATTTAAAACAAGCATTTACCTGTTGCTGGATCAATGCTTTGGAAATTCCAGAAAAGAACACGTTTGACCACATCAATACCACAGAATACTTTTACGTAGACACCAGATGTGCTTGTCATGTTGATTGTACCCTGAAGGATGAAGGCATACCATATGGTAAAAATGATGATACGACGGTCAAATCACTGCATACACAGTTATATTTTATCTAGCAACTCAAACTACAATCAGTTTGAAATATGGGTAGGATCATTGTTTAAAAGGAAAATATTTAAAAGAATTTTACTTGGAATGATTTGCTATTGTCCTTGACTGGCTGTTCAAACTCGCCAAATCCGAATTTCCCTATTGTAAACTTTCTGTCGTCTAAAAATTCGCTGTAACTATGTTCAATTTGCACTCTTTGTGCAGGAGCAGTAGCATTTTCATTATTTTCAAATCGAATAGTATACGTCATTCGATTTCTTCCAGAAATAAATCTTGCAGCGCCAAAGCCAGACGGTCCAATCATATCGTTCTGGAACGGTTAAAAAGAAACATAGTTTGACATAAATAAATATATGTGTCGAATTGCAGCATTTATGTCCAAAAATCGAATGAGTTTTGAGCATTATTGTAAGTTTTTTTAGTCTTGAGTAAAACAGTTCTATGTCTTCTAATTCAAGTTTAAGCCTTTGTGTAATAAACCAAGGGGTAGAAACATATCATAATTATTTTATATTATCTTTAAATATATAGATTCAAGGCTCTTAAATTGCACTTTCGTCATACGAAGTTCATATTGATCGATACTAAATGTAAATGGAAGATAAAAGATAATTATGTCTAACCGGATCAAGGGAAGCAACCCAATCAACGAAGCCGTCACCCAACTCTAAGAGTTGCTTGAAATCAACATCAACCAGGGAACTCAAGTGGCATATCTAATGTATACAAATCAAGCCATACTTGAGAAGAATACACACAATTATATATCTTAAAAGAAAACTATGTAAATTAAATTATTAATAGCCGTCAAACAGACGCAGTTTTGAACCCGAAAGACTTTCACTTATAGCCTTTAACACATTAAACCCATAAGCCATAACTATATCAAAAGCAGGCAGCTTTCTTCAAATTGTTTATTTATTAGTATATATGCAAGAAGTTTAAGTATTACCTCTATAGGTTTACTTTTGTAATCCTCAAATGCACTGCAGATTTTTTTGAAAATCCCGTATTTTTCAAACTTCTTGGCCAATCCAGCGTCTGCCATATCTAGTAATCCCTTTGAAATATCGTCTCTGGCATCTTTCCAATCATATTTCTCGCCGTCAATAGTATGCTGTACATAATTGCGCAACGTCTTCGTAGCAACAGATGCAAGATCTTTGACAATAGGTATTTTCACGTATTTTCCGATCACGCCATTTATAGATCCTTCGACAAGCGCACCAGTTGCTCCTGTTGTAAAAATATAGAAATACTCATGCCATGCTAAAGACATGATTTATATAGTGAACACAACTGTTATTAATGAGGGTTCGAGTGGTGTAGTGATGAAGATGCCGGCCGCCCCAAGGGGTTGGGAGTTCGAGTCCGAGCAGGAGTACGTTCCCATGACCTGTCAATAGGACAACAGCACTGCTTTCTATCCAAACTTTGGACTCGAGAGGGCTTTAATAATCGTTAAGCTGTCAAAACCTAGCTAAAATAAATTAGTATAAACTAAACGTGATTCATCAGTTATACTACATATCGAAATGCAAACCTCCAAAAGTCCACTGGTTAACTGGTGTTGAAACCAAGTATTTTCCAACACCCAGAACACCCTCAAACGCGATGTATAAACAGACCGGACATGTTCCTTTGGGATCGTTAAAATGCACTGGATTATTTCCACAGTAGATATAGAGATTTTGACTCTTTGCTTTTAGTCCCAACCCATCAGGACTTAGAAATCGACCGGTAGAAGAATCGTACATTCTGCTTTGCATATAAAATACTCCTTGTATTTCTTGTATTTCAACAACACCCCATTGTCCAATAAAAGTGAAGATCGGGTTTTTCGAACCAGCCAAAGACATATCATTTCCAAACGGGTCGTGGTTATATGACGACAGTAATTCACCGTTCTCGCTAAGAATATTGACGACAGTTCTGAAAAGTTAGATCTCGATATAAAATAAACAGGTTTTTTTTATTTTAAGGCAATCTTACCTACCAGATGAGATCATAAACAAATCTAACCTTATGGATCATAAACAAATCTGGCCCGATGAGGTCATAAACGAATTTTAATTACTGGATCATAAACAAATCTTACAGGATGAGGTCATAAACGAATATCTACTAATTGATCATAAACAAATCTTACCGGATGAGGTCATTAACGAATCTCTTCTAATGGATCATAAACAAATCTTACCGGATGAGGTCATAAACGAATCTTTACTAATGGATCATCAACAAATCTGACCTGATGTGGTCATAAACAAATTTATTCGAAGGAGTTATTCATAAATCTGACCCTTATAGGTCATAAACGAATCTATTCTAAGGGGTCATAAACTAATCTTACCCTAAGGGGTCATAAAAGAAGTATTGCAGATTTTCTCCGTTCGTATCAGCCGCTACTAATCCTACATCTCGTCCCCCGTAAAAGTATCGTGTTCGTTCTCCGCTGCTTGAGATCTAAAGAAGAGTTTGAAAAAAGGATATATTTTTAAATATGTTGCTTTGTCATTGGATCCTTTCTATCTATTTAGTGCATTATTAAGTGATCGTTCAAATAAAGTAAAAAAAGACATTAATTACATTAGTATAAACAATTGAACGATCTTACTGAATCTTCAAATTTTGCACACTCAGTCTGCCATAATAAACAGAATTACTTTCAATAATTTGAAAAGCTGCAACAGTCCTGAATATCATTTTAATTAGTCACGTGAAAATAACTGCAATTCTCATGAGTCGTTAATCCATTTAAATAATTAGAATTCCACTTTACAGGACACATTTACCTGACGACTTTACAAATATGTTTGTCTACACATTGATAAAGAAGCAATATAAATGCATTAATAGTATATATAAATCAGTGACAAATACCTGCTCTAATATGTGTCGATCGAAGAAACCTAAGGGACTTGTAATATATTTTGATTGTCTTCCATCGCAAAGCTTTGAGGCTAAGTTTCCGAAAGCGTCGTATTTAAACTTGCATGACATTCCACGAGAAGAGTAAGAGATCAGTTTATTGTCTTCGTCATAACCAAATGTTTCGTTCTTACCGGATTGTCTTGTTTTAAGATTCCCGTTTCTGTCATACGTAAAGGATACCTTCCCGAATTGTTTATATTGGTTCATTTCATTAACATTGTATACTTCCTCAATTCCATTTCGATTGATAGATCTTCTGTTTTTCGCATTATCATAGTTAAACAACGTTTCATTTCCCATCGGATCAATCATTAATGTCAACTGTCCAGCTCGATCGTACTTAAATCTCCAGCTCCCTTCCATTGTCGTCATCTGTATTCTCATTTTGCTTCGCTCGTATGTGTAATTAAAGAAAGAGGCAATTGTTGTATTTGGGTAAAAATTCATTAGTGACAAAAGCAACCGCGAACCCCTTTTGTAAACAAAAACACTGTAGGCTCTGTTTCCATATTCTTTCCTTGTAACAAGTCCTGCTTCATTATAAGTAGTTTTGACCAATGTTGTTCTTCCCTTAGAAACTTCAGTAATTCGTCCATGCCCATCATACTGATATTGAGTATCATATCCCTGGTCTGTTGATATACGTGTCAACTGATTAAGCCTGTTGTATTCGTAACTAATTTTCGTTTCGGGTGTCTTAATAGCTTTTGGTAGATTTCCGTCGTACTCAATTAATGTTTCTCCTAGTTCATTAGCCGCATAATTCAATTTGCCGTCCTCTGTATATTCGTACATTGTTATCGTATCCGATCCTATATCCTTTTTAGCTAGGAGGTGTTTGCTATTAAACTCGTACCTTTTCAAGTTTCCAGAGGGCATTTTTGTATAATGTCCATTTTCAAAGTAGGTATATGTCTTGTTGGTACCATCGGGATACAATACCTCTTTAATAGTTTGGTTATCATTTAATATTATTTCGTAAACATTTCTCTTTCCATCTGCAAATTGAATCATTTGTCCAAAATCGTTAAACTTGGTTTTTATAGTGTCCCCATTACCGTCTGTTATGAGAACCGTGTTGCCGTCAAATGCACGGTAAGATACCAACTGTAACAAACATGCTCGTAAATGATATGATGTCATTGTTTGTACCGTTGTTGTACATAGCAAATTTGATTAAGTATATTTACTCAAGACAACTCTGCGAAAGTTGTTCTACATTGCTACTCATCGTAAAATTACCTCGTAAAATTAGAAAGTTTAATTAAAACAGAACTAGGCTTACCTTTTCTCCTTCGTAAATAGACTCGGATACTTTTGTTCGGATTGTTTTGACAGGCACGCCATTTTCTTTTTGAACACTTATTACATCATTTGACTCAGAATATATGACATTAGTTGAAGCTGAAATTGTTTTGTCATCAATGACAGTCATGCCACCCTTGGTAAACGTGTATTCATCGTCCATAATTAAGCGTCCTCCTTCAATCAATTTCCTTGAAATTAAATGCCCATTTGCATTGTATCCGAACTGTTCTCGTGATGAGGTCTTTGTTTTAATGACCATCCGTAATGAGTTGTCGTTGTTATTGTAATAGTATCTCACAACGTTTCCTCCAGATCTCATTTGTGAAAGCATGTTTGTATTAAAGTTGTAAAAATAATCTCTGAAAGAAGTCAAAGGATGTGTAAAAACATAAGTTATTATCCTAATCTTAGTAAAAATTCAAGGTAAAGGATGTTGTTGAAATTATCGTTTACATTACATTATACCATATTTGCGAGTGTTACGTTTGTTTGCTTTGAAACATTTACTCGTATATAGGAACCGTAACATGTAGGCGGAACTTAACTGACAACGAGCGTGTGGATGTATTATGGCGCTATTTTCCTATCACTGCACGCTCGTAATTGAGCATTGTCTTCATGGAACAATCAGTAATTTAACCAATTAACCTCTTAATTGACATTCTACACTTGAATAACTCGGGTTGTGGCTGCAGTAACTATCAATTTAAGAGTATGTGAATACTGTTTATGCATTACATTTCAGTAAACTCGTACTTACACACGGGAACCTTGTTGGTTGTTGCTATTCAAAAGTTGTATCGTCTGAATGTAATTTCTTGAGTTATATCTTATATTTAAAGAACTTCCAGTTGAATGAATCAGCCTTTTCAAAACATCGTCTTCATACTCAAAACGTAGCCAACTACCATCAATCAGGGAGTTGATCGATTTAAGGCAGAGCTTTTGCGCATCAAATACCAGTTCTTTGCTGTCTTTTGACTTTGTTAGAACGAACCCTAGAATATAAACAAACACAATTAATATGAAATAATTATTGGCCTGCTTTAAGAAAAGCGTAAATACAAATAAAGAAATTAAACATGTCTAAACGTTTGAATGGCACTAACAAGAACCTGTTTCGCTTTTTCGAATTTTTCCTAAATTTCCATTGATAAATACATCGTCATCTCCCTTGAAAAAGGCAAAATCTTCCTTCTCAATTGATAAGAGTATTTTGGATGAAGAGACATTTTTGATTTTTGAATCCCTGAAACGAACAAGAAAAGGAATTATTTAGCTCTAATCTGCTTAAACCTAGTCCATGCACAGAATAATGCCGTATTTCTTCGTTTCTTAAGATATTACGAATATATGCAGCTTTGACAATTTCAAAGTTACAGCCACAAAGCATTCAGATGGTTTGTTTATCATGTCGTGTGTAAATCATTTTGCTGCAGCACTGTGCAACAATACATTTACTTTAAATATTTTTTTTTCAAACGCTTTACCAGAGTTTTAAAAATCTTAAGTCCTTGAATCTCTGGTTTACTAATGTGTTTATATATGAAATTATAAATGGTTCATCCTTTATAATACATAAAATATTTTTTTCCTAAAAGCTCGAACAATTAGAAATAAAGCATAAATAACATTGTACTCACCACAATGGCAGGATCCAACCTTTTCCCGCTGGTCCGGGTTGATTTCTATTTCCTATTCTTCCTGTCAATAATCTGTTTACTGTGAGCTGTATCGCAGTGTCTGTTTCTATTCCGATATCGTTGCTAAAATCCAATACGGCGCCAACCTTGGGGGAATTTGCGAAATCCAGCAGATATAATATAACGTCATCAACGGAATAAACGTAACGTCCTGCTAAGCTCATTTCGTTTAAGACAGCACTGAATTTTTGAGACATAGAAAAAGTATTGTTTCCTATCATGTTCTCAAAATTTTGCCAGATTTTTTCCCATGCGGGTTGGTCGTAGCCTGATGGCTTCAGGCTGTTTTTCATATCCAAAAACGGATTTCGAATGTTGACATCAGGTTTGATTTGAAATATTTTGATTTTCATTCTGCCTAGTTTGTCGGAATCATCTTGGGTTGTTTCAAACACTATCGACCCAGACTGCTTGGGTCTAAGAATTCCAGCCGGCCCATGCTGACTCGAACAAAACAAAAAAAACTCTTTTTTGTATGATTCATACTTTATGTCGTTTTTGATGCGCATATTCCCTTTACCAGTGATTTCAACTTTGATAACTGGTACAATAAGATCCGAATCACCCAAGTTTTGATACTTCAGTGATAGATGTCCGTTCGTATCTCTTCGTAATCTTGAGTCCATATCAAGTTCAAATCCTAAATAGCCAAATGCCAAGGATTGCATAGTTATGTTTGCCTCGAATTCAACTGTTTTATTCAGGGAATTTGATTCGACAATAAGAGAAAATGTCGAACTCCCTATTAGGGCTGAACTATTGAATGTCGCGTAAGCCTCCGTCGGCGAAAATGTAAATGTTTTGTCTGCGGCAATTGTCTTACTGTCGTTGCTTATCAAATAGGCCCTCAAATCGAACGGCATGAGAGCTCCAGTAATTAAAACTGTTGTGGTAGTTTTGGGTATAATAACATTAGGTGTCACGGCTAATATTTCAAATGTTGCGTATTTCGTAGCAAAATCAATAGTTTCGTTAACATGACCTACATTTCGTATAAGTACATACGCATCAGACGTGTATATATCGGAATATATCAGGTTTTGATATTTGCTGTTAAAGTTGTTTGACATTTGATCAAAGCTAAACAACGTCGGAGGATTTTCAGCTTTCAGATAAATTTCAACGTAATTTGAATCACCAGATTGAATATTGAAAATTAATGTTTCATCTTTCGTCAAATTACCAATTCTCAGTGTAACAGACGAGTGAGGTATTAATGTCATGTCCATTCTTTTTCCAACGGCAATACTTTCATATTGCATTTCTGTAGTGTAACTTGAGACAAGAATATTGTTATGTTGATTGATGTCCACTACGTTTGACCTTGATCTAACGATTGAAAAGAATTCATCTGCTGGCAACGCCGATGGAATCGCTTTAACTGAGTATTTCCGTTCTTCTGTTTGGTTTGGTCCTAAAGAAAACCTTGAACAATCTGCATTTGCAAATTGTACATCGTCAATACTCATCAACTGATTTTCGGAGAAGTAAACAGAGTCACATTTGTAGCCTGTACATGACTCCGTTCCGTTGTTGCCTATGTACCAGGAAACAACCATTTCAGATCCGTAGTTTACCTTCTCAGGAACAGAGATATTGCTTACATATATGTCCGCAGTTTGAAGTCCAATCAGGTGAAATGGTATTAACAGAGTATTATCGGTTTCGTTTGTCTCGATAATGTCATCTCTTGAATCTAGAACTATGCCTAACACATAGCTCTTTGTTTCCATATCGAATGGAAGCATAAATGTGATATTGAAAGATTCTTCGGTATTGGGTTGAATAACTCCATATCGTTTTACTGAACGAAGTTTTGTATCAAATGAATCTATTAGGTAGTCGTCACTGAGGTATGCACTATCGAACCACGGCAGAAGAACCGATACATTCCCGGTGTTACTTATGTTGTAGGCAATTGAAAGTGGCTGTCCACTAGAAGCTTCACTTACATTACCTATTCCATTTATTTTGAGGTTTGAAAGTTCTCCCATCAAATATATTCCATTGCCTAATGTAAATTCAATAGATTGCCCATGTAATAGTTCATCGGTACTGTCTATGCTTATGTATGTGTAGTTTGGAAATATATAAAAGAATGGAGATCCAGAGAATTCTCTTGGAATTCTACATTCTGCGACAGATGTGTATGATTCGTTAGCTTGTAACTTTCCAACATGAATAATTTCTTTTATCTTTGTTCCGGTCTGCAATACTTTACTCGTATTTGCCTGCTGTATCGTAACAAATACTGCATCAGACCAAGACGCAAATTTGGTTGTCATTTGTCCTGTATTAGTTACTTTATATGAAAGAGTTATCTTATCTTCGTAATTGGTTGATGGTATTACACTGACATTTGACACGTTCAGACTTGCGTCTGTTAAACCAACAATCATGGTATCTTTGGAACACATTGTATTGGTTTCTTTGTCGTTTCCCTCATAAACAGTTTTGGCTGAGTTAACTTCAACACAAACAGTTATATAACCCTGTGTATCTATTGGGACATTTAAAACTCTTCTTTGTTCGTATGACGCTCCTGATTCCAAAACCGATTTGATCAAAAATGTTGCAACATCATACTTGACTTCACTCTGGATTAATATCTTGTCATACCATTGAGCCGATCCTTGCATAGAGTTTCCAAAATTCCCCACCGACCAATTAACAGCAATCATTTGTATACCTTCATTTCTATCAAGCAGATCAACTGTTACAGATGTTACACCAAGATCGACACTTATAGTGTCTTCTATATTTATCTGATTTTCTCGGCGATTGTTCAGAGTCAAGCCTCCCTCATAAATGTCACCGTAAACATTTGTCTCAACTCGAATTTCATAAGAACCTTTCCAGTAGATGGGGATTGAAATTTCAATATCACGAGAGTAAGACGAGCCTTGGCGAAGGACATTGTCTTTCGAGAGAACTCTTTCAAACTTGTGAAAGAAAAGTCCAAATAAACCAATTTCTCCGATGAGAATTCTATCACTCCAAGTTTTATTAGTAATATCAATATTACCGATATTAGAAACAGTGTATTGGACGTGAATGTTTCCACCGCCTTCATAATATCCCTCTATCTCTACCAGACTTATTTGAAGATCGGCCGCAATAAGTGGTACGTCAATTATACCGGACGAAGCTTCATTGTTGTCCCGATCATGATCTCCAACGTTTCCACTGCAATCCACTGAAACTGCAAATCTGATTTGCCCGTGGACATTTTCAGGCATTTGTTCTGCTATGTGTCTAGTGTAGACATGACCATGTGCAAGGTTATCGTCAATGTAGATCTCACTTTGTAACAACAGGGAATAACTCCAGTCGTGTAATGATTTGTAATAAAGACAATCAACCCATTTTGTTGAGAGTGTTTGACCGTGTCCTATATTTGTGACCTCCCAAGTTACATTAATTGAAGTTGATGTTTTCGTTCTGTGGACTCCGGTTGTAAATTTCCTTATTGATAAATCAGGAACTGCTCTTGTGATCGTTATATCCAACGATTTTTTATTGTTATCGTTTCTGGTGTACTCAAATACGTTATTTCGAACATCTGTTTCCGCACTGATTGTGTATCGACCTGTTCTCAAGTTCGGGGGAACGTAGAAAAACTGTCTTAAGGAATAAACACCATTTTCGATAAGAGTTCCATAATGTGGTGATACTTTAGAATATATTAAGTTTGACGAAACTGTAGAAATCAGATCCTGCAAATGAAATTAGCAAAGGAAATCGTCACAGGGAAAGGAAATGCATCTAACATTTAAGTAAGTAATATATAGACTATAATTCTTTCTTCGTCCAATCTGCATATCAGACTCTTAATTCATTAAAGTGTTATTTTGATGTTGAATGATGATTACAATAAGGCTGATAATAACAATTATGATCAATAAGTATCTACGCGTACGCTGAAAAATATATAACTGTAAGCGATAAGATGGCGATTACTCCATTGGTGTTTTTATTAGCATTGTTAGATAAACCCACTCGATTTACCATATGACACGTAAACGGCATAATTTTTGTCAGTTTTGTTCGGACTGAATCTTGTCCGGTCCGTATCTTTACCATGCAATAACTTTTATCGGTTTATTGTTAATCCATATTATTCTGTGTTGCCAATGTATGGAAGAGCATTATGTCAGTGTAATGGTTCTTTCAACGGGTTCGGCATGTCGATATTTGGGTTTGGTCTTTTTAAATAAAGCTATAGGATTGCCATACAACACAATTCAAGAGTTAACCGCGATACAAAATTAAGTTGAAGGAAACTTACACAAGTAAAAAAACAAATACGTTGATGTGTTCTATGACTTTTTCAAATTGACGAAAGATGTTTTTATCAGTCTGAGAATTTAGTTCAAAATGCATTAAAGTTAGCACTCAAAGGAGAAACTCTAAAGTAGTAGGAAAAGATTGAATTAAGAATTTTGACGCTTTCCCAATAACAATGTATCGTGGCTGTCTGTCGATTGCTTATTTTTAAAAAAATATATATTTGTACTTCTTTTGTTACAAGGACCTGAATTTAAGTTACAATATGTTATTTGAAACAATATCACTAAGAAGCCACAACGCACTGTTGGTTGAATAGTTAGTAACATTTCTTTGGCAAAAACATATTCATATGTTGAACAAAAAATCCGTTTGAATGTTGAAGGATCTTAAACGAATATCCTTTAACACACCTAAACATATTTCAAAGAAATGTTTCATCTTTCCTAAAGAGAGTATCATAAAACAAAACGAAAAATTGAATTTTAAACATTTTTATGATTGGATTTTTTCCAAACCAATTTGTATTGATAACACTGAATCAAAGTAAAAATCTTCAATCTTATTATGCATTCCATTTTTTCGTATATCATATACAAAATATACCTATTTAATCTGAAGCTACTCAACATTCTTCTACTTACCAATCTGTCCTCCCAGTAGGTCTGAGAATGTGGTGTGGTATGTCCTCTGTTGGCTACTGCCCAATCAACGTATATAGTCTCCCCTGTTGTGAAGGACTGCTTAAATACGGATATGTTACTAACCACTAAATCGGGTGTCGGTGATAGTATAACTTCAATTGGTGTCTGTAATGCAAAAAATAACATACCAGATGTATAAAAGATACAAGGTGTTAAGATTGTTATTGTTATTAGTTTGGTTCGTCTGTTTTTCGAAAAGGTTGAGCTATTGCCATGGCCTTTGTTACAAAATGATCGCCGTGCCAAAACTAAAACCTTAACCAAATATAGTTAAAGAAATTTCACATGAAAAATAGCAATAAAGTTGCAAGTGTGTTAAGCAAGGCAAGCATACTGAATATAACAATTCATTTGTTATGTCCCTTAATCTTAATTTATCTATATTTAAACCTCAACTTTCATTCCTTAAATGAACTGCCTTTCGGCAATTGCGAATATTTTCTGATGAACGCAACATCTACGGATATGTTCGGATCGCGAATCATCGTATAACAATATACATGTACATGTTAATTGAAAAAAAGCTTATCTTGTTGCTGTGTGTATTGTGTCAGCAGGCCCCGAAAAACATAAATGAACATATTAGAAAGTGTTATTTATGATATGTTAAATATATTGTCATTCATGTTGAAGTGATTGATTTTCCCGCGTTACTGTGATGTAATTTGATAAATTGTTGCCGGATACGGTCGGGTTGTTCTATTAACAGAGTGGAGTAGAAATAACAAGGTTTTCTTAAATGAAATAAAGATATTTTTTTTAAACTTTTGAATGAAAATATGAACTTTTGGTGTAAATTTAAGTAATGAATTGCGTGATTGATGTGATTATCGGGTATATGAACGCAGTCGGACTGGTTAAAGTATGCGTGAAGTCCTGGACTCCACACACTTTAACCAGCCCTACTGCGTTCATAATGACATCAATCACGCAATTCATTCTTTAATTAAAAAATAAGCCAACATATCTTTAACATTATATAAGGTGTTTCATTGTGTTCTCAGTTTTACCAAAACATATAATTAACCTGTAGCATTTTAAAGTTGTTGCTGCCTCCTGCATATTCAAAAACTCTGTTTCCGTAATTAGTTTCCACGAACATCAAAAAGCTACCAAACGTAAATTCCGGTATAAGTAGAGAAGTATTGACCGAATATTTTTGGCCGACCTGAAGTACACCCGAGTGCCAGATTTCAACAAACGTATGCTCATTGTTTCCTGAAATATTAAATACAACAAACTTTAGAAAGATGAATGGTTTCATCGGTATGAATATTCTTTTATCAAAGACTAATACCTAACAAATTTAATCATTTGCATATACAAATGATAACAATTAGATATGTTTTATTCTTCAATTGCACAAACGTCTGAATATATAAACAAATGGAGCAAATATTTCAAAAGTATGGGAAGCTTCGTGTTATACCTTATTGTTGCTAGCACAAATTAAATTTAAAATGTCATTTTATATCTATAAGCATTTTCCATCGTCAGATAAAAATAAAATAAAATGTTAATGTTAATGTTATTCCAGTAGTTTGTAATACCTTTCGTCGCATTCAATTTCCAGTAAATCCTGTCTAACCAGTAATGCTCTTTCGTTGACCCTGTCCCTCTATTTTCAACCGTCCATGATAAGAAGATGCGTTGGCCTGAATGTTAAGGTCTAAGGTGTATTTTTAACGACATATATAAAAACCAATCAGTATAGTTATACAGTATCAAACGCTGAAAAAATATATAAAGAAAAAAAGGAGTTTCATAAGTATACAAACATTTACAAACATACCTGAAAACACATATGTATCAGATGTTGAAATATCCGTCACTTGCAAATCCGGGGGAGGAGTCAGTTCCACATTAATGTGCGTAGAACTTCTCTTCAAGTTATCATCCCACGCATATTCTTCAAATGATCTGCGATAATTTGTGTAAATGAAAATATACATCGGTCCGGTAGTAGTTTTGTCTAACAGAAACTGGGTGTTTGCCTCGTAAAAGTCACCCTTATAGAGGATATTCCATTGACGCACAGACGCAACAAGTTTGCTGTCTTTGAAATTACTGTCCCAAGATATATATACAGCGTCGTACCACGAAGCATATGAAGTGCTTTTCCCGGTATTTTGTACTTTCCAGTCAACAGAACACCATTCATCTGTATAACATGTTGGAGGGACTGTTATTTCCACAACTCCTAGTTCGATAAATGATTTTGTTCGAAACTGCCAAATTGGGCTGATGTAGGTATCGTTGTTTTTGTATCTAAATATGACGAACCAAGTATAGACGGAGTTTGGTTCAAGTGAATGGACATGAGTGTAAGTCAGGGATGTTGTTTGGAAAGGAATGTCCGGTTTGCTGGCTTTTCGCTTCCATATGTACACTTCATAGCTGACCGCGCTTGAAGAACCCTGCCAACGAAGCTCTGTGTCTAAATTTGTTCCGATGTACCCATCGAAAGGATTAATTGGTTTCTTTGCTTGGCGAATATACAACAGTTGAGACAAAATTATTACATTGTTGCATTCATCTGTTAGTGTCCATGTTCGGTTTATGACAGAATCACATACGTCAGAGGAATTATCCGCATATGTTGTAGAAACAGTTAAATTGCAAGGATGTTCAATGACAAACATAGAGGACAGTACTTGCGTAAGCTTTGCCACTGC
The DNA here is from genome assembly GCF_026914265.1 of Mya arenaria. NCBI lineage: Eukaryota > Metazoa > Mollusca > Bivalvia > Myida > Myidae > Mya > Mya arenaria. Next base: position 27,257,809 of record NC_069129.1, on the reverse strand, counting down.
CCCACACGCAACATACATTGACCTGGGGTATCTTAGCACTTTGATATGCTCTTGGGTTGTTATTGAAATGCTCTGAGTGACGTTAGCGCTATTTCCAGCAGCATCCATAGCAATCCATGCCCGTTTAAACGTGCATGAATTTCCTTCTAGTGAATCTGTGAAATGTAGACTTGGGGATTTGTCAATATCGTCAATGGCCGTCACATTACAAATATTTTCTGGTCTTTTGTCTGTTGAGCAGTTGATGGTCAAATGCTGACCTTTTGCACACAGCTGTATTTTTGGTGTATCGAAATCTAAACACAAAGATATGTAAAATAACATAAAACTTGCAAGCTCCATGACATATACGCTGCAGAATGTACGAACGCAATGGTTTCAAAGCATTTCAGAACCAGTATAAATTGCCGATATCCAATGAAATCATACCTGTTAACCAAATGAAAGAGCGGTTGTCCTTATTTCCAACGTCATCGGTTGCAATGACATTAAATGTGTACGACCTGTTTGAAGAAGTATTTGGAATTCTCCAGTTCAAGCTATTAACAGCACATGTCACATTTTCAGTCCTTGTTTCATCGGATATGTAGCATTCGGAACTGCATCTTTCATTGCAAGTCCATTTAAAATAAACTGTTTGGGCACTACTTGTATGTCGGGGTGTTTGTTTAAATGTTATCACAGGGGGTGTTGCGTCTGAAAACATATGTGATAAAGTGGTCATCTTACCATTGAACAATTTTTGCGCTAAAACAAAGGGTTATCTGGGGGGGGGGGTTACCATTTTGGATATAGCAACTGAACATTTTACTATTTCCGCCTATATTTTATCTATTTTTCGATCAAATAAACTATATTTCTAGAACGAATAAATGCAAAACATTGTTGTTTTCCTCATATCTTAGAATAGAATAGGATTGGATATGGTGTTGCAGTTTCTTAAAGGGTACTACTTTTATTTATTTTTGTATGTATACTTATTTTATATACATATTCATGTAATTAATTTGTTGTCATTGGTAACTGTTCCTTGTGTTGACTCCTTCTTGTATGGATATAGTATTCATGCACATCGGATAGGCAATTCCGGTGAATATGCCCGTGGAGGGAAGTCCGTCTTGCACCATCCCCATCCCCCAACCCCATCCCCCCTCCGAAAACAAAACAAACAAAACAATACCAGATTGGTGTCACGCGGAACAAGGCGCTACTTCTTTTTCCTCTTATTACGTAGTATATGAAAACTAATTTATGGCATTTCAATAGAAAACATCATCTTGAAGAAGCACTTTTTTAGACAAAAAAACGTTCACACATTTACGTAATGCAAGAAAACAGATGATATTATATTTCATGTCATTATCGAACATCCTACCCTCGGGCATGCTTTCTTCCTGGTAATTCGGCAAGCGGCGTTATTGGCTTTCACGAAAGTCTTTGGGCAGAATATTTGATCAGGACCAGAAGCACATAATATGAATAATTATTAATCAACTATTACGTATTTGGCGAGATACAGAGACAAATGTTGCACCAATACCAGACAACTGAAGACAATATATGCCAGAACTAGCTCAATATCGACCAAACTCGGCCAATATCAACAAAACTCGCCTAATATGAGTTTCCTCCGTTTTGATTGGCTACAAAACTCGCCTTATATAAGATTTGAGAAATGGGCCATTTTCATTGGCTGTCGAAACTCGCCTAATATGAGAAACATGCTGGAAATTATTTTTAAAGGTAGCCATTTTGTTTTCCGTTTTCCCACTGTTTTGACAATTTTGTGCTTCGTATAACTCTTTTTGGAATACTTGAACCTATTGAATGATTAAACTACTTTGTACGGTTTGATATTACAGTTGTATTTAACACGTTGGCGGATTTTACGACTATTATGATTGTGTACATTAACAAAATGGACGACAAAGGTGATACTGTAAGGTGAAACATTTGACGTGCAAACGATTAACGAAATTAAGACGAAAAGACATGCTTCCTTACAATGTACAGTGCTTAATCATAAATATATGCAATGTCACTTTAAGGATGCATGTCAAAATCAGCAAAGTCAAAACACCATGAATGGATGAGGAATAAAGACGGCTTCAGTGTGAACTAAAGGTAAGTTATAAAAATGTTTTTAACCAAAATGGTAATAGTTAATTAATAAAATACTTATTAATTAGGTGATTTCATATTGGCCAAGTTATTTGTCCTCGGTCAGCTGTATTTGCCTTCGCCCTTTCGGGCTCAGGCAAATACAGCTAACCTCGGACAAATAACTAGGCCAATATGAAATCACCTAATTAATAACATTATAGTATTCACGCCAGTGTTTTTTTTATATTAAGTATATATGTTATGTATTTAAGCTCGCTTGCGACAAAAGCTGACAGTGTATAGAATCACGCTCCATTTCCTGGGTAGAAACCAGTATTCGTGTCCATTTTGAGAGGCCATAAGACGGTTCATGTACCCTTGGTTGGGATCGAACCCACAACCCCTTGTGCGATATTTATTTTGGTATTTCAAGGTAATTGATTAATACTTTATGTTAATCACTTAGTGCTGTGATTGGGGGCGTTGATAGTGTGTTTTTACTTACCGTTACTTGCAATGGACAGTCTCATTTTAAACCGATAATCTTATATTTACACTTCCCGAAATGCAATTAATGCCATAAAACTATAGTTACTTATATAAAACTCATTACCTACTGTCCATGAATGAGAAACAGTCGCAGTATTGTTTTCAAGGTCGGTTGCGTAGATTCTAAGTGTATGAATGCCTTCATGCAACTCAGGTTCTATCAATGGAGTGTCGCATTTATGTTCTCTATATACAACATGACTTCCAGCAAATAATGTGCATTCGTATGAAGCGTTTTCATTGGACATCCATGCTATTTCAGTAGTTGCATTGGTTAATCTCGGTGGGGATGTAAATGTTATAACCGGAGGCGTTATATCCTCTGAAATATCAATATAGGTACAAATGTGAATGCCCTTAGGTAAAATAATAAAAGAGCAAAGAAAGAGATAAATGCAGATCCCTTAGGTTCCCTTAGGCTCTATTTTGCACACAGATCAAAAGAACAAAAAGTGCCAATCATAAACAATACTGCTGTAGTCAGGAGAATTATGAAAGTATGCTGCATTTCTGGTGATATGTATATGAGCATAGGTTAAATATACATCTTACTAATTCTAAATGCCCAGAAAGTGGCGTTTGTTACTGGAATGGATTCGGCTTTGCAGTACTGTGTTCCGCGAACAATACCTTTACGGAGAAAAGCAAAAAAATGTTATAAATAGAACAATATCATGTAGAACAAGTAATTTGTTTCTTCAGGACATTCTTAAATATTAGTATTGAAAATTATGTTGTCATGTGTACCTTAGTATGGAATGAAATACGCTTAATCCAAACATAACACGTATTATATGTAATATATATATCCATGGCAAGGTTTTACTCATAAATCAAACTGATTTATAAAGAATGTGCTTTATAAAAGCCATTTGTAGTACAAACAAAAACAATAACACCATCATTTACCTAGATCAAATGAGAAGTAATAGTGTTCTTTCTCGATTAAAGATGACATTGTTCGAAATGTGATTAAATTTCCTTCCTTTTTCGTAACACCATCTGAAGAAACTTTCTCCACCAGAGTTCCATTTTGAAAATGCAAGGTAATATAGCGATGGTACGGTGTGATCTCGAACTAAATTATAAGCAAGTCCATGATATTGTATCACCAAATATTGTTTTGACTGTCAACACTAAAAGTATACTACCAGTAACAATTACAATTGTAAATTCTACAATTATAATAAAATGAAAATGTTAGGATAAGCCTGGTTGTCATGATTCAACTCAATCATTTTGTATAAGACAAAATAGACAACATCCTCGATCGCTAAAACACCAGAGGAATAATTCGTGTGTGTAATCGTTTTATTAAGGGAAACTTACGCAAACTGTAAGTCGGAAGTAACATTTGTTGTTTTTGTAACACATGACAATGAAACAAAGCACGGTTATAACCTATCATACCATGGGCTACTTTCCATCTTTGTAGGTTTTAAAGCAGAATGAATTGTGATTTAAATTTGTTGAACATACTGGATCTACATGACCTACATTTTCTTTACATTTACTACATTGCTTGTACCCTTAGACATTAAGTGAAAACATATTGGTTACTTGAACCAATTCCATTTTTCTTATGAAAAATGTCACTATTTTCTAATGCTGTTAAATGATTTCTATACAAGTGGAACTATCATCCCATATATGGCGTTCGAGGTCGTGAAACGCGGTACGGTGACTTCCTACCTGACGTCAAACCTTCTAGTTTGGGAAATGTATCAATACCTCTCCATCGAAATCGGAGCACTTCGGGAATTTTCCTTCGAAAATAACCTCGGATGAATACCGGAGCATTAGTAAAAGTAGTTCGTACAATTAATAATTATGATATTACGTAATAGTAGTGTTTTAACGTGTAATTTGTATTAATTAGTTCAAATTAGTGTATCATTGCATAAATAATTCAGATTCGTAAGAGTAAAGTACTTAGGCTTAACTGCTTAAATGAAATTACTTCGCGATGTACTTGCAGCGTTGTTAAATGTAAAGAATTCTGACATCGTAAACCGTCTATATGCATGCGAGGTTGTCTTCGATAACAAAATAGCCGAGATGCTCCGATTGCTTTCTATCGGTGCAAAATTACAATTGCAACATGCTTTTTTTACTGATTCACAAGCATGTTTGCTAAGAGTTTTGCACACAGAAGTATTTTAAACTTTTTTCAATAACTAGTGTCACTGATTACGAACCCGATAAATCGACTTTGGCCCCTCAAATATCGCTATCAAGTATACGTGACATACAGCCTATCTATGAGACTGTCCTAATTCGTTGTAAACACCGTCCGTACTGTCGTTAAGATTATCCGGGGTATTGGGGCAATAATTTTGCTTTCTTTAATAATTGTTAAAGATGTATTAGCACCATAATTATGAAAGTTAGGTTAGGCACCATATTGTGAAGTTTATACATGTACGCGAATGAAAGAAAACCCTGACCTCGTTCTGAACACCTATTTCCCATATTCGGTTAGAGGGCAAAACCGTCCCTCTCGGCGTCTGTGTTCCGTCTTTGAATGTTGGCGAGGATACTGAAAAAGTCAGTTAAGTAGTAGTTGAGTAATAAACTCATTTGATCTCTTTGTATTGATACTAAATAAAAGTTCAAAGTTATTGGCCGTATGGGCTTACGTCATGATTTTAAGTAAGTCGGAATGTTGAGGAAAATATGCAAATTGTGTATATCATATCAATTTGACTCACATGCAATACATGAAAGGCAGTTTACGTTACAAACCTCCAGCTAGAAGTGTGTACGTCCTCCGTTCGCTCTCATACCTGTGAGCACATCAAACAGCATCCGGATTAAGTTTGCAAATCCGGAATTTTTGCAAACTTATTTTTTTTATTTTTCACCCAATGTTTTTTATTTTTGTATTTTTAAAATGTGTAAGGTAATACTAATAAGAGATATTTTTTGTTTCCTGAAATTTAATTTAGAAATATGTTTTTTTGGCATTTAAAGTCAACTTTTCCAATGGGAGTCCCATTGGAAAATGGCCTTCCCATTGGAAAAATGGTTTTTCCAATTGGAAAATCAGCCCAACATTTTTTGTTGGGAAATTCTCCCACATTTTCAAAAAAGGAATTAGTGATTAATAACAATCATTATCATTAATGGTTATAATGTTGTCTAGAAAAAGTGCGTTTATAGTACTTTTTATCATTTTTTGTAAAAAAAAATCCCGTCGACCATTTTTTCCAATTGGATATTTCCCACAATTCAATATGGGAAAAGTCAGGAAATTGGAAAACTCCAATTGGAACATTGTCCCATTGGAATCTTCCAATTGGTAACATTGGCAATGGGCTTAATCCAATTGGAGGTTCTGGCAATAAATTTTAATGGGAAAATATTTCAACTTTCCTAAATCTCTTAAAAGAACACCTATTTATTTATTTAGGAATATATTTGAAGTTTTGTTTTATTGTTTACCTGTGTCCTGACATTGTATCCATCCAATTCCAAGCTAATACTTCTGTGCTGATATCTTAGCGATAAGATTTAAGCATCTTTTAATGAATTTGAATGCAATAAATCATATCAAAAATTACCTGAAGTATTCTTACTCAACCAGTGACACAAATTCCATTTTTTTAAATATCTTTACACTAGTTTCATCTCCTCAGACGCCATTTTTAATCGATTAAGTTGTGGTTACAAACGACTAAGAACTTATTCATTTTTTCAAAGCTATACTAACCTTTACGCTTGAAAATGTTATTTCGGTTGTCAGTACCTTTACACAGAAAATGTACCATTTTCTTGATTTTTAATGAAGATGTAATTAATTGATGGAAATCCATATGAAATGTTTTACCTAAGATAATAGTTTAATTCATACACACTGTTCTGCAGGGGAGCAGGACCTTTCAACCCCAAGAGGCTTTTTAACCCTTCTAAAAAAGAACACTTTTCAGTTTTCAACCCTTAGACTTTTAAACCCCTATTTCAAAGACTTTTCAACCCCTACCTGTTTGGACTTTTTAACTCCTATAACAAAGACTTTTCAACCCCTAGTTGAATTATTTTAATAACCTTATTAAAGACTTTTTAACTCCTAAACCAAAGACTTTCCAACCCCTATTATTTGGTTTTGAGCTGGTCCAAGCTAAACACCATTAAAAGGCATTTTAGAATGTTAACATGCATCATGTGCCAATGCCTTCCTCAAACAGTAATACTAGTATATGTTTAAGAAAAAAATATCGAACTGTACAAAAATGTAAGGCTGGTGAATTTTGCATTACAAAATAAACGCTATTGGTAATTAATGCCATGTTGTCACTTTACTACATACCCGGTAGTAGTATATAAGCCAGTCATCCTACAAGATAGCAGTGGAGCAAAAATACACATATGATGATTACTTGTAAATCATCTTGTATGTGTGGAAAAAATGAACTTGTTATCTAGCTGATTGTAAAAACACTTTGTCATTCTTAAAGGGACTCGTACCTCATTGGCACCAAATAATCATTTTCCAGGTAATGTGTCTGAAATAATTAGTTCACTCTTTGATACTGAAATTGCAGAACAAAATACAATGAAAGTATGAAAATAAAGTCTTGTTTTAATCAGGGGTGAACCTACGCTTTTTACGTCATGGACAAATAAATAGCATAACCACTCAGCAAAAGGGACTCATACATAATTTATGGATATTTTGATCATGCATACCTTGGAAGCAACATCTTTTATTTCGTATTTAAAACAAATTTGCTAAAGAACCACATTTTACAAACTACGAGCTATAATTTATACAATAAACTCATACCTGGTTGAGCATTTTTGATGTAGAAATGAGGCACCCAAAATGCCAACAAGTACATATGCATGCATAAATATTGAAGCAATGGTTAACATCGTCGCTTAAGTATATCCCTCACGCATCAAAATTAATTTTGCAATTGCACTAGTGGCCAGAAGGAGGGGGGGGGGGGGGCCCCCCCCCCCCCCAACCACAACGTACCGATGTCGTCCAAGTTAACTTTTCGTTACGAGGCAGGGGATACAGGGTAATCCAGAAGAACTGGAAAAAAGGGTTGTGAAATTGCGTAAATTTGTTTATTTTTTGTTTAGTGACACTGTTATTCAAAATCAATACATACACATATATAACAAACATCAATTGTGACTGATAAACCTTTAACTACATACTAAATAATGCATTTATTGAAAATATTTATTACTGATAACAAGATTGTAACCGTGTTTTTAATAGCAGAAAGCGCAAAAAATATTAAATGATTGGTAAATGCTAAAAGATTTATTGTGGTCTACTATAGTCTCATAAGGTAGAAATACGGTGTGTTATGCTCATTTCTTTCAAATTTAACTCGATATCCTTCATAAGAACCATTGTTTTCGACATTTATTCATTCTTTTAGGAATATTGAAACAACATTATTAATTGTGGTAAACCTTATCTGGCAGTACTTAAGAGTGCATCTTTGACTTTATTACTCGAGTGAATGCACCTTCAAACCGGTTTAACACAAACATGTCACAGTAATCAATACCATCTGTGTTAAGATGTCGGGAATGTGTTAGACGAATGATTTTGTTTTATGGAGCTTTGAAGAGCGATGAATGGCACTAAAGTGGTGCCAAATGGATATCTCAAACACCCATTGGTAAGTCATTTATTTTTTCCATTTAATTTTTGTCTTGATTTTTGAATATATAAACAGTCAATAAGTAGGACATCTCGTTAAGAACGTTCACTTGAAACAGTCCTCTTCTTATCCACACTTCGACAGGGAGTGGGGCTACTCTGCCTAAATAGCCGTCAACTAACCCCCCCCCCCCCCCCGTCCGGGGGTATACTGGGAATAGTCGGGAAATGGGCCGTGTTTTTACTTTCTATGTGGCCACGCAGGGCCGGGTGACCGCAGTGGTTTTGTCTTTGAGCCAAATTTAGCCGAGATTGGGCCTTATATAGAGTCTCTGGTGTGCAGGGGCATTTGGCCGGGGTTTTACCATCAGTTCGTTCCCGCAGGGGAGGGGATTAGACCCAGGGTTGGCTGGACCGAAAGTCAAAGTCCCCGCTATTCCCTGGACCTGGGGGCGCCAGGGTTACAATTGACTGGTGCACAACATATAAGATATTTATAAAATAAATAAAAGTACAGTTAATCAATATATTTTAATTTTAATGTGGTAAATTAACAAAGAATTAGATAGATGCTTTATGCAAAATCTCACAAAGATGTACTAAAGAGTTCAGGTTTGCTAGTTTGTAAAAATATTTCATGGAATCATGGTAAATTGTTATATTATATGTCCAATGACAGCCCATATATTTTTTAACTACTTGAACCTTTCTTGTTATAATTCTTATTATTTTTTTTTTAGTTGATGTGTGATGCTGATAATACAGAGACAGCTAGAGTGACAGAGTTTGATGAATAAACTTAAATTAAAAAACAGTGAGTACAATAATCTATTTTAACATGTCTTGTGTGTAAAGTGTGATTCCGAAGCAGTAAATATATATATATATGTATCTTTAAGTTTTGAATCACAAATTTAGATCAAAGATCTATTATCACACAAAACTTAAAGGATATATATGAAAAGTCATGTGAATTGTGCAAGTCATATAATATAAAATTTATATTGATCAAGTCAAGCCATGCCATGTAAAAAAAACTGACATCATATCAAAGATTGTATGAATCATTCTCAGAGCTATTGAAAATATTTAATTGGTTGTAAGCGGACCATGCATGGTAATTTTGAGTAACCCCACCAGCCAATACAATATGGCTAAAAAGGCTTTGATAATATTTTTTATCTAATGTTTATCTTTCCTAAAATATTTATATTTATAAATCTATTTACCAGTATAAATCTGTATTTATTTATTTATTAATGCATTTATTTGCTCACTAATATATACAATACACTTATCGTTGTATATTGTCTAGCTAATACATGTATACAAATATGCATAATATGCATAATTATGGGGGGGGGTCATAATTACCTATGGTGTACTGTCTTGTTCTTACAAAGATATGATTTTGACTAAAATCCTTACTGAAAAAGCAGTGCAGACTGGCCTGTTTAAATAATTAATTAAATCTTAATGGGTTTAAATGTATTTTATTTTATTTTTAAAGATATTTTAGAGTTTAAAAGGAAGAGAGTCTGTTTTAAAGACTAAATAATTATATAGTCAGGATAAAAAATAATTATTTTTTAAAATCAAGTTCAAATAATTTTCCATTATTTGGCAAATGGAAAAAAGCTTTATATATTAAGAATGTTTTACTCGATAGAAAGTAGGCCCAGTATCTTTTGCATTGCAACACTAAGAAAGTAAATATTTATTTTTTGTCTTTTACCAATTCCATCAAAGTCTGTGAGTGGCTCATGATGCTTAGGCCTGCCAATTTAATGGTTTTCGAAATCATAAATTGAGACAACTTATAACTTTTGTATAAAATCTTCAAAGCTTTCAATAACTTAACATGTCATCCACCTTATTGTCTCAATTTTAAAATAGTTTCACTCAACAACTTACTTATTAATCAGGATAATAATTTGATAATGACTATCACTATCATTCTGTAAGATAATGTACTGGTACATAAATTTAATCCCCAATATATCAGATGAGTGTGATAGTATATGCTCTTAATAGTTGTAGCCCGGAATTATACTTAGGAAACAATAGAGTCATTGGACTGTTACACGAATTTCAATAGCTGGAAATTCGCCTTTTATTTGTACCAGCATGGGAAAACCCTGTTATGTTAATACATATAGCCCGGAAGTAACAAATAAAAGGTGAATTTCGAGCTATTGAAATTCATGCAACAGTCCAATGACTCTATTGTTTCCGAAGTAATGTGTGTATATTACAACGGTTTAATTTTGTTTGTACTGGAGGATTAGGTCGGAAAAACCAGAATAGCTATAATTCCGGGCTACAACTATTCTGGGCTATATGTATTAATATATATATATATATATATATATATATATATATATAAATGCATGAAATCAATGTGGGATTTTCATTAAGTTTTGGTTAAACCATCTTTGTAACAAATTACAGTTACTTCCAAATTACATCTTATTCTACATAATACAAACTGGAGGACAGTTCTTTTTATTTGGTAATGTTAAGAGACTTGAAGACAAAAAAAAATGTTTAAATTCAGAAAACCTTACACAAAGTAGAAACCTTCTATTAATGTCATTATCTAGAAAAAATGAACATGCCTTTTAGCAATTGTATCAATCTGTGAAAATCTACATTTTGCCTTCGACATGTTATACAATTTAAGGATATTTACATGGAAATTAAGTTCAATTCTAAATTGACAGTCATGTATTTCTTCCAAAATTTTCATAGTATAAGGAACATGAACTTTTTATGAATTTAAGTGCATAACTGCAGATAATGATCATTATCTTAAATCAATTACAAGCCAATTCATAGTCATGCATATAGCCCCCTTTTCAAAATATGATAGTGATTGTCTCAAATGACCAGTCTTTCTCTGTGGTGGGGGCTGTCAGTCATAAGGAAACCTTTAAAAGGCATATTCATTCAGCCAATCAGATGTCAGGTTCAGTGAAAGGGGCGATGCCAGGTCAAGTAAAAGGGGTGGAGCTAAAATAAATACTGACATCCAATGAAGATAGATCCCCCCTTTGGCCTCACAAATATGTTTCAGTCACACTAGGGGGTGTGACAGGGTCAAGCCATAATGGAGCCATAGACAAGCAGACTTTTATTAACCCAACAACAACAACAGGTGTTATTCTTACCAACTGAGGAAAAAACTTTAGAGGTTTTATTATTGCTCATTTTTTTATACAAATTAAATATATAACAATGACAAATATAAAATATGATAATTCAAGCATAATATTGACACCAAACATGACACATCTTGCAAATGGTCTTGAATAAAATTCCTACACTTTTTATAATGATAATACATGGGACCAATATCAAAACCATTCTCCTGTTAAATAGGACAATGGATTTGATATTGGTAATTCGCAGACAATACAATGTAATTAAGTAAAAAAATACACAGTATGCACATCTGGCTTCAAACAAAAATTGTTGCTTAGGCCAAAAAAAAGTATTCATAGTTTCCATTTAAATATCAAAAAGGTAGGCATACGGTAACTGTTGTTTTTTTAGGACCATGTTTCTTTGGCAAACTGACCTATATCAGGGAATTATTAAGGTCTTTACTAAAAAAGCACATATTGATCAAAACACCAAAAACAAAAAAAGATCAGAAGGATAAAAATAGGGTCAGTTGGGCGGAAACAAAGATTTTTGAATCCTTATTTTGTCAATGATGTCATGTCAGTGATCAAAATGATAACACAATTTAAGCCCTGCATTCTGGAATGTGGGGCTAAATTCTTGATTGTGTTATAGTAGGGCCAAAAATAAAATGATTTGGTTAGGGTTACATCCTTTTTAAAAACAGAAAGAGTAAAAAGTATAAAGGATTACATTTTTAAAATACATAATATATATGCGTTTTCACTTTAAAATACATGCATTGTTACAGTCTTGTTTTCAGTAAGTAACTTTTCCTTAAATGCATTCTTTGAAAAGTAATTTAAGGTTTATTATTCAAAATATATGTTAGTCAACTTGTGTATGTATTGATTTCCAACTTTTTTATTTTTTGTTTAAACTTTATGTATTAGAATTTCTTTGCGTAAATACCTGCTTATGTGATAAAAGACTGCTGACTAAAGATTAGATTTCAGATTTTGATATTTCCATTCCAAATTTAATGTTTTACAGCTTAAACTGCTACTAACAGTTTAAGAAAAATGCATAAAACATCAATTTTGGATGGAAGTATGAAAAGCTGCAATCTGATATTTTGTCAGCAGTCTTTTATCGCTGGTTTGCAGATATTTACGCAAAAATTCGCTTGTTCGAAGACAAATTTTTAAAAAAAAGTTGTCAAAACGTTCAATCTGTGAGGTTGCAGCTTTAATATAAGACTAACGTAAATATTAAAAACACATGAGGCCCCTTTAATATTAACATGTCAATATCAAAAAGAAGATGAAAACTGAAAACTATGAGAAAGTGTTTTTATAATTAAAAATAAATTGCTTAAAGCAAATATCTGAAATTAATAATTGTCATGCAAAGCAGCCTGTAATGAATATGAATATTAGATTTTGGCCTTGAACACCTTTTTAAGAAGAGTGTTTTGAAGTAAGGATTATTATAATGCTGAACTTAATATTGTACTGTAGCTTTGTAGCAAATCCTTATGATTAAAGTCACTGTGTCTTCCTTATGCTGTGATAAAGATCTCCATAGTAACATTTCTAAACCTAATAAATTAAGTGAAAAAGTGTGTTTATTGGGGGTAATAAAACACATCTTGATAATGGCCAATTAGTTTTAATCTTTCAAGTGTTGGTAGGATGGGAGGGGGGGGGGTCTTAACTTTTTGAACTGCCAATATTTTCCTGGTTATTTTGTCCACCATGTCAAAATGATCTGGGTTGTTTTGTCAACCCTGTCTCAGTGTTCTGCCAAGGATGCGCCCTTGCGCCATTGGCGCAGAAAAAATCGTGATGGCGCAACGAAATACCTGTAGACGGGCCGATTGGCGCACCCGTTTTTCGAAAAGCCGTTTTTACTTAATCGAATTTTTAAGAGCCGTTTAGACTTAATCAATTTCTTTTTCTGATGAAACATTAAATATGAAATTTCAAAATAACAGTAAACCCCAACTGCCAATGTATTCATTCGATAACAACGATTTTCATTGGTCCGTTTACGTGTAACTATCCAACCGCGAGGGGTAGTATAATTTTTTTTACCAAATTCAATGTCATCATCATGGCTGAGAAAAAGAAAACAACTCAAATTGGAGGGGGGAGATATAAACAAATTCAATTTCAATGAGGCCCTGGTGCATTAAAGGAATGCAAAACAGAGGAAAATGTTCCTGGGTGGAATTCCGCGTATCTAATGGCCCCAAGGACCCCCCCCCCCCCCAAAAAAAAAAAAAAAAAAAAAAAAAAAGAAATAAATAAAAAAACAAGATTTTTTAATTTTTTTAGTTGATTTAAAAGATACTAGTGTGCTTTTGGGCCAGTTTTTCTTCTACGGCAGTGTGCTTTTGACCCCAAAAGTTCCCCAATGACCGAAATGGTTTCAGCCCTCCAGCTGCCAGGTCAATCACATCCCTGATAAAGCATAACAACACATTGACACATGAAACTGTTTATTAACATATATCATTGTGTCTCATTTGTGCCAAGTTTAAAGTTTTTCTAAATGTTGAATGGATCTGTCCAATACTTGAGAATACTGATGTCATGTGGATGTTACACCATGTATATAATGGGTAAATAAAACACTCATTTAAAAGTTTTCATTTTTCCACTGGAAAAGGTCATGGCCCTTCACTTTTGTAAATGGCCCCTAATTTTCATGACTGCTGGGCCATTCGGCCCCATCTTTTTCAATCCTTGGCAGAACACTGCTGTCTAAATGGGTTGGACGTGTTTTGTCCCCTTAGTCAAAAATGACATGGGATGTTTTGTCCTACATTTTTATAAAGGAGTTCAGAATAAATAACACATTAGTTTTCGTGCTTATATAAAATAAATGCAAATGACTTTCATTATAAGTTTAAAAAATACTCTTAACGCTGCATTCTCACAGATTTACCATTTTTACAACTTTTTTATTTTTGTCTTGGAAAGAGCAATCCAAGAGCAAATTTTTGCGTAAATATCTGCAACCCATTGATGTAAGATTGTTGATAAAAAAACAGATCTTAGATTTTCATATTTTCGAAAATGTTTTAGAGCTTAAACCCTTACTAACGGTTTAAGAAAAATGCATAAAACATCATTTTATGAACTTAAATATAAAGATCCGCGATCTAATTTTTTGTCAGCAGTCTTATTAACTGGTTTCCATGGATTGTAGCAAAAATTGGCTTGTTCCAAGACAAAAATTAAAAAGTTGTCGAAATGTTTAATCTGTGATAGTGCAGCTTTAAATTATGGTAGCTTTTCAGTCATTTGCCTATATATGTCTATTTGATTCAGTAAATACTTCATATAAAGCTAGGCTTATTAGGATATGCTTATTTTTCATTGGGTTCTATTTTTAGCACATAACAGCTTCATTACAAGAATATATTAATTATTATTAAAGCTGCATGCACACTCACAAATTTACCGTTTTTACAACTTTTTTTTATTTTTTTTGTCTTGGGAAGTGCAAATTTTTGGGTTTAATAGTATCTGCAAACCAATGATAAAAGACTGCTGACATAGATCATATCGCAAATTTGCATATTTTCGTTTGAAAGCCAATGTTTTGTGGGTTAAACTATTACTAACAGTTAAAGAAAAATGCATGATCTAATTTTTTGTCAGCAGTTTTATATCACTGGTTTTCATGGATTCTTGAAAAAAAAAATACTTCCTCTGTTGGCCAATTGAGAACAAAATCAAGAGGTTTTGGGTTTTGCTGTTTATACGTTCTGGAATTTTTCAAAAGCATTTATTTATAGGACTTATGAATTTTATGTACAGCATTCTGTATATTGTCAAGTGTCCTTTTTTTAAATTATATACAACATGTATAAATTTAATGTTTCAGGAAATAACCACCATCTCTCTCAGAGGTCATCTTTCTCATTAGTGTGGGGAAACCTCAAAGGGAATCAGGAAAACCTTCATCAACCTCTTTGTGCCCAGTGGCTTGTGCAACAGTGTTTCAGAAGTATAAATACCTTTTTAATTTGTGTATATCAATTGTATAATGACTTGTTTTTATATATTAAATATATATATATGATTTATTATATATATATAGATGGTTAATCTTATGACTTCCTGATAGTATTTAAGTTGTGAAATATTAAATAATCTAATCATAAAAAATGCTTGGAAATGACAATAAAAAAAAGATATTTGTCGAATAGGAAGTTTCACCTGTCCTGTTTATATTACAAATCATTTTAAATCAGACAGAAAATTCAAAATACTTGTTGTATCTCACTGTTTATTTGTCTTCACATTTTGTATTGTCACATCAAGCCTGTTTGAACATCCTAGAGAAGATAAGTGTATAGAAACGGATATGATATAATAAATATGCATATAAATGTGCTTGGGATTATTTTCAGATTATCATTAAAATGGGGATAATGGATGACTGGCCACACATATGGGGCTATGGACAAGCTTCAGAGCAGGCTGCCAGGTGGTGGTGTTAGTAGTTTATACTCCGGGTCCCGGCGTGAGCAAATTGAAGGGTCCCAGAGTGACAGTTCAACCACCGCACACCTATCCTGGGCAGAACCAGTACTAGGTGCCTTCACCTCTGCAAGGAACTGACAACTTCTGTACATGCCAGGTGCAGTGGTACAGTGCGAATGGTCGTAGAAAGGATTTCATAACCAATCACAACAGAGGTGACCTGGTCCGCCCGGGAATCGAACCCGGGTTGTCCAATTCAGAGTCCAACGCTCTTCCGATTGAGCTGACTGGGCGGACATATTAGCTACATTATATGACAAGCCATCTATGCTGGACATTCTTCACAATAAAATGTGATGTCACAGGAGCTGTCTATCTCAACAGCTCACACTGTCCATATTTGACTAAAGGAATGAATGAAGTCACTGCAGAAGTTAGATTGAGGAATGTCCATGTCACTTCCCATCATTTGGAAGGAGTTGGATAAAAAAAAGTGTGGCCTATGTATTGAAACAGGTCCGATTTCCAGTTACGGACTTGATTTGTCTGATTACATTTTTGACCAACATGATGGTCTAAAAGAACACTTACTGGTAACTGGTAAAATCATGGCCCAGTTGTTCCAAGAGGCAGGCGAGTGGGAATTTACTAGACTCCATTTCTTTATGGGTTGATCTGTGGTTCCAGTTCAGTTAAAGTACTGATGGAACACCAAGTGTTTGCCATAATACAGCAACATTTGATTTGTAACTATGTATTTGTTTGAATTGTTGAAACAGTACTGTTTACTAAATAATGTGTATGTATATGAAGAATAATATTATAAATAATTTGTAAGAACCTTTTGATATTAAGTAAAATGTCGATAAGTCTAAATATGTATTTGCGAATCATTTTTGTATATCTGTTAAGATTACATTGCCTATATTCCTCAATTTATATTTTTCTTTTAGCCAGTCAATAACTTTTCTTAAGTTCTATCTTCAAAATTGTCGGGACAGAGATTATAGCCCTTAATTAACCCAAATATGTAACATTCAATGCAAAATTTCTAATTGGCTGCATTTAGGCAGTTCAGATGCAGGAACAAACATCACTTGGGTCCTTAATAATATCTTTCCATCTGACATTGAAGATCCAATAAAAGGAATTTGTCATGTGACTGTTTATTAACTCTCAATTTATTGAAAGTGAAATTACTTACATGATTTGTAAGAACTAAATTATAATGATATCAAATGATTGTTTAAATTAAATAAAATAAATGATTACATACATAAACTATTTTTATTTCTTGTTTGTCAATATGAAGAGTAATGCAATGGCTTTTGAATTTCATAAAAAAGGATGGAAAAATGTATGTTTATTGTTTAAGCAATTAATTAAGTAATAAAAGTATTTTTATTTTTTTTTCAAATTGTGCTATCTTATAATACAGATCGTTATTTGTTTAGTTTTGGTACAAATGAAGTATATAAGGTATGTCTAATGTTACAAATAGCAAAAATTCAAATGCAAATCATGGTGACTTGACTAAATGTGAATGCTAATTGAATCAAAATAGTTAATAAATAATAATGTTCATTTGAAACAATTGAGAGTATAAGTTTGGTTTGTGTATGCCATATATTCCCGGGGGGGGGGGGGGGGGGGGGGGGGAGGGGGGGGGGAATGAAAAAATGAAAAGTATATTACTATGCGCAGTGCTATAATAATTAATAAGTAAATGTTTTTAGCTCACCTGTCACATAGTGACAAGGTGAGCTTTTGTGATCACAATTTGTCCGGCGTCCGTCTGTTGTCCGTCCGTCAGTCCGTAAACTTATACTTTAAACGACATCTCCTCATAAACCGCTTAGCCAATTTCTTCCAAACTTTACAGGAATGTTTCTTGGGTGGTCCCCTTTGAAAAATGTTCAAAGAATTGAATTCCATGCAGAACTCTGGTTGCCATGGCAACGGAAAGGAAAAACTTTAAAAATCTTATTTTTCAAAACCACAAGGCCTAGAGCCTTAATATTTGGTATATAGCATCATCTAGTGGTCCTCTACCAAAATTGTTAAAAATATCCCCCTGGGGTCAAAAATGGCCCTGCCCCGGGGGTCACTTGTTTTACATAGACTTATATAGGGAAAACTTTAAAAATCTTCTTCTCAAAAACCACAAGGCCTAGAACCTTGAAAATTGGTATGTGTCATCATGTAGTGGTCCTCTACAAAATTTGTTCAAATTATTCTCCTGGGGTCAAAAATGGCCCCGCCCCAGGGGTCACTAGTTTCATTACATAGTGTTATATAGTAAATCTTTAAAAATCTTCTCCGAAACTGTAAGGCCCAGGGCTTAGATATTTGGTATACAGCATCATCTAGTGGACCTCTACCAGATTTGTTCAAATTATTGCCACAGGGTCAAAATTGACCCCGCCTAGGGGGTCCTTGTTTTAACGTAGTGTTATATAGTAAATCTTTAAAAATATTCTTCTCCAGAACCGTAAGGCCAGGAGATTAGATATTTGGTATACAACATCATCTTGTGGACCTCGATCAAAGTTGTTCAAATTATTGCCACAGGGTCAAAATTGGCCCCGCCCTGAAAGTTATTTGTTTTTATATAGTCTTATATAATAAAACTTTAAAAATCCTCTTCTCCAAAACATAAGACCTAGAGCTTTCATATTTGGTATATAGTGTTACCTAGTGGACCTACACCAAAGCCAAAGGTATTCAAATTATTGTCCCGGGGTCAAATTGGCCTTGCTCAGTGGTCATTTGTTTTTACATTGTCTTGTCACTGAACATCTTTTCCTCTGAAAGTAAAGGTCAGAATGACTCCATACTTGATATGTAGCATCCTTACATGGTCCTTTCTCAACTTTGTTCAAATGGTTTTGTTTGGCCCCTTTTAGGGGTCACCAGAGCAAAAAATAGAAAAACCTTTAAACAACTTGATCTTATTAACTGCTTGATGGATCTTCAAGTCTGAAGCATCCTAGCATGGGCCTCTGTCAGGTCTTTTCAAATAATTTTGTTGGCCCCTTTTAAGGGCCACCAGAGCTAAAATTAGTAAAAAAACTTAACATTTTCTTCGCATGAACCCCTTGATAGATCTTCAGCAAATTTGGTTTGAAGTGTCCTTGCATGGACCTCTCATAAATTTGTTCACATAATTTTGTTTGGCCCGGTTGCCATGGCAACCTAAAGGAAAATGTCAACAATTGGTTATAATCATCTTCTTCTCCTAAACCGCTTTGACAATTTTGATGAAACTTCATAGGAATGATCCTTGGTTGGTGCTTTTTCAAAATTGTTCAAAGAAATTAATTCCATTTAGAACTCTGGTTGACATGGCAACCTAAAGGAAAATGTCAACAATTGGTTACAATCATCTTCTCCTAAACCGCTTGGACAATTTTGATGAAACTTCATAGGAATGATCCTTGGTTGGTGCTTTTTCAAAATTGTTAAAAAAAATTAATTCCTTGCAGAACTCTGGTTGCCATGGCAACCTGAAGGAAATTATAGGCTGTCGTGTCCGCGCTGTGACTTTCTCTTATATGGACAGATTTTAAAATGAAAATGCCATATGTTTTCAACATACCAAGACAACGTAAGGTGAAAGATACACTAAGTGTTTATTCACAATGGAATGCTGAATATGAGGACATAAAGAGTGTTGGCTGTCATTTAGTATGATTGTTTTTTTTTTGCTCAGAGGCAATTTAATATAACTTGCAATATGTATTTGACACATAAAGGCAAGATAAACTTTTTATACGCCTGAAGGGTCGTATTATGTTATGGCCTCCATCGTCTGTCCGTCTGTCCGTCCGTTAGCAATTCCGTGTCCGGGCCATAACTTGGTAACTAATAAAGCGATTTTCAAATAACTATATACAAATCATCACTACATTAAAAGGATGTGTCGCGCGCAATTTCCAGGTCCATACCTTAAAGACTAGAATCACCATGGGGGTGCGTTAGCAATTCCGTGTCCGGGCCACAACTTTGTCACTAATAAAGTCATTTTCAAATAACTTTATACAAAGCATCATTACATTAAAAGGATGTGTCGCGCGCAATTTCCAGGTCCATACCTCAAAGACTAGAATCACCATGGGGGGGCGTTACAACTTTGTCACTAATAAAGTCATTTTCAAATAACTTTATACAAAGCATCATTACATTAAAAGGATGTGTCGCGCCCAATTTCCAGGTCCATACCTCAAACACTAGAATCACCATGGGGGGGGGCATTAGCAATTCTGTTTCCGGGCCATAACTTGGTAACTAATAAAGCGATTTTCAAATAACTTTATACAAATCATCACTACATTAAAAGGATGTGTCGCGCGCAATTTCCAGGTCCATACCTCAAAGACTAGAATCACCATGGGGGTGCGTTAGCAAATCCGTGTCCGGGCCACAACTTGGTCACTAATAAAGTCATTTTCAAATAACTTTATACAAAGCATCATTACATTAAAAGGATGTGTCGCGCGCAATTTCCAGGTCCATACCTCAAACACTAGAATCACCATGGGGGGCGTTAGCAATTCTGTGTCTGGGCCACATCTTTGTTACTAATAAAGTGATTTTCAAATAACTTTATACAAATCATCACTACATTAAAAGGATGTGTCACATGCAATTTCCAGGTCCATACCTCAAAGTCTAGAATCACCATGGGGGGGACGTTAGCAATTCCATGTCCAGGCCATAAATCAAAGACTAGAATCACCAATGGGGGGCGTTAGCAATTCTGTGTCCTGGCCACATCTTTGTTACTCGTCTGTTAACAATTCCGTGTCCAAAAGGATGTGTCACGCGCAATTTCCAGGTCCATACCTCAAAGACTAGAATCACCATGGGGGGGCGTTAGCAATTCTGTGTCTGGGCCACATCTTTGTTACTAATAAAGTGATTTTCAAATAACTTTATACAAATCATCACTACATTAAAAGGATGTGTCACATGCAATTTCCAGGTCCATACCTCAAAGTCTTGAATCACCATGGGGGGGACGTTAGCAATTCCATGTCCAGGCCATTACTCAAAGACTAGAATCACCAGGGGGGGGGGGGGGCGTTAGCAATTCTGTGTCCGGGCCACATCTTTGTAACTCGTCCGTTAGCAATTCCGTGTCCGGGCCATAACTTGGTAACTAATAAAGCGATTTTCAAATAACTTTATACAAATCATCACTACATTAAAAGGATGTGTTGCGCGCAATTTCCAGGTCCATACCTCAAAGACTAGAATCACCATGGGGGGGGGGCATTAGCAATTCTGTG
The DNA here is from genome assembly GCF_026914265.1 of Mya arenaria. Lineage (NCBI taxonomy): Eukaryota > Metazoa > Mollusca > Bivalvia > Myida > Myidae > Mya > Mya arenaria. The sequence goes on along the minus strand of NC_069129.1, from coordinate 27,236,615 downwards.
TCCGGGCCACATCTTTGTTACTCGTCCGTTAGCAATTCCGTGTCCGGGCCATAACTTGGTAACTAATAAAGCGATTTTCAAATAACTTTATACAAATCATCACTACATTAAAAGGACCTCAAGCCGAATCTTCTTCTGGCGTATAATGCTCCGTTTCGCGGTGCTCTTGTTATGTACTTGTTCATAGATCAATGTCACATTGGGGGGCATTTGTCATATACTTTGACAGCTCTTGTTCAATATTCTTTGAGAAACAAGCTATATTAATAACAAAGGTTAAACTCTTTTACTCAGGTGAGCGATTTAGGGCCATCATGGCCCTCTTGTTTTATGTATTATTTATTTATCATATGCATTGACAATTGATTATAATTTCATAATATATTATTTATTCTTTTATTGTATGTATTCTAGATCATTAAATAAATATAAGTAAATATGCATTCAAATTTCTGTATTTAGCCTTAAATAATGAATGTTGATATTGTTAAAACTAAAATCCGCTGGACTTTAGACCAATATTCCCTGGAATTCAGACTAAAATCCACTGCAAAGCCTCTCAAAAGTATGGCATGCATGTATTTGTGTCTGTCTTTTACCTTAAAGGTTGTACCCACCAGGAATACTTTTTGTATCCTCTCAAAATTCAGACTAGGAAACTGACTTGAGGTTGAATATATAAGATTATGTTTTTCATCATCTTCAGACAAATAGAAAATAGCTATCAGCTGAAATCTTATTCAACAATAAATGTTTGAGAATGCTAAATATTAGCAGTACACAGGGTATAAATCTTGTGAAACACATAGCAATAACGTGCTAAATAATGCACGTGAATCTAGGTAACTTTTAGTAGTAGAAGTCAAGTATCAACTTGGTTTATTACAACAGAAGCAGTGATTACGAACTTCGTAATCACAGCCCCAGAAACAGAAGCGTTTTTATTAAATCTCCCAGGTTGCGGAAACATGGCACATCGCAGGTGCGGATCCAGGAATTGATGTTAGAGGGGTAGTAACTTAGGGGCGCAACTTTTGACATGTGCTCCTCCCTCAGAACCGAAAGTATATGGCATAAACTGTTTTACAGGAATTTGGGGTTACTTCCTCATGTATGTAGTCGGAAATGGTGCATTATGAGCTTATTTTATTACCTTTGTTTCTCCGATATTGATGAAAACAGTAAACTTCGATTATTTTAGAGGTGGCGCATGCCGGGCGCTTAAACCGCTAGCGCTTCGACCAAATTCCTTGAGCTACACAGTCGGTCCAAGGCCAATTCCCCGCTATTTTGGCGCGAACACAAAACCACCGACTGTCCCCCCGGACCTGGGGTGGGGGGATGCTTACCATTGACTGGTGCATTACTTTAGCGACAGCGATAGGTTTTCATATTACTTTTTCTCTGTTAGAATGTAATATCTTAATTGTCTGTTAATATGTTCACTGATAAAACTTTTGCGGCCTGGCACATTGCATCTCATTAGTCATGGCAGTATTCTTCAAGTTCAGGCTTCTTTTTTTCAAAATTCAAAATGTTTATTTTCTAAACCATTCATTGATTTATCAACACCATGTTCACACATTCTCATTTACAAGAGGTTTGATAGTGATAAATCAAATGTGTAACGCATGGCACCATCACTCTGGTGAACGAGAATAATTTCATATAGCACAATGTACATGAAATAATGACAGTATGGCGAGTCGTTCCTTCACTATTTTTACCCATAAATACCATAAATTAAGCCTTTTCATACAATAGATCTCCATCACCTCTCCGACATCTTTATAATTTGTGTAAATATATGAACATAATCATGTGGTCTTTAACAAAGATAGAAGTGTAAAAAAGTGTATATCTTCGACTTCAAAGAACTTCATTAATGCTAATTCTTGACCAAATTTTAGTTGCCTTTAACCTTGAAAATAATCGGTTAAATGGCAAGATGTTTGTAATCAAGCTTAACGACAGCGTTTTTGTGACATTGATGAAAGATGGATTTGTTTTGTTTGTCTTTTTTCACTCGGATAAAAAATTGTACTAGTATCTGATACAGGGTTAATGAAGCAATACGATGGTTAGACGTCATGCTAACCATTGTATAGTATAACAGCGATGAGGAATATGGATAAGTCGACAGTTGACAGGTAAGGACATTGTAAGAAGTGTCATTTTCCTAATTTTTGCTTTAAATATGGCAATATTTTTCTTTATTCCCATTTCCTACATGTTCCCATTACAAAATCTTACCTGTCCTTCCAATTGGAAATTTCCCATTTTAAAACTGAACTTTATTCTCCAATTGGAATTTTCCCATTAACCAAATATTCCAATTGGAATTTTCCAATGTTCATACTTTCCCACTTTGAATGTGGGAATCCTCCAATTGGAAAGATTCACTCATGGGAAGGATTCGCAAACAAATGCCTTAAATGAATCTATCGGTTCTTCATTTTTAATGAATATATTATTTTTCATGTAGTGAGTGTAAAATATTCTTAATTAAACAGTCAATTTCAATTTTAAAAATTATGTTCAAAATTCTCCCACAATTTTAATAGAGCCAGTTTTCCAATTGGAAAAGCTTGAAAAAGCCATTTTCCAATGGGAAGGCCATTTTCCAATGGGACTCCCATTGGAAAAGTTGACTTTAAATGCCAAAAAAACATATTTCTAAATTAAATTTCAAGAAACAAAAAATATCTCTTATTAGTATTACCTAACACATTTTAAAAATACAAAAATAAAAAACATTGGGTGAAAAATAAAAAAAATAAGATTGCAAAAATTCCGGATTTGCAAACTTAATCCGGATGCTGTTATCATTGATATTATGAACAAAGACGAAGTACAAATAAGTATTATAGAAAATAAGTATCATGTCACATACCTTGATTAATAGTGAACGTGACCATGCTCGAGTTAGCAATACTAGGTAGAATATTAGTCTTAATTAAATAAAAAACAGAAATAAAACTTAAAGTGAAAAACTTACCCAAAGTTATCTTTTGCCGAGAAAGTAAAGGAATTAATGGCTGGGGCATTCAGCGGAGGCGTCCAGGACATGTTGATTTTCCAATCAACACTTGAAATATTCTTCAGGCCTTCTTTCGACAAACCAAGAGGTGATATAGTTTCAACTTCCTCTATTCTGAAAATTGAAGAAAATAAATAGACTTCAATGTAAAGGAGCAATTTTTAAGAAACATGTGTTTGTATTTCCAGTTCCAACTAAACTTTCAATCGTAACGTCGTCGCGTACGCTGCAAAAAATGGAACAATAACGCACAATGATGAGTTTATGTTCCACTGAACTCGTGAAACACCGTTAAAGGCGACACTCCAATAATTAATCGGTAAAGCTTTTTTGGTTTGTGATGTCTGTAGGTTGTATTTGTACGTTTATTTATCTACTTTAGTGGCGTTCTGTCCTTGCCTTGTGTCTCTTGACAGTGTTTATATTGGCTTTATTACTGGGTTTGTCCCTGTAGGTTACATTGTTTAATTTTACCTTCGTGTCGCATTATCTACTCTTGCTACAACATCCATATACAATGTCTGTCCATGTTCCACTGCAAGGCAAGACCTATCAGGGAAGGTTGGTGAAACTAACTGGACTGGTTTATGGCACGAGTTGCTTTGTGAGTCGTATACGTTGATAAGAAACTGGACGGGGATGCTACTTAAAGGTGAACTGGCGTTCGCATTCGCAAAGTCTTCAACTTGTAGAGCCACGGCATACCAACCGCTCGTCGTTGCCATGTATGACAAAACGCAGTTGTTCTACAAAATAAATCATAGTTTTTACCCTGACACAAGCCTAACATTGTTTCCAAAAAACATACAAAATGAAAATGTTAAATGTATGACTCGATATAATGTATCCCTTTAAACGCAATACTCATTAAGACACAAATGCTATTAAATACATCATTATTCTTTTATTTATTAATATAACTCCCGTAAATATTATATTATTTTTATTAAATTTCGTATACATGCTGTTTTATTCGTCAGTATTAACGAAAGTATAAACATAATTCTCGTTTACAAGATATTTTAAATGAAATTATCATAAATAAGTGCAAGAAACACGTACATTATCTAGCCACAAATTAGATATTGCACTGCAGATGGATGCACATTCGTTATGTCCAGTATTCCTCCGTGATCCTAATGCTCGTCTGCATTTCACAATATCACCATCTACGTCGGACACTGTGTAAAAAAATACGGTTTATTCGTATTTAATACTGCAGTCAATTGATAGATCTGAGAGCAGACCAATTGTTCATGTAAGTTTTGTCTAGTTGACATAATTAAAACATGTTGATTTTTTAATAGAACATATTGGATAACTATTGGCCAATCAATTAGTATTTTGGCTTACTTTATCCTTACAAAAAACGTTTTATACAACTCGCTGAAGGTGTCGTTTATTTCAATGTGATCATGTATATAAGTTATCATATTCATTCAATGATAGATTCTTGTGTTTCGTGCGTTCATGCAGCATGGACGCTCTGTCGCGGTTTGGAAAATCCATAGAGCTTCTTCAAATATTTGCCAAATCACGACCGAGCTTAAATACTGCATGAACACGTGAAAAATAAGAATCAATCATTATTTAAGATCTCTACGTGCGGTGATTGAGCAGCGTCGAATCAAAGCGTTGCTTTCTTGCGAAACTTCGCCTACAGGTGTCATGAAGGGTCGAACGGTTCATGCAAAATGAACGCAAACTTTATCGTACAGGAAATAAAGTGCGAATGTAAATATTAGACTTTTGGAGCTTAATTATATGACCCAATCTTGAGAAAAGTAAAAAAGGAATGCTATGCATTCCATGCTAATATTCATAGACTGATAATATTCCATCCCCAAACTCACTAGAATAGTTTTAGAAATATTTGTACCACAAGGAATAGTAAAACGTATTCACCCTACTTTTCATAACGTTTTTGTTGCTACCCCCATTTACCTGGAATGGTTATCGTATGGTTGCATCCCCTCTGTAGCCGGACAATTGGTGATATGTTTGCTTTAGGTGAATTGTTGATTTTTCTTGTGTCAGCCCTTGGCTGGAGGTTTGCAGTCACAAGAAGTGACCAGTCACCACCACTTGCTAGTGACAATGTATTAATCCACGCAGAGCCTGTAAATCTGTACCAGGAAGCAAACCAAACTATAATCGTTTGAAGATCGGATTTAAAGAAATACAGTTCGCTCAAATTACTTTTATTACGTTTTGCTACATTGATGTATACGATAAAACAGTTATCCTGATTTGAAAATGTTGTTGACCCTCAAGTAGCAAGGAAAATATGATCTTGCTCTTACAAAGTTCTTAAATCTTTAAAAAGTGGTTTATTGGTGCAACCTAACTTCAAACCGGAATTATAGCGTGCCATTACCCAAAAACAAAGTCTCCGTGTGGCAAAGGAAAAAACCTTTTTACGATCGTGCCAATTCCCGATGTCCAGTCCTCAGAAATACTAAAATCGGTGCATTTGAACGAAAGGGGGAAGTTCATGGAATTATAGTTGCAGTTTTCTTTACATTCTAAATTCCCTTCTCCGTTTATCTTTTTCTGACTATTAATTGTCGTTTGGTCGCAAAAAAGTCCTTGATTATAGGAGCGTCGCCAGGATATACGATAGTCAATCGTGATAGTGTCCTAAAGTTTGAAAACAATATATTCTTTCAGCGTCTAAGAACTGGTTTCGCTGTCAGCCCTTGATATGAATCTGTAGGGCTCAAACATGAACAGGGTCACACAATAGGGAATAATAACATCAAAGTGAAGAATTGTTAGATTTAGTTTAAAGATGCACTTTTACTCCCCAAAACATATTTTTATATTTAACACAATTGTTTAAATTTACCAAAAAGGATTAATAAATGTCGAAAACAATGGTTCTTATGAACGATACTTCGTTTAATTTGAAAGAAAGGTGCAGAAAACACGGTATTTCTATCTTATGAGACGATAGCAGATCACAGTAAATCTTTTAGCATTCACCAATCATTTAATATTTTTGCGTTTTCAGCTACGAAAAACACGGTTATAAAATTGTTATCAGTAATTAATATTTTCCATAAATGCATTATTTAGTAAGAAGTTGAGGGTTTAATACTCAAAATTTATGTTTGTTATACGTGTGTATGTATTGATTTTGAATTATAGTGTCACTATAAGAATTCGGCCACCAAAAAGGCAGATTTTGTATTTATTTAGAGAGTTTTCAATGACTTTCCTGATGAACATACATTTGTTTTGGAAAAAAGTCTTAAATTATTACCCAATATTCATATAAACTAAATTCTTTCGACATCAGATCAAAAACTCTTTTTGTATATGAATCGGCATGACTTGGATTTGGTTTGCTTAAGATTGTATTAAAATTTGTGATAAAACATTTTACATTCAGAAAAAGCACGTTCCCATCAATTGATAAAGGTGGTGAATTCGTCATCAAACGGAGATAAAAGAGATAAAAACTATACCTGGCCTGGCCCGGGTCTCCATGAGAAGATTGCGCCTCTAAAATGAGACCCACTTGAAATACCCCAACCTGTCAAGCTTATCAGTAGCAGGATCAACATGTTCTGTATTCTGTATTTCTACCTGTTTGGACATAAACAGCGGAGCAAAAATTATTTTTTTTACAAAACAGAGATCAACTTATCAAATAAGATTATCTTGTTTGCTTTGGTATCGTGTACTGAAATATATGGCCTTCAGGACAAAGATTATTATACAATAACAAAGTGACAATTTAGAAATACGATCTCTTTTTTCGGATCGTAATTTCTGTTTAGTAAGAATATATCTTTTCTCCAAAGTAATAGCTGTTTTTGTCATTTGAGACATAGTTTAGTAAAATCTTCATTAAATTTTAACACTATCATACTGTTTAACTTCAGTTCTTGATTTTACGAGATTCTGTACGCACGTTCATAACAAAAGTCAAGGCCAAATACAATGGGGGCAATGGTACAACTAATTGTTTAAAGGATAAACAGAACAATAATTTCTGATGTTAAATTAAGAGAAATACATGTAAATAAAACTAAACAAACACACACAATTTCGCTCAATAGCTTTATTTTCGAATGACTTATGCGGAGACTTGCCTTGGGACAGAATGTTTGAAGGGATACGAAATGAAATGGTGTGGTAGGATTAGAAAATCCATCTGCGCTTAATACCTTATACACTTATTCAAAGTTCTACCATTATTAGAATGCCTAGTATGCCCATTATTATGCAATCTTACTTATTGATGTATCACATCGCTTACAACACATGTATTCTTCGCTTTCGAATTTTTCCAAATCGACATTTACTAGGTTCGTCTACAACGTAAATCCCAGTAAATTTAAAAATAGCGTCGGTATATCTTTCTGTACTAGTCACGTGACTTTCAAATGATAAATTATACACTATCAACTTGGAAGCCATTATACGCTATTTTTTAAACGGGTTAACTCAGCTGAGAAAGCGACGAAATATTCTTTGAATCATGTAAAATGATATATTATCGGCTCATACCAGTTCGTGATAATAATTCAAGGCTTGTTTTGTGGAATTACTGTTCTTGCCAATTTCTTGACCATCTCGTGTCTAGTCCCTTTAAATGTGCAAATCAATGGTTGGAAATCATTGTGGGTATAAAGAATAACAAGCTATATTTGCTTTTTCATCAGAGAGAAATTCGATATCCCATCTAAGGGTTCGGTCTGGTTAAATTATGTTAAGTATATAGCACATTCAATATAGACAGACATGCGCAAAAGTACAGTCAAACTGAGTATTTATAAAATGACACTTTTAAACAGTTACATATTTACAAATACAACTTCCTAAGATATAGTATCCAAACATTTGTGTCTTTAGATAAAACGCAGTATATGAAACTGCCCTCATAAGCTTTTAAAACCAAAACAACGGTGTCCGCTTATTAACTTGATTTAGGAGTGATGTGTAGCGATGAAACATAGTATGTTACAAGCATCAATGGATCCGTATGCATGATGATTAGGTCAACATCACTTTAACTAATTACTGTATATTAGTATCTTTCACATGTATGCAGAGCGGATGGAAAAATCCGATTCGAAGGAACGTGAGGAAGCCGTCATTGCCCGTATAATTCTCTCTTCTAATTCGTTCTTTTTTTTAAAAAAGAGTATCATTATGCATTAAAATCTTTTTCTGAAATGGCGCGTAGATGCACGTGAGTCGTCGGATAGACATGAATTTCAATGCCCGGTTAAAATTCGGAAACACATGTCCGTTATGCAAGAAACGGTATTCTGAAGATAAATCGACTTTCCAATAATGTTCCTTATGAATAATAAGTTAAGCGATGAAACTTTGTGTAAGGCTAGCGTATGTGGAGACGTATATTGGGATTGCATTTTTGTTAGCATGGATCAATACAAAAAGTATGTGAAATGGTTGTATTTCGATACATATTTGTTATTAGCCCAAGTTTTTGTTTTCACGAGAGAACATCTGGTTTCACACTTAGGTATGATTTCAAATAGTTTCTCGAGGGAGAGCACTATAGTTCAAACGAATCGCATAAAAGTTAAACATCTGATAAAAGTTATGTTCATCAAACAAAATTTCACAATTTTATCTTTATTGCAAACTGTTCGAATTCAACAAAAGTAAATCTGATCTCAATCATGTTTTTTTTTCGTGGATTAAAAGTTAATTCTGCAGCGTCGCTATCTCCAAAATTTAAATTTTTGAATGTAATTTACATTAGTGCTTACGCACATGACTCCGCCAATCGGATCTCCGAACGAGTTCTGGTTCAATCATTCAGAAAGCATCTCACGAAAGCAATCGCCAACTTTTCATTAAGTCATTATTTGTCTTTAATAAGTTGGGCTTTACGGTTCGCGAACGCGCGCTGGCTAGTATCGAGGCATTCGAAAACAAGAACGATTTATTATAATTTAGACAACCTTATACCTTAGATGTTTGTAATAATAAAACAATTCAAACAACAGGGGGAAAGGCCAGTTAAGTTACATATAACCCAAATCCTGATTAAAGGTAATGTCAAACAGAAGACAAACAACGCTTTAAATAACCAAGCAACCAAATATCGTCAATGGAAAATGCCAGCTGGATAGGTTAAAAAGCGTATAGGGGATTGTACATATGCAACCACTACAAGTGATACTCTATTTAATTGTCAACAACTTATCGCTAATGCTATACAGTAATACTTATTCTAACATCATAAAAAGTATACCTACTGCTTTAAACGTCAATTAATTACGATCACAAAAATCCAAAAAGGCACATCGTTCTAAAAACACATTGTTTACCCCACGCGCGGCTGCTATATGTCTAATACGTTGGCTATTGCGTCACAAAATTTCCTTATCACAATGTTATTTGCGAAATTTTCATTACTATTCACAACGAAAGAGTAAACAATTGCAATTTACTTCCTTCAAAGAAAGGACCTTGCATTTTCTGTGAAAAGCTTTACAGGAACAAGATTGACTCCTGATCAAAAGTTTGCTATGTTTAGCAACAATAACATTATCTAACCTCTCCTATTGCATTTTCTTAGATGAAAGTGCTTCAAAATCCGAGGAACGTAACAAACAAATACTTTAGTTGTATCTGTATTGAATATAGAAAAGGTCGAATTAGCTGCTATGACAGGTTGCCACTTAATCCAGGATGGAAATTGCTGCCAACCTTAACAGAGGTATATTGTATGTGTTTTAAAGGGACTAGACACCAGATGATACTATTGCACGAAAAAAAGAAATGTGTCATACTTACATAGAATTGATACCGCTTTGTACAACACATTGATTTTTACCCTCAGATGTATCACATCGCTTACGCCACATGTATCCTTCGCAGATTTTGCGTATTTTTTCTATTCGAAATTTACTGTGTTTGTTCACCACGTAAATCTTAGTGAATTTAACAACAGAGACGCTATATGAATATGTACTAATCATGTGACTTTCACATGCTTAATATACACACTATAAACTTGGAAAATATTTTTCGTCACTTTTAAACGGGTAAACTCAGCTGAGTCAGTTACAAAATATTATTTTTATAATTTAAAAGATGTATTATCGGTCTCATACTAGTTCGTTTTGAAAATTCTACGCTGGTTTTGAATACTGTATTTGCCGTTTTGAGACCATCTGGTGTCTAATCCTTTTAAATGGCACCTAACTCATAGCACAAACACGACGCAGGTATTTTTTGTGACACAATGTGTGTGACATCGACGAAACATGCAAGCCCAATGACGCTGCTGCTGTTTCAAACAACCAAAGTTCAAATATTTGTGAAGCTTTATCATAGTTTTATCAGACATTTGCAAATTATGACTGTAAATACAAGTCTTAAATATACAAAAATTGCGTTTTTTTCTGTGTGTGCACATATTTGGTCAGTGCACGTATATCATAAAACACTTCTTGGAAAACAACCTACATTTTAAGTCAATGGAATTGCAGGTACGCAATCATTAAGTACTAGATTTAATCATTGAAATGTTCACCTTTCACGGGTGTTTAAACTTCCGTCTACTGTCACTCATTCGATACACACTCTCTGTGTTTGCGTTGTCAAAATATCAGTCAATGAGGTAGTATTCTAAGTCAGTTCGCTACGCTCAAACAGCCCATTCTTAATCATTAACAATTGTACTTCACTATTACGTAGTTCACTATCGGTAGATAAATAATGCATACTTTCCTTACAAATTCTGCTAAATGGCCTTCTACTACCCTTGCATCGGCCACCTCCAAAACATATCCTTTCAATGCATCTCTTTTTCATTACCTTATCAAAATGTGAACAAACGAACGCAAATTATATGACTGTGTTGTATCCGATTCGAAATCATATTTTTTTCAAAAGCTGGTATTCAAATATCACTGATTTGATCATAGATAAAATGATATGATAAAAATATTTGAAAAATATACTGTTATGACATGCTTCTATTTTTCTAACAAAATATTGTACATCTTTGTAACTTGCGAGGGTTGTCTCAAACGTCCGGTAAATGAATTCAGAGGTGTTAACATACTCAGTCGTAATTACACAAAGATACGTGCAAAAGCCTTTATGCCATTATAAGCAGCCAAACAGAGGTCCTATAAGCAGCTTGACAGAGAGACTGAAGCGAGTCGTAGTATAAGCTTCAATGCTTCCTTTAAGCAGCGTGACAGCGTGACAGAAGCGAGTCATATTATAAGCTTCAACGCTTCCTTTAAGCAGCGTGACAGCGTGACAGAAGCGAGTCATATTATAAGCTTCAACGCTTCCAATAAGCAGCTTAACAGAGTGAGGAAGAAAGTCTTAGTATTTGATTCAACGCTTCATATAAAAAAATTCACAGAGTGACAGAAGCGAGTCATAGTACAAGCTTCAACGCTTCTTAAAAGCAGCTTCGACAGAGTGACAAAGTTTCCTATAGGCAGCTTGATAAAGTGATAGAATCGAGACAAAGTATAAGATTCAAAGCACCCTATAAATTTGTTTGAGCGCCAGAAGCGAGACGTTGGGTATTCGTCAAAGCTTCCTATAAGTAGTTTGACAGAGTGACTGAAGAAAAACATAGTTTAAACTTAAACACTTTATGTAAGAAGGTTGTCAGAGCGCCAGAAGCGAGACGTTGTATATTCGTCAAAGCTTCCTATAAGCTGTTTGACAGAGTGACAGAAGCGAAACAAAGTTTAAACTTAAAAACTTCATGTAAGAAGTTTGTCAGAGTGACAGAATCGAGACATAGTATAAACGCCAAAGCTTCCTAAGCAGTTTGACAGAGAAACAAGACATGGTATTATTTGAAAGCTTGAAGGCATATTGACAAATTGACAGACGCGATACGTAGTATAAACTTCAAACCTTCCTATAAGCAGTTTGACAGAGTGTCAGAAACAAGACATGGCATCATTTGAAAGCTTCTTATAGGCACATTGACAAATTGACAGATGCAATACGTATACGTTATAAACATCAAGCTATATATAAGCTTGTCAGAGTGATTGAAGCGAAACGAAATATAATATTTTAAACTTCCTAAAAGCAGCTTGACATAATTACAAAAGAGAAACATAGTATAGGCTTCAACGCATCCTATTAGTACGGTTTGTCAGAGTGACAGAAGCGAAACATAGAATACGCTTCAAAGCTTCATATAAGCAGCTTGTCAGAGTGATTGAAGCGAGACGAAGTATAACCTTCAAAGCTTCCTAAAATCAGCTAAACATAGTTACAAAAGGGAGACATGGTATAAGCTTCAACACATCCTATAAGTGCGGTTTGTCAGAGTGAAAAAAAAACATAGTATAAGCCTTTAGGATACATATAAGCAGCTTGAAAGAACGACAGTAGTAACACATAGTTAAAATTTAAAAGTTTCCTGTAAACAGTTTGTTAGAGTGGCTTACGCGAAGGATAGTAAAACTTTAAAACTTTATTTATTCCGCTTGACAGAGTGACAAAAGCGAGATATTGTTTAAACTTAATAACTTATTGTAGTTAGCTTATCAGAGTGACTGACGCGAGATATAGTATCAGCTTCAGATATTCCTATAAGCAGGTTGTCAAAGTGACTGGCGAGAAATATATTATAAAATTCAATGTTTCCTTTAATCAGCCTGATTGAGTAACAGAATCGAGATATATTATACATCTATGATAAATAGAACAGGTTTATTTGTACATTATTGTATGCTTTCAATTTCATGCCAGTTTTACAAATTTTACACTCTATGACCTGTAAACAAGAGTTAAAGCCAGGTTTTAAAAAGGACAGCGACAAGGTGCTCAGGGTAAAAAGTGCACATATTATCAGACTGAATATAATTTGATACATGAATTTGACAGAAAATGTTTTGATTTGTGTTTAATTCACGTATTTTTAGGTTTAAAATATGATAAGTGTATGTGTTTATATCCTGATGACATGTTCTAATCAAAACTAAAGTAACATTTCGCAGACTGTCTTAAGCATTTAATTATATAAAGGCAAAAGGGTGGCCATGTTGGTGTCCATAACGGCAGAAAGGTGCTGCAAAAAAAAGGACAGCACTCTAGTCAAAACTCTATATAGCCTTATTATGTTAGATGAACATTATTAGCTCGCCTGTGTAGTATTTTTGGTGTCTTTGTCATCGTTGTGTAAAAACTTTTACGTTGGCCAGAACTCCATTTTTTAAATCTTATTTTTTTTACAAAAAAGTGGGGTGGTAAACCCACAGAAATATCAGTCTAGAATCGTGCCTTGGTTCAGACGATGCTTCCTACATCAAAGGTTAAACGACCCTAGCTAAGGGAGGACTAACGGACATATTGTGATACATTCTCATGTAGGTTATTTGAATAAAGTAAAACTCAGCAATCTCAGTAAGGAATTGAGCTAACAAGAACATGCTTTAAAACGGCATGTACCAGGAGTTTATCATTATTTCATTTGGTGGTTGATGAAACCAAACTTCACCATTACATTTATACACTGCTGTATATAGGTAACAAAGGTGGCAATCATTAGACTCTGTGAACGTTAAAAGCGACGATCACCTTTTTTTATTATATTTTAAATTATTATTAAAATAATAGGAAATAACATATTTTTATTTAATCAGACAGGCATGGCTTTTTGTATCTTGACTAAGTTCACGTGTTCATTTTTTCATTTAGATCAGAAAAAAACACAATAACAATCTATTAAAATTGATTTTTTTTGTTTTGTTTGAAGCAATGAAAAATCAAATAATTTGACTGAGTTTTAACCAGAAGCATGTAAAATAGCATCAGAACTGCCGAAGCATTAATTAAAGATAAAAAATCTGAGGTCTAGAAATGCATAACTGTTGTATTATTTATAACATAATTTGAAGAATAAAATGTAAAACGTTAACATTTTAATTGTATTACGTATGTATATTTAAGCTTAAGTGGCAATATGTTGTCTTTGAAGTGTTGCAAACATTTTTCTTGTGAATACACTACCTTCTAAACTTTTTACCCTATTGTCTTAAGATGTGGCCATAATTTGTCCTTATGCAATGTCGGTAAAGTTTGATTATTGGTCATTTCAGGGCATATGTTAATCCTGAAATCAGGAATGAAAGCTCAGCTTTTAACTTTAGATTATTGTGCAGTTGTCAAGATTATTTTTCGTTCGGATATTTGCATCAAAATCATTAGGAAGTACTTTGAAATGACGATAATTGACTTAATTGGAGACAATGCCAAGTGTCAAGCCCATTAACCCTGCTTTGGGTATAAATCCCTCATATTCAAGCAGACCCCGGTTAAGATTGACAATTAACAGCTGTTAGAACCACTGCCAGCGAGCCTGTTTCATTAAAGTGGCACTCGTATTTAAAATCAAAACAAAGTCATGTATAATAAACACAATTTTTCAGTGATAAACCGTTAACTATTTACTAAATAATGGATTTATGGAAAATATTTATAACAGATAACAAGGTTGTAACTGTGTATTTAATATCTGAAAACATACAAATAGTAAATGACTGGTGGGTCATCAAAGATTTGCAGTGATTTACTATAGTCTCATAAGGTAGAAATACCATGTTTTCGGCACCAATTTTTAACATTTAACACGATATCCTTCATAAGAACTATTGTTTTCAATATCCATTCATCCTTTCCGGTAAATTAAAACAGTAGTATTGATTGTGGCAGATGTTATTTGGGAGTAAGAGTGCATCTTTAAAGATCTTAGTTGAGAAGTGAAATTATCTAGTGTCATATTATCATTATTTGGGAAAAAATAAGTATTAATTGAATTTTAGTATTAAAGAATCAAACACAGTCGAATGAAACAAAAAAAGAATAATATTAAGTTCATGTCATCTGTGACGTTACTACAGATTTGATATTTTCGAAGTTAAAATAAAACCGTTATTAAAAAGGATCCCTTGATGGCCTTATCGACAAAAATTCGTAAAAATTTTGGTCTTATATACAATTTCATAACATATGATGTAATATATATAAAGCTTCTCATATAAATAAATTAACAAATGTTTTGTCATTTCTGGTTGATATCACGATTTATGTGGCAAAAAGAAAGTAACAATAATACAATGAAAAATACTCGGACATGCCCAAACGACAATGAACTTAATACACAACCATATTAACATTACATACACAAATACAAACACCAACAACAATTGGGAAAACCTTCATTCAAAAAAAGATTTTCCGATACCTGTTAAAAGTTGCCTCCCCTTGATATTTTTATATCAAAATTTGTCCAAGCCATTAATCTGAAATAATCCAAAGGAATTAATTTAATCTAAGTTCATTTATAGAATACAACGTTGATTGTACACACTGTAAGAATAACAACTTGATTTCATAATAGCAGAACGACAACCCTCCCCCCTACACCTTGTACTTTGAATATTTGTTCAATGCATGACATTTACTGGTAGGAACGTAATAAAATGTTGAACATTGATAGAAAGCAATGTGGACTTGTGTACAGCGCTGAATCTTGAGTCTTGAGCACTTGCAGCGTTATCTCCCCTTGTACCTTGATTATCTTCAAACATTTTCTAAATCATAATTCAGAAACTGCTAGAAATATTTTATTTCAACATTGATCAATTACTGTGTGAAGGTGTGCACAGCGCAAGAACTGAAACTCTTGGACAGTTCCACGCGAAGTTTACTCACCTTATAATCATTTTTTTTCTTCAACCACATTGTGCCAGAAGCAGAAGTTTAAAACTGCTAGACTTAATTTATTGATACTTGAATCAAAGATACATGGCAAAAAGAAGTTTTTTACGGTGCAGGAAGTGTAACTCTTTGGCATTCTGTTGAGAAGTTATATCCCATTATTAATATTTTAAAGCAAACAATGATCCAATGCATTAATAGGAATATATTCAAAGGATTCATTGAACTTTTCAACAGCTATGTATAACAATGTGGACTCGTGCACAGTGAAAAAAATAAAACTTGGTCACATTTATACTTAAATTGACGCAGAGTTTTCTCCATTTGTACTTTGAATTTCTGAAAAAAATATGCCTAAACCACAGCTTTGAAACGTCTGGGTGGAATTGAATGAAACATTGACCAATGATAGATATCAATGTGATGGTGTGCAGAGGGCTGGACTTTAAACTCGTGCGCACTTTATTGCAAAACCCTTGTACTACGATTGTCCGAAGCATGACCTCTGGAATTGAATGAAGCTTTGTACTTTGAAAGATAGCAACTGGGGATAAAATCTTGAAGGATTCATTCTCCTAAACGGAAATATTAAGTTGCACACTGCGCAGGAATTGTAATTTATAGACACAATATTGTGAATATATCTGCACGTGTACTTTGATCGCCATCAAATAAGTTTTCTTAAAACCCTTATTCGGAAAACTACGTTATGGACCTCAATTAAGTTTTCTTTTTTTTCTTTTTTTTGGAGGGTGGGGGAGGGAATCTGCCCAAAAATTATAGCTTGTTAATTCATTGTTGCAAATTGTTATCTTCCCTTAAACTTTAATTAACAAAAACTATTGTCTCTTAAATTACGCTATAGGAAATTATATCAGAAATATACTGCATATTTGTTTTCTTTTGCTATTTCCCATTTCTACAGTGCTCAATTCCTATGCGTTCACTCTGAGATAACATTTTAAACGTCAGTTTTTGAAAGCGCGGCGCTTTGAACATACTTTATCTAGTTAAAACACTTGTACGTTGACTTCATCGAGTAAACAAAGGAATCAAATCATAGACTATCACTCGCTTCCAACGAAGTTGACGTGGGTTCAATTCCCGGCTTGGCCATATGCGACTGGTTGGTGGTCTCCAACTGTTTTTTCTCCGGGTGCTACGGTTTCCCCCACAACACAAGACCGCACTCACGCGCAACATTCTGCCAACGAGAGTGACTTAGCATAATGTTACTTTCTTCACAATTGTTTAAAAAACGTTTGAACTTAAGGTCTGCCTGCGCAAATTATAGCTGCATTATAGCTTCTTGTATACTTCAGGAAGCCGACCCACACATAAGCTAGTTCTCTGATAGCTCCATTAACCAGTATGTTAAATTTTGATGCCTGGTGACCCCTTACAATGTTGCGATCATTTGAAATGTATTTGCTTTCTGATTACTAGACACAAGAATCTTTATTTAAGAAGGGTATATGAAAACAAGAAGCATAAGCTCATTTTTCCGACATGAATAACAAACATACATAACATAACAAAACATACATTTGTAACAGTGAACTGGTGATCTGGAAATATTCTGCGTTCAGCACCCTTTCAAATGCTACTACAAACACGTGGGATTCCCAGGCAACTAAAATTCACATATTTGTTGGTCGGATGCCTTAAGATACAGAATCATCTCGCGATCTGCGATGCTTCTCAAATTCACACATATATAAAATGCGTTAAAGCAGGTTTATTAGTAAATATTGGACATAATGTTCTTTTCTAGTATATATCACAAATAACAAAATTCACACAAGTAACATTACAACAAAAGGCAAAAAATAATACATTGATTTTCGAATAGTTTCATCAATTAATACAAAATATAACTAAAGAGAAAGTTTGTTTACCAATGTCGTGAATAAAAAAATATCTATTATCAACGAAGTAAACAAGTCTAAATGAAGCCTTCAGTGTTTCGAGAACACTCCATTATACAAATACTATTATGATAATTATGGGAATATTTCTCTTGAATACGATATAGATGATTATAAAACAAGATTACTACACATACACACATTGTATATATATTTACAAACCTATCTACAAAACGTGAACATCGCCGGGCTGATTGAGTTAAATAATTGGGTAGGTTTGCAAGACTTAACTTGAAAATAGTAAAGAAATAGAACTGAATGTAAGCTTGCATGTAAAAACTTGAACATTAAAATGACACGATTTATCGAAAGATGTTCATCAACGCATATTGGTGTGGAATCAAACGTGTTCATCTTACAAGTATAAAGATCCGAACGTATTATTGTTTAATGATAAGGACTATTTTCCCACTGATCCATAACTTCCTTGTTCATACTCGCTTGTCTCGTCATGGAATCTTGACGCCAGTAGCCATCATCGTGTGGTATCTCTCTGCTCTTTCTTGGCGAGGCAAATTGAAATTCGCCCCCATACGCCGGATTTTGTCTGTCCAAGCTTTTTCTGCTCCCATTCTGACCACCGCGCATGCGCGTATACTGCATATCGTCACGTTGTGCGACTCGGTTCGTTGGGTTCAGTCGCGTGTTTTCACTTGCACCTATTCCATCGCCCCATCTCTTGTTTAACATTTGACTGGACTCGTTTCTTTCTCCATCGCTGTAGTCAGGATCGGGTTCACTAAAGGCGTCATTTCTGTAGGATTGAGTGCGAACGTACTTGTTTTCACGTCGAGCCTGTTTCGGAGGTGATGTATCAGCTACATCTGCTTGTTTGCGTGGTTTTCTGTTTCGTCTTCGGCATACGACGATAACAAGAATCATAAGAACTATTGTCAATGATCCTGTGACAGCCACTCCAATCGTCAGTCCTTTCACTAGTCCACTTTTATCGTCTACCTGTTTGCTTGGTCTGCGAAATACAAAATGCTAAGTAAAGAATAGTAGTTTACAGTCTCACGGTGTGATCTTATTCAATAAGCATATATCATGATCGTTTCGTTTTAAGAATGTAGTGTGATATTATGATTTATTTATGTTATTTATTTAGTATTAATAATAGTCCAACGGAAACTTAACCTTAAATTAATACTACTTGTAATGAAAACAACAGGGACAAGTACTTTCCGATAACCCTGTTTAAAGGCACAGTGTCAGAGCTCGAACGACACAGACCGATAGGCACGGAACGTTTTAAACATCACAAGCATGCGATCCATGCATTGAAGTGTATGTATTAGCATGTATTTTGGGTTTCCAGGACTTAAAAATTACAGGGTGCTGCAGAAGCGCGAGCAGAGCACATTGAATTGGGCTTCAAAGGACTTGAAAAATATAAAATTTGATTAATTTAAGTAATATTAGGTTAAAACTGCCAACTGTGTAACGTTGTTTGTATTTTTAATCAAAACCTTAAAATAAAGAAAAAAAATTATTTGACAGTCTAAAAGCTGCCCTCTCACAGATTTACCCTTTTGACTTTTTTTTCATTTTTTTGACTTGGAATGAGCCTTTTTTGCGTAAATATATGCAAATCAATAATAAAAGATTGCTGACAAAAGATGAGATCGCAGATTTTCATATTTCCGTTCGAAAATTAATGTTTCATGGCTTAAAACCTCAATTTTTTAACATAAATATAAAAATCTGCGTTCTTATTTTTTGTCAGCAGTCTTATATATCTGGTTTTCATGGATTTTCGCAAAAATTGGCTCGTTCCAAGACAAAAAATAAAAAAGTTGTCAAAACGTTCAATCTGTGAGAGTGCAGCATTAATCATTTTATTCTAGCATGGCAGAGGGGTACCAATGTTGGTCTCCATGGGGGCACGAGGATAATACCAAAAAGGACATGGTGCAGCATCCTACCATAACTCTTAAGCTAAAGCCCTTATTCAAGACTTACGTTTTTTCGCATACTGGTTTACCGTCATTCACAGAACATTTATCTCGTGTACATGCTGAATATGCATCGCACGGATTGGCAACTGAAATGTAACATTATGTTTATCAGAAAGAATACATAGTGCCTCTTGTTATCGATGAATGAAAATATCTACTTTGTAATACACTCAAGGAAGAATGTATTTATTTTTTAGAATGTTAATTATTTCATGATCATGTCTGCCATTATATATTTATACCAAAGGATAGCAGTCTCAAATGATGCCTTATTGAAAAATGAATCGGCATCGAATGATCAATTGACTGGAAACTTTCGTGCAAAATTAAAGTATTTTTACCAGGTTTTCCGTCCACGCTTATGTCTTTGATCTCAACCTTTTCCCCTCTAAATTCCAACGCCCCGTCAGTTGCATTTGTGTCGGTAGACATCTTTGACACGGCAACTGCAAGGGCTTGTGTGGCTTCCTCGTCATTTCGAGTGATTACATCGTGATCGATGACTAGACTTCCTCTCCTGCAAAATCGTTGCTATGATTGTTAGATAAACGAGTAGTTTAATATATGTCAAAACCTATATCAAAGTTACGTTATCCGATGTATTATGTGGATTACGGGTTACTGGTGACTCCATATTTGTTCGGTAAGGGTTTAAATTGTACAAAAAAATGTAACATTCATACTTAAATATACTACAAAAATGATTTCATGGCCTTAAAACATTTCAAAATAGATGCTTTCACGTCCGATGAAGAATGTAAAAACTGAATAAACTTATATATATAATTTTGTTTATTAAGAGGTAAGCAGCAAGAAATACCCTTTCTTTCAAATATTATAACAAAAATGAATGTGGTAACCAAATATCATCATTTTACATTATTATCACTCGCTAGATGAAATGACTTTTTTACAACAACTGGATACCTTAGATTCACCACGAAAGCTTATACTAGGGAAGTTCTAGGTTTAAGGATCGAAAGATTAAACACACTTATAATCTGACAATGTCACATATACCTGATGTTAATGATGATCACACTTTTGAAGTTGTATCCCATTTGCATTTGATAAAAGGGTGTAAGCTGTAAACCAGAATGATACAGTAAGATACAGTAAGCAGATATCAGCCAAATAAAAAGAGAGATAATACATTTTTCCCTCAATATTATTATTATGTTTAAATGTGGAAAATATGGAACAAAAGTAGATTTTGCACATTGCTTCAATAACAGATTGCAAAATTCGTTGTCTAAATCACATCCCTGCGGAAGGAATATTTGTCCAAACCCATCAGGTTTGAGGTGAAACAGACATCAAACAACAATGTTTCAAAATAATCTGGCAAAGTCTGTTTGCCAGGTGGCAGTCTAGTTGGGCTTGTCGAAATGTCGCCTGTCGGGAACAAACCGCTCTCTAAGGTCTCTGATTTGTCCGCTTCCCCTCCCCCGGTTGGGCATAACTTTGGTGTGTGCGAATATAATACTCACCATCTCTAAAGCTTCGTTTTCAACTTCCTCATAGACTTTGGTAACATTCAAATTTTCGCTTTCTGGTAGGTCGAATTTTACGACAACGGTAATGGATACTTTTTTCTCTAAAATGGTAAAATGGTTCCGTAAGATAAGATGTCTACCGGTCTATACAATGGTGATTATAGCGATGACTTTAAAATAAGGTGTGCATTATATCAAAAATAAGATTGTTTATCATTGAGTTTAAAATACAAACCAGTTGATTTTGTAGTCGTTATGTCAGTCGAAAATTGTTGTGTTGTTACTGAAATGGAACACAATCTTTTTTGCATGTGTATGATATGATCCATTTGATTATAGAACAGAATAGCACTCAAAAGTAATGTACATAACCACGTGCCATTATTATTGGCAAAATATAATCCATGTATTGGTCAACTGGAAGGTTGATAGACAACCGGAGTGGTGTTAAAATTGTTAAATGACACGAGTTGTCCGCTTAGCGCAGCGGTAAGTGTTTTCGTTTTTCACCAAGACGTTCCAAGCCCTATTCCCGGCCTATGTGCATGTGAGTTTAGTTGTCAAGAAGCCGGAAACCCCACACCACATGACCCCAATCCCGCGTTAAATCAGGACAATTAGAGTGATTAGTATGATATTGTTATAACTTGTTTTACGATTGTTTTTAAATTAATATTGTGAGACTAAACGCACGCGTTTTGGACCTCAAATGCATCCCCTAAATCGAAAAACACACGACATGTCGTTATTAACTCTTACGTATGCATGAGTCGTTTTCCTTAATGTAGTTCCTAAAACATGAACACTCATATCCGTTATCTAAGTTAAAGCATCCAGTATTTGGAATGGCATCGCAGACTCCAATATCGACACATTCATCCACGTCATCAGAACAGACAATTCCGTTCCATGCTGGTTTGCAATGGCATACTCCATCGGATGTGTCGCAGTAAGCTGTATGGTTTGTGACACATTGCCTGCAACCTAAATTACACAAATGTTATTTTCATATGATATTCTTTCTATGTTTATATTATCTTTTAATAGACTAAATTTGATTTGGTGACAGCATAAAACGATAGTTTACATTCAAATTTCAGTTGTGCCACTTGTTATGCTGAGTGATATACTTTAATAAATGTGCAAAATATCACTTACCATGACAAACTCTGTTCACTTCTTGTTGCAAATAAAACTCTTTCGCTAATGTATCATCTATTGTTATCAGTAGTGTTATCCGAACTTCAACAGAATCTCCATACGGAACAGGACTTGGAATATTGCCACCTGTATCGTACCCATCGAAACTGTATTCCTTAATTTGTTTAA
Organism: Mya arenaria; assembly: GCF_026914265.1. NCBI lineage: Eukaryota > Metazoa > Mollusca > Bivalvia > Myida > Myidae > Mya > Mya arenaria. The sequence continues at coordinate 27,214,165 of NC_069129.1, read as the reverse complement.
TATCTGATGTATTATTCATAATGGCTGGCTTGACTTCGATTTTTACTTCTCGCTGATACTTAACAAGTCCTATTCCTTGAAGATTGAGCTTGTCCGCAGCATTTTGTGACTCTTGGAGCACCTTGGCCGATATATTAAAAGCAATAATCGCAGTGTCCCTTTCGGCAGCGTTGAGGCAACCATCAAAGGCGAGATTCGCTGATATTGTGGGGTAAATCAAAATTGTCATTTGACCAAAGCGTGTCATATTGATGTCACTTTGAAGAACAGTTACGTTAAGATTGATTTCACCGGGTTGTTTGAATGTAATATTTAACGTCCCAAACTGTGAAGAATTAAGACATAAAACTCCATCTATATTTTGAAGACCATCTTCAAAAAACGCATCTGATGGAAATCCAGAAACACTAATTTGCAATTGCTCGAGTGACCCTGAAATGTTCTTGGCATCAACTGTTATTTGCAACGGTTCGTCGACAAATCCCGAACTTCCTCGCAAACTCAAAGAAGGTGGTTCCAACGGAGGTGTTGCTTTGAGCGAGTTAAATACAGTTACTATATGCTCCTACACGTACATGTTATCAACAAAATATGTGAATAGTCAGCTTCTTAATTCACGTTAATACAAAAATGTATTATGTGTTGAAATGTAAATCCATAAAATGTATTTAATTTTAAAAGAATGTGAGATGCTTACTTGAATTATATAGTATACACTACTTTAAAGAATGCGTTTAGTTTGAATGTGAGTAGCTAACTTGAACTGCAGTTGAAAACAAACTTCACAAAATGCGTTTGTTTTGACAAAGAGTTTAAGAGGCTTACTTGAGTTACAGTTGGGTCCATAGAAACCGTCGTTACAAATACAGGTGGACAATCCGATGCTACAGTTCCCATTCCCAGAGCAATTGCAATCTGAAACAATTCCAAAAGTCAGGTGGAAAACGGTTAAAGGCAATAAATTCCTGATTTTAAAGTCGTAGTTTCTTTTTCAATAAAAAATCGGTTAACAAAGCTATAAAAGCTGGGTTTTTCCGACATTTTCAATTTCTTACGTAAAATGGTAGAATCTTTTTGGTCTTTTGCTTCACGGACAATGTACTTACGTTCCTCAAGTTTTGATGCCACAAAAATAGTCGCTGTTTCGTTTAATTCCAAAAGAGCCAACGAATTACCGACATTATCAATAGGGACCGGTAAAAGAAACATTGATTCGCCAACGTTAACACTGATCAGAACCATTTCTTCCCGAATGCCTTGCGCGTACAGTGAAAATGTACCATCTATGAAATGTAAACAGAATGATTAAATTGAGTTTGAGTTGAGGTATCGTCATAATAGTTTATCAAAAACATTTAAAGAAAAAGAAACGATTGACCCGTTTGTATACAAAATGTAAGTAATATAGAACATTACTTTCAAGCCGGTACAAATCTACTTGTTTAACACCAGAGCCATCGTCTTCAGATCGGAGACGTATAATTGCTGATTCGGCGGATTCTGTCCTTGGAACAACGGACCCATTTACCATAGGTATGGATTTGTCAATCTTTGGAAAAGTAAAGGTCATAAGTAAAAATGCTTTTCTTCATCTTATTCAGAAAATAAATTAACATTATTAAGCAATAAAAAGGGAGAAAAAAATACCACGGATTACAAGCTTACCGTGTTAAATACATTAGGGGTGTCAATAGGGTCATTCTGATCAAAATAGATGGACGCGTTTGCGTTGATTGTGGTCGTATCAGGTGCCTCTTCCAAAGGAACAACAGTAAATCTCACAAACCCTTGTCCAGTTGTACCGTTATTAGGCGGCAAAAATCCAACAATGGGATCACTTGGGGCAAAACCTGCAAAAGTATTCTTACTTAAACGTTTCATAAAAGCTTCTGTGATTTGGATAACTTATCAAAATATCAAAGACTCATAATCTTAACAATCATTCCCTTATTGCGTGTGTCGGTTTAAAACAAAGCTTGCTTGACTTAAAACAAAGATTTACCAGTTGCTGGATCAATGCTTTGGAAATTCCAGAAAAGAACACGTTTGACCACATCAATACCACAGAATACTTTTACGTAGACACCAGATGTGCTTGTCATGTTGATTGTACCCTTAAAGATGAAGACATTCCATATGGTAGAACATGATGCTACGACGGTCAAATCATTGTATACACAGTTATACTTTATCTAGTAACTCCATATCAATCAGTTTGATAATGGGTAGCATCATTGTATAAAAAGAAAAATATGATTACATTTAAACGTTTATTACTTGGAATGATTTGCTATTGTCATTGACTGGCTGTTCAAATTTGCCAAATCCGAATTTCCCTATTGTAAACGTTCTGTCGTCTAAAAATTCGCTGTAACTATGTTCAATTTGCACTCTTTGTGCAGGAGCAGTAGCATTTTCATTATTTTCAAATCGAATAGTATACGTCATGCGATTTCTTCCTGATATAAATCTTGCAGCGCCAAAGCCAGACGGTCCAATCATATCGTTCTGGAACGGTTGAAAAGAAACATAGGTCGCAATAAATAAATATATGTGTCGAATCGCAGCATTTATGTACAAAAATCGAAAAAGTTTTGGGCATAAGTGTAGTTTATTTTCCTTTTGAGTACAACAGTACTATTTCTTCGTTTCGAGTTTAAGGCTTTGTGTAATAAACCAAGGGGTGTGAAACAAATTATGATTATTTTATATTTTCTTTAAATAAATCGATTTAATGCATTTAAATTGCACTTTTCTTCATGCGAAGTTGATACTGATCGATTCTAAATGTAAAAGGAACTCAAAAATCTATTATGTCTAACCGGATCAAGGGAAGCAACCCAATCAACGAAGCCGTCACCCAACTCCAAGAGTTGCTTGAAATCAACATCAACGAGAGAACTCAAGTGGCATATCTAGTATTAAAATATAAAGTCATTCTAGAGAAGAATGCACACAATAACATATCTAAAAAAACTATGTAAATTAAATTATTAATATTCGGCAAACAGTCGCAGATTTCAACCCGAAATATTTTCACTTATAGTCTTTAACACATTAACCCCATAACTATATCAATAGCAGACACAACGCAATTTTATCAAATTATTTATGTATTAGTACATATGCAAGAAGTTAAAGTATTACCTCTATCGATTTACTCTTGTAATCCTCAATTACACTGCAGATGTCTTTGAAAATCCCGTATTTTTCAAACTTCTTGGCCAATCCAGCGTCTGCCATATCTAGTAATCCCTTTGAAATATCGTCTCTGGCATCTTTCCAATCATATTTCTCCCCGTCAATAGTATGCTGAACATAATTGCTCAGCGTCTTCGTAGCAATAAATGCTAGGTCTTTGACAAAAGGTATTTTCACATATTTTCCGATCACGCCATTAATAGATCCTTCTACAAGCGCCCCTGTTGCTCCTATTGTAAAAAATAAAAAAATAAAGACATGTTATATATTGTGAACATAACTGTTAAACATCAGGGTTTGAGTGGTGTAGTGATGAAGGTGCGGCCGCCCCAAAAGGTTGTGGGTTCGAGTCCGACCAGGAGTACGTTCCCATGGCTTGTCATTAGGACATCAGTACTGCTTTCTATCCAGGAAACGGACTCGAGAAGGATTCAATCATATTTCAGCGGTCAAATTCTATCTAAAATAAATAGTATAAACTAAAAGTTATTCATCAGTTATACTACATATCGTATACAAACCTCCAAAAGTCCACTGGTTCATTGGTGTTGAAAACAAATATTTTTCAACACCCTCAGCACCCTCAAACGCGATGTAAAGACAGATCGGACATGTTCCCTTTGGATCGTTAAAATGTACAGGATTATTTCCGCAGTAGATATAGAGATTTTGACTCTTTGCTTTTAGTCCCAATCCATCAGGACTTAGAAATCTGCCGGTGGTAGAATCGTACATTCTGCTTTGCATGTAAAATACTCCTTGAATTTCTTGTATATCAACAACACCCCATTGTCCAATAAAAGAGAAGATGAGGTTTTTCGAACCAGATGAAGACAAAACATTACCAAACGGGTCGTGGTTATATGACGACAGTAATTCACCGTTCTCGCTAAGGATATTGACGACAGTTCTGAAAAGTGCGATCTCGATATAATACAAACAGTTTTGTTTATTTTATGGCAATCTTTCCTATCCGATGAGGTCATAAACAAACCTAACCTTATAGATCACAAAAAAGAATATTTACTAATGGATCATAAACAAATCTGACCTGATGAGGTCATAAACAAATTTATTCTTAGGGGTTATACATAAATTTTAAACTCATAGGTCATAAAAGAATCGATTCTAAGGGGTCATAAAGACATCTTACCCTAAGGGGTCATAAAAGAAGTAATGCAGATTTTCTCCGTTCATATCAGCCGCGATTAATCCTACATCCGGTCCCCCATAAAAGTATCGTGTTCGTTCTCCGCTGCTTGATATCTTAACAAGAGTTTGAAAAAAAGGATAATTTTTTTAATATCTTGTTTTGTCATTGGATCTTTTCCTTCTATTTAGTGCATTATCAAGTGATTGTTCAAATAAAGTAAAATTTAGAATAATGATAGTAAAAACAATTGAACGATCTAACTGAATCTTTAAATTTTGCACGACAAGTCTGCCATCATAAACAGAATGACTTTTATTAATTTAAAAGGTAGCAACAGTCCTTAATATCATTTTAATGAGTGGTGTGTTCCCTTGTAATATCCATGGATTGGAAGAGATTGAATTAGTTATTCAAATAATAATTTAAAAAAAACTACAATAGTCATGAATTGTTATTCTTTGTAAATAATTAGAATGCCATCTCACAAGAGCCATTTTCCTGACGATGTTACAAATATTTCTGTTAACAAATTGATTAACAAGCAAAACAATTTCATTAATAGTATTTATAGATAAGTGACAAATACCTGCTCTAATATATGTCGATCGAAAAAACCTAAGGGACTTGTAATATATTTTGATTGTCTTCCACCGCAAACTTTTGAGGCTAAGTTTCCGAAAGCGTCGTATTCAAACTTGCATGACATTCCACGAGAAGAGTAAGAGATCAGTTTATTGTCTTCGTCATAACCAAATGTTTCGTTCTTGCCGGATTGTCTTGTTTTAAGATTCCCATTTCTATCATACTCGAAAGATACCTCCCCGACATGTTTATATTGGTTCATTTCATTAACATTGTATACTTCCTCAATTCCATTTCGATTAACAGACCTTCTGTTTTTCGCTTTATCATAGTTGATCAACGTTTCATTTCCCATCGGATCAATCATTGATGTCATCTGTCCAGCTCGGTCGTACTTAAATTTCCAGCTCCCTTCCATTGTCGTCATCTGTATTCTCATTTTGCTTCGTGCGTATGTGTAATTAAAGAAAGAGGCAATTGTTTTATTTGGGTAAAAATTCATCAGTGACAAAAGCAACCGCGAACCGCTTTTGTAAACGAAAACACTGTACGCACTGTTTCCATATTCTTTCCTTGTAACTAGTCCTGCGTCATTATAAGTAGTTTTGACCAATGTTATTTTCCCGTTAGAAACTTCAGTAATTCGTCCATGCCCATCATACTGATATTTAGCATCATATCCCGCGTCTGTTGTAATACGTGTCAACTGATTAAGCCTGTTGTATTCATAACTAATTCTCGTTTCGGGTGTCTTAATAGCTTTTGGGAGATTTCCGTCGTACTCTATTGATGTTTCTCCTAGTTCATTAGCCGCATAATTCAATTTGCCGTCCTCTGTATATTCGTACATTGTTATCGTGTCCGATCCTATATCCTTTTTAGCTAGGAGGTGTTTGCTATTAAACTCGTACCTTTTCAAATTTCCAGAGGGCATTTTTGTATAATGTCCATTTTCAAAGTAGGTATATGTCTTGTTGGTACCATCGGGATACAATACCTCTTTAATAGTTTGGTTATCATTGAATATTATTTCGTAAACATTTCTCTTTCCATCTGCAAATTGAATCATTTGTCCAAAATCGTTAAACTTGGTTTTTATAGTGTCCCCATTACCGTCTGTTATGAGAACCGTGTTGCCGTCAAATGCACGGTAAGATACCAACTGTAACAAACATGCTCGTAAATGATATGATGCCATTGTTAGTACCGTTGTTGTACATAGCAAATTTAATCAAGTATATTTACTCGAGACAACTCTGCGAAAGTTGTTCTACATTGCTACTCATCGTAAAATTACCTCGTAAAATTAGAAAGTTTAATTAAAACAGAAGTAGGCTCACCTTTTCTCCTTCGTAAATAGACTCGGATACTTTTGTTCGGACTGTTTTAACAGGCACACCATTTTCTTTTTGAACACTTATTACTTCATTTGACTCGGAATATATGACATTAGTTGAAGCTGAAATTGCTTTGTCATCAATGACAGTCATGCCACCCTTGGTAAACGTGTATTCATCGTTCGTTATTAAGAGTCCTCCTTCAATCAATTTCCTTGAAATTAGATGCCCATATGCATTGTATCCGAACTGTTCTCGTGATGAGGTCTTTGTTTTAATGACCATCCGTAATGAATTGTCGTTGTTATTGTAATAGTATCTCACAACGTTGCCTTCCGATCGCATTTGTGAAAGCATGTTTGTATTAAAGTTGTAAAAATAATCTCTGAAAGAAGTCAAAGGATGTGTAAAGACATTTATAAGTAATTATCTTAATCTTAGTAAAAATTCAAGGTAAAGCATGTTGTTGAAATTATCGTTTACATTACATTATACTATATTTGCGAGTGTTACGTTTCTTTGCTTTGAAACATTTACTCGTATATAGGAACCGTAACATGTAGGCGGAGCTTAACCGACAACGAGCGTGCGGATGAATTATGACGTTATTTTTCTATCGCTGCACGCTCTTAATTTAGCATTGTCCTTGACTTCATGGTACAATCAGTTACTTAACCCTTTACCCTCTTGATTGACATTCTACACTTAAATAACTTCGGTTGTGGCTGCAGTAACTATCAATTAAAGAGTATGTGGATATTTTTTATGCATAGCATTTCAGTACACTCGTACTTACACACGGGAACCTTGTTGGTTGTTGCTATTCAACAGTTGAATAGACTGAATGTAATTTCTTGAGTTATATCTTATATTTAAAGAACTTCCGGTTGAATGAATAAGCCTTTTCAAAACATCGTCTTCATACTCAAAACGTAGCCAACTACCATCAATCAGGGAGTTGATCGATTTAAGGCAGAGCTTTTGCGCATCAAATACCAGTTCTTTGCTGTCTTTTGACTTTGTTAGAACGAACCCTAGAATATAAACAAACACAATTAATATGAATTAATTATTGGTCTGCTTTAAGAAAAGCGTAAATAGAAATAAAGAAATTAAACATGTCCAAACATTTTAATGGCATTAACAATAACCTGTTTCGCTTTTTCGAATTTTTCCTAAATTTCCATTGATAAATTCCTCATCTCCCTTGAAAAAGGCAAAATCTTCCTTCTCAATTGATACGAGTATTTTGGATGAAGAGACATTTTTGATTTTTGAATCCCTGAAACGAACAATAAAAGGAATTATTAAGCTCTAATCTGCTTAAATCTAATCCATGCACAGAATAATGCCGTATTTCTTCGTTTCTTAAGATATTACGAATAAAAGGAACTTTGACAATTTCAAAGTTACAGCCACAAAGCATTCAGATGGTTTACTAGTGTGTTTATATATGAAATTATAAAAGGTTCATCCTTTATAATACATCAAATAAATTTTACCTAAAAGATCGAAAAATTCGAAATTAAGCGTAAATAACATTGTACTCACCACAAGGGCAGGATCCAACCTTTTCCCGCTGGTCCGTGTTGATTTCTATTTCCTATTCTCCCTGTCAATAACCTGTTTACTGTGAGCTGTATCGCAGTGTCTGTTTCTATTCCGATATCGTTGCTAAAATCCAATACGGCGCCAACCTTGGGGGAATTTGCGAAATCCAACAGATATAATATAACGTCATCAACGGAATGAATGTAACGTCCTGCTAAACTCATTTCGTTTAAGACAGCACTGAATTTTTGAGACATAGAAAAAGTATTGTTTCCTATCATGTTCTCAAAATTTTGCCAGATTTTTTCCCATGCGGGTTGGTCGTAGCCTGATGGTTTCAGCCTGTTTTTCATATCCAAAAACGGATTTCGAATGTTGACATCAGGTTTGATTTGAAATATTTTGATATTCATTCTGCCTAGGTTGTCGGAATCATCTTGGGTTGTTTCAAACACTATCGACCCAGACTGCTTGGGTCTAAGAATTCCAGCCGGCCCATGCTGACTCGAACAAAACAAAAAAAACTCTTTTTTGTATGATTCATACTTTATGTCGTTTTTGATGCGCATATTTCCTTTACCAGTTATTTCAACTTTGATAACTGGTACAATAAGATCCGAATCACCCAAGTTTTGATACTTCAGTGATAGATGTCCGTTCGTATCTCTTCTTAATCTTGAGTCCATATCAAGTTCAAATCCTAAATAGCCAAATGCCAAGGGTTGCATGGTTATGTTTGCCTCGAATTCAATTGTTTTGTTCAGGGAATTTGATTCGACAAGAAGAGAAAATGTCGAACTCCCTATTAGGGCTGAACTATTGAATGTCGCGTAAGCTTCCGTCGACGAAAATGTAAAGGTTTTGTCTGCGGCAATTGTTTTACTGTCGTTGCTTATCAAAAAGGCCCTCAAATCGAAGGGCATGAGAGCTCCAGTAATTAAAACTGTTGTGGTAGTTTGGGGTATAAATACATTAGGTGTCACGGCTAATATTTCAAATGTTGCATATTTCGTAGCAAAATCAATAGTTTCGTTAACATGTCCTACATTTCGTATAAGTATATACGCATCAGACGTGTATATATCGGAATATATCAGGTTTTGATATTTGCTGTTCAAGTTGTTTGACATTTGATCAAAGCTAAATAACGTCGGGGGATTTTCAGCTTTCAGATAAACTTCAATGTAATTTGAATCACCAGTTTGAATATTGAAAATTAATGTTTCATCTTTTGTCAAATTACCAATTCTCAGTGTAACAGACGAGTGAGGTATTAATGTCATGTCCATTCTTTTTCCAACGGCAATACTTTCAACTTGCATTTCTGTAGTGTAACTTGAGACAAGAATATTGTTATGTTGATTGATGTCCACTACGTTTGACCTTGATCTAACGATTGAATAAAAAATATCTGCTGGCAACGACGATGGGATCGCTTTAACTGAGTATTTCCGTTCTTCTGTTTGGTTTGGTCCTAAAGAAAACCTTGAACAATCTGCATTTCCAAATTGTACATCGTCAATACTCATCAACTGATTATCGGAGAAAAAAACAGAGTCACATTTGTAACCAGTACATGACTCCGTTCCGTTGTTGCCTATGTACCAGGAAACAACCATTTCAGACCCGTAGTTTACCTTCTCAGGAACAGAGATATTACTTACATATATGTCCGCAGTTTGAAGTCCAATCAGGTGAAATGGTATTAACAGAGTATTATCGGTTTCGTTTGTCTCGATAATGTCATCTCTTGAATCTAGAACTATGCCTAACACATAGCTCTTTGTTTCCAGATCGAATGGAAGCATAAATGTGATATTGAAAGATTCTTCTATATTGGGTTGAAGAACTCCATATCGTTTTACTGAACGAAGTTTTGTATCAAATGAATCTATTAGGTAGTCGTCACTGAGGTATGCACTATCGAACCACGGTAGAAGAACTGACACATTCCCGGTGTTACTTATGTTGTAGGCAATTGAAAGTGGCTGTCCACTAGAAGCTTCACTTACATTACCAATTCCATTTATTTGAAGGTTTGAAAGTTCTCCCATCAAATATATTCCGTTGCCTAATGTAAATTCAATAGATTGCCCATGGAATGGTTCATCGGTACCATGTAATGGTTCATCGGTACTGTCTATGCTTATGTATGTGTAGTTTGGAAATACATAAAAGAATGGAGATCCAGAGAATTCTCTTGGAATTCTACATTCTGCGACAGATGTGTATGATTCGTTAGCTTGTAACTTTCCAACATGAATAATTTCTTTTATCTTTGTTCCGGTCTGCAATACTTTACTCGGATTTGCCTGCTGTATCGTAACAAATACTGCATCAGACCAAGACGTAAGTTTGGTTGTCATTTGTCCTGTATTAGTAACTTTATATGAAAGAGTTATCTTATCTTCGTAATTGGTTGATGGTATTACACTGACATTTGACACGTTCAGACTTGCGTCTGTTAAACCAACAATCATGATATCTTTGGAACACATTGTATTGGTTTCTTTGTCGTTTCCCTCATAAACAGTTTTGGCTGAGTTAACTTCAACACAAACAGTTATATAGCCCTGTGCATCTATTGGGACATTTAAAACTCTTCTTTGTTCGTATGACGCTCCTGATTCCAAAACAGATTTGATCATAAATGTTGCAACATCATACTTGACTTCACTCTGGATTAATATCTTGTCATACCATTCAGCCGATCCTTGCATAGAGTTTCCGAAATTCACCACCGACCAATTAACAGCAATCATTTGTATATCATCATTTCTATCGAGCAGATCAACTGTTACAGATGTTGCACCTAGATCGACACTTATAGTGTCTTTTATATTTATCTGTTTTTCTCGGCGATTGTTCAGAGTCAAGCCTCCCTCATAAATGTCACCATAAACATTTGTCTCAACTCGAATTTCATAAGAACCTTTCCAGTAGATGGGGATTAAAATTTCAATATCACTAGAGTAAGACGAGCCTTGGCGAAGGGCATTGTCTTTCGAGAGGATTCTTTCAAATTTTTCAAAGAAAAGTCCAAATAAACCCATTTCTCCGATGAGAATTCTATCACTCCAAGTTTTATCAGTAATATTTATATTACCGATATTAGAAACAGTGTATTGTACGTGAATGTTTCCACCGCCTTCATAATAACCCTCTATCTTTAACTGACTTAATTGAAGATCGGCCGCAAGAAGTGGTACGTCAATTATACCGGACGAAGCTTCATTGTTGTCCCGATCATGATCACCAACACTTCCACTGCAGTCCACTGAAACTGCAAATATGATTTGTCCGTGGACATTTTCAGGCAGTTTTTCTACTATGTTTCTAGTGTAGACATGACTATGTGCAAGGTAATCGTCAACGTAGATCTCGCTTTGTAACAACAGGGAATAACTCCAGTCGTGCAATGATTTGTAATAAAGACAATCAACCCATTTTGTTGAGAGTGTTTGACCGTGTCCTATATTTGTGACCTCCCAAGTTACATTAATTGAAGTTGATGTTTTCGTTCTGTGGACTCCGCTTGTAAATTTCCTTACTGATAAATCAGGAACTGCTCTTGTGATCGTTATATCCAACGATTTTTTATTGTTATCGTTTCTGGTGTACTCGAACACATTATTTCGAACATCTGTTTCCGCACTGATTGTGTATCGACCTGTTCTCAAGTTCGGGGGAACGTAGAAAAACTGTCTTAAGGCATAAACACCATTTTCGATAAGAGTTCCATAATGAGGTGATACTTTATAATATATTAATTTTGAAGAAACTGTAGAAATCAGATCCTGCAAATGAAAAAAAACAAAGGAAATCGTCACAGGGAAAGGAAATGCATCTCACATTTAAAAAAGTAATATAATGACTATATTTCTTTCTTCGTCCAATCTGCATATCAGACTCTTAATTCATTAATTTGTTATTATGATGCTGAATGATGAATACAATAAGGCTGATAATAACAATTCTGATCAATAAGTATCTACGCGTACGTTGAAAAAATATATAACTGTAAGCGATAAGATGGCGATAACTCCATTGGTGTTTTTATAAGCATTGTTAGATAAACCCTCTTGATTTACCATATGACACGTAAAAGGCATCATTTTTATCAGTTTTGTTCGGACTGAATCATGTCCGGTCCGTATCTTTACATGCAATAACTTTTATCTGTTTATTGTTAATCCATATTATTCTGTGTTGCAATTGCATGGAAGAGCATTATGTCAGTGTAATGGTTCTTTCAACGGGTTTGGCATGTCGACATTTGGGTTTGGTCTTTTTAAATTAAGCTATAGGATTGCTTCAAATGGCCATACAACACAATTCAAGGGTTCGCCGCGATACAAAAGTAAGTTAAAAAGAACTTAGACATGTACAAAAACAAATAAGTTGATGTGTTCTATGAGTTTTTCAAATCAACGAAAAATGATTTTATCAGTCTGAGAATTTAGTTCAAAATACATTAAAGTTAACACTCAAAAGGAGAAATTCTAAAGTATTAGAAAAAGATTGATTTGAAAATTTGACACTATCCCAATAATAATGTATCGTGGCTGTCTGCCGATTGCTTCTTTTATTTTATTTTATAAACTTGTACTTCTTTTGTTACAAGGACGTGAATTTAAGTTAGAATTTGTTATTTGAAACAATATCAGTAAGAAGCCACAACACACTGTTGATTGAATAGTTTGTAACATTTTGTTGGCAACAACATATTCATATGCTGAAAAAAATCCGTTCAAATGTTAACGGAGTTTAAACGAATATTTGATAAAATATTCCTTCGTAGAATAGGCTCAACTCATTTACACACCAAAACATATTTCGAAGAAATGTTTCACCTTTGCAAAGGAGAGTATCATAAAAAAATATCATCAATCTTATTGTGCATTCCATTTTTGCGTATATCTTATACTAAATATACCTATTACATCCGAAGCTACTCAACATTCTTCTACTTACCAATCTATCCTCCCAGTAGGTCTGAGAATGTGGTGTGGTATGTCCTCTATTGGCTACTGCCCAATCAACGTGAATAGTCTCTCCTGTTGTGAAGGACTGCTTAGATACGGATATGTTACTAACCACTAAATCGGGTGTCGGTGATAGTTTAACTTCAATTGGTGTCTGTAATGCAAGAAATAACATACCAGATGTATAAAAGATACAAGGTGTAAAGATTGTTATTGTTATAAGTTTAGTTCGTCTGTTTTTCGAAAAGGTTGAGCTAATGGCATGGCCTTTGTTACGACATGATAGCCGTGCAAAAACTAAAACCTTAGTCAAAAATAGTTCAAAAAATTCATATGAAAAATAGTAATAAAGTTGCATGTGTGTTAAGCAAGGCAAGCATACTGGATGTAACAATGCATGTGTTATGTCCCTTAATCTTAATTTATCTATATTAACACCTCAACTTCCATTCTTTAAATGAACTGTTTTTCGGCAGTTGCGAATATTTTCCGATGAACGCAACATCTACGGATATGTTCGGATCGCAAATCATCGTATAACAATATACATGTACATGTAAATTGAAAATAGTTTATTTTGTTGTTGTATGTATTGTGTCAGCAGCCCCCGAAAAACTTAAATAAACATGTTAGAAAGTGTTAATTTATGAGATGTTAATGTATTGTTGTCATTCGTGTTTCAATTTTACATTTAAAAGTGATGTGAAGTGATTGATTTTCCCGCGTGATTGTGACGTAATTTGATAACTGTTTTTGGCTACGGTCGGGTCGTTCTATTACCAGAATGGAGGTGAAATAACAACTGTAAGGTTGTCTTAAATGAAATTAAGATTTTGTTGAAAACCTGTTGAATGAAAATATGAACTTTTGGTGTAAATATAAGTAATGAATGGCGTGATTGGTGTAATTTTCGGGGATATGAACGCAGTTGGGCTGGTTAAGTACGCGTGGAGTCCTGGATTCCACACACTTTGACACCAGCCTTAAGTACTGCGTTCATACCCCAATCATGACATCAATCCCGCAATTCATATCAATAACACTTAAACCGGCGTTTCATTGTGTTCCCAATTTTACAAGAACATATTATTAAACCTGTAGCATTTTAATGTTGTTGCTGCCTCCTGTATACTCGAAAACTCTGTTTCCGTAATTAGTTTCGACGAACATCCAAAAACTACCAAACGTAAATTCCGGTATAAGTAGAGAAGTATTGACCGAATACTTTTGGCTAGCCTGAAGTTCGCCTGAGTGCCAGATTTCAACAAACGTATGCTCATTATTTCCTGAAATATATCAAATAACAAACTTTAGAAAGATGAATGGTATTATCTGTATTAATATTCTTTAATCAACGCCTAAATATAAAAAACCAATACCCAATATCCTTAATCATTTGCATATAAAAATGGTAACACTTAGAGATAAATTGTATTCTTCAATTTCATATACGTCTGAATATATAAACAGATGGAACATATATTTCAAATGTATCGCAAGATTCGTGTTATACCTTATTGTTGCTAGCAAAAATTACATTTAAAATGTCATATTATATCTGTAAGCATTGTATTGTCAACTCGAAATAAAATAAAATGTTTATATTATTCAAGTAGTTTTTAATACCTTTCGTGTCATTCAATTTCCAGTAAATCCTGTCTAACCAGTAATCTTCCTTCGTTGACCCTGTCCCTCTATTTTCAACCGTCCATGACAAAAAGATGCGGTGGCCTGAATGTTAAGGTCTAAGGTGTATTTTTTCACGACATTTTAATACCAATCAGTATAGTTATACAGTATTAATCGCTGAAAAAATATTTAGAGTAAATACTAGTTCTATAAATATACAAACTCCTACAAACATACCTGAATACACATATGTATCTGATGTTGAAATATCCGTTACTTGCAAATCCGGGGGAGGAGTCAGTTCCACATTAATGTGCGTAGAACTTCTCTTCAAGTTATCATCCCACGCATATTCTTCAAATGATCTGCGATAATTTGTGTAAATGAAAATATACATTTCCCCGGTAATAGTTTTGTCTAACCGAAACTGGGTGTTTGCCTCGTAAAAGTCGTCCTTGTAGAGGATATTTCTTTGACGCACAGAAGCAACAAGTTTGCTGTTTTTGAAATTACTGTCCCAAGATATATATACAGCGTCGTACCACGAAACGTATGACGTGCTTTTCCCGGTATTTTGTACTTTCCAGTCCACATAACACCATTTATCGGTATAACACGTTGGAGGGACTGTTATTTCCACAACTCCTAGTTCGATAAATGATTTTGTACGAAACTGCCAAATTGGGCTGATGTAGGTATCGTTGTTTTTGTATCTAAATATGACGAACCAAGTATAGACGGAGTCTGGTTCAAGCGAATAGACATGAGTGTAAGTCAGGGATGTTATTTGTAAAGGAATGTCCGGTTTGCTGGCTTTACGCTTCCATATGTACACTTCATAGCTGACCGCGCTTGAAGAACCCTGCCAACGAAGCTCTGTGTCTAAGTTTGTTCCGGTGTACCCATCGAAAGGATTAATTGGTTTCTTTGCTTGGCGAATATACAACAGTTGAGACAAATTTATTGCATTGTTGCATTCATCGGTTAGTGTCCATGTTCTGTTTATGACGGAATCACATATGTCAGAGGAATTGTCCCTATATGTTGTAGAAACAGTTAAATTGCAAGGATGTTCAATGACAAACATAGAGGACAGTACTTGCGTAAGCTTTGCCACCGCTCCACACGCAACATACATTGACCTGGGGTATCGTAGCACTTTGATATGTTCTTGGGTTGTTATTGAAATGTTTTGAGTGACGCTTGCGGTATTACCAGCAGCATCCGTGGCAATCCATGCCCGTTTAATAGTGCATGAATTTCCTTGTAGTGAATCTGTGAAATGTAGACTTGGGGAGTTGTCAATATCGTCATTGGCCGTCACATTACAAATATGTTCTGGTCTTCTGTCTGTTGAACAGTTGACGGCTAGATACTGACCTCCTTTGCACAAATGTATGTTTGGTTTATCGAAATCTAAACACAGAGATATGTAAAATGACAATGTGGAAGTGCGTGTAAGCACCTTGACCTATACGACGCTGCAGAATGTACAAACGCAATGATTTTAAAACATTTCATTACCAGTATAAAGTACCCATATACAATAAAGAAATACCTGTTATCCAAGTGAATGAGCGGTTGCCTTTATTTCCAACGCTATCGGTAGCAATAACATTTAATGTGAACGACCTGTTTGAAAAGGTATTGGGAATTATCCAGTTCAAGCTATTAACAGCGCATGTCACATTTTCAGTCTTTGTTTCTTCGTTAATGTAGCATTCGGAACTGCATCTTTCATTGCAAGTCCATTGAAAATAAACTGTTTGGGCACTACTTGTATGTCGGGGTTTTTGTGTAAATGTTATCACAGGGGGTGTTGCGTCTAAAAACATATGTGACAAAGTAGTCATCTTACCAATGAACAAATATTGCGCTAAAACAAAGGGCTATCTGTTTTTATTACCATTTTGGATGTAGCAACTGAACATTTTACTATTTCCGCCTATATTGTATCTATTTTTCGATCAAATAAATTGTATTCCTAGAACGAATTAGTGCAAAACATTGTTGTTTTCCACATATCTTAGAATAGGATAGGATGGGATATGGTGCTGCAGTTTCTTAAAGGGTACTACTTTTGTTTGTTGATTAACTTTTGTATGTATACTTATTTTATATACATATTCATGTAATTAATTTGTTGTCATTGGTAACTGTCCCTTGTGTTGACTCCTTCTTGCATGGATATAGTATTCTTGCACACCGGATAGGCGATTCCGGTCAATTGCACCCTCCCCCCCCCCCCCCCCAAAAAAAAGAAAAGATAATTGACTATTACTTTGTGTTTACCTCTTAGTGCGGTGATTGGGGCGTTGATAGTGTGTTTTTAGTGACCGTTGCTGGCAATGGACAATGTCATTGTAAACCGATACTCTTATATTTTAACTTTCCGAAATGCATTTAATGCCATAAAACTAGACTAACTTAGGGTGTTTACTCGGCATATTTGATACTAATTGTATTTAATTGGAACCCATGAAACTAGAGAGACATGGTGGATTTCTTATTCTGGTATTGCCTTATCCGTTCTTTATAATTACGTTATTATTTATATAAATGATAAACATGTAAAACCATGGCTCATTACCTACTGTCCATGTATGAGAAGCAGTCGCAGTATTGTTTTCAAGGTCGGTTGCGTTGATTCTAAGTGTATGAATGCCTTCATGCAACTCATATTCTATCCATGGAGTGTCGCATTTATGTTCTCTATATACAACAGAACTTCCAGCAAATAATGTGCATTCGTATGAAGCGTTTTCATTGGACGTCCATGCTATTTCAGAAGTTGCATTGGTTAATCTCGGAGAGGGTCTAACTGTTATAACAGGAGGCGTTATATCCTCTGAAATATCAATATAGGTACAAATGTGAATGCCCTTAAGTAAAATAATGAAAGAGCAAAGAATGAGATAAATGAAGTTCCCTTAGGTTCATTTAGGCTTTATTTTGCATACACATCAAAAGAACAAACATTGTCAATAATAAACAATACAGGTGTAGTCATAAGTATTATGACAATATGCTGCATTTCAGGTGATATGTATATTAGCATAGGTTAAAAATACATCTTACTTATTCTAAATGCCCAGAAAGTGGCGTTTGTTACTGGAATGGATTCGGGTTTGCAGTACTGTGTTCCACGAACAATGCCTTTAAGAGGAAAAGCAAAAAAGTTTATAATTAGGACAATATCTTGAAGATCATCTTTGTCATTTGTTCCTTCTGATCATATTCTTAAATATTTGTTTTGAAAACTATGTTGTCATGTGTACCTTTTTTATGGAATAAAATATGTTTAAACCAAACATATCAAATACATATTATATGTAATATATATATCCATGGCTATTGCCTAAGTTTTACTCATAAATCAAACTGATTTATAAAGAATGTGTATAATAAAAGACATGTGTAATACATATAAAAACAATAACACCATCATTTACCTAAATCGAATAAGAAGTAGTAGTGTTCCTTCTCGATTAAGGATGATGTGGTTCGAAATGTGATCAAATTTCCGTATTTTTTCGTAACACCATCTGAAGAAATCTTCTCCACTAAAGTTCCATTTTGAAAATGCAAGGTAATATCGCGTTGGTACTGTGTGATCTCGAACTAAATAATAAGCAAAGTCATGATATTGTATTATCAAAAATAGTTTAAACAATCACACACTACCAGTAACAATAACAATTGTTAACTGTACAATTAAAAGTAAAATGAAAATGTTATGATAGGCCTGGTTGTCATGATTCAGTTCAATTAATTTGTATACGACAAAACTGACAACATCCTTGATCGCTTAAACACCAGAGGAATATTTCGCGTTTGCTATTGTTTTTTAAAGGCAAACTTACACCAAGTTTAAGTCGGAAGTGACAAATCAGTGTTACATTTGTTATGTTTGTAACACATGACAATGTAACAAAGCTATACCATATATGTTATACCATATCAGACCATGATGGGCTACTTTCCATCTTTGTAGATTTTAAAGCTGATTAAAATGAGATTTAAACAGTTGCTGAACATGCTGGATCGACATGACCTACTTTTTTACATTCACCGCATTGTTTGAACTCTAACGCGGTTTTAAAGCATTGCCGATTTTGAATGACCCTAAAATCTTAGATTTCCGTTGCGCCAATTAGACAATTGACAGTCAACAACAGGCTACACTGCAAATGCTAATGCTTTCTATCCGATGCCAAACCTTCTAGTTAGGGTAATGTATCAGTATCTCTCTATCGCAATCGTAACGCCGAGGCAATTTTCCATTGAAAACAACCTCGGATGTATGCCGATGCATGAGTAAATGTAGTTCGTAAAATTAATAATAGTGATATTAAATTATAGTTGTGTTTAATGTGACATTTGTATTACCCAGTTCAAAATAGTGTATTATTGCATAAACAATTCAGATCGCTAAGAAAAAAGTCCCGATGCTTAATTACTCATTTGAAATTACTTCGCTCTGTACTTGCAGCGTAGTTAAATGTAAAGAATTCTGACATTGTAGACCGTCCATATACATCCGAGTTGGTTTTCGATGAAAAATAGCCGAAGTGATCCAATAGCTTTCCATAGAAGCAAAATTGTGTACACATTTAAACATGCTGTGTTTTACTGTTGAGAGTTTTGCACACAGAATTATTTTAAACTTGTTTCAAAAACCAGTGTCACTGATAATAAAAACTACATCTGGATAAATCAACTCTGAATGCCTCAAATATCGTTATCAAGTGACACACTTCTTATCCATGAAACTGTCCTAATTCCTTGTATACACAGGGATACAGTCTTTAAGATTGTCCAGAAAATGTGGCAATATTTTTGCTTTCTTTAATAAGAATTGTTTTGAATTTATTAGCGCCATGATGTATGGAAGTTAGGTTAGGCACCCTATTGTGAAGTTTATACATGTACGCGAATGAAACGAAAAGTCTGACCTCGTTTTGAACACCTATTTCCCAAATCCGGTTAGAAGGCAAAACCGTCCCTCTCGGCGTCTGTGTTCCGTCTTTGAATGTTGGCGGGGATACTGAAAAGTCAATTGAGTAGCAGTTCAGTAATAAATTCATTTGATCTATTTGTATATTGATATTCAATAAAAGTTTAAATATATTGGCCGTTTGGGCTTACGCCATGATTTTAAGACTAAGTAAGTAACTATCATATCAATTTGACTCTCATGCAATACATGAAAGGCAATTTACGTTACAAACCTCCAGCTAGAAGTGTGTACGTCCTTCGATCACTCTCATACCTGTAAGCACATCATTGATATCATGGACAAAGAAGTACAAATAAATATTATAGAATATAGGTATCATGTCACATACCTTGATTAATAGTGAACGTAGCCATGTTCGAGTTAGCAATACTAGGTTGAATATCATTTTTAATTGATTAAAAAACAGTAATAAAAACGTGAAGTTAAAAGCTTGCCCAAAATTATCTTTCGCCGAGAAAGTAAAGGAATTAATGGTTGGAGCATTCAGCGAAGGGGTCCAGGACATGCTGATCTTCCAATCAACACTTGAAATATTCTGCAAGCCTGTTTTTGACAAACCAAGAGGTGATATAGTTTCTACTTCTTGTATTCTGAAAAAAAAAATAAGAATAAAAATGTAAACATGCGATTTTGAAGAAACATGTGTTCGAATTTCTAATTCTAAATAAACTTTCAATCGTAACGTCGTCGCGTATGCTGCGAAAATTAAACAATAACGTACAATGATGAGTTTATGTTCCAGTGAACTCGTGAAACACCGTTAAAGGCGACACTCTTATAATAACACGGTAAAGCTTTTTGGTGGGTGTGGTCTGTATGTGGTATTTGTACGTTTATCTTCATACTTCAGTGGCGTAATGACCCTTGCTTTGTGTCTCTTGACAGTGTTAATATTGGCTTTATTACTTGTTTTGTCCCGGTAGGCTTCATTGTTTTATTTTACCTTCGTGTCGCATTCTCTACTCTAGCTACAACATCCATATACAATGTGTGTCCATGTTCAACTCCCAGGCAAGACCTATCCGGGAAGGTCGGCGAAACTAATTGGACTGGTTTATGGCACGAATTGCTTTGTGAATCGTATACGTTGATAAGAAACTGGACGGGGATGCTACTTAAAGGTGAACTGGCGTTCGCATTCGCAAAGTCTTCAACCTGTAGTGCCACGGCATACCAACCGCTCGTCGTGGCCATGTATGTTAAAACGCAGGTGTTCTACAAAATAAATCATAGTGTTTACCCTGACACAAGCCTAACATTGTTTTAAAAAACACACAATGAAATGTTTAATTGATCTGACCTCATTAAAAGTATTCCTTTAAACGCAATACACATTAAGACACAAATGTTTTTCAATACATCATTTTTCTTTAATTTATTAATAGAACTCTCGTATACATTATATTATTCTTAATTACAATTCGTATTCATGCTGTTATATCTGTCATTATTAAAGTAATTATAAACAATACTCTTGTTTACAATATATTCTTAAGTTAATTCTTATAAATAAGTGCAAGAAACACTTACATTATCTAGCCACAAATTTGAAATTGCCTTGCAGATTGATGCACACTCGTCATGTCTAGAATTCCACCATGATCCTGCTACTGCTCGTCTGCATTTCACAATATCACCATCTACGTCGGACACTGTGTGAATTAAATACGGTTCATATCTTTAAATTACTGCAGCCAATAGATAGTTCTTAGAGCAATTGTTCAGGTTATTTTTGTAAATTGGCATAATTAAAACATGTTGATTTGTTAATAGAACATATTGGATTTATAACTATTGGCCAATCAATTAATATTTTGGCTTACTTTATCCTTACAAAAAAAACGTTTTATACAACCCTCTGAAGGCGTCGTTTATTTCAATGAGTTCATTCATACGAAGACAAATGCGAGTTTGTCTGTACAAGCCCTCTTACGGTTTGTACGTGTATGCAAGGGACTACTTCTTTTTGCCGGAGTGGCATTAAAATATGTTGGCACCACTGAACCATGAAAATGAGAACCTGAAAAGCTCGTCATACATTGTTCATATAAAGCGCATGCAAGCCGGCAAGCAAATTGTACATGCTTTGGGCGGGGTTTGACCTTCGTTAACCAATGGAAATTCAGTACGGAAACACCCAAGGTAGATGAACTTTTTAGATCGGAACTTTCATATTTGGATATGCGTTAAAAAAAATTCTGCGTTTAATCGGAAAGCCTGTTTCACTTTAGTGAATTACAGTAAGTAGCAAAACTGTTTTTGTCATTTAAGCATTTATTACATCCAATAAATTCACTACGTATCGCTGAAACTAAATGCTTATGGAATCAAACTTGAAAATATTAATCCGCATTTCACGTTACAATTATCTTGATGAAGATTTCAAGGTAGCATTGGACGCCATTTTGTTTATATGGAACAACAACAAATAGAGCCATAACAAATCCTTCTGCCAGTTTGGAGAGAAAATAAGTCTGATTTAACTGTAAATTTGAGTTTATCTGAGATGCATGTTTTTTTATTGAATTTCATATTTTGAAAATTGTTTACTAGAAACTTCACGTTTAATCTATCTCCGCGATCCAATCGAGGTACGAGTTTTCCAAGATTAACGTAGATTTAGTACCAGTAACCACTAAATTATCGTTTCATGAGCATTCACCAATTTCGTACTTTCCGCGGAAATTGCACTTTCCGCGGAAAGTGCAATTTCCGCTAATTAGTCACTAGCCGCTAACCGGTACGATATTGAATGGGTACGAATTATCCAACATCCGTGACCAACGCTTCTGACACTATGTAAATATTGCCATTTCTGCTTTTATTTTCCGGGTTTTCTTTTTTTTTTGTTTAATGCATCAAAGAAAACGGTTTAGTATCGGTTTTACAACGATTGTTTGGGATATTAAGCTGCTAAAAAGATCAAAAAGTAGGTTAAAACAATTTGATCCTGTCATGCTGCGGCCATTTTGAATATTCCGAACGATCTGCATTATGACCCATAACAAACAAAACAAACCAGAAACGTTACTTTCTGTATTTTCTAAATACGTGAGTCACAATGATGTTTTTAAGATTGAATGTATTACTGAATGCTATAAATTAACAGTAATTGGGCTAGTCTTATTTATTGTTTTAGTATTGTTTTTAATTGACATGTAAACATTGCAAAATGTGATAGAAAAAGAGAAACTATTAAGCGTTCATTTAGACCTAATTTTATACATTGCTGTTTTATTTATTGAATACTCATGTGCCTTTTTGATCTTATATAAACAATTAATGCACTCGTCTGTTGTAACCACTGCCCCCTTGAGACCCTTTCATAGCTCGTGCGCCCCCCCCCCCCCCCCCCACACACACACACATATTTAATATACATCTCCCCCCACCCCCAACACAATCTAGTTTAAACACCAGCTTCACCAACCCCAATCGAAGACTTTTAATAGTGAATGGTCTTATGAGAACAAGTTTTTAGTAATTCCATCAACCAAGAATAGTGCATCTTTTAAGTAACTTAAAAATTGTCATTGTTTACGACAGGTTGGAGATGGGGATGATGACAGACCAGCCAGCCAAACTTTTTCAGATTTGATTCATTTTAGTTTATCTTTTCTGTTTGTTTCATTCGTAAATGACTTTGTTTCGTGCCAGCTATAAATTATTTCCGGTTGCGGCCATAATATTATGTCATTATCTAATGAAACAACCTCTGCGTGTTTGTCAATTTTTCTATTTTGTTTGCCTCTATTTGAGCATTACATTAAGAACTGATTATATAAACAGTTAAACAAAACTTATAATATCAACAAGATAAAAAGGATTAAAAGTGTGTCGGTAACATCAAGGTTTTTTACCTTTCCCTCAATACTTCTTAATACATTTCAACATTCTGCAAAAACACAAATGTATTGTTTCTTTTTTTACAACCACCTGGTTGCAGAAGCTCTAGAGGACCATTATGAACAAAAATGCAGTTCAAGATAGTTCTGTCTGGAATTTTTATACAGCCTCCAGGGAATGGAAAATGTCTTGATCTTTGAATCCATAAAATTACGCTATGTTACTATATCCAATATATGACTACATATAGAATTTTGTATGCCTCAAATGATTGTCATTAACTGGCATACATGTACCTTCACAGACGTAGTTAGTACTTTTATTCTGTTAAAAATATTGCATTTATTTTATTTGCAGATCTTGATGTGCTAGTCCCATATTTCAAGAGAATGCAGATGTTAGTCACACTTTGTTTTGTGTAAATAATACAAAATTTTACATTTACAGCAAATATGCAATAATTGAGCAACATACAGACAATTGCAAAAGTCTGTTCTGTTAATTTTTACGCCAAATTTAGCATTTTAAACAAGAAACTATCAGTTTTTGCTTGTTTGTTTGGTTCGTTTTTTTGCATGATTTTTTCAAGAAGCAATCAGTTCAGTATATAGTAGTTATGGTGTTTTGACTGTCAAAGAATCAAATATCACTATTTGTATATTGTTGAATTGATATGTTAAAGATTTAAGATCCAGCTGTCAGTACAGAAAACATTAATTGTGCTTTTGAGAACACTGAATTTTATTAACATAATTTGACACTGTACATATTGCAAGCATTTTTTAAGATAAATCTATATATATTAATAGAAGATAACTGTAGCATTCATTTGTGCATATTAGCATATATGAATAAATTAATAGCCTTATGATAGCAGTCTGTATAAATAATATAATATAATCATTTTAATTGTTCTGATTATTTTCATATATAAATGGTTTTGGAATGAAAATTTGGGCTTGCTCTATTTGCTGGTACACTCAACAAATATATATGAAATATGGCTTGTTCCAACAATATCACCGACTTGATTATTTTTTGTATATATATGCTATATAGGCGCTAAATTTAGAATGTATGTTCAGCTCTGTTGAATGTTGATTGTAATTGCAATTTATCATTTCTTTTTAGATCACCCTGTGGGTTCAAATATTATTTGATGGTTACAAGTCATTTGTTTGAAATCACATCTTGAAAAGTTTAAACATCTTAAACATACTGGGACTTTAAGAAAGTCCCATGATATGGAAATTTGGTTTGACAATTTCCATGCCTAATTCATAATATACTTCATGTCAAAAATGTTATGAGAGGTCGTAAAATATTGGGCCTTTATAGGTCTAGACATTAGACATAATGACACAAATTATTTTAATTGAAAGCATCGTTTAGATAATTCTGTAATCAAAGCAGTTTTTGTAGTTGCCCTTAAAATCTAAACAACACATATGTTCATCATTTACATTTTGCAACTTTCTTTTTTTGGAGGGGGATATATGTCTTTGTAACAATCAAATAAGTATATATTCTGTATTCTCACTGAGATAGTTTGCAGACAATTTGCCGGAGCTGCTTGTACAATCAATAATTCAACAATGTTTTTGGTTAGGGAGTTTTGCTTGATTATTATTAGTAAATGAGTAATTATTTTGCAATGTTTTACCATCATATTTAGATAAATATTTGCACATTTAATTATAGTGATAGCTATACCCCTGATTGTAGTATACTTCAGTGCAACATTATTGGTATGTGATAATTTTTATTTATATTCTTCTAATGTGTGTTTGCACTTGATCTCAAATGCATAGTAGCTTTATTTAACTTAAATAAGAAGAACTTACAAACTTAAACATATATACTATATAGTTATGCATTATATATACTATATACTATTATTGTAGATGGTTGTGTATATATACTAAATAAATTGCTAACAGCAACAGAACTACTTGTTATTTAAAAAGGTTTCATAAACATATATACAAAAAACGTTTCCCTTTTACTCCTAGTATGTTTCACTTAGTCATTAAGTAAACTTAGTGTCCGGCAATAACACTTCAAGCTTCTTGGAAAATGTGCAAAATTGCAACCGAGCTTCCATGCTGCATGAAGCGCGAAGAAAATATTAATCATTGTATCAGATCTCTACGTGCGGCAATTCATCAGCGTCGGATCAAAACGTTGCTTTCTTGCGAATTCCGCCAACAGATGTCACAGATGTCGATCAGTTCATGCAACATGAACGCAAATTTTATCGTACAGAAAATAAAGTGCGAATGTAAATATTCAACTTTTGGAGCTTAAGTATTATATGGCCCGAGGCTGAGGAAAGTTAAAAGGGTTATGATGTGCGTTCCATGTTAATATTCATATACTGATACTGTTCTATCCACTCAACTCATTAGAATAGTTTTAGAAATATTTGTACCACAAGGAATAGTAAAACGTATTCAACCTACTTTTCATAACGTTTTTGTTGCTACCCCCATTTACCTGGAATGGTTATCGTATGGTTGCATCCCCTCTGCAGCCGGACAATTGGTGATATGTTTGCTTTAGGTGAATTGTTGATTTGTCCTGTGTCCGCCCTAGGCTGGAGGTTTGCAGTCACAAGAAGTGACCAGTCACCACCACTTCCTTGTGATAATGGAATCCACGCATTGCCTGTAAACCTGAATCAAAGTCCAAACCAAACTATAACCGTTTTAAGATCCGATTTGAAGAACAACAGTTCGCTTACATTACTTTTATTATGTTTTGCTACATTAATGCTTACGATATTTTTGACAATACAGTAATAATTATTTGAAAATGTTGTTGACCTTTAAAGATTAAAGAAAAATATAGTTTTGATCTCACAAAGTTCTTAAATCTTTAAAAAGTTGTTTGATGATGCAACCTAACTTTTAACCGGAATTTTAACGTGCCATTACCCGAAAACAAAGTCTCCATACGGCAAACGACGAAACGTTTTTACGATCGTACCAATTCCCGATGTCCAGTCCTCAGAAAGACTAAAATCGGTGCATTCGAACGAAAGAGGGTAGTTCATTGTGATATAGTTGCAGTTTTCTTTACATTCTAAATTCCCTTCTCCGAGTATCTGTCTGCCACTATTAATTGTCGTTTGGTCGCAAAAAAGTCCTTGATTATAGGAGCGTCGCCAGGATATACGATAGTCAATCGTGATAGTGTCCTAAAGTTTGAAAACAATATATTCTTTCAGCGTCTAAGAACTGGTTTCACTGTCAGCCATTGATATGAATCTGTAGGGCTCAAACATGAACAGGGTCACACAATAGGAAATAATTATATCAATGTGAAGAATTGTTAGATTTAGTTTAAAGATGGACTATTATTCGTTCTCCAAAATAAGATTTTCCATATTTAATACAATTGTTTTAATTTACCAAAAAGGATTAATAAATGCCAAAATCAATGCTTCTTATGAAGGATACTGCGTTTAATTTGAAAGAAAGGTGCAGAAAACACGGTATTTCTACGTTATGAGACGATAGTAGATCACAGTAAATATTTTAGCATTCGCCAATCATTTAATATGTTTGCCTTTTCAGCTATTATAAAACGGTTATAAAATTGTTTCCATAAATGCATTATTTAGTTTAAGTAGTTGAAACTAGTAGTATCACTCAGAATTTATGTTTGTTATAATAACTTATTTATTTATTTATTTCTGTCTCATCAATGCATTGTACATTCATGAATAAAAGTACATTCAACAAACACTACACACAAGTGCATTGCCACTCTAGTAAGAGTTATAACAGACAATCAATTTTATAATACAACTAAAACACATATCAATACATCTTTTCATACATGTGTATGTATTGATTTTGAATAAGAGTGTCACTATAAGAATCCGGCCACCAAAAAGGCAGATTCTGTATATTTAGGGAGTTTTCAATGACTTTCCTGATTAACATACACTTTTTTTTGGAAAAAAGTCTTAAATTATTACCCATTATTCATATAAATTAAATACTTTCGACATCAGATTAAAAACATAACTTTTAATATAAATCGCCATGACTTGGATTTGTATTGATAATTGTGATAAAACATTTTACATTCAGAAAATTGCCATCGATTGATAAATGTGGTGCATTTGTCATCAAAAAGAGATAAGAGAGATAAAAGCTATACCTGTCCTGGCCCCTGTCTCCATGAGAAGATTGCGCCTCTAAAATGGGACCCACTTGAAATACTCACACCTGCCAAGCTTATCAACAGCAGGATTAACATGTTCTGTATTTTTACCTGTAAAATAGAGTTAAATGGAGTTGAGTGGAGTAACAAGTAGAGCAATTTTATTCATTTTCAAAATCTATGTCAAATTCTACAGAAACAAGCTCAGTAGTCTTAAGTTTAAACAAAGCATTTATAAAGATAAACCCTAAAAGCCGGGATCATCTTTAATTTCAAGTTAATGTGCATGATTCAAATAAGAAAAACTTGTTTGCATCAATTGGTAAAGTGTAATGATCTGTACGTCTGGTCAAAGGCGATCTTGCATTTAAGCAAAGTGAAAATATTGTTAAACGAAAATAATATAAGAAATATTGTTTTAAATTTTAATTCGTTTATTGTAACAAATCTTTGACGCTAGAATTCTGTATTTAATGGAGATAACAATTTCAACCACGAACTTACAACTTCGAGTTGATCATAGGCTTTTGTGTATGATTTGTGTATTCAGACCGGCAATGGTGCTCGAGTGTTAGACTTTTTTAATATGAATATAGGAATACAGGACTGGACCTAGCCACGACCTATTTAAATTCATAGTTCTCGACTTATCGCTTATCCGAGTTATCGTAGTTATAGTGTACTTTGTAAGCTGATGATAAATATTTTTCCCAACCCAGATTACCCACGGGCAAAGATGAAAAAGAACCCGTTTATTGACATAACACAATTACCTCCCTTTTTACAGTCCGTCGCCTGTAGCACCATGGAAACCTTGTCTTTCGGCAATATTTAACATCCAAATGAATATATTTTTCGCTTTAAATGGCACCAAAAAAGGTTCACGCTGCATTCAATAAATAATGCTGCACTCTCCTCAGATTTAATTTAAGAACGATTTGATTTTTATATCTATACGTGATATATTTCAGTAGACACAAAAGAGTTCCAGCGAAGATGTACTTTAAAAATGGACTGGTTTATCCCAACCCTCGCACAGGGTTTTCTGTGAAAACTCGGTAAACCTCGTTTCCGCAAAACACCGTACGCTCGGGTTGCGATGAACCTTTCTTACACAAGCGGCCATAGAAGATACTTATACTATTATGGCTTAATATTTGTATTAAAAAGGTTCATTTTAATGATAGCAGGCTTTGTTGTTTTTTCTCGAATTACAATTAATTATATGTTTTGTATTTTTCTTCATGTATTGTTACTTTATACATTCTTGGATTGTGTTGATAATAATTGCAAACATGTACATTGAACACTACGTCATCATTATTTAATGCAAGCAATCTATCATCAGGATGCAAGAATGTGTGAGTGCATTATAGATATTAACATCTTGATTATTTCTATATTTAATTTCTATTGATTAAACATTATATTATTCTAGCATGGATTACATGTTTAAAAACAACATAATGTCGTTGCTGTTATGATATTATATAATATATATTGATACAAAAGTTATAAAACAAAATTTTACTATATGATTATTTATTTTGTTCTTAAATAACATATCTTATTAAAAAAAGCCCTTGCGTGAGAACAAAAATTCTATTAAAACTTAAAATGTTGTAACTTTTAAATGAAACTTTACCAAAAGCAATGTTTCTTAAAAATGCATGTCAATAGCAATGCATAACTATTGATTTACTATGCACTATGTGTATATGTATTTTAATAAAGTGTTTCTACTGGTTATGTTACTGTTGTATGTTCAGGTTGTGGCTATGGAATTTTCTACAACCCCCTTATCTTATTAAACGACTTATGCCGATTGTACATGCAACAACAGTTTATCTGACCTAATTTACTATATTTTATATAATTAATACATAATATATAATATACTGCAGAGAATCCTAATAGAAAGTCGCTATTGAAGCGTCGGCATCACCCACATTCAAATGTTTCAATTGAATGTTACTTAATTACTTTAGTGCTCATGTTTCCGCCAATTAAATTGTCAAACAAGTTCTGGTTTAATCATTTTTAAAAGGTTTTTACGAAACCAGTCGCTTACTGTCCATAATGTCAGTAATTGGCCTTTATAAGGGTGTTATTTTTCGCTCCGCGCATGTGCAGTGGCCAGTATCGAGACATTTGAGCCAAACACTAGAAAGTTTATTTTTGTTCTACTCATTAAAATATTCAGAAGCCGAATTATTGGTTAAGTAAGGCAAAATAAAAAAATAACATGGACAAGCCCAGCCAAATCCTAGCTAAACGCAAATAACGTGTCTTCAACGGGGTTCCCTCATGGGTCAGCGCGGGTCAAAACCGATGTAAACGCATGTGTGAATTATTTTAGATTTGCTTGTATATTAACGATGCAATCATTGGTCAATACTTCACGGCGCACACAGTGTTGTAACGTACAACAACATTCCGTCTAGCTGAAATTTTGGTTATGTGAGAACGCCATTGAACCCACGTAAATCATAACCCTGCGTAAGATCAAGGATCTAACAAGATATACATAACGCTACAAAACGACATTCACTGTTCACAACAATCAGAATATCCTCACTGGGCAATGCCAGCAGGACAAGTTAGAAAGGGAAAAGGAAGCTTACATATATGCAACAACACCGAGGATGACAATGCAGTAGACCTTATCGAACGAATAAAAGTGACAGTGGTCGAAATTAACACAAGCCCGCAAGCCCTGTACTGGTAAAATATTGTCCGGGCTTGCTCAAATTCTGAATTTTATATAGCAGGGCGTGTTCAAAATTTGATAACAAGCAATAGTATAAGAATTCGGGCTTGTTCATCCAAAAGTCTAATTTCGATGACTGAAGTGATACTAAATTATCGGATTCAATTCTTATCGCTTGTGCTAAAATACTTACTCTAAAATCATCTAAACGATCATCGTAAATGAACCTAAAACGTAAACTTAATACCATCAAATATCAGTAAATAACTAATAAAAATATCCAATAGG
The DNA here is from genome assembly GCF_026914265.1 of Mya arenaria. Taxonomy (NCBI): domain Eukaryota; kingdom Metazoa; phylum Mollusca; class Bivalvia; order Myida; family Myidae; genus Mya; species Mya arenaria. The sequence continues at coordinate 27,183,690 of NC_069129.1, read as the reverse complement.
ACACATCGCTCTTGCAACACCTTGTTTCACCCACGCACGGCTGCAATCTGTCGAAAACCTTGAATATTGCGCCTCATTGTGTCTTTATCGCAATGTTATCTGCGAAAATTCCAATGCTCGTCACAATACAGAGTTCACCGTAGGTTTTAATTCACTTCCTTCAAAGGAAGGCCCTTGCAATTCTATGAAAAACTTTACACAAACATTGTTGACCTCCGATTAAGAGCATGCTATCAACAATAATATTTTTCGAAATCTAGCTAACCAATCTGTTCAGATAAAAAATTATTGTGTCGCTTCGAAACTAACATGCACTAGTAGATTAAGTGATCTTTCAATATCGGCTCTTCTATCGCGTTTCCTAAAATGAGAGTGTTTCTCACTCCGTGGAACGCAACACCTTCGTAGTATCTCTGATAGTGCAAAATCGACACATTTAAATGATAATTCAAAAGTATTTATTCAGTTGTTTTATAATTCACATGCATCAATACATGCCTCGATCTATCAATATTTGCACCCCAAACGCATTCCCTTAAATGAAAGGGTTTCTCAATCCAAAGAATGCAACATCTTCGTAATGTGACGTCGATAAAACAAGTGAGGGTAATGACTCTGCTGCTGCCCAAACAGTACTTTTACGTTCAAATGTATTTGGAGGCGTGGTTTTTAGCGTTGCTTCGTAGTTTGATTTTCCCACAGAAAATGTGAAATTTAAATTATGACTATTTATTTAAACATTAAATCTATTAGAATTGCTGTTCTTCTGTGTATAAGCATAATTGGTCAGTGCACGGATAATCACGAACTCGTATTTCCCTATTTTCTACTAAATGGCCCACAATAGCCCTTGCACTGATAGAGCGTAATATTAAACATTCAACGCTTAAAAATTGCTTACCACAGTCAGTGAAACAACTGGTTCAAACCGGAATTCCCGAAAGAAAATTTAAAACATTTAAACCTAGAGTCCTAGGTGATAGCGCAAGAGCTAGGTTAAATAAAACGTCCTGCTTCAAGTATTGACTTTTAAGTTATATATTAAAAATAACATTGACATACCATAACTATTTAAACCCGGTTTAGAATATTTTTTGTAAGAATATATTTAAAATAGGTTATTTGTCGTTCGTTGTTTTGTTCTAATTTTATCATAACATTCTGCATTATTCAAATTATCGTTCACATATCCTGTCAATTGATCTATTTTCAAAACCTTATCGAAATGTCAATAAACGAAACCAAATAAAAATTGTCATTTCTAATCAGTAAAAAGAATGTAGTTTTATCAAATACTTGTATTCAAAATTAATAAATCTGATTATAGGTGTTTACCATTTTAATGGTTTGATAACATATCAGAAAATATTCAGTAATGACTTGTTTCTTTTTTTCTGACAAAATATTGTGCACCTTAACAATATTCGAACGTTGTCCCAAATGTCCGTGGCAAATGTTGTTTTATCAGTTTTCCAACGTCTGATTACTTTTAAAGACCGCCGAAAATCAACATTTTGTTTCTAAGGGGTTGAACACTTGAGTTCCATCGGCAATTTTTCCAGATACGCTAACATACGCAACAAAGTGATAACACAACGGTCTGTGCAACAGCCTTTAAGAGGCTGTACTCCGTATGATAAAATAGCGAAAAACAGAAAATTGTCGAAAACTGACATAAATTTGACATCGATATGCATTGAAACTTAATAACTGAAGTACCACATAGTTAACAATTTATTTAAGTTAAGCAGTTTTTTCGTATTTTTCCATTAAAAAAGATTACTGGGTATGACTACCAGGTGGAATTCATTCCTTATGCGTGATTGGCTAGTCGGTGTTATCACGTGATATTACCGAGGTAGGTGTATAACTTAATAATGTCTCTCATTTAGAGTTAGCCGTGGTGGCTCAGTGGATACGATGCTGAATTGCAATTTTGAAGACACGGGTTCGAACCGGGTCTCCAAAACATTTTTTTTTACGTTTTGATACTTTTTTGCAATTATGATATCAAAGCGTAACACATTCTATTAGATAATTGTCCTAAGATTCGTTACAGAAAAAAAAAATTGTTTGTGCCAATCTGGTGTACAGTCCCTTTAACACCATTATTAGCAGCTCACAAGAGTGACAGAAGCGAGATAGAGTATAGGCTGCAAAGCTACATATATACAGCATATCGGAGTGATAAAAGCAAGTCTTCCTATAGGCGGCATGACAAAGGAACAAGGGAGAGTCTTCCTTCAGTCAGCATGACAGAGGGACAGAAACGAGTCTTCCTACGGGCGGTAAGACAGAGGGACAGAAGCGGGCGGCATGACGTAGGGACGGGAGCGAGTCTTCCTACAGGCGCCATGACGTAGGGACAGAAGCGAGTCTTCTTACAGGCGGCATGACGTAGGGACAAGAGCGAGTCTTCCTACAGGCAGCATGTCAGGGGGCAGGAGCGAGTCTTTCTACAGGCAGCATATCAGAGGGACAGGAGCGAGTCTTCCTACAGGCAGCATGTCAGAGGGACAGGAGCGAGTCTTCATACAGGCAGCATGTCAGAAGGACAGGAGCGAGTCTTCATGCAGGCAGCATGAAAGAGGGACTGGAGCGAGTCTTCCTACAGGCAGCATGACAGAGAGACTGGAGCGAGTCTTTCTACAGGCAGCATGTCAGGGGGCAGGAGCGAGTCTTCCTACAGGCGGCATGACAGAGAGACAACCGCGAGTCTTCCTACAGGCAGCATGTCAGAGGGGCAGGAGCGAGTCTTCCTATTGGCAGCATGACAGAGGGACTGAAGCGAGTCTTCCTATAGGCAGCTTGTCAGAGGGAAAGAAGCGAGTCTTCCTATAGCCAGATTGTCAGAGGGACAGTAGCTAGTGCAAATGTTAATTAATATATTTTAGGGCTGAGTATTAATGCACCAATCAATTGAAACCACGTCCGCCCCCGGTCCGGGAGAAAGGCTAGAATGTTTAACGTAGCGGAAAAAGCAGCTGGTTGCATTGGTCTGATGGTAACCAGAACATTTTTATTGGGGGTAATTTTGAATGTGTGAATGACCCAAGAATGTTTGTGTATTACATTTTTTACTGACTTAATCGTTTTGGACCGAAATTACAAAAAATGAGAACATTTCGGACCGTTTTTTTTACAATTTTTGAAATTGAAATCGGTCTGGCTCGGTCAAGTCGGTCCAGACCGGCAAATTGCCGGTTTTTAGAGGCTATGTCCAGGGGTATGCTGGAGAAAGCGGTAGTCCGGTAGTCCGAGACTACCAGATTTTTGGTCGGACTACAAGACATTTTAAGTCAATAGTCCGTCGGACTACTAGAAGAAAGTAAATATCACATCAGTTAATTGAGCATAAAATCTTTATTACGTTTAAACTTGCGTAAAACGTGATGTCAAGAAGCCGATTATCACCGGTAAACACTCATTGTAAAGCTTGCCGAAGATGGCCGAGCAGTTCCGGACAACATGGACTGTTAACCGAATTTCGGCGCATTTCGTATAGCCTTTCGATCAATGTTTAAACCAGTCAGTAGAATGTCTTTATTTAGAAAGGGAAAAACCATTTTCGCACTCTATGGTGTGTTTTAATCGTCAGACATGTGCACCTCTGCCAATGTCAGCGAGGTAGATTTGGGTCCAAGTGGCAGAATTTCCAAATCCCTTGCATTTTCAGTCAAAACCAATGACAGATACGATGTAGACAAACACTTGACGGTTGTTACTATTTTCAGATTTTCTGAAAATACGTCATGGTTATTATGGTTTAGGGTATTGCCAAATGTCGGTGTTTATATAAAGAAAACAGAAGGAACATTATGTCTGGCTTATGAAATCTTTTAAGCTGGCTTTTAGAAGAGCAGCTAATAAATTAATCATACTGCCAAAACATGTAAAATGCAGTGTAACGACAGAATTGTGTGCGTTAATTTTCGCGTTAAAATGTAACATTTTATACATTGAAGCTAGGGCCAATAACAATTGACACCACGCCGATAGCGATAAGGCTACACCTACAGTGTCACATGATCTCTTAATTAGGGACCTCCGGCAAATACCCAGAAGCAGACGATAATAATACAAAAGTTATAATCAATGACAATCAGATAAAAAATGCCTGGAACATGGTAAAACAATAAAAGCAAGTATAACATTAAATAAGTTCATTATTATTAATTGTATGCAATGTATAATTCAGGTAGAAAAATGTCTAGACTTAAAAAAAAAAAATTCTAAAGAACATCGAATTTTTGTTACAGTACAATAACAGTCTCTATTTTAAAACTCAAATAAAGGGAAATAAAACATGTATTAAGTTCCTATCCGAAAATCAACAAAAAAAGATGTTTGTATAGATCCATTATCAAAACTCAGTGGATTTCGCTGTTTTTCTTCCTTTCTCGATTCAGAATCACCTATTTTATACAAGTGTAATGCATTATTATCATTATTGATATAACTACCTTATTGTTTCTCTCAATGAATAAATTTCCGTTTTAAATGAAATGCAAAACTGTTCTAACAATCAGCATAGAAATTTTGAAACGACCACAGTCATTATAAATGCAAAGGTTTTTACTTTGATTTGCGTCATTTAAAAATATGATTTTGTTTTATCTATACGTATATACTTTTTGTGACCTTAAGCTATATATCAGATATTTAATTAAATTTAATAAAAAATGTAACTCACATAAACTGATGTGTCTTTTTCACTAATATGTCAAACAAACTTAAAAGCAAATGTATATGCTTCGGATTTAAAACTTATCGCACAATAAGGAGACACATTTCAAAATCAAACTAAATCGCAAGATAACATCAATATTGTACACTAATTCTCATAATGATATTTCTTATTTTAAGGCTATTCAAACGGAAATATACGTATATTATGTACGTTTACATTAAGGCATTTTGAGAATTGAATTAGTCTACTTAACAGTCCTTTGTTATCAATTATAATTTTAGCAGCATTTAAAGAAAATATAAGTATTTCGGATTTCTTAAACTGTCTTTACTATCACTCAATTATGAGACATAATTTGTGTTAAATATATAACAGCGTAATTACACTACTGTTGATATGTGAGGATTGTCGGAGGTCATGGCGGATAGCAACGGCAACTGATAAGCCCTGCCTAATCTGGACGCTGATTGATCAGTCGGGTATTGATCAGCTAGTTTGGCTGACAGGCAGCGTCATGTTAATTGTCATCTTACTCCCATATAAAAAATACTTAATAACACTTTCGGAATTTATTTCATCATGTTTTTGAAGCATTGTATGATATGTCGTTTAGATTAACAAAGAATACTGAATAGTAGGATGCCAATTATCAAATTTTGCTTATCAGTTGGATGTCTGTCATTTTTGCATTTTAGCATTTTTTAGGTTTTCAATCAGCTCCTCGGCCATTTTTTTCAAAAACAACCTAGGTTGTTTTCGATAAAATGGCCGAGGTGTTCCGAATGGTCAACATAACTGCAAAACCTAAAGATGCGCGTGCGCCCTCTGACGTCATTCTCCCATGTGCTACATTTTTATCTTTAAGCGTATAAGCATTGAATGGCATTTTTAGATAAATACTGAACAAAACAAGATGAAACTTCGCAAATGTGACCAAGGCAAGCCTCTGTATTGATCTAGACCTTCGAATAATCGATCACAGTAAACAAACGCGTATTTTAGCCGGTGTTCGGGATTTGTGCCCTGTTCGGAAATGTACCGTCAACCAGTATAAAACTATTATCCCAACTAACAACAATTGGGTGTAGGATTTATACCTAAAACAGAATGATGTGATGACATTTCGATTTTGAGAGACCTCCATAGATGAGCATTAAAAACTGTCGTGTATTGCCACCCTGGTTGACCACAGTTTTCGAACATAATTTTCATTCAGCACCGTTGTCTATTTCGTTTAATTGCTTCCAAACTTGACTTTTCGGAGAGGGCATATTTGCAGACGATGATTGCTGTGACTCTATTTGAAGAGTATTGTTCGAGGTAAAAGCCGTGCCGATGCGTACATTTATTTTTTTTCAACCGGACGCAGTGAGCTTCCCTGTCACTGCAACTTAGAGTGAGCTCTTCGATCTTGAAATCGTTTATGGTAAAAGTCAAGCGATACAAATTCAACATCCTTGTCCCACTTAATTGATATTAAAATCTAGAATAATCGCAAAATGATTGTATTAACTTTATAGTATTTTTGTCACAACCTTTAATAATTTAATACACAACATTTAAGCTTGGAGTAGGATTAATTTTGTTATTGGTCCCAGATCATTGGTAAAGTTGGACATGCCTTGTTAATGATTTCTGGGACCAATAATACTAATATTGTAATCTTACTCCCAGATGATTTATAAGCTATGAATAGGGATTAAAAGTTTGAAAAACATTTGCTTTTGAGTTTTAAATGCAAAAGTGTTGTACTTTTAAGAATGTTTTGTATAAAGTTCTGAAGTTGACGCTCATTATATACGTTCATATACAGTATATACACGAACTGTTGGGTGACGAAACAGCCAGCAGTATCTTTCTACTCGACGGCTTCGGTACGGCACAATATTTTGGAAAACCAATTTCACAGCGTGCATGGATGAAAATGATACAAACTAAATAAAGAAAACTAATGTTGCTTTTTTTATTTGATTGCTATTTGACAAATACGCGAACGTACGATACGATACATCAATCAAACGTCTAATACCGGTATTTGAATTGATACAAGAACCGGTACTACGCCTTAATATATTTATGCCTTTTATGCATTGTTGTCTTGGCCCTTGCCTTGTGCCCCTTAACAGGATTTATTTTTAAATTTTCGACAACTGGGCTTTTCACTGTAGTTTTCTTTGTATTATAATCATATATATATGTATATATATAGTTTTAACGTGTTTACATTTGTCAGTAATTTTTATAAAATATCAGTAACTCTCATGAAGATAAAATAGCAGTGGCATTAGGACCTATATAATTATATCGTTCACGCGAGTACTCTAGTTTAAATATTTTTTCAACATTTTAATACCCCAATGGTTTACTTTATGATCGAGTATTTAACTATCTATATATTGTACTAAAACGTGGCCTTCATGTAGATAACAAAACGAAATTCTGACAACATGTTATGAAGGTTCCGTAGCCAATATGGCCGCCGTGGGGTAAACAAGATCTCACAAACATTTGACCTTCTGATCTACATGAAGGCCAATACGGCCCATAATCAAACAGCATGTGGCCTAAAATCAAACCAGTCTAGACATAAGATAAGATAAGATATATTTATTTCCAATCATGGGTAATGTTACAGGGGGTCCAACGTGTTTTGTGTTTTCCTAATTTTAAGAGAGGGAAAACTGTGATGCGGAATAAAATGGCGATGTTCGAAGAGATTTTGGTGTTTTGGGGAATGTTTTCACCTGGTAAGTAAGTTTTATCACGTTTCTCGCAACATAAATACGCCTACCCAGAGGCCACATGTGTAAGCTTCTTTCAATTCTACTAACATGTTTCTAGTGGCATTAACAAAAACGTTATTGAATGTATAAGCTGAACGATTGCCTGTTAACAAAGTGAAAATAGAAAATTGCGTGACTTTGAACTGTTTTTAGTTAAAGTGCACCATTCTTGTACCTATGTTAGCCATTTTTCATTGAATTTTATTTTATTTATTATTTTCGACGGTAAGTGCACTTACATGGGCACGATACGTCCGATTTTTCTATGTTTAAACACCTTTTATATTGGGCGAGGAAGTTTTTATGCAGTTTTTGTGCGATGTTGAATCAGAATAAGCATGCGTTAACAGAAATGTAATTAAGACACGGGCTGTAAGACATGTTATTATTGATAACAAAATGCAATTTAAGTCACGCATTTTTCTATTTTCACTTTGTAAACAAGCAATAGTTTAGCTTGTACATTCGATTACATTTTGTTAATGCCTCTAGAAACATAGCTTAAAAAACTGATAGAAGCTTACACGTGTGGCCTCCGGGTAGGCGTATTTATATTGCGAGAAAAGTGATAAAACTTACTTACCACGTGGAAATATCCTCACAAAACACCAAAATCTTTTCGAACACCGCCATTTTATTCCGCATCACACATTTCCCTCACTTAAAAGTTGGAAAACGCAAAACACGTTGGACCCCCTGTGTTATATGACATGTTAATCACAGTTTACATAATGCACAAAATAAATTGAAAACAATAAGGTAACATATTTAGTAAATGTAAATAAGGCTTCATTTTGATTTTAAAACACAAATAACAGAAGCTCATTTGGAAAATTAATAAACATGTTTCCCATATCCTTTTATATGCCTTACAATAATGAACATGAAATTATCTTATTTCACAGTCATTGTGTATCAAATGTGGCTGCAGTAGTTAAAACAATGTCACATAAACATTTGACCTACTTACCTACATTAAGGCCAAAACGGCCGATAATGAATCATCGCATGGCCTAAATTAACACCAGATCTTAAATTCGTGAAATTTACTGATTTCATAGTCATTCTGGTTCGGGTAGAAATATGGCTTCTGTCACTCTTTTCCAACTTATAAACTGGTAAAACTCAACCTTGACCTTACTTGATAGAGCCAAAAACATTAAATGTATCTTGGCATATTATATTCTATCGATATGCACATTTTTTTCGCATGTCATTAAGTTTGTGTATAAACTGTTGCAAAATTTTCTAAGCAGAAAACAATGACCAATCAAAAAAGCTCGCAAGAGATTTATCCGACATTTTCGAGAATGGGGCCAAGGAATAGCTGAATAAATTTGTTTAAAAGCCATTTTTTTAAAAATTGCTCGAAACAATGCATGTTACATTACTTTCTATGACTGTTATGCTAAAATACACCATCAATAAGACACTAACAACAGGTCATTGATAGAATTATGGAGGGGAGTTATTTAAAATATATTTTTTTAGATTTATGGAATTTTGCGTTTTAAAAAAAAAATGGAATTGAGAAGAGAGCTCAATTTCAACCCTAATTTACGAACACATAGAGAACTCAATAGAACAATAAAACACATCAGATTTAATCACTTTATTGTGAAAGACATTACATGAATAACAATACAACATAAGCATTATTTATTCAGCATTTCTATGAGGGTTGTACAGTAAATTGGCATTTAAGGACATGAAATAAAAGTAAGGAATAAATAATAATCTGAATAATGTGCTCAACATTTTGCTCTACATACATAACAGGTCACCTCTTCACAAATATACATGTAGTTATAAAACAACTTCTGTTCCAGACAATACATGTATATGATATACAATGTAATGGCGGTAAGACTAGATGACAATCAGAGCGGCACGAAGAGTGTGAACACTTGTCTGTTGTATTTCAGAAAAATGGGGCATAACTCACTTATTATTAAAGACAGAATTATGGTCGTATCTGTACATGTGCATATTAAATCTGGCGACACATATACTAAGGTTTATTTGAATGTCTTGAACAGTTCTTGAGTAAGACCAAGGATAGTTTACGCATTACGCTGCTGACATGGACAAAAAACAAAACCAAGGGTATCACATATTTCTTAGAAAAACAGAGGAGCTAATTAAATCTCAGATACATGTAAGTCCCTTCATAAGAATGGAGATCTTTGATTTTATTCTCTTTCTCACGTAAAGGATAATGTTCTAATAAATATATAAACAAGAGCACTGCAAGAGGCTGCCGTTGCCCATGTTGTTTTAATAAAAAAGGGTCATAACTAGACTTTTATGTAAGCCAGAGTTAAGTGCCTTGATACACATATGCAGTTTGTCCCTGGAAACATTTGTACTAAGTTTCATGTGAATATCTCATACAAGTTTTTCACCACATCGATGCTATCGCTGACAACAACACCATGGCTTTTAAAAAGAGACAAGCTAATATTGGCAGGATTTTGCTCAAAGAAAAAGAAATATTTTCTTGAAAACAGATTGTACAATGTAATTAGTTGCAGTATTTCACACAGACAGACAAAAATTTGACAAAATAATTGCACAACAAGCTTAATGTCTTACACAATTCATGCTACATCAATCATCAAACACTTAACAGTCAAAAATATCTCTGTACATGTATGTTCATTTCATGGGTTACGACATTTATGCATTCAATCGTCAATGTATGTTTAGTATGGTTTTACCTTAAGTGTTATAGAAGGGTGCAGCACCCTGTCCTTTTTGGTAGCTACCTTCCAAGCAACTCATAGAGAACAGAATGGGCACCCTTCTATCCACAAAGAACTACCATGCTTAAGATTATTAAATGTTTCCTTTGATTTGTTAATAGCTTATGACATGATTCTGGATACATACAAACTTAATATATCTGGCAGTTGAAACCTTTAACTGTTTCAATTGAACATTTTTCTAGCATTTTTATTCAATTTTATAATATGCAAGTTCTTCATATATCGCTACAATGTGCTTTTTTCATCCTTATCACTCTTTCCCTTTTCTGCAGCACCCAACCCTTTATTAAAACCTGGCTAAAACCCTAGATTTAAGTATTAGGCTGATAATAATTCCTTAACAAACATTAAACAAACAAAGCACATCTATGATCTTCCATAATGCCACAGGACATTAACAGCTTAAAACTTCAGCGCAAGAGGGTTTCTAACAGCTGAAAAATTGTCACTACTGGGGTCTGTTGAGTATGAGGGATTCATCCTCAAAGCCCGGTAAAGGGGCTTACCGTAGATCCCTTATGAAAGGTACTTCATACTGTTTTTGATGCAGCTCTCTGAGCAAAAAACAACAACTTTACAACTGTACAATAATCTTAAGTTAAATGCTCTTAATCCTGATCTCAGGATTAATACTGACCTTTAATACCCTTGAGCTTGATTGACTTCATTAACAACTGAAAAACTAATGTTTAACCCATAACAGGTTGAACTAGTTTTCATTGCAAATATGATGTAAGCATAAAATATGACATCACAGTTCCTTGTTATTGAAAATAGACTTCTTGTACACATTCTATGATATTTTTAAGGTCATGAGTACTTTCAAGTAAGTTTCTTTAGGTATAAAACACATTTGATTTAATTCCAGCGAGAGTGCCAATTGTCACAAAATACACGTGTCCTAGTTTTAAGACACCAAGTTTGGTGATAAATGGTTGTATGTTAAGCCAAATTTAGAGAGCAGACACTGTCAATACAGTTTTTGTCAATTCAAGGGTCATAACTCTTGAGTGACTGAGTCAATATGGCTGGTTATCAAACCTGACCAAATTATTTTACCCATTCACATTCTGAACAAATTTGGTCATGATTGGACAATTGGACAGATGAAACTATAATACCTCCCCATCTATAAATGGGTGTATAAAAACAGAATAATTATGTATTTTATAAATATATTTAATAATGACTCAGTCCATTTTCTTGTTATACTGGTCCCAATTTTTAAAAAAATCTTAAGTCCCTTATAACAGATTTAAACGTTTTTATTTTGGTATAATTTGTGACATATTTATATTCTTAGGAGATTTTGGACTTTGAAAGGAAATAATCTTTATGATAATCACAATTCAATATTTTTATTCAGTAAAATGAAGACTCAGTAAGAAATTAGGCTTAAAAGAATAAGCTACTTACATGTATAATCTTGTTAGGCTTAAGAACTTTCAAGAAATTGGGGCCTAAAGAAATTTCATACAACAGCAATGTATTACGTCTGAAGTCTGAATTTAATAGACTTTCATCAGATTCAATGATTTATATGCAATGGATGATTCAAATTTATCCATATGGTGATACATCTTACATGTAACAATTACTGTTCAACAATTCAATCATTTTGGTGGACTATAAATGCCATGACGATAAAGTCAGACTAGCTGCAAAATTTAACAACCAGTCAGTAAAACATCTTGATTTTCTTCGATACAACAGACAAGATTAATAAATACAAAAACAAATGTCTTAAAGTATTTATAACATCCTTATATAAAAACATGATGGAGAATCCAGCCCTAGTATTTACAAATATAATGGACCAGGAGCGCTCAATTTTCAAAATAGAATCAGCGCATTTGCCTAAGAATTAAATCATAATTAAGCGTTTTATTTTGCCCTCAAACCAGTCAAGTTTTAGCTCAACATGATATCAGACAACAAGTATACAAATATATGCAAATATAAATAATACATTTGGTTTAATCCAACTTTCCGTCAGGTTTTTACAATGGCTGATTGTAAATCAAGGGTGGAAGCCACAAGGTTCTATCCGCTATATCATTTAATGTCACTTAGAACCTTTTTGCATTCTACCCTCTAAATGAAGAGGTCACAAGTTTTCACGCTAATTCCATCTATTGAAGAATGCTGAATATCTGTAAAAATATTCCCATAGTCCTATAGCACTCCTCTAGTTTGACTAGAATGAGGTCAGTATTGAAGATTTGAGGAGCAGTCATGTGCACAGGAAAGGTCTTAAGTGTTATATGCCTTTAGTTTACTAAAACTCCCAGAGCAAGACTTCATTATGCTCCTTGTAAGGTAGAAATGATATGACCAGTCACAAATTCCACTGCTCCCCCAAGGAAGAAGTTACATGTATATGCCTAAATCCACAATCAGCACCCAAGATTTTTTTTATATATGGCTCTTGTTCACAACTAACCCCAAGTAAAGTAAAGATATTACATATGTCTTCAACAAGAATAACCCCCAGGTAAGAAATTACATGTCTTCAAAACAAATACCCCCCATCCCCCCAGTAAGGAATTACACATGTCTTTAACATAAGTAACTCCCAAGAAATGAATAAAACATGTCTTTAACACAAATAACCCATAGGGGGAAGGAATTATATCCCTCTCGGTGACAAATATCTCCCCGCCCAGGAAAGGAAAAACACATGTATCTTTAACACAAGTAACCCCCAAGGGAGAAGGAATCATATCCCCCAAGTTCACAAATATATCCCCGCCCAGGAAAGGAATAACACATGTATCTTTAACACAAATAAGTCTCAGGGAGAAGGAATCATATCTTCAAGTACTCTTTATCACATAAAAGGCCTAATGCACGTAGCTTTCCCTCACGTTTTGGTAGACGTCGTTTCAACTGGTGGTTTTATTCGTCTCTTAGGGTCATAATTAACCAGTCTTTGACCAACTAAATACCTGAAATGGGAACATTATGTACATTAACAAACTGATTTATTGACTTTTAGTAGAAAATAATACTTTTTTTTTCTGAAATAAAAGTAACTTTCAAAATTTTAGTACTATTACAAAGAAACTTATTTTTGAAGAAAGTTAACTAGAGGGATCAACAACATAAATGATTTGAAAAAAAATAAATATATTTTGGAATTTATTTTGGTTCTAAATAAGTTATCCATGTTATCTGTTTTAGAACAACTTTAAATACTTAACTGACAATGTGTAGAAGCATGCTATCAATAAACTAGAAATAAAACAAAAAAGACCTCTCACACTTACTTATCATTTTTAATATGTTCGTAGAGCCGTTTAAATTGCCTGGCCTGGAAAACGCAGATGAAAACAAACACCACACACGCCAACAGGAACGGGTAGATGCGACGCAACACGAGGTTCTGTGCTTCAAAATCAAACCCTGAAATAACCATGTAACATGTGATTAAGTGCACTACAATGTGATTAATGTAATTGTCAAGAGTGTTGGTTTATTTTAGTGTCACCCCTTTCAATTAAGGGCCAGCCCGCTGGGCTTATAAGACAACTATATTTACATCTTTTACTCCCGATTCCTACGGTATCCTACATACCCGGTACCAGACGCCTGGCAGAATGGCAATCAGTACCCATTCATTAAACTTGCTGCTTGGTTAGAAACCGACCATATCAGAATAAACCATGTGTGGGGCTCGAACGTTTTGACCTCAAACCTGTAGCTAGAATACTTACCCATTAGGCCATCGAGCATCTTTGAAGCATTTTCATAAGACTACAGTCTTTATATAAAATCACAAAAAATATATATATATTTTAAAACAAGAAGCCCATTAGGGCCTATGCTCTACTGGCATGACCTCTTAGGCAATATACTGAACCCACATTCAAAGGGAAGCAATAAATAAACCATGCTTCAAAAGGGACAAAGGGAGAACTACAGTTATACACAGCTGTCTGTACAAGTTGTCTCCCTTAGGGTATACTTTTTTTGCTAAAATTGCAGCATTTCAAAGGCCACAATCCAGTCATGCATTGTCGGATCTGGAACCGATGCCTTCATGGATATCTTACTAATGTACAAGTTTGATTGAGATACAAGACTGTATCACGTTATCAAGGGATTGTTTACGGACGCATGCATGGGACTTAGTACTGACTTACCAACATCACGTCATGGCATAAGCCAAAAAATGACATGCCAAGCGCAGTTATCAGAAGCACACATAGCTTGTACAGGATACAGTACAGTAAATCACTTACCCAGAAGTGGAACTATTGTCCTGGCAATGCAGTATGGGACAGAGAGAGACATGCCCAGCACGGCTATCACCGGCACACACAGCTTGTACAGGATGAACTTGAGATTCATGTTTCGTAAACCATCATTGTAAACCTGAAAGCACGTAAAGACATTCATCATGATTCATGCAAAACATGGTTTACATTTTTACCAGGAAGGAAGCTTCGACTTTCTTCTTTTTTCAGTTCTGTTCATGTGCCTTTCCAGTATACATTTTTTTCTTCTTCTTTTTTAAATTCACATGTACCACAGTACTTACAACTATGATTGGTCAAAATATACCTTTGGATCATTCAAATTTATTTTTGCTTAATTGTGAAGACAGCTAAAAGCTAATATGAATCACTCTTGAGTTGATTTCCTTGGCAGAAACTGTGTCCTTTTTAAGAGGCCATGAGAAAGTACCCCTGGTGGGGCTCGAACTCACAACCTCTAGGACACCTACCAAGACAATTTAAGTCCCTAACAATTAGTTAAGACATGTACCTACCTGTTCTATGACTCTTTTAAGCCACCACTGAGGGCCCATCATGGTCACTGCACATATGATTTTGGTATGAAGCACTCCTAATGCCCAGTCCTAAAAGACGGAAACAGGAAATAATTGTCGAAGCTTTACCTTGTCAATCAACTTTCAAAGTATTAACTACCAAACTAAGAAATAAGAATGTATGTGTTTTCATACAAGACATACAAGCCTTATGTTTCTTTTAATTGCAATAACATAAGTTATATGGTTCACATTAAAAAACACAAATGATACTCATCGTAGAGCTCATTACAAAATTTGATAAATGACACTTGAGACATCATTAGCTGTATTAATGTGAAAAAAAGCTGAATTCTTTTTTTTAAGCTTTCAAATCAGCAGGCAGAGCTCTTACCGTGCAATAAGAAGCATACAGATAAACTCAAATTCACATATACCTGCACTTGTTATTGAACGCCATCTTTGACAATATGGTTTAAAATAGTTAATACACCCACTACCCTCTAGTTGAAGGTATACAACTCGCACTTCTGGCTTCTGAATAAGTTCAACAACCTGGGAAGTGGGTGAAGTAACTATAACATGCCTGTCTTTGCCTTGTAACAAGTATTAATGGTCAAAAAAATATATTATTCGCTGTATCAAAAACTGTTTCTCAACATACCTAATTTTCAAAACTGAAAAGGCAATTGTATGTAAATATTAGTTTTCATCCCTTAAGTCGGTTCTTCACCGAATTTGATCAGTTGCACACACGGTCATGAGTCTTTTATCAATGAAAACTACAGATACTACAGTGAAAAATACATGTAGTCATATATCCAATTAAAATGTTTCACAAACCTGCCATGGGAAGAATACAGGAGTCTGGTCTAACGAGACCCGCAGTGGGGCTACAACCACCAATTCAAACAGTAACCCCAATAATAAGGGCACTAGCCCCATCAGAATCACTGCTACCAGTAATGTTTTTAAAGCCTGAAATGTGGAAATAAGATTGGATTAAAACAAATTGTAACTACATCAAACATTTCCATTTTTTTTACTTACAAGGTTCTTCTAATGTGACCTTTAAATCAGATTACGATCCCTCTCATAAATTATCTATCAAACAATCCATTTAAATTTTCCTTTATTTAATTCAAGTCTACATGCATTTGTTTGTCCAGGGTAATCATGTGACCAGTGAATCTCTCCATTGGTTTACACGCCAGGTAATCATTGGAGCCATAACATTTTGTTATACGTTGAAAATGCTCCAACATGTCTTCCGTTGTAGTGCTAATGAGTGGAATATGGATGTAAACAGTGAGTATGATTTCTTATTTTTCATTTTTAGAGGTTTATACGAGTAAATTTAAAAAATTGGAGAATGTAGTTCCACAAAGGAATGGCCATGAGTTGTTCTAAAGGTAAAAGTTCTGAATAAAATTTAATATCTGATTGTCTAGAACTTGCCTAACTTGCTAGACGTTAGTGTTGACAATGTGAAAATCTGGATTTTCGTGAGAATTGTTCTCATACCTTAGGTTTAAGCCTTTTCATTACATGTGTGTGGCTTTTTTATTATCAAAAGCTTGCCGCGTTACAAATTTTAGAACTTTATTTGTTATACTTGCTGCACTATGCTCCATTTTCTGAACGTTGTGGTGCCAATGAATAGGTTGTGATGCTCATGAATAGTAATTTAGTAGGAAACAAATTGTGAAAAAACTGTAGCAATTTCATAACACGAAAATTAATAATTAACTGAATTAATATCATATCAGACGCGTTGGAGCATTTTCAACACAGAACAAAATGTTATGGCTCCAATGATTACCCGGCAGGGTTTAACAGTTATGAAAATTTATATCAGGGTGGTTCAGCCTCATGTTATCATGTGACCAGTGAATCTCTCCATAAGTTAAACAGTTATGAATATTTATATCAGGATGGTTCAGCCTCATGTTACCATGTGACCAGTAAATCTCTCCATTGGTTTAACAGTTATGAATATTTATATCAGGATGGTTCAGCCTCATGTTACCATGTGACCAGTAAATCTCTCCATTGGTTTAACAGTTATGAATATTTATATCAGGATGGTTCAGCCTCATGTTACCATGTGACCAGTAAATCTCTCCATTGGTTTAACAGTTATGAATATTTATATCAGGATGGTTCAGCCTCATGTTACCATGTGACCAGTGAATATCTCCATAAGTTTAACAGTTATGAATATATATATCAGGATGGATCAGCCTCATGTTACCATGTGACCAGTAAATCTCTCCATTGGTCAAACAGTTATGAATATTTATATCAGGGTAGTTCAGCCTCATGTTATCATGTGACCAGTGAATCCCTCCATTGGTTTAACAGTTATGAATATTTATATCAGGGTGGTACAGCATCAGGTCAAGTATATATTCATACCAGTAAAATCCACTCCTTTAGTTTGTTAAGTATTGCAGCTGTCCCTTGAGGAATCCAGTTGTACATCACGGTGCCGATACGCAGCATCAGCCAACACACATACAGGCCACACGCTGCCGTGTACAGTTCATGGACCTTGGCGTCACCCATCCAGACAGACATCAGGTTACGCCCGAAATACACTGGAATCAGGGAAAAATATGTTAATATAAAGTGCAGTGCTGATGTGCAGCATTAACCATCGAGGAGAAAAAGGCACACGCTGCTTTGTTTAACAAACAGACCTTGGCCTCATCCATCCAAACAGAGGTCGAGTTACACCTAAAATGCAATGGTATCAGAGAACTTTTGTTTATGAATTAGGCTGAATTAACCAATGAACATATAGGCTGCATGCTGTCGTGTAAATTTTGTGAACCTTGTCTTCAACCATCCAGAAAGACGCCAGGTTATGCCCAAAATACACTGGCATCAGGGTAAATGGAGAACATACAATGCTAAAACATGTAGTTCTGATTTAGAGGAAGTTTTTCAAGTGAGTTTGGTGAGCTCATTATAACAAGTGATTAATTCAAACATGATTATTTTTTTTTGCTGAAGTACCGGGGGTATTCTTAAATACTTAATAAACTTCTTAAAAAATAAAAGAATATGTCTAGTTCAAAAAGTTTTTTTTACTACACATGATTATATCATGTAGATTTGCTCTTTTCTGGTATTGCCTTAACAAATTTCACATGGTTTAAAAAGAAGACAGACTCTTATACCATTATATAAGCAATCAGGACATTAAAAGACAATATGTATCAGCTTTCTTACCTGGCAGTATGAGGCAGACCACACTAGTAGCAAACAATGTCAGGCACATCAGGCCGACCAGCAAGCAGATCTGGAACATTCAAGAGAGAAATATAACACACAGACCACAAGGGTAGCTTACAGTGTCAGCCACATCAGGCCGACCAGCAGGCAGATCTGTAACATTCAAGAGAGAAATACAACAAACAGACCACAAGGGTAGCTTACAGTGTCAGACACATCAGGCTGACCAGCAGGCAGATCTGGAACCTTAATGGTTGTTGTAAGATTATAACAAAGAATTTTTGTGAACAATGAATGTAATCCAAAATTTTGAATATTTAAAAAGTATGGTTCATCTGTGTGTAAAAACATTTGGAGATCACACAGATACTCTTGAAGTACTAAACATACTGATCTTTATATTTTCATACTATTTAGATCTACCACTAGCAAATCAAAATGCAGATAACTTTAACTTACCCTAACATAAAACAAGTTTGGCCTTTTGTATGACTGGAAGCCAACAGGTCCTCCTCCCTGAAATGTCATTGAGTTGTATATAAAATGTAGGAACTAGGAAAAATGCATGAATGTATTTAATACTATTAACTATTGCTACATGTATATTAGTATTTCTCATTAAATTCCTTAATACTTTCAAAGACACTAACCTGCAACACAGCTTGGCACTTACCCCATTGGACAGGAGGGGCTGCTAGAACCTGGTTAGTGGCTACATTAGGGGCCATAACATATCCCATAGCTCATCATTAAAACTTAAACAGTTACCTGCATCATTGACTGGAGAGCTGCCTAAAGCCCCAGCCCCTGTGCAGGAGGGGCCGCTAGGACCTAGTAAGGGGCTGCATTAGGGGCCATTACATTTCATTTAGCACATATTGAACACTTCAACATTCACTTACCTGCAACATGGCTTGGTGAGCTGCTGCTAGCCCCAACCCCTGTGCAGGAGGAGCTGCTGGAGGCTGGTTAGGGGCTGCATTAGGGGCCTGGGCATCGCCTGCTTGCTGAGGGGCTAGATGTGGAGCTGGCTGAGGGACGTGGTCTCCCTCTATGACATGATCCTTGAAAAGAAAAGGGTTAATTATCACAAAAGGAGTATGATTTGAAATAGTTATATGAAATTTTTCTCACGCAAATGTTTAGATTTAAAAGAGCTTTGCAATTTCTTGATACAGTGTATTTCCATTACTTTTAGCATGCATTTTACAAACTAGAAATGTGTCCATAGGACACGGATGCCCCCACTTCGATTTTTTGTCACAGAAAATAAGCCATAATGATTATTCAGGATAATCTGCACATATAGGATAAGTTGAGTTGAGTTGGGTTTTACGGCATCGCAAGACTGTATAGGTTATATGGCGCCATTCAGGCAGGAAAAAACTTGTTGGATCCACATTGGACACATACTTTTCAAGAATTAGATTGGAAACATATATTTTTGAAGTATTTTTGGCAAAAAAGGGCCGTAACTCCTAAATGACTAAAGCGATTTCCATGACTATCGAACTTGATCAAGATATTATGGTCACAAACATGTGTTTAAAGTTTGGTGAGGATTGGACAAACAGTTTTCAAGAATTAGATTGGAAACATATATTTTTGAAGTATTTTTGGCAAAAAAGGGCCGTAACTCCTAAATGACTAAAGCGATTTCCATGACTATCGAACTTGATCAAGATATTATGGTCACAAACATGTGTTTAAAGTTTGGTGAGGATTGGACAAATGGTTTTCAAGAATTAGATCGGAAACAATCTTCGGGACGTACGTACGTACAGACAGACGTACGTACGGACAAGGGCAACCCTATATGCCGCCACTTTGTGGGGGCATAATAAACATTCAACTTAAGATAAAGTCAGAGCGTTAACAGTACAGAAATTTGACAACTGAACTACCGGGTATGTTTAATATAAAAGAGTTCAATATTTTTCCTTTAAAGCTGCTCTCTAACAGACTGGCCATTTTAACAACTTTTTTTATTTTTTGTCTTGGAAAGAGCAAATTTTTGCGTAAATTTCTGCAAACCAATGATATAAGATTGCTGACAAAAAATCAGATCGTTGATTTTCATATTTCCGTTCAAAAATTAATGATTTATGGCTTAAACCGTTACTAACGAAAAATGCATAATTTTTTTAACTTAAATATAAAATTCTGCGATCTGATTTTTTGTTTGCAATCTTATATAACTGGTATCCATGGATGTTCGCAAAAATTGGCTCGTTCCAAGACAAAAATAAAAAAGTTGTCAAAACGTTCAATCTGTGAAAGTGCAGCTTTAAACCAAAATATTCAATAAAAGGACATTTTAAAAGTACATTAACTAACTTACATTTTCAGCGAGGGTCACATCGCCAACCAGATATGATCTGAGGTCGAGCATCCAGGCCACAGCTAGTGTCCAGCCCCTAACAAGCCCCTTAAGCCACATCCTGGTGTGGCCTTGCTCCAAAAGGGCTGGCAAAACCACTTGTAAGAGAAGTAGCTCTAGGGATAGTTCACTGACAGGGGCCTCACTGTAACAGAGAAATCATCATATTCAACCTTCAAAACAACCAAGCCCCTAAGAGCGTTGAAACAACATCTTTCTATGTGTTATATTGCTCCAAAAGGCAGGCAAAAACCACTAGTTTGAGGTATAGTTTGCTAACAAGGGACCAACTGAAATATAGAAATCATCAAATTCAATCTTCAAAACAACCAAGCCCCTAACAAGGCCTTTAACCACATCAGACCTTGCTCAAAAAGGCAGGTCAAACCACCAGTTTGAGGGATAGTTCACTGACTGGAGCCTCAATGTAACAGAGAAATCATCACCTAAATCATCACCTTCAAAACAACCCAGCCTCTAAGAGATCCCTTAAACCACATATAAGTGAAACATTTCTTCAATAAAGCAGGCAAAACCAGTTGTAAGAGAAATACTTCGAAGTTATGGTTTTATTTGGGTTACAAAATGCAAACTAACCTGTAATAACCCTTTAACCATCTAATGGCTGGTTGCTCAACTTTCCTACACTGAGTTTATAGGATTGAAAAAGGATTATACCCACTGTAATCTTACTGTTAGCTAGTGTAGTATAAACCTAGATTGGATAAGAAATTGCAGAGCAACCTGACACTAGTCTCAAGATTATATTTGTCTACTAACCCAGCCACTGTTTAAATCTACTGACTCACCTTATTAAAATCAATAACACATGACTACTGAGTTACAAAATTAAATTTAAGGCAGATCTCATCGAAAAAATAAAGAATTGCTTACTTAAGAACCACAAAAAAAAATTCATGCTTGAATTTGCTTCCAACCAAACTCTTGTTGTTGTTTTTTTAAAGCGTAACTCACTTCAACAGAGGCACTTAAGATGAAGTGGCAGTGGCAGTGTTTGACATTCCATCAACACTACCACAATATATTTCAGGTAAAGATGACTCACATTTTCTTTCATTTAGACACCTTTTTATAGATACACATTGTAAAAGATATACTGTGTATGCATGATTATCATGATCGTTGGTGTCAAATTCAGACCCTAACTTGCATTTGATCACAAGCAGAACGTCAAATTACAGCTGAACAATTGTGAGTAGCCACAACATTGGAAAGGTTATGTCACAACTATTCAGGGATGTGAGTAACCTGACAGAAGGGCTGAAAACATTTTGGCGATGAGCGTTGGGGACACTTTAGGCCCTTAATGGGGTCAAAGGGGGTGAAGACCCCTGCTGCAGAAGCAAAACTGGCTTTAAATGAGAGGAAAGAAGATAACAAATCGCCGGTTGAATCGATGATCAATTATGACGAAATAAATGAATTGTTGCCAATTTCAGGCCCAGCCATTCAATTGAAATTTGCAATTTTGAACATAGCATTTTTAATGACTAACCCAATCAATGTGTTGAAATTATTTTAATTATATGAACATTTTCAGCTCCTTACCTTGACAGCATGACATTGTATGGCAGGAAGACTGGAAACACCTTGCGGATGACACGGACAGGCAGCCAGAGCATAAGGAGGACTGTGCTGCCAAAGATGATGACTGATGCCACAAACCTCCGCGTGTGACGATACACTGGCAGGTGAATCATCTGTAATGAAGTTACAAGATACATACTTACGCAAGTTATACTAAAGTTATTTTAGCTCCTCTTGTGAAGACAGCTGTAAACCAAGGCTTCCGTTAAAGGGAATTTGGAAGTACTGTATATTACTCCCTAAAAGTGTTCCAAAACTTCTAAAATTGAGTCCCTGGAAGTACAAAAACTTCCACTGTTTTGGAGAAAACATTCAAATGTGAAAGCTTGGATGTTCAGAATATCAAAGCCTGGTGTCAATGCCACTTTATGGCCACATTTTCGAAATGTGATGAAATAAAATGAATTCTTTAAATACAATTTTGTTAAGTTTGAAAGCTATAGTTACACTTTTAATATTTAAAGTTTCTAGTTAGACAATAGTGGAATAGTTGATTTTGAGAGGCATAAACTTCCATATTTCAGAAGAAAACTTCCAATATTGATATCAAGGAAGTTCATACTTCCAGTTTCAAATTCTTAATGGAAGCCCTGGTTAACTGATATGATGCATGCTTCATCCTTGTTTGAGGGTTGATCATCTTTACCAATAGACATCTCCAAACCTCACCAGTATATATTCAATGATTCAGAAACCATATGTTATTATTCATATGTTTTTAAATCTCTTTTTTGTAAGTTTAAAAGTGACACCATTTAAATAATCGCAGACTTGCTGATTTAAAAATTTTC
This sequence comes from Mya arenaria, assembly GCF_026914265.1. Taxonomy (NCBI): domain Eukaryota; kingdom Metazoa; phylum Mollusca; class Bivalvia; order Myida; family Myidae; genus Mya; species Mya arenaria. The sequence continues at coordinate 27,160,656 of NC_069129.1, read as the reverse complement.
TGCTACCTATCTTAGGCTTGGAGCAATGCAGAGTTATCAGCATGTTAACTATAGTTGCAAACTCACAAAAGAATCTCACTTATTATGCAAGATCTTAAAATTATATTTAAATATATTTTTTCAGCTAAGAGTACCGGTATGCAATGTGTCTTGAATTTCACCATATTATTACATGCTTTCTGGTAGTTTATAGAGAATATCAGTGAAATAAAAATGATATTTCACTGTTTCAAACCATGAAAATATCGATTTGATATTTTTCACTGTTTTGAAATTTCAGCCCATTCTAACGTCCGGATCAAACATAAGAAGACACAGGGCTGGGACACAACTTCAACTACGTCATTTTCGAAATGACTTTTTTCACAAACAATTTGGCCACTTTTCTGAACAAGAGGCCCAAAAGGGCCTATGCTCTACTGGCATGGCTCTTGTGGTCATTTTCAATCCAGAGCATGTACGTTTGAGTAATAGGCAACAAAAATATAGTTCATTTTTTGTGTTTGGGTTGGCTGAAAATGCTGCACATTCAACATCTGAGGACAGGAAGTGTTGTAAGCAGATTAGTTGCATGAACTATTTTAATATGTGCTAAGTAAAGGTAATCTGAGGATAAAAAATATTTGCTTTCAAAACTGTACTCGTGGTCAAAATTTCATTTCTGTAGCTGTAATGACCCCAGGGGCATAATTTGAACAAACCTTCACAAGCAATTATGACTTTACATATAAACTTGGCTAAAAATAGACTTCCCTCATGTAGTCTTGGCTAAAAATAGCATTTTTTTATACTTTCAAGACCCATAATCCAGGCATGCATGGGCAGATCTGGCTGGTTTTCAAAAGGAACTGAGTTCTAATGGATATCTAAATACTGTACAAGTTTCATCGAGATACAATCAAAATTGAAGACTGTATCATGTTCACAAGCAATTGTTTACAGAGGAACTGATTTTTTTATACATTCAAGGCCCATATTCTAGGCATGCATAGACGGATCTGGCTGGTTTTTAAAACGAACCGAGCTCTAATGGATATCTAAATACTGTAAAAGTTTCATCGAGATATAATTAAAACTGAAGACTGTATCGTGTTCTCAAGCTTAGTGTTTACACAATAGCATTTTTTTATACTACCGGGTATCAAGGGCCGTAATCTAGGCATGCATGGGCGGATCTGGCTGGTTTTCGAAAGGAACTGAGCTCTAATGGATATCTAGATACTGTACAAGTTTCATCGAGATACAATCAAAAATGAAGACTGTATCGTGTTCACAACCAATTGTTTACACAATAGCATTTTTTTATACTATCAAGGCCCATAATCTAGACATGCATGGGCCGATCCGGCTGGTTTTCGAACGAAACCGAGCTCTAATGGATATATAGATACCGTAAAAGTTTCATGGAGATACAATCAAAACTCAAGACTGTATCGTGTTCACAAGCAATTGTTTACATACGCACGGACGCACGGATGCACATACTACGTACACATTACCATCGCATAAGCTCTTCTGGCCTTTGGCCAGTAGAGCTAAAAACTGCAATAAAATGTCATTTCATACCCTTTCTAGCATATAATAAAAAGAAAATTGTTCATTTCAGTGTATGATTTCAAAATATTTCACCTCATGAACACCAAAAGTAAATATTTCACACATGGCTACGCTGCTCGTGAAATATAGCTTTTGGTGCTCACTAAATGTATTACAATCTTACATTGAAACAAACAATTATCCTCTATATATTTGTATGGAAATACCCAAAAAAGAAAAAAAAACAAAAAAAAAATCTGCTCTAACTTTAATTACCTCCTGAATGGGGTTAAACTCTGGATCATTAAGGTTCCGGAGAAACCAGAGGACCCCTGGGCGGAGTACTTCTCGAAGCAAGAGGATGAAGGATGCGAAATAGAACACGTAAACCATCCCCACCAACCAGTGAATAAACATGGACGTGCCCGGCGCAACGTGGAAACTCAACTTGCGGTCTTTGAGGGTGGCATCAAACATTGACTGAAAGAGAGAAATATCATGGAAACTGTATTACTCAGAATGATACCACAAACTATTTTGAACATCAAGTGAATATACATCCATGTCGAGGGGTGAAAGCGAAAAGGTTCTATCTTGTTCTTTATTTAATATCACTTAGAACCTTTTCGCATTCACCCCTCGATGTGCTTTAAGCAACATGGAAACTCAACATGAGGTCTTTGAGGGTGGCGTCAAACATAGACTAAAAGAGAAAAATATCATTCTGATCATATAACGGTACTCAGAATTATATCATATGTAAAACTTATTCCATAAAGGCAGTCATATTGGGCAAAATATAGACTGAAAGAGAGAAAAATCATTGAATTTGTATTACTCAGAATATTAACAAATGTGAAAACGTAAACTGATAACACATCGTCAGTGGATAAGCAGGGATGTGAAAGTTAAAATGTGGAAACCCATCTTATGTCTTTGAGGGTGGTCTCAAACATGGACTGTAAGGGAAGTTTATGATAAATGAAATTATTTCCATATGTAAATAATTTTTATTATTAAATGGATTTGAATAAATCAGACAAACCATACAATAACTTATTGTTTATTATGTAACAAAACGAAACAACACCAGCAATGCGATTGTCCATAGCATGGCAATATACATATATAGTAAAGAGATTATCAGAGTGGCGTAAATGGTCATGTGGCTTGTGACGTAAAATCCCGGCACCAGTTGAACAAGTTATGCGTATCGAAAGTGAAAATTTTTCCCCGTGCATACACGTACAGTAAAACAAACAGACGTCCCTGACTTGACACATGTTTTGAATGGGCAGAAAAACACCACGCGGTTTTCTGCCACATGCAAGTCTGGGGACTGACACGGAAACTAGCTTGACACATGACTGGCCAGTGAACCAGAGCACTGGCACCTGCATGCAAGCGTACATTTATACACATGACACAACAAGCTTGACACATGTCTGGTCGGTGAACCAAAGCACCGGCACCTGCATGCAAGCGTACTTACACATAGACACGTTTAACACATTTACAGCACGGCGTTACCTAACTAATGCAAATAAATAAGAACTAATTGGAATGCAGTCCCAGCACCACGAGTAAGACAATTGAGCCGAAGTTCCTTTACCCGCAGTTTGGGAGAAAAAAAATAAAATCAGGAACAATAACTAGATCTCGGGTGATACCAGATGCATGTAGGAAGCTAAGTGCACCTGGTATCACTTTTGCCATGTATTGAATTAAAAAGTACAAAATAATAATTTTTTATATAACCATAAAGTTCAAATGTAAAATGCGTGTTGGTTTTAACTGTTGTTTTTTGTCAATGGTAATTAAATTGAATTTAAATGGAATTGGGATTCTTTTTTGAAGCAAAACGTGTGCAAGTTGTACTGTCATTTTTACACATTTTACATTTTTTCTGGCTATGCTGTTTTCATTTCTTATGCATAGAAGCCCCCCAAGTTGGACTCTTACCCACAACCCCTGTGAGAAATATACATTGTGCATTGTAACATGCATTGTGAAGCATACAATAGGAAAAATACCTCATAAAGCTTTTCTATTTCATTCATACAAAAAATGTTTGGTCTACATTAATAAGAATAGGGTTTAGGGATGGTCCTGTTTATTATTTTAATAATTGAATAGTTCCTATGTTTTCGTTAAAAGCTGATTATTTAAGGATTGATCACATTTTTCCTTGCATTTATGCTGTATGAACGCAGTATGTTATGCGAGCAAATTCCATGAAGCACGCTAGTGCTTCTAGGTCATTCTACCTCATTGACTTACCAGAGAACATATGTCAAGCCACCAACCACAGATGAGGGGAAATACACCTATCTCCACGACAACCAGTAGCTTCACCTTGACAACCACATAACACAGCCCCAACACTCGACGGAACCTGAATTATGTTTTTGAAATTGTTATAAGAAATATGTTTTGAAAATTTCATTAAATAACATGCAATTTAATCCACAGCATGGCAAAGGGATGACAATGCTAATCTCAGGTGTTTTAACAGCTGATAATTGCCAATACTGAAAAATAGCCCGAGGTCAGTACGAGTATGAGGGAATCATGCCCAAAGCAGGGTAAAGGGGCTTTAACCCTTTTTGAAATTGTTTTGTTGGTTATTTATATTAATTTAAAGGTACTTGCAACTGTTTTACATGCAAATGTCAGAGCAAAAAAACAATTTTTTACAACTGTACAATAGTTATAAGCTCTCAATCCTGATTTCAAGATTAATCCTGAACTTAAGAACCCCTGTGAGCTACAGTATTCTGCTTTTCTGAGTTGGTCTAAGCTCCATGATTACTAATGTCCACTTAAAGAAATTGTGAACTTTGGATGAACAAGCTCCAATTCTTACACTTGTGCTTGGAATAAGAAATGTTTAACAGATCCTGCTATATAAAATCAGAAAATTGAGCAAGCCCTGAAAGCATTTCAACGGTGGAGGGCTTGCGGGCTTGTGCTAATTCTGACCACTGAGAGTCCAAGGTATTTAGGGCCATTCTACTATAAGAATGGTTAATGAATCTTTCTTTACTATTCTGAATGGTTCTTGGATATGGCCGAAGATTAAGTGGTAGCAGAACACTGGAGACAGCAATAACATTATTTTTTCCGTTTATATTGTAATGCAAGAGTTACGTACCTTTTAAGCCTGACGAGCGCGCACATTCCATACAACACGACAAGAGAGAAGGCTATCACCACATAGCCGATCAGCGTCGTCATCAGGCCCTCGAAATGGGATGCCTCCACCTGCAATAGACAGGCAAAACCAACATGCTCAAACAAGATTGTAAAGAAAGGCAATACTGGTTAACATTGTTTTTTTTTCTCATTTATTTTCTACATCGAATGTTTACATAAAAAGCAACGAAAATGATATTTTATAAACATTTCAATGCTAAATACTTTTTACAAAAAATAACACACACACACGCACGCACGCTCGCACTCACACATCTCACAATACTGGTTAATGTTTATATACATCTAGCCTTATGCTTAATGCTAAAATGTCTCCTTTTTTCGTTAGGTCAAAATTCAAGCAAGTGTTTAAAAAACAAGAGGCACATCAGTGCCTGTGCTCCACTGGCCAAAAGGTTCAAGCAAAGACCACCTAACGAACATTTTCGTCAAGTTTCATAGAAATACAATCATCAATTTTTGAGGAGAAGTTATTTAAAAAAAAATTTTACTTTAATAGCTCTGGCTGCCATGTTGTGCAGTGGACCGAAATGATTTGGGCAATTTGAGTAAAGGAGCACCAAACAAACATTTCTGTCAAGTTTTATCGAAAAAAGGTCATCGGTTTCGATGACAAGTCGTATAAAGTTTTTTTTATTTTTTAACTCTCGCAGCCATGTTGTGCAGCGGACCGGAACCATTTGGGGAATTTTGGTTAAAGGGCATCCCGATGAACATTTATGTAAAGTTTCATCAAAATCTGATAATCGGTTTCTGAGAAGATGTAGTTTAACGTTTTTTTCTATTCTTAGCTCTGGTGCCCATGTTGTGCAGCAGACCAGAACTGTTTGGGCTATTTTGGTTAAGGACTACCCAAGTAACATTTCTGTCAAGTTTCATTGCAATACGATCATCGATTTCTGAGGAGAAGTCGTTTAAAGGTTTTTCTATTTTTACCTCTGGGGGCCATCTTGTGCAGTGGACCGAAACCATTGAAGCAAATTTGATAAAGGACCATCCAAGGAACATTTCTGTTAAGTTTCATCAAAATCTGATCATCGGTTTCTGAGAAGATGTTCTTTAAAGGTTTTTCTATTTTTTTGCGCTGGCAGCCATGTTGTGCAGCGGACCGGAACCATTTGAGCAATTTTGGTTAAGGACCACCCAAGGAACAATTCTGTCAAGTTTCATCAAAATCTGCCTATCCGTTTCAGAGGAGATGTCGTTTAAAGATTTTGCTATTTTTAGCTGTGGCGGCCATATTGTGCAATGGACCAGAACCATTTGAGCAATTTTAATAAAGGACCACCCAAGGAACATTACTGTCAAGTTTCATCAAAATCTGCCGAACCGTTTCAGAGGAGATGTCGTTTAAAGATTTTGCTATTTTTAGCTCTGGCGGCCATATTGTGCAATGGACCGGAACCATTTGAGCAATTTTGGTAAAGGACCACCAAAGGAACATTCCTGTGAAGTTTTGTCAAAATCCGCTTATCAGTTTCAGAGGAGATGTCGTTTAAAGTAAAAGTTTACGCACGCACGCACGCACGCACGCACGAACTCACGACGGACAATCTGTGACGACATAAGCTCCATGGCCTTCGGCCAGTGGAGCTAAAAACAATTTCAAGACATGTTTTTTCAAATGCACATGTCATAACATAGCAGTTTCATTCAACAGAAATGAGTACTTATATTGTACATGTACAATCTATATTTCGTCACCTTCATGCAAAATTATATTTCTATAGGCAGTTATTGTGCTATTGCACTGGGAAGATGATTTCATTTGTTATAACATGCAAATGTACACCAAAGAAAATTAACTTTTTACAATGTTAAGTAATGGAAAATGTCCTTATACCATGTCCTCCATTTTCAAGCCAATCATGGTGAAGTGACCAATGTGGTAGGGACAGAATGCTGCAACGAAACAGAACACATAGGGCATTACAGTAAGAAAAATTTATTAAATACACTGATTAAGTATTATACAAGGGGTTGATGCAGAAATTGCATTTAAGTCAGATTTTTCATTGTACATTTAAAGAGGAAAAAGTAAAAGTCATTCACTCCCATCCAACCTAGTTTTTTACCCAAGATTAACCATATTCACACTGTTCCTAAATACCTTCAGACCAAGTTTCATGATGATTAAACAAACACTGTTGAATTCATGGAAGAAATACAAAGATGAACACAAAATTTTGTCTTAACACTTGACCTAGTGAACAAGGTGTTGACAGGAGATGATCCATATTCATTTCAATCTTAAACAACATGCTGACAAATATTTTGACCAAGTTTCATGAAAATCAGATAAAGGCTGTTGTATTTATGACTCAGAAAGAAAACTTTAACACAGAATTTTTACCAACAAATCTGATTTGTTTGTAAACACTTTTTTTGTGAATATTTATACAACGACCACATCCACTGACAATATATTGACCTTATAAACTAACAAAAGTGCAGCAAATGGATGTCAATGAAACCCAATAACCAGAGTTACGTAAGGGTCTCGCTACAGAAATATGTTTTGTCACTGGTAACAGTCAAGTGAAAAATCCTTGCACAATGACAGCAATGCTATGACCCTCAAATGTTTTTTCTTCGTAAATAGACTAGTTAAAAATTGATATATAACAGAACTTACCGAACACAAGAATGAACAGAGTGTTGAGAGAGACAACCCAGAACACATGTTCCTGAAATAAAGATAGAGGAAGATGGTTAACATGTAATTATATACTGTGTACAAGCATTTAACAATTTCAAATAATTATGCAATTAAATGAAAGAGATTTTCAACAGATATGTAATAGTTACTTCACCCATGACCAATAACTTTAATTATTGAAATAATACATGAGCGCTTCAGTGTTAATGTATAATTTTAATCAAGAGGGTAGTCTGTGATATAACTAATACATGAGCGCTTCAGTGTTAATGTATAATTTTAATCAAGAGGGTAGTCAGTGATATAACTGTCTTGCACCGTGTTGTCAAGGACAATGTTCAATAACTAGGCTGCGGTATAAGTGAATAGCAAAGTCATTTATCCGAATGCTAGTTATTGAACAATTTATCTCAACCTATGTTTTGCGATTCCAATATGGGAGTTAATGTATAGACGAAAACAAAACAAACACCCTCAAACATTTTACAATTTATTATAACTCACATGTTCAATTTCTAAAATATATGTTGAACACTTTCATTAATAGAGCAGTTGAGCAGTCACCTTTCATTAATCTCATTTTACAATATGAGCGATCTTTATTTGTAAATGCTAATAATATTGCTTCTGAGTTAAATTCAACCGGTACAGATGACAATCATTCGGTAATATGAAACAATAACTTAACCCAGTCATCAAAATTAGACTTTTGGATGAACAAGCTCGAATTCTTATCCTATTGCTTGGCATCAGATTTTTTAACAAGCCCTGCTAATAAAATTCAGAATTGGAGCAAGCCCGGAAGACATTTTACCAGTGCAGGGCTTGCGGCCTTGTGCTAATTTCGACCACTGTCAACCGTACAAATAAATAGCCATTTGAAACAGATTCAATTAATTGTTAAGATGTCATACTATTTAAAGGAAACAAACTTACCAAGAAGACTAAGGAACCATCCAGGCCCAGCAACTAAAATAAAAGATTGAGATGAATTACACTATGTGTAATTTCATAAAAAAAAAACTGCCCACAATTTTTTCGTGTTTATAAATAAAGCTTAATATTGTTTTATTTTCTATTTAGCATTTTAGCCTCTCATTCTTTGATCGCTATCATGCTCAAAGTTGAATTTGCCATGTATTATTTTCTACCATCTTAACATGCAGTTTCCCTTAAGAAAAATTTTGCTTTCTGTGTAAGATCACAAAATATTTCACTGAGTGAGCTACACCACTTGTAAAATGTAGCTTTGGTGCCCACTCTGTGAAATATATTACGATCTTACAGTGAAACAGTCAAGTATCCTCTATATTTACATGCAGATTCATATTTGGCATAATCATAAACCCAAAATAAAGGTTACCCTCTCCCAGGTCAACTCCTCAGCAGCCCTGTCCCATTCTATAGGGTTCCAGTTGTTATCATCTGTAAAAGTAAAAGTAAGAGTTAGAGAAAAGGATCATAACATACAGATGGATTTTCTAAGCAAATCTGTACTGATGATTCAGTTCCCATACACCGAGAATCCTTAAACTGGCAAGCTTCACCCTATTTTGATATATAACACCTTACATAACTGTGTCCCTTGAAGGCTATATATAAAAACAATCACTCCTTATATGTATTTTTATAACAATTTAGTTTTATGTCCATATTCACCTTCAGGGGCTGACTGGCCTGTCATTATAATGTCATGTGACCCTCAGTTGTGTATAATATTTCTTAAATATGGAAGATACATTTTTGCTGGGAGTTTGTTTGTGCGCATTTTTATAAATAGTGTGAGGAAATTGATTATAAATATGAAATGTTTCAAACAGTTCGATTTTCACTTTAATTTCTTTTTGAAGTACAACTTGACCCTACTTAATCATCAGTGACCAGATTTACATTTATTTTCAATGCCTTCAATCAAGCATGTATGTCAGAATTAAGGTAAATCCAGCACCCACCTTGAGCACCATTGTTGCCATTCTCTCCTCCTTCCTCCTCAATCTCTTCTTCGTTCTCATTGGCTGCCTCTTCGTTGTTACCTTCGTTCTGATTGGCTTGTGGCTCCCTTGCTCCGGCCCCACCGCCCCCTCCTAGACCAACCAGATTGTTGACCACACCCACATCAATCAGGTTCTGAAATCAATAGAAATAATGCACAGCTCGTCAGGCTTAAATATTCATAACCATTCCACACGAAAAAGATGTTAAAGAAAATACACATGGGTCTTAAATCATTTTTTTTATTATATTAGTTGTGCCCCATTATACTCAATGCAGGGATATATTACCCTCTGTTGTGCCCCAATTCTGCCCAATGAAGGGATATTATATTACCCTCTGCTGTGCCCCAATTATGCCAAATGCAGGGATATTATATTACACTCTGTTGTGCCCTAATTCAGCTCAATGCAGGAATATATTACCCTGTGTTGTGCCCAATTATGCCAAATGCAGGGATATTATATTACCCTGTGTTGTGCCCAATTATGCCAAATGCAGGGATATTATATTACCCTCTGTTGTGCCCCAGGCACATCCTGTTCTAACCAGTCTGGCCCGCCTCCATGCAGAATCTGTTCTCGTAGCCAAACAAGGGAGATAAACGCACACAGTGTACACGCGACCACAAAACAACCATGGAAACAGTCAGAAGCAATGTTCTCTCTGAAATATTGAACAAGCTTTGATTACATAAATTTATATGAAGGAGTTGTTTTGAGTTTATTCTCAATCATCTTTATCTGGATTATAGTGACAGCTTAGTATGCTTATGAAATATTGAACAAGCCTTAAATCATGATAATTATTTGAATTAGTTGTTCAAGTTTATACTAATTTAGTTTAACTGCCTAATTGTGTAGAGAGCTCAGGACACAGATATGAATCACTCTCAAGTATGTTTATGTGTAAAAGCGTTTCATTCTAGGAAGGCAGAAGTGTGCGTATGCTGGTATTGATGAGAGCAGACGGGAGCTACTGAATTGGGACAGGGTGCAGCACCCTACAGCTAAAGCCCTATGTACATGTACCACAGCACCGTTAGACCATGACCTTACACAGTGTGTACTTAAAAACCCTATATGTACATGTACCACAGCACCGTTAGACCATGACCTTACACAGTGTGTACTTACGTAGAGAGCATGTCCAGAGGCAGTGTCAGCAGTGAACTCACGGAGCCCGTAAACAAACACCGGTATATACGACCTGGAACACAACAAAAAATGGTCAAAAAATGTTCATAGATGTATTGCAAAAGCATTGATATCTTTCGATTTTCAATCTAAGGAGAAGAAATATCACTTGTAGCCTTAAATTTTTCAAGTATTGGTTATTATTTTATTCTTTACAAGTATATTTCAACGCTTTTCAAACTAATGAATGAAAAAGCTTTAAAGGAAGATAAATTGAACACTTCATTGAGTACTTACATGCTGTGAGTGGTACAACCCCTAGCCAGGCAAATGTTACGAGTGTGTAATGAAACCAGTATCTGACAGCCTTTCCTACACTTGCCAGCAGTCCGCTCAATATGTCCTTTATTGGCAGTCGCTTTGGCATGTCTGGTGAGTAGACTGGAAAGAAAGGAGCATAGAATAAGCAGTGAAGATTGTCAAGTCTGTGTTAAGGAGGATGAATATCACTTTCTACTATTTTGTATACATTGAATGATGATGTAAGACAAGCTAACTTAACATAGAGCAACTTGACCCCCCCCCACCACCCCCCAAATAAAAATCTTCCCACCACCCCCCAAATAAAAATCTTAACTTGTTCTATAAATTATTGTCAGGCTTCAACAGACACTAATGCCATACATATTGGAAATTATATTTATAAGGCTTTGTTATTCGAAATGAATAATTATGTGAGAGATAAATGACATCAGAAACAGTGATTTTTTTGGAAATATTTCTACAGCCTGTGTCTTGCAAATTGGGAAAAAAAAATCCACATTGGGAAAAATACAAAATCAGATCAAAATAGCAAATATAATGGCAAATTGTTTTCACCTTTTTATGCATACTTTATTCTGTGAAGGAGTTAATCTTGTCAAGATTTTGTTTATTTATCAAGAAATTCATTCTTTTTTATTCACTAACATAATGTGTATTTATCAAATTGGGAAAAAATTCTAATTTTTGGGGAAAAAAGGACATTTTTTCACAAGGGGAAACAGCCATTAGAAGGCAGTAAATTGCACCAAAAAAAATCACTGAGAAATGTCGTAAATGGACTTATATATCAAATATTTCTTGCATCTTATAACTGTTTTCTGGGATGGAGCTACAATAAAAAATAAACTGCTTGCAAGTAAAATTTAAATTGTAGGTTTGTAAATGGCACCACTGAAATGCTTATAAATTTTAAACTTTTAAAAGTGAAATATTTGATAATGTGCTGACATGTTTGAATATAAAGAAGATCAGCTAAACAGCTGACTCAAATCTTGTTAGAAATACAGCAGATCACAAGATTAGTGTATCAAATAAAATCCAGAGCAATATCTAAATCTTTTCTCTATATTAAAAAGAACAACAGAGCCAGTTTATAGCAACAACATTGTTGGAAGTACTACGGTACTCTGAGCAACTTACAAATATGTAATAAGAAGCACAGTTGAGTTCTGAAGCAACACTTTCAAAACCCTGTTGAGTTCTAAGTAATACTGACATTAACACTCTTGAGTTCTGAGTAATACTTACTTGGCGTGAATGCAAATCTGTGTTTGCATAACTCGCAAAACTCCTTTCTGCTGTATTTCAACCATTGTACCAAGCTGAAACAGAAATACAGCATGTTTTAAGGCCCATGTAAGGACTTCGATGCACGTGCTAGTATCCCATTTATTGATTACATACAATGTAGCAGTTATAGGTTCCTATAAAATATGAGTACTTTTTAAAGATTAGAATATATAATATTTTAATTATGAGCATCATTTGCATCAATATAAACACACTCAAGAAGCTTTCAACTGTTGGTAGAATGGTTTGCAATCAATAAGATTAAGCTCTTTCAACAGCAAATTTTCCACAATTTTCTTAAAGATTAAACAAGATTACAAAATTTAATATCTCATTTTGGATAACAAATCAAAGTGCTACCAAGTACCAGGAATATCTGACAAAGATACATATATCATGTGTTCCTTGTTTCAAATACAATACAACCTTTATCTATTTCTTATATTGCATCAGTGTTATTTAAAGCTGCACTCTCACAGATAGACTGTTTTGACAACTAACTATCGCTTTGAGAAAAAATAAAATTTTCGACAGTTTCCCAAACAATTCAGAAATGTTCTATAATTGTTGGTTATCTTATATGACTGAATTAAAGGCATGGCTACCAAAATTAGCTAACTCTGAGAAAAACTAGATACTGTACAAGTTTCATCAAGATACAATCAAAACTGAAGACTGTATCGTGTTCACAACGAATTGTTTACACAATAGCATTTTTTTATACTAACAAGGGCCATAATCTAGGAATGCATGGGCAGATCTGGCTGGTATTTGAAAGGAACCGAGCTCTAATGGATATCTAGATACTGTACAAGTTTCATGGAGATACAATCAAAACTGAAGACTGTATTGTGTTCACAAGCAATTGTTTACAGACGCACAGACGCACGGATGCACAGTATGTACACATTACCATCGCATAAGCTTGTCTGGCCAAAGGCCAGAAGAGCTAAAAACTAAAAAAAATGTCAAAAGTGTCTATCTGTGAGAGTGCAGCTTCAAATGGCAATACATTGTATGATCCTATATAAATATGCAACATACCAGTCTTGGTGAATGAATTTGATGCTGCCTGTACACACACAGGGGTGGAAGAGAGGCTTGTCAGAGCTGGCCTCACATCGACACACCCGACAGATGTCTGAAAAGTAAAGAAAATAATTAAGTATAAATGTATTAAAAAAAATTGACAATAGAAATAAAAATAAAATCTCACAAGATAATTTCACTAGTCAGACTGAGTCTTATTTACAATGTGACCCCCCCCCCCTTTAATGTGTGCAAGGCCCTTTATCAGTCCTAAGGGCTCCAAAAGCTGGGGTGGGGTGGGGTGGGGTAAGGGTCAGAGGGGAGAGTTTTTTGGGAGCAGAATTTCATCTCTAATACCTACATATTCATCAAGTACACATTCCCAAATAAACTGCACATACATTGTGTACATACATGACAATGAGCATACAATATAGAGAAAGGTCAACAACTTCCTAAAAATGTACATGTTTGTTCATCAGTTGAAATTTGCACACACAGCAAGACATCCAGTGATCAAATGTTTGTTGGGTCTGATAAAAAATTAATCTGTTGAGCATGTAATAATTTACCTTTAACATAATATGTTATTGTTTAAAGTGACACTCCTATTCAAAATCAATACATACACATGTATAAAAACATACGTTTTGACTGATAAACCTTTATCTACTTACTAAATAATGCATTTATGGAAAATATTAATTACTGATAACAATATTAAAACCGTGTATTTAATAGCTAAAAACTCAAAAATATTAAATGATTAGTGAATGCTGAAACATTTACTGTGGTCTACTATCGTGCCCGAAGTTAGCAATACCGTATTTTCTGCACCTTTCTTTCAAATTAAACTCGGTATCCTTCATAAGAATCATTGTTTTCGACATTTGTTCATCCATTTCTATATATTAAAACAATTGTATCAAATGTGTTAAATCTTAATTGGGAGTAATGCATTCTGAAATGTTGACACAAAGACCCTACTGTTGAAGATCATTTATCTATTCATCATTTCTTATATCCATTAGCTTTCAATTTTAATCACATAAATGTTTACCTTGGTAATTCTCCAGTGAAGTATCATCCATCGTTAGATTAAATTATCACAGAAACACATAACAAACAGACGACTCGTATAAAAAACATCCACACACACACACATCTATTTAAACATTTCACCAACTGTTGTATTTCCCTGCATAAATTTTGTAGAAAACTTGCTCAAAGCATTCAAATAAATTCATGATTTAAATCTATTGTTGTGTTTCTGAGTATATTAAAATCCATTGACCCAAGCTTCTAAATACTCCGTTATCATTAAAATGCTGTCACCAATATCCACCTTCGTCACACGTTGCTTTCACGAAATTTTTCTTAAGGAAGTTCTATTAAGTATTTTTATCTTTTTAACATAATGTGAAGGCCACATTACCATTCAGGAGATTAAAAGATCAATCTCAAATCTAACCTCGTTTTATCCTATAAAATAGTTTTATCCTATCATGAAATACGAGCATAATGGCAGTCCTGTCCTCTTGATAAAAGAGACATTTTAAAAAGAGTTATGAATTTATTAATAAAAAATACTCAATGCACATTGAATTATTAAATATGAAAATAATGTATGGAAAATATAATCAATATTGTTATTATTTGTAATCAATATGGTTTCTACTTAAAGTAGTTCAATGCTAAAACTGACATCCGATTATATTTGAAAAGCTCAAACGTGGTCGTTAGCTTTTCAATTATTTTATTTTGAATCAATTAAGCTTGCCACAAAATTACCATATAAATTTAAAATCCCAACTACCGTAGAACGTGGTGCTATTGGCTAGCCATTTAAATTTCCATTAATTTTTGGGCGCAAAAAGATGGGCTTAAATTCTGCATTGAGAGAAATACAGATTTTAATTCAAACCATGCTATAGATAAGACTTCAATAAATCTAGTGAAATGTGTTTCTAAACATTTACTTAAAAAAAAATGTCAAGTTTATGATATCAATATCAAAGACTACAAGCTGAGAAAATAACTGATTCACTAATAAACAAATATTTCAAGTACTTTCAGAAAGATAATCTTGGATAAAGATTACAGAAAAAACTGTTGACACCCTACAGTAAGCAGCTATTAAAGCTTTTAAAGAACTTTTTCAATACCGACCTCTAATGAAAACATGTAAAAGCTCGAAGATTGAGAGGCATTCTGAACAGGAGCTTGTGTTAATGACAATTTTATGTCAAACCTTTTATCAATTTGTAGTCAGTGACTGAAGAGCGTTCAATATTGGAGTTGTTTGTGAAAACGCTAATACCACAAATGTTGCGATAAAAAATAAAAAAGGAATATAAAATTCAATAAAACAACAAGAAATTTATAAAATGGTAAGTTAAGAGAAGATTTTGTTACTAATATGTTACCATGTGCTTAATGTTACTGATATTATGACATTTAAAACAAGAAAAACTAATGTAAAATCCACACCATATAAAAGTAGAAAAGTATTGCATAAAATTATTAGGACGCATATGAATTTACTAGAAACAATGCATAAAATGCAGAACAGGGAGAAAGGGCACATTGTTCTGGGCTGTGTAGATATTAAATACTGTAAGATTGACACTGGATATTGGATGCTGTATATTTATTGTAGTATGAAATAATTTTAGACTTTAACTGCAAGCTAAATGAGAGTAGATGTCTTTATAACCATACCACTATATCTTAACAAAACAAGATAAATATTTGATTATGTTATTAAGCACTTTATTTTGTGAGGACAGAAGGGGGAGAATGCTGGTCAACAAGGTTGGGGTTCAGCACCCTTCTAAAACTCTTTCAATAGCTCAAACTTTACTTAAAATTAATGTTTTTCAGGTATACATACCCGCTATGAAGTATTTTATTCCTCTAGGGTTAATGCTTAATTCAAATATCAAGGAAAACATTATCTTAAAATAGACAATATTATTGAAGTTGAAGGTACAAAAGTTAAAGCATAGGGAGAGTACTATTGATTTAAAATTCATTTACAAATTAATGTGCAATAGAATTTTAAATGACTCCACAGTCTTCAGGCAAGGTGCTAAAGAGCACAGGCCCTTCCGTCTCCTATAGACTTTACCTCCTTTTGTGAACAAATCATGAATATGAATACAAATTCAAATATTAATAAAGAAAGTAACTCTGCATGTATTATAGAACTTTTGTTGTTGATAAAAGCAACTTTAAAATACCATGAAAGGACCATTTATAAACCACCATATTTAAGAAACCAAATACAAATAAAAATAATGATTTAATAACAAGTATGAAAGTTATTAAGATATATATAAATTTGACATGTCAAAGGTGTTTTGAAACAAGAGAAAAGTTATAAACACAATTTGTCAACTCACAGTCTTCTTGTTTACTGTATACTACTACTAACCCTGTTCCAGAGGCCAAAACTAGCACAAGCCTTTTAACCCCTCTGTGATAAAATGCTTTCCGAGCTTGCTCAAATTCTAAATTTAGATACACATGTAGCTTGGATTGTTGAATAGTGGAAGCCAAGAAGGAGTTTAATAAGTGTAGACATTTATGCTTGTTCATCCATAGGTCCATTTTTGATGGCTGCTGTTTCATTATTCAATTGACATTAAAACTTTACAACATTTTGACTGTAAAGATAATGTTGTTTTTTGGTTTCCAAGGCGCAAAACCTACCAGCCAGTTGACGCTTATCATAGTTTCCATTTGGTATGGCCTGAGATTTAAAAATAAATTAAACACTCTTTTGGATTTGAGAGCCATAAATTACATAATAGCCTGACGTTGCATGGGGTTGCATATATTTAAATTAACAAAGTGAATTTGGAGATGTTTTACAATTTTAAAGCCTGTAACTCTGGAATAAAGAACGCAATCTGCTTGTTTACCAAATGGAGATGATATACACTTAACAAAACAAAAAAGTATACAGGTATAAATATGCTCATATCTCAGTAAATACTGGCCTGATTTGGCTGAAATTTTCAACAAATATTGCTTAGATATACGGTATGTTGTTTTATTTATTACATTTCATAAACGATCAGATTTAACACACAAAAATCAATAAATGTGATGACGCGTAAAATGTAAATGTCAAAAAACATAAAAAAAGAGAATCTGCCACCCACGGTTGAATTTGACCAAGTCTAATAACGTGTGTGTCCACCCTGACTGTTGATCACAGCAATGCAGCGTCGACGCATTGACGTATTATCCCAGTTAACATTGTCACCCCATTTGCTTGGGATTGGATGCGAGGACAGTCAAAGACAATTTGGTCCAAGTTTGAAAATTAAAGGGAAAGATATAAAACTACAGAGTTAATTGTGTGATCCTGCATACTGTTGACATGTAATGCCCCCAAAACATTGTAACCCACTGTAGTAAAGATTGGACAATAAATGCTCAATAAAGACTAAAGAGAGCATTCAAACTGATTTTTGACAATTCAAAGGCAATTACGGCATAAACTCGAAAGTGTAACTTCAGACTAGATATTATGCTCAAAAACATTGTTACTTTGGTAAAGTTTGGAGAAGAAATGCTCAAGCTAGACAAAAGGAAATTTGATCAAATCTTGACAATTCATGGGTCATAACTCTTGGAGTTTTCTGTGCTATAACTGTGTGATCTGACTGCTCAACAAACTCAGCTGAGGTACTTATTTCTATGGCATTGAACATTGTGTCCAAGTTTGGTAAAGATTGGAAACCAAATACAAAAGTTAGTGAGTGGAAATGAAAATGTGACAACATCGAATCCGGACAACATGATCTTTATATCCCTATGCAGGTGACATAACAAAACTACTGATAGGTTAAGGAAAGAACTCAACATATGTGGAATGTTATATATTCCGATTAAATATATTATCTGTTCGGACAGCATTGTAAAAGAATAGTTTGCCCTTGAATTTTCCAGCTGGAAGTCCTGTGACAGGCCTCATGCTTGACACAGTGGGGCTTTAAATTCATTATTTATTTTGGTTCCAATACATTGAACATAAAAGTGTTCATTTAATGACATTTTATTTTGGGGTCCAAGAGATGCATGTTAAGTTAAAAAAGGGACTTTCTAGTTCAAAAATTGTGCCAGGCAATAGGTTTAATTGTGTCAGGGAAATCCCTCATGTTAGGGTTAAGGTTATTCACAAATAAATCATAGAAGGCTGGACAGGGACTTCATGCTTGCCTGGAATTGCTCGTGCATCTGGCTGTTACAAAGTTATTCAGGTTGATAGCACAATAGTAAGTTGATTATACATTATTGGATTTGCCAATATACTGCTACTGTGTATTACCAGATAATGTTATTGTATATAAGTTCCGTACACAAAAACTTAAATATCCAACGAGTAATTATGAGTTTGATGGGTTTTTCTTCATTTCATTCTGTCAAAACATATCAATATATACATGCAAGGCTGCAGTTCACAGTTTTACATCAATCAGAAACTTCGGCCATGGCCGAGTTGTTACGATTGTATTTACGAGGTCTATCTCGAAGCTTGTTGGAGGTGGCTAAGTTATTACGCTTGGGTCAAGTTGTTCTGCTTGGCATTATTGTTGTCTGTCAGTCAAGTTTTGTTTTATTGTAAAGGTAAATATGTGTTTTAAAGCATTTAATGCTTGTTGTGTGCAAAATAGCTTTGCGCATCACCCCCCCCCCACCGGTTTTTGCACAAATCCATTTAGACGCTAGGGATTGGAAGAATCCCGTATAACAGTGATTTACACCTCTATTATTTTAGACTAACAGGTAAACATACTAGAAAATGCCAGATTGATAGAAGAAAATCCCTCAACGCCATATTGTGGTTATACACTCAAATCCTGAGGGCTTATTTACATATTAATCGAGTGGCAGGTAATGAATGATTCTCGCATTTCTGCTACATTTAAAAAAACACAAAAAAACAAGGAAAAACCTTCAATGTCTTGACAAGATTAAGAGACCCTTTGTTTGCCGTGTGTATGGATTATTCGATATTGATAATTCTTTTGGTGTATTTCTGCAAACTGGTAAAATATCCATTCTTGGTCCTCAGGTTGAAGCTGAAGAACTGAGTGGAACTGTCAAAATAATTTCCATTTGTATTGAGAAATGTGTAAAACCGATTTAAAAACCTGATTTATATTCTGATTGAACATTCAGCAAGCATTATTGCGGCTGAATCTTAAGCATAAGAATGCCATATAAACCGTAGAAATCCACAATATTACCATTTTGATGTTCATCGTCGACGTCCATTTTGGATATGTCGTAAACTGCGCCGCAAACTGGACCATTTTATAAATTTATTTTGATATCAGTCATTATTAATTATATTGTGGCAGTAATTAATAAACCATTATTATGTTTCATTTCTGAGATTTACGGGGATTTCAATTATCTAAGTTAAATAGTTTACGACACTTTGACAGGCGCGACAGATTACGGTAGCATTTTGTCCCAGCAACAAAAGTTGTTTACATTTTTAGATGGCCAGTTTTCAATCAGAAAAAAATATTGCTGTATTTTAAAATGGCAGATGCAATTGCCACTGCTGAAGATATTGAAAGCTTGTATGAGCCTGAACAAAAAGCCTGTTGGGAACATGAACAGCTAGCCCAGGTTTAATTTCTCAATCATTTTATTTAGATTTTTGTCAATTTTTGCCACCATACACCACAGTAGGCGTCTATTTGCGTTTAAGGATATTTTTTTTTTATTTGGACATTTGTATGTTTCTATGTAACATAAAATAAAAAAATATTAATATATAAAGTAATGCCACTACTCCCGACTTTAAATGCTGTGCCCCAAACTATTAAGTACTGTCTCCATGGCATAGTGGTTAAAGAATCCGCTTGCTGTCCCTTCAGCAAAAACAAAGGACCCCTTTGGAAATAAGTGCTTGCTCTTTTACGGCTTATCGAAGATCACAAGGTCTAAAGAAATACATAAGTAAACCTGTGTTCATTGTTTACACCATGTAAAAAAGACCATTAAAATTAAATTAATTAAAACCGTCTCCGTGGCCTAGTGGTTAAGCGTCCGCCTACGGAGCGGGAGGTCGTGGGTTCGATCCCTGGCCGCGTCATACCAAAAGACGTTAAAAATTGGTACAAGTAGCTCCCTTGCCTGGCGCTTGGCATTTAAAGGGTAGTGCTTGGAAAAGTGGTGTACTCAGTACTGGTTTAACCCAGGAAAGTTGTACCCCGTGTATCGGTGCTTTACACCGAGCACGTAAAAGAACCAAGGGGTCTCTTCGAAAAAGAGCTAGGGTATAGCACCCGGACTTCCTTGTATCCCACCACTGTCTCTTCAGCGTGCTGTCCCTTCAGCAAAAACAAAGGACCCCGTTGGAAATAAGTGCTTGCACTTTCACGGGTTATCCTTGACCACAAGGTCTAAAGAAATACATACATACATACATGTACCATTTGTACGTAAACCTCAGAATAGGAAGGCCCAACTTTTCATGCCTAATATATAAGATTTTGCATTTGACTTAATGTATTGCTGTGCTGTATTCACCACTGAATTACATGTAACGGCACTATCATATGTATGTACACACTATTTTGCTAATATCAAAATTTGTAAAAAAAACTGAGGCATTTAATTATATGGACTTCACAGCCACCAGTGGCAGTGACCATTGTAGTGTTGCCAGCCATGAGCAGTTGGACTGCAATTTGTATACAGCCAATTGAATAAACTGTTTTCCGTATGATCAAAGGTAGCCAAAGTTTTAATCAATAAGTATCAAAGTATTTTACTACTTAGTACTCAACCACTTCTATCATTAAATGTGCAAACTACACTTTAATTATAACATGTGGTCAAATCTCAAAGTTTTATCACTGTTGCCACTACAGTATCTATCATGTGAGTACAGTATTACATCAAACCCCATACCCTTCTTATACCGAACATTCTTTTATTTTTTTCCCAGATTTTGCGTAACTAATACTCATAATAATTAAACTTTTTTGAGGGTATGCATACCAAATAATGATGAATATTGAGTTTCTGCATAGGGCATAACACCCTCCTGAGGCCAGAGGACTCATTAAAAAAACACAACCTCCAGTGTGTTACGAAATGTTTAACTCGAGGGCATGTGTGAACTCAATACCGGTTATCTATGTGGATGATGTTCGGATTTTGCAAGCCTTAACATATACATTTGGGGTTGACCCTGTTTTATTTCTCATGTATTTCATGAGAATGTTGATGATAAAGTGTTTTGTCTTATTTAACAAAGAAAATGTTTGTAACTGATTGTGATATAAAATCACTAATATATTCAAACAGTTCATAAGAATCCTTGCTAACTCACCAGCAGTTCAGATAATGATTAAACCATAGATCATTAAATTGTTATATAGTATACTGGTCCGTTTGAAATGTATGTATATTTTTATTTTTAGGTGCAAATTAAAGTGGTCAAAGCTCATAATGACAGTGTGAACAGCTGTGAATACTTCGATAATGACCAGAAGATTCTGACTGGCTCCAGTGACAGGACAGTGAAGCTATTTAATGTTGAAGATGGACTCTGTCTACAGACCTACAAGACCAAACATAAAGACATCATCACAGAGGCTAGAGGCTCAAAGGACAGAACCAAGTAGGATCATCTTTTTTAACATTTTTAAATTGTCTGCCATACTCTGTGAAATGTATTTCAAATCAATTCCTATCAAAGAAACAGACTGCAGCCATCAGCGATTTGGTATATGTATTTTGACATATCACTAAAAATTCACTACTGAAAAGCCGGGCTTATTGAGCATCCATACACGTTCAATTTTCAATCGTTTCACTTCAAATGACCAATTAAATTGTAGCTTTTAATTGTGCTTGCATGAAAGATGCTGTGTCAAATGAAACTCTTTAAAGTGCTAAACCTGACTTTTGGAGCAGTAAAGATTGACCATTTTTTCGATGCAAAACGGCATTACAATCATTTTTTGTTTAACTGTCAGTGTTTTGTTTTTTTCACTTTTAAGACAATGGTAGCAGGGCCTTTTGATAGGGGAAAAAAAGCAAAAAGGGAAATAATGCTAACAGGATTCATACAATGTTCAACTTATTTTCGAACCTTTTATTCATCATATTCATGAATGGCACTATATTGCTATTGCTACAATTTTGTTAAGAGGAAATATATACTTTTTCAGGAAGGGAATGGGGCCGAATCTCAAAAAAACATGGACTGTATATGGTTGTCTAAATAACATGCAAACAGTGGGACAATATATTGTACATATTTAAGTGTTGTGAGACTCTCAAGTTGAAAATAACATTAATTTGTGGTTAATAATCTTTTCAGGTTTGTTACTAGTAGTTTTGACAAGACAGTGAAATACTTTGATGCAGACACTGGGAATGTAGTGGTGAGTGGCTTATTTCTTTATTTCATAAGTAACTAGCGTATTGATCAAACTTCGAATAATAAGTCATTTCAATCCTGCGCATCATGTTTTTCCTAGCATTGCTATGCATTTTTATTAAATACTAAACAGTTCTGCTAATTACCTACTGTCAACTGAATTAGATTTTTGGATGGACAAGCCTGAATTCTTATACTAAGTGCATCAAGTTTTTTAACAAGCCCTAGCTGCTTTATAAAATCCAGAATTTGAGCAAGCTCCGAAAAAGCTGCATACATATCCATTACCAGTGTAGGACTAGAGGGCTTGTTCTACTTTTAACCACAGCACATTTTTGGGATAAGGGCGTTGGGTGCAATATGAAATTTGAATTTGAAGAAGCCCCGAAAAAGCTGCATACATGTACTTTCCCAGTGTAGGACTAAAGGGCTTGTTCTACTTTTAACCACTGCACCTTTTTGGGGGTTGGGAGCAGTGGGTGCACTATGAAATTTATAACAATAGTAAATATTGTTTAATAAGCCCCATCACTGTCAAAATTTCTGTTGTCAGAACTGTTCCAGGCATCCAAAGTATCTGGGTATGTAAAATAAGGCATAATTTGAGGGTCAGATGACTTGCTCAAATCATCTTTACAATTTCCAACCTGCTAGTGTTATGGTATGGCTTATACTTTTTGCCTATTTTGTTACAGTGGACAGGGACCCATGGAGGCATGGTGATGTGTTGTAAGTTGTCCAATGACGGGGCCCTGGTGGCATCAGGCTCCGATCTTGATAACTGCCTACAGATACGGGATGCCAGGACGGGCAAAATGGTGCATAATATACATGGTAGGCGTCTTAAAGGATTTTACTTACCATAAACTTACATAACAAGAGCTGGCCTAATATTGCACACATTTAACATAAAAAATAGGTTTGAATATGTATATTTATCATCAATCTGCCACATTGTAATCTTTAATGTTTTGTAAAACCTGTACACCCTGCCAATAGGACCTTTATTTATGCCTGCTTGAGAAAAAATACTTTATATGGGATCATCCATGGTGTGCAGGCTTCTGGAATATCAGTGGTAATCACTACACCACAGAGCTAGTGGACTGAGTGGTAAGACACTTGAATGTCAATGCTGGGGTTGTGGGATTTATCCTCTGCCTCACTTCAAAGAGAACAATTAACTGCCTTCAGGGAGGGTCGTTAAATTTTGGTCCCCTGTGACGATGCCATACACTGGAGAATGTTAGTAAACCAAGGTAGCTCTAACCAGGCTTACACTCCCTCTGTACCATGCCCAACAATCTTACAAAATTAATACTCGCTCTGGGGTTTAAGCCTATAGATAGGTTGGTGGCATTGTATAATAAACATACATTTCCTTTCTTTCAGATATGCATACAAGCACAATAACCAGTGTGTTATTTTCACCTGGGGATGACAAAATCATGACCACTTCAATGGATAGAACTACAAAATTCTTCGATCTCAAAACAAAGAAAGTCACAATCCATTTAGAGTAAGAATATTTATGTATTTTACCTAACTTACTGACATGTTGATTGTAAGTTGGATGTAAGATCATATATGCCCTACATTACCCTAAAGTTTTACGTTAGAGTATTGTACCTCAGGATATATTTTCCAAAGAGAATGTTACTGACCTAGAGTATTTATGGATTTTCAAAGAGAATTTATATCAACCAAGTTAAAATATTTCAGTAAATATACTATGATGCTATTTTTTCTATGAAAAATACTGCTATGGGTCCCATTTTATCGGTTGTCTGCCTCTCATTGTCTAAATGTTTTACGATAATTATGTTTAATCATACATTCTGTATCCTATATTAAGAACACTAAAAATTTGTTATTTTATTTTGGAACACACACCTTGTGTTGTAGAGCATTTTGTAGTTCATTTGAATAGCACAGTCTAAAAATATACAAAATGATAAACCATGTATAGAACAGGATATATGATGTTCAGTCATATCAAATAAATGTCCACATTTCTATACATGTACCATTCAGGGGCCACATAAACATTATATCATGCTGTGATATCACCCAAGACGAGCGTAGGTTTGCAACGGGGTCCTGGGACAAGACCATGTGTATATGGGACATAGCCACAGGCACATACAGATCTAAAGGGCCTGCCCGTCTACAGTCAGCACATGAGGGGTCTATTAACTGCTGCAAGTTTAGTCCAGATGGTGGGTGTCTTATGTATTATACAATGTTTTATATTTTAAGAGAAATTATGTTGGAGTTATTACCTTTAATATTCATTCAAAAAAGTATGTGTGATCAAATGATACATGCTTTTCTTCAGGGATCAGCCTATTTTCATGTAACCGAGTTACCATATAGTGACATAAAGCTTAATTACATTATATGTATATATACACTGAGAGACTTAAAGGAAATCCATCCATCATTAATTTTAAAATGCTACTCGTAAAGTTTAATTTTTAAAGTTACAAAATGTTAAGTATGAATATTTTTATAGGTCTTACTACAGGTCTTACTATGTGTCAATGGTCTTACTTTGTGTCAAAGGTCTTACTCTGTGTTACAGGTCTTACTCTGTGTTATAGGTCTTGCTCTATGTTATAGGTCTAACTCTGTGTTATAGGTCTTACTCTGTGTTATAGGTCTTGCTCTGAGTTAAAGGTCTTACTCTGTGTTAAAGGTCTTGCTAGGTGTTATAGGTTTTACTCTGTGTTATAGGTTTTACTCTGTGTTATAGGTCTTACTCTGTGTTATAGGTCTTACTCTGTGTGTCAAAGGTCTTACTCTGTGTTATAAGTCTTACTCTGTGTCAAAGGTCTTACTCTGTGTTATAGGTCTTACTCTGTGTTATAGGTCTTACTCTGTGTTATAGGTCTGACTTTTTGTAACAGGTCTTACTCTTTGATTCAGGTCTTACTCTATGATACAGGTCTTACTCTATGTCAAAGGTCTGACTTTTTGTAACAGGTCTTACTCTTTGATTCAGGTCTTACTCTATGATACAGGTCTTACTCTATGTCAAAGGTCTGACTCTTTGTAACAGGTCTTACTCTATGATACAGGTTTTACTATGTGTTACAGGTCTTACTCTTTGTAACAGGTCTTACTCTATGATACAGGTCTTAGTCTGTTAAACAGGTCTTAAAGTACTCTATGTTACAGATCTTACTCTATGTTACAGATCTTACTCTGTGTTATAGGTTGTTCTCTGTGTTATAGTTCGTACTCTGTGTTACAGATCTAACACTACATGTGTATGTTACAGGTCTGATGTTGGTGTCGGGAGCCTTTGATAGTACACTGGTTGTCTGGGATGTAGAAAACGAGATACAGAAGATCAAATTACAGGTAATACATAAAATATATAGGTTGTTATATGACCTATTTATTCTAGCTCAGTAAACAAGACACTGGTTGTCATTTGAAAAAAAAAGAATAGCTTTTTTACCTTAGAAATTGCTTTTATTCATAAGCTCATGCACAATAAGTCGTTTATGTTCAATTTATCCTTCTTTTATTCCTCTTCAGGGTCATTCTGGCTGGGTAGAAGATGTGTGTTTCAGTCAGGATCAGAGATGGCTCATGTCATGTGCCAGGGTGAGTGAGTTAGTCAAAGTGAAATGATAAGGTTCTTTAAGCCAATGGCTTAGTGTCAAGACTTTTTGTCTGTTCTTCAAAGAAAGAAGTCAGGCTTTTATGACAGGCTTGGTGTCTTTGGCAGCAGTATTTTGCAAAAAATGTTCACATTGGCTATCGCTCTAAAACCATTCTGGATATGTAAATGAAACTTGGTACAATAGCTACAGAGAAAACACAGATGTATACCGAAGCCCATAGCCCTGACTTTATATCACTAATCTTGGACATTAATAAAAAAACTTAAGAAATCCAATGAAACTTAATACACATTTTGCTGGGCAAAATGCTGGTATGCATGTATATCAACGTGCATGACTCTGCCGTATGTGATATGCTCATTGTTTTGCTGGAAAAAAAACAACAGACAAGCATTGGAGTTCCCTCCGTGGCGCTCTTGTTTTATTCGTTTTTACATGTTGTTTGCATTGAAGTCTTTCCAGTTACGCATTCCAAATCATTTTTATAGATTATAAGTATCTTCCATGGCCACTTGTGTAAGATAGGTTCATTCCGACCCTCGCGTAGGGTGTTTTGCGGAAACGAGGTTTATCAAGTTTCCGCAAAACACCCTGCACGAGGGTCAGGATGAACCTATCTTACACGAGCAGCTATGGTAGATGCTTTTTCTCCCAACTCAGTTAAACAAAATTAAGTAAAAATGTATCTTTTGCTGGAACTCTTTTGTGCTTAATGAAATAATTGCATATGGATATGCGATAATTTGTGGTTGTCATGGATATGCGCGCAGTAATTCAGATTATGTGAATAGTCAAATCTGTCTTTAAATAGTTCTAAGGAGAGTGAAGCATTATTTCTTGATAGGTGCATGAAAACTGTTTTATGGTGACATTTGAAGCGAGAAATAATTAATAAGCGTTCTAAATATTGCTACCAGACAAGGTTTCCATGATGCTACAGACGACAGTCTTCAACAAGGTAGGTAATTACAATGTGGTGACCATTAAAAAGGAGTTCCATACGGGCATTTTATCTTCGCCCGTGGGCAAGATAAGAATTTCTAGCATGGATAAATTATTTGATCTACTTATCTGAGGTGGGAGAAATGAATATCTAGTTTCATCACATCTATTTACATACCACTTTTTTTACTGCTTCTATGCCTTTATACTATGTATAATTACTTGATTCATCTTTAGGATCATACCGTACGCCTTTGGAATATTGAGGACTCTGACAAGATTCCCATTGTACTGGAAAAGAAGAGAGCCATTGGAGTTAAAATAATGAAGGTTTGTAATTAGTGGGGCTTAGGCCCAAATTGATACATAGTTTGTTTGGTCTTACTTAAGACTGACTCCTAAAATAACGCGTGACTTGAAAGTTTCATGAAAGTTAACAATCTGCTGGTTATTTTTTCTTCTTTATCATTTTTATTACAGATTCATGCTTTTAGGGTATAAAAGAACACAAGTACTTACATACATTCCCCTAATTATTTTGGTTGGTTTAATTGTTGCTTTAGTCTGATTTATTTGCAGGAAGTTTTTGAATCTTCTTATTTGTTGAATTGTTTTAGATGTAATGTTTATTATATACAAGCTGTCTGGTCAAGAGTGCATTCTTGGATTGTTACTCCTCCTTGTTAAAATGTAGTATACCCATTTCCATAACATAAGTCTTATATTAGGAAAATAACCTTAGGAATCTATTTGTGTTCTGCCAAGTAGCCCTGAGCTTCGACCCCAAAGAAATGCTGCATTGGGATTATCATTAATTTGTTAAGTAACTGTGTAAATAATATTTGCATGTTGTTGTTTTATTGGAAAACCAATGATTCTTTTTATTTACAGTGTGAAAGTTGTGGTAAGCCCTTCTCCATGGCACAGCTGGAAGACTACCAGGACTTAACGAAATGTGTCTTCTGTCGAGTGCACACCTCTGATCTCTATCTAGAGAAATCACGCACCACCCTCACTGATAACTCTCTGAATGACAATGAAACATGAACTTGCTGTTGATTAACCCAAAACAGTTCAGGTGACTTAACTGTGATAAAGTGCTTATTTGTTGAGGCAAAAAATAAAAATTGATTTTTTTCCGATTTTACTTCTTAAAAGTACAGGGTAGGTAAATTGGAATTTTGAAGATCTTTTATATATTAATTTACCATGTACACGTGTCTTTCTTGTGTTAAAGAACTCATTTATCCAGAAAAAAACCAGTTATAATGGCAATGGAAAAAAGGGAGTCATGCCAAAATAAATAGTAGGTAGGTGGGAAACCAGAAACAAACAATTTATTTGTTATGCCTTATTTGTTTATTGTTTGATCGTTGCTATATATTAAAGGTATGCATGGTGAAAGTGTTTTTGTTACAGTTTGTTTTAAAGCCCTCTGAAACTGAAGCTTATTTCATAACTGTTAAATTTCTGTGCATGATTTAAATATAAACTACCCAGGTATGGTGACTATGGGCAGAAATTCAGTATTACAAACTGTGTTTTTATTCTGTATCACACAGAAGCCTTGTTCGCATGCTTAAATCTACTTTTACAATACTACGCGAAATAATGGTTTGTTTGTCGTTCCCAAGAAAACTATTTTTTAATAGGTACATTAAAGGGGCTAGACACAGGATGGTCCCAATACAGGCAAATACAGTATTTCCACCAAATTAGCCTAGAGTTGTCAATAGGAGCTAGTTTTAGGCCAAAAATATGTCATTATACTTGTCTTAAATAATTTTTGTTACTGTCTCAGCTGAGTTAACCTATTTACAAATAGAGCATAATGGTTTCTCAGTTTATAGTGTGTGTATTTAGCATGTGATAGTCGCATGAGTTGTACAGATACATATACCTACTTTTAAAGTAACTGGAATGTACATGGTAGACACACCAAGTAAATTTTCAAATTGGAAAGATGCACAAAAACTGTGAAAGATACATGTGCCATTAGTGATGTGATACATCAGTAAGATTCCATGCTTTGTACATTCCATAACAATTTTATGACAGTTTTTGGCAATTTCTTTTGCAATTGTATCATCTGGTGTCTAGTCCCTTTAAAGGTATGAAATAAAATAAATACTATGTTTATAGTCTGTTGACCTGTGGGGTTTAATCATTTCTCATTGGCTGCACAAACGTACACCCACCTTTGGTCTTCTGTAATATGGCGTTGATGCAAGCAACTCGAAGTGATACAACCAAGCAGATCAATCAACTTACAAAAGATTCCCTATATCTCTCAACTATTGACCACATCAATGTTGGTTATGTATGTTTTTCAGTTGATAATGTCTGAAATAAAAGAAAAGAAAGATGTTTTTAGTTGACTGATAGGATAGTTTAAATTTATATATTATTATATCAAGAAAACAGTCTGATTAATTTTCATTAAAATCAAACCTAGAACTGTCCTAAAATATTTGTTCCTGGGGATTTTTAATAGTATTTTTTAGTGAAATTTTATTAAGACCATCACTGCAATGTTTAAAATATGTGGTGCTAATGTGATTGGAATTTCTTTCGTACCCACGAAGGATTTCATTTATTATTTTTGGTAAGTTTTGAGAATGTAACTGGGGCCAGTATTTTACAATTCTTATCCTTATCTTTAGACATAACTAGTGATTCCATTCAGTCGATTGACGAATAAATAGTCGCTTGACCATGTAAATAATAAAGTCCAATAAAAACACTCCTCCGATTCTGCTCTTGAATTTAAGTTCACTCTTAGTTGAATTTTGAATACGGCCCCTGATGGTGTTTTAAATACATGTACATGTATTAGTGAAATAAAAGCCACAGCAGCCAATTGTTTCAAACTGGTCAAGTCTTTGGATTGGTTAAAGTTGGCCAAACTATTTTTTGATTGGTCAATTTATATCCAAAAATTACTTTTGACTAATCAGATTATTTTATATGCAAGCTAGCCTGAAGATAACCTGTGTACAACTCATGCAGTTACATGAGGAGGGATGTTAAATGGGGGTTCTGTGTGACAGTGCTCTACACTGGTACACGTTAAAGAACAAGGGTAGCTCAAACCAGGGTTGCCGGTACATTCTGTCTGTGCACTTTGCTCCAAGAAACCTAAAATGACAAACAATCTTAACAGAGCACTTGCCGAATGGGCAAGTACAAATAAGCTTACATTATTTTACACACTCCAGTTACCGTACATACAATAAGCTGAAGGAGATTATAGCTATCCGCAAAATGTGGTACATTAATATAAATAAATTAATTAGAAATTACTAAAATATGTTAAGATTTATTTTGAGCCGGCTAGAGTACAATTGTACAACATGTGAGCTTTAGAGCCAACCATAATGTGATGTTAAGAATACATGTTATTGAATTATTTTAACAAATGAATTGGAAAAAAAACTACATTTTATTGAATCAAAAACAGTTAAATGCAGAATGTCAATTTTATTTAATAAACAGTAAACAGATAGAGGATCAATAAAAGCCATTGGCTTCCTAATGTCAATGCTAATCTAAATATTTTCATTAAATGCTGTATTTACTGAAATTGTGGAAAAAAATTAAAGCCCTTGTCAATGCTTAACTTAATATTTCCATTAAATGCTGTATTTACTGAAATTGTGTAAATAAGATTAAAGCTGTAAAACTGGAACAGTAATTTGCGAAAAGAAGAAAAACATCTTGTCTTGTGTCATGAAAATATGTGACAAATACCATACTTACAGTTTTTATTTTAAGTAGTCTTGGTTACATATATTTTGGAAAATCTGCTTAAACCTGGTCTCACACCTGCGACAGATGTAGTGTAAGAGCAATCACGGTGGTTTTTAGAAGTACATACTTTGAAAGTCGTTACCACACCAGCCATATTTTGACCCCTGAGAAAGAATATTTCTTCGGACTTGGTGGTAACAATTCTTATGTGTGCTTGATTGCAATACATATCTAGTCTGTCCTTTCATTATTGAAATACAGCAATTTTAGAGAGAAAAAAGTGAAACATGTCATTAACGCAACCATTCATGGCACATCCTAGTTGTTATGTTAAGGTCATTTTGATTAATAGAATGCACATTTTCTTGACCATCTAATATTCTCCTAATCTTGTAGATCACATTTTAGTAAGTAATATTGGAGTAATTTTACCAGTTTGAAAATGATGAGGACCTGAGTAGGCACACACCATTTTCATACCATGTTGTTACTATAACACATGTCAGAATAAAAAAAGATCCTAGCGTTTTTATTTAAGAAAAACTCTTTGAGGCCAGTGTTTCACATTCTACATATAAAAGCAAATATCATGGGGCCTTAATAAACAAATATGTGTGTCTTATTTCTCGAAAAATGTTGTTGCAAGATGTCATTAATTTTGAAAAAAAGCAACATTGCATTATCTATTTTAAAACTTTTGCAACACTGCTGGTGCCATATTTATGACTTTCAAAAGATAGTAAGCCAGACATTTTTGTTATTTTGTGTTAATACATGTAAATTCAAAAAGTATGTCATTATGACAAAGTTGAATTGAAATGTTCTTAATAGTTTTATAGAGCCTACATGGAACTCCTATTACTTTATATCCGAGAATTTATGTGTTCAATAACAAATATTGATGGGATAAGAAAGCTAAGCCTACTTAAGTAAGATTCCCTTTTTATGGATTAATAAACCAGATTATAAACAACAATATGTTCTGATTACGTAAAGTGTGTAGGAAATAAAGCTCAGCTCACCTTTATTGTTAAGCCCTGTCAATACTATACTTGGCAGCTTGTGAACTGGTGCTGGGAACTAGAGTAAGACAAGGACAGACTTAAGCTGGGCACTAGGGTAAGACACGGACTGAATTATGCTGGGCACTAGGATAAGACCAGGACAGACTAATGCTGGGCAATAGGGTAAGACTAGGACTGAGCTATGCTGGGCACTAGGGTAAGACCAGAACTGGACTATGCTGGGCACTAGGGTAAGACACAGACTTAACTTTGCTGGGCACTAGGGTAAGACACGGACTAAACTTTGCTGGGCACAAGGGTAAGACAAGGACTGAATTATGCTGGGCACTAGGGTAAGACACAGACTCAACTTTGCTGGGCACTAGGGTAAGACAAGGACTGAATTATGCTGGGCACTAGGGTAAGACACGGACTTAACTTTGCTGGGCACTAGGGTGAGACCATAACTGAACTATGCTGGGCACTAGGGTAAGACAAGGACTGAATTATGCTGGGCACTAGGGTAAGACACAGACTTAACTTTGCTGGGCACTAGGGTGAGACCGTAACTGAACTATGCTGGGCACTAGGGTAAGACAAGGACTGAATTATGCTGGGCACTAGGGTAAGACAATGACTGAATTATGCTGGGCACTAGGGTAAGACAAGGACTGAATTATGCTGGGCACTAGGGTAAGACACAGACTTAACTATGCTGGGCACTAGGGTAAGACCAGGACTGAACTATGCTGGGCACTAGGGTAAGACAAGGACTGAACTATGCTGGGCACTAGGGTAAGACACAGACTTAAATTTGCTAGGCACTAGGGTAAGACACGGACTTAACTTTGCTAAGCACTAGGGTAAGACACAGACTGAATTATGCTGGGCACTAGGGTAAGACCAGGATCGAATAATGCTGGGCACTAGGGTAAGACAAGGACTAAAATATGCTAGGCACTGGGGTAAGACAAAGACTGAATTATGCTGGGCACTAGGGTAAGACACGGACTTAACTTTGCTGGGCACTAGGGCGAGACCATAACTGAACTATGCTGGGCACTAGGGTAAGACAAGGACTGAATTATGCTGGGCACTAGGGTAAGACACAGACTTAACTATGCTGGGCACTAGGGTAAGACCAGGACTGAACTATGCTGGGCACTAGGGTAAGACAAGGACTGAACTATGCTGGGCACTAGGGTAAGACACGGACTTAACTTTGCTAAGCACTAGGGTAAGACACAGAATGAATTATGCTGGGTACTAGAGTAAAACACGGACTTAACTTTGCTTGGAACTAGGGTTAGACACGGACTGTATTATGCTAGGCAATGGGGTAAGACACGGACTGAACTATGCTGGGCACTTGGGTAAGCCAGGACTGAACTATGCTGGGCACTAGAGTAAGACAAGGACTGAACTATGTTTGGCACTAGGGTAAGCCAGGACTGAACTATGCTGTGCACTAGAGTAAGACAAGAACTGAACTGTGCTGGGCATTAGGGTAAGACAAGGACTGAATTATGCAGGGTACTAGAGTAAAACAAGACTGAATTATGCCAGGCACTAGGGTAAGACAAGGATTGAACTATGCTGGGTACTAGAGTAAAACAAGACTGAATTATGCTGGGCACTGGGATACGACAAGGACTGAATTATGCTGGGCACTAGGGGAAGACAAGAACTGAACTATGCTGGACACTAGGTTAAGACAAGGACTGAACTATGCTTAACACTATGGTAAAACATTGACCAAATTATGCTAAGCAACAGGGTGAGACCGGGACTGAATTATGCTGGGCTCTAGGGTCAGACAATGACTGAACTATGCTGGGCACTTAGGTAAGACCGCGACTGAATTATGCTTGGAACTAGGGTAAGATAATGATTAAACTATGCTGCCTGGACGCTTAGGTAAGACCGTGACTGAGTTATGCTGGGCACTGGGGTAAAACCGCGACTGAATTGTGCTGGGAACTAGGATAATACAATGATTGAATTATGCTGGGCACTATGGTAAGACCAGGACTTACCTATGCTGGTAACTTAGGTCAGACCAGGACTGAATAATGCTGGTAACTAGGGTAAGACCAGGACTTACCTATGCTGGTAACTTAGGCAAGACCACGACTGATTTATGCTGGATAATAGGATAAGACAATGACTGAATTATGTTGGGCACTAGGGTAAGACCAGGAAACGGAAATAACTGTGTTGTGCAGTAGGGTATGACAAGGGCCGAACTACCTAGTGCATGAGAGTAAGATGGGGAATGAAGTGAGTTATGCAATAGGGTATGACAAGGGCCGAACTACCTAGTGTACGAGAATAAGATCGGGAATGAAGTGAGTTGTGCAGTAGGGTATGACAAGGGCCGAACTACCTAGTGCACGAGAGTAAGATCGGGAATGAAGGTCGGTAGAGCACTCAACCTGATAGCGAGGGGTCCCGGGTTCGAGCCCCGGTCTGGCTGCACACTTCTTTCACCTTGTGGCAAAGGTTATACTTTAAATTTGGTGTGTCAATCTTTAATCATATGATTATCAAATAGAGCTGCCTTGTCAGATGTTTCCAGGGTTTATTCACCTGAAATGATTTATGTTCGACATATATTGCTTCCGTAAACAAGATGATGCTAATCGGCTTAGAAACAGTTTGTAATGAACGCATTGGCTAACAACGAATAAAAAGAAAGTAATTCCCGGTATATAAACACGGGATTATGAATTTGCAACGGGTTAAAGGGGGAAAGTTCAGTTGTTTTAAGGTTATAGAATGAAAATACTATTTAATGGAGTTGTTATATTAACCCAAAAGAAAATTTGCACATGAGGGCAATTTTCCTTTAGGTTTCATTATTTATTATTTAAAATAATCCATTTGGTTTACTCTCAAACTTAACATATAACGCTAATATTGAAGAGACCTAGTTATTGAAAAGGCATTGCATATCAGTGGAGTGTATAACACTCATTACTTTAACAATAAAGTCCTATTTTAATTACATTGAAAAGAGGATAACCTAAAATGGAAAAACTATTTCCGGTTACGTTGGTGCTGATAAGCCTAATCTGTATGACGGAAGTGAGCGCCCACTCGCCAGTCCTTCAGATGACCCAGAAAATAAACCGGAAGATGCGCAGGTTGGGGAAAACAGTTGCAAACATTGAGAACATGGTTAGTGCTCTGGATTCCCAAAATAGACATTCCAGCTTGTATATTATCTATATCAAAATATACAATCAGTCATTATAAATGTATTATGCAACCTTAGGTCTATTATAAATTGATATATCTACATGTACCTCAAGTCTTTAAAGTGACACTCTTATTCAAAATCAATACAAACACATGTATTACCATTTTGATTGATACATCTTAAACTACTGACTATATAATGCATATATGGACAATATTAACTACTGATAATAAGATTGTAACCGTGAATTTCATAGCTGAAAACGCAAAATTATTAAATGATTGATGAATGCTAAAAGAATTACTGTGGTCTACTATAGTATCATAAGGTAGAAATACCGTGTTTTATGCTCATTTCTGTCAAATTAAACTCGGTGTTCTTCATAATAACCATTTTTCTGACATATATTCATCCTTTTTGGATTTTGAAACAATATATGTATTGTGGTTAATCTTATTTGGGAGTAAAAGTGCATCTTTAACATGTGATACATAATCCTCAAGTCAATGATAATGTGATTCATTAATCTCAGGAATGTAATACATCGCCTTCTTCTACTGTAATAGAAATTCCATTACTCTATTTATATTTAAAGTGATAATAACATTAAAACGGGAAAGAAACGGACAGTCTCCAATTAAGCCACTATTTTTTAACAATTACAATTCTTCAATAAGTATGAACAGCTACATAGTTTCCGACCAATGGCAATAAAGAAATGCTTTAAAATACATGTATATGTGTTCTACAAATCTAAGCGTGGTGTTTGTACATGTATAAGCCAGTTTCAAGATACATAGCAGCGAACGATAAATATATATACAAACCAGATTATTACATTTGTACTGGACCCGAAATAAAAAGTGGCAAAAAATATACCAAAAGGTTTCGCTTTGATTATTTTGTTTTATATTTCTTAATTCGTGAAAGTCGAACAAGCAAGCAAGGACATATATAATTGCGCTAAATGAGTTCAAGAGGATCAGGTTAATTTTGTCCGAGTCGTATTTACCCATCGTAAAGTGTTTTAGAAAAGAACCTACATCTTCAGCCAATGAAATTGCACTCAGAATAGAACCTACATACTCAGCCAATGAAATTGCATTCATTAAGTGCTAAGCTTAATCATTAAGAATTTCAACTTTCGGGTTTCGACTACTGCCAATCATACAATACACAATCACTGCTTCGGATTTTGCGTTTACAATTTGTCAGCCATTGAGGTTCTATTCTAAGTCAGTTAGATGACCCGAAGAAATAGTTTAATGTTTAAAAAGGGCTCGTTCGATACCCTCACTCCGACCATACTTAATCATTAAAATGTTACATCATGCCATCTAACTATCCCTAAACACTAAAAAATCAGTTACAATTTTCATTCATAAAATATCCATTTACTTAAACGCGCACACTATAGACTGATGTAAAAAAAAATACTCATTACATTAAAATGCATTTTCTTGTTTAAAAATTAACTCATTTAACTTAAAAGAATTAAACCATACCAAACCTTTTTCAATATATAGTTACGTAGCCACAAATTCCCCAGTTAAAAGGCGCCAAAAATAGCGTTAATATTTTAGGTGCACTCTTAATCCCAAAAAAGATTAACCCACAATTATTACTATTAGTATTAATTTAATATTCCAAAAAAGATGAATAAATGTCAAAAACAATAGTTCTTATGAAGGATACAGAGTTTAATTTGAAAGAAATGAGCATAAAACACGGTATTTCTATCTTATTAGACTAAAGTAGACCACAGTAAACTTTTGAGCATTCACCAATCATTAATATTTGTGCGATTTCTGCTATTAACTACACGTTTACAATCTTGTTATTAGTAATTAATATTTTCCATAAATGCATTATTAAGTAAGCAGTTAAAGGTTTATCGGTCAAAATTGATGTTTGTTGTAAATGAGTATGTATTGATTGAGTGTCACTTTAACTATACCTAAATCATATTCCTTTTTCGTTTTGATCAATTGAGTGAAATGAGTTAAACAAGAGAATGCATTAAAATTTAAAAAAAAAATGTTTCAAACTTTAGTGTGCGCCTTTAATAAATTTCATATGCTATACTTTTTGATGGATACAATATCAGGTTATCTCATTGTACAAGAATAAGATAATATATCACAAATGGCTGAATCGACTGACTTAAATTGCACTTACCAATAGTTAACTACCATTGTCTTATAATCTTAATATATATAGTACATTACAGCTTTTGGTTTCGTCACACAGATTAGAAATTGTTACAGGTAGATGGCATGAACGTACTCCTATTTATGTTTATGAAGGAAATGTCAAATTTGCCATATGCTAGAAGATGAATTTCATTTCTTGTTTCAATGTACTTTACATAGTGATTTAAGAAGACAATACATACATAAAAACTATTAAAATAGACCAAATATACCAAACTTTGTTGAACATCCTCTAAATACAAATACGACTATTCAAAGGAAATTAGAAATGTTTATCCACAAGGCCTATGAACTTAAAACTGCAAGTAATCTTTATGATAATGTTATATAATACATTATAATGATATTTGTAATAACTGTCTCCTCACTATGATTATGTTATATTCAATGTGTACTTGCCTGTGTACAGTTGTTTTCATTAGTACCTTGTTAGCATAAATAAGTATACATGTATTCATATATAAATTGTGACCACTGATCGATTGACAAAATTGGACATTATATATCCATTGATGTATACTGAAGGGCTTATTGCCTTTATGGTTTGAATAAACTATGAAACTATAATTCCAGGTCAGTGAATTATTCGAAGACAAGGATCAATGTACGGATATGCTAGCAAATATTACCCATCCGTCAGGAGGAGAGCCAAATATTGACAGTAGGATAAATGTGTTTTATAATTATTTTTGAACTACACAAGTTAATTAATTTGACATAAAAACATTACAGATAACCCCCTTTCTTTCATGCTTTTGTATAAAATATGGATTTCTATCATTAAAATAACAACAGTGAAAGCATCAATAAAGGAATGGAAGTATCAACTACTTTTAAAAACCATCATAGTTAATATAAGAATATCAGGCACAACATATTGTGATTACTCGGTCGGGCAACAAGGTAAAGAACCATCAATCAACTTGGACTCGTCGTTGGTTCAATCTGCGTCTCCTGAAAAATTGCGGTTTGTGCATTGTAAACAAGTATCAAATGTTTTAGAGGATTTTGCCTTCGATTTATTCCAATGGTATCTCCCCTCATACAATTCAAAAAGGTTTTCAAAACGTTGTCACAACAGTTTTTCACTCCAATGGCGTTTTTTGAGAAGGTATTGCTTGTATGGAAATCCCATATGAAACTACCATGACTGAGAGTATAAATAGGAAGTAAACCAGGTCCTGCATCATCTTGCCAATCAAAACCAACTTTGGCCCGATATTTTCCAAACACGATACTGTATGGAGTATTGCGAAGAACATCAACTCAATTGCCAAAACAATATTCCCGGCTGTGTAACACAGTTCTGAAAACCGGAGGCCTTGACCAACAGCAAAAAGATATCGACACACGATCTTTCACATTCTAAACATCGTGAAAGTACTGTATCCCATGTGCTGTAGGTTGTCGCAATGTTTCAAGGAGGAATGTGGAAAGCCTTATAACCAGGACATTATCAAACACACCGATACTAGTGTGCAATTCAACGGCAAGTTCATATCCATATACATGTATATGCAAACAAAGAATATCAGTGATGCAAAGTTGTAGATAAATTTGACGAGCGCAAAGCAAATGAAGTTATTTGTGTCATACGCCGATCGCAGCAATCCTCTGTTGGTATCATTTCGTCGGAATTGTTCTAATTGAGAGCAAACTTCACTACTTGAGTATTTGACAGCAAAATGTGCAATGAATGGAAGCACCCAGTTTTATCGTTTTAACTAATTTTCTATGTCATATGGATCAAACGGTGAAATCCATACATCTTTAAGTGTTCATTGCACTGCTGTTGTGCAAAAATAGCATTGTCCTCTTTCGAATTTAGTATTTAAAAGATCTTGTGCGTTTTTCTTGTCCATGCTTGTAAGCGATGAAATTGCATTTTTGTCATTTCAAGTATGGACAGCCTTTCTTTAATATCATTGTTTCCTGCCAATACTTAATGCAAAGTCGTTGGCCCCGCATGAGCCGTAGTCATTTTGCTTTGCATTTTCCTATAACACCAATTTCTGCCTCTAGAGCGACAAAATAAAGAAACAGAATAGTGTTTGGTCCTCGGACTAATTCAACATGCACATCTAAGGCGGCCTCAATCTCAACAGCCGTTTGAACAATGCATACAATAGCTGTACCAGTACAATACTCACGTCTACAGAAAAGTGTAGGCAAGTTCGGGGACACAATCTTGGTAAAGAATAAAAGCAAGCACGGTCATCATGTACTCAACATCCTCTTCAAGTCGTTTGCTGTCATCAAGATCATCAGGAATGTAAGATGATGGTGTGTTTAACATTGTCCATAGTTTATGTAAGTTTTTTTCCCCTTCACTTAAGCTGTTTGCACGCTTCTATTAGCCTGATTGAAATGACTCTGTAACCATCAAGATATACTTTCATATGCATGAAGACTTTAGGGGAAAAGTACTTGCATCTTTAGTCTTTTCTTTGCGTTCATCTTTTGAGCAATCAACATTTTCGTCATAACGATGAAACTTGTAAGCCTGTGTCAATGCTATTCTTGAATGAGTTCATTGTGTAGGTAAATCCAATAGATTGATAACATATTCTTCAAACACTACACTTACTTTTTAAAGCTGAAATTTTCGTCCAACACTGTGGACATCATCAGAGCAACTGGCCTGACTATCGCTCACTCGCAGCTCTGACACTCGGGACTTCCCGCCGAATTTCCGTAATCCGGCGAAAAGTGGGTTGTAAATCCCAGAAAGGAAGGCCCCTTCGTCCCGGTTCATAATCCTTTCTGGGATTTACAACCCACTTTTCGCCGGATTACGGAAATTCGGCGGGAAGTCCCGAGTGTCAGAGCTGCGAGTGAGCGATAGTCAGGCCAGTTGCTCTGATGATGTCCACAGTGTTGGACGAAAATTTCAGCTTTAAAAAGTAAGTGTAGTGTTTGAAGAATATGTTATCAATCTGTGTCAATGCGTTGGTTTTTTTTGGGGGAACCACTTGCTTTGTATCGATCCATTGAGCCTCTCCTTGATATTGTGGTTCTGTGTTCGTCAGATTAGACCATACTTGAATACATTTCTTTTCAGTCATCCGCCCAAACACTCAAATGGTATCACATGACTCTGTGTCCGTCCCGTCATCTTCTTTTGGTCTTAAGTCCGTGTCGAAGTTACCTCAATTAGAAAACCAGAAAATATGTTGACATGTTGCTTCATTCTTCTATTTGGTCTTGTGTTCGTGTCAAAGCCGGGTAATTGATCAACCATAAGGATGTTTGGTGTATTGAAATCAGTAAGAAAGTCGTTGATGAAGGAACTGGTGTTTTTGTTCTCCAATTTATTAGCTTGTGCTTGTTTTATATCTTGAAAGAACAATAACAGGAATGGTATGTTATAAAGCATTCAATGCGCACTGTTTCGCCAAATCGTCGATGCAATGTGTTATCAACGAGGCGGATGATTTGTACCTTTCAGAACTGGTCATCTTTGACAAATATGAGTTCAGATTTCCTATGATTGTCGCAACATTCGTATTTTCTTCAACAAAAGAAAATGTGTAAAGTAAGAATCGTCACAATTCTTCTTTATCAGTTGACTCTGCGTTTCAGTTATTTCTAGTTTTAAAGAGTCCCATTTAAAAACACCAATATCAACAGGGTTGTAATAAGAAA
This sequence comes from Mya arenaria, assembly GCF_026914265.1. Taxonomy (NCBI): domain Eukaryota; kingdom Metazoa; phylum Mollusca; class Bivalvia; order Myida; family Myidae; genus Mya; species Mya arenaria. The sequence goes on along the minus strand of NC_069129.1, from coordinate 27,119,659 downwards.
GAATACTGACTTCGCAGACGGCTATGGTTGAAATTACCCCAGTGTTTCTCATGAAGTCTGTAATTTGTGTCATGAACTGAGAGCGAACAAGTCTTCCTAGTTCTAAATCGACCGTTTCACCTGCAGCGGATAATATGAAGCCAGATTTCGGAATATTCCATGCTTGTGGAACCGACTTAAAATGTTCCTTCTTTCAACTCTCAAATTGGTGCGAGAAATGGTTGAGAATTCTCGGAAAAAGTGGGAAACAACAGAGTAATACAATCAACACCGTGATTATTATTTCACCGCAAAACTTACGAAAAAAACACATTTTCCTTAAATACATTTCATTCAGAAAAAAATCTCATCTCCTACATATAGCTCTTTAAAACGGGAAGGACGAATCACACATATCTTATTGTTTTTAGGCGACATGTTCAATGTTTTTGGTCGGCGACTATAGTCAGCCTTAATCTCCCTTGTTCTGCAAGCGCCCAGTCACAAATTTCTACTATTTGTAGTCGACATTTTCAATGCATTTGGTTCTCGATTATAGTTGGCGTATAACTCCCTTATACCGGAAGCGACGAATCACGCGTTTCTTGGTTTGTTATAAGTCCATATATTCAATGACTGCGGCGACAGGAACAGCGGTTTATCGGCACGCTACAGCGTTTAAGTCGACATATGCAATGATTATTGTGGCTGTAAAAGTAGCTTGTCTACGACTATAGTCGATGTAATATTAAGCTACATATACGAATAATATACAATGACTGGTAAAAGTGTTTCGCGGGCATCTCTAATCGATGCAAAGTTACGCCCCACAAACGATTAATACCTTTCTTCCCTTTATTTAAGTCGACAGTAAAAGCGGTTGGTAGACGAATAAATTTGGTCACTTAAGTCGATGTAAAGTTATGCTAAACATACGAATGATTACTTTCTTCTAATATTTGAGTCGACATATTAAATAAATATCACGGCGGCAGAATCGGTTGGCAGGCAAATATTGTCGCCGTAAATGTACGATGTATAGCTAAGAATAATTTCTTTCTTACCATATATTAATCGACGAATTCAATGAATACATCGACGGCAAAGGCAGTTTGGCGGCATTGCTTGGTCGGCGTCAATATACCTTCGTATAATTTTCTGATTGTGTTTTAGTCGACATATTAAACGCCAGCGACGGCGGCACAGGTGGTTCGTCATCGACCATTGTCGGCGTAAAGGTACCATACAGTTACAACGAGTGTTTGGCTGACATCAACACCGCGTATGTCCCTCTGCAGAACGCTAGGATCTGGTGTCTTCGTGTAGTTCTCTGGCAGTTCAAGAATAACCTGTTTAGCGATGACTTTGCGGAGCTGGATGAGCTCGAAGAAGCCGAAATACTTCAGGTTTACTAACATTTTAAGTAATGTCTTTCTCAAATGATTATATCTTTGCATAATTTATGCACCATAAACTAAAGTTTGTAAATAGTTAAAACTGCAGAGTTAAAAGACACTTGTTTTAAGAAACATGTATAGAGTTTAAGTTACGAGTTCCAGAGTTCATGTGCTATGGCAAAATTTGAATACCTGCTTTTAAACCTCGTTTGACTTTCAATCTGACCTTATTTTTTGTCACATATTACGGGTAGGCTATTTCAACCGAGCTCGTGTTTCACAGACGCTATATGGATTTAAATCGATGTGTTTCACCCTGCAGGAATTGGATGAAGATGGCAACAATATTGATGATAACAGCGCTAGGCGAAAGCGCAGCACTCGGCTAATCAGAAGACTTGCCCCGCGTAATATAACGTCACCGCGAACGGGTTTCCGAACTCGACGGGAGTATCGTACGCTCTCTATTGTAGAAAGAGAAAGATTCCACGATGCCTTAAACGAACTATACGACGTAAGTAAACCATCAAATTCCATTTTTTCCCGATTTTAATACTATATTCTACTCAAATTCTACTAAGGATCACATCTATTTGTTTTGGTTTAAAAGTATAAAACTGTTATAGAAAACGTAAACTAATATACTTTACCAAAAGTAATTAGACATTAAGTGTATGACACTTTGATTATTTAGTCAAAACGTTAGTATCAAGAAAATTGACGCAAAAAAAATGACGTCAAGATAAATACAAACAATTGTTGAGCGACATATCAAATAAAAGCAGTTTAATTTGTATAATCTTTTGTCGTTACTGGAAATAAAGCAAACACAACATCAAATTACATATCTCTTAACGTTGTCGTTCTTGAGTAATGGCCATTAGAATTGTTAAGTGATGAACTAATTTATGAAATATTTTACAATACTATTCATCTATTGAAATTGACTTGAGCTTTAAAAATTGCTTGTTACACTAACCCGACCGACCTATTTTCTTCCCGACCCTAAACTTTTTTTGACAGAGTGGATTTATTTCATTATTTCCTAAACAAAGCGCATTTTTGGAGCAACCATGTTTATATTTGACCTTTTTTCAATTTTGTCTACACTAGTGATATACCCTGATATTGGTCTGTTTGGATCCCGGCTCTCAAAACAAAGGAAAAAATAAAAAATACGGTTTTACCTAACTACCTACCTTTCTACCTAACTAACTAACTACCTACCTCACCGTTTTGATATGTTAGTGAAAACAAATACTTTTTTTGCCTTATAAGACTTGTAAAAGTATCGCTTGTCCACAACTTGGGAAATTTTAAGTAGTATATTTTCCCTAAGTCCTCATTTTGTTTCAGAAAATTAGAAAAATAACTCTGTGACATTGCAACTACCTATGTTGCCAATAAAAAGTCACGATTTAACCGATACTTGGCCTTATTTTGACATATATGATAGTCGTTATAGTACTCGGGAACGCCCATAAAGTTACGGGCAGAATCTATACGATAAATGTTCTTACGGTAATTTTGTATTGAAACGCTCAACACGAGGGAGATTCCTCCTGGAAAGTTATGATATATTTGACTAACGATCTCCTATTGAAACGCCCTGCTATTTTCTTATTTTTGTTTGCCTTCCAAATCACTCTCTTGACTTGCTTGTCTAAGAATTATTGTTGACTTTACGTTTAAGGATGAGACGATGCTGTGTTTTGCCCTGGTACATCGGATGGCGTTAAGAAGAGGTGGTGCACACGGAGGAAACGCCTTCCTTCCCTGGCACCGAGCTTTCCTCGCGCTGTAAAAATCCTGTTACTCATATACTACTTTGCAACTTGTTTACTTTTAGTTTTAACTCGGATAGGGTAAATAAAACTATTCAATTCTCAAACCTCAACAATATGCAAAATAAAAGGCATAAACAGTGATATAAAACAAATATTAAATGGCTGCTGAAAATATTAAAATTGTCAACTTAAAGAAATTCATTCTACCGAGGCGAAGACTAGGTTGGTTGTATTTTCGACAGTGGACAAAAATGAACATTAATAAATATACATATTACCATTTATGTGCTATTATGTCCGTGGTATTTTGCTTTTAATCCCATCCCCATTTTGGTAAAAAAAATTGGTAAATTTTTTTATTCCATGCTTTCATTAGATATTGTGAGGGAAAATGATAATAACGAATCAATAAGTTTCTTATTCATAATGATCAAAAAAGATTGCACATTTTGGTACTGAATTTGCTCGATTAGTTGTACATTATAAAGAGCATTTAAAAGAAAGAAACGTAAATGAGAATTTGAAAAGCTACATAGATATTTTACTTGTACACTAAACGATTTGATAGCAGATTTCTCATCTATTTCAAATTCGGGTTCATGACTTGAGCTTCAACTGCCTCCAGATAACGGCACCCTCAACTGTCAATCATATTTATAACGCGCATGCGCAGAAGGCAAAGCGATCTATAAAAAAACACACACGACATAACCAAAGCATGTAGACCGACAAAATACTCGCTACGAAAAAAATTCTGTATACACCATCAAACCTGCTCTACATGATATGAAGCTACAATAAATGGGGTAAATCCTCCATTGCCATTGGTCCACAAACATGTGCGAATATCAATGATTTTTGAATGAGCAGTTTGCATTGGTTAAGCTTTTGGCTACTGAGCTTGTGTCTGTAGTTTTTCATATATGTGTTGTAAATACATAATTGAAGCACACTTACAATAAATAGCATGTTGAAATAAAGCGCCTTTTCCGTATAGCTTTGAGGAGGCATTACGACGTGTAGATGACCGAGTGTTCCTTCCCTATTGGGATAGTTCCAAAGATGACAACATGCCTGCTGGACCTGGATTCTCAATCATGTGGGACGACGACCATTTGGGTAAGTTTCAGGATCATTTGGTATGTGATGACATAAGTCACAAGTTTTATAAGAATATACGTGTTGTTATAAACCGAATAACCCATATGATCGTATTGAAAGTGCGAGGTTCTTAATGATCAGTATGGTGAATTACTCAATTGAAGTGTGGACATGTGGCTTAGCCTTAGGTACAATGTAAACAAGCATCTAACTACTTATTTAGGGAAAGAATCTTGTAGCGTAGTTTCAGTATTGTCTTTGCGACGCCGAACACCTTCAAACACTACATATTTCAATGCAAACGAGTAAATGGGCATCTTTTCGATTGTTTTATGTTCATTTACCAGGCACTGGGTCAGGCTTAGTTGACAGCGGGCCGTTTGCTGGCTGGGAAGCTCGAGAAACCCCACTTAGGCGAGACATAGCCCGTGGCTCGGGTTCTCTCATCCGTCAATCCAGGATTGACTTTCTCATGGAATTCTGTCGACTAGCGGTATGTGTTTATAGAGTATGAAAAATGCAATGAACATACCAAGGACAAGCCCAGCAGTCAAATATTCAAATATAAACCCTATTTTAAGGCAGAAAGGCATGTACCAAAACGATACTGAACGAGATTACCAAACATCAAGTACCAGATTCATGTACAAACACCACCACAAACAGATCGCACAAATAGGATTGATCAAATATATACTGAATTATACTTAATTTACTAAAATCGAGATTTAACTTAATAATGCAATGCACAATTGAGTGACAAGCCCAGCAGTCATAAACGAATATAAAAGCTGTCTTGATGCAGAAAGGCATGGGCCTAAACGTCATTGAACAAAATAAACAAACATCACATTCACATACAAACACCATTAACAGACCACACAAAATGAGATTTATCAAATATGGACCTAATTAAACTTAAAGATGAACTCTTATTCCCAATTAAGATTTACCACAATTAATACAATTGTTTTGATTTAGCAAAAAAGATGAATACATGTCAAAAAAAAAGGTTCTTGCGAAGGATACTCAGTTTAGTTTGAAAGAAAGATGCATGTTTTAACTTATGAGACTATAGTAGATCACAGTAAATCTTTTATCATTCACCAATCATTTAATTGTTTTGCCTTTCCAGCTGTTGAATACACGATTACAATCTTGTTACCAGTAATTTATATTTTCCATAAATTATTTATTTAGTACGTAGTTAAAGATGTATTACTCAAAATTGATGTTTGTTATACATGTGTATGTATTGATTTTGAATAAAAATGTCACTTTAAGAATTTACTAAAATCGAGCAACTTTTTGCAGGACTTTGACGGACGGTGGGAGGGCTCTCACAACAACGTACACCGATGGGTCGGTGGTACTATGGCACGTAGCATGGCAGCTGCCGATCCCGTCTTCTACATGCACCATGCATTCATCGACTACCAATGGGAAAAATTTCGACAGCGACAAAGGGATATATGTGGGGTTGATCCAGCGTTTGATTACCCGCCGAACGACGAGGATAAGCCTGAGCATAACCCTGACGAGAGAATGGTTGGGATGCGTTTTCTTGATAATATTGATGGAATTAAAGACTATTGGACAGACAATTGGTTCGATTATGAGGATTCGCCGAGTTGCGCTAATAATTGTAGCGGAAGCCCTGATCTATTCTGCGACGAAGATCTTGATCTGTGCGTGTCGGAAATGAGGTTTGTCGTCGATGAAGAGAATGTAGGAAATCGAAGGCGTAAAAAGCGGGAAATTACTCATGCCGATATGCTAGCGGACGGAGTTACGCCTTACTCTGGCGAGTGTACGAAAAACCCATATGGACGTACATGTGTCAATCCGCCAGCGCCAGAGACAGACGAAGAGTGGGTTGAAGCATTGGCCCGAGACGAGGAGTACAAACTTCCGGAACCGATCAAAAAGGTCGACAAAATCTTGCAAGAAAATATACGTTACGCTGACTCTTTGCCTGTTGAGAGCGAACAAATATTATTTTTCCCGAATCAGGAAGAGGGTAACGATTGTCGGCTACTCGAAAAATGCTCGTATGACTTACTGACGGCCGTCGTAAAGGGTCGCAAGATTTCTAAAAAAGGTAGGGTGGCCACAAATCCTCCTACTCGTCGTCCTGTGACCACTACGCGTCGACCTCGTCAAGTGACAACCGCTCGCCTTCCTACGCCGGTCACTGTTCGCACTATTCCGCCAAGAACATAAACAGACAAAGCGTTTACGTTTGATATCCAATAAAACAATCAGTTTGTTTGATTTTTTGCATATATCTTATGAGTTAAAGTCTAGGGGTTTTATTAAAATTTAATACGTTTTTATTTCAATCAGGTCAAAAAAATTAAAGGTTAAATTACAATATCCAGAGCTGATTCTTTTTAAACATTTATTTGAATTTGAGTACCATTTTGTAATTGGTACTAGGCCGCCAATGAAATAACAGTCAAATAATAACAATTATCATCCAATTACACAGTCAGTTAATTTGAATTGTTAGTAGACTTTTATCACAGTATTATGAACATGTAATGCGTAAGTTTTCTTTCACTTAAATATCATTATTAAAGATGTAAATAGAATTACTATTAGCAATATATCGAATTAAAAGAAATGCAATAATTGTTTGGATTTTCAATTGAAACTGTTAATTCACTAAAACGTAATAAAATGGTTACTGGGCAATTAGTTTTTGAATTGTGTTCGTTGAGTTTAACTTCTTTTTCACAAATGTGTGACAGCACAGGATCATTCAAAAGAAGTATTAAAGTATATGTTTGGTGATCAGTACAATTAACAGAATGGCCACTTTTATCCTAGATCGACCGCTTATGAATTCAAGGGCGTATTCAGGAACTGACGTTAGACGGGGGGGGGGGGGGGGCGTATTTTGTTATTTTTTACTGCGATATTGAAATAACAATTAAACTTGGACGCATTTTGTGGAGGGGGGGGGGGCGCCGGGTGTACACATCCCTCCATGAATCCGCTAGTGATTAAAGTTTTAAACTACACACAGTATCCCTTATAAGTTTGGGCAACATCGCCTCATTGGGTAGTATTCAATACTGGTTTTCATTGGACCTCAGAATGATGCAGCGTATTGTGTTGGTTTGTATAAATAACGGACCTACCCAGTGAATGGAATCATATATCATATTGAATAAAACCACATGAGCATCATTTAAACGTATATGAAAAATGACTGCGAGCAAATATGTCAGTGACGCTAAATATTTATGTTTAACTGGGTGCTTGAAAAATATTCCTTTTTAAAATCATCAAATGTTCCGTAAAGGGGAAATAACCCCAATATCCATAAGCATCGTTTGAATGACACTTCTTTAAAGCTGCACTCACAGATTAAAAGTTTTGACAACTTTTTTTATTTTTTGTCTTGGGACTAGAAAATTTATGCAAAGATGCATGTATACCAGTCATATAAGACTGCTGACAAAAATATTAGATCGCAGATTTTAATATTAAGTTAAAAAATTTATGTTTTATGCATTTTCTTAAACCGTTTTTAAAATAGTAACGCTTTTAGCCATAAAAAATAATTTTCGAACGGAAATATGAAAATCTGCGATCTTATCTTTTGTCAGCAATCTTATATCATTGGTTTGTAGATATTTACGCAAAAATATGCTCATTCCAAGACAAATAATAAACAAGAGATGTTTGTCAAACATTATGCCCCCCCCCCCCCCCCCCCCTGAGCGCCATGTTGTCAGGATTATATGGACAATTGAATGAAATATGCATGGACCGAAATGACAGCTGATTTGTTGCTGTTTTAAGATTATGACCATTAAAGTGTGAGGATAAAGTGTGTTATGACCGTCATGACCTTTGACTCTATGAACTCAAAATCCAGAGTCATCAGCTGGTCACCAGAAACCTAAATGTCAAGTTTGAGGGCCATGGGTGCAGGCATTGTCAAGTTATCACAAGACAAGTTTTTTTCGTTCAAGGTCACTGTGACCTTGACCTTTGACCCGATGACCCCTTAAATCATAAGGGGTCATCTACAAGTCAGATGCAACTCCAAGTCAAGTTTGAAGGCCATGGGTTCAGGCATTGTTGAGTTATCACTCTGACAACCTTTTGCCATTCAAGATCACTGTGACCTTGACCTTTGGCTCTATGAATCCTAAAATCAATAAGGGTGATCTACTGGTCAGGCTTATCATCCATGTCAAGTTTAATGATCATAGGTTCAGGCATTGTTGAGATATCAGTGGGGGAAGATTTGTATACTTTTTAGCGTTAAAGGTTACTGTGACATTGACCTTGGCCTGATGACCCCCAAAATTGATAGGGGTCATCTACTGGGCAGGCCCAACCTTCATGTCAAGTTTGATGACCATAGGTCCAAGAATTGTCAACTTTGCTTTCAAGGTGACTGTGACCTTGACCTTTGACCCCTAAAATCAATAGGGGTCATCTACTGGTCAGGCCCAACCTCTATGTCAAGTTTGAGGGCCATGGGTGCAGGCATTGTTGAGTTATCACTTGGACAACCTTTTATCATTCAAGGTCACTGTGACCTTGACCTTTGGCCCAATGACCCCTAAAATTAATAGGGACAATCTTCTGGCCAGACTCAACCTCCAAATCAAGTTTGAGGGCCATGGGTGCAGCCATTGTCAAGTTATCACTCGGATAACCTTTTACCAGCCCAGGTCACTGTGACCTTGACCTTTGGCCCAATGACCCCTTAAATCAATAGGGACCATCTTCTGGCCAGGCACAACCTCCAAGTCAAGTTTGAGGGCCATGGGTGCAGGCATTGTCGAGTTATCACTCGGACAACCTTTTACCATTCCAGGTCACTGTGACCTTGACCTTTGGCCAGATGACCCCCAAAAACCATAGGGGTCATCTCCTGGTCAGGCCAATTCTCCAAGTCAAGTTTGAGGGCCGTGGGTGCAGGCATTGTTGAGTTATCAATCGGACAACCTTTTACCATTCAAGGTCACTGTGACCTTGACCTTTGGCCCAATGACCCCCCAAAACAATAGCGGTCATCTACTGGTCAGGCCCATCCTCCAAGTCAAGTTTGAGGGCCATGGGTGCAGGCATTGTTGAGTTATCACTCGAACAACCTTTTACCATTCAAGGTCACTGTGACCTTGACCTTTGACCCATTGAGCCCAAAAAACAGTAGGGGTCAACTACTGGTCAGGCCCAACCTCCAAGTCAAGTTTGAGGGCCATGGGTGCAGGCATTGTCACGTTATCACTCGGACAACCTTTTACCATTCAAGGTCACTGTGACCTTGACCTTTGGCTTGATGACCCCCAAAAACAATAGGGGTCATCTACTGGTCAGGCCCAACATCCATGTCAAGTTTGAAGGCCATGGGTGCAGGTATTGTTGAGTTATCACTCGGACAAGCTTTAAAATTATTTTACCATTAAAGGTCACTGTGACCTTGACCTTTGACCCGATGACCCCCAAAATCAATAGGGGTCATCTACTGGTCAGGCCCAACCTTCATGTGAAGTTTGATGACCATACGTCCAGGAATAGTTGAGTTATCACTCGGACAAGCTTTGGTCTACCGACGGACCGACCGACATACCGACATGCCTGTGCAAAGCAATATACCCCTCTTCTTCGAAGGGGGGCATAAAAAGTTGTAAAACCGGTAAATCTGTGAGAGTGCAGCTTTAAGGTAGGGAATTGAAGGTGGTGACTATATTGATAACTATATGATGTATGTGTTTTATGTCAGATTTGTTTGAACACTGTGCTCGTCTCTTTCAGTGTATGCCACCAGATTCAATACGTTCTCCGTTTATATTTTTATCCGTTTTCGAAGGGTCTTGCTCCTTACACAGTCCATAAGCATAGCATGTTTTGAAGTGCCATACGTGTGTACGAAAAGCAAAAAGTAATCATTTTTTTGTGTTTTATGTTTAAAACATATCTTCTTTTATAAGCCTTTTAACAATACGCAGGAATTTAGAGTACTTTTGACATATGTTCGAACCAATAGCTTTTCAAACCCGGGAAAAGTTACAAGATGTACAGAAAATCGCGACAAAACAAATTGACTGTATGTAGGAAAAAGCATATATGAAAAACCACATTCGATTGTTTCACCTTTTAAATCGATACCTATTTGTCCGTTAACATATACATTGCAAAAAGAAGTGCCCTGTCATTTTGGTGGGTACCAATTAAATCATATAAGTAATGCAAATTGACTATTTGAGAAAGTGCTAGCAGTTTCGGTTGCACCTCAGTCAATGACTTTCTACTAGTGAATATCAGATCTTATTCAATGGCTCACTTGTCAATCATTGTACGATTTAAGATACTCTTATTGTTGAACATATTTTAGTATTTAGGTATTGGAAAGGTTCTGGAAAGTGGTGTACGGCTTATGGCGACCGGTCACGATAAAAGAAACCATATATACATAGCTTGAGACCCTGGAAAATAGCGGCTACAAAGAAACTGCACGCATGTCTTTTTTTCGATAACAATAGTGATATACTTATATCAAATTTGGAAATCACTAAGCGTCATGTTTTTGCACGTCAAACATGAGAAAAAGCCGTTCGAGAAGTCCTTTGTACGTAATTCCACTCATAATTCCTCGTGTTGAGCTACATGTACACTTTTCCCATAACAGCTTTGAATCAGATGGTGCGGTTTTTTCACAGCTAGAACATGTTCATAGCGTTGTGCTGATAGTTAAAGTGTCTTGCATTACCAAAGTAAATTGAGGCTGTGGCTAAACAATATGTACACAATGACAAGGAATGGAACGGGATATACAACTAGTAGCACAAAGTGTCACGTCGGCATAAGCAAGTAGTATCTTGCAGTTACAAGGACTAACATGCTCAAGCAGTAGCAGATGACGAAAATCCGCTTTTTTAGAACGTAATTGATCAGAATGCCTCATTTTGAAAAAAAAAATGTAGAAAAGTTAAACGAAACATATGGGCGTCCTGGGCAGACTGGTGACCTTTTCGGTGCATCTTCAATGAAATGCGATGAACAGAAATCATTTACATTTGTGTTTGCGGTCAATAAAAATGTTTGGAATCTCACGACTCCCTCATCGTCCACATACAGTCTATGTATGGGTTAAAGAGGAATCAGTGGTAATAATGACCTGCTAGATATGTATCTTGCTGACAAAGTTTGGAAAGTGACACGGCGCTACCCAAGGAACAATATACATTTTAGCCGATTTATCGCCCGACCTGGTCCGGCATTAAGGCTTGTAGAGGGTTTAATTTAATATCGAAACTCGAGAATAATGAGTAGGCGCGCTCTCTTCCGACATCGGGGGCATGTCGTGAGTGGGCGTGCTCTCTTCCGACATCGGGGGCATGTGATGAATAGGCGTGCCCTCTTCCGACGTTGGGGACCTGTTGTGAGTAGGTGCGCCCTCTTCCGACATCGTGGGCATGTTGTGAGTAGGTGCGCCCTCTTCCGACATCGGGGGCATGTTGTGAGTAGGTGCGCCCTCTTCCGACATGGTGGGGCATGTTGTGAGTAGGTGCACCCTCTTCCGATATCGGGGGCATGTTGTGATTATGTACGCCCTCTTCCGACGTCGGGGACCTGTTGTGCGTAGGTGCGTCCTCTTCCGACATCGGTGGCATGTTATGAGTGGGTGTGCCCTCTTCCGACATAGGGGACCTATTGTAAGTAGGTGCGCCCTCTTCCGACATCGGGGGCATGTTGTGAGTGGTTCTGCTCTCTTCCAACGCCGAGGGGCATGTCGTAAGTGGACGTGCTCTCTTCCGACATCGGGGGCATGTTGTGAGTATGTACGCTCTCTTCCGACATCGGGGGCATGTCGTGAGTTGGTGCGCCCTCTTCCGACATCGGGGGCATGTCGTGAGTGGGCGTGCTCTCTTCCGACATCGGGGGCATGTCGTGAGTTGGCGCGCACTCTTCCGACATCGGGGCATATCGTGAGTCGGCGCGCTCTCTTCCGACATCGGGGACAATAGTGACTGACTTCGATGATATACAAGTCAGAAAGAAAAAAATAATTACTGTTGTGAATTATTTTTGGATTTTAATGCCAAACATAGTGTGAACTTACAACATGATTACAAACAAGAAGATATAGAGCCTATATTCATATAATAACAATAAACTGGCCTTGAGTTGGCCAATTTTTACCTTTAAAGTACTTTCTCATTCTACATGGACAGCTCGGAAATTGCACTTCCAAAAATCCGGACACCATCCTCTTATCCGTAAATTCTTAATTGTAAATATCCTTGCACCGAGATACGTCTGTTGATAATATAATATTTACCAAAAACTAAAGATTTTAAGGTAGTATTGAACCAGGTATTTGTTTATTTCTTTCTCTATTGTCCGGTGTAATAGCATATCAAGATAAAACAAATAACGATAAACAATTTAAGAACTTACCATGATTGAATTCTGCCAATGTTTGTATATTCATTTACAAGTAAGTTTCCTTTTTCGTTTTATATTGCAACAGTAATGAGATACGCTTCGAATATACAAACTCTGTATAACAAATTAAAAGATTTTAAAACATGTTTCAGGAAAAATAACTGAGAACATCTGTATGAAATTTTTTTCAGTTTTATTCTCAGTGGGTTTAATTTATCTTTTTTTTCTTCAAGTCAGGGAAGTTAAGTGTGGGTACGATATGTCCATTTATACAATCTCCACGCAGTGTTACTTCCCTAACAGTATTCTGATTGTCAGGGGAGATTACTGCGTAGGTGATTGCCATTTATACACTAAATTAGTGGTCCGTAGCCTATTCGATTAACAATTTGGTAGATGCGTCATCAGTTTTCGTGTTCATTGCGGGAAATTCAAGGTACGGAAATTCAAGACTAAATTAATTGTAAGGTTTGAAGGATTATTTTACCACTTCACATGGTATTTTTCAGAAAATAAACTAATTATATGTTACAGATAATAGCAAAAGGTATTTTATGAAGTATTTCTTACAGACAAATATGCATAAGTTGAGGTTTTCGAGCTCTGTCAGGGAGCCAGGGTTTGTTTACATTTTTAAACCTGTTAACCAGGTATTATTAAATAATTGGATCATGCATTTCCCTTAGTTGTCGTATACGTTGTTTAGACGCCAGGCAAAAATAATTCACGTTAAGAGCGGCAGGGTTTCCGCCAGGCCTTTATGGCTTGTCGGGCCCGATGTGCCTTCCGCTGGCAAGGCTAATTACCGACACACTTAATTATGCCAACATGCTTTAATCCGCGCAGCGACAATCCTTATCAAAACAGTCATCAGTTTTGACATACACAATTTCGTTACGGTTGCAACGGTTGACTGACAGCCAGAAGGCGTGTCGGGGCTATTACGGCATTTGTATCAATCAGCCATTCATGATCGACGACAGCAAGAAGGCGTGTCGGTAAGGATCGACGGTGCAATTAACCAAACTCCTATTCTTTATCAAAATGAGAATGTGTGAAAAACACCACTGTCGTAATTGCGACCTTCATCTCTATAATCACCTATGCATGCATTTAGTAAACAATAAGTGTTAATTGATTTTGGTAACATAAATTATGTGTCGTTTTATTTTGTTTATTGATTCCGAATCCGTTTGTAAATTGTTCTTTTGTTTACCAATTATTAAATTGTAATCGAAAACCGTGTTAAGATATCTGTGTTAACAAGGGTCATATGCTATGTCGTCATATGTAATTGAGTAGCGTCCCCGTCTTTAGTTTTGTGTAATGTTATATTTTGTGTTGCTAATTATTAAACTTCGATTATTTTATCGTTCTTTGAATTTATTTTGAAAAAGATAAATTAATCTGAAAATACTCATTACATTCCCTTTTGGTTATTATTTAGCCAACACGGCTTTAAAATGATTAGCTGTTGCAGCTTTAAATACACCCACGAGCAGTCGCTTTGCTCGGGGCTCTTTCGTGTTCCAGCATGCAGAAAGCGTGTGTTACACATTTTGCTGTGACGTCAACGGTGTCAATATAAATAATACCCGCATTAAACGAAATATGAGTCGATCAATACCGTCGATATTGTATTGTCGGAATACTTGAGAAATACCAATAATAAATGAAGAGTAACAATTAAACCTTTTCGCAAATATTTTTAATGTAAATCAGACTTGAGTTGGTAATTCTGAATCATAAGAACATAACTGTAAACGTGTTTAAAATGCAGGCAATTGCACCATTTTGATTACGAAAAAAAAAAAATCAACGTCAGGAGGGGGCACCCCTCCCAAACCCTCCCCTCCCGACATGCCTTAAGAACTTTCTGGCGGAAACTCTGGGGCGCGAACTTTTTTTAACATTTGGACATTCATTAATGCGTAGAGTAGCCAAAACAAAAATCATCAGACTCTTAAGGGTTGGGTTTAAAAGACTAGCCGGACCAGACGTATTCCTGCCAAAAGAGACGGGTATAAAATTAAATACTGGCCAGTCTGGAAGCTGTTATAAAATATGAGAACATGTGATGTTGTCAAACTTTTGAGGAGTGCAGTTAAAAATTGAATATTTAATGTTTACTTATTACAATGATCAAACATCGGTTTCAGGTAATGATTATCATACTTTACAAATAAACAAAATAGACAATTTCAAACAATTTACATGTTTGTATTAATTATTAGTTTGAAGTGGTTCAGTGAGATAAACACTGTTAAAGTAAAGTAATTTGCACCAAAACTGTAATTGTTTAAGCTATTTTTGATGTACCTTTCTCTGTATAGGTTTATTTAAGTGAGTAAATGTATATTGTTCACACAGTGTCGTTTCAAACCAGGGCTTTTTCTATAGTACCCACGGGTCCGACTATCGGACCCATTCCCAAAGCAAAATATAAGATATTTTTCCCAATCTTCAGAAAAAAATCACAATCAAAAATATAAAAAAAGTTTTTTTAGAAAGTCTTTTTACCTGTACTGGTTCATTTTCAACATCCTAATAAATTATGTGATGTAAAGTTTTTTTGGTAATTGAACTCGGAAATAATTGATTTTCATCACATTCAGAGATCAGTATGAAATATTATCTGTCATGATTTATTGCATTAGATATTTACACCCCAAGAATTGATATTTTTTGGGTCTTTTAAGGGGAAAATAAACTAATATTAAATCATTTCCTAAATCGCAGGAGACTAGACAGCTTTTTCTTTTAACTGTAAAATTTCCCAATTTCTGCATTTTCACGACGCAAAATTTCCCATAATGTCTAGGGTCTTTTTCCCAAAATGGGGAGAAAAAGCCCTACCAACAGTATCATGAATTATATGTGTTATGACAGTTATGTATTAAATAACAACATGTAATAAGCTGTTAATTGTTGTTTGTCATTATAAAATATATTATGATTTGATACAAAGATAATAAGTTAAAATGATATATGAATAAAATACCTATAAAACAGAGAAATGCCTAATTGTGATTTGGTATAGAAACGGTCTTGTCGGCCAGTCTTTTCTTCCCAACTGATACTCTGAAGACTTCTGAACGATTTTCATACTAGTGCATAGATTTCTGTTTGTCAGGAATTGGTCAGGTTCCGTCCAGTATTTAAAACCAAACCCTCTGAAGCGACTGTTTATATTGACTTAAAAACCAGGCGCTTACTCAGTAACTGGCTCAGTGACTAACAATAATAGGGATGGCTGGTTCTTGCCCACACACACACACTTTTATACTCTTCCCCCATTAACATTTTGCTTTTGATACCAGTCAAGTAAACTGGGAGGAAAAGTGCCACACTCACAGGATATGTCAAGAATTCCTGACCCATGGGATTCCTAGAAGAAATAAATGCCTTAGACAAATCAAGTATATTACAGGAATTTCCCTGATGTAGAGATCAGGAATCCTAACAAGGGACACACAAAATGTCACAACCATCTTACCGTATATTTTTGGGACACTCAAAAATATACTGTTATTGAGTAACCAAAATCTTGACCCCCATTTATAACATTTCCAATTTCCCCCCTGGTTTCTTTACCATAAGGATACCTCAGGGATCCTCAACTATCAATTCCTAGAAAAAAAATCATGACAGTTTTATCATTGGAGAAGTTTATGAGCATTACTGTGATTTGTTTCACTGTACAAATGTTGGGCCTAAAAAAGATTTCATTCGGTGGACCGTTCAGGTTACCAGACTCTTCAAACAAAATAAACTAATGTTTATAGTCTGTTGATTATGTTTTTAAAAACAACATCTTTAAAGTGTGTCTTTTATTATAAAGTTTAAAACCTTTAAGGATTGATACAGATTATACAGACTTTAACACCATTCTCCAATGATGACAATAATGTTTTTACATAAGCCTAATTGAAAAAAAACCTACATGTATTTCTACCCTACCTGTTTTTGAAAAGAATTTAACCCTAACCAAACAGTTTTTTGGCATTACCATTATCCACCAAAGTGTGGCCATTTCTATTTCTCTCCATTTATTGTGGAAGAATATTTTCATTAACATTTGCTTGTTTTACCCACATATGATAAGAATAAGTATAATGGAATTGGCCTATTGTATGTATCTGACAATGTTGATGTTTTACCAATAATGTCATTCGAAGTGCAGTGTCAGAGACTAGCTTAAGTTTCCGAGATTTTCTGCCATTGTTTTAAATGGATCGATTGCATTGATTTGTCAACCAAGATGTTAGAGCTCTCACTGCTATTTACAATAGAATGAAATTGATTTTCTGTTGAATTTGTTTAATAGAGGAAATAGGTTTTATATGAAATGTTTCATTTATAACAAATCTATTTTATTTATTTGTTGGTTTAGTACTCAACACAGTTTTCAACTGTCCTGAGTGCTTCAAAATCTATCATTGTTTCAAATATGAAGTATTTTTCTTGTTGTTCTATTAAATGTACTTGCTCATGTTATTTTTACCAAAAAATATTTTTTCATTGTATCATGCATCTGAAAATACTTATTTTATCATTATTTTCCTGTTATAAATTGAAATTGCAGAAAAAACTATAGTATTAAAAAGTATTTTGTTTAATTGAGTGCAATTGAACCCACGCTGGTCAAGTGAAGAAAAAAGTAGTATACAGAAGCCTTCACCACTATGCAACCAGGATTTATACAAAAGTGATGGATATTTTGACCTTTTAACAATACATTGATAACATCATGTGATAATGTCAATCAACCAATCACACAGCAACAAAGTAATTAAGTGACCATTAGTGTTATTAAAGCTAATGAAAATTGTGGTCTTCAAAGGTGATACTTGAGCAAATATGAACATAAATAATATCAGCCTTTATAAATGTTTATTTTAATTAATAGCTACGTGGCCACAAATTAAGTTTGAAAAGTTGGAGAAAAAAAGAAGCCAATATTGCTATTTTTGTTTGTTTACTATTCATATAGTTTTGTTTTTGTTTTGATCATTAAAGTAAAATGAGTTTGAAACATGATAATGATGAAACAATTTTTTTTTGCATAGTGTTCCCCCCTTTAAACAAAATGAAACCCCTACATTAGAATTTGTCAATGTTTTACCCATATTGGTAAAAAAACAATGTGTAGGTTTATAGGATAAGGAGAATTTAATTCTGTGGTCTACTCTATAGACTGCTAAAATTTTAATCAGATTAAAAACAAAGACACGTTATGCATTTAAAACTTATAAGAAGAAAGAAGGCATTAAACAGGCTTAATTATAAAAATATGTTGACAATATTTTTTCATTACAATGCATATTTAGTACTTCAGTAAAATTAAAAGAGTTGTGTTTGTCATATTTTTTTTCTAATTTGGATTTGAAAATAGATCATTGCCTGTTGTCAAATATTTAAATGTCCAAGGAACGAAAACTTGATTTTGTTAAAGGAAAATGTGCGGGAAAGTGTGATATGGACTCATTCTAATTTGGATTTTACATACAGTGCATAACATATAAATAAAGCTTGAGTTTGACAAGCAATAATTTACGAGTGCATTCTTCAAGTGTCTACTGCAAGGACTTAGGCGTGAATTATATTTTTATTTATTGACTTGGAATTTTATTCGAGTGAAAATCGTGGTGAAGATTGTGTGAAATGTAATTTCTTGGATTCACATTTTTTAATAATCACAGCATCCGTAAAAGAGAGTTTGTAAGTATATTAATACTCCCTAAAAATGGGCTATACCAGTACACTCTTGGAAGTACAAAAACTTTAATTATTTAGGAGAAATTTCCAAACGTGAAGGCTTGGAAGTTCAAAGCAATGTTACTTTTATGAGACTGAAAGTAAAATTAATTTTATTTGAATATATATCAGTCATCGAAATTAGACTTTTGGATGAACAAGCCCGAATTCTTATACTTTTGCTTGGCATCAAATTTTTGAACAAGCCCTGCTATATAAAGTGCAGAATTTGAGCAAGCCCGGAAGACATTTTACTAGTACAGAGCTTGCAGGCTTGTGCTAATTTCGACCACTGATATATATCTGTGGAATTTGTAAATTATGGTTATTTGATTTTAAATAAAATAGTTGGACAACAGTGAAAAAAATCTTGAGAGTTCAAAAGACATCCTTTTTCAGAGAAAAACTTTAAAATTGAAGGCATGCAGGTTGATTCATGCATAATAACCTCCAGTTTCAAAATCTCTATAGATGACCGGAATTATGTACATGTGCACAGTTTAATAAGTGCTTTGTGCAATACAATATTATCCTTATCATTGAAATTACAACTAGTGTGTTAGACTTGTATGTTTGAATAACTTTCTTATAAGCTCGTCATTTTTTTCAAATAAAAACGATACTTATTGTCATCACCTTGCCATGGTGTCTTTGGCGTCGTTGTCTTCGCTGTAGAGAAGAAACTGTAACCTTGGCTTGAAATTACAGTTCAGACCAACTTTCCGTTTCCCTCCGCAGATTTTCCCTATTGTGGCCAATGAATTTATCAACTGTCCATGTTCCTGGTTTGAATTTACAATGTACATAAGCATAAATACAAATAATTTCTGAACAAGAAAGAATTATTTCTTGCTTATCTGATTAGACTTCGGAGTTCCATCCCGGGGTCATAAAATCCCCCTGGAAATATATTGATTTCCAACAATATCATTCATATTGAACCTTGCGGTAAACCAGCAACTCAAAGGAATATTTTTTGTGTAACGCAACGTTATGATACTAAAAAAGAACAAAAACAGAGTGTTGGTGTTCCCCAAGTGGTGCTCTTGTTTCATTATTAAATTAAGAATATTACAAAACATGTTAATGTTGTCAGTTATCATGCACTGGACATGTGATGCTAATTGAACCTATACACCAGTCCTACATGTTGGAATAACTTTCTTATTTATTGTATTAAGCTTCTGAGTTTACATGAAAGTAAACAGTGCTGTGTTTGATATAGACATAGTTTGACACTCTATCAGTTTCAAGTGTCTCTTCCATCAAACAAATTCTTAAAACCGGAGCTGAAATTGGGATATTGTATTTGCGTTCGACTTATATTTTGAAACTTGTATTACTTTTATACTTTAAATCTCATAACTTCAGTGTTGAAGTATTAATGCCTAAAATGTATATTTCGTGTCACAAGAGATGTATGGAATTTAATTGTAAACGTATGAAACACTACCCTCAGAAAGTTATATATATATTTGTAATTTAATACTTAGATTAAGATTCTTTGTCAATTGCTTAATTTTTCGACCTACACAATTTGTATAGGATAAAATAAGTGTTATTTTAGAGTGAAGGTAATTTGAATCAACAATTTTGTCTCAAGAGAAATATTGAAAAGGGAAAATGATATTTTTTGTAAAAAATTAAATTCCCTGTTACTGTGAACTGTTAAAGGTTATTTGATCGTGAATTGGTGTCAAGTTCCAATTTATTAATTATATTTAATTAAGTTACAAAATTTGATCTTTTAATTGGCCTCTCTTTTGTCCATATTATAGTGAACTGTGATATTATTCACTTTGTGGACAGCGGTGATTCGTTTAACTAAATCATGTAGCGTTGAGGTTAAAATGATTATTGTTTCTTCATTAATTTTGTTTGGAGTCCAATAACTGTCCGTCCAATATAGGACAATTTATCAAAGTATGTTAACCAAAAATATGTTAACATCTTAAAGGTAAAGTGTCAAACTTTTCAATAATCATTTGCATTTCTAACCTGTCACAAAATGCATTTTATTTGATTTAAAGCTGCAATAAAGAAGGGTAAATCTATTGATTCCTTAAATCAATATTTACTAGCTAAACATTTAATGGGAAAATTGATAAAAATTGGAAAAAAAGAATAGAAGGGTGCATTAAATTACACATGGGAAGGAAACTGTTTGGATTAAGAGTGATATATCAGGAATAAGTTTTAATTAAAGGTTGGTACATTAAAATATGTTGTATTGATACCCATAGATTATCTGGTTATAAAGACTTGGTGTTAATGAATTATTGCTGTAAGTGTATTTTCAGGTTTAATTGGAGTGAAAGTAAAGCTTTGAAGAATTTTGAATACAAAATTTACAAGGCTCGCCACAAGATGGATTTAACTCCTTCTTTTATCATATGGAGTTAAGTCTGTTTTGCGATAGGCTCTGAAAATGTAAGAAAGTAATTTATAATTTGCAAGGGAATGTGTCGAATGGATTTTTGATTAATTGTTGAATGTTATGTGATAAATGTATTAGCATGTTTTAGATGAAACTGTTTTATCTTTCTTTGTAGTTAACTGAGTTATTAAGATAATTGATTTAAATCAGAAATACAAGTCCGGTATAACCCAGTGGTCGATATAAACACAGACCCGGCAAGCCCTGCACTAGTAAAATGCTTGTCAGATAAAAAAAAGGCGGTTATACAATGCAACGGGGGAGGGTGGTGTCATCATTTATTATGGTAAAAGCCTTCGTTGGATTTGAATTCATATTAATTGGAGCGTAATGGCTGCTCAGCGGTTTCTCATTCAATTTACATTTAGGTCTATACCAGGGCTCCTTCTTAAAGCGACGTGGGCAAAGTTGTCCCTTTTTGTAAAAGGGTTTCGCTTTTTACAAAGTTTTTTTTCTAGATAAGTAGTATCTGTGTACTTCACTTTAATGCCGACAGTGTCTCTGTGATGTGTTCAGTAATGATAAGTGGAGTCAATAAATTGTTTTGAATTGTTCTTAAGATAACAGGTTTGAAAAATTATACTTGATGTAATTCATATATCCATTATGGAAAAATTCTCCCTCTACAGTTTTAAAATCTCCATTGTTCTGACTTGTGAGGAGTCACTTTTCTATAAAGTCTGAATGAATTACAATGTGCAAAACTTTGGTAAGGGTTACATCCTTTTCAAAAACAGGTGGGTTGGGTAGGCTTTGTATTTATTTACTTTTTAATAGGCTTTGTATTAAGAACATAATTGTCATCATTGAAGAATGGCGTTAAAGTAATCTGGCCTAAAAAAAAAATTGTTTGGTTAGGGTTACATCCTTTTCAAATATAGGTAGGGTAGGTAGGCTTTTTATTTATTTTTTTTTTATTTTTTTATTAGGCTTTATATAAGAATGTCATTTTCATCATTGGAGAATGGTGTTAAAGTTATCTTCTATATAAGCAATTAAGGTTTTAAACTACATATTGAAAAGCAAAAAAAAAAAGAAAAAAAAAATATTTTTTTTTTATTTTTTTTTTTTAGTTTTCCATTTTTTTTTTCAAACTGACTATAAAAACGTTAGGGTCGGCGCCTATTCCGTAGGTAGGGTCGGGTAACCCGAACCAAATGTATTTTTTTTTTAGGCCTCTTCTGTATAAAGTTTTAAACAACTTGGTTAAACACACATAAAAAGCTAAGGTCGGTGCCTATTTTATAGGTAATGTTGGGTAACTCGAACCAAATATATATATATATTTTTTAGGCCTAAACGGTTTCGGAAAGTTTAGCAAATAGCCATAGTTGTATTAAATTGAAAAAATATATAATGAAAAGAATCTCAATGATTTTATTATTGTAGATGTGTATATATCTGTTTTCTGATGATGACAATGTTTTTCTCTACTATTTCAGGGTTTAGATTTTACTAATATGGATGATGATTGATACTTTGGATGACTATAACTGATTATGTTTTTCACACTAACTTTTTTTCACACTTACCTACCATACTCATTCAAAGTCTTTAATTTTATAGTGATTATTTCATGATATGCCAAAATGAGCCCTATGTTCTTGTTTTCATGCTAATGTTTCACATGTTTCACTGACCAACAGTCACACTGTGTTTGAATAGAAATAGTTAAGAATAGTAGAACACTATGTTTGAATCATTACTTTGATGTACAATGTAAATGTTTTATATTTTGGAAAATAAATACAAGTTTACATGCAAAAAGATAATGGGAGGATTGGACGGCTATAGGGGAGGTCAGGAGGCCGTTTATGTGTTTGACGATTTTGGTCAGTGAAAAACATGAATTGGTCAGTGAAAAGTCAGGGAAAAGTCAGGGAATTTTATTTCACCAAAGTGCTGGCAACCCTGGACTTGTGAGGAGTCACTTTTCTATAAAGTCTGAATGAATTACAATGTGCAAAACTTTGGTAAGGGTTACATCCTTTTCAAAAACAGGTGGGTTGGGTAGGCTTTGTATTTATTTACTTTTTAATAGGCTTTATATTAAGAACATAATTGTCATCATTGAAGAATATGGCGTTAAAGTAATCTTCTGTATAAAGTTTTAAACAACATGTTAAAACACACATAAAAAGCTAAGGTCGGTGCCTGTTTTATAGGAAGGGTTGGGTAACTCGAACCAAATATATATTTTTTAGGCCTCAAGGGTTTCGGAAAGTTGAGCAATTAGCCATAGTTGTATTAAATTGAAAAATATATATAATGAAAAGAATCTCAATGATTTTATTATTGTAGATGTGTATATATCTGTTTTCTGATGATTACAATGTTTTTCTCTACTATTTCAGGGTTTAGATTTTACTAATATGGATGATGATTGATACTTTGGATGACTATAACTGATTGTCATAGACATAGGCAATAGTTTGCTGTCAGATTTTGGTGAGTTAAATGGCTATATTTTTTGTAAATAGATATTTAACTGTTATGCCATATATCAGCTTTTTCCGTAATGTAGTTGTTTTCTTTTGAAGAAAAACATTGAGGTAATTGATTAGGCATCAGCGTTTTAACCTTGTTAGTAAGAGTTGTTTGTGATATTGAAATGAAACTTTATACATATTCTAACATTTACAAAGCACAAACAAGAATTGTCAGTAATATTGACATGGAACTTTATACATATTGTAACAGATACAAAGCACATACAAGAATTGTTTGTAACATTGACATGAAACTTTGTACAAATTCTTACAGATACAAAGCACTTACAAGGATTGTTTCTTATATTGACATGAAACTTTGTACATATTCTAACATATATATACATTAGGCACATACAATAATTGTTTGTTATATTGACATGAAATTTTGTACATATATTCAAACAGATACAAAGCACTTACAAGAATTGTTTGAAATATTGACATGGAACTTTATACATATTGTAACAGATACAAAGCACTTACAAGAATTGTTTGAAATATTGACATGAAATTTTGTACATACGTTGACACATACAAAGCACATTACTTGGTCTTTTATATGAATTTCCTTAATTATAATATTATGCAAAAACTTGCAATATGGAAAAATAAATAATGGCAGTTTTTGACCTCCATGTATTAAAGAAAATCATAAAACATATTAATTGTTTCTTATCTTCCTATTTATTAATCAATATGTTTGAAATACTGAACCTTTGAAGGTAATCAATGCTGATGAGGCTAAATAAAGATAATATTGTGGTAAAGCTTACCCGAATGATCATACATGTATTTTTATGTTCTGACCAGAGCTATTTTTTGGTAAAATTGATAAAAGAATAAACATATAAACATATAATTATATATTTATTATTTATAATTAGTTGACATATATACCATCTAGCATTTCTATTTGAATTAGGTAATACAGTATTTAAAATACTTGTATTTTGTAAAATAATTTTGTTGTTTTCTTGGTAACATTTAAATGCCAACAATATACGTACTTTGTACACAGTAATTATTTTTTCTAAAAAAATAAAGCTTTTTCCATGCAACAGGAACCATAACATCATAATTTTCCTTTGGCCTCAATAATATAATTTCTTTCAGCTCCATAACAAGACTGTCCCGTTACGCTATGGATGACGACGGTGAGGTATTGACCCCAAACTCATGCCGCTATTCGCTGAGATCTAGAGTGAGTATTGTTTACCAACTTGGCTGGCTGATCAAACATCTCAAAGCAGTGCTAGATGTCACACATTATAGTTTTCTGTTATATATTTAGAGTGCTAACGAAGGTTTGAAACTAATGTGGTGTTTGACCCATTTTAATCTTGTATTCTTATGTTGCATGATGTTATATGTACCTGAACATTTATTGTTCATTTTTAGCTTGCCTTTTTTTGGATGAAATCTCGAGCTAAAGTTTGATAGCCTTAATAGTATTGTCAGCCACGTTGTGCAATAACATTAACCTTGGTCATAACTCAAAAATGATTCACGATATTCAACTGAACCTTGATACACTAGTTACTAGAAACAATACCCTAAAAGCCCTCATGTACACCAATTCCCATATCTCTGACTTCCATATAATATTATATTCATACCTCCTTTTTTTGGATAAAAAGCGACAAGTGTTCTGGCATTCGCTCATGTTTAACTAGTGTTATCTCAGTTTTAATGGAATTGTTATGTTTTAATCAATTAGATATTCATTTTCATGTTACAAACATCTAAAAAAGTCATTTGTTTGTTTGCCTGTTTGTTTTCAAAGAAAAAGCCAAGGTTATCAAAAATGTTATAGAACTGATGTCAGCAAAATGAAGGAGAAACATAGACCTTTGGCCAAGTTTTGATTAACATGAATAGTTTAGTTTTTGGCTGGTCATCATTTATAGTCATG
Source organism: Mya arenaria (assembly GCF_026914265.1). Taxonomy (NCBI): domain Eukaryota; kingdom Metazoa; phylum Mollusca; class Bivalvia; order Myida; family Myidae; genus Mya; species Mya arenaria. The sequence goes on along the minus strand of NC_069129.1, from coordinate 27,094,379 downwards.
ACGTCTTTACTTATTGAAACCTACACACAATACAGTTAAAAAAACAGCATTACAGGGAGTTAAGATGGGTTGAAATACCCACCATTCCAGGGTAAAAACATAGGTTGAAATATCCACCATTTCAAGGAGATAACATGGGTTGAAATACCCACCATTACAGGGAGTTAACATGTGTTGAAATACCCACCATTACAGGGAGTTAACATGGGTTGAAATACCCACCATTACAGGGAGTTAACATGGGTTGAAATACCCACCATTACAGGGAGTTAACATGGGTTGAAATACCAACCATTCCAGGAAGTTAACATGGGTTGAAATACCCACCATTACAGGGAGTTAACATGGGTTGAAATACCAACCATTCCAGGAAGTTAACATGGGTTGAAATACCCACCATTTCAGGGAGATAACATGGGTTGAAATACCTACCATTACAGAAAGTTAACATGGGTTGAAATACCCACCATTACAGGGAGTTAGCATGGGTCGAAATACCCACCATTACAGAGAGTTAACAAAGGGTTGACATACCCACCATCACAGGAAGTTAACATGGGTTGAAATACCCACCATTACAAGGAGTTAATATGGGTTCAAATACCCACCATCATTGGAAGTTAACATGGGTTCAAATACCCACCATTACAGGGAGATAATATGGGTCGAAATACCCACCATCACAGGGAGTTAACATTGGTTGTAATTTCCACTACTAGCGGGAGATAACATGGGTTAAAATACCCACCTTTACAGGGAGAATCAGATAACATGCGTTGAAATACCCACCTTTACAGGGATAATCAGATAACATGGGTTGAAATACCCACCATCACAGGGAGTAAACATGGGTTAAAATACCCACCATCACAGGGATTTAACAAAGCGTTGAAATACCCACAATTACAGGGAGTTAACATGGGATGAAATACCCACCATTACAGGGAGATAACATGGGTTGAAATACCCACCATTACAGGAAGTTAACATGGGATGAAATACCCACCATTACAGGGAGTTAACATGGGTTGAAATACCCTGACACCATTACAGGGAGTTAACATGGGTTGAAATACCCACCATTACAGGGAGATAACATAGGTTGAAATACCCACCATTACACGAAGATAACATGGGTTGAAATATCCACCATTACAGGGAGTTAACATGGGTTAGAATACCAACCATCACAGGGAGATAACATAGGTTGAAATACCCACCATTACACGAAGATAACATGGGTTGGGTTGAAATACCCACCATTACAGGTAGTTGATATGGGTTGAAACTGTCTTAAATGTCCTTTATACATTAAATTTTGAGCTTGTAACTAACTTTATTATCCCCCGCCTATGAAATAGGGAGGGGGATATTGAAATGGCGTTGTCCGTCCGTCTTTCCTTTTGTCCGTCCGTCCGTCCATCCGTCCGTCCATCACCTGCGTTTTCTCAGTAACTAGCCGGTATAATTTCATAAAACTTAAAAACACTATACTGGAATGATGCCCGTCCAAAAAAAATTTGATTGGTCAATTGTCCTTGGAGTTATTGCCCTTGATTTTTTGAAAAATGCACATTCACAGCCATTTCTCAGTCACTAGCTGGCAAAATTTCATGAAACTTAAAATAAATATGAATTACTATACTGGGATGATGCCTGTTCATTTTTTTTGGGGATTGGTCAATTGTACTTGGAGTTATTGCCTTTGATTTTTTGAAAATCTCTCATTTACAGCCATTTCTCAGTAACTAGTTGGTAGAAATTCTTGAAACTTGAAATAAATATGAACCAACATACTGTGATAATGCCTGTTTATTTATATTTTGGATTGTGTAATTTTTATATGAGTTATTTGCCCTTGATTTATTAAAAGATCCATGTTTGCAGCCTTTTCTATGCAACTAGCTGGTAGAATTTCATGACACTTGGAATAAATAAGAACCAACATACTGTGATGATGCCTGTCTATTTTTCTTTTGGATTGGTCAATTTTCCTTTGAGTTATTGCCCTTGATTTATTAAAAAATCATTGTTTGCAGCCATTTCTCAGTAAAACCAATGTGCTTATCTTATTCTTTCTGAGATTTTTTTTAACCTTCAAGCACAAACAAGCCATCAAGCACAAACAAGCCATCGTTGGCGGGGGATATCTTTTCACTGAAAATGCTTGTTAACATTAAGTTATCATTTGTCAAATAAAGTCCAAAATCACGTTTATATATTGATTTCACATTTCATCACATATTTCAGACCCCAAGCACCCCACAAAAGACCCCTGCCACACCCATAAATGGCTCACACAACCCTGTCACCAATGGCACCCCGACCAGACGAGCTGGCACTCCGACCAGACGGGCAGGCACCCCAACCAGGCGAGCTGACACCCCAACCAGGCGAATCTTATGCAGCACTGGAACGCCATTAACCACCAATGGCACTGCAGTAGAAGTGACCACACCCCTTAAATCTTCACCCCTGGTTTCACTGCACACCCCAATCAGTAACGGTAGTGGTAGAAACACGCCCTCACGACGCGGCACATGTACGCCCACTTTACCAGTGAACACACCCATGACAACGCCCCTCCAGCGAGCTGTGTTGACGCCAAGCACACCAATGAATACCCCACAGTCATTACAGGTTAAAATTCACTTTTTAAACTCCATGGGCACTTTTGAGAGTGATGTTATTCCAATTAGTTTTTTTCAGTGGGATTGGTGGGGGTTCTTAGAAGATCTCTGAAAGGCCAGAATGCATTTTAGAAGGTCTGTGAAATTCCCAAACCCCCCTTTATATAATACCTGTATGGCAATCTGCTATCTAATTGTTATGAAGTTGTTGTCCATATATATCAGTATATAGTTCCATTCATGTTTAATATAAAAGAAAAATGCATAATTTCTGGAGGCATAGCTAGACCATGCATTTTCTGTGAGATGAATCTTGGTGCATGTTCCCATTTCTCTTGTTTTATTTTATATGACTGTTAGAAGCACCTATTGGTATAGCTCAAGGCTTTTCTAAAGTGCCCACGAGTCTACTATTGGACCAATTCACAAAGCAAAATATAAGATATTTTCCCCAATCTTCTGAAAAAAATCCAAATCAAAAGTAAATAAAAAAAAAAAATGGGGGTATTTGAACAAAAAAAAATGTTGATTTTTTCATATTCAGGCCAAAAAAAAAATAGATGTGTTTCTGGTGGCCCGACCGACCGTATTTTTTTACCGCCGACCGTAATTTTTTTATGACCCTTCGACCCACGCCGACGATGTTCTCGGGTTCAAATGATAATTAAGACGACAACGATATTAAAATTCGTAAATGTTAGACGGCGACGACACAAACTATTCGCCGATACTTTAGCTTAGCGTCAAAATGGCGGCGTTAACGGATGATAACAATAATATCTCATCTTTTTTGATCGCTATAGAGCTTGCGGCTTGCGAACACAAGCCGGGATCAAAACAAATCAAAAAAGTCCCAACAAATGCTACTTTCCGAAATATTTTTGAAGAAATCCATGGTCAAGAAAAAGGGAATATCGACGCACAAGTTTCGGTAAGAAAAAAAACTAAAAGTGTCTCGAGTCTTTGATGATTCAGTGAAACGTGAAAAGTAGTCTGCATTCTGAAGCAATGCAACTTGCAATTTTTGTGGGATGTTTTAGACACTCTCCTTTCATATGAACATATTATTATACATCAGCCAAGGGCGTACTTAATTCAATTGGTTTGCAGTATCCCTGTGATTCCAGCAGGTGTGCAAGTTTTGATTTTACACCTCATATTTTATCTGGATGTATAAATGAGATGAAGAACCAAAATTATGATCCGATAAAAGATTAAAAAAAAAAAAAAAAAAAAAATCCCTACCTACCGACCCTCTTTTTTTTTACCATGCCACCAGAAACACATCTATTTTTTTTTTTGGCCTCAGAGGTCAATATGAAATATTATCTGTCATGATTTATTGCAATTGATATTTCAGCCTTTTCAGGTCTTTAAAAGGAAAAAAAACCACTAGTATTTAATAATTTCCTTATTCGCAGACGACTGGCAAACTTGTTCTTTTAACTGTAAAATTTCCCAATTTCGGCATATTTCGCAAGTTTTCCTAAAATGTCAAGATTTTTTTCCCAAAATGGACAGAATAAGCCCTGTAGCTATGGCTTCAAAATGTTGAGCAGGCTTGGGCAAATAGTGTATACGTTGAGTTTTGCCTATTACTCTTCTAGGCAATATTGTATTAAATTATAAAAGACAAATCCATACTTATTATCAATGAATTTAGAAATGTTAAACACTTTCATATATATTGTAATCATTGTGTTATAACAGAGACAGGTGCTTTCCCCAAGTCACTCTTCAATCATGACAAAGGAGGAGAGATCAGTGTTCAAGACGCCCATGTCTCACAAGCCAAGGATTGTGGGAAATAGGGCCGTTCCGTCTCCATCAAGACATGAGATTTGGAAGAAGGAGTTGGGGTTTACTGAGAGTGGTATGCTGTTCCTTTAATTTTTACTTATTTATGTAAGCTTTATAATATTTCAGGATAGAAACCAGGCCCCAGTTTCTCAAAACTTCTTAAGTCCCTAATAACAGGAATAAGCTAATCTCACTATTTTTCTTTGTCTTTAATTGGTTTAGTATAAAATTATTTAAGAGTTATTAGACTTTAAATAGGAATTACTTATATATGGTTATCACAGTAAACCATATTGTATAAATTTACAAAAGTCACATATAAGTATGTGTTTTGTCTAATTGAAATAAAATACTTAAGCATGTTGAGCTTATGAAGATTTTAGAAATTGGGGCCGGTAATGGTGTCCCAAGCACTCCAGCATTCCAGCATTTTCCTACTTTTGCTTTTTTTTGGAAAGAGCCTCTAATATTTTTTTTTTATTTCTATGAAAATTGCTGATATATAGATAATTTTTTATTTTGATTAGTTTACTTTGTTCACCGATTACCACATGACACTGAAGAAGTGCATATTAATCAATTGAAACATTGCCAACCTCTGAGATGGCCTAATGGGTTTAAACTTTTTAACAACTTAAAACTCATGTTCAGAGCTTAGTTTTTTGGGATGAGGGATTTGTCTATCTCCAAATTTCTGTAGCATCCATGTCGTATTGGCACATTGCTAGTTTTTCTGGGAGATACAATCTTATTTCATTCAGTTTAATGGTTTAATGGACATTGCTTTTATTTCAGATGCCCCCTCTGAGAGTGATAAAGAAAATACATCAGACGAGGAAGAAAGCGGCAATTGCAGTAAGTAACGTAGGCCATTGATGAGATAAACTTGTTTCCAATGGCCGAACCCATATGTTTTCAGTGTGTTGGTTGGTTGGAAAATTTATCTTAAAGGGTGATGACTTGATACTTAGGGCTGTTCCATTTTAACTTACATCCCACCCTCCCTTAGAAAGGCAAAATAAAGAAATTCTATAGAGGTAGGTTCCAGCTTGTTTTTTTTTTGCTTCTAAACGCTTAAACAAACTTCTAAATGAGGATGGAGAATGTCCAATTGGAATGTGCCTTCCTGTGGTGGAAAGTAATATGTTTTAATAGAATAGCCCTTAGATACAGAACAGCTATAATGGAAAAAATATGTTGGCTTTCTCTGAATGTCTTGAAACAGATTTTGGGTGCTTTTTCAGTGATTAGTTCAGGTTGCTGTTAACAAATATTTTTTTAGGATTCGTCTTTCAGCAAGCAAAGGCTCTCAGGATATCGTCTTTCTGTCAGCTTGACCTAATGAAGCTGTCAAGAAAAATCAACAGAAACTACTTGAGCAGAAAAAGCAGTCTGACTTGGTCTAGAAAATCAACGTTTTTGAAGTAATTGGAAAAACTGATATGTTTTGTAGTGGAGCAGAAAATGATGAAATTTGAAAAAAAAATTTTTTTTTGCTCTGTCATCTAGTACCAGTACTTTGCAATACTTCCAGCACAATAACATTTAATGATTTCAGTGGACAAAATTAGCACTGGTAAAACTATCTTACCCAAAATTTTGTATTCTATATAGTACGGTTTGTTAAAGATGTACTCTTACTCCCAAATAAGATTCACCACAATTAATACAGTTTCTTAAATTACCAAAAAGGATGAATGTAAAAAAAATATGCCAAGTACTTATGTAAGAATTTGGGTTTGATCATTCATAAGTATAATTTTGAGGACTGTTAAGGCAACAAGTTGTGTGTACACATTCATGACTGATTAAAATATCAGTTAGACATTCATCTATGATCTAATCAATACTCTTCTTCTATCAATCCAATGGTAACCGAAACTCCAGACAAGAGCATCCCCCCCACAAACACACATAGACACTCACTCACTTTCCTATTGCGCAATTTGCATCAGTCTGTAGAATTGTTTTGCAGAGAATTTGCGTTGTCATTTGTGCAGTGTGATTGCTTTTCTAGATAAAGAGTGTTATGTGCAGTATTAAAGGAAGAATTTCATGGCATCAAATTATTTAAGAGAAGCTGTGACATGCTTCCTATGGAATTGAAATTACAGGAGACTATTGGAATGAGAGATCATAAACATTTCTATTTCTGAATGTCGTCTGGTCTGTGTTTGGAAATAAAATGTTCATTATCTTATGTTCAGTGTACAGTACATATTTATTAAAAATATCAATACTAACAAAGGTACTGGGATGATGTAAGTCTAAAGAATGCTGACACCATGGAATATTTGTGGAAAAAAAAGTGTTTTGTGAACATGGAATTATTTAAATATTTTGTAATAACGAACAGTCATTTCCAGCACATTAAAAGCATGGAACAGATTGTGCTAGAACATTCTTTATTTCCACCATTCTGCGAAAACATTCAGTGTTTTTGATCAGGAATATAATGTATTTAATTCATAGGCCATCATGGGAAGTTATGTTCTTGGACAATGTTTAAGAGTATTATTTCTTTGCCAAGATGCGAAAACTGTGGCTTTGCAAAAATGTGTAAACAGCATGTTGTGATTGGATTTAATTCACTGCAGAATAAAAATGAACTTTTTAATGGTAGGGATTGAGTGTACATTTCTTAAATAATGAAAAATGCAAAAATAAAACGTCAGTTCTTATCAGTATAAATAAAAATTGTTATAAGAGTGTGAACCGTTAGTACAATAAATTTTTCGGAACAACTGTTTTGACTAAATGGAAGATGGCCTAAAAAAAAATTGTTTAGGGAAACATTCTTAAAATTACTAAGTAGGGTAGGTAGGGATTTTTATGATTTTTTTTTTCAAATATGCTTTATGTTAAGAAAATATTTTTGTAAATAGCACTATCTTTGGCAAATCTCACTCATATATTGCTGTTGTCATGGAGCTATATTCTGTAAAAATTTAATGACAGTTTATGTTTATAAAAAAAATGTGTTTATGGTGGGAAGAGGTTTGTTATGGGGTTTTTTTGAAAAAAAATCTAGAGTCGCTGGCTTTTATTAGGTAGGGTCTGGTTACCTGAAACAAACTTTTTTTGTTTTGCCTTAACTGAAGTAGAATGAATTAAACTTCTACGCAGTGTTCTCCCTTGATGAGCATAGAGTTTTGATAATGCAAGGGGAAGTAAGCACTGGGAGGTTTTTAATTGATTAAGTTCTGCTTTTTTAGGATCAGGTCTATAATGTGTGCGTTTGCAATTTAATGTGCCAGTACACTTTAACAATCAACATTACATTTTACTTCATAAAATTAAGGTTAACAATTGATACGCTTTACAAAATTACTTAAAGGCGTTCAACACTCTTTAATTATTTTTTTTATTTGTAGCTCTTCATTTGTTTGGATTTTGTTCAGGCAATCAAATGACATGACATTGATTTAGAGATTAAAAAAGGTCTTATATTATAATATATGCCATCAATTTATGTAATATTATGCCAGATTGCCTTTGTGTGAGTATTCATGTTAACAATTATTCATCTAGTAACAGACAAAATATCAACGTAAGAAATGAAAAAATTACAAATGGACCTTGGAATTGACCAAAACCAAAATATCACGATAAGAGTTCTTGCAAAATGAGTCAAACACCCCCCAAAAATATTTAAAAAAGAACCTTTATGGGTTCATAAATAATTCATCTATCCGTCCTAGACAGACGCAGCTTGAAAAACTGTTATAACCAGGGATATATAACTTTGTTAATACAGGATAAGTGGTATTGAGTAATATCTGAATGGTTCAGGGACTATTGTTCTACACATTAATCACATGATAGACAACATTGTTGTGTTGGGCTGATGCAATTCCATAATATTGATTAAAATAATGATATTTAAAGTGATACACCTATTTAAAGCTGCACTCTCATAGATTGACAGTTTTGACCTTTTTAAAAAAAAAAAATTGTCTCTGAATCAGCTCTTTTTAGCATCTGTGCCTTCAATTCAATCATATAAGATGACTCACAATAGTACAGACCTCAGTTGTTTGGTAAACTGCTGAAAAAAAGCGCTAGTAACGCTCTTGGCCATAAAACATCAATTTTTTAAAAGTAAATATGAAAACTAGGATCTGCTCATTTGTCAGAAGTCTTAACACACTGGTTTCTGAAAATGGACTCATTCCAAGACAAAAATAAATCAAAACAATCAATCTGTGAAAGTGAAGCATTAAAATCAGTACATACACATGTATTGCAAACATACATTTTGAGTGATAAACCTTTAACTAGTTACTAAATAATGCATTGATGGAAAATGTTAATTACTGATAACAAGATTGTAACCATGTATTTAATAGGTTTGCATCACATTGCTGTATGAAATATTTCACTGATGTCTTGTTCTTTCAGACCAAGCTCCGCTGGCAGAGTTCCGTGCCCTACAGAAGGAGCTGGCCGTGAAAAATGCTCAGAGGGATGAAAGCTTGCTTCTCATTAAGGTAGTAATTTATAGTGTTAGGAATCGTTTCATGTTGACTATTGATAATCAGTTCCACTCAAGTAACCAATTATCGATAGTATAATTGTTTTTTGACACAACCTTAATTGTCGTTTTATTCTTGTTCAATAACTTGTAATCCTTAACTATTCTTATGTAATGCGTAAGTTTGAAGTTATTTAGTGTTATTGTTGCTTTCGGCCATATTGTTAACGATAACAACTGATTACTTCCGAATGCATAAATGAACTCAAAGGAGAAAATTGGCGGAAATTAACCCAACCAAAACATCGAGAGGAAAGAAGAAAAACAACTTGCCGCTTGAATGATCGATTATGACAAAATACAATCGATTGTCGCCAATTTCAGGCCCAACAAATCAATTTTTATAATAATCGATCATTGGAACATCACAAGTTATAGATCATACCATATCATATTAGCCCTTGTTATTTTTACATGATTGACAATTAACAGCTGTTAGAACCCTTTGAAATCCTCCCAACATCTTAAGTTACCCCCTGCTTTTTGCTCATTAAAAATAGCATTCAATGGGGAAAAACTCCTAGTCTGTTTACTGAAATTTTTCTTTTCTTTAACATATATATAGTATATATACAAAATTTTCAGAACTGTAAAGAAAAGATCCGAAAATATGAGACGCGACTTGAACGTGAGGAGACAAGCAAGCGTCAACAGTTAAAGATTATCAGGAAAACTCATGAGGACCAGCAACAAGAGAAAACACAGCTGATTGACACGCTCCAAGCTATTGTTAATGAGCAGGAGGAGAGAATTAGGGAACTAGAAGAGGGAATAGGTAACAAACAATTGTTTGCAGGTGCCCTATAGTTTGCAGGTGCCTTATAGTAATCACCCTGTACGTCCATGTGTTGGTCTGTTTGTCCACATGTTTTATGTTGTTGTTTTTAGCTCCACTGGCCGAAGGCCATGGAGCTTATGTCGTCACAGATTGTCCGTCGTGCGTGCGTGCGTGCGTGCGTAAACTTTTACTTTAAACGACATCTCCTCTGAAACTGATAAACGGATTTTGACAAAACTTCACAGGAATGTTCCTTTGGTGGTCCTTTACCAAAATTGCTCAAATGGTTCCGGTCCATTGCACAATATGGCCGCCAGAGCTAAAAATAGCAAAATCTTTAAACGACATCTCCTCTGAAACGGTTTGGCAGATTTTGATGAAACTTGACAGTAATGTTCCTTGGGTGGTCCTTTATTAAAATTGCTCAAATGGTTCTGGTCCATTGCACAATATGGCCGCCACAGCTAAAAATAGCAAAATCTTTAAACGACATCTCCTCTGAAACGGATAGGCAGATTTTGATGAAACTTGACAGAATTGTTCCTAGGGTGGTCCTTAACCAAAATTGCTCAAATGGTTCCGGTCCGCTGCACAACATGGCTGCCAGGGCAAAAAAATAGAAAAACCTTTAAAGAACATCTTCTCAGAAACCGATGATCAGATTTTGATGAAACTTAACAGAAATGTTCCTTGGATGGTCCTTTATCAAATTTGCTTCAATGGTTTCGGTCCACTGTACAAGATGGCCCCCAGAGGTAAAAATAGAAAAACCTTTAAACGACTTCTCCTCAGAAACCGATGATCGTATTGCAATGAAACTTGACAGAAATGTTACTTGGGTAGTCCTTAACCAAAATAGCCCAAACAGTTCTGGTCTGCTGCACAACATGGGCACCAGAGCTAAGAATAGAAAAAAACGTTAAACTACATCTTCTCAGAAACCGATTATCAGATTTTGATGAAACTTTACATAAATGTTCATCGGGATGCCCTTTAACCAAAATTGCCCAAATGGTTCCGGTCCGCTGCACAACATGGCTGCGAGAGTTAAAAATAGAAAAACCTTTAAGGACTTCTCGTCCGCAGTCTTCATGAAAAACATTTTAACCTACTAGCCAGTTGGACTAGCATAATGGCATATTTTACTAGTCCGAATGACAATCTAGTAGTCCGACTATTTTGCCACATTATAAAACTGTATGCTTGAGGTAAATACCTATTTCAATTGAGCAGCTTGCAGTTTGAGTAAACATTTCTTTATTATGATGCTCATGCAGTGATAGGGAGTGACATCCTTCTGTTGGGAATAGTGCTCCTTGTTTTTCAGAACCTATGGGTACTATGTAAAAACAAAAGGCATCTTGCTTGAATAGACTGTAATAATATCAACATGGTTAGAAAAGAAATGCCATGCTCTAATAGCTTTGATTACATTTTACTACTGAATTACCTCCCTTTAATAGAAAAAAAAAATAATGTCTTAATTTTTCACGTATAGCATCTTTAAATAATTTTTAAACAATAATAATTTATGAGTAAACATATAAGCATAAAGTTCTCACAAAAAGATCAATTTAAAAACCTTACATTTAGACATAGGAAAGTATATATAGACTGAACATTAATTTTCGTTTAAGTGACATTCTGAAAGTTTATGAAACAGCTATTTTTAGTAACTTAAATGGCCGAAAAGTGTAAGTGAAACACCAAGTCGATTCTATCTCGTCAGTTCTTGTTCAGGTTAGATATTTGCTTCATAATCTATTCAGATTAAATGTTAACCGATGATCAGATTTTGATGAAACTTGACAGAAATGTTCCTTGGGTGGTCATTAACCAAAATTTGTTAAATGGTTCCAGTCCACTGCACACCATGGCTGCCAGAGCTAAAAAATAAAAAAAACTTTATACGACTTGTCGTCGAAACCGATGACCTTTTTTCGATAAAACTTGACATAAATGTTTGTTTGGTGCTCCTTTACTCAAATTGCCCAAATCATTTCGGTCCACTGCACAACATGGCAGCCAGAGCTATTAAAGTAAAAAATTTTTTTAAATAACTTCTCAAAAATTGATGATTGTATTTCTATGAAACTTGACGAACATGTTCGTTAGGTGGTCTTTGCTTGAACCTTTTGGCCAGTGGAGCACAGGCACTGATGTGCCTCTTGTTTATAAATAACTTAGCAGCTGTTCAAGATATTAAATTCATACTATCTAAACTTCCCCACAGTACCAAGACCCTTTTTTGTGACTATCTAAACTTCCCCACAGTACCAAGACCCTTTTTTGTGACAAGTTATGTAACTAATGCTTAAGTTTTTGAAAGATTTATGGCCCTTTGTATACTTGAATTTACACATATTAATTATTTTTTATGTTTTTGTTAATAACTTACAAGCTGTTTGAGACATTCTGTTCAAATTTTCTTTTTGTACAGATTGTGATTGCAGAGAAATATGTTCGCATTAACAACATTGCCAAATACATATTTGAGATTACTACTGTCTGAACAATATGTAAATACTAATGCCATCATATGAATATTGAAATTTGTTTACATCGTATTATTAATGTTGCACTTCACTGTAAAATAGATCATGAGTCATACTGTATTTTGGCCTTGAGGCTCATGACTTAGAGGGCGGCGTTAAACTCACCTGGTATCTAATGATTTTAGTAAGGATTGACAAAGTGACCAAACTTGGTATGAAGGAAGAGTGGATGGAGACCTTCCATGGGATCGCCTGTGGGGCCCCTAGGGTCAAGGTCACTGTTACTAAAAAAAGAAAAAAATGGTTGGTGCTGAATAACTTCAGTTTGGGTTGACATATTGCGACCAAACTGAATCTCACACCAATATCTGAAGTTAATCATTCAAATTCTGGTTTCATCGCATTGTGGTGTTTCTTGTTTAACTGTTAATTTGATTTTATGTTTTTTTTTGCTTTTGACAGGCACATATATACTGTATTCATTTCTAAGATGAACGTGCTGTTCTACGACAGCTCTTGTTTGATTTCTGACACTGACTTCATTTAGTATTTAATTGGAGATCTTACGATATTGTCTAATGTTCATTTATACATTTAATTAAGAAAATAACATCATCACTGAGGGTCATATGACAATGCCTCGGTCCATTCACCTTTGAGGGATCACTGGCTCTTCCTTATAAATGCCCAAAGGCTTACATGTATGTGATGTGCAATATATTTCTTGTATTATACAAACATTTTATATTACCATTCAATATTTTTTTAAAGCACTTGCCATGTTAACTTTTTTTTTTGCTGCTGTGAAAAACACAAACCAGCACTCGAACAGCTTTTTTGTCATCAGCTGTCCATAAAATATTTTCGGACAGGTACGGACAGGCCAAAACTATTTAATGGACCACTGACGTCATAAAAATGAATTTTTATTAAACTATCATGAGAAAAGTTTGGATATATCCAAGGCATTCAGAATGAGTTGATCAATTTATTGGATTGTTGATTTGAATAGTACAAGCCCCTAACGGTTTTCACTTTTCATTCCAGCATCAACACCTCGAAAGCGTGTCACACGGCGAAACAAAAATGCCCCACCCGCCTCAACCCCCACTCCTACCCCGCCACCTCAGTCCGAACACATCTCTGCCTTAATAGATGACATACGGCGATTACAAGAGGAAAAAGCATTGCTTGCCATCCAACTGGACGAGGTTCAACTTGAACTGACAAATCAGAAAGAGGAACAATCAAAAGAAGGGCTGGTCCTTACAAATGGATTTTGTGATAATAATTCATCTAGTCAAAACCAAGGCTGTCCTTGTGGATCTAAGGTTAGAGTGACAGCAGATAACTGTTTCTGTTGTGGTTACTGCCTGCATTTCCATTTAGTACCATATGACCCTTTAAAATACCTGTAGTCATTATGGATATAATTGGTAAGACATTATCCAGAACGTTTAAACAAGTAGATAATAATGGAGGCATGATAGATAAAGTAAAACAACTAAGTATGACCCTGTTCTTCTCCATGTAGGTACAGGCAGACGTTGAACGTCAACTTGAAAGCCTGCAAACAGACAGACGAAGACTACAAGATGAGTTAGCTGATGCCAGAAATGACCACAATAAGGCTCTCACTGTCTCAAAACTGGGGGCTCATAGACAACAGGTGAATATTGACTTGTTTTTACTGCCAACAACTGATACATCAGCTCAAAGTTGAACCAGTGATTAAAACTGGCTCAAGTTCACAAGCCCGAACCAAGCCAGTGACACAGTGTTTTTCCATAGTGGTTAACTATATCATGACAAAGTGGTGTTTATTTTTCAATTCCAATGACTAAATACGGGTGAACAAAAAAAAAAGGAAAACGAAATATTCTAAATGTAAATATCCATTGCTTATTTTAGTGGAAAAAACACTTACCTTTCAACTAATGAGATAACTTTCTACAAATTATGCTTAATTAAGAATGGATGCTTGTGTAAATGTATATAGAAACTACTTTATTTTTTTACCATATAACCAGCAATTAGAAGAAGAAATCAAGAGGTTAAAATCCTCCTGCGCCCAGCTGGAAGAAGAGAAATGTTCAAGGAGTGAGGAACTTGGCGGGCTGGAGTCGGCCAGAAGTGAGATCACAACCCTCGGACAGGAGAACGTGAGATTACAGGGTCAAGTCAGAGATCTGCAGGCTCAGATCTTCTCTCTTCAGGCCAAGTCTCCTGAGGTGGGTGGTACTATGAAATTATTATAATTGTATTTGTGTGCATGAATCTTTCAAGAATGGACATTTTTGTGGGTACATAATTATAGATTATAGGGCCAAGTCAGATGTATGCAGGCTTATATCTTCTCACTTCAGGCAAAGTCTCCAGCAGCCAATTGTAAATACAACTTTGATAAGTTGTTCATAGGTATTCTTTTGGCTAGTGGACTCATAAAAACAATTTGATTGGTTAGTAGTTATTATTGGATAAATATTGACCAATCAATTAACATTTTGGATAACTTTGTCCAAATTGTCCAAACCAAAAACTTAGTTGGGTTTATACAATTTCCTGCTGGTTGTTATAGTTGATTATATCTAATTACTTAAAACAATGGTCTATACTTGTGCAATTTAGGTCCTACACATGAGATATGTGACTTGATGAAATCTTGAATAACCATACTCTGAATTGTTACAATTTCAAAGCTAATTAGTCATTACCAATTCAGCCTTCTTTTCAAATGACTGATTAAGATGGTGAAATTTAATAGTGTCAATGGTCATATTTTGTCTTACTCTCTTAGGATGCAAGAAAAGTACAAGTGAATTATGATTTTGTATGTATGTATACCTTACATAGGGAATGAAAGGTGTACGTTTGTCCATTTTTTTATTATTCAAAATTGATACTTATTTCAGGTTGTTACCAAGGTGAAACAGGTAGAATCAGAAAGCTTAAGGCAGCGCTATGAGTCCATCAAATCAGAAAATGTACTTTTGAAACATACCTGTGATGCCCGCAAAACTGAGCTGCATGATGCACAGAACCAAGTCAGATACCTGGAGAGAATGGTTAGTCATGCAAGTCTACATTTTTTGCTATAGATTTATGATTTAAACTGTATTTCACATCAACTGCAAAAAAATATGAAAAGATTATCTTAAAATAGTTGTTGACACTTGTGTGAATGGGGTCTTGTATTGTTGGGGTAACTGTACGTTTCACATGGTTAGGCATCAAATCTTGCCTAGAGAGGTAGGAGGTGCCTGTTCCCTTATCAGTAATCATTGGCCTTACCATACATGTTATTGAACAACATTTTGTCAGATTTATTAAAAATAAAAGTAAAAATAAAACCCACTGTGCCAATAAGAATGTAGAAATCAATTTTCTTTTGCGATCTCTTCATATGCATGCAGAAAGCAATAAAATTGTAAAGGTTCTTTAACAAGATTTAATGTCAAGTGGTGTTGATATTGTTCAGTCATTAAAATCATTGATATTTCTTGTTAAACACTCAGGTCGTTTATTACAGCTGTCAGTGACGGAGACTGCCAAGGAGAAGGCAGACAGTGACCTGTGGAAGGAGTTGGAAGCCCAACACACAGACCACCAGGCAGCATTGACGACGCTACGGCAACAACTAGAGGATGAGAAACATGATGAAATTAATGATGTAAGGCAGATTGTTAATAGTATGAGATACTTATATTTGATTGGTTTACTTACAATCATTTCAATATTCCACTGGCTGAATAAAAAATTCAAACCTCCGTAGAAAAAATTAGACTTGCTTAACTTTGTCAAATGATTTTTGTTAAAAAAAAGGGTTCAATCTTAAAAAAAAACAGGTAGCAAAAAAAAATATACAAACAACACGTTTTCCTTTGGTAGATGATGGGGCATCATTCCATTGACCATTTATATTTCAGTGTGAAAACAGACTCTCAGTGGAACACAAGGCAGAGTTGCAGGCCATAGTTCAGTCGCTCAATGACAAACATCAACAAGAACTGCAGGAGTCGGAGGAGTCGAGAGTCAACGTAAAACAAAGGCTGGAAAAAGAAATGACAAAAAAGATGGAGGAAAAATACCATCTACTTTCACAATTTGAGTCTGAAAAAGAGGCCATGATGAATAAGTTCAATGAAGAGCTCTCTAAATTTGAAGAAGAAAAGGCTCAAGAGTTCTCCCTCATGGAGGAAGAAAAGGTTAAAGGGCTTTCCCAAATGGAGGCTGAAAATGATGACTTGAAGGAGGAAATAAAGATTCAGTTGAATAGATTTGAAGCGGACATGTTAAAACTGGAGAAAAAATGTAAGATAGAATATAAACAGCTCGAAGAGGATTTGACTATTGCGAAAAGTGCAGCTGTGAATAGAACTAGGGAAGAGATGCAGAGAGAAAAACAGACTAGCTTGTCAGCATTGGAGGAAAAACTGACGGATGAGCACAGAGATGAAATTGATAGGGTAGGCTTATTTACCAAAATGGTTATTGATGACCTTCTGCATTGTCCATGCTAAGACAAAAAGATACAATAACATGCTAAGATATAAAAGATACAATAACATGCTAAGATATGAAAGATACAATAACATGCTTAGATATATAAAAGATACAATAACATGCTAAGATATAAAAGATGCAATAATATGCTAAGATATAAAAGATACAATGACATGCTAAAATATAAAAGATACAATGACACTACCATACTTGTGGTCTCTGTGAAGATAAAATTGATGTATACAAAACTAAAAAGTAGTGAAGGGTCTATTTTATTTTAAAAAAAAATTGATGCTGTGGTATAAGATGATAAATTCTATTAACTCCAGACCTGTCCTTATAAAAGTCAGCGTAAACTTGTTCAATCTTTTATTGCCTTTTTCAGCCTTTTAGTCAGCAAGCTGCTCACTCCAAAAGAAAATTTATATGTACTCTTTCAAATATTTCTTTACTTTCTACAACCCTATAGCTTACATCCCATATAGAAGAGCAGATAGAAGAAGCTGTTAACCATGAACGGAAAACTACTGCAGATAAAATGTCTTACCTGGAAACAAGGTATGGTAATGATAGGATGAGAAAAAATTAACAATCCTAATGTTAAATCAATTTGTGTTAGAATTCAAATTTTGATGCACTTGCCAAAATCTCCCTATTTTATATACAGTGTACAAGCATGCATCCATATTAATCATAGGAAATTAAAAAAATAGCCTAGAAACAGTTGTGCAATAAAAAAAATCCTTCAATGTAGTGCAAGTATTAATCTGCAATTACTTCATTAGCTTTATAATGGATAAGATTTCATTTGTAAATGACTTAAAATGTTTATTTTAGTTTAACAAATATGTAGGTTAAGTAAAAAAACCAAATGCATTTTAAGCAGTATTTCTGTAAAATTAAGATAAGATAAAAGACCATATAATTATGTTATCAGGTATGAGCAGTTAGTAGATCAGCTGACCGGGATTCAGCCAATCCTGTCCCAGTTTGTAGAGTCATACATTCTACTGCAGAAGGAGGTCAAGCGCTTCCCGAAAATGATCGATAAAACTGTGGCTGGGATTTCAAAACAGGTACACTGTTGTAAAGCTTAGAAAGTACAGTCTCGTAGAAGCATGGGCCTTGTTTAAAGGGACTCAGGGTATTATGAATAGTTACTTATTTCACAAGTATATTTCATTTTCTTTCATGCTTTTCGATGAAATATGGGGTTTAACCAGTGAAATACCAACAGTGAAAATATCAATTTGATATTTTCACTGCAAAATAAGGAGTGAAAATATCAACTTTCAGAACTACTTTAAATTCCTTTGTTGTTACATGTACTTGCCTACTGGACTTCAATAAATTATGTAAAAAAAATGTTAAAAAAATATAAAAGAAATGTTTTATAAATTTAAATAAATATATAATTGGAAATCAACAACTTACCGTTTATTACCGGTTATCCCGTTTATCAAACATTTTACTGATCTTTGAAGCTGAATGTTCGAACATTTGCTTTCATACCAAACAAATTACAGACAAAAACAACTGTTCGAACATAAATAAAATTTTATATCATCGTTCAAATGTATTTTGAACTGTTAACCATTGGAGTATGTAAATTGAGCTTCCTGGAGAATTCACACAACAATTTACAGATAGGTCCGATATTTTTTACCCCACCCACACCTCAAAATGTGTCAACGAACTAGCGTGGAATTTACTCTTTATCTGGAAAACAAACATTTTAAAGCGAAACAGACTGGTCTCTGACAGTAAGATGACTAAATATTAACTTACCATAAAAACACACGTACATGCAGTCTTAAACTAAGAAAAATGGTTAAAATCCAATGAGTATCCACATTTGTTTTGCTAACACATTTGACCTTCCAAATTTTCATTCTTTAAATAGCGGCGTAGTAATTTGGTTATGATGTCCATCTTAAAATAAAAAGCGTTTTCATTATTTTTGGAACATATGTGCACTAATAATACGTCATTGTTTACTGTTCATAAAGCTTTGCAATAAAAAACAAGCGAATATTAAGTTATAAGAATGAATAGCAGAGAACTATTTCTCAGTAAACCGAAAGTAGAAAAGTTGACAGCTATAATTATGCATGAGGGGCGCCCCACGGGTAGCGGCGTAAAGCCCACCCTTTTCAAAAAAGGGGGTAATTCAGAAATAAATAAAAAACAAATAAAACTCCGGAAATAAGCATAAAAGGAACAGAAAATTTGTTTATTTCAGTGTAATATCGTATTTAATTTCACTTGTGATCATAAACAAACTACATTTTCACTCGTGGCTTTGCCACTTGTGAAAATATGTTTTTTATGACACTCATGAAATAAAATACGATCTTACATTGAAATAAACAAATATCCTCTATTTATTATGTTTCTGTGACTGTTCATTACATTTCGCACTTAAGATGCAGTCGGCCATGAAAGAGGTCATTGTGTACAGTAAAGAACTCGTACAGAAATACAAGAGTGAAATAAAACTGGCAGGATGACCACAATGAGCTTGCTAATTATTTCTTGTACAGTAAAGAACTCGTACAGAAATACAAGAGTGAAATGAAACTGGCAGGATGACCACAATGAGCTTGCTAATTATTTCTCTTTAAATTGTTTCCTTGAACATTTTAGATGCTGGCTGCCATCACTGGAGTCAGCGAGTACAATAAGGAGCTTGTTCAAAAGTACCAGCGTGAAATGAAACTTAGAAAGAAATACCATAATGAGCTTGTGGAACTCAAAGGTAAGGCATCTTATTGTGCTTTATATACATTTTTGGTTTCAGCAGGGATGATTCAAATGGAAAACTTTTGAAACAAAGTCACCTAAATGTGATGCTTAAGTCATAGCTTTCCTGTTTGGCAAACCAAAAGTGACACTGTGTTGATAGAGTCTTGTTAAATCTCTACATGAACTTTTCATATAAAAGCATCTCAGTATTTAAAACTATCTAAAATTATGCTGAAGGTAAAGGTTTGAAATAATAACAAAAACACTAACATTATCTTCAAACTATGATACCCCGTAATGATTTCACATAAAATCATAATAAATGATGGATTAATCTTATAAATCAACGTTCTGTATGAAAGCTTTATCAAAACTATATTTCTGAATAGTAATAATGTCTATTTCGGAAATAATATGTGTGAATGTTCTCAAAATGTCAAGACTTATATCATTGTTGTGTATGTACACTAAATTACCGAAATGTTAAATTACCGAAATATGACGATAATTATCGAAATACACAAGACAGTTATCGAAATATGCCTTACATACATTTTTTTTTACTTCAATATGTTGTAAATACTTTACCAAGGCCTAAAAAAAAAAAATTTTTTTTTTTTTAGTTTTTCATTTTTTTTT
Organism: Mya arenaria; assembly: GCF_026914265.1. NCBI lineage: Eukaryota > Metazoa > Mollusca > Bivalvia > Myida > Myidae > Mya > Mya arenaria. The sequence continues at coordinate 27,074,255 of NC_069129.1, read as the reverse complement.
CAAACTGACTATAAAAACGGTAGGGTTGGCACCTATTCCATAGGTAGGGTTGGGTAACCCGAACCAAATGTATTTTTTTTTAGGCCCAACCTCAATTTTTCGGCTCCGATTTTGACATTTTTCCGCTGCGTCCTATCTTATATATTAAGGGTTTTTACCCGTTTTTTCAACTATTTTTTTGGCTGCGTCCTATCTATGCTAGCGTCCTATACATGATATAATACGGTAGTAGTTGATTGTTCAGTTTACACAAAGTTTATTTGATTTTGGCAGTAAAATGTTCCATTTAATTTGTAATGTTGACTTAATGATTGAAGAAAATTCCTCATGATATTTTGTTGTACGCTTATAATTTAAAGAGCTACCAAATTATGATCTGTTTGTTTTGTTCATCTGACTGTCATATTTCTGAGTATAAACTAAAAAATCTGTCTAATTGTTCAAAGGTAACATTCGAGTGTTTTGCCGAGTCCGGCCAACCATCAAAGAGGATGGAGGTGGACCACAGTCGGACAACATTGTGACCCTGGATCAGGATGACTCTGGGTTACTGTACATTAACAGCAAGGGACGAACACAGACATTTGAGGTGGACAGGGTATTCGGAGAATCCTGCTCACAGCCAGAGGTGAGGCGGTGTAATTTATTAGTTTCTGAAGTACATGCGTAGGTTTTTTCATAGCATTAGATAAAAGTCGGTGAAGGTCATTGTCAGCATTTATAGCAATGCCCATAACTCTGGAGTTATTTCATTTTTCGACTGTCAATAAAACAACTCCTAGATAAACGCTAGTGTTTGCTCTCCATAAATCTTGTTTCAGCGTCTACATTAACATGTGCATCTTTACTGACAGCAGTAGTCAAAATTAACACATGGCCGCATACCCTGCACTTTAAAAATATCAATTGGGCTTGCTTAACTTTTGAATTTTATAGAACAGGGCTTGTTTGAAAATTTTATAACAAGCAATAGTACAAGAATTCGGGCTTGTTTATCCCAAAGTCTAATTTCATTGACTTTGACAGACAGATAGCCTGTGGAAAACATTAAACACATGAAGACAAGCAAAATACATGTATATCTTCAATTCAGGTGTTTGATGAGGTGAAAGCACTTGTCACTTCCTGTATTGATGGCTACAATGTCTGCATCTTCGCATACGGACAGACAGGCAGTGGAAAAACTTACACCATGGAGGTAAGTATGACCGTAATGGCTTACTTGTATTTTCAATTTAGAATTCAAAAACTGCAAGTGGTGATATAATGCACAAAATATATAATTAAATTAAATAATACAGTGTACTGGAATGATTATTGCAAACATTCAACCACTATTTGATTCCAGAAATGGCAATGTTTGCTTTAAACACTAAAACAGGACTTAGCTGAACAGACATTTGAAAGCTAGAATATTATCATTCTGTAACCTTAACAGAACTGTTCTGATGAAAAATACCAACATTTAATATGCAGACATTGGCCTGATTGTGAAACATTGATAACAGTTTTTTTGTCAGTTTCCCTAAGACAATTGTCTTTTGAATACATAATATTGTATGTATTTTAATTGGCAGGGTACTGCGGATGATCCAGGTATTAACCAGAGGGCTTTGAGTCTGTTGTTTGAAGAGACAGCGGCAAGGCATGACTGGGAATACTCCATCAATGTCAGTGTGCTGGAGATATACAATGAAATGATCAGGTATGAATAATTAATGTATGATGAGGCCACAATTATTAAATAATTTATTTGGTATTTCCCAATTCCAAAATTGGGCTCAAGTATGTTTTTACTTTTAATTCCTAACACTTAATTCCATAATGAAAAAAAAAAAAAATGACTCTGTTTCTTAGGAATTTAGATACACTTGCTTGTCATCGTTATCCTTGTGAATTATTCTCGCCAAAATTGAGAGGGATTGAAATCATGTGACGAGATCTCGCGATAGTTCTTTCTATTTGGCGAAACTGTAGCAGTAGCAACAATTAAAAACATACAAAAAAAAAATATTGGCTGTTCTCTCATGAAAATGCATGAACTTTTGTTATTAATTATATGTTGAATTGTAAAGCAACTTCTATTTTGCTTAACAAACATTTTAAGCTCATCTGTTTTACGAAGGAAAATTTTTGAGGTATTGTCATAGCCTTGGTGTTAGCGTTGGCGACATCATGGAAAATCTTTTACCTTAGCTATTACTTAGAATACATTCTAGATATTCTAATGAAACTTGGTGTGCATGTTTCTAGAGACACAAGTCACATGTATAGCATGGTCCATAACTCTGGCTTATATATTTATTAAGTTGTACACCTTGTTTTACAGAAGAAAAAAAACCCAGATGAGGGTCGGTGTCTGCTCCATAGAAGACCAAGACATTTTACAATGTTCATAGCATATAACATATATGTACAATACAATGAATGGAGAAAGTACAGAAATTTTCTGGAGCAATTTATCATGAATGATATAACATCCTATAGTTGTTCGAGTGTGGTTATAAAAAATAAAAGTATTCAATAGCCATCTTAGCTTTCACTTAATTTTGAGTTTAGGATTTTGAGTACTTTTATTGGACTGTAAAAATAAGTGGCCAATGGACAGAATTGAATCAGTGAGGAACGTCTAAGGAACTGGGATGATAATTATATTGAATACGACCCCAAAAGCTTGTTTGATTGCAAGAATTCAGTCATGGAAATAAGACTTTTGGATGAACAAGCTGGAATTTTTACACTTACCCGGTAGTGACTTTGGGCTGGATGTAAAACAAATCAACCAGCCTTGCTCTAAAATCCAAAATAAAATTGGAATTTGACCAGGGCTTGCTTGCTTGTGGTAATTTTAGTATGGATCGGGATATTGGATATAAATGCATAATAAATATTTGTTACAGAGACCTTCTGGGAGAAGATACTGGTTACAAGATGGAGGTTAAAATGAATCCAGACGGAGGCTACCATATACCAGGATTGTGTTTTGTACAAGTAGAGTCTGTTGCTGATGTCAATGAGGTAAGAACAGCGAGGGTTGTTGCGGAATGTTAGCAAGTTCAATACATTCTACATTAATGGTAGAGAAATGATGTTTTTCAACTAATACTACATCTGCGTTTATGATATCCATGACAAAACATACTTGGCATGACTTTGAGATTTAATGAACAAATGTTTGTAACATAGACTCGTTTGAATAGATCAAGACAAAGCCCAGCATATTCCGGACCTTGCTATGAAGATGTCCACTCTGTAGCCCAGTCGTCAATGAGGCAAGATCTCATTGCGATTTGATAAGCAAATGTTTATTACAAAGACATGCTTCAACATTGAAAATAAATTTAATAAATTTAAAATACAATATTTTCCGAAAAGCATTTGTAACAAAATTAAATGACTTCTGACTTGGCTTTTCAAAATTCTGTTTTAAAGAGTGTCTGCCAGTTGCTGTTTGTTCATTAAAGTAGGTATAAAAACTCAGTTTTAACAGTTCAGAAATAAAAGTTACCTCCATAAATTCTTTGAGAGTCCCTTTAAGTTAATAAAAATCAAAATTGCAGTCAGGCTTTTGTGGTTCTTGATTCGTGTCCAATGAGGTCTTTGGGATAAGTTAATGTGTATTCTTTTGTTTCATATTCTAAATGCACTTTGAATAAATATTGTTGGTATTTTTCAGTGTTTTAGACTGGGTCAGCAGAATCGGGCCACTGCGGCCACTAACATGAATGAACATTCTTCCCGGTCACATGCGCTGCTGTGTGTGACTTTGATTGGTTTTAACAAGACTACTGCCGCCAAAACCACTGGTAATAATTCAGATATGTACATATAGTTGTTAAAATAGATATGAAGGAGCACTTTTTATTTTGCATTTCTAGAGTGTGTTGTTTTACTGCGAAATTTAAGCTTATCATAAATAAACACATATCACAGTTTTAAGTTTAAGTTTATTGCATTAAATGGTTACTTGAAATACAAATTTTCTGTATGTGTTAATATTACTACAACACCAGTTTTTTAGTATATAAACGTAACTTTTTCACCCTCAGGTAAACTCAACCTGGTTGACCTGGCTGGCTCGGAGCGTGTAAGCAAGTCAAAGGCAGATGGGGCTCGTCTAAAGGAAGCTCAGGCCATCAACAAATCACTGTCCTCGCTGGGTGATGTTATCTTTGCCCTCCGGTCAAAGCAGAATTACATACCATATAGGAACTCAAAACTAACATATCTGCTGCAGGACTCATTAGGTATGGATTTGAATAAAAGTTCCCTAGGGTAAACAAGATTTGCTCTCTATTAGATACATTTGAAAACATTGTGAATTAAAACTAAACCAAAGGTATTGACCTGACACCGAACTATGCTTATTATAAATATTTATAACTAGTTGAAAAATGAACTATGGAAAATGGAAACCCTTGAAAATAATAATAATAATGATAAATATATCGGTAGAACAACATATTAATTTGGTGTGGCCTTCAGAATTGATGCAAGTGGACTTTACTTCAATGTATTCCTTTGTTAAACAGAGAAGGTAATTATCAAGGATGTTCGTTTTCCAGTTTAAGTGTCACATCAATTATCAACAGGACATAATTTGTTGGTTTAAATGTGCTTTGGTTCAACTGGTTTGTCGTTGCAACTATTAAAAATAAAGTATAATAAAACAATAAGAGATAAACCAATAAACATGGTAATCGAGACATACATGTAGATGCTCACTAATAACAAGAGCGTCAAAGAGAAAACGCCAACACCCATCTGTTGGTGTTGGTTTTCTTTAGTCAAGCAAGGGGGAATAATTCAATAATTATTAAAGCAAGAGTGTCAATGTGAATTGTTTCTGGCAGCATGTGTGTGAAGTTTCATTTGAATATCTTCAACGGTTTTGAGTCATGATAAAAAAAAATGTGCACAACGATAATTCAAAACTTATAACGATATCCCGCTTTTTACTTTGTAAAACAGACGAGATAATAAAAGACTTTATTTCCTAGCATGTAATTAAATGTGTTACATGTAACAATTCTTTCTTTGCTTGACTGGTTACAGGAGGCGATAGTAAGACGTTGATGATCACACAGATTGCTCCAGTGAGGAAAAACGAGGCCGAGTCCATATGCTCCCTTAACTTTGCCCAGCGTGTCCGAAATGTGGAACTGGGTGCGGCGACACGCAAATTGGAGAATGGGGATGGAACAGAGGTGAGAAGAGTGTACGATTTGGAGGGAATGTACATGTTTGGGGCAAGAAAAAGAACTAAAAATAAGGTTGAAGGTCAAGATACCTTTCCACTACTTATCTAAGCAGTCTGGGGAAAATTCACAAGCCCAATGGCCTGAGGCTATTTTTTTTGCGGGGGGGATGTACTTTTGTTCTATTGACAAATATGATTTTTATGTTCCAAAGGACTTCAGTGGAAATATTCATTGGTGCCTATAAAAGTTGAAAGACAATTAATCTCTTTCCATGGGTTGCGCTTCAACTAAAACAAAGAAATGTCATACTCACTGTTTTTCATATTAACATTTATATAACACGTTATTAATTAACCTGGCCTCAGTATTTATAAAACACCTGAAGAAATTTACAAACTTAAGTCAGTTTCCTGAAAAATATACATAGACAAATTAAAATTTATTAACATTTGTTTACATATTAAAAGAATGAAATTTGATTAATTTATGGCATTATGAATATTTTGTATCATGTGACAAGTGTACCTAAATAAGGAAATAAACTTCAGTTAGGAAATAACTAAGATGTTTTATGCATAATGGCCATTGTCTTGAAACATTCTCATGTAAACAAACTGCATGTATGCTATGCATTTTCAATAAAAGTAAAATTAACCATGTATAATCATTATTTTTTCATCAGGGACAGTCTGCATACATGTTTTAGGTTGGAATTGTTATCTTCTAGTTGTTCATTTCATTTGTTTGATTGAGTTACTGTTTTTCTTTCCAAGAAACATTAGCCTTCAATTTAGAATTAATTCAATTTGCATCTTTTCTTGTATTAATAAGTTGTATGAATGCAGTAGGGCACGAAAAGCAAATTCCATGAATCTGCTTGGTAATCTGTTTGCTTGCCCTACTGAGTTCATGCAGTATAAATGCAAGAAAAAAATGCAATCAATATTTATATTTACATTTTTATCTGTCTCAGCTGTATTTGCTTATTTTAATAATGATGTCGATAATCATGTTGTTAACTGTAGCAAAGTTCTGAGCATCTTTTATTGTATTAATAAGTTGTATGAATGCAGTAGGGCACGAAAAGCAAATTCCATGAATCTGCTTGGTAATCTGTTTGCTTGCCCTACTGAGTTCATGCAGTATAAATGCAAGAAAATTAAGGTCAGTTTGCCAATTATATTTGTGACCTGTATGACTTTGCCATGCTATTTTTCTACATATTCTTAAATGATCCAGGGTAAATTTGCTATAATCCCAAGAAAATCTTTAAATAGCAAAACTGAAAAAATAAAATGAAATGTTAATTAAAAATTTATTCAGAAAAGAAGAAAGCTTCCAAACTTATCTAGAATTTTGTCAGTAAGTAGATGATGATTGTGAAATTGTGATTCAAAATCTGATTTTTAACTAATGTGTGACCTAAAACTCTGCCAATGATTTTAAACACCCCAAAAGAGCCATATATGATTATGCTTAAAACAGATTTAAATTTTACCCTTTGGTGCTGGTAATGAATATTTTCCCCTTTTTTCCCTTTTTTCCCTTTTTTTCTCGTTGCTCAAATTAAAATACAATGATAGCATTTAGAAATCACTAGAATTTTTCTGTTTTTTCATGTTAACAGTTCATTTAAAATCACTGCCTTTTTCACCGACACATATTAATAAATGTTATTTATTTTCCAGCATAACCATATTTTCAACACATTTTTCCAGGAGCTGTACGTGTTCTTGAAGCAACGTTCAATAAATCATTCTGTTAAATAAAAAATACCGAGGGCAGACAAAATTCAAGCTCCATGTTAAAATTGTACCAAAACTATTGCAAATAATATTTATATATAAATATAAAACTGTTCATTATAGAAAGAGATATTATTTTCATAATGATACATGTATCTTAAATTATTTTTTTTTTATTTCTTGTACTTCTTCCGTATTTATAATGCTTCTTAATGAATATTTTCAACTTAATGAAAAATTCATAATTTTTACTACAATTATATTAAATACACTCTACTTTTCATTAGATTTATCTATATGCATGTTTTGACCATTTACTTGTATTTTCTTATTTTGTTCGTTTTCTTAAAAAATCAAATCCGAAAAAAGCATTTATCCACTAAGTTGATAATTGTCACTAAAATGCTTAATCAATACGGTGCCTGTTTCATTGAAAAACCGTGATCCCTCATTATTTACTTATTTTAAACAGAATGTACATGAAGTTGCTTTGGGTATATCAGACACATGTTGACATCACTCAGTTACTTGTTATTACTCACCCCCACCATTGTTACTCCACATCATTTCAGGGTTCCAGTAAACCACAGCGATACTAGACGTGTTCTCATCAATATTCATTCATCACTTTCATCAGTATTGAGTAAGATCATCACTCATCTTGTGTACATGTTTGTGTGTGTTTTGCATGCCTTTACAGCTGGTGTCAATTGAGCATTAAAAAGCTTATATAGCAAATGCCAATTAATTGATTTTAATCAAAGAAAAACTATTCTTCCTTGATCTCTCTAACAGCAGAAAACATGTCAAAGACATGACTCTTTCTAACATTGAAGCTTTTTGTTTGAAGGACAGAGGTTTTGACAGACTTGTTAGCACTGCTTGTCTATTGGTAATGAACAACTGTCTGGGTATCCATCAATACTTGCTAGTAAATTAGTGGAGTTACACCTAACACAGTAATTTGATAGAGTGGCAGCATTAAGTGGAAACCTACTGGGTACCACTGGCTGATGATCATGTGGTTTGTACTACCAATAAAGGTATTATATGGTACTTATTTCATAACATTTTTTATGTTAAGTTGACACCAGCTATATGTATGATTTGGAAATTGGGATTATAAGCAGTTGCCAGATTCCCACTGCAAATTTAATGATACAGAGAGTGGTTTATGCAAAAACAAATTAACTAGTCAACACAATTTCAAGAAACGTATCACCAAATGTGCTTATAATTCTTCGGCAGCTATTTTAGGGCTAGGCACATCAACGTTTGACAGGTTCATATCATTCTCATGAAATTTTAGATGGTAATAATAATTATGTTGACAACGTTTTTTTGTGAATAGAACTCCTTACTGCCAAGTGTTTCATTATCTGTAAATAAATAATATAGGGTCACCTACACCTGGGTTATAATTTTCTTGTAAAGGGTGGTGCGAAAACAGTTTTTTAAGTGAAAATTGGAAAGATTTGAAAGATTATTCCTTAGTACATACATGTATAATCCTTCTGTAGGATGGAGTTACGGAAACGAAGGTAACTTTTATCATTGGTATGGAACAAAATGTAATTATTGTGAGCAATCATGTGTTATGTTGTATACTGCATGGTGTAATGGCTTTTGTTTGTGAGGTTTCATTATTTGACAACAGCTTATTTATAGTTGAGTGATTGCTGGCTTACTTATTTATGTTTTACAGCTGAGGAGAAAACCTTTGTATGATATATTTAAGGTGAAACCATGCTCTCAAGACATATATCTTTACTTAAGAAAAAACTTTGATAAGACCAATCTACCATGGCAACTTGTGCAAGGTTATCATACCATAAGAAAAGTGACATAAACTTTAAGTCTTTGCTGTATATGTCAGAGATGTGGTTTGTCTGTGGATTTCAGCATAATGGCTCCAGAAACAAAAAAAAGCTGATTAAAAAGAGGCTGGTTGCTTCATTTGTTGTATTTTATGTATCTACACTCCAGTTTATTTCACATTTGAAGTCAGGGGAGCCCCTCAAAATCGTTTCTAAAAACCCAGTTTTGCTTCTGTGGCAGGGGCTTTACCCCCTTTGATCTCCATTGAGAGCTTAAAGGGCCCACAAAACCCATCGCGGAAACGGTTCCAGTCCCTCATCTACCTGGTCAATCCCTGCATGCTCACTGTTGTTTGTCATTAGGCAATGCCAAAATTATCTTATGTTTAGTGGTATGAGTCTGGTATATTTTTAGCCTTTAAAGGAAAAAAGCATTTACCAATATCATAATCAGCAAGACTAAAAAAAAGCAAATTGAATGTCAAGGTTGACTGTTGAACTGACATGTAAATTTAGCATGACATTTTCTATATGATCTTTCATAGAAAAATTTGCTATCATGGGTACATGTATATGTACATACATTTGTTGCATTAAGAGAATAAGATTATTATTTTTTCAATGGTACTTAGTTTAATTTTTCCTGCCAGGTAGATAGGTTTTGTAATAAGAATCTCATACTGAACATAAACTATGTTGGTACAGCCTTTTTATTTTCATGTTATTATTTTGGAAAAGAACATGGATCTCACTTAATAATTGATACAATATTATTTTTCCCCAAACCCCAGACTTAATTTTGCTCACTTGATCCATAGAAAGTTGCATCTGAATTCCTGTTTTAGATTAAAACCTGCATTTCCAGCAAATGACGTCACCTTTCGGCCTTCCAAATGTGTCATGCTTAATTGTTATGACTTGCAGTTTTACAAGCAGACATGACGTCATAATTTGGTTTCCCGCTTTGCTTCGTTTGCTCTGCCTTTTAAAATATCTAATAATTAATATTTTTCACAATATGTTATAAATATTATATATATATATTATATATGTAGCATGATATATAATTTGTACATGTAAACCTACAGAATTCTAAACATTTATTTCATATGGGGCAGGTGGTCTTGAATATCTCACTCATAGAATAATGAATACATTAAATAGTGGCAAAAAAAATAATTTAAGCTGTTTAAATGTCAATTAAGACATGTTAAATGATTTGTTAATGATAAGAAAGCATGAAATACAGACACCCTTTTTATAAAACAGTAATCAATTTGTATTAGTGGTCAACATTATATTTTGTCCATTGAGAAGGCTGTATTTTTCAAGTTTTCCAATACATTTACTTCTGTAAATCAGCAGTCAGCCATTACTGATTTTAATGTGTTAAAATAGTAGATAATTGCATAATATGGATTCTAATCTTTTGCAGAATGACCCATCCTCTCCGGCGCGAGGGTGTCTAACTCCACAGAGAGGTAATCTCCTGGGTAAATCAGGCACCCCCACCTCAGCATTGGTTAAACCGGGTTCAAGCACACCTTCAAATCTGGGCATGAAACAGCAAAACTTGAACACACCGACAAGCTCATTGAACATGAAAGTTGGTACCCCTTCTTCAGCATCGAAATTGACACCTAGTGGGAGAATGACACGAAAAAAGTGATACGGAATGTAGGGGCAAAACATGTGATAATTATAAGATTTAGAGACATATTTTGAAAATTGAGGATAAATAATCTAGTATATATTTCACTGTTATGACATGTTTATGCCAGATTGTAGCATACAGATGTCAGATACTAGTACATGTACATAGAATTTGATGGTTGCATTAATACAAAGGCATAATATACAGATTTTTGGTTGACAAAAATTATACATTTGTTTACATCAGTACTATAATCAGGGGTGCTGAATAATTCTGTAATCAGGATTGAGATTTGTAAAGCAGTCTTTGTCGTAACTGGGTTGCCGAAGCCCGGGACAAGTAAATACTTTTTGGGCAAGTCAAAATATCCCAGAAACGGGCAAGTGCATTTTTCTGAAATTTAGATCCCTCTGTTTTCATAATTTCTTCAGCAACAATTAAAAAATCCTGACTTAATGCTATTATTATATTGAAATATTGGCTTTCATACATTCACGCATGAATTGGTTATTTTGGGCAAGTAAAACTGTTTTTGGGCAAGTGGTTTTCTTCAATTACTTGCCCGAAAGGACAAGTGCTGGAAAAAATTAAGGCAAAGACTGGTAAAGATTGTATTTTGCTTGAACATTTGCATCAAAACAGTAGGAAGTACCTTGAATTAATATAATTGAATTTGCAAACTTTTTCCAAAGTGTTCAAAGCCCATATACCCCGCTTATGGCATGAATTCCTCATACTGGAACAGAACCCTAGTTATTTTCCAGGATTAAAAATTAACAGCTGTGTAAGAGCCCCTATTAAATCAGCATTTTTTTTATTTACCAGTACTATCAAATATGATCAAATACCTACATTTTGTCATTATGTAAAAGAGAGATTTCTGTCATCGGATATTGTTCAATTGTTGTGTAATTGTGGCAAAAAAAGGAATATAAACCAAAATAACCTGTGGCCTGTAAGATGACATATATTTTTTTGTCTGCAAATAATATCATTCTTGTTGTGTTTTCTCAGAATGAATTACAACTATGCTGTTAGTGAAAGCTTTAATATTTATTATAATTAGTATGGTGTTTGATATCAGTCACTCTGTGCTTTATGATAAAAAAGTATTATTCAGAAGATGAGCAGTATGTTTTGTAAACAATTTTGTCAAAAAAAAAAAGCATTCTCATTTTCATTGCAAAAAAGAAATGTTCCTTTTTTTACATGTTCAATTTCAACTCATCCTCAGTGAAACAGTGTTTTTTTTCCAATGCAAGGTTTCTAACATTTAAGACACAATTTTTAGTGACTTCTATTGTTCCTCTGCAAATGTTTTCCCATTAAATGCTGCCGGTAATGGCATTATATACCAAAAAAATATGTAAAGCATTAATCTGTAAAGTTGGAGTGTGACCATTTGTAAACAGACGCCTGGCTACATATAATTACTGCTGAGAATGTGTTCAATTACCAATGTGATTCACTTATACTGAATTGTGATATTATCGCTTCGAGTCATATCTTTAAAATGTGACTTCATTTTAGCTTGACTATTTAAAGAATAGGGATATCTATTCTACTCATCCTTGTGTTGGCATCACACCTTAGTTTAATCTTCGTGAATCTTTACAAAAAGGTTATTTACATTGTACTTGACCAACAAAGTTGTTGTGAAAGTTATAAAACTTATACACACGAGAGCAAGTTATGGCCATCTTGGCTCTCTTGTTTTCTTCGACTGGTCATCATACTCTGTCGAAGTTTGCGCTTTTGTTTTAAATATGCTTTAAATAGTCAAGCTCGCTTTTTGGGGATAGCTGTCATTTCACTTGAAAATAAAATTCCTTACATTGCACAATGTTATGTTCTTTGCCATTTTGTTATTTGTTTAACACGTTGTTCAGTTCTTTAAGTTTATTATTTAGTTTTGCGAACACTGACTGAATCAGTTTCTGCATGTTGGTCAACAATTTTTGTACGCTCAGCAATGCCCAATGCTGACCAATACGAAAGCTTTTGAAAAATTGCTTTGGATTCAAACAGTTACTTAATGTTTTAACATACTGTTATATGAGTAAGAAAAGCCATTGTGAAGTTATTGTGAATACAGTCGAACCCCATTGGCTCAAACTCCCAGGGACTAGTGAAACTACCTCGAGCCTTGGAAAATTTGAGCCAAGCAGGGTGTGATTGTACTTGACTTTATAAATAACACATTGCTTTAAATTGTAGATGCCTGGCCTGGATTGTTTACCTATTGATTTTTGCTTTTGATCGAAATGTGAAATCAAAATTTTCACTTATTGGTTCATCATCACTTTTCTTACTGATTTTCTACTGCTCTAATTATAACAATATGTGCAATTCAGTTTGATATTAAAACGTTCATAAGCTTGAAATTTGTTACAAGTGTTGTTCTTAGCACATGGTGCTCAGGGTGAGCTTTTCCCAACACCCTTAGTCGGGCATGCGACCGGAATCTGTCTGGCATCGGGCGGCAACAAATGCTCAAACGACATCTTCTCCTGAACTGCCAGGCAAATTAAGATGAAACTTTACTTGGATGTTCCTTGGATGGTGCACTTCCAAATTTGTTCAAAGATATTAATTCCTTGCAGATCACTGGTTGCCATGGCACCCTTAATGAAATACTTAAACTTTCTTGACAAAACCATGAGGTCTAGAGCTTGGATATTTGGTGTGTTAAATTGGCAAGTGGTCCTCTACGGGCATTTGATTAAAAATGCCCCAGGGGTCAAAACTGGCCCCGCCCTAGAGGACACAAGTTTCTTACATAATGATATAGGGAAGTATTTCAAGATCTTCTTGTCTGAAACCCTAGGCCCAGACCCTTGATATTTTTTATGTACCATCATAATGTGGTCCTATATCAAGTTTGTTCAAATTGTGCCCCTTGAGTCAAACTGGCTATGCCCCAGAGGACACAAGTTTCCTTTAGACTTGAATAAGAAAAAAGATAAAAGGCCCGTGAAATTTTGTTTGTAGCTGGCCACACCCTCATATGATGGCCCATAACCAAGTTTGTAAATATTCCCCTGAAGTCAAAGGTGGCCCACCCCTTTTGGCTTACTTTCTTATTTTTGATGCTATAGCAATGAAATTTGGACCATGCCTCAGTATTGAAAACAAATATCAAAGATGTCCTCAGATGACCTACACTGTGACATTTGACCTACTTAATTATTTTTGATGCTACAGCAAAACAATTTTGATCATGTGTACTGTTAAAAAAACAAATATCAGTGTTGTGCTTGGATGACCTTGACTGTCCTTTTGACCTACGTTCTTAGTGCTGAAGATAAAGCAATGGGATTTAGACTATGTGTACAGTTTTGCAAACAAATATCAATGCTGCCCTCGAATGAGCTATACTGTGACCGTTTGACCGACATTTTATTTTTGCAAATCAATGATTTAAGATTGCTGACAAAAGAACAGATCGCAGATTTTCATATTTCCGTTCGAAAATTCATGTTTTATGGCATAAGCCGTTACTAACGGTTTGAGAAAAATGCATCATTTTTTTAGCTTAAATATAAAGTTCTGCGATCTATTGTTTTTGTCAACAGTCTTTTATAACTGGTTTCCATGGATTTTCGCATAAATTGGCTCGTTTCAAGACAAAAAATGTCGAAACGTTCAATCTGTGAGAGTACAACATGTGACTATACTCAATCATAGTTTTATCCCTAGTTGAATTGTCATTAACAACTCGTGTTGTTTTTTTCTCGTAAACAACAAAGGTTTAAAACTTTCACTCAGGTGAGCGATTTAAGGCCAGGAGAGTTCATGCCATGGCGTGATATCCGTACGTGCGTTCGAAGATCGTAAACAATTGCCTGTGAACGCGATAAAGACTTCAGTTCTAATTGTATCTCAATCAAACTTATACATTCACTTCTTATCCGATCTTCACCGAACTTAGACATGGTTAAATTTTGATAAGAACTCGGTTACTTTCAACACCTGTCAGACCCACCCATGCATGACTGGAGTATTGCCCTTATTGCCTGAAAGGCCTAGTTTAAGAAATGTTTGGCATGATAATCCCCTGCTGTGCATCTTCTGCTAATTGCTCTGGTGTCACAGTAGGGGCCAATTTCCTGTGTATTCGTTTATTGGCTAGGGCTATTTAGGGTCCATTTTTATAATAAAATATCCATAATTGCACAGCAGGATACTCAAACTGGAGATCTGATAAGACAATAAGGCAATAAGATTAAGATCAATTAACAGAGGTTGTGTACAAATACACGGTTTGTGGGGCGGGGTGGGGGTGTCACTTATAGAAGGCTTAAACTAGGCCTTTAACCCTTTAATGCCAACGCTGAAATTACCAAATTACATTGCCGGCGCAAACTTGTAATTTAGCGCATTTCAAGAACGTCGCAAATCAGGAAATAAACGTATCAGTATGACATACGTTCAGTAAACGATAAATAGTTTCCGTTTCTCTTAAGCGATTGTAACCATTGTGGTTTTAAATAAAAAGGTAGAGGTTTACTTTTTTAATTGAATGAAAGGGAAACTTATGTAGAACTGGTGTAGTAATGTGTCATTATTTACCTGTTTTATTATATCATATTATATCCCTTATACCCAAAGGTGGGCATTTTAAAATCTCACCGTCCGTCCGTGGGTCCGGCTCAATAAGTCGTGTCCGGGCTGCAACTTTCTCTTGTATGGACAGATATCTGAAATAACTTGCCACATGTGTTTGACATACTTAGAGGACGTGTCGCGTGCAATACCCGTTTCCCTATCTCTAAGGTCAAGGTTACACTTAGTGCATATAAGTACATTGAGTATAGGTTGTCGTGGCCGGGCTGTAACATTCTCTTGTTTGTTTGGATATATTTTAAAATTACTTGCCACATGTATATGACAGATTTACAAAAAAAAAAATTGGCACATGTGTTTGGAATTTAAAGATTGTGTGTCGTATGCAAGATCCGCATGCATACATCAAAGGTCAGTGTTTGACCTTTAACTTTTCATGTACTGACCTTGTTAATAAGTCAATGTCCTATTCGGGGGGCATTCGTCACATACTGTGACAACTCTTGTTTCTTATTATTGCTATTCCTCTTGTTATTATCATAAGTATAACATTGAAGATACATCTTTTAATGGAAAATTGAACGTTATGTGTAGCTGTCAAAGATTCGTCATATGGGGCATTCCAAGAACGTCACTTACTAGGAACAACTTTGTGCCGCGGCTTGTAAATAGGCACTGACCACTTCATTGCAACCTTATTTAGTATAAACAAATCCTTTTAACAGAATAGATGCGTTTACAGGGTATACTTCATAAAAATCATAACTATAGAGTGATTCGGCTATACAAACTTACATATAAGCTATACGTAAGCCACTACGTATTAAATATTCATATGTTTATGTTACCCTTCTTCAAGGCCTATACATAGACCACTAGAAACGCCATAAATTATACTGATTAGTTACTTGTCAACAACAAAAGGGTGACGTGTTAAACAATTTAATATCGGCATATATGTAAAAATGCATGAATGAATTCTTGAATGAATGAATGTATGAATGTATGAACGAACGAACAAAAGAACGAAATAACAAAGAACGCTCGAATGAATAAATGAATTAATGAATGAGTGAGTGATCGAACGAACGAATGAATGAATGAGTGGTCACTTCTTGGCAAACATGCAGAAGGAAACACTGTTTGTGGCAACCCCGGGAAACGGACAAAAGCCCTCCCGGACAAAAGCCCTACGGTCCAAAAATGACAAGGCGGACAAAAGCCCCCCCCCCCCCCCGTAAAAATGACAGGGCGGACAAAAGCCCTCCCGTGAAAATTACAGGGCGGACAAAAGCCCTCCCGTAACATAAATATATAATTATTATATAGTATTCAGCGCAAAAAGCTAATTAACAAATATTTTAGAGATTAAATTGCATAGTGTCAATAACAAACAATTAAGCTTAATGTAATCCAGCATTTAATTAAAATGTGATAATGTGATAATGATAATAATGAAAACTAATAAATTTTATCATCAAATTAAAGAGATTAAACTGCATAGTGTCAATAACAAACAATTAAGCTTAATGTAATCAAGCATTTAATTAAAATGTGATAATGTTATATATATTGCCTTTTGATAATGATTTTACAAAACTAATTAACTATGCCTATATTTTTTTTGCAACTAAAAATATAATAGCTACTTTTATGAATAATTGATTCGTTACAAGGCACGTTAAAAACGTATTGGACATTTGACTCTGTCAATCTTAATCCTCATATGGGAATAATCCTTTCATATTTACGTGAATTCAAATATGTTAGGGGAGGGCTTTTGTCCGCCCTGTTATTTTCACGGGAGGGCTTTTGTCCGCCCTGTCATTTTCACGGGAGGGCTTTTGTCCGCCTTGTCATTTTTAGACGGGAGGGCTTTTGTCCTACACTCGGCAACCCCGTCTACATATGCCATAGACAAAGCGCGACCGCCGCCTGTCCGCCCTCCTATTGCTGCATACTCAACAATCACGTTGTTTCCGGTCTGAAATTATATCGTACATTTGTCATATATTTTAATAGATTTACATACATAGTTTTACTATCCCCTAGTGTCAAATTTAAAGTGAATTTCTACTCACTGTAGTTTTTTGTACTGACCTTTTAGTTATATATATATATTTAATGTTGCATTCTTAGTTTGTATTAGTTTGATTATTGTTTTATTATAAACTGGTAGGAAATGCTCATGAAATGGAAGTTAAAAGCAATTTCAACAATATTAAGATAATATGAATACATTTGTTAAATGACATTATTTTTAATTGGATTTGAATGATATTTGTTTATTAGCTCTTTAACTCATATGGTTAACATTTGTTTATTTGATGATGAAACTTGATTTGATAATATAATTAACGTTTTTTAGTGTATAATCGACTGCGTCCGTTCAATGTTTCAGCATTTGTCCCACCATCCGGTTTGGAATCGATGTCCTATGCATTAAGCTTTGGATGACTTTCAAGTATGATACTTGGACAGGAGCAGGTGACAGGTGAGCATTGTGTATAAAACTTGAGTTTGAAATTAATGATACAACAATGATTCGGTTATACATGTTCAATTGTAATATTGACGAAAAATGCTCAGTCAATGTACAGGGGATACTAGTGTTATTGATTGTCAATTCGGTCTTGCAAACTAATCGTATTGTGTCTAGCTTGACCTTTCGAAGAATAAGGAGGGTTATACTTATCGTTTAAGCGTTGTTGCCAGCGTTCATACTTTACAGAGTTGTTCAGAACGAACCATCACACAATTAGGTTTATACCTCAATATCATACTAAATACAAATCATGACCCCTGATAGACATTTTAAGAGAAAATGGGATTTTCACAAATAACTTTTTATTTTCTTCATTCAGTTGACTTGATACAATAGTAAACTGTCATCAAACAATAATGTTACATACCTCCATGTTATCGACTTAGAAACTTAGGGTTTTTACTCAGATATGACGTTCATTAAATGGATTTCATTTAACAGTTGTACACAATAATCTAACAATAAGATTACATTATTCCATATTATCCTAAATACGAATTATTACCCTTGATTGATTTTATTTTTTAATCACGATGATGATTTTTAACTTAACCCTCACTTAACCCATATGTGGTTCAATATTTCAGTGTCCAGGGAACCGGAAGTTTCCCACCTTGCAACTTGAAGTGATACCTCTTGCAACCTGAACGATGCTCCATCAGAGGCATTTGCAATGGTACGAATTGATCTAAACATTGCTTGATTGAATTTTAGAACTTAAATAAAGATACAATTTAATGGAAATATCATAATTGAAATATCATTAGTTCGTTCGAATGGCATTTAAACTTTAATCGATATTAAAGTTATTAATTAAAATTATAATAAAGATGGTTAACACGATGAAGTGATGCTATTGGTGATGCTGCTGATCTTTTTATGTTGAAGGATAATGATTTTGTCATCAAGATACCTAAACACGATTGCTGTTTTGTTGTTTAATACAATTTCAGTCCGAAGGCCGCACATACCTGTCTTCCATTTAGCACTTTTGACCATGGGCGACACCTCACTGATGACACAATGGCTTGATTGCTTAACTGGATCAGGCTTTTCACGGGAAACACAATGGAAAATGAAATATGCAATACATTGACGCTCCGTTTTTTGGCCTTGTGTTGATCGATAAGACTTTTACATTTATGTTTCAACTTTATATTGATGAACATTATAATGGTAACATTCTTATACTGAAGTGACATTCATATGTTGATCTGACATTCTTAAGTTGATAAGACATTCTAATGTTATGTGAATTATTATATTGATGTGACCCTTCTTATATTTATGTGCCATTTCAATGTTTTTGTAACATTAGTTTATTGATGTGACATTCTTATATTGATGTAGCATTAAGGTGTTGATTTGACATTCTTATATCGATGTGAAGTTCTTATATTGATGTGACTTGCTTATGTTGATGGTTCAACCATACATTAATGTAACCTTCTAATTGTGATGTGACATTTTTCGAATGTCAGTTTAACAGTTAGTTATTGTGCGAGTTCTTTAAGATACAGGTGTAAATTGTTATGTTGTCATTCAACTTCATGCTGTATACACCCTTATTTTTGATATTGTACATTGTTTTTATTGGATGTTGTATGTGAATCATACATTTGAAACCAGAGAAATAAATGAGGCTCGGCAGTCATACTTTGTGAGCCGACACTTGGCAAATGAGCACAGGTTTCCAGAGTTAACCGTTTCTGGTTTTGCCTGGTCGGTCGGTAGAGCAACTCAGGACCTTTGCAGCCAGTGTTTGCTTTAGTGTTATAGTGTGCTTGTTTTACCTAACTTGACATGTGCAAAGCTCAAAACTTTTGTAGCTAGTGTTTTCTACAGTACTATAGTGCTCTGTTTTACATATCTTAACCTTTGTTTCTTTGCCGGCTGCATTTCATCTCTTAATAAACTTCTCGTCTGGTATTGTATATGTGTTGTTATTTTAAGCTAAACATGTCATTTTAAAAAATGACTGATTATAATACTGTAACAGTGAATGTATGGACTAAGTTTCATGTACATGATATTAAATTAATTAGCAATGGGACCCGACTTAGCAACTTGAAACATAACTGGAATAACTTTTACAGTATCATACTATATTGATTTTGTTTGAACTAAATAAATGTTAAAATTATTCTTTCGTTATGTTTAATTCTTTGACGGCCTAATATTTTAGTTTTTGGGAATACCCAGTAGAGGTATTGAGTAAAGTCCTAATGTGCATTGGTTACTCCACAGGAGAGGTGTTTGCGTGTAAAATATTTACTGCGATCCACTGTGGTCTCATAAAGTAGAAAGACCGTGTTTTCTGCGTCTTTCTTTCCAATTAAACTCGGTATCTATCATAAGAACCATTCTTTTCGACATTTATTCATCGTTTTTGGTATATTAAAATATTTGTATTAATTGTGGTAAATCTTATTTGGGAGTAAGAGTGAATCTTTAAAGTAATTTTGTCTACCAAAGCATGGGATAAAAATATACAAGAGATTACACTTATCACCGTTCTACCCAATGCGAGAAGCGTGGACATATGGGGGACTGAAGACAGCGCATGAATCCTGACAGGTGGGATTTTGAAATATAATAATCATATGACGCAGAAAGACATCATTTAAAGAATTCTCACTGCGCCATTCTCGATATTATAAGTTATTGATATGACTTTAAGCGAATCTTCTTGAAGTCTTTCCAATATCCCTGATATATGCAATCAGCCGAACGACCTTATAGAGCACTTTATAATCAGTGTGGAGTCATTTGGTTTACTTCTTTGGATATATTAGTGAACTCATTATATATATTCATCTAAATGTGTACAATATTAGTATCAGTTATGTAATAGAAACAAAATATAAAATTGGTGTTCGACCTAGCAAAACGGTTTCTTACGTCTGTAAACGAGTAACTGTATCTCACTTATACAACGATAAGTGTATTGCATATATTAGTGAGCAAATTAATGCATAAATGCATAAATAAATAAATACAGATTTATAAATAGATAAATAGAAATATATTTTCCGAAAGATAAACATTAGGTTATAAGCAGGGCTTTTCTAAATACAATGTATCGGCAGGTGCGAGTACTCGAAATTCTCATGCACGGTTCGCTTACAACCGTAAGAAGACACCCAATAGCTCTGCTGGGAGTCTAGTCGTATAATCAATAAAACTGGCCAAGTAATACAAAAAAGACCTGCCAAAGCAACCTTTGGGAAGACATTATGTGTATTATCAATTGGCTCTCCGATACGGAGGCACAGGGGTGACATGTGTATGTGCGCGCGACAAACTATGTCAGCGTACGCACGAGATACGTCAGTCGTGCGCACGAGTTACTAAGTACCTAAATTTAAAATCATCATGAACATCAATAGCAGCATGTGTAATGACAACATCGGCACTCATAACATCTCAATCAACACAAATATTTAATAAAACTTTTGTATTGATTTGGATGTCTCATCATTTCATTGTATTAATTAGATTAATTTATTGTCAACATTGCCCTGGTTCTGTTTAGGTTTATCTGATGAAAGGGTATTTTTGTATGTGATCCCTAAATTGTTCGTCTGTCGTGTTACTTCTCGAATCAAATTCGCTGTAAAGAGAAGACTGAAAAAATCAAGGTGTCTCTTCTTCCCCAGTTAAATGACCAGGTCCTGTTTCTTCACGAAAGGGTAATTTTTCAACATTCTCCGGCGGAAAACAACGGAACCAGGGAGCAGCCGTGTTGGAAAGTATTCCTTTACACGTGCAATGACGTATGTATAGTGCTAACGTAGAAGCACGTGTCACGAGAGCGTGAGTTTAGTTGAATAACTTATTGATTACATTCATCATTAATTGAATACTTGGTTTAATTGGTATTGTACTATTAATATCATAATGTCACAATAGCCATTATTATCATTATTACTATTATTAGTGTCTGAAATGACGTCGTACAGTATATATTTATATTGATATGTAGCATAACATGTAGTAAATATAATATGTTTAAGGTACTTAAAAGCAAGACCAAAAATAGTTATGACGAAAACCGCGGGAAACGAAATGACGTCGCGTGCGTCTTGGAGCGGTTCGGCAAGGGCGAATATGACGTAACGGACGATAAACAACTTATATACAGTGGCGGTTTCCTTGGTAATTGTTGCCGTCTATATGATATTTGCAACTTTAATGACCCAACCAAAATAGAACTAATATAGGCCCCTGCCACTCAACGTCGTATACAAAATAGGCCCAAAAATAAACCCTTGGCACTGAGATGGCTACGATTATCGAAAATTATCGCTAAAATCATTTAGCCTTCAAACAAAAAAGTCACCATTTATAATCCGATGTGTACAAAACTTGTGCAGTAGTTAGATATTGACTTTATCACAGTTCCTTTCGAAAACAAGCCAGAACCACCCCTACAGCGACTGGGTTATGGCCCATCAAAATTGCTATAATTAACTTTGTATACTCGATAAAGTATTCAATTTTGATACGTATTTCAATCGAATTTTTATACTACATAGACATTCATGAGGCCCCGGTTCATTGAAAACCATCAAGATTCGCCCTTGTATGTCTGGAAAATGGCCCTTGAAATTGCTATAATACAGCTTTTGAACACGGTAGAGCCTCCATTTCTCAACAGATCTTAATTAAACATAGACAATGGTTAAATTTGTATGGGACCTCAGTTTCTATTGAAAACCAGATCCACCCATGCATGACTTCATTATGGCCCTTGAAATTTTTAAAATTGCTATATTTGTGTTTGTGAATACAACAGAGCCTCTAATTATTATCAAATATTTACTAAACTGAAACAGTAATAATCTATTAACCAAATAACGGTTAGTCGCCCATGCATTTATTTTATTGTATGGTTTATGAAAAGTATAAAATGTCATTTCAATAAAGAGCAATCAAATATATACGTTTACAAGACTCTTAATTAAAATTGAAAATACGTAATCGTAAAATGCGATTTTTAGAGGAACTATTTGACGTCAAAAGCGATTTAAAATTACTGCGCTTTATGACGTCAGTAAACATAGTCGCACGCGCCTTTTGGTGAAATGTACAAAAGTGCGTTTTTTACGTCAATTTTTCAACAAATTTATAATTTTAAATATGCAAGAAAAAATATCTATCATGTGTATCAGCTCCGGATCGAAATTCCTACCCTCGGGCACGCTGCATGGGAGGTGTCTCGGCAAGCCTCGTTACCGGCTTACGCGCGTGCCTTCGGGTCGTATTTTTCGATCCATACCGGAAACACATGATAGATAATAATGATAGTATGACACACTTCATACGATATCAGTCACGTCGATAAATGCGCCAATTTATTTTTGCTATATGGTATTGTTCATGAAATTTGAATGACGGTATTTTAATAGAGCGCAACTGGATCATTTTTACAAAACTATAATCAAAACGCGATATAAATTATGTTTAAAATGTGCTATTTAAGAGGAACTATTTAACTTCAACATTGAACAAGAATTGCCACGCATCATGTAAGTATATGCCGCATAAGTCATTTTTTACATTGGAACATTAACTGTATATAGGAAAAAATACCAATAATGTTTTTTGTCGTTCCGGATTGGAAATACACACGAGATGGTATTTAAACTAATAAATTAAGTTATTATATCATGCCTCTAACATATATGTCGCAAAGCCATTGGTCCAAATTTTTCCTTATTGGGTCACCAAATTTATAACGTACCAAAATGGCGTCTATTTTCCGATTCCGATGAATAGTCCGATGGATAAATGAAACATTAAAACATGTAATCGGGTCAACCCCGTACCGCATAATATCCTGTAAAACGTACCGGCTCTCTTTTTACATTTTTTATATTTTCGATTACCAACCCTTTGTTCAAGTCAGGAGGGATGCAAAAACAAAAAAAGCTGAATTAATTCAGTAAAACTTTAAACTGATACAAATTAATAACCAATCATTTGTTTAAAATCAAACATAAATCATAGGTTTAAATGTTTTAGATAATAGAATAGAACATTCTTTATTATTTTTTATTTTTCTATTGGCTAAGATGACGATGAATCACGATGTTTGTTTTTGCAACGGATTTAAAAAAGCCTCTTTCCCAAAATAGCAGCGAATGAAACAGCGAGTATGGTTGCCATGGTTGATGTCACGTGACTGGAATGGTTGCATTCGTTGGTATTACAGAAGCAGTCTTCACCTTCAGGGGAGTCGAGATCGGTGCATCCAGAGCTGGGCATTGATCCACTTTTACACTCTCTCTTGACAACTGAAAAAATTTATGTTGCACAGATTTATCAAACATGCCAATGTTAATAGAAATCTTGCTTTTAATGGAAAAAGTGAAAGATTTAGTTTGTGTTATGGATAATCCGGTTGCCATGGTTAGTTTTGTTCACAAGATAAAAAAAGATTATGAATCGCACTATGCACAGCAATAAATGCATGCATTTTTTCATGAAAATGATATGTTCTGTAAACATCTTTGAAAAAGTGAAATATATTATATATAGATTCGTTCATGTTACACGCCATTTCATAAATGTCCTTTCGTAATGACGTCATGTGCGTGACGTCAAATGAAGTATTTTTAATGCGCAATACATGTGTAAACACGTATCTTTTGCAATATAAGTCATATCATATCCTGAAATGTCACTTTATTCAAAAACCCAATAAAATAATAAAAAGCAAATAGATAACCGAGTGCCCAAAATCGCGCGATAAGGATCATAGTTATATTATATACTGCGCTTGTTTTACTTGAATTTTGTTCTGTCAAGTTTTGACATTCAGTGCCATACTTATTTAAGTAAACTTTTGACATTTAACATTTGACTATTTTACTGAATTATATTCAATTATTTGTGTTTGCTAAGGTGATGGAGGCATTGTCATAGGTGTGATTGGTTGGTTGGTTGGTTGGTTGGTTGGTTGTACATAGGGATTGACCGAATCACAGCAACAACCACATCCATGTACAAAGCTGTTTCAGTGTACTTATATAACTATATAACTATATATATATATATATATATATATATATATATATATATATATATATATATATACTCCAACAGGCAACTACCTGTTTGTAAAAATTATGGTATTTAATCAATATCCTCATTGCTATCAAATACTTTTAAAGCTGCACTCTCACAGATTTACCGTTTTTACAACTTTTTTATTTTTTTGTCTTGGAATGAGGAAATTATTGCGTAAATTTCTGCAAACAAGTAATAAAAGACAGCTGACAAAAAATCAGATCGTAGATTTTCATATTTCCGTTCGAAAATGTATGTTTTATGGCTTAAACCGTTATTAACGGTTTAATAAAAATGCATAAAACACCAAATTTTGAACTTAAATATAAAATTCTGCGATCTGATTTTTTGTCAGCAGTCTTATATAATTGGTTTTCATGGATTTTTGCAAAAAATAGCTCGTTCCAAGACAAAATAAAAAAAAAAATTGTCAAAACGTTCAATCTGTGAGAGTGCAGCTTTAAAGCTGAACTAAAATAATGGCATTTATTGAACTTATTGATTCCAGATTATGATGTTCATATCGCGGAAACAAGCGAGGCATTAGCAGTTATTTGCCCTTGTTCAACCATGGCGATTTGGTTTGAATTTGCAGGGACGTAGCCAGGCTTTACTGAATGTTACGCACGAAGGGGGGTGGGTGGGAGGAGGGATATCCATGTAGCCGGAAATGGAACTAACATGTTGAGCACTGATGTGTATTTAAAGGGATTTATAGGTTCGAGGCCGCCCACTTTGTAGTTACCAAGTGATTGATTTTGGCTCAGTAAGCTATCTAGCACAGAGAACAATGCTTACTATAGCTGATCTTCCCTTTATTCTGATATCAATATTAAGCTAAGCCCTCGACTTTGATGCCATTTCTAGCCATACTTATTTTTTTCATTTTTTTAAATTAATGTTACGCACATGCGTAAGTGCGTGACGCTGGCTACGCCCCTGATTTGAAAAACAAAAACTGAAAAAGAAGAATTGCCCAAGCGACGGAATAATCCAATGCGACTTGTTAAAGGCGCACAATATAGGTTCATGCATTGTTAATGCGTTATAATGGTTAAAGTGACACTCTTATTCAAAATCAATACATACACATGTTAAACAAACATAAATTTTGAGTGATAAACCTTTAACTACTTACTAAATAATGCATTTATGGAAAATATTAATTACTGATAACAAGATTGTAAACGTGTATTTAATAGCCGAAAACGCAAAAATATTAAATGATTGGTGAATGCTAAAATATTTATTGTGGTCTACTAAGTCTCATTATGTAGAAATACCGTGTTTTTTGCACATTTCTATCAAATCAAACTCGGTATCCTTCATAAGAATGATTAAGAACCATTGTTTTCGACATGTATTCATCCTTATTGGTAACTGAAAACAATTGTTTTAATTGGGGTAAATCTTATTTGGGAGTAAGAGTGCATCTTTAACTCATT
Organism: Mya arenaria; assembly: GCF_026914265.1. NCBI lineage: Eukaryota > Metazoa > Mollusca > Bivalvia > Myida > Myidae > Mya > Mya arenaria. The sequence continues at coordinate 27,048,208 of NC_069129.1, read as the reverse complement.
TGTCTTTAATGACCAAAACAACAAAACAGCATATGCTTTTTGTAAAGTAAAACCTTTTAGCTTTTATAACTGTTTTCAAGTCATAGCTACGTGGCTACGCGTAAATATCTCTCTCTTTTGTGTATCCAATTTTATAATTATTTTGTTGTTATCATTTTTGCATCAACCTAAATAGTACTCCTTTAATGCGATGCGAGAATACAGAGATGTGAATACATACAGCCGTTCTCGCTCTTCCTCTTCGTGCAATAATCACACCCTGACGACGAAGTCATTGCCGTTTTGTGAAAGCCATCACTACAGAAGTCGTGTTTTTCACTCGAGGTGCAAGAGTAACAGTTGACAACAGCGTCCGTCTGACTGGCTGGAAAATAAATCGGAATTAAGGAAACCGATCACAAAAAATATGTGAATCTCTTATGCTTGGCGACCCAATTTCATTACAGTATCATTTGAATTCGTTTAGTGCGAAGGAAAATAATGTATTGCAATCAAAATGTAATAAAGAATAATGAAATAATAATAAAAATAATTTTAGCTTTCAAATTTTGCAAAATAAGCTCGTTTACGTCCGACTTCAGTTTTTTTGTTTAGGGTAACCTTCCCAAAATTTCTAGGTAGGGTAGGTAGGGATTTATTTTATTTTATTTTTTTCAAAATCTGTCGTAAGTTCAGAATGTTTTCTTGCACATGGCAGTCTTTCCTACATTACTGTCATTGCCTGACTTTGTTTTATCATATAAACAATAATTCCCTTTGTAACTCTCTATTCGCTAACGAATATTATTTTTGCTCAGAAACGGAAAAAATAGTTAGGATCGGCGCATTTTTATAGGTAGGGTCGGGTTACCCGAAAAACAGACATATTTTTTAGGCCTAATAATGCACCAGTCAATTGTAATCACGCCCCCCCCCGTTCGGGGTTATACCGGGCAAAGCCGGGGAAATTGGCCGTGTTTTTACCTGCTCTGCATTCGGTGGTTTTGTCTTGGCGCAAAAAAATAGCGGGGAATGGGCCTTACCTAGGGTCCCTTGGGTACGGGGGCATTTGGCGGGGATTTTACCATAATTTCGTCCCCGCAGGGTGGTGATTTCAACCGGGGTTGGCTGGACCGAAAGTCAAAGTCCCCGCTATTCTCCGGACCTGGGGGAGCAGTGGTTACACTTGACTGGTGCATAACTTGTACGTAGAATGTGTTTTTTGCTACGATCACCTTTCAAAATTGATACCAAAATTATATAGGGGCACCAGGCATATTACTCATCATTCAAGTATCGGAGGACAAGCTGATGTGTGGGTCGGACACCATCAATGTCGGAATGTACTTTTGTGGTTAAAGAGTGTCTATTACTCATTCTCTCTATAGTTGTTTGACGTCGGACGACAAAATATATGACATTTTAGTAGTAATATTGATATGATAAACTACAGAAACAAGTCAAATAATCGAAAGTTTAAACGTAAACCCGTGCAATGACACAGGGCCAACGCCAATGACAAAGAACAAAAAACAAATAACATCAAACCAGAAAAATGGAACAATAACACAAAACTCCACAAACAACACACATAGAACTAGGTGTTTTATAAAGGATTGTTAGGTACCACTAGGAGCGGCCAGTAAAATGTAAATTTACTGGGGGTTTAAACTAGTTTGTGTGCAAAACATAAAACAGATGATAATACTGATAAAATATGTCCTGAATTACCAGGTGTGCTAATAATTTCAATAATATTTTAATTCCTGCGCTTGTTTGTGCATCGGTATGACATGAATCCCATAAATATGTTGCAAAAGAAGGTAATAATAATAATAATAATAATAATAATAATAATAATAATAATAATAATAATAATAATAATGATAATAATGATGATGATGATGATGATGATGATGATGATGATGATGATGATGATGATGATGATGACGAAGATAATAATAATAATAATAATAATAATAATAATAATAATAATAATAATAATAATAATAATAATAATAGTAAAAGGTCAACTCACCGAAGAGAGCCAAGACAGCTAAGCCGACCAAACAGACAGTCGTGGGTGTTGGTACTTTCATCCTGAGAAAACACGGTCCTATATTCCGGGGCAATATAAGGCAGGGTAGCAAATAATCTGCGGTCCATCAGTGTGGACTTTTATACGTAAGGCTTAAACCATGGATACCGACACCATGGTTGAATTTGTGTTTATATTTGTTTTGACCATACATTTCTCGATGTTACTCACACGGTATTTTTCTCGCACAGGTTGGCGTTTTTTATACGCGTTAAAGGTACATGCCCAAGTTAGTAACGATTTTGTGAAGTCCCTAAGGTATTTCTTGATTATCTGGTTTTGAGATGTTCACCATTTCAAGTTCCGTACTATCTTTAGTGTTGATAAAGCACATCTTTGTTTTGTTTAACACAATTATATTAAATACAAATTGATTCTGTATACGCATGCATGTTTACAATATGCACTCAAATAATTAATTATTTTCATCCGCAATTGTTCTGAAAAGTACAACATTTTAATAAGATAATTACAGTGAAGATTTGACGTTGCAAATATTCTTATTTATCAGAACAGTTATTCTGATTGGCATACAATTAGTAAAATGTTATATATATATATATATATATATATATATATATATATATATATATATATATATATATATATATATATATATATATATATACACTAAATGTTATTTTTATAAACTCTGGAATAATTATTCTGAATCGGATTCAAATAATACAGTATTTCGTCACAATTTCATAACGAAACATAACGTTATAAATGTAACAACATTCATAGCCAAGAAAAATACTTAAAATTTACTTAAATTTTCGTCACAATGAAATGCAATTATTAAATTTGACAGCGATGATATTGAAGTTTAAACAAGCTCCTTTAACAGCAAATATCAATTTTGAATCAAAATAGTATGATAATCCTTAATGAATAAACTTCATCGATTGGATTGGAAAGTTCATTTACGCGGACTTCAAAGTTTTTATATTTATGCAAATCATCACCGGGCGGTGACTGTTGATCTGTTGAGCTAATGTTCATTATCCACGAAGCGTGAATTGGCATGTATTTATAAAGACTGAATGTGATATAGCTTGCTATTTTAAGACGCTGTATACAGCATCCATATAAAAAGAGAGCGGGTTACATCTTTTCACTTGGGCCCTATTTAATGAACCTTTTTAAACACAGCTTTCAAATCTTGTAAAAGCCATAAAAGCTAATTTAAATAAAAAGCCGCATGTGCGTGGTATGAGGTGAGGATAATAGTCATAGCAACTGGAGATGAAATGGTATTGAAATGGTATTGATGTATTAATCCATACATAACCTTACGCATTTAAGAATTTAAGCATTAACATAATATAAACGATCTAAATAAAACTTTAAAAGTACATTTATTAGTATAAAAGTATTTTATTCAAAGTCAAATCTCGGTTTATTAGGGCCACTGATTAAAGTGACACTCGTATCTAAAATCAGTCATATATGGATAACAAACATAATGTTTAAGTGATCAGCCTTTTATTACTTATTGAATAACGCATTTATGGAAAATATTAATTACTGATAAATTATATTGTAACCGTGTATTCACTAGTTGAAAACGTACACTGATTAAATGACTGACCATCAATCAACTCACAAGGTAGAAATACCGTGTATTCTGCACCTTGCTTTCAAATTGAACACGGTATCCTTCATAAGAACCATTGTTTTCGACATTTATTCAGCCGTTTCAATAAATTAAAACAAATGATTGTGATACATTTTATTTGAGAATAAAAGTGCATCTTGAAGAATTTAGGGAAAAGATTTATTGTATTTATTGTGAACTGTAGTAGTTTTACAGCTAATCCATGAGTTATATATGCTTTTATAGTTTGTGCATTTGTATAGGCATGTCCGAACTCATCGTGTGAAGGGTTATAATGCCTATATGCGATACAAATGCATCCGTTTGGTTGTGAAGTATTATAATTAAAACACATCGATTTTGCAACATATCAAAATGCTTACAAGTTTGTTATTATAAGTGTAATATTTCTTTTTTACACATAGAACATTATTATTAAACTTTAACGTATTTAATATACAGTGATTATGAACGTTTACATGCTAAATAAACATTAAATAAAATGGATTTCACCCCGTCTTCCCCGTCCACCCTTTGCACGGCGGCTTATACTAAAACAGCAAGTTGGATTCAGATTCCGGGAGATAAGTAAGCACGAATGACAATAATAACAAGAGCTGTCGTAGGAGTTATTCAGTTCCAACCATTTTTCTATCTATATTAACAGTTAGCTTGATCTTTGGGGCCCCGAACGCAATCCCATGAAAGTTCTCCATAACATATTCCCATATAACAGGTTTGTCACTTTCTGATAAACCAAACTAAAAATATTCGATACATCAGTAAGTTTGACGCCGCCCTCCCGTCGGCCCGCCTGAACAAAGAAGCAAGTCATTCTAAAATCCAGGTTGAAAATATATAAATGTGCCTGTCAAAAGCGATAAAAAAAATCAATCAAGGGCCATAATTGGTATTTGGGTTAAATATGGAGTTAGGTTACCTAGTTATAAGACGTTCGTCAATAAATGGTTGAATTATTAAGTCATTTGAATGTAGCAGTTATCAATAAAAAAAACTTACCCTAAAACTTTAACCTGACACAATGTACCCTAAAAACTTTAACCTAGTAAGTTCCTAAGTCAATCAGGGGCCATAATTTGTATTTAGGATATTATGGAGTTTTGTAACCACATTGTGTGATGTTCCTGAAGAATTGCATGAAGTATAAAGCGAATTGAATGAAGTAAAGCCTCCTTATTCTTCGAATAGTCGAGCTTTAAATGAATTCCAATGAAAAAAATAACCAATATAACAATTTTGAAGAATACATAAATACATCAAACTAACGAATATCCCATATCACAGAAGTTTGATGAGAATGAACTCCCGATCAGGAGTACTCTCTCTTTTATTTGTATGTAGAGTTTATCAGTGAACTGGATCGCTGTGTTGAGAATATTTTAGGATACATTCGGTAACTAATTTCTTCAACTAGACGCATGTTCAGGTAAGAATTCTTCTTGTCATTGTAAGATTGGATCGTTATCTGCATTTGGGCAGCAGGTGTACGTAGTTTTTTTTAACATGTGTTTCGTACCCATCAATTTTTGCCCAAATCGGGAGTTGTTTCACATTCAGCTATTTTGGGCTTTCGAGTTTTTCTAAAAACATTAACTGCACCGATTCATACTTAGTTTATGTTAGAGCATTGGTAGGAGTGACCCCTTTAATAAATCTGAAGAAAAATATAAATACTTAAGGTTGAATGTAACCTACGACTTTAGAGGTCATATGACACCAAAGCAGGAGTTAATTCCTATCAAATTACTGTGCCCCATATCCCATCTAGCCCCACATTAGTTTGGCATTAGCTGAGTTCTCCGACCCTCCGACCCCCAATATCATATGCAGACATCACCGATTGGTTTCTCGACTAACTCAATATTAAATTGAACCTTAATAATATTGAATAGCGAAAACAGTTTAATTGAGTGTATACATCTTTTAAAAGTAAATTCGTATGGATTCCGCGACCTATGACGGATTTTGCTTTGATATGCTGGTTCTTTTGATGTAGCGCTGCCTTTGTTCACTCAGTTCTTCATTACGGCAAGGCTTTGACCGAAGTGTAAATAGTTAAATTATATGGGTCAAGGAACAAACATGGTCAAACTTAATAAACATTAGCCATAATGAGTAGTCACATGAACATGACAATTTGATCTCCTCGGCCATTTCCCATCAAATACAACCTCGAATGTATGCAGTACACAACAGCAGAAAAAGTTTGTAAAATTAATGATAATAATATCAATTAAGAATGTCGTGTTTTATAGTACAAATTGATTTCAATTGAAGTGCATTTTTGCATTACATGTAATTATTAATATTCACAATATTAAGTAAAGTCCTAAGTTTAGCTGCTAAATTGAAATTAATACGAGATCTACTTGAAGCATAGCTAAATGTAAATAAGTCGAACATTGTAAACCGAGTTTGTTTTCCACCCCCACAAAAATGCAAAAAACAAAAACAAAGTAAAATGGCTTTAGCCGAAGATTTTAAGGTTAAATGTATCTCGCTGATTATTATTTGTTTTAGGTGAAACTATAATTTTGTTTCTTTCTCACATGTAATATATATTTTGACTTGCTTGTTTTAGATCCAGTGATAAAATTGACCTCTTGAACATCGATTTAACATCAAGGGTAAATGTGCGTACCTTTGGGGTAAAAATGTTGAAATACATTGTGAAATGAGAAAAAGATCTCCTTTGGATAAACACTAACACTTCCTTCATAAATGACGTTAAATAACTTTAATTTAAATTACAATTAATTGGCTCGAGCGTAAAGAATGTTAAGGTAAACTTTTGCAAGATATACCTAAACAGGAATTAAAAAAACACATGTTCTTGTCTGTGTAAATCACCTGAGCGTAAAACAGGGGTACCCGGAGGAAACCCTCTTGTCACACTTGGTGACCGCAAACCATACTCACATGCGCTCAGACCGAAAATCGAACCCGGATCGCCTAGGTGAGGAGCGAGTGGGCTAACCACTATATCAACCGGAAATAGTTTGTAGGGGTAGATCCAGGATTTGATGTTATAGGGGATGTAGCCTTTTGACTTGCACACCTCCATCATAACAGAAATGAATACGATTTAAGGTGTTTGGTACGCCTCAAGAAATTATTAACAATTTCATGTCCGAAATTGTGCATTTTGGGCGTATTTGTTTTTTTTTATCTATATAGGGATGATTTTAGACCTGAATCTGCTGTTTGTTTACACTTTAAAGTTGTTAACAACTAAAAAATGTTAAAGATGGTTAGTATGTTCAAAATGTACTCACACGTGTAATACCATTTAGATATCATATGATTGAATGTACTGGTTCTCATTTGCGTTTCATGTGAACAGATACACTATCATGTGAACTAAGCTGATTAAGTGTATAGTATATAACCATACCATTTAATCATTTGTAATCATCTTACTGTTAATATCGTAACACTGTTAATATACTTTTAAACTAGTAAGAGTAACTGCAACTTAATAAGGACTTTGGATAAAATGTTGTTATTATTATTGAAGGTATGTTTTTATTGGTGATTGTAGGAATTTTCTTGTTTAATAGACTGTCACCGACATCAAGTGACAGTAAGTGTATTATTTTTTAAATATTAATTACGCAAATAGAATAAAATGTTAACTTCACGGAATTAAATCACTCTTATTCAAATCAATACATATACATGTATAAAACAAATTCTGAGTGATAAATCTTTAACTGCATAATAAATAATGCATTTATGGACAATATAAATAACTGATAACAAGGGTTGTAACCGTGTATTTTAAAGCTGAAAAGTAAAACTTATTCGGTGTTTTCCATTTCAGAGTTTGGTTTGGTGTTTACTTCTGCCCGTCTTGGTAACCAGTGTCAATGCCGATAGGTACGTTTCATTTATGTTTCCTTTATTTTTATTTAGTTTTATTTGTTGCAGAATCATTTTGCTGTACGTCTTACCGAAAGAATGTAAATGCTCTGCTATACTATTTTGTTAACAATGCCAATCTTAAATAATAACAATATTCGTGTTTTGGCGACCTACTAGATAAAATCAATTTACGCAACGACTAAATGAACATTTGGGGGTCGTTTATGTTAAAAGCTTTCTAAAAGATTTAAAGCCTAAGTATCAATTTTAGCCAGCAAACAAATTCGAATCATGAGAACGGCGCAATATCTTTTAAAGTTTTCTTTTTATCATTATATTTTTTAAAATAACTGCATTTATTCTCCAATGTTTATAGAAGTATTAAGAACAACCAACTTTACAATACAAGAAGTGTTTCATTGGTTTATGAATGCAACTGAGTTTGCATGTAGTGTTTAAAGCCGCAGTATTTGTCTGCATTTGTTGAAATCCTGCCGCCGTGCGCAATATTCATTTTTAGTTTGTTCATTCTCTTTTTTCCATTATATTTATTTAACTATTTTCATTTTTAAACCTGTCACATTGAAATAACTAATTGTGTCCCATATAAAGTGATTGTTCTATTTTACAGCGATTCATTTTTGGAGTATTTAAAAACGTATGGGAAATCATACACGACTGCAGAGGAGTTCAATAAGAGGTAACTTTCTTTTGAAAAGTAAATTGATTAAAAATCACTAAATTTATGTTGTTTTATGTCCTTGTCAGCAACCGTTAAAAATGTCTTTCATAAGCAACAAGAAAGCGTAACTTAGTGTGTTTTTTTCCATCTTTAAGGGAATGGTGGCGGGGTCCTTTCATAGAAAAAATAGCGTCGTTTTGGCGGAAAGGGGAATAATAACTTCATGATTCACATAATGTTCAACTTGTTTTCAAATTATTTATTCAACAAAAAACTTTGGACATACTCATAAATATAATTATATTTCACCAATTTCTAAATGTTAAGAGGTCAATCAATGCTCCTCATAAAAGAGAGATTTTTCAAGGAAGTTTTTTTACCAAAAAAGGCCCGAAATAAACACTGTTACTTATCCTAAATGTTGCTATTAACTATTAAACTTTTTTTAATTTCCTCATTTTTTTTATTCTAAATGGCCATATGGCATTTCAGTTTAGTAAATGCTAGAAATATTGAATTATATCTATAAGTATTTCGTATCTATTCCAAAACAAAAAAAAGGTTTTCAATATGGCAAGAGACGGTCTCACAGGTAGAGAGGCACAACGCCGATGCTACACTGGGATTACATTCCTACACGATGGCTGTCAACCAGTTTGCTGATATGGTACGGTTTTGTTTAACTAGGGCATACCTGGACACTGACGGTGTTAGTCCTAAGTTATATGTGCAAATAGTATAACGGTGTGTTGTTTCTATATAAAATAACTGTATAGACGTGTGTCGGTTGTGTAGTCCTACTGATATAATATTGCAGTATGGATGCGTGCTGTTCGGGTAGTCCTACTTATATAATATTATGACAACAGGGTTTATATAGGCGTATACTGTCCATGTAGTCCTTAAATACGATAACAAATAAAGAAATATAGTGTCTTTCTTGTATTCATTCTAATATAAGATAATATTATAGATGCGTGCTGTCATATAGTCGCTCTTACATAAGATAACATTATAGCATATATATATATTGTCCATAGGATCCCTCTTACATAAGATAACATTATATATGCGTGTTGTCCATATAGTCCCTCTAATATAATAATAATAATAATAATAATAATAATAATAATAATAATAATAATAACAACTTTATTTAACGAAGGTAACATACTAAGTGTACAATCATTACAGACATACGACTTATTTCCAGCATGGCCTTCACACAAAAAGTATTACAAAAACGCATGTACTATACATATTAAGCAACATACAAAACATACAATCACACTATCACTATCATACATTTCTTCGACAAACACAACTCAGTTTAATATGATGATTATAAATTACAATAATTTCATACTGTAAATAATGTAGATATATTCAGTAAAACCACATTCAATCAATATATTTACATATTTGGTAGTATCCATTACAAGTTGTTGCAAGAATGTCATATACGTACATTAACACAATTCATGTAAACAATGAACTATTTATTATAATGTGATTTAAATAAAGTGTCAAGATTTTTTGTTCATGTGATAAAATTATTTTGCCAATAAGTAGCCTTTTAATGCATGTTTAAAGGCTGGTAGCTTATCTTGACATTTTATGTATGTAGGAAGATTATTCCAAATTTTCATTGCTTTATAGGCAAATGTATTTTTGATATAGTTTGTTCTAGGTTTTACAACAAAAAGATCCTTGTTTTCTGAAGAACGCAAGGTATAGTGCATATATATAAGATAACATAAGAGATGCGTGCTGTCATATAGTCCCTCTTACATAAGATAACATTATAGCATATATATATATTGTCCATAGGATCCCTCTTACATAAGATAACATTATATATGCGTGTTGTACATATAGTCCCTCTAATATAAGATAACATAACAGATACGTGTTGTCCATATAGTCCCTCTAATATAAGATAACATTATAGATGCGTGTTATCCATATACTAGTAGTCCCTCTTACATAAGATAACATTATAGATGCGTGTTGCCCATAGAGTCCCTCTAATATAAGATAACATATCAGATGCGTGTTGTCCATATAGTCCCTCTAATATAAGATAACATTATAGATGCGTGTTGTCCATATAGTCCCTCTTATATAAGATAAAATTATATCCGCATATCATGGATGAGGAAAATTGCTTTCACTAGACAATGATTTTACATATTCTACAGACTTACGAGGAGTATCGAGCAAACATGTTTGGCTTCAAGTCGGATCCTGATCACGTCCGTAACACCCTTTACCAAAGCAGTCTAAGCGAGCTACCTGCTGCAGTGGATTGGAAAGCCAAGGGTTATGTTACTGAAGTTGGAAACCAAGTAAGTTCCAAGTCGAGGGATATATCATTGACAAGCACGTAAATGCCGTGTGAATTTATGTTCTTGAACTAGCTGATGTTCAATACTAGTAATAATATACAGATAAACATATATTTACATTGGTCAGAGATAAGCAATCAAACACACTCAAATTTACCTTAACTTATTTTAGTAAAGTATGTTGGAGGACACGACTTCTTCTTCTGCATTGATGATGTTGAGAAAATTTTGTCTTTATTCAGGCTATATCTTATCATCGGAACTCACGCTATGTTATTCCGATTTCTCTACAGACTTTACAACTAAAACATAGTATTTAACGGACTAATACATTATTAATAGACTGGAAACTCATTATTTAATGGAGTTCTACGGTATGAATAATCTTTGTGCCGAGGACACCCGAGGAAATGGTATCTATTTGCGCTGTGTGTTTGAGTACTCATAAACTGGCTAGAAGTCCCAGTTCTCACACGATGTGACAAAACCTGCGCTTACATAAGCAAAAACAATTACTCTTACTTATTGAATGGTGGCATTGATGGTGTAGTTTTGTTATCCAGTCTTGAAGTGTCCTTGTAGATAATTTTGGACTCATGTTCATGTTTAATACTGGTTGAATGGTTAGTACTTTGTTAAAGTTAACAAAGTGATCAACGTGATAGATATTAACTTTAAGATTTGTCCTGGAAATTCAATGTATACACATATGATATAAAGTATTTCTAACACAATTTGGACAACCCTTTCAACTGCATTTGTATTAAAATCATGAACATATTATAAGTTCTTATTTGAAAGTTAACAACAATATCATTTATCACATTGTTAACTTTAACAAAAGTCTCAACGATCGGCCCAATTTAGTTCCTTTTAGAGTTAGATCAATGGTATCATAATAAAAACATCATCAATGTGACCGTACCAGTTCGTTACATGTTTTACGATACATGTTTGGGCCAGTGGGTCGCCGTTTGCTAAAAACATCATCAATGTGACCGTACCAGTTCGTTACATGTTTTACGATACATGTTTGGGCCAGTGGGTCGCCGTTTGCCTTCAAACATAAGAAGAGTAAAGAGTTGTATTGTTGTCATGTCAGGGTCAGTGTGGCAGTTGTTGGGCATTCACAGCGACAGGTGCTCTAGAGGGTCAACACAAGAAGAAAACTGGCATACTGGTGGACTTGTCCGAGCAGGACCTGATGGATTGCACCAAAAAAGGTTTCAGAACGAGGTTACCTAGTCACGCGGTTAAATGCAAAATGGCCGAAACAGTTGTATCCAATGACATTTAGTTGCACAACATCTTCGAACAAACAATAATTAATTTTTGATTTAATAAAAGCAATTACGTATATCTGGTGATAAAGACGACCTTTAATTCTAACCGTATAATAAACGTAGATCCCCTATATCAAACAATTAAATCAACACCATTTACAGGCAACATTAACTTTGCAGGAGGAAACCAGGGGTGTGAAGGCGGGCTTATGGACCGAGCGTTTGAGGACGTCAAGTCAAAAGGCGGGATTGACACAGAGCAGTCCTACCCGTACAACCAGACAAACCCCGGGGTAAACTTGCTGATCCTTCTGTTCTATACACGATCATTTTAGATAGCCCGAGTAGTTTATTGTGAATGGTATTTATTTAACTTTCTTCTTCTTCTTTTTCAAGCTGTCGCTGGCTTATAGATGTAAATTACCAATTATTTATATATATATATATGATATTTATGCACTGTGCTGTTTGTAGAGTTTTGTGCTCTTCTATGTTTCTTGTTTGTGATTTTGTGTTCTATGTCTTTGGCGTTTGCCCATTGCCACTAAACCGGGTTTATGTTTAAATTTTTTGCTACTGAGCATGTTTCTGTAGCTTTTTGCATATATATGGAGATATTTTATTTTGTATGTTTTGATGAATGTTGGGACAAGTAAGAAGTTTTGTGCACAAACTAGTTACCGGCCCCAATTTCTCAAAAGTCCCTTATAGCAGGATTAATCAAGCTCAAAGTGTTTTTATACTTAAGATAGGAATTCTCTTTATGATAATCACAATTAACCATTTTTCATATATCATAATCCAGTTTAAGTATGTAATTTGGCTAATTAAAATAAGCTACTTAAGCCTGTTAAGCTTAAGAAGTCTCGAGAAATTGGGACCCGAAAACTCGTGTTCCAGTGACCTGACTAAGGCACCAGTCAATTGAAATCACGCCCCCCCCACAGGTTCGGGGGTATACCGGGGATAGCCGGAGAAATGAGCCGTGTTTTTACCTTTCAGTTGGCCCCGCAGTGCCGGGTAAATGCGGTGGTTTTGCCTTCGCTTTAAATATAGAGGGGAATGGGCCTTACCTTGGGTCCCTGGGGTGCGGGGACATTTGGCGGGGATTTTCCCATATGTTCGTCCCCGCGGGGCGGAGATTTTAACCGGGGTTGGCTGGATCGAAAGTCAAAGTCCCCGCTATTCCTCGGACCTGGGGGCCGTGGTCACAATTAACTGGTGCATAACCGTTCTAATATTACTATATATAAGCATGCGTGGTCTGCGTGTGGTGTTTTTACGGTCTCTCATTCAGTACCGTTTGGACCCTTACCGTGTGTCACCAAACAGGGTTACTTCTTGAGACCTTGACTAAAGAGGTTCGCTTGTAGAATTTACAAGTTGAAACCTTACACGGTATTATTGGCACAGTGTACGGTTTTATTGACCGCTCCAATTGATAAAACAATTAAATGCATGTAAGTCATGAATATTTTTGAAGATGGTGTCCGTAATGTATTTTAAAGGCTAATTACAATTTTCATATCTTTCCAGCAAAAATGTTATCCAGAAATTAACGTCACTTACTTGTTTGGGTACATCGAGTGTGACCCGTGGTGATCCATGTGAGAACCCCTTTAATGTCATGTGTTTCCCCATCCTGTTTAAACAGTAGAAAAAAAACAAACAAACAATATATTGAATACATAATGTTATCCTGCACATATATCGTGTTATATTTAACAGATACAGATGTGTCAATACACGGTAGCTAACCGCGGGGCGACATGTACGGGATATGTGGACCTGCCGAAGGGTAACGAGACGGCACTGCAGCAGGCGCTGGCTGAGATCGGCCCCATATCAGTAGCCATCGACGCCAGTCATGAAGGTAGGGTCCGATCATGATAATGCATCCTGATAACGTCATACCCGGAACAAAATAAACGCGCGTTTTTTTTTTTTTAAACAGGCGTAAAACTTATAAAGGATAATTGTTTGTTTCATTGTAAGATCGTATTATAGTTCACCAAGTGAGCACTTGTACATCAATAAAAAACTGACAATACAAATACATGTATGTTAATTTAAATGAATACTCATCAGAACGTGCTTGTTCGCAAATAACAGCAATGGAAATCTATCCATGACTTGAAGTACACTGCGTTTAATAAAGAGCGAAATCTGAAAATATGCCCTGTTGGTTAACGGACGATTTAGAAACATTAAAATGGCCAGAGTCAAATGTTTCTTTCAAATAATAATCAAAATATACTCATGTCTACATATTTTAAGTTTATATATTAATATAATTATGTAGATAAGAAAATCATTGACCACATTGACGTAAATAAGGCAATAAGGGTTGATGGCATAAGTCCCACCCTAATCAAAATCAGTACATACATATGTATAATAAACATGAACTTTGAGTAATAAACCTTGAACCACTTAATATATAAACTCCATCTAGTCCGCATGGCCACCGGGACTTCAACAAAAGTAGTGGATATGTTGACCTTTTAAATATACATTGGTAACATCACGTGATAATTTCAATCAACGAACCACACAACACCACAGCCGTAATTAATTTTCAATCGCGTTATAAACGCTAATGAAAATTGTGGTCTTCAACGACGATATTTGAGCAAATATCAACATTTGCTGAAGGGTTCCAGCTTTTTGTATTGTTTGTTTTTGTTTTAACACTTCTTTTGATTTGCCACACTCTATTTCGTAATTAAAAAAACGTGCATTTTACAAACCAAAAGCGAGTCACCTGAATAGCTGAAAATGAAAAATAATAAATGATTGGTGAGTGCTAAAAGATTTACTGTGATATGCTATCGCATCATAAAGTAAAAATACTGTGTTTTCAGCACCTTCCTGTCCAATTAAACACTGTTTCCTTCATAAGTCTAAAAACAGCGAATCTCTCCCAACTCACGAAAAAATGACATTTATACTAGTGAATAACAGGCCTAACTTGATTCGTCTTGCGATCTCAAAGATAAGAAGGTTAAAACGTTTCTACCAATTAATGGAATGAATATTAAATAAATTGCGAATTCTTTGTAAGTCCTTATTTCGACACCATTGTTCGTGTCAAACTGCTGATGGGTTCTGGTTCAAAAGGTTTTGACATTGGTTAATGCATCTTTTTTGCAATTCTTTGTGGATTTGGAATTGCTATCCTTTGTAAATATGTGTATATATAACTTGTGGGTTCCGAATATGCCCATTTGTGGGAATTAAATTATTTTGAAACCAGCTCTTTTGTCGGAATATGTCCAGCACTGGTCATAACTAGTCATTTGTGACAACAGCCCGTCTATGGAAACCTGTCCAGCCATGTGTGGGGCCCTGTGCGTTTGTTTGGGCTCTGTCCGTTTGTGAGCCCAACATGTACAATGAACCAATCATATTACATATGTATATGTAAACTATCGAGGTGGCTTGATTACTATCGAGTTCGATTTATATAAATGTACACTGATTTTCAGGTTTCTCGTATTACAAGAAAGGCGTGTATGATGACCCTAAGTGTAGCCCTGACAGTATAAATCACAGCCTGTTGGTAGTCGGGTATGGCACTACCAAAGACGGGATACAGTATTACAACTGCAAAAACAGGTTATATATGGAACTGTGTGTGTTTTTGTTAAGTGCATGATTGCTTTCTAACATTTTTTTCTTCATAATTGACAAACACATCGACAAAAAAGTAAAACCAGACACGTATCTGACTTTATGCAGTTTTTGTCATACCAAAAATTCCGAATTTGAAATAAAAAAAACAAAGGGGGTAGGGGATGAAGGTGTTAATATACCTCAAGGCATCGGTCTTCGTAATCCCAAATTGGCCCTAGCAACGCGCCAGATTACAACTCAAAAACGGCATAGGATGTTTGGGTATAAAATTTGATAAATGTTTCCGAAGCCAAACATTCATCAAAGCGAACATATACCTGTTCTGTTCTGTTCTGTTCTGCAAAACGATTATGTCATAAGAGGGAACTGAAAACTTATATTATGCTGAATATTTGAATTAATTTACACTGTAAGGTCATTTTAAAACACACTTAAAGCCTCCCCCCTCAAGCGGATGTTGTATTGTACTGGTGTGTGTTTATTTTCCAGTTGGGGTACGCAGTGGGGTGATCACGGTTACGTGAAAATAGTCAGAAACAAGAACAATCAGTGTGGTGTAGCCTCAACAGCCAGCTACCCTACGGTGTAACTCTGTTTCCGTCCTGTAACTTTGGTGTTATTTTTGCGCATTGCTATAGTTGTTATGTTCATAGTTATATGCAATAAATGAATAAACTTGAAATTTGACTTCTGGTTTAAATTACAGTTGTCATTATTTTTTTATTATTCTATGGCCATTTCAGAGAGTAACTGAGTTCAATCGGAGCACCCCCGTAATTTTCCTTCGAAAACTACCTCGGATGTATATATGGTCGGTTTACAATGTCAGAATTCTTTACATTAAGATACTCAAATTTGCAAGTAGATCGCGTAGTTAGCAGTAAAGCCTTAGGACTTTACTCTTAGTAATCTGATATTGTATATATACAATTTAACACTTAACTGGGAATCAATTTAAATTAAGTAAAAAAAGTAAAACGTCAAAACACTTCATTTAATAAATTGTATTCTTATTAACTTTACGAACTACTTTTTCTAATGTACGCATACATCCGATGTTTCCGATTGTTCTTGGATTATAACATGTTCTATATTATATACCAGTGCAGCATCCGTGGTCAAGTGGTAAAGTTCGCAGGATCAACTCACCGACGCGACACTAAATTTAAAATACTAATGGTCTTAAAAGAGTGACGTTAAATGGGGGGGGGGGGGGGGGGGGGTCCCGTATGGCCATGCGATACACTGGTGCACGCTAAAGACAGGTAACATTCTGTCTGTGCACTTTGCTCCAAAAACACTTATATGACTAACAATCTTATCTGAACACTCCCCGAGTGTATAAATAAACTTACATCCCACCACAACATATACTAACCATTCCCCACACGTACACGTAGCCGTACTAGCAGTATTCAAAACACGATTTCATGAAGGAAACAGTTTATTTATCAGTAAGCTAGCAGTACCTAAAATGGTGTAACAATCTTAATTCATAAGTATAACTCTTTTTTTTTTAATTAACATTTTTACACCATTTTAGACACAGCTTATTGATGAATAAACTGTTTCCTTCACATATTATGAACATGCCTATTAGGAATAATATGAAAACAGATCAAGCCCACCTGCTTTCTCAACCTGTTATACAGCTGTAAGAGAGGTCAGTGCTGGAGGGTAACATGGTGTTAATTACTGTTAAAGAGTAAATTGGACTGATACAAGTTTGCATCCTGTCAAGCTAACAGGTTCATTCAATTATGATCAAAATTGAATAATGATAGTAATATAAGGAGATTGCCATTCTTATAAAAAAACAAACCCTTTACACTACTATTACCAAAAATATTCAGATTTATACAAAGTAAGCAGCAACCGGTACCAACCCAATATGCCGTTCACATTATCTGGACATTACCGGCAGCCAGTATTAGCCAAATATCGTGCATTGCTGCAGTTTACTTACGTTAGGTAAGCGCTCGTCCTACTGAATGCATAAAACAATCCGAAATGGCGCTGTCTGATCTATGCAAGGTAACCCCTTTGAGGAGTTTGTACAGTTCGAACCGGATAAATATATATTAACGCCAGAATTTTGGTATTTGCAGACTCGTCACTAGCAGGTACAGGGGTTAAAGTTATCTTTTATTTCAATATAGGAGAAAAAAGCAATAAAATACGTCCAGAAGGCGCCATTTCAGACTATAAATTGTAAAAAATATGGGACGCGTACCCCAACCACTCTGCCAACACTTCCAACCACTAGTCAACCAAGCAAATTTCGGTTCGGGGGGAGTGGCGAGAATAAAAAAAAATACGCCCGTTATTAACACCCCCTCTAACGCCAAATTCTGGGTCCGTCCCGGTTCATGGTAAAGGGAAATATAAAAATATGCAAATGAAAATATTTTCCTGAACGCCCATTAGTATCATACCTTTTGACCGTTTTAGACTGGGACGAATTGCCTTGAGGCAAAATTAGAAATATGTGAGATTTTCTAAAATTTACGTTTTTTGAAGGGGAATTTATTAATATAATGTGTTTGATAAAACTTATATGAAGTTTAATTGTTTTACTCCTATACACATCTTTATTTAAATTATAAAATATCTGTAAGCCCTAGATTTATACATTAGACATAGTTGTCTATGTTTCGGATACTTCCTTGTCGGACACACAGTGGTTCAGCGGTTTGAAGATATTTCTTGAATTTATTTCAGTCTCATTCCAAGATTACCATTAAGGTATTAAGTCGCCCACCCATCTCAAATTGCTGTTTCACCTTGTCACACACTTAAGTTTAAACTTATTTTAGTTCTTGTTGAAATGTAGTCTCAGAAATATCATAATACAATGTAGATGTTCATTAAGGGATTCTCTAAGGATAAAGGATTTTCCATATCAAATGTTGCAAAAATTATTTGGACTGGTTGAAATGATGATATGTATTGTGACAGTTGTGCTGAGGGGCAAATCAGAGTCAGCCTACTGGTCAACCTTAATGAGCCATTGACAAGAATGTGCAAAGCCCGGATAAGATGTCTTGGTCAACATGTGAAAATGTGATTGAGGGTTATTGGAGGTGGTGTTTTGGGCAAGTGGTCGCCCAATATTCCCAGATAACGCCCATTTGTAACATCAAAGCAACATTGATACGCTGACAAATTTTTTTTTCTTCCTTTTTGAGGTCTCGAGGACCCCTTTTATTTGCCCCGTAATAGGTACCATGGGGTCGGGGCCATCCCCATGGGCCCTTACAACATTAAAAAACAGTAATATTCAAAGTGCATGCAGTTATCAAGTTACAGTTTTAACAAAAATGTTTAGATATTTAAAATAGCAGTACTATATATTGCATATGTTTAATAAATCTGAGTTTGAAATGTTTTTACCTTCGAAAGCAAAAGTGGTAAAAGCATAGCAGCAGATACAATGCACTTCAAAAGTGCCTTTTTAATGATTGAGATCAATATAAAAATGTACATTGTTCTCGTATGATTTTGTTTTTCTTATCCGAAATAAGATATTATTTTACTCCTGAAAGCAAAATGAGTAAAATAAGGCAACGGATGTTTATCAACAAATTACAAATAAGTAACAGCTAAAGCTTAATAGTAAAGCTGGTAAACACTTATACAAGTTTATACATGACAACAGTCCTTAATATGTCTGAAGTGTCTTACATTCTGAAAAAAAGAGCCAAAATGCGACTTCAAATAATAAAGTACTCTTTAACTAATTCTACTGACCGGTTATTGTCAGACCATTTTAATTGGTCTATAGTAGATAGTTTAATGTCCAGTAACATCAGCTTAATATCTGTGTATTTCTGTTCATAGTTTATGCAGTTTCTACTTTTCCACATACGCCACTTTGTTTCTAACAGTATAGTGTTTATTACTTTGCATTTTGTTGGAAAAATAAAGAGTCCAAGCAAGGCTGTTGATAGTTGGTTTGTTATTTCTATTTGTAATGTGTTTAAGGCTATATTTTCGACAATCGGAATTATTTCCTGCCAAAAGTTTTGCGCGTGCTTACAATTCCAGAACAGATGAGTTAAATTGTCTTGTTCACTGTTGCAGATTTTACATAGTCCGTCTGAATAATTCATTTTGCTAAGTTTTTGCTGCGTGAAAATCGTTTGGTGTAATATTTTGAATTGCAACTGTTTTGCTTTTAATGACGCTTTTGATTTATATAGACATAGATACGCTGACAATTTTAAGCATTTGGAAATCTGTCATTTAGTGAGGTTTTGACCACTGCCCCAGCAGTCAAAACATTGCAATAAGCCATTTTTAATCGGTAATCTCCTAATTGGACGATTTGGTCATGTATCATCCAATTATCGAAACATTGTCAGTAGGCAGAGCTATTGATGTGAACCAATCAGAATGTACACTGAGAAGACCGTTATCAAATGATAAAAGTTTGTTAAAATGCGATAGAAAAAGCAACATAATTATGAAAATGTTGTCAAGCATTTATAAACTTAAAAATAATTGATATTTGTATTGTACAAACAATGCATGCCATTTAAAACATTGTTGCTTTTGAAACAAAGAATCATTGCCATTTTTCCGGCTAGGTGGCGCTAAGGAATTCTATAACTTATTAACAAATATATGATAGTCTTTTTATGAAATGTTCTTGATGAAAATTTGTTTTGTAATCAAAAAAAAATTTTTTTGGCATTATGTATTGTAGCATATACTTATAGTATTTTCCTCATGTTTACAATGTTTACAATGTAAGAACAAATTTTGGAGTTATTTCTCAGCTTTCTAAGATGTAGTAGTGAAATTTTCATCAAGGACAGAGATTTTAAATGTCATTTGGTTCTTAAATGTTCTAAAAAATCAGCATTCATTGAAAATGAACCATTTTTTTTTAGACAAGTAAATTACAGCATTCAACTCTATTATGAAAGGTGAAAATGTTTATTTGTTTTAGATACAGACAGAATCCACGTTGAAACAAGAAATTGAAGAATAACAGTCATGGGGAATGGAATGAACAAGGTACATGTAATGATGTATCTATTTACTATGCCAACCATTACAATGGGGTTGTTTACTACTGCGTTTTGATCCTTATAGCTCTTATTATTATTTATTATTATTACTCAACCAATTTCTGTCTAACTAAGCAAAACTCTGAAACTGCTTGAAGGAATTGACTGAAACTTTGAACATAAAATCATTTCAATGTGAAGTTGTGCATTTCTAGAATTATATCTCAGAATCTGGGGCACATTGTAAGTTTTGAAAATTTGATAACTGTAATTTCATCCTTCACCTTATTTACTACATCTTAAATATGTTTGTGACTTTATAATGTTTAAGTACAACTTAAAATTCTGTTTTGATTTTCTATTGCAGATAATTGGTGGAGTGTATGTGGGAAATTTCAGGGATTCTAAAGACATTGATCAGCTAACAAAGAACAACATCACCCATATTCTGTCCATTCATGACAACGCAAAGGCTCTCAGAGAAGTAAGAATTATTTTTTTATCTATCGCCTTTTGATTAATCCTCATCAGAAATCTATACAAGTACAAGATACAAGAAGCTTGATTCAAAGTCTGTTGAACATAAATTAGCAATTATTTTAGCAATAAATTGGCTATTATTTCAGCAATAAGCCATACACAGTGTAACAATGTATTCTTGTATTAATAAGAACTTTACTTGACAATTTGAACTTTGAAAATTGAAATAAACCCTTGAATGACTACTGAAAATTAGGCAATAAAGTCAATAACGGAAGACAATGACAATATCCTTGTGCCTTTTATAGAGTCAGGATATTTGATAAATTTGATCCCTGTAGTACCCATTGTTTTATCAAACTGATAAAAGCTGTTTTAAGTGAAAGTAAGTGCTGATTAATAAAACATTTTACTTCAGGACCGTGAATACCTATGTATAGTCGCAAGTGACACCCCGGAACAGTCTTTGGTCGAGTTCTTCCCAGAATGCATAGACTTTATTCACAAGGCGCGACTTAGTGGAGGGAATGTCCTTATACACTGGTAAGTAATTATATCCTGCCACTGATAACAGGTTTTGAAGCCAGAAATCAGAAGCTTTGTCTTGGAGAGAAAGAAATCCATAGTTATGCAGGAAATAAACTGAAATAAAGTGACATGTCGAAAACTCATTTTTGTTCCCAAATTAAAGTTACTCGCTCATAGATTTTATGTTGGCAATATTTTTAGAAAATGATGTTATTTTATTGTTGAAAAACGAGTTGTTTTACCATTTTCTGTCAATTTTTAGATAATTATTATCCTATAAAGCTTTTGATTATTCTTTATGATTGTTTAGTTCCCATTTGACTCAGAATGATCTGTTTCAGTTTCTGACCCTTTAAAATGTGAACGGGTCAATTTAACACATAAAATCTATCATACTGGTTAGGGCTGTAACGATTCATTGGTGCATCGTGAAATCGCGATTTGGTACCCGACGATATACTGTAGCATATCGCATTGTAAAAAATCGTGTGTATTGCGTATCGTTAGATTTGTTTTCTTGACTTAAGATTTGTATGCTTAAAACACTTTTCAAACATCTTTGCACGATCTGGTCAATTTGTTAACTTTCATTTTAAACTGTCAAAACAGCGAAAGCCACTTCAGCTGCATTTTCACAAACAGCAGGTAGAGCTAGAAAAATATGTTACAACTAGTTATCTTATTTATCTACACGGTGTTTATTTTTCTAACTAAAATGAAAAATAAACATAAAATTATTAACAAAAAATGCAATTTAATTTTCTTTTTTAAAATTTGATTAAAAAAGATATGAGAAAAACTGGAATCTGTGAGCTAGCTTAATGCAAAAATGTGACTGAAGTGGCTTTCGCTGTTTTTGACTGTTTTCAGTCGTCTGCAAAGTCAAGAATGGCGGAAGGAAATACTACTGGTAGTAAAGAGAAGCCTATAGAAATGCGCCGGCAAAATATAAGTCCAAAGCTTGGGAGAACTTGTGGTTTTGCAAAGTCAGACAATAAACTAGTTATTTGTAAATTGTGTCTGGCAGAATTAAAATATAATGGACACACTACCACGCATCTTCCCCGATGCAAAATAATAAAAACCTTAAACGTATGGTTTTGGTAAGGATATGCTCAACAATTTACAAATTAGGCAAACATTAAAGTCCTACATAATTTTTTTTATATATATATATATTTACGCGTACTCCGTATCATATCGTGAGTTGAGTGATGATACACAGCTCTAATACTGGTTATGCATTCATTGCAGTCTGGCAGGGGTATCAAGAAGTGTCACAGTAACTGGCGCCTACCTGATGACAGCTACAAAACTGGGCTGGAGAGATGCTCTCAACTGTATAAGAGGGGCACGAAACTGCGCTCAACCAAATTATGGCTTCCAAAAACAGCTTCAGGAATATGAGAACGAAAATCTTGAAAAGGTGGGTTGATTTGCAAAATTCAGAACAACTCTGTTTTGTTCTTTTTTCATGTCTGTGCATTTGCTACTTACTGTGACAGTGACAGCTCGTGCTCCAGCATTAGTTCAAGTTTTTTTTATAAAATTTTCATTGAACTTTATGGGTTAGGTTCACAAAGACTCATTTTGGCCCCGCAAAATATCCAAAGAAGTCATTGTGGTGTTTGAAATATATGTTAAAATAGATAACAAACCTTTAAAAGCAAATATGATGACTATTATTTTCTCCTTCACCAAAAAGTTACATAGGGTTAAAAAATACTTGATTAAAATTAGGTACAGCTTTTAAAGTGACAATCTTTGTTAAAATCAATTCATACACATATATAACAAACATAAGTTTTGACTTATAAACCTTGAACTACTTACTAATTAATGCTATTATAGAAAATATTAAATACTCATAACAAGTTTGTAACCGTATATTTAATAGCTGAAAACACACAAATATTAAATGATTAAAAGATTTACTGTGATCTACTTTCATCTCAGAGGTAGAAATACTGTGTTTCTTTCAAATTAAACTCCGTATCCTTCCTAAGAACCATTGTTTTCGACATTTATTCATCATTTTTAGCTCGATTATTCGAAGAATAAGGAGAGCTATCCTAGTCACCCTAGCGTCGGCGTAACCACTTATTTTAAAGTTTGCGTACCACCTCAAATATTTTCAAAGTCCATTGACATATGGCTTTGAAACTTTGCACACTTGTTCACCATCATGCCCCCCTGCCTGTACACAGGAGGTGGTAACTCTATCAAGAATTTTGACAAAATTATGCCCCTTTTTAGCTCGACTATTCGAAGAAAAGGTGGGCTATGCTACTGGCCCCAGCATTGGCGTCGGCGTCCGGTTAAAGTTTTAGGGCAAGTTGGGATTTTCACTTATAAGTCCAATACCCTACATTCAAGTGACTTAATACTTCACGCAGTTGTTCAGGGCCATCACATGATGAGGTTAGATAACTCCATATTATTCTTTACACACATTATGGCCTCTGATTGACTATGGAACTTAGGTTAAAGTTTTAGGGCAAGTTGGAATATTTATTAATAACTTCTATATCCTTTGTTCAATTGACTTAATCACACAATGAGGTTACATAACTCCATATTATCCTAAATACAAGTTATGGCCCTTGATTGACTTAGGTTAAAGTTTTAGGGCAGGTTAAAGTTTTAGGGCAAGCTGGGATTTTCACTTAAAACTCCAATACCATTTATTCAATTGACTTAATACTTCACACAGATGTTCAGAGCCATCACATAATGAGGTTAGATAACACCATATTATCTTTTATACAAATTATGGCCCCTGATTGACTATGGAACTTAGGTTAAAGTTTTAGGGCAGGTTGGGATATTGTTTAATAACTTCTATGCCCTTCATTCAATTGACTTAATACTTCACATAATTGTTCAGGACCATCACCCAATGAAGTTACATAACTCCATATCCTTAATACAAGTTATGGCCCCTGATTGACTTAGGTTAAAGTTTTAGGCAAGTAAAAGTTAAGGGCAAGTTGGGATTTTAATAAAAAAACTTCTATACCGTTCATTAAATGCACTTAATAAAATTTAAAATTATTTACGACCATCTTACAACAAGAAACATAACTCCGTTTTAAGCCTAAATACAAATGGGAAATCAAGTTATTTGAATGACTTGCGTCATTGTTTGGGTGGGCTGATGGGAGGGCAGCATCAAAGTCACCATATGTATTGAATAATTTTAGTTAGGTTTGACATAAAGAGACAAAACTTGGTATTATTACATCGTTATTATATTCTAAGTCAAAGCGGCGTTGTCGAGCGCGCTGTCTTACGACGGCTCTTGTTCTACTTAGAATTTACGTCAAAGTTTGCGTACCACCTAAAATATTTTCCAATTCAATTTATGTAGATATCTCGGTACATCATGTATTGCATTGAAATCTAATCTAACAGTGATCCATTCATGTTTCGCCAAAACTTTTCAATCCATTCACCGAATAGAGGCAAAATAGTCGAGCGCGCTGTCTCTGTGACAGCTCATGTTTTAAATATTAAAACAATAGAATTAGTTGTGATAAATCTTATTTGGGAATAAGAGTGTATCTTTAAACTAAGTATATTTTTTGCGTGATTTTCAGAACTGTTAAGTTGTTCTGAGTGACCTTATCAATCTCAAACTTTCATAGTTTGCCAACATTTAACGACAATTAGTTTTGATGGAAAGATTGATTTGCTGCCACAATCTTTAGCTTTTGTGCACCTTATATCTTTTAACAATAAGATATCTCAAGATGTTGTCCTATTATTAGTTATTAATAGCAATTTTAGGAAATACCTTTAAATGTTTTTGCACATATCTGTATATACATGTGTCTCTTTTACAGGCAAGGGCAGAGTTTAAAGCAAAATATCCTGACAGTCCATTTGATGATGCTAGGGACTGTGAGATTAACTTAAAGAGCTACAGACACTTCTTATCAACAGGGGAGACGAGTCCAGGCCCAGAGTTATATGCCTTGCCCCATAGAGCATATGGAGACAGAAAAAGGGGGAACAACTCCAGCACCAATCTGGTGAATAAGGGGGAAATAAATGAAAAGTTAGGGGATAGCCCTGTTAACAAGGAAAGTAACTCTGGCAATATAGATATGAACAAAGAAGGTAAAACGTGTAGTGACAATTTAGATGGCATTAGTCAAGAAAAGGGGAGTCACTCTGGCAATGAAGATGCTTTCAAGGGAGATAAATGTGACAAATCTGAAGAAAGTGATGGATTGTCAGTCCTAAAGGGAAAGATTGAATGTGCCTGTGTTTCTGGTGAAAACTGTGAATGTGAAAACTCTTAGCAACAATATCGGGGCGTTTACTCCACTCCACTGCAATATATGAGCTGCCTTTGCTGTAAACATTCTAAGAAGGAAGTTATTTCACTTTAATGCACCAGTCAATCGTAACCACGGTCTCTCCAGGTCCGGGGGTATACCGGGGATAGCCGGGGAAATGGGCCGTGATTTTACCTTTCAGGTGGCCCCGCAGTGCCGGGTGAATGCAGTGGTTTTGTCTTTGCGCCAAAAATGGCCGGGAATGGGCCTTACTTAGAGTCCCTGGTGTGCGGGGGCATTTGGCGGTGATTTTACCAGCAGTGTGTCCACGCAGGACGGGGATCTTACCCTGGCTTGCCTGGACCGAAAGTCCTGCTATTCCCAGGACCTGGGGGGCCGTGGTTACAATTGACTGGTGCATAAGCTGTGAGGAAAATACCAGTTTTCCAATATTTGGGATTTGTTTGTGCAATGGCCCTACTTAAAACATATTGACTCTAGGCTAAGTCCAAGTTTCAGAATAGTGCCAAACAGTAGGATGCCAAAATATAATGTGATATATTGAAATTCTAATCTCGACTCTACTGATGATATGCATATCATATAAATGTGCCTTTTATGTGATTTTCAATCATATTTTTACAGAAAATCATATTTATGTGTATGTTTAATTCATTCTTTTATACAATTTGCTAGCATGTACTTATAGTATGTTTATAAAACAAGATTCATTCTGCTAGTGACACTGTCACATGATTTTTAGCTGGATTTTGAACAAAAACTTGAGGGTTATAAAATGGCGAAAACCAATGGGAGGTTGTACGGGCTGGTGGGCTTTAACAATTCTGTGTAAAAGATTTTAATCATATAAAAATGCATTACCGCATTGGCGACTTGCTGGACTTTTTGATTCATATTTTTTTTCTTATTCAGTTTTTGATGTGTTCTATAATACAGATGATAATTGTTTGTAACTTTGAAAGATTGAAATATATTTCAACGAGTGACCACTAAAAGCTATATTTAATGAGTGGCGTATTGTCACATCATATAATATTTCATTTTTAGAAGCTAACAACGATTCTGTTAACATTAACTTAACAATGTTGTTATATTTAACAACGTTCTGAACATTGGCCCACAGTTTATATTTTACAGTAAGGTACAGTTACATGTTTTAGACAGTATATATCATATGTTCTGACAATTTTATGAAATATTTCTATTGAATGTTGATTGCAAATTGTAAGGTTTTAAATATGATTGTAAACAATCTTGTTATGACATAATAAAATGCTGTGCAATACACT
The DNA here is from genome assembly GCF_026914265.1 of Mya arenaria. Taxonomy (NCBI): domain Eukaryota; kingdom Metazoa; phylum Mollusca; class Bivalvia; order Myida; family Myidae; genus Mya; species Mya arenaria. The sequence goes on along the minus strand of NC_069129.1, from coordinate 27,021,081 downwards.
TTAAGTCGATACTTAGTGTTCTGATAATTCCTAGTTTATCATGCCTTAAAAATACCTGTGCACAGGTTGTCCTACCTGGCAAAGCCCCTGGACCCTAGAGTTTTTTTACGACCCAAATCCGATGTTTCGTTTTTTGGTTGAATTAAACCATCTGGGTTGATTACAATTTAAACCAGTAAGTATTAATTATTCAATACACAATATACCAAAACATCATACATGTAGTTAAGATTCGCGGCTTACCTTGCTGTTTGGACTGAACGAAAAACAATAAAATAAAATATTTGTCCTTACCCCAATTAGCATTTTTGAGAACGTTGCTTTCATCTCAGATATTTTAGGCCATAGTTTGTTTCGTCTTAAAATCATGTTGAGAACTAGAATTCACACTGAATAAAGTTACTTTAATATCTATCAGCTCGTCTGTTTTTCGTTCACAGCCCCAAAGTGGTGTTGATGACGTTATCGGGCTCGTCCTTGTGCAAAACTTTTACTTTTGCCATAACTCAAAAACTGTTCCTGATACTCAAATGAAAAGTGGAACACATGTTTCCGAAGATAAAGCACAAAATAAATACACTAATAAATTTGAAATAAACATTCAATCATATATTATGCATATGAACATACGAAACTTATTTATTTAAATAAAACCAGTACAAAAAATTATTATACAAGTATTTACAAGATATAGCACTGCACGGTGATAAAAATAATAGTATACATGCATGTCATATAACAAGTAAATTTTTATTGATGCACATATTAATCTTCAATTGGCCCGGCCTGTCGCTCCGGGATAGGCGCAAACCCAGCATAAAGGTGACTTCAAAGAAGCTTGCTGGTTGTCATTTCTTAGTCTTCGTAATCTTCCCACAACTTTTGGTGTCGGCCGTGGGCAGTCTTGAAGGTTGCTCGCTGGTAGTGAGTGAGGCTCTGCTCCGATATGAGTTGAACTTGGACATCAATGGTCTCTGCTTCTGAATGGAGAGGAGGAATTTGAACGTAGGGGGCGTAGTGGGGCGCCAACTTTACCAACTTTTCCATTATGCACCTATGCCATCCTTCTACGTCATTATTTGTTCTGACTGTTTCTTGGAAAACAGGCCAATTTTTGTCCCGCCAGACTTTGTCCTCTAACCAGGTGACCTTCACACGTATGTCATGAAGGTCTAGAGTGCTTCGTGGCCGGAATCGGTCGCGATGTCCTCTAATGATTCAATTTCTTCCCGTGTGTATTTAGCCGGCAGGAATAGAAGGGACATCACTTTTCGTAAAACACATGCGGTTGAAAGACCAAGTCCTTGAATTTTCTATAAAGCTCGAGCGTGAAGTGGAACGCGCTACCTTTCTGTATTGTGTTTGGAAATACATGTCTGACTGCGTTCCAGGTAGCTGATTCGAACTTCAGCATAAACCACTGCGCAGCGGGTTGGGAATCCATGGCGTTTATGATGGCTTTGAGGATTCGAATGTAATCTTGAGTTGTTCTTCTACTCAGCACAAAATAGGCCAGTGGTACCTGTTTGGTACATTGACCATTTTTCAGGAACGTATGGATTGTAAATTGTTGTGGGAATAGGGCCTCGACCGTCAATAGAACATCTCTGTGCTAATGGTAGATGATGGAGTTGCGCTCTAGCTGACAAGACAATGTGCCTTTCCCTATTGTACATGTAGTTAGAATGTCATCAACCAGGAATTCGTCCCCTTTGATGAAGTTAGTATCCAGGACGAAGTTCTTGTCTGTCGGTACTGGGGCCTTAGGGCGGAGCTTCTCGCGAGAGGAGTTTGGCATCCTTGCAACGCTGTCCAATTTTGGTAAACAGTGGTCCCCTGGTTTTCGGGTGTTTTGGGTCAATTTTTCAGCAGTATTTGCTACTTACCTCATGAGTTGGCCTTTCCCCAATTATTTTGCATGGATGTGCGAATTATGTGTCGTCAAATTGTCTTACAATGGCTGGGTAGCGTTCTTTCTTGTTAGTACGTATTGCGTATTCGGGTTACTGTGTATGTAAAATCACCACTGCTTGCCAGCTTTGATCCTCCACGTTGCGAACCATTATTCACTGTCGTTAATGTTACTGGCCCCAATTTCTGGAAACGTCTTAAGTCCCTTATAACAGGATTAAGCTAATCGCACTATTTTTGTTGTTCTATAAAATGTGTTATATTTACTTTTTCAAGATTGTTTAGAAATTATGTAGGAATAATCTGTATGATTATCAGAATAAACCATTTTTCATTTATCAAAATCCATTTGCATTATGTATTTTGGCTAATTGAAATAAGCGACTTAAGCCTGTTAAGCTTAAGAAGTTTCGAAAAATTGGGGCCTGACTCAGTCGCATCATCGATGACAACATTGTCAACTTGTGGATCGACTAAGGATCTGTCTAAGAAGGTCTCTGGACGATTGATCTGTCTATTCTGGACATCGAGTGATGCGTCCAGGTTGGCTCCTTGCAGTTGCTGTTCAGGAGACTGTGGTTGCGGGGCTGGCGACTGTTGCTGCGAGGCTGGCGACTGTGGCTGCTGGGCTGGTGACAGTGGCTGATGGATAGGCGGCTTCGGCGGGCCGTGTGTATGGATTCCCTCTCATCATCTACGTCCACATTTCCTATGGTGCCAGCCTTGGCACAAGTCACATTAGTTTTCTATAGGATATAGTTTGTTATATGCACAGTTTGTTTATTCTGCTAGTATTTAATATAATGCTTTACAAATTGTCGAAAGTAAGATAAACCTACACACGTATAATCACACTTATAACAATTATTTTTAAGTATATGTAAACCAATCAAACATATACACTTACAATGAGTATTTGGTAAAACGAGCAAACACTTAAAATAAACATTCGGAAGTATATATAAACCAATCGAACTTTTACACTTATATTAAGCATTTGCAAGTATATTTAAACAAATCACACTTGTACACTTACAATAAGTATAAGTAAGTATATGAAAACCAATCAACCTACACACTTATAATGAGTATGTACACCATTCGATTCATTCACGTTCTGTTTTGCTAATTGTTTCAAAATACATATAAACCACAAATATAACAAAATAACAAATACATCAACAATAAGATAAACATTCAAGTAGACTTGAATCCCTGCAGAGCTAATATAGGTAGTTTTTTTTTCACTTGCTCATGCTAATAAAATTCTTGCTACTGGGCTTGTCCCTGTACTTTCAGTTGAATAATAATTGTAATATATTGCTGCTGGAATCCGCTCTAGGTTGGCTTTTATGAACACCCTTTTCTTGAGAGATGGAGGTCCAAGAAATTAAGTAGTTTGTGGTCACCAAGCCGGACAAGTGCATTTCCTCCTGGTACTCCCATGTACTATTTTCGAATATGATTGAATCATAACAATACATTTTGAAGGCAACTATTTCCGAAAAACATGATGCGTACGTGTTTAAAACAAAATATAAACGAAAAACAATCACACAACAGACCTAGTTTTCATTTCTTTGCAAATACTCCAAACCGAAACTCTTTCGTTTCGACAAAGCGGCCTTAAGAACCGTGACAGAAAGAACAATAGGCGACGTCAAAGCAGTCTGGCTTGATTCCAGAGTCACTGAAAATTAACAAAGCTCCAATTGTTCACCAATGTCATTCTTCAATTGTTCCAGTCCTTCATGCAGATCGAAAGACAGGTATAGTCCTTTCTTGTTTGGATTGGCGTCCACTTCAGTGTAATTCTGCATTCCCTGAAGCATCGAAATGACATGCGCACATTTACCGTCTGGCTCATCGGAACAAAATATTGCTCCACTTTGACCGCGTTCGCATAACCTTTTCCATCTAAAAGTATTCGTTTCACTATCAAGTTCGCTTGTGTCTGCGATCAGGACATAATGTCCTTCAAGAGCTCTTCGCTTGTAATATGGAATGGCAATTTTTCCTTTCCGTGGATGGGTTTCTCCTTTTGCCCAAATGTAGACAGGCAACTCCTCTTGGTTTCCTTCGTCAAAACGAAATAACCTACTTGGCACATGTTCGCCTGCTGAATTTCTGAAGCGTGTATCCCTAGATTCAACAATTATTTTGGCAGCAGAAATGTCATATTCCCCTCTGTCTCGACATCTTATAACTTCGCCGATTTTCAATGTCGAATTATTACGGCCTCTATAATAAACGCTTGCATGTCCTTGAAGAGGTGCGTCCATATCTGGTTCGGCAAAATGCCTTGCTAAAAGGCCGTATGTCTGATCTTGTCTTCTTTCGTTACGTGTGTATCCACCTAGTGTCCCCGATAACCCAAAATCATTTACTACCTCACAGCCAGCAACATGTCCTGACAACAGTTGTATCTTATATAATCCGAACAATACTTCAAACTCAACGATATTGTATTTTCGCAATGTTGTTTCGATGCTGTTGCGAATTTGAAGGTGTTGTTTATCATCTTGTTCGTCGACGAATATGTTCAAAGTTCAACTTCGGTATCCACAGCCGTGGATTCGCTGGTCTGTTGAAAATATTCCATCGGAGACCTGTGAAAGAGATCATCACTTTAGTGTTTTTATTATTTCTTTATTAATGAGTGTTTTTTACTATTAAAATGTCTAGAGAATTTATAAATTAAAGATTGTATAACGAAAAGTTTGAATTTGAAAATTTTCTTGTATATACACCTTACCAACTATTACGATATATTAAAACATTTAGAACAAGAAATAACATATTGCCTGTGGAAATTGGAAGCTGGAATAATGTAGAATAAATCGATAGAAAGTGTATATTTTGTACCGATACATTTTGAAAAACTCTGTAAACTTATTAAAGAGATAATGCTTAGATTTTGATAATGCTACAAACATTGATGTTTTTTGTTCTTGTTTAAATGGCTCCTCCATTATTACATGTATAATGTTAATATTATATAACACTGATTGTATTTATTGATTTTTATTATATAATATCCTAAAAATGCTGAAACTTTTTTCGTTCTTTACATAGTCATATATTTCAATACTCCTTTTGTCATGTTTTGTGACATGAGTTATACGAAATGAAATTGGAAACTTGGAATTAGAAATAGAGCTAGTAGCTTTTTTATTGTCGTTTAAAGCGTAATGTTCGGCTGTATTTGTCAAAATTGCTCTTGACTAATTTTTCGTTAGATGATAAGAAATAATCAAGCAAACTTACCTCATTTGTTCAATCAGGAATTGTTCTGTGTCATTATTGTATTATAATGTATTATATTATTTCTCAATAATTACCTCATCTGTCAGAACTGGGTATTTCTCTTGAGCTTCAGTTGTGTTTCCTCTTCTTCGAAACAATGCCTCCCCGCTGCGTATTGTGTCTGTCAGAACTTCTCGTTCCATTTCATCCAATACGATAGATTCTCCGCCATGGACACTTTCTGTTGAAGGATGAAAGCTTTTTCCTGTAATGGTCAGAGGAAATAGTAGGGCGACGCATGCTTTCACATTTCATGAAAACAAATCAATTTCTTCGACTTTAAATGTTGGCATATTATTTATAGGTCTCTGACATTGCTATAAATCAAAGGAGGAAACGTTCTTAACGCACCTGATCGAAGTGTAGTCTGGTCGATGGATAGTTTTCTCTTCTTTAATGTTTGCCCACCTGATATATCATTATTTGCTATTTCTTCCCTAATTCTGCGTAACTGTTCTATCTTTGTCTTGAATTGGTTCAGGGCAAATTGCTCTAGAACCAAATCTACTTTGGAAATGAATTCATCATAACTACATTCGAAATTCATAAACTCCGTATTTTTTGATTTCACTCCTTTAAAGTCTCCTTTTTGAACAAACTCAACCAAAACTTTTTGCCGATCAGAACTTTTTTGCTTAACTTTAATGATAGGTTTGCAGGCATTTTTTTCAGTTTTGCGAGTTTTTAAATCTGTAGTGGAGATATCAATTTTGGCATGTTTAACATCCAATCTATCAAAAATTTTCTCAGGCGAAATAGCTTTCCCTTGGATAATTAAACTGATACTTGAATGATATATCAGCAGCGATGGTTCTGATTCAGGATGACACTTTTTAAGAAAGTAATAACATTTCTTGTCTTGCTCGGCGGTGAATTCTACAACGTGTGTGTATCGTAAGAAAGCTGTTGAATTAATTTCGAATTTCTCGAATTTATCCATATTTCCCACGTAAAATCATACGCTCTTTTTCATCCTCAAATGTTCATTAATCTGTATTGAAGATCCGAGAGTTCAGCGTATTTAAGTAACGCAGAAAATTCTTACATAACCATGACCATGGCATTATGTTATAATTTGAACTCGTGTTGGTTACTTCGTATTCGGTAATGTAATTTTCCAAAGAAATCTAGTCCCTACTATTATTAGCTTAATTACCGAAATGTTTTGTAATCTAGTAAACGTACACTTAATGTTTTTAAACCTAAACTTTGAAAGTAAATGGCGCAGTTTGTTGTCATGTTTTAAAGACCCACTACAAAATTTAAAAGTTGAAATAATAATCCCGTTGAAATATTATTTTCTTTAAAAATATAAAGATTGACTGTTTCAGGTGATATCTTCCATGTTAATTATATACTCTCATGATTTGGTTTTAAAACGTTATATAGTACGCAATAGAAAGAATAAATTAGTATGGCATTGCTTTATTTCATTTCGCTGAAACCTCTAATTCAATTCTAACTACTTGTGATAAGCTCAAATTCATACTTTAAAGATAAACTCTAACATAAACAAGTCATGTCACTACTAGAGCTGATGCTTAAAGGTTTATAACTCACGTAATTTGACATGATATAATACCTAGCAAAACAGCATATGACAGTTCCTTACGAAGCAAGGTATCCTAAAGAAGACTGGCAATATAAGACGTAATACTGACAACGATAATTAATTCAAGCATCATTTTCAGCACTAACTGTGTGAAAAAGCTTTACAAAGTGATAGAAATAAACAGAAAGTAAACGTCTTCTTCAAAACATTCAAACTCAATTTTAATGCATTGTTCTTTAGGTTACGTGTATAAGCTACATACAAAGATGCATTTTTTACCACGAAGGTACACAAAACCGTCAGAAAATAAGTCTATTGACATGGTCAGCACGTTTAAAGGGTGAATAGTTTCAGTACAAGTTTTTTTTCTTTTAAGTACTTTAAACATAGAATTAAAGCCTCACTCTGTTTTGGCCATTGTATGCATTCAATTTACGAGTGAAGAAACAAATAACAGGTTGATTTAGGCCTTAAAATATTTCATGTATATCTCGTACAAGAGTTTCGATTTGTCGTAAGATACGTTCATTACATTCCCAAACAATAACATTAAGCATCGCAATGTTTAAAACTTCATTCAATGTTAACAAAGTCCACCGCACTTATTCGCGATTATATACTCATTATACAAGAAATCATTTATTTTTAGCTAATTACACAAGTCGTTATTGCCTATGATGTGGAATTGTTTATCTATTCAATAAAGAACGTTTTTGTTCTAAAAAGCATACCTGCTGTTTACAAGTATTTCATGACAAAGGTTTTCCACATTATTATCTCTTCATTCAATGCTATCTAATGATCTGACCAAATGTCAGAAAATGTTCTTCAATTATACAACACGGACAACGAAACAGAAAAAAATGTCGTTGCATTTTTCTAAAAATTGGTCATAATCCCGCTGTCATTTAAAAGCCAATTATTAACTATTTGGACAAACTAACGCTCAATCTATTTTGAAGCCATTATTTTTCGAAAGGCTTAGTATTGCAGTGTATAAAAAAAGATCGGAGACCAGTAAGTGATATCTGAGGGACTTCATGATTCGAACTGCACAATAACCTTAATTTTACAAACATAAATGAACTGCAAAGGAGATCTTTCTATCATTTCAAAGGGCTTCTTTCAAGGCGTTGAAAGCAGATAAGAAGCAGATGTTTAGATTATCAGGTTCAAGTTAGTTTGTGTTCTATTATGGACGCCCATCTCTGTTTAAAACGCGATCAAATAACGGCATAGAGTGATAAGGTTATTATATAATGTTATTCTTTATACCACCCAAAAAGGTTTGATTGAAGTATATTGGAGTCACCATATGGTTGGGAGGTCTGTTTGTTGATCGGTCTATAGCCAAGAAGTTGTGGAGGAACTTCTTCCACAGTTATAGACGGATTTTTCAGCAGTTGAAGCCTATTTGCTCAAGAGTGATGGTCATTTGACTAAATGTTCACTTAATAGCTATACCAGGATTTGTTAAACGAATTTCCTCCATTATTTGATAAGGATTGTTCTAAATTTTGAATCACCGTGAAGAGTAATACAACCAAACATAAATTTGATAAGTTGCAACAAAATAGTGCAAAAGTTTTGTGCACTTGAAGTTTGCCTAAAATTATTAGTAAACTCTGACACCTTTAATGCCACATTGTAAAGTTATCTATCGAAGGTCTTTAGGTTCCTGTTTAATCTAAGACTAATGATCTTTGAGGGCCCGAATATGGCCTCGCCGTTAATTTTAATATACAGCATATATATTTCATCAAAACTCCTTTACTGGAAAGATAAAAAGTAAAAACGTAATCTAGGCAACCCATGTAATGCATAAATCTTTTCAAAAAAGCAAAATAAGCACCTTTGTACTAAATAGTTTCAACACACTGGAACTTTTCATCCATTTCGAATGTCCCGTAGGTTTCTATGACCGATAAGGTAACGACTGTAATTGGTTTGGTACTCTTGCTTTAGTTAAAAAAAAACACAATAAAATTGTACTTTGAAAGGGATTTACCTGTGTTCGTTAAGCTATGTATGGCATGTTCTCAAGAAAAAAGAGGAAAACAAAAATGACCAAAATGGAAACTACCCACTTTATGACTTAAGTTTCATTTCTGTTACAAACAGATTGTTCATATTACCCAATTCATATATATTGACAAAAAAACCTTTTAAAGGGACTGTAAACCAGATTGGCACCAAAAAAAGTTTTTATTCTGTAACGAATCTCAGGACAATTATTTAATAGAATGTGTTACGCTTTGATATCATAATAGTGAAAAAGTACCAAAATGTAAAAAGTAAATTGTGTCAGAGACTGGGTTCGAACCCAAAATTGCAGTACTGTGTTGTATCCACTGTGCTACGACTGCTTACTCTAATCGAGTGGTATAATTAAGCTATATACCTAACTTGGTAATATCACGTGATAACATTGACCAGCCAATCACGCAAAAGGAATGAATTCTACTAGATAGACATACCCAGTAATCTTTTTTAATAGAAAAATACGAAATAACTGCTCAACTTAAATAATTTGTAAACTATGTGGTACTTCAGTTAGTAAATTTCAATGCATTGTACACATTAATACCAAGTTTATGTCAGTTTTCGACAATTTTCTTTTTTTCTTGCAATTTGATCATCTGGTACACAGTTGCTTTAAAACAAAGACTATGATTGTTTTTAGAATAATTGTTATTATTCAAAGTTTGTTTAGTATAAAAGTTGGAATAAGTTATAAAGGAAAAGAAGTTGTGCATCAACACAGGCAAATGAAAGAGGGTTATCAAAGGTAGTAGCGAAAGTATAAACTATTTAATTGTGTCTAATGTAGAGGGCTTTATATGGCGGGTGCAATATTGTAAGAGGTGATTAGGTACGTCGAATAAAATACCCGAATACCAATACTGATGAGTCATAGATCAACATAGACACACTCGTTATGATACTTATTGTGTTAGATCACTGGATAATGATCTCACAAAGCTAGGCTAATGCGTAAAAACATCTTAGGTAATCGTGTTTAAATGTAAACCTGTGCTCACGTTATACTGTAAATATATTAAAGTTCACTTGAAGAATGATAGTTTCACTTTTTAATAATTCATGTACAACCGTTGGAACTAAATTAATATATAAGAATACATGGTCAGTTATTCCAATTACTTTAAACATAATTTTATTTATATCGATTCATATTTATTGAATACTAGTAAATTAATAGTTTCACCGGAGTGCTATGTCATTTCTTTATTTGCAAGTAACAATATACAAAATTATATTTCAAAGACATTTATAAGGTTATCTGGTTTTGTGTTCCGTTGTTTTGTTATTTTTCTTGAATTAAAAATATGGGTTGATATGTTCATTATTGAAGACACATAACGGTTAGTCTGGCGGGCTGTCTAATGGCAAGCCTATGTTGTGCGAACTACTTCTATAGTTATAGAGATGTCAATCTGATTCTTGGTCCACATAACAACAATGATGTATAGCGTATTATTTTATGTCACCTGGTCATCTGGCCCAAATTTCTCGAACTTCTTAAGTCCCTTATAACAGGAATAAGCTAATCTCACTATTTTGGTTGTTCTATAAAATGTGTTATATTTACTTCTTTAAGAATTTTTAGAAATTATGTAGGAATAATCTGTTTGATTATCAGAATAAACCATTTTTCATTTATCAAAATCTTTTTTCAGTATGTATTATGGCTAATTGAAAAAAAGCGACTTACGCCTGTTAAGCTTAAGAAGTTTCGAGAAATTGGGTGCTGGTCTTAGATTTCCTTGAACAGTACTTTTACACGTTTCGCTCTATTGAACTTTGTGGCGCGAACTTCTTTCACATGTTTAGTAGTTACACTGTCATACTTGGTCCACATTATCACCATGACATGTATTAAGTGGTGGCATAATTTTCGTGTCACTGGCCGACTCGTCCCTTGAATATTATTTTTTCCACTTTTCGCTTTATGGACTTTCTGGAACGAATTTCTTCTACAGTTTAAAATATTTGCTCTACATTGACCATTTTTTCAACCAAGAAATATCAAATAGTGAAAAAAGATTGAAACAATCACCACAATTCATTGTTGTTTGGGTTTTCCTGAATACTTTAAAATAAAGCATATTCATTTAGTAGAAAAGCTTTTTCGAAAAGACGCAAATGATTTTTTGCCCAAATCTGATCAAATCTTGTTTCGTAATATTTGCTCATCCCACTAATATACATACACCTGTTTTATACGATGTATGTAGACAAGTATGCTTGCTAAATACTGAACCTTAGTACTAAATGGATCATTAAGTTTTAAATTTCTTTATTAAAGTAACACACTTTCGCACTATCGAAGGCACTTATCTGATCACTTTGGATCAATGCAACTGAGCGGATACAAGTCTGTATTTTTTAATCACAAAAACACAAGATATATTCATTAGGAAATCAGAAACAAGATTCGAAAAGCAGAAATAAAACAGCATAAACATATATGTTTTGATCCATTGTGGCAGTGGCCATATTGTGTTTGTTCATGTTCCTTGAATACGTTTGTCACACAATTTTTTTGGTTTAATTATAACAAAAAAAAACTTGGGAAACGGGCTCAATACAAAAACCCTTTAATAGTGTAACACGTTAATTCTTCCACACCCTAGCATCAAGTGAACTATAATAACCAAATACAAATGTGTATTTGAAACATTGACTCAGTACGAGTAAAACAAGTAGGATCATGATTTGTGTCTCTTGGTTAAGTATGCAATACTGCATGTAATACGTTGAACGCAGTCACATGCAATTCCTAGAATATAAAATGGAACACTTCAATGTCATTCATTTTCATTGGTCAAAGTTAAATACGTCACACACAAGTACACAGTGATATTCTTCCAACAAAACCAATCAACGTGATAATATAGTTCCAAACTATTCAGAACGTTTCAAACGTAAAACACTTTCATTTTAAGGAATCATTTTATGAACGAACGTACGAAACAATAACTATTATGAGTAAGACCTTCGTTCTTATTACATCACAAAAAATCACTGTTTGTGTACTAACAATGGATACTGTTTAGAAAAAGTAACCGCACGAAATCCACTGTTACCAGTGTGTAGATGAATCTAGATGTTATGAATGAATTGTTTCAAAACATACATTTACAAGAAATATAACGAATTTACATGAATGACAGGAAACACACAATACTGCGGTTAACATTGTAAACATGAAACTATGTTCCGTTCCAAAGTCCATGTAAAATAAACAGGGAATTTTACTAAGTATGAAATAATCGGGTTAAAATTGTGAACAAAAATGTGTATTGTTTAATAAGAACAAATGCAATTTAAAATAAACAACGTATATAAGTGAATAAAAACACATGTATAATATCTTTTTTTGTAAATTATTAAGTTAAAATTGTGGAGAAAACTAAGCATAAGTTATATAATCTCCGTTCACCCGATACACGTTTTTTCCTAAAAGGTTTAGTTAGTTCGGGAGTAATCAAATTTTTATCTACTGTATGTTCATTGATTAATTGAAATGTTTTGCAAACCAGAATTAGTAAGGAATCCAAACGGCTAATGTTAAGACATTGAAAGAATCCACTGAAGCGTTGTTTTACGCTCCGCACACAGAAGAGAACACTGCACGACGCTTTCATAGAAAATTACTTAATGAACCGATGCCAGAGGGCGTTGACAGTTCTGCATTTTTCATTGTTGTCAATGAACAAATATTTGCTATATATAATTTGTGCCACCGTAGGATCTTCTTTCCAGAATGTATTTAAACGCAAATGACACAGATAAACGGTGCACGGTGTTATAGAAGCTAGTTCTTATTCTTGACTCAATTGAAATAAACTACAATTGTTCACCAATTTCAGTCTTCAACTTTTTCAATGCCTCATGCAGTGCAACAGACAGGTATATTCATTTCTTGTTTGGATTGGCATCCACTTCTTTGAAATTCTGCATTCCCTGAAGCATTGAAAAGGCAAGCGCACATTTGCCGTCTGGCTCATCGAAACAGAAAATTGCTCTACGTTCGCAGAGCCTTTTCCATCTGAAAGTATTCGTTTCACTATCAAGTTCGTTTGTGCTGTACCTAATATCCAACGAGATCACGGTATTTGTGAAAAAGTATCGCAATTTTACCTTTTCGTGGATGGGTTTCTCCTTTTTTCTCATATATAGACAGGCCACTCTTCTTGGTTTCCTTCATCAAAAAGAAATACTCTACTTGGCACATGTTCGCCTGCTAAATTTCTAAACTGTGTTTCTTGTGGCTTAACAATCATTTCGGCTGCAGAAATGTCATATACCCAGTTGCATTTTACAACTTTGCCTATTGTCGTTTTCGATTTTTTAGTACTGTACAATAAAGGCCAAATTGTCGTTTAAAATCCGTTCCCCTATCTGGTTCAGCAAAATGCCTAGCTAAAAGGCCGTTTGTTTGTACATAACATCGTGTGTAACCACCTAGTGTCATTATGACGACATATCTATTAGTTATATCTCTGGTTTTGCTAAACATTTAAAAGACGAAATGGTTTAATCGCACCTGTTTGAATCGTAGTCTGGTCGATGGACAGTTTTCTCTTCTTTGATGTTTGCTCACTTGATATATCATTATTCGCAATCTCTTCCCTAATTTTGCGTAAATGTTCCATTTTTCCTGGTTGATGGCAAATTGCTTTAGAAGCAAATCTACTTTGGAAATGAATTCATCTGAACTACATTCGCATTCAATTAACTCCGTTTCTTGTGAGTTTATTTCATTTGTGTCTCTTGTTTGAGAATTTACGGGATACTTTTTATGAGATATCTGTATCGATGGTTCGGATTCAGGATGAAACATTTTTAGAAAATAATTACATTTTATATCATGTTCGTCAATGAATTTTGCTACGTGTTTGAATCTTAAGAAAAGTGTTGTTTTTATTTCGAACTTCTCCATATTGTTTCGCTCAAAACCTATACGCCATTAGCTATATTAACGAATTTCTATGTTAACTCTAATATGAAAAGGAACGCGTATAAGCAGTGAGTAATTTATTCGTTGAACATTCATGTTTGTATCTTATCAAACTGAATATATTTTAAGTAAAGTAATGACGCAGTATTCTTTTATCAGTTTGCTGTCATCTTAAAGGACCAATACGAAGTTTATGTGTTAGAATAATAATTAAAATATTATTAACGTTAGAACATAAAGTTGAAACTATTCGACTGATATCTTCCGTGTTATTTCTAAAATAATGATTGTTTAAATATCGTTTACATCAAGAAAATATTAAAGTGGATTATTAGTTAAAAGGTCTCATATTTCATTTTACTGCGACGAAACATCTAGTTAAAGCGCATTTTAAAAAAGTGTTTATTCGTTCAAATGCGTATGTCAATTTGTTATACAATTGAAGTTTAAAGAATAATTGATACTTAACAGTTAAACACACGTAAACTGACGATGTCCTTAGCAAAAACATTATACATATTTTAAAGTTTCAAAAGAAAGAGAATACAATTTTTATGCTCAATCACCCCGGTGATATAAACCATGACGCTGACAATATATTGCAAATAATTCTTTGCTAAGGGCTTTAAGGTAAACTAATTTTAAAAACTATGCGATATATTTCCTGTAATAGAATTAAATGTTCTGGGACCGTGCGAATTTTCCATAATTCATTTAGTCTAAAAGATATAATTATTATACAGTATGATGTCCTTATCATAATGAACCCATGCTTAGCGTTACGGCATAGTTTTATGACGTACACATACATTACTTCACGACAAGGCTACGCCTACAGTGTTACGTCGCCCCTTAGCAAGGGCCCCCCGACAAGTCCGCAGAAACAGACGATAATAATACAGAAGTAATACTTAACGATCAGATAAAAATGCATGGAACATGTTAAAACAAAGGAAAAAAAGCAAGTTTAACATTAAAAAAGTTGCTTATTATTAATTGAATGCAATGTAGAAATGTGTTATTATCTAAACTTTAAAATAATCAACTTCTGTATATCATCTGAATTTGGTTACAGTAGAAAGGCAGTCTTTCATTTTTGTTCCCAGATTAAAGTGACACACTACTGGATTTTATGTTGGCAACATATTGTTTTCAAAATCATGTTATTTTATAGTTGAAATTGTGTTGTTTTAGCGTTGTCAATTTGGAAATAATTATAAACTTATTGAGCTTTTTATGATTCTTTATGATTGTTTAGTTCCCATTGACTCAGAATGATCTGTTTCCATTTCTGACCCTTTAAACCGTGAATGGGTCAATTTAACACATACATTATATCATTCTGGTTATGCATTCATTCCAGTTTGGCAGGGGAATCAAGAAGTGTCACAGTAGCTGCTGCTTACCTTATGACAACTACAAAACTTGGCTGGAGAGATGCTCTCAATTGTATACAAGGGGCACCAAACTGCTCTCAACCAAATTATGGCTTCCAAAACGAGCTTCAGGAATAATATGAGAATGGAAAATCTCGAAAAGATGGGTTGATTTACAAAATTTAGAACAACTCTGTTTTGTTCTTTTTAGATGTTTGTGCATTCCTTTCTTTAAAATATGAGAGTGAAAGCCCTTTTGTTTGTTAAAGGCAGTTTGGAATCATTTTACTCCATAGAAATTACCGTAAACTTCCAAAATTGATGCTTTTAGTGACACAAACTTACAACCTTCCAAAGTTGAAGGCTTCGAAGTTTAAAATATCAAAACAGGAAAACCCAGTGTCTATGTTACTTTTATGGTGACATTTTCAGTCTTGATGTCACTCGAAACTATAATAATATGAAATTGTGAAGTAGGCAAGTTATAGTTGCATTTGTTTTTTTTTGTTTTTTTTTAATTTTAACATAACAGTTGAAAACAAAGTTGAACAAATTGCTGTGATTAAGAGACTTTAACTTCCATATTTCAGTGAAAAAACCCTCCATATTTGATGATTAGGAAGTTCTTACTTCCACTAGTTCTTGTCAGAATGGATAAGCTTTTTATTTCTTTATTACAACTTAAGTCACCTTTAATTCATTTAAAGTTTTGTTTTTATGATATTTCAATGAACTTTAAGGGGTAGGTTCACAAAGGCTCATTTTGGGCCCCGCAGAATCAAAGACATTGTAGTGTTTGAAATAATATGTTAAAATAGTAAAATAAACCTTAAAAATGCAAATATGAATACTATTATTTTCACTTAACCAAAAATGTTCATAGGGTTAAGAAATACTTGATTAAAATTCAGTACAGATTGAAAACAAAGTATTTATTTGTGATTTGAGAACTACTGCAAATATGCAGCTACATTCATTATTTTCTATCAAATTCATGTTTTTTCGCATACCTATATATGAATGTGTCTTTCACAGACAAGGGCAGAGTTTAAAGCAAAATATCCTGACAGTCCATTTGATGATGCTAGGGACTGTGAGATTAACATGAGAGCAACAGACACTACTTATCCACAGGGGAGACGAGTCCCGGCCCAGAGTTATATGCCTTGTCCCATAGAGCATATGGAGAAAGAAAAAGAGGGAACAACTTCATGACTTATCAGGTGAATAAGGGGGAAAGTAATGAAAAGTTAGAGGCAAGCCCTGCTAACAAGGGAAATAATTATGATAATATAGAGATGAACAATGGAGGTAAAACATGTTGTGAAAATTTGGATGGCATAAGTCAAGACAAGGGGAGTCACTGGCAATGAAGATGCTTTCAAGGGAGCTAATTGTGATAAATCTGAAAAAAGTGATGGATTGTCAGTCTTAAAGGGGTAGTCTGAATGTGCCTGTGTTTCTGGTGAAAACAGTGAATGTGAAAAATCTTACCAAGAGTATCAGGGCGCTTACTCTGCTCCACTGCAATATATGAGCTGCCTTTGCTGTTAAAAGTATTGATATAAAAATAATGCATTTCGGCATAAGTGTCTTGTTGGACTTTTTGATCTATTTTGATGTGTTCGACGATACAGATGATAATTGTTTGTTACAGTGTAAGTTCGAAATATATATCAAAGAGTGACCAGCAAAAGCTATATTTAATAATCACATCATATAATATTTAATTTTAGAAGCTAACAACGATGCTGTTAACGATGTTGTTAACTTCAACAACGTTCTGAACATTGGCCCATAGTAAAGTACAACTACGTGTTTGTACTGTTTAATGTGTTTAAGAGGATGTATGTCATACATTTATGTTCTGAAAAGTTTATAAAATATTAACATTGAAATTTGATTGTATGGTTTTATATTGGACTGAAAACAATCTTGGTATGATATAATAAAATGCAATGCAATATACTTTAAGTGGACAAGTTTTGTTCTGATAAATCCTCTTTTATCAGTTCTAAAAATACCTGCGCTTAGGGCAACCTGGTCCTACCTGGCAACGCCCCTCGACCCTAGAGTTGTTGTTTTTTTGACCCAAGATAAACAAATCCTATGTTATGATTTTTGGTTGATGTTAACCATTTGTGTTGATTAAAATTTTAAGCTGCACTCTCACAGATATACCCTTTTTACAACTTTTTATTTTTTGTCTTGGAAAGTGCATTTTTGTTCGTAAATATCTGAAAACCAATGATAAAAGATTGCTGACAAACGATCAGATCGCAGATTTTCATATTTCCGTTCGAAAATTAATGTTTTAAGGCTACTAACGGTTTAAGAAAAATGCATAAAACATCAATTTTTAACTGAAATATAAAAAATATGCCATTTAAATTTTTGTCAGCAGTCTTATATACCTAGTTTCCATGGAATTTTCGCAAAAATTGGCTTGTTCCAAGACAAAAAAAAAGTTGTCAAAATGTTCAATCTATGAGAGTGCAGCTTGAAAATATTAAGATACAATAATTCAATACACAATTTACCGAAACATCATGGTCAAAAATCGCCGTTTGCTTTGCTGTTTGGACTAAATGAGAAAACAACAACAAAACAACTTTGTCCCTACCCCACTTAGAATTTTTGAGACTGTCGCCCTTATCTCGTATATTCTTTCGGGCCTTTGTTTGTTACATCTTAAATTAATATTGTGAACTTGAATTTATTCTGTATTAAGTATTTGTTTTGTGTGTACAGGAATATGTATTTGCTCGTCAGTTTTATTTATCGAAGTAAAAGTGTCATAGCCTTGGTATCGTTGTCATCATTGTCCAAAACTCAAACCTTGGCCAAAACTAATATTCATTTGAAAACTGATAAAAATCTGAAACCGTTAAACACTACAAAGCTTTCCTAATCATGCCTGTTATATACTTATCCTGAAGTGGTTGTAACAAGAGAAAAAAATCAGCATTTGCTATATAACGTTGGAATCTTAAATTCTTAAATTGGAATTGATATGTTTTCATGCACGTCATCTGGACATTGTTGTGAGTTACTGCACTAACAATATATTAAACAAGAAAAACTATGATACAAAGTATCACAGCAGGCCCACAAACATATCTACCTTGTAAATATTTTGAAGTTGGTGATGGCTGATGTCGAGTAAAGGCTATAAAGGAATTCAAAGAGACCTATTTTGGTAAAACATTAGTCTAAGCACAACTACAGTTTATATTAAACACTACTTCCATGTTTCAGTACAACTATAAGTTTTACAGGGGAAAAAGTTTTGTGAAAGACAGACAGCACTAAATCAGCACACTTGCCTACTCGGGAAAAGACATAAATAATTCAAACTATTTTCTTAACCTAAAGCATATCGCCAACAACAGAGATCTCTATCCGATAATGATACCTTTAAAAGGCAATAAAAAGCTGCCATGTCATAATGAGATTAGTCATCTGATAACATCACGGTAGCACATTATCCGATATCGAAAAGTGGTACCGAGCGATAACGGATACCGGGTACCGGCTTTTAGCACCACCCGCCAGAAACGTTGCGAAAATCACAAACTCGCGCGCTTTTGTCAAACGTACGAAAGACAACTCTGTAAAAATGGACTGTGTCTACATTATTAATGTCAAAAGTAACACCGTTTATTTAATGACAAGACAATCATTATGGTAAGAACCACAACTCATGTATTCAAGGGAAAAAATGACTATGTCTACATTTTCAGCTCAAAAGTACTTGATTTTTTAGGAAAAAGAGACGCATATTTTCAACCAAGTTCTTAAGTTTCAATAAGCCTTTTCTCACCACGTATTAAATATAGCGGACCGCTGCAGCGGCCCGCAATTACATAAATTGAAATAGCTGCTTGAATCCTTCCTTTTTAAGTATCACTGTGCCAAATTATTTTTATTCGTCACAAAATTTGTTACATAACTCCATATTATCATAAATACGAATTATGGATCTTTATTGACATTTTCATTATGCCTCCCTTTGAAGAAGAGGCCAGAGGGGGTTTATTGTTTGCACATGTCGGTAGGTCGGTCAGTAGGTCGGTCGGTCCGTCCATCCGTCACTAGACCAAAGTTTGTCCGATTGATAACTCTCCAATTCCTGGATGTATGGTCATTAAATTTGACATGATTGTTGGGCCTGACCAGTGGATGACCCCTATTATTTTAAGGGGTCATTTGGTCAAAGGTCAAGATCATGGTGACCTTGAATGATAAAAGGCTGTCCGAGTGATAACTCAACTATGCCTGCACCAATGGCCCTCAATCTTGACTTGGAGGTTGGGCCTAACAAGTAAATGACTTCGAATGATATTGGAGGTCATCAGGCCAAAGGTCAAGGTCACAGTGACCTTGAATGTTTAAAGGTTGTCCGAGTGATATATTGATAATGCCTGCACCAATGCCCCTGAAATTTGACTTTAAGGTTGGACCTGACCAGAAGATAACCCCTATTGATTTTAGGGGTCATCAGGTCTAGAGTCAAGGTCGCTGATCTTAAACACAAACTCGTCAATTCATGGACCTATGGTCATAAAACCTAACATGAAGGTTGGGCCTGACCAGTAGATGACCCCTATCGAACATACGAGTCTACGGGTCATAGGTCAAGGTCACAGTGATATTGAATGCGAAAATGTTGTTTGATTCATAAGTCAACAATGCCCGCACCCATGGCCCTCAAACTTGACTTGGGGGTTGGGCCTGACCAGTAGATGATCCCTTTTGATGTAAGGGGTCATTGGGTCAAAGGTCAAGGTCACAGTGACCTTTAACGCGAACGGTGTAAAAGAGCTTCTCCAAGTGATATCTCCACAACGCCTGGACCTATGATCATCCAACTTGACTTGGAGTCGAGTCGACAATGCCTGCACCCATGGCCCTCAAACTTGACTTAGGGGTTGGGCCTGACCAGTAGATGACCCCTTTTGATTTAAGGGGTCATTGGGTCAAATGTCGAGGTCACAGTGACTTTGAACGCAAAAAGCTTGTCAGTGTGATAACTTGACAATGCCTGCACCCATGGCCCTCAAACTTGCCATTTTGGTTTTGGGTGACTTGTTGATGACCCCTATGGATTTTGAGTCAAAGGTCAAGGTCATAATTCATATTTATCATTAAATTTTATGTCATGTTTACTCATTCCCTGATGCTTAAAGGATACGTGTTTATCTGAAAATATCAGTCATCATCTGGGCATGATTAAAAACTGTACCTAATCTATCCTCGCACTTTGAATGGTCATAATCTTAAAACTGCCTCAAAGGCAGCAAATGTCAATGACAAATTAGCTGTCATTTCGGTCAATGCATATTTAATTCAATTGTCCAAATCTTGTCCTAGCCGGGCGCGCTTACCTTCGACAGCTTTTTACAGCAAATCATTTGACCTGACAAATTATAGGCGGCCGGCGTCCAATAAGTTGTCTACGCTCTTCATCGTAAGACTTTTGTCCAATCATCAACAAAATACGCCAATATGTGCATGGGCAGAACATCTCGGCAATGATCGATAACTAGCCATGCTGCCCATCCATTTCCATAATATTTCTTTGACTTCGTTCATTGACTCAATCTTATAATTGTCAGCGCTTAAACTCGATCATTACCAAACTTGGTCAATATGTGTTTGGACAGAATATCTTTGCTTGGACCAAAAAAAGTCATACTGCCACAGTTCCTTTTTTATTTTAAGACTTTGTTTACTTGCTCAAACTTTTTCGGTCTTCACCAAACTTGGACAAAAGGTGTATGGGCAGATTATCTCGACTAAGTTTGAAAACCTGCCATGTTGCCCGAGTTAATGCGGACTTATGGCCTCATAGTTACACAAACTTATGTTGACCGCTCTGTAACTCGACGATCACAACTAAACTTGGACTGTATGTGTTTTGGCAGAATATCTCAATTACATTTGATAAACATCATTGTCGCCCCTATCACTTCAGAATTATTTTGATTTAACTTCTTAAATGACACAAATTTTTAAGGGGCTGTAGTCCGTATGATTAAATAGCGAAAAAAAAGAGAAAATTGTCGAAAACTGACATAAACTTGGTTTCGATGTGTACAATGCATTGAAACTTACTAACTGAAGTACCATATAGTTTACAATTGATTTATTTTGGCTTATCGATGTTATCGAGTGATATGACCAAGTTAGGTCTATAGCTCAAATATTTCAAACGTTTAGGGTAAGCCTTCGTAGCACAGTGGATACGACACGGCTGCACTTTTTGCGACACCGGTTCGAACCCGGTCGCCGACTCGATTTCTTTTTTACATTTTTTTTATTATTATGATATCAAAGAGTAAAACATTTTATTAAATAATTGTCATGAGATTCGTCACAGAAAAAAAACGTTTTGGTGCAAATCTGGTGTACAGTCCTTTTAAATAAAATTAAAGAATTAAATAGGTCATATTTTATTATTGCCACTTTTGTTTATATCATCAATAATCGATTGTGCCATATCTGGTTTTAACCACGTTCACTTATTCGAATATAATATAAAACACGTCCATATCTTCTGTTTATATTTAGCAATAAACAACAAAACAAACTTATATACATATGACTTATATACGTAAGCATCTGTAAACCAATCAAACTAACACACATATCATTGGTATTGGGAAATATAACAAAATCACACATAAATCAAAAGATAAAGTGACCAATACTCAGGTTGATTTAATAACCTTCGTTTACAATTTCAACACCCGAAACCCACTTTATGTTGAAAAATATCATGAATCCTGACAGCTAATTAAAAGGGAGTTTGTGAATTACACTTGACCGTGCTACTGACACATAAAATCCTTTACAAAATCCAATAATATTTTAGCTACAAGGCTGGTCATTTCCATTGAATAATAATTATAATAAACTGCTGTTGGATCTGCTAAATGTCGAATTTCAATAAACTTGGATACGCATCCATTTTTCTTGTTTGCATCAAAGCCAGCCGTAGTTGGTTGGGGGAAGGGTTTGGTGGGTTGGGGTCAAAGAAATGTTATGCGTGTGCGTTATCCGCGCATAAACTGGACGTCAATAAATTATTGTGAAAATTAGTATTGAATATGATGATTATTTGCTAGCTCATACTTACTTGCAATCGATCTTATACGAACGCAATACATTTTTTTCACATCTAATATATTCAAAAATATATGGTAATGTGATGACCATAAAAATACATTTTAAAGGAATATATCTCATATTCCAGAACTACACAATGTTACGTTTTCATATCAAACATTAAACGAACATGTTTCTATTCATAAAATGCACACGATTTCGACGTATGTTTCGGAAATTAACCCAAACCAGTCTCAACTTCATTTCTTTGTTCTGAATATTCCCACCCGCAAGTTTCGTTCCAATGAAAAACGCATCGCGCGATTCGCCACGGAACCAAAAAGTCGCGCACACCAACGTGTTATCATATTGAAGTCACGCCATACCAGAATGTTTTTAAACGCAAAAGTGACAAAAAACAGCAATGCTTGATTTGATTGGAAACTGTTCAAACTAGCAAAGCTCTAATTGTTCACCAATTTCAGTCTTCAACTGTTCCAATCCTTTATATAGTCCAAAAGACAGATACAGTCCTTTTTTGTTTGGATCGGCGTCTACTTCTTTGTAATTCTGCATTCCCTCAAGCATAGAAATAGCATGCGCACATGTGCCATCTGGTTCATCGGAACAGAAAATTGCCCCACTTTGACCGCGTTCGCATAACCTTTTCCATCTAAAAGTATTCGTTTCACTATCAAGTTCGCTTGTATCTTCTATCAGAACGTAGTGGCCTTGAAGAGTTCTTCGTTTGTAATATGGTATAGCAATGATTCCTTTACGTGGCATGGTTTCTCCTTTTGCCCATATATAGACAGGCCGCTCTTCTTGATTTCCTTCATTAAAAAGAAACAAGCTACTTGGCACATGTTTGCCTTTAGCATTTCTTAGGCGTGTTTCGCTAGGCCCAAGAATCATTTTGGCAGCAGAAATGTCATATTCCCCTTTCTCTCGACATTTCACAACTTCACCGATTTTCGTTTTTGAATTGTTTCCTCCTTTACAATAAACGCTTGCATGTTCCTCAAGAGATGTGTCCATATCTGGTTCAGCAAAATGCCTTGCTAAAAGGCCGTATTCATGCGCATTACTTCGTGTGTATCCACCTAGTGTACCCGATAACCCAAATTCATTTACTACTTCACCACCAGCTACACAACCTGACAGTAGTTGTACCTGATATAATCCAAATATGACTTTAAAGTCAAGGATATGGTACACTTGCAACGTTGTGTCGATGCTTTTGGAGATTTGACTTTGTTCTTGAAAATCTTGTTCATCAACGTAAATGTTCAAAATTCTATTTCGATATCCACACCCGCGGATTCGCTGGTCTATTGAAAATATCCCATCTGAAACCTGTGGTGAAGATTATCATTTAAGGTCTTTCATATAAAACGGTATAAATAAGTTATATATTATGGTCGTTTCTTTATAAATCAGGTAGTGTTTTTGAACATTATTGTATTATATGACAACTCGCGTTTCTCGATAATTACCTCATCTGTCAGAACTTGGTATTTCTCTTGAGCTTCAGCCGTGTATCCTCTTCTTCGAAAGAATGCTTGGCCGCTGCGAATTGTGTCTGCCAGAACTTCTTGTTCCATTTCATCCAATTCGATAGTTTCTCCATTAAAAGCACTCTTTGTTAAAGGATGAAAACCTTTACCTGTAATGGTCAGAGAAAGTAGTAAAGCGATCCATGTTATCACCTTTTATGTAAACAAATCAGTTTCAAGGATTTTTAATATTTGACAAATTATTTGTCATATATATCTCTGATTTTGCTTAAAATTCAACGGATGAACGTTCTAAACGCACCTGACCGAAGTGTAGTTTGGTCGATGGATAGTTTTCTCTTCTTTGTTTTTTGTCCACCTGGTACATCATTATTCGCAATTTCATCCTTAATTCTGCATAGCTGATCTATCTTTGTCTTGAATTGGTTCAGGACAATTTTTTCTAGAAGCAAATCTACTTTGGAAATCAACTCCGTATCTTGTGATGTCCATCCACTTATAACTTTGGTTTGATCAATCTCGATTGAAATATTCTGCCGATTATTTCTCATTTGCTTAACTATAATCAAAGGTTTGCTGGCCTCTTCAGTTTTGAGATTTTCTAAATCTGAAGTGGGTATATCCCCTTCAGCATGTTTAACATCAAATCCATCAAGAATGTTTCGAGGCAAAACCTCTTTTCCTTGAAAAATTAGCTGGATACTTGGATGAGCTCTGAGTTGCGATTGCTCTGATTTAGGGTGAAACTTTTTAAGAAAGTAATTACATTTCTTATCTTGCTCGGCGATAAATTCTGTTACGTACATGTATCTTAAGAAAGTCGTTGTTTGTATTTCAAATTTCTCCATATTTTGCGCGAAAGCCTTAACGCTCTCTTTGCTACCCAAATGTTAAATAATCCCTATGGAATATCCGATTTAGCGTATTAAAGCAACGCCTAAATCACTTTCAACCATGATTAGAACTTTAATAAATTTTAGTGTATGTAAAAATTCTAGTTCAATTTAAATAAGTCACGATATATAGTCACTATCCTATCTAGCCTTTTGATTAATATATAAATATAAATAAAATGATATCTCAAATGTAAAGGTTTGAAGGTTATCTAGAGCAAGCATGTTTAACGGAATCGGTGAAGTAGATAACATTTGTTAAAATTTAAACCGATGATAGATAACTATGATTTGGTTTTTGAATATTATTTATGAACATAATAAAAATAATTAGTATTGCAAAGTTTTCATTTCATTGCGCCGAAGTGCTTCTAATTAAGACGCATCTAAAATGTTTATGATACGCTCAATTTCGTATGTTATTGTATACTAGTTTAAACAAGAAATCGAACATAATTCGGGGGGTTAATACCTCAACCTTCTTTATTTTAATTTCGATTGGTTCCTTCAGCATTCATCCCGGAAATAGTATACAAATCATGCCAGTACTAGGTAATAGTATTGGTGCCTAAGAGTTTATAACACACGTAAATTGATGATTGTATTAAAATTTACAAGCAAATAGCAAATACACATATGAAAGTTGCAGAAGAATCAGAGCATGCTCAATGAGACTTGCGATATAAAATATGACGCTGAAAATGTAAAAAAAAAGATTCAGATTCATAGTTTAAGCATCATTTTCAGCATTAACTGTGTGAAAAAAGCTATACAAAGAGAGATAAATAAACAGATATTACACATATACAAAACGGAGAATAAAAAAACACACCTTAAAGCAATTATGTCAAATGTTTAAGGTGTATTTCCCAAACAACTGTTGTATTGTTTACCAGAGCTTATCAAATATACAATGAAAAATAGAGGGACAGGTAGAAAATTCAAACCCAAACATTGTTCACTGCTCATGGCAAATATCTAAAAACGAATGACAATTATTTCGATTTTTGTCTTTATCTTAAACAAAACATGGCCAAGATGGGACACATTTCCGTTTTGGACTAGCAAGAGTGTACATTGCCTTTGTCTTTTAGATTATATTCCTGGTTATACCTCTGTTATGGTCTCTGTTGAAAATGTAAATTAATGCCATGGGATTCAATTGCTTGATCTTTGTAAGTATACAATTATACGCATTATTAAGGGTAGAGTAAGTTTTAAACATTCTTTTTATTCTCATAACGGATCTTCCGTAATTGATTGCGTTTTGCACATGAATGTAGATTTTCAATGCTATCCAATTTTACCTTTGGCGATTACAATGAAAGGATGCACCAATATATTTGTCATTGTATTGTTACAATTTCTCACCCAGTTACGAGACATACACTGATGTTAAATAATGAACCATTGTTTAATATTTATGATTGTACGAACAATGGTGATTGGTTTGATAATAATTGTGATAATGCATGACTTCTATACCAAGAAGCGTTACGTAGTTAAAACGAGTAATATTGATATTAATAGAACTACACTGTTCGAACAAAATAACTTTTATAAAGATTTAGTTTGTAAAAAGAAAAAAACTCTGCTGATCGACAAAAAATGAAGGATATTGAGAATTAAATAAAACATACACAGAGAATTTAGATATATCAATAACTTAATTTAACAGTTGTAATATTCTTTGGAAGACTTTAAAACATTTTTTTTGAAAATCCTAGCAACAGTACGTTTGATTGCAATATCAATGAGGCTTTTTCAATTTTGTTCAAATCATGATCTTAATGAAGATAATTCTACATTTCAAGAGTTAGACCAACCTATATCTGTTATTGAAATACTTAGTACAATTAAGCATTTAAAACGAAATGATTCGGCTGGTTGCGACTGTATCTTAAATGAGTACTTTCTTGAATGTGTTGACATAGTAGCAAGTCACTTTTTGATATATTGATTAGCATTTTATTGTCTGTTTCTTTCCAGAAAAATGGTCAAAAGATTTTATTATTCCCTCTTTAAAAATATGGTTAGATTATTGATGTCAAAAATTACAGTGAAATTACACTTGTTATATGTTTTACAAAAGTATTTGCAACAATTTGAAAGCGCATCGAGTCATTTTGTGAATCTAATGTTACTATTTCGGATGCGCAATAGGGATTTCGAAAAGGTTGCTGAACATATGACGCAATTCATATTTTAATGTCAATTGTGCAAATATATATATATACGAAAATAAAAGATTATATGTTATATGAGTTGAAATGTTTCAGTGTTTATCGCTCTTCTTTGTGGCTTTAACTGGTATAAAAGGTAAATTACTTAAAATAGTGAAAGATTTGTATAAAAATGTTACATCTTGTGTGAAATCATGTACATCTTACTCTGAATACTTTAGTTATGCCGCTGACCTGCGCCAAGGGGAGGTTATGTCCCCGATACTTTTTTCCCTGTTTGTAGAGGACTTACATATGCAATAAAATGTCAAATCCGATTTTTGTAGTGATGATATTGTATTCATTATGTTGCTATTTGCAGATGTTAAGGCCATTTTGGGAAAATCGCCCGAAGAAATCCAAAACCATTTAAACAATCATTATTTAATTGCAATGCATGGGGTTTAAAAGTTAATACACCAAAGGCAAAAATTATAAGTTTTTTTTGTAAACGGGGTAGAACGTCATAATGAGCATTGGACATTTAATGGCCATAATATTGATGCCGTTGATAATTTTAACTATTTAGGTACTGTGATAAATTACATTGGAAGTTTTACATCAAGAGCATTTATTTGGAAAAGCTCTTAAGGCTATGAACACTTTATTTTATTATAAATGCAAAGAATATGACGTTAAACCTAAAATATTTTGTCAATTATTTAATGCTTTTGTTTGCTCAATATTGAATAATGCCTGTGATCTTTTGGGTTTTAGTAAGACAAAAGAAATAGAACGCAAAAACCTTTACTTTAAAGTTTGTACGAGATTGTAACAGGTTAAAATAAACACATGTAAAGCTACAGTTTATGGAAAACTGGGAAGATATCCTTTATATATCAATAGATATGTAAGAATTATTAAATACTGGTTTTAAATTACAACAGTAATAGCATTATATTAAAGTCTGTGTATAAACCGGCCATTGATGAGTGTAATAAAGGTTGTGTCAACTGGGTTTCTAATGTTTAAAACTGTTAAATGATTATGGTTTTACATATGTATTTAATAACCCAAATATTGTACATGTTAATGGATTTATAAACGAATTTAAATCTAGAATAATTGATACATTTAAAGCGACACTCTTATTCAAAATCAATACATACAAATGTAAAACAAACATAAATTTTGAGTGATACACCCTAAACTACTTACTAAATAATGCATTTATGGAAACTATTAGGCCTAAAAAAAATACATTTGGTTCGGGTTACACGACCCTACCTACGGAATAGGCGCCAACCCTACCGTTTTTATAGTCAGTTTGAAAAAAAAAAAATGAAAAACTAAAAAACATATTTATTAATTTTTATTTTTTTTTTTTCGTTTTTTTTTTAATTGCTTTTCAATATGTAGTTTAAACCTTAAATGCTTATACAGAAGATAGCCTAATAAAAAAATATTTTTTTTTAAAGAAAGCCTACCTACCGTACCTATTTTTGAAAAGGATATAACCCTAACCAAACAATTATTTTTTAGGCCTTATTTACTATTAACAATAGAATGACTGTGTATTCCATAGCTGAAAACGCAAAAACATTAAATGATTGGTGAATGCTAAAAAATTTACTGCGATTTACTATCAACTCATAAGGTAGCAATACCGTGTTTTCTGCTCATTTCTTTTAAATTAAATTTGGTATCCTTCTTAGGAACCATTGTTTTCGCCCTTTGTTAATCATTTTTGGTATTTTAAACCATTTGAATTAAATGTGTTAAATCTTATTTGGGAGTAATAGTGCATCTTTAAACAAGAATGATATGGAAATATAAGTTATAGTTATGTCATCACCGTACTGTCGCGTTATCATTAATGCCCTGTAGTGTTATTATCATCGGAATGTTTATGCAGTTCACCCAAACCTTCAGAGGTTAAACAAGTTCATGTTTCGCATCTATTTGGTTACCTTACAACCATTAAGAATTGATTGTTTAATCGCATAACATAATGATGTGACATTTTTTTATCTCAGAGTGATGTCGTTATCGGGTATTTACGCAGTGGGGATTGGCAAAGTATGTGGATAGATGGACATGTTTAGTTAGCGACTCATTGTTTATCTTGCTATTGTTTGTATTGGATCTTGGTGTATCCACTTCAATATCTCTTATTTATATATGTCATTTCGAATCATGTACAAATTAATGGTTATACTAGTATACCGAAATAAACCTCAATCGAAACCAGTCAACGTGATATTATTAAACAAAGCTATTTAAAATGTGCCAATTTAGAATAACCACTAAAAGCATGTATATCAATGTGATAATCTTATTTACGAACGTACGATCAAAATGATCATGAGCAAAAAAATTGAATCTGTATGCAATTCGGACAAAAATGAAACTATTCGGACAACATATTTTTAATTTTTATTTTATTAACTTAGTATAAAAAATATTTAAATTTACGTTTAAGGTTTCGTTCTACAGTAACAAAATTCCTCTGGATCGAATCGCCGAAATACTATTCCATGTTTTTATTGATGTATCTTAAAATTGCCCTATGTCACTCGTGAACAAAATAAACAGATTTATATCAGTGGTTTATAAATATGCATATGCAACATGGTCAAGACTCTGCGCTCAATTTTCTGAGACAAATTTAGAATAACATGACTATACTCAGGATATTTAGCAGGTCGAAAGTCTGTCAACGCACTTTAGTATTAATTGTAAAAGAGTATTTTATGCATTCAGTTATGGTTAAAAGTTGTCAGTATATATTTACAAAAGTAAATGGCTTGTGTGACACAGACATATTAAAATCTATTTTGTGTAATTACATACTAAAAATCTTAATAAAAATCGTCAGGTAAGAGCCGATTAAGGCTATTTTAATCATAGAAAAACTACTTATGAATGAACTTCAATCACCAAAAAGCTGATAATCGGATAAAGTGAAATATTTTATTATTTCATAGAAAACATTTCGGTTCGGTTTCTTACGCCAAATGAGCATTTAATTGCATCTTCAATACGATCTGAGACCAATGACAAACACAAAAACGATTCATGTTTTTTCCGGGTTTTAACGAGTATATCCGGGTAAATGTTCAGGAAATAAACCTTTCCGAATCAGATAAGCCAGATTCTATATTTAACCTTTAGTATCTAGTTCCCCGGCCGCGGCCAAAATCTAAACATACATACATATATGTATTTATTTGGATTAAGTACACGTTCATTGTAAAACTATTCTGCTTTTACTTGTGTTTTGTAACTCGTCGATATTAAAGTAATTGCCTTTTATATGCAAAAGCGCAGCTTATTCGCACTGTATCAACCGTATAACATATTATGAATACTCATTTCTACGCTACTTTATACACGCTACTTAATATGCAGAACGCAGTCCGTAGATGTCAGAGTAGATTGGTAACTAGGTAATTAAGATGTAAATGTTAATGTGAATAAGGTCGTTGACCACCTCAGTTCTAACAGCGCTGGGATTTGATACGCCCGTGTGCACATTTATTCGTTAGAAGTTAAAAATGTTATGGCGAACTGTCGATGGTAAAAAAATATTAAAAAGTAAAAAAAAAAACGCAGTGATACGAATCGAGGTTTTTAATAATTTACAGAAGAACTTTACAGCCTCTGTTGTTGTTTTCTTTATTTTTTATAAACAGTGACCTTGACCCTAGGGTCCCCAAATGAAACCACATGTAAGTCCTTCATAAAAACTTCCTTCATACTTAGTTTAGTCCCACTATGAAAATCCTAGCTAAAATTATTCTCTACCAAATGGTTATCTAATTTTAGTTACAGTGACCTTAACCTTAATTCAAGGAGCCCCAAACGCAATCCTATGAAAGTTCTTCATAAACGCTTCCTTAATACCAAGTTTGGTCGCAATATATATAACTAGTTATTCAGTATTAACCGTTTTTCTTTTTAGTAACGTTGACCTTTACCCTAGGGACCCCGAAACACAATCCCATGAAAGATCTCCATAAACTCTTCCTAAATACCAAGTTTGAACATCATTTGTATAACCTATCTTAAATTATTCAGTATTGACCATATTCTTTTTTAGTAACAGTGACCTTGATCATGACTCTCCGAGGCCCAATCCGCGAATGCACGAAAGGCTTCTATAAACTCTTCCTATATACCATGTTTGGTTGCAATATTTTAACCCTAAGTAAACCTAGTACCAACCACTTTTCTATTTTAAGTAACAGTGACCTTGATATTGACACTACGGGCCTGAAACGCAATCCAATAAAAGGTATTCATAAACTATTTCTATATACCAAGTTTGGTCATCATTTATCAAACTTATCTAAAATTATTCGATATCATATGCAAGTTTTACGCCGCCCACATGCCAACCCGCCCCAACAACGGCGTAAATAAAAATAAACAAATAAATAAAAGGGTCTATCAAGAGATTGATTAATATTTATGTTTAATATGGAGTTATGTAACCTAATGATGTGATGGCAGTAAACTAATGCGTGAAGTATAAAGTCAATTGAATGAAGATTATAAAAAGAACAAGTGAAATTCCCAACTTGCCCATAAACTTTAACCATACACAATGTGTCCTTAAACCTTAACCTCAGTTTCAAAGTCAATCAGGAGCCATAATTTGTTATTAGGGTAATATGGAGTTATGTAACCCTATAGTTTGGTGGTCCTGAATAACTGTGTAAAGTATTAAGTGAATTAAATGAATGAGAGTGGAGTAATACATGTAAGTGAAAATTCCAACTTGCCCTATGACGATAACTGGACGCCTACGCCGAGGCGAGTAGTACAGAATCCTTATTCTTTGAATAGTCGAGCTAAAACCAGCAAGTCGAATAACAACACAAAGAAAAGCCTCTCCATGCAACCAATAATTCAGCAGCAAAGCAATCAGAATAGTTTTGTCCTTTTAGAGGCAATTTGATTTCTTACAAAGTCTTTGATATTTTTCAAGGTTCTTCTTTGCATGCCCAAAGCAGTCCAACACAGCTTTTTCTTCATCTGACGTTGGCCTTTCCACATGCTTTTTCTTCTCCACTGGTACATATTTAGGGCATTACCAAAATATTTGTCTTTTAAAATGAGGCTTAATTTCACAGACAGTATAACCATGCTTGATGATAATATTCACATTCACATTCACATTTTATTCCTAGCGTTTTTAGAAAACATTTTGAATAACTTTGCTCTCCTAGTATAGTCTGTTTTACAAGAATAACGGTTTATCAGTCATAGGCAATTGACAAGTCGCCAAAGTTATTAAACGTGTCATAAGAGCTTGAGTTTAAGTGCGTCATAGTAGAAACAGAAACAGAAACAGAAATCAAAAAAGGTAATGAGAACGTTGCCATTTATTCACTCTATTGCAAAACAATAAAAGCTATCACTGAACGTGATTATCCAAGACGCCGCCTTGACAGAAAATAGTTCATCTAGCACGCTGATAAATCATATTTCATCCTAACTGTAAAGATAAACGATACTATTCAGAGACATCGTAAAAATATTTAAATGCCTAAATTCTTCGATACACTCATTTTGATTTCTACTGAATCTTTAACATATCTGTCCTAAGCACTGTCGGACGTGTTTTTTAAGCATTGTATCGGGCACGCCATTTACAACAGCCGCTGTAGCTCCGCCCGAATGAAAGGAATAAAAACCATATTGTTTACTATCAATACCAACAACTTTTAGATTGGTAACTAAAATTTCCCTAGCTCTATTGTAGGAAATTGGTTTGCCCGAATATAGAATATGTTTGTTCAATCTACGAGAGTATCTGATATTACGAAAAATATAATCACCTGAATTTTCATTAATCTCAGCTTCAGTGAGATATTCCTCAAGGAAATAAACTGGACATGCCAGTTCTGGAAATAAAAACCTTTTCTCCAGCTTTGCGCTGATCTGTTTTACTACAAGAAATAAAGATTTCTGCACCATCAGACAGAATCTTCAAATCAGATCTTTTTAAATGCGAAAGTTCACCAAATCTAAAAAAAAACTGCAAAACTAAGTAGACACATACTCATAAATCTTAAATCCAACTAGTTTTTGTACCTCCAAATTGAGCAATAAGTTTAAGCAAATCATCTTTAGAAATTTCAGATTTTTGTTGAACAGGTCTCCCAGAAACTCGCAACAGGCCATATTTAGTGAAACTCACTAAATTAGAAGAGCAAGGATCAGTAACCCCCGAAACCTTATGCGCCCACGAAATACTGTAAATAATAGCATTTACTTTTGATGCTGACGGTGAAGAGCTCTTCATGGATGACAGAAAAAGCGCTACATGATAATTGGAAGCTGGAAGCGGTTGAAATAAATACCATATGCAAAACGATTTAAAATAACAGTTGTATTGTTTGAAAGTGTTGTCCGATTTCGAAAGTTTCACTAGCGTTTGTATATCATCATGATGTGTTTTGAGATCATCGGGCAGACATTCTTTGTGAAATTAAAGCATCCTTTACACATATTATAAATAAAATAAATTGAAAAAAAAAATAATTAAAAAACGTCTTTCTAATACTCTTCGTGTACAGTACACGACTTCATTTGTGCCAGGTACAAATGGAATACTCCGGTTCAACAGTCCTAAGAAAGGAAAAAATCCATTACATTCCGGTACAACAGACCGAATAAAAGTCATATTCGCAAATTTTGATCAATTGTAGATTGTTAGTATCTGATACCGACATTGTGTAATAAGAACTCTTTTATAACTTTTAAAGAGGGGCAACAACCCATATACAATGAAATACCGTATTGTCCCAATTATCTTTCTTATATGTTTTAACACTATTGATATTAATAGTTTTATGTACTGAAGTAATACATTTTCTCTTCATAATACATAATCGTGTATAACACACGAGACACAAATGAACACTCAGGTACAACAGACCGAGTTATTTTGAAAATAAAACAAACGAATTCCTGCCTTAAAACTGCTTACGTTCATACCAAAAATATGCATTGGAATAACACAATTATAAACGGATAGCTAGAACTTTACTAGAGAAACGTCTAGAATTGAAAACGCAATCCCTCCTACTATCAAAGATTGATTGTCCTTTATCGTACTCCAATACCTCCAGGACAAAATCTCTCTTTTGGCAATTCGCTTCAAACAACATTGGCCAAAATGCCGCACTAGGCCACCAAGGAACAACTAACGTTCCGTGAGCAGAACAAGCTAATAGATGAAAAACAGCTCTATTGACTAAATAAATTGGTGGAACCAGCCAATTATTCTCACTGGCCCAGTTCTGTGTGAACGAATCAACTGCCTCAGTTTCAAAATCATAAAATATTGAATTAAATCTGCGTCTTTTCCTATTACTATAATTAGCAAATCTGTCATATCCTATTCATATAACTGAAGAACTGAGGAGTAACCTCCCATTCATCCGTATTCCTGTACTTACTAATATCATCAGCAACATGGTTCAAATCCCTGAGAACCCACTAAATATCAAGGTCAATCTTGTTTTGAAAACATAGATTAAACACCTTTAGAGCTAATTCCTGTAACTTTAAAATGCAGCTACCAACCTTAATAACATGAACACAAACTTGAGAATCGGAGAGCCACTTCACTTAATGGTTTGCTAAAATATGCCCATAAGCGAAACTACTAGCATCAGAAAAAACTTCCAGCGTATCTATAGCAGGACTTTTGCTTAAAGATCTGTAATTTAAATTGTCTACATTTTCAAGCCAGAATCTTATTTCGGATATTCACGGACAGTCTATTTCTAATGTGAATGGACAGTCCCAACTATTCCTTGAGCAAATTTGTATATACATAAACCTAGACATAAGCCGTGCAATATTACCAATTACCGGCTTCATTGAAATAACTTTCCCAGTACACTTTGCTAGCTTCCTACCAGTAACAGAAGGAAAATAATATAAAAGTTCTAAAAGTGACATTTTGAAATCATCAATTCTACGTGCAGGAATACTGATAAAACTATCAGTACTATTCCACACCAAACCAATCCATTCCAGGTTTTGTGACGGTATCCATACGGACTTTTCCTCATTTATGATAAGCCCAGCCTGATTAAGACTATCTTTCACAAAAATTGCATCACGAGTAGCTAAATCGCGACTCTTGTTAGTACCCCATCAATCATCAAGAAACATTACAATTTTAATGCCATCTCCAAAACTTGACTATTTCACGCAACAGTTTTGTGAAAACAAAAGGGGCGGTTGACAATCCAAAAGCAACGACTGAATAGCGGTAAAATTTTCCTTCTAAACTCAAACCTAAAAATGTTTGATGTTCTGGAAAAATATTAATATGATAATGACCCTTAGACAAGTCAAATTTATAAAAATATGAATCTTTTTCAAAATACTCAACGCCTACCTTCTAATCTTCAAATGTCATCTTTTCCTTCCATATATATTTATTTACTAACCTAAGATCTAAAATAAGTCGTTTCTTGCCCGATTTACTGACGGACACAATTAAAAGGACTGACTACATGTGGTGGACAATCTTGATTTATCTGGTATTGAAAACAAAGGAACTTTATATCCATTTTCAATAATATCTATTATATCAGGTTTAGTTCCAATAGTCTTCCAATAGTGAACATGATTTTTGAGACTACCTTTAACAAAAGATGATTTATTGAGAGATTCAAACTCAAAACAATGTTCTTCATTACAAAGATTGAAAAAATACTCATCATTTAGCGGTAGGGTTTGCTGCACAGGTCTTATCATCTCGGCTGGCTGACTGCTGGAACCTGGACAGGCATTCGCACTCGCGCCGGAAGTGGCCCCTCTTTCCACATGCGAAACAGGTGACTTTATCGGGCGTTCTTGGATACTGCTGCTGGGCCGAATACTGATAGGGACCGTAGGGCCGAAAAAGATCCCGCATGCTCGTCGCCATGGGCCGCGAGGGAAATATAGGTCCCACGCAGGAAGGGCGTCCTGTATAGGCGAAGGTTGCCGCGGGTACTGCTCTCCGCCCCATGCGTTCAGAAAAACCAGGGAGAGAATTAGAACTGGTTTGACCACCATTTTTATCTGACAGCCTTGCCTTCTGCCCTTTTGATTTTTCTTTAATCATCGCTATCTGACCCCAGTTCTGGGGTCTCGTATTATTTTACAGTGGCCCAGCCCCCAGGGGAATTATCAGCCAACCGGATGAGTTTATTTCGATGTTTATTTTT
Source organism: Mya arenaria (assembly GCF_026914265.1). NCBI lineage: Eukaryota > Metazoa > Mollusca > Bivalvia > Myida > Myidae > Mya > Mya arenaria. Next base: position 26,985,027 of record NC_069129.1, on the reverse strand, counting down.
TCTCAAAGCTTCTTTTGCTTTTACACGGCTTAAATCAAGGCTGTAAGAGTCAACAATTTCATGCAACAGATTTGCAATATCAGTATTAAACTGGAACTGAATTTTGCATGCGGTACTCTTGAAATAAGGAAGAGAGTTTTTTTCCTTCTGTTTTGATGCACTGTTCGTAAGATCTTGTTTTAAAGTTGATAATTTATTATCAAAATAGTTTCTAAACAAGCCAAACGCTTCAAACAAATCCCCTACTCTATCTTCCGAGGGCCCAGGCCTACCTTTATCACTAAAATAGCTTCCTTCAGTATCTCTACTACGAAAAGTCTGCTACTACGACGATCTTCCGACTGGAAAGACTGACCAAAGGAACTCGCTGTAAGCTGCCGATGACTAAAGTCTAACTGATCTTGTTCATTTCTTGCCACAGAATCAAATGACATCTTCACAAAATAAAAACTATTGAAGTATTGTGAATTACGCAAATGCAGAACTCGAAATTTGACAATGTGACAGAAGTATACTATCCCGACTGAGCGTCGAATGACCAATTCAATACTATAGAAGCACGAGGAAAACTACTAATTTACCTACGAGTAACCAAATCTATACCAAATAGTACTCTTATAATCCTATACCGCAGATATAATAAATACACATGAATAAATGAATATTCCTATTATTTCATGCTTAAGCAGTTAACCATCTCAAAGTTTTAATATGATTTTGGGAAAAAATCCAATTTTTTTATTCTTAATCGAAATATTTAAAATTGACTTAAGATGTTTTGTATACGGGCCTTGTTGTTCTTGTAACAATCCTCTCAATACAATACAGTTTGTTTATTCAGACCATTGTATAAGAATACAATAATATGAATTTTATTTTAAATATTATTAATGCTAATTTTTGATAATGAATATCATTACGCTTGCAATAATTACTTTGGAATATCTTTACTCATTTATGCCCCAGGGCTGGTGCTAAGATGCTTATGAATACCAGCTTAGTTGTTATCAACATTCCTCTTATAAACTGTAAAAGTGAAGATTTTCCCTCATTCATTCAAAAATTGTGTCACACTTAAATCCTAGCTTAAAACATAAAACCTTACGCTCATAATTGTAAGTATTACAGCACCTTGGAGTTTTATGCACCAAAGAATTGAATATACCTATCTGATCGTCCACCCGTCCATCCGTCCGTCCCGACGGTTTCCGATTAATGACATGCGCACATGTGTCTGGCTCATCAGAACAGAAAATTGCTCCACTTTGAAGCGATGCTGCATGAAACAACGCAAAAAACGTTTTCCTTTAGATTGTTTTTTGTACTTACAATAACATACATAACAAACATAATAGTATGTTTTCTTTAACAATAATAAAGATACAGATTACTGAGTGCTCGTGTTTTCATCGTATATAACGTAGATTTTGTGTATTAAGAATGACATTCAGTAAACTTCAGTTTAATTTGACCTACTTTTTCACATCCATTTTGCTTTTTTTTTCTGGTAGTCTTTATGGAATCGTCTGATAACCGTTATATGACTCCCCTGCTTGAATGGTGAACTACAATATTTAAACAATAAAATGCGTAGTGTACTTGAACCTTATTACTTAACGAAACAATTACTAAATTTTCCATTGATGAGCTGTTCGTAAATCTGATGCATTGTCATTTAAATTGTACACATTTCACAAAATAGTATTAATGCGATAACGTATGATTTAAAAAAATAAATGTTCACGGCATTAAGGAATGTATTTGCGAGATTTACAAATGCGTAATCCAATTCGGTTAATGAGAAGATTATGCATATACACGAATGCCACCAGTCGCCGTCAACAGCTTTGGCAAAAGTCTAATCTGTTTAGGTTATTCATTTTGGCTGTGGTCCGGATATCATTATTAAATTGACATTTTGTTCTCCGCGGTTCAATTTTCTCATTTGTAGTCATGCGCTTGTATATTTACACACAGTCACGTGTGAGCATTTCGGTTGCATTGTCAGTTGCATCTATTATCCTAGAAATAATTTTGTACCGAAACTGGTTTACAACAGTAGTACTGTACTGTTCAAAATCATACCTTGGTTTTGGACCCAAATCAGGTAGTATGCTTTTGTGACGCCAAGAGTTTCCTACTTCAAATAATGGTGAAAATAACTAAACATAAAGAATGATAACAACAACAATAATAATAATAATAATAATAATAATAATAATAATAATAATAATAATAATAATAATAATAATAAATAATAATAAATATAATAAAATTAGAAGCTTTGGCAGTAACAGTTTTAGCTAGTATGAGTCTTATCTCGTATGTCGAAGGAGGTCAAATATTTATAGTTCCCTTCTTCTTCACATCCCAGTAGTCCAAGTTTCTGTTACTTGTAATTTTTCATTTTTGTATTTTTAAGTGTGTCTCTCGATTTGTGTTATTAACCCTTAATCGTGTGCCTTCAAACAAGGTAAATGTTTAATGGTAAGTTTCTGGCCCCTCTTTCCTGTAGTCGTATTGTATTGCTAAACCGAAGTATATATGTGTTTTTGCTATTCGGTTTTGATTAGATCATTTAATATGTTAATACCTAATGATTATATCTCATGAAAAATACATTCTATATTACAAAGTATGGTCAACCGGAAGGAAAGTAATAAATGCAATATTAAAACAGCATCAACTAAACCAGCGACTTGAACCATTGTGGCAGTGGTTATATTGTATACGCCTGCAATAACACTGGACGCGAGTATATTTTGACAGTTTGCCAATGTACGATACAGCCAATAGGGTAGAACCGCATTTAAACCTTTAAATATATATAAAAAAACACAACAATGTTTTCTGTTTATATTTTAAACATCTAAATAAAGTAATTTAACACATTCTCTAGCCTCTATAAAACCATTCATGATGATTCATACTAGCGGAAATAGGACATCATGAGAAATTAATGTTAATCTTATACAGAGACGTTCACTGATAGAACAATTTATTATCTTTACTGCTTAAGCTAGCAATACAGATCTTGTACAGAGGGATCGCTCAAACTATCGTACGACATGATTTAGAATAATATTGTAATTATTTTGAAGGTTTCATTAAAGAATAGTATCTTACATGCACAGTATTTCTAATCCGCTAATAATTGAAATATTGCTATACACGTATAATAAGTATTCGTAAGTATTTGTTAACTATTCAAATCTACACACTGATAATTAATATTTGTAAGCATGCGGAAACCATAAGTTTCATGCATGTTCTGAAATATTAATTGTTTTCAAACTAGTTGTCAAATTAACCACACATATGCAAACAGAACAAATACATCGATAATTAATAAGACAAGGTGGATTGAACCCCTACATCAATGAGTTGGGTAGTTTGTGTATCTAACATAGGAATATACACGGATTGAGATTCCACTTGTCCATGTTATTGGCATATACTACTCAATAAACGCTCCGTTATTTCCAGTAGTACCGGTCGCGTGCAGTCAATTGACATTTTATACTAATTGTAGTGTATTGCTGTTGGAATCCGCACCAGGTTCCACGAACTTCGATATCCATCTGTTTTCAGTTTTGCATCGAAGCCATTTGTTCATTTGTTCGTTGGTATATTATTCTGTACTCACACGAACAAGTTTTCACATTACATATGTTCGGAACTATTGCGATCATTATAAAATTACATTTAAAATACTATATATAATTTTTTAGAAGAACAAGATAATAAAACAATAAACGAAAATGTTCATCATATAATTCTCACAAATCCGATTCATATTTCGAAATTTATCACAAAACATTCCACTCTGCTTGAAATTAACACAGCCCCAATTGTACGCCAGTATCTTTCTTTAACTGTTCTCATCCTTCATGCAGTCCAAAGGACATGTATAATCCTTTCTTGTTTGAATTGGCGTCCACTTCTTTGTAATTATACATTCCTTGAAGTATTGAAATGACGAGCGCACACGTGCCATCTGGTTCATCAGAACAGAAAATAGCTCCACTTTGACCGCTTTCGAATAACCTTTTCCATTTAAAAGCATTCGTTTCCTTATCAAGTACGCTGGTATCTTCGATCAGAACGTAATGCACTTAAAGAGCACTTCGTTTGAAAAAAGGTAAAGCGATTTTTTCTTGACGTGGGTAGGTTTCTCCTTTAGCCCATATATAGACTGGACGCGCTTCCCATAGGTTTTGTTTTCCTGCATCAAAATAACTAAATGGCTTGGCAAATGTTCGTCTGTAGCATTTCTGAAGCCTTTTTCTTGAATATCAACAGTCATTTTTGCAGCAGAAATGTCATACACTCCTCTGGTTTGGGACTTTACGACTTCGCCGATTTTTGTTCCCGAATTATTTCCACTTCTAGAGAAAACAACCGCCGTTCCTTTAACAGTTGTCGACGGTTCTTCCGGAGGTGTGTCCATGTCTTGTATAATCTAAACAATACTTCAAAATAAAATATATTGTATTTTCGCAATATTGTTTCGATGCTTTTGCCAATTTGATGCTGTTCTTCAACAGCTTGTTCATCGACGAATATGTTCAGAACTCGACTTCTGTATCCATAGCCGCGGATTCGTTGGTCTATTGAAAATATTCCATCTGTGACCTGTGGAATAGATAATCAATTTAGTGTTTCTATTAGAAATATAACTAGTAGCTTAATTATTGATGTTTAAAGCGGTCTGTTTGGCTATATTCTTTAAAATTAGGGATTCTTCTGGCCTATTTTTTCATAAGATGATAACAAATGATCAAGCAAAATTACCCCACTTGTTTAATCAGGTATTATTCTGGATCATTATTGTATTATTAGACAACACGCGTTTCTCAATAATTAACTTATCTGTCAGAACTGGGGATTTCTCTTGAGCTTCCTCTTCTTCGAAACAATGCCTCCCCGCTGCGTATTGTGTCTGTCAGAACTTCTCGTTCCATTTCATCCAATACGGTAGATTCTCCGCCATGGGCACTTTCTGTTGAAGGATGAAATCTTTTACCTGTAGTGGTCAGAGGAATCAGTGAGGAGACGCATGTTATCGTTATTAATGTAAACAAATCAATTTCCACGACTTTCAATGTTGACATATTATTTTTATGTCTCTAATTTTGCTAAAAATTAAAAGGACGAAATATTCTTAACTTACCTGATCGAAGAGAATGCTGGTCGATCAATATTTTCCTCTTCTTTGATTTTTGCCTACTATTCGCAATATCTTCCTTAATTCTGCGTAACTGTTCTATCCTTGTCTTAAATTGTATCAGAGCAAGTCGCTCAAGAAGCAAATCTAAATTCTAAATCTAAATTAATCAGAACTGCATTCGAATTTCATTCACTCCGTATCTTGTGTGTTCGTTTCATTTATGAGTCTTGTTTGCAGGGAAACCTTTAGCCGACCATTTTTCATTATCTTAACTTTAATCAAAGCTTTGCTGGTATTTTCTTCCGTTTTAAATATTAATCGTTAAGTGTAGATATCCTTTTCAGCATCCAATACACCAATAATTTGTTCAGCCACGACCGCTCCTCCTTGAAGAATTAAGGGGACACTTTTATGAGACATCTGTAGCGATGGTTCTGATTCAGATTGAAACTTTTTTGGAAAAAAATTACATTTTACATCATGTTCGTCGATGAATTTTGCTGCGTGTCTGTATCTTAAGAGAAGTGTTGTTTTTATTTCGAACTTTTCCATATTGTTTTGCTGAAAACCTATACGATATTAGCAATATTAACGAATTTCTATGTTAACTCCAATATAAAAAGGAACGCGCATAAGCAGTGAGTTATTTTACGTTGTACATTCATGTTTGTGTTTCAACGAACTGAGTTTATTCTATTTTACGTTATTAATTGTCTGTCATCTTAAAGGACGAATACGAAGTGTAAGCGTTTGGATAATAAATGAAATATTATTTACTTTAAAACATAAAGTTGAAACTCTTCGACTGATATCTTGCGTGTTATTTCTAAAATTATGATATTCTTTACATCCAGAACATAGAAGTGCATTATTACTTTAGTGTCCTAATTTTTCATTTTACTGCGACGAAACACCTAGTTAAAGCGCATTTTAAATAGTTATTATTAGTTCAAATGCGTGTGTTTAAAGAAAAATTGATATTTAACAATTCAACACACGTAAACTGACGATGGCATTAGCAAATACATTATACATATTTTACAGTTTCAAAAGAAACAGAGTATGTTCTATGTTCTGGGATCGTCCGATCTTCCTGTAAACATTAAAATTTAAAAGACATTTTATGTTGCCCTTATCATAGTGAACCCATGCCTAGCGTCACGACATAGTTTCGCGACGTACACATAAACTATATAATTGACAATACTACGCGTACAGTGTTACGTGACCCCTAAGTAATGGCCCTCCGACAACTACGCAGAAAAAGACGATAATAATACAGACGTTATACTTGATAATCAGATAAAAATGCATGGAACATGGTAAAACACAGGAATAAAAACAGATTTAACATTAAAATAGTTCATTATTATTTATTGATTGAAATATAGAAATAAGTTACTGTCTAAACTTTAAAATTATCATTTTTCTAAATATCATTGGAATTTTGTTAGAGTAGAAAGGCAGTCTTTAAATTAAAACTCAAATGTTGGGAAACAAAACATGCATTAATTTCCTTCACAAAAGTCAAAGTTTGTTTATATTAAATGTCAAAACACAATGGACTTTGCTGTTTTTCGTCCATTCTACGTGATGAATCACATGTGTTATACAAGTTACATGCATTATTATTGATATAACTAAATATAACCCGAATGCTTCGTTCAATGAATCAATATCCGTATTAAATGAAATGCAAAACTGCTGTAATAAGCCACACGGTTATTATAAATGCACAGGTTTATACTATGGTTTTGCTTTATCTATACGTACATGTTTTTACTCTTTTGACCTTTAGTTATATGATATCAGATCGTTTATCAAATTTAATAAAAATGTAACTCAAATCAACTGAGTTTTATTTTGCACTAATATGTAAAAAAAAGCAAATGTATATGCTTCGAATTAAAAACTTTACGCACGAGAAGAAGACAAATTACAAAAAATAAAAGTAAATCGCCAATAGTATACACTAATACTCATAGCGATATTTCTTGTTTTAAGACTTACAGAAAATATTATTATTTACTATTACTATTATAAAGACATTTGGAGAGTTGAAATAGTCTACTCTTGTTATCTAACAAATGCAAAAAATGCATACTTTGAGCAGCATTAATCAATACGTCGATTTTCTCTAATTGTCTTTACTATCTCTGAGTTATGAGAAACATATTTTGTGTTAAATATATAGAAAACAGCGTAGTTACACTACTGTTGATACAGATTGTCGGAGGTTATGGCGGATAGCAACGGGCAACTGTTAAGCTCCGCCGAATCTGGACGCTGATCGGACAGTCGGGAACCGCGTCATGTTAATTTTTATCACATTTTGTAAATTAATATAACATCTTAACATACTTATATTACTATCAAACCAATAACTTTCTTCCGAACCATCGTAACTTAGCCTTACTTTACTCTTTTGCTGATTTAAGGTTGAAATGAAAACTAGTATGAATTGCTTCTACAAATATAATTCATTTGATAATATAAATAAATTAGACGGTTTCTTCGTTTGATGTCGATTTGAGATTGGAATGCACGAAGAAGCGTTTGCAGATAAAACTGATGAAATTTTTGACACAATGTTGTTGCTTTTTAAACTGACGCATTTAAGCAAATACAATCATTTGTATTTTAGATACAAAAAAGAACATGATTCATAAGAACTATTCAATGGGGCATTTTGTTTGTTGATACATTAAGTATTACACTGCCCAATGTTAGGACAGCCCAGGGTATGAATTCATTCATTCATGTTTGTATCCATCATAGGCACTGTTGCATCCGGGTATGATTTGATTTGGGGTGGTTGGTAATTTGAAAATGTCGTACCTGCTCGGAAACCGAAAAATATGGGCTTTAAACGTGATATGGATACATATTCCGGGGCCCAAAATGCGTTTCTTACTTTCAAATAGTATGGCTTGGGTGCTCTTACTATATGCCATGTTGTTCAAATCGTGCAACAGATATAAGAATATTAATAGTAATATTAGAGATAATTTTAACACTTTAGATAATATATACAATGATTATTAGGCTGTACGAATACATTTAGTTTTTAACATTGAGGATTACATATGCGAGCGATGTCTGATAAAGTGTCTCCGTATGACTGTATCGTACCTTGGAGGAGTTAGAACCGTTTCATATACAGGCGATGTTGAGATCTTGATATAATATGTTTTCGTTTAAAATGATACTACTGGACTTGTCGTAGTTTCCATTGTATTATGACTTTGAAGTTCTTTGTATTGAAGTTGATTCTTGGTCCGAGAAGGCTTTAAATGTATCAGTTTGCTGTATTTGGTAAATACTGACACACGTTTGAGCTTGGATACCAATAAACTACGCGGAAAGTCTTTGACTTTAGGTGATAATGTCTACTCGTTATTGCGATGCTCTTTCAGTATTTGTTGGTGTTTGATCAGATAATTCTTGTTTTTTGATGTAGTGGACCACGCATATGGTTAATGCAATATTGTAAAAGGTGATTAGGTACGTGGTATAAAAAAACTCTAATAAAAAGCTTCAGTTGCTCACCAATTTCAGTCTTCAACTGTTTCAATACCTTATGCAATGCGAAAAACAGGTACAGTTTTTTTTGTTTGGATTTGCGTCCGTCTTTGTAATTCCGCATTCCTTCAAGCACAGAAAAGACATGTGCACATTTTCTGTCTGACTCATCGGAACAGAAAATTGCCCCACTTAGCCTGCCTTCGCATAATCTTTTTCATCTTAGAGTATGGGTATCACTATCCAGTTCGTTGTGTCTTCGATCATCACATAATGTCCAATGAGATCACGGTATTTGTAAAAAGGTATCGCAATTTTTCCTTTTCGCGGATGGGTTTCTCCTTTTGCCATATGCAGACAGGCCGCTATTCTTGGCGTCCTTTATCAAATATAAATAACCTACTTCGCACATGGTCGCCTGCTAAATTTCTGAGGCGTGTTTCCGGAGTCTCAACAATCATTTTGGCAGCAGAAATTTCATATCTTCCCTGTTTTTATATTTTACATCTTTGCCGTATTTTAATTGTCGAATAATGTTAGCCTTTAGAATAAATGCTGACTGGTTCTTCCTAATATGTGTCCATATCTGGATCAGCAAATTACCTTGCTTAATGGCAACACTTCTGCTCATTACTTCGTGTGTATCCACATAGTGTCCCTGATTTTCCAATTTTATTAACTTACTCACAACCAACTATATAATAGTTGTATCCCATTTATTCCAAAAAGATATTCAAATTCAACAATATTGTACATTTGCAATGCATTTTCAATGCTTTTGGCAGTTTGATGTTGTTCATCAGAATCTTGTATATCGACGTAAATGGTCAGAATTCGATTTCGATATCGACAGCCGCGGGTTCGTTTATCTATTGGAAATATCCCATCTGAGACCTGTTGAGGAAATTATCACTTAAGTTCTAATATACAAAACAATTTCGTTTAAGTGTGACAGGTCATTTAATGAATGTCGTTAGCTGATAACAAATGTTTCGGCATATTTACTGCACTTAAATCAGGTATTGTGTCTGTAAGAACTTATCGTTCCATTTTATTCAAATCGGCATTTTCTCTGCCATGGGTACTTTCTGTTGAAAGACGAATTTGTTTACTTGTAATTGTCAGAGGAAATAGTAAATCGATGTACTGCATCCCTCGGACTGTTCTTTTTCTGACATAATGGACAGTTTTCGGCCTTGTACCCTTACATTAATAGACTCACAAAGGAAATAATGGGACATAAGCATTGATTTTTACATTGAGCAATCTTTGTTTCTAATTTAACCTGGGGGTAGGAAGAAGGGGAGAAGAAAACCAAGCGATAAAAAATGAGTCATTCAAATTACGTATGCTGTCGGTTGATTTGATCACAGATAACAATGATTTGATCGAAAGAAGAATACGTAACAAACAGAAAATAAATTTATTACATGGCAATATTGATTGCACAGAAGAATATTAAAAACAAGAGGTATTGTATTTTTTACTAGAATTAAATGGACAAAGAACCATTAAATTATGATTGAAAATCATGGTCAGATATTTACTCAATTACTACTAATAATAAGACTAAAGGATCCCTTTCCATAAAAAATGAAGAAAGTATTGATTGTTTAGGCTTAATGGACTATATGTAGCCAAGCAATTCTGACACTACAACTTCAAAACAGTTCAGTGAAAAATAATATAAACCCAAACCAGTTTAAAACTGTTACAACATGTTAAATATGAAATGTGTTGTTTAGATTTCAATGGAAGATACAATATCTGCTTCCATTAAAACCAAATCAGCAGAAGAATCTTAACAATGATTTCTAAACTTTTAAATTACCTGTAATTATTTGAAATGGTAAATGAGTTAAATTTAAATTCATTAATATTTTACACAGTCTTGTTCAATTCAGGTTTATACCAACATAGTTCTGTTTTGGTCATTTTACAGTGAAATATGCATGAGCACATGTATTATTTACAAATTGAGATGATCAAAAGTGACCCTTTTGTCTTGCTTAATTGTAAACAAAGAATATTATTTTTGTGATTTTGACAACTGTTTAGTTGTTCTGAGTGTCCTTATCAATCAACTTTGATATTGTGCCTGCATTAAGGGATTCTATTGGAACATATGAGGTTCAAATAGTTTGATGGAAAGATAAGCTGCCACTTTCATTTTTCTTTCAAATACATGAAATATGTCAACAAATTGTTTGGTGAAATAGCGTTTTGTTTGCGAACTTGCGAGGCTGAAATTGAGCTTTCGTGAACCTTATACCTTTAAACAACAATATGCCTCTAAAATGTTGTTTCTTTCCGGTATGTACTGAAAAAAAGTTTCTATATTATTTATTATTAAAGCTGCACTCTCGCAGATATACCATTTTTACAACTTTTTCATTTTTTATTTTGGAAAGAGCAATGTTTTGCTTAAATATCTGCAAACCAATGATAGAAGATTGCTGACAAAAGATCAGATCGCAGATTTTCATATTTCCGTTCGAAAATTAATATTTTATGTACGATCTAATTTTTTTGTCAGCAGTCTTATATAACTGGTTTCAATGGATTTTCGCAAAAATTGGCTCGTTCCAAGACAAAACATAAAAAGGTTGTCACAATGTTCAATCTCTGAGAGTGCAGCTTTAATAGCACTTTTAGTAAATAATACCTGTATAAATACCTGTATGAATGTCGCTTTCACAGGCAAGGGCAGAGTTCAACGCAAACTATCCTGACAGTCGATTTGATTATGCAAGGGACTGTGAGATTAACTACAAACACTTATAAATAGGAGAAACGACTCGCGGCCAAGAGATTTATTCCATATCCAAAAGAGCATATGGAGACAGAAAAAAGGGGATTAACTTAAGCACTAATCAGGTGAATACAAGGGGGAACATAATGAAGAGTTATTTCACTTCAAGCTGTGAGGAAAATACCATTGTTCCAATGTGGTGATTTTGGTTGTGCAATGCCCCCTACTTAAAACATATTGACTCTAGGCTAAGTCCAAGTTTCAAAATCGTGCCAAACAGTAGGCTGCCAAAATATAATGTGATATATTAAAGTACGAATCACTGACTCTACTGATAATATGCATATCTAAATGGTAACAGGAGAAGTCGTTCCAACACACACTCGCAGAACTACGAAGTCGTGCCATATACGGAGAAGTCGCCCCACATGTGTATTATATAGGCGGTATGGTGTGATCAAGGTGTGAGATGGTTATCGGCGCGAACACAATAAATAAGTTAATTGATGGTAATCAACTGTACTATTGTTGACGATGGGTTGAGAAAGGAAGTAAAATAGGCTTCCAATTATTATTTGTGTATAAGCACTGGTGATCAAAGTTAAGTACAAAATTAATACACGTAATAAATTCAAAATAACATTCAAACATATATCATGCATGTAAACATACCAAACTAATCGATTTAAAAATAAAACAGGCATAATACAAACAATAATTATACAAGTATTTACAAGATATAGCACTGCATGGTGATAAAAATAGAAGTATAACAAGTAAATATATATTGATAAATGATATTAATCTCCAATGGGCGCGGCCAACCAATCAAACTGACTTCTCTTAGAAGCTTGCTTGTTATCATTTCTCCATCTTCGTAGTCTTCCATAACTTGTGGAGTCGACCGTTGGCAGTCTTGAAGGTTGCTCGTTGGTAGCGATTGAGGCTCTGCTTTGATATGAGTTGGACTTGGACATCGACGGTCTCTTCTTCAGAATGGAGTATATGAATTAGAACGTAAAATGGGGCGCCAATTTTCCCAACTTTTCCATTTATGCGCCTATGCCATCATTCTACGTCATTATTTGTTCTGACTGTTTCTGGGAAAACAGACGACCTTTCGGGCCGCCAGACTTGTCCCTCAAACCAGGTGACCTTCATCTATGACGTGAAGGTCTGGAGTGCTTCGTGGCCGGATTCGGTCGCGATGTCCTCTAATGTTTCAATCGCTGCCTGTGTGTGCTAAGCCGGCAGGAATGTCTTGTCGCTGTACATATGCGGTTGATAGTCCAAGTCCTTGAATATTTGTATAGAGCGTTTTCGTGTAGTGGAACACACAACCTTTCTGTATTGTTATGGGAAATACAGATCTGACTGCGTTCCAGATAGCTGATTCGAAGTCCATCATGGACCACTGCGCAGCGGGTTGGCCTACCATGGCGGTGGTGATGGCTGTGAATACTCGAATGTAATCTTGAGTTGTCTTCTACTCTTCAAAATGTAGGCCAGAGTAACCTTGACCTTTTTTCCGGAACGCATGAATTGTCAATAGTTGTGTGAATGGGGCCTTGACTATTTTAAAGGTTCTGTCAATGAACCATCTCTGTGCTCTTTGTAGATGATGATGTTGCGCTTTAGTTGACAAGACAATGTGCCTTTTCCCATCGTCACTATGAATGTTATCAACCAGTAATTCGTCCCTCTGATGAAGTTAGTATCCAAGACGAAGTTCTTGCCTGTTGGTACTGGGTCCTTAGGGCGGAGCTTTTCGCAAGAGAAGTTGACCATCCCTACAACTTTGTCCAATTTTGGTAAACAATGGTCCCCTGGTTTTCGGATGTTTTTGGTCACTGTTTCAGCAGCAGCAATAACTGCTAACGACTTCATGAGTTGGCTTTTCCCCAATTATTTTGCCAGGGTATATATCAGTACCTTGTTTACTGCCCCGGGATTAGCTGCATGGGTGTGTTGGTGCAAGCCGTGAATGTATGTGTCGCCAAATTGTATTACAATGGCTAAGCAGCGTACTTTCTTGTTACGTACGCTGCATATCTAGTAAGCATACACCCTCTGTGTTCGGTTTACCGTGTATGTAAAACCATCACTGCTCCCCCACGTTGTGAACCAGTATTTACTGTCGTATATGATACTGAGTTAGTCGCATCATTGATGACAACCTTGTCAACTTGTTGATCAACCATCGATCTGTTTAAGATGGTCTCTGGACGATTGATATGTCTATTCTGGACATCGAGTTATGCGTTGAGGTTGGCCCCTTGTGACTGCTGGACAGGAGACTGTGGCTGCGGGGCTGTGACTGTGGATGCGGGGCTGGCGACAGTGACTGATGGAGAGGGGGCTCGTCGTGTGCATGGATCCCTTCTTTGCGAGGATCTATCTCATCATCTACGTCCACATTTCCTATGGTGCCAGCCTTGGCACAAGTCACACAAATTTTCCTTAGGATATAGTTTGTTATATGCCCATTTTGTTTATTCTGCCAGTATATTATATAATGCTTTACAATTATGAATGCTTTACAATTGTGAAAAGTTAAATAAACCTACACATGTATAATCACACTTGTAACAATTATTTGTAAGTATATGTTAACCAATCCAGCATATACACTTACAATGAGTATTTGGTAAAACAATCAAACTTTTACACTTAAAACAACTATTCGGAAGTATATGTAAACCAATCCAACTTTTACACTTATAATAAGTATAAGCAAGTATATGTAAACAAATTAAACTTGTACACTTACAATAAGTATTAGTTAATATAAAAAAATATGTAAACCAATCAACTTACATACTTATAATTAGTATGTAAACCATTTCATTCATTCACGTTCTGTTTTATTAATTGTTTCAAAATACATTAAATAAACCACAAATATAACAAAGTAACAAATACATCAACAATAAGATAAACATTCAAGTAGACTTGAATCCCTGCAGCTAATTTGGGGAGTTTTTATTTCACTTGCTCATGCTAATAAAATTCTTGCTACTGGGCTTGTCCCTGTACTTTCAGTTGAATAATAATTATTGGATTCCGCTCTAGGTTGACTTCCATGAACACGTTTTTCTGGAGAGATGGTTTGATGAAATAGTTTGTGGTCACCAAGCCGGACAAGTGCGTTTCCTCCGGGTACTCAGGTTTCTTCCACAACACAAGACTACACTCTCGCGTAAAATTGTGTCAAAGAGAGTGGTTAATATAATGTTGAAATAACTTTAACAATCGTTGTAAAATAAATAAGTTTAAAAAAAGAAAAGTAGTGCATGTTCATAGTTACCGCATTTATTTATCATCAGCATATTATTGTGAAAATTGTTATTGATCATGATCATGTGGTAGATTATACTGACCCGCAACCGACCTTGCAGGTCGAAATACAGTTTTCGTACTATTTTCGTAAGAAAATGAATCATAACAATAAATTTGCAATGAAGGAATCGACTATTTTATAATTACATGATGTGTACGTGTTTAAAACAAAATATAAACGAAAAACTGTTTCGTTTCGACACGTAAGAAGAAAAGCGGCCTTAAGAACCATGACAGAAAGAACAATAGGCGACATCATAGCAGTCTGTCTTGATTCCAGAGTCACTAAAAATTAACAAAGCTCCAATTGTTCACTAATTTCATTTTTCAACTGTTCCAGTCCTTCATGCAGTGCGAAAGACAGGTACAGTCCTTTCTTGTTTGGATTGGAGTCCACTTCTTTGTAATTCTGCATTCCCTGAAGCATTGAAAAGACATGTGCGCATGTTCCATTTGGTTCATCGGAACAGAAAATTGCTCCACTTTGACCGCGTTCGCATAACCTTTTCCATCTAAAAGTATTCGTTTTACTATCAAGTTCGCTCGTGTCTTCCATCAGGACATAATGCCCTTCAAGAGCTCTTTGCTTGTAATATGGTACGGCAATTTTTCCTTTCCGTGGATAGGTTTCTCCCTTTGCCCATATATAAACATGCCGCTCCTCTTGGTTTCCTTCGTCAAAACGAAATAACCTACTTCGCACATGTTCGCCTGCTGAATTTCTGAAGCGTGTATCTCTAGACTCAACAATCATTTTGGCAGCAGAAATGTCATATTCGACTCTTCCTCGGCATCTTACAACTTTGCCGATTTCCAATGTCGAATAATTACGGCCTCTACAGTAAACGCTCGCATGTGCTTCAAGAGGTGCGTCCATATCTGGTTCAGCAAAATGCCTTGCTAAAAGACCGTATATCTTTTCTTCTTTCGTTACGTGTGTATCCACCTAGTGTCCCCGATAACCCAAATTTGTTTTCTACCTCACAACCAGCAACATGTCCTGAAAACAGTTGTATCTTATATAATCCAAACAATACTTCAAAATCAACGATATTGTATTTTCGCAATGTTTTTTTGATGCTGTTGCGAATTTGAAGGTGTTGTTTATCATCTTGTTCGTCGACGAATATGTTCAAAATTCGACTTCGGTATCCACAGCCGTGGATTCGCTGGTCTGTTAAAAATATCCCATCGGAGACCTGTGGAGGAGATCATCACTTTAGTGTTTCTATAAGAAAAGGAGCTAGTAGCTTTATTATTGTTATTTCAAGAGGTATGTTGGCTGTATTTGTCAAAATTGCTCTGGATTATTTTTTTCATTGGATGAAAACAAATGATCAAGCAAACTTACCTTATTTGTTCAATCAGGTATTGTTCTCGATCATAATTGTATTCGTAGACAACACGCGTTTCTCAATAATTACCTCATCTGTCAGAACTGGGTATTTCTCTTGAGCTTCAGTTGTGTTTCCTCTTCTTCGAAACAATGCTTCCCCGCTGCGAATTGTGTCCGTCAGAACTTCATGTTCCATTTCATCCAATACGGTAGATTCACCGCCAAGGGCACTTTCTGTTGAGGGATGAAAACTTTTACCTGTAATGGTCAAAGGAAATAGTATGGCAATGCATGTCATCACACTTAATGTAAACAAATCAATTTCCACGACATTAAATGTTGAACTATTATTTATAGGTCTCTGATATTGCTGAAAATTAAAAGAACTAAATATTCTTAACGCACCTGATCGAAGTGTAGTCAGGTCGATGGATAGTTTTCTCTTCTTTGATGTTTGTCCACCTGATATATCATTATTCGCAATCTCTTCCCTAATTCTGTGTAACTGTTCTATCTTTGTCTTGAATTGGTTCAGAGCAAATTGCTCTAGAAGCAAATCTACTCTGGAAATGAATTCATCAGAACTACATTCGAATTTCATTGACTCCGTATCTTGTGAGTTCATTTCATTTGTGTCTCTTGTTTGAAGGAAAACCTTTTGCCGACCATTTCTCATTCCCTCAACTTCAATCAAAGGTCTGCTGTCATTGTCTTCCGTTTTGTGATTTTCTAAATCTCTGGTGTAGATGTCCCTTACAGCATGTTTAGCATCCAATACATCAATAATTTGTTTAGGCAAGAACGCTTTTACTTGGACAGTTAACGGGATACATTTATGAGATATCTGTAGCGATGATTCTGATTCAGGATGAAACTTTTTAAGAAAATAATTACATTTTACATCATGTTCGTCGATGAATTTTGCTACGTGTTTGTATCTTAAGAAAGGTGTTGTTTTTATTTCGAATTCCTCCATAATCTTGCACAAAACCTATAGCTCTCTGTAATACCAAAATGTTTAATAATCCCTAAATCCAACAAGTCATCCCACTATCATAACTATGACAGATCAAACCATGGTTTACATATTGAGTTACTAGGTAATTTTTATTTCAGTTCCAACGAAACCTAATCCCTAACCTTAAACCCGAAAATGGAAAGAAACACATATAAGGTTTACGTTGTGCATTCTACTGTGTATATACTCTAAGCTAAATCTGTTAAAACTGACGTTGTGAAGGAATACGACGCGGAAGTTTTTCACCCGGTTGCTTTTATGTTTATAGAATAAATACAAAGTTAAAAAGGATGGAATGAAAGTTAAAAAATGATTTTCTTTAGAATAAAATGTTGAAAAGATCCGACAGATATCTTCCGTGTTATTTGTAAAATACGTTTATTTGTATTCGGGTTTTGTATAGTGTTTACATGAAAAACATAAACAAATAATTAAGGTCCTGCTCACTCGCCCGCAAGCATGCACATAGACACGCACACACACACGCGCACGCACGCACGCACGCACGCACGCACGCACGCACGCACGCACGCACGCACGCACGCACGCACGCACGCACGCACGCACGCACGCACGCACACACACACACACACACACACACTAAGCTTAGTAAGAGCAACAAATAGGTTTGCTTGGCAAAAATAGGCCTATAGGTTGTGAACATGTGGTGTGTTAGGCATTGAGCATGGGTTTGTCGGGCTCTGAATGGGGTTTATGGTTGCAAAGGTATAGACTAATTAGCAATGATAAGTCAAAATATTGTTTTGTTTTAAAATACACATGAGTTTGTTTTGTTCTGGATTTGCTTCATTGAAGTCACAACTAAAATGATAGAGAACTTAGACTGTCTTTAGTGTAGACCCTATGGGGTTGGTCTATCTATGTATATGATTGAATGTAGTCACAATATAATTGTCAGACCATTGAAGTGTTTGTGTAGAAACCTTCTGTGGTTAAGAATGCTGATAGTAATGATGCTTTGGTGTTTGCTTGACACATGATAAACTTAATTGTAAAAGCATTTGTGTTTATTTGGAACTGGTTTCGATGTAGATGAGGCCACCTGTAGGTTATGCTTTACACTAGGTCAACTTTATTACAGCCAAGTTCTGATTAAATGCGCACTGAATTGGCTTGAGAACCTATAAAAGATTTGTTTAGTCTAAATAGTCATAGTAAACACAGGCTGTACTTGAAAGGTGCTTACATGAAGCACTGAGTGCGCTAAGTAAGGGACAGTTTTTGGTAAACTTAAAATTTATTATGGGCAAAGAGATGAAATATTATAAGAAAAACTGTTTAAAAACCTGGGGTACTGTTTTGGAGGCGTTAATACTTAAAATGGTAATTGAGAACATTGGATAGGTGTTATAAAATGTCAAAAGTATCATATCATAGATATCATATTGCAAAATGAAGAAATCTGTCTTTCAAAAAAAACTATAATGGTATACTGTCAGTAAACTTTTAAATGCACGTGTTAACATTTCATTCCAAAAAAATAAAAATATCATATAGAATGACATAATCAATTAAGTTATATGAAAATTTCCTTTCTTTGTTTTGTTTGACTTGTAAATAATTGATTGTAGAAACTATGCCAAAATTAAAATACCTACGAATGAAAATCATTGGTTGGGTTTAAAGAAAAGAAATACACACAGGGGTAAATTCATCCTACTTTAAGGCCCCGTAGGTGAAGTTCCCTTTATGGATATTTGGGTCGTAGAACGATGGCCAGAACGCGCCACAAATCGTCTACACCCTGATTTTAAACTTTTGTGGCACATGTGGCCTCTCCGCTACCTGATCGCGTGGACAACTCAGTCAATTTGCAAAATATCATAGACAAAAAATGAAGGCTTTACCATTTTATTGCTTTCGCATTTTAAACCATCTTTACCAGTAAGAGACATTTATTAAATGCATATAACTGAATGAGAGAAATTGTAACATTCACAACAATGTTTTATGTTTTTTTGCTGCAAATTGGGACCTCTTAAAGGTTTTATTGGCTCGTTCAATGGATCACAGAAATCTTTAAATTTCCCATCCTTGTCGATTAACAACTGACAATATTTGTCTCGCCCACGCAGTCCAAATAATTTATAAAATAGATTCTGTAACAAGTTTGCGCCATGCGATATTTTAACTATAACATCCCTTAGAAGTGGATTCAATTAATCGACTTAGAAAGTTTGGTTAAACCATCACCTACACAGGCAACATCACCACCACCAT